>NC_136067.1:1139003013-1140253013 GCF_964261635.1 Lissotriton helveticus | reverse complement strand
TTTTCATGCAGCGATGCGTCACTTTTCATAAATGAGGCCCTTTATCTGTTAAAAATTAAATAATTTGGAAAATTTCTTTCCCATTCAATTGAAACATTTCAATGTATTTATTTTTTCTGAATTAAATACATTATTTCATAATTTGTGCTTTTATGTGGTGTATACTACGTTTTGTATTTTAGTCATTATCGGTTCAGTGAGTCAACATTGCTTAGGATGACGTTGTTACTTCAGTAGTGATTCAGTGGAGGTCCACAGAAGTCGAAAGGTTAAGAGCAGCTGCACCAGACCATTTATAATGCTGAATTAGAATGTGACTTGGAGATAAACCATACTATTCGGTGAGTGTACCTCTGAAAAACAAGTGTTACTTATACCTGCCATATTTTGGCTCGTTCACCTAGGGTCCCCAAGAGTGATCAAGCGTCTCGAGCTTCATTTCTTTACAATAATTTATTTAAAATGTTCACCATGTTGTAAGGGAAAGCAAACACACTTGCAATTGAGGAAGGAGCTCCATAGGAACTTCATGCTACAGCACTGATAGCCCACGGTGACCCCCAATGCGAATCCCCAGCAATGTCCGTCTGTGATGTCTGACAGGATCTTTGCTCTAAAGTGACGACCAACCGTGAAGCCAGGCCTGCTCCTTGCAGCCTCCTTCACTGCCAACTGAACTCTTCACGCTGGACTTTATTAGACAACTTCTTCAGCTGTACTATCCTAGTCACTCTATTGTGGTTGGCCTGAACTCTTGATTTTCACCTGGTCTCATACAACCAGATAACCGTGAGTGCTGCTTTGTGCTTTAAGGTGCAATGTAATCTGAAGTCTTTAAAATTGCATATCTTTGGTTCTACTGATTGTCTTTTTATCATTTTTGTGTCAAATCATTTATTACATTTTACTCTATTTTTCTAAATTGTTGTGGATTTTTCTTTTTTGTGTTTTCACTTTATTGCTATTTGTGTGATGCATAAATACTTTACACAGTGCTTCAAGGTTAAGCTGACTGCTTTTGTGCAAAGCTCCCCGAGCACTAAGCACAGGTTAATTTAGTGACTGCTGTGATTCACCCCGACAAAAATTGTGGCTGTAGCTAGAGAAGGGCTCTCAATCCCCCCCAGCCATCAATCCAACTTCTCACAGTCACTAATATTATGAACAAAGACAAGCAAAGGATGTGAACTGAATCAGGCATGCACTTAAAGGCACTAATATGAGTCAATAAGAGTATTAAAGTTAGCAATGAAAGTACTTAAATTCATTAACGGGATGATAACATGGGTAGCCCTAATTACATCTGCACATTTACAGGATCAAATTAATTGTGCAACTTCATACAATTGAGTCACTGCCTATCTACACTTCTAAAACAGGGCAAATGTGATTGTCAACAATTTAAAAAGCTTACTATCTGCAAAGAAAAAAATAGCACATACCAATCAGAATGTGTTTATAAAGTGGGTTGAACTGCACACTCACATACATATAATAAGGAATATTGGGGCATATTATCAAGGACAGGCGATACATTATCGCCGCTTTTATCGGCCGGAAACTGCCGATAAAGCGGCCATAATGGATAATATGCTCTATGAATTCCAATCGAAGCCCATGTTAGGTGTGTTCACATCTAACATGGGCTTCGATTGGAATTCATTGAGCATATTATCAAGGCCATTATCGCCGCTTTATCGGCAGTTTCCGGCCGATAAAAGCGGCGATAATGTATCGCCTGTCCTTGAAAATATGCCCCATAATTTTGGGGCACATTTGAAATAGCAATAGCACAGGACTCCACAAAGAATGCACAAAAGAGGAGCAGTTACAATGCACAGATGATTGTAATGTATTGCATTTGGCATTGGTATAACACATTGCTTCTACTGATGTGGAGTAAAGCGCCATTTATTCTCGTCCGAGTTGTTGCATGCTATGGCTTGCATGCATGGTTGGTAGAGAGTATGGTTGTACAGTGACCTATATGAAAGGTGTTCTGCCAAGGACTAGTGGGGTGATCTTTTCTTGTTGTTTTGGTGGCATTTATGGTTGAGAGAAGAGTAAACTTCGAAGAACTAAACTTTTTTGATATCCATAACTTGCTGGTAAGTATTTAGGCACTCATTGTGCTATAATCACAAGCATGTCATCCTACTCAGAACAGGGTCTTCTAAAGAGATGGTAAAGAGGTGTGTCACAAGGTAATGCAAGTCCTTAGCTGGGATTTACTAAGCCACGCAAAGCCACTTAGCGTAGCTTTGCTGGTATAGTGAATACTAAGGGGGTTATTACCAGTACGGCGGGGTACCAGTGGTGGCGTTCTGGCCACTGCCACCACTGCAGCACCATGCGCCGCATTAGGTGTGCAGTGGTCGGACCCCCACTGGACCGCTGGAATCCCAGAGAGGTGGCACAGCAGTACCGGCAGTGCCAAGCATATTACGAGTTGCCTTTTCACCACACTTTCCATGGCAGTGAGACCACCGTGGAAAGGGTGGCAGCGAGGTAACCCAGGGGCCCTAATAGGGCCCCCTACTGTTCCGCTCCAGGGCCTGGGGGTGCATGCAGGGGGGGCACATGTTGTGCCCTCCTGGAATTGTACCCCCAGTTCCTGCACGGCATGGACTGCATGATATGGCGCAGTCCAAACTGTGCAGGAACATGCTGCAGCAGTCCCACAGCGGTGCGTGTTTAAAGCTCCCCTATGAGCACCACCATGAAGCCACTGCAGCACTGCCCAACCACCAAGGATTAAACTCTAAATCTGGCGGGTGATGTGAGCAAGGCTTTGGCGGTCCTCCTGCGGAGCACTGCCGTGATGGTTCACAGGAGGACCACCGAAGTCGTAATAAGGCCCTAAGTAACGCAGAGCACTGCCCTGCGTTACATTGAGTCGGTAGGTGTCATATGTGCAGAGCATAGGCATTCCCATACATTTTGACAAAAACCCAGATTTACCAAGACTTGTAAACCTGGGTTTTCACCAAAATGGTGTGTCTACCCAACAGACACGTACCCAAAAATATCTTTATTCCTCCTCGTTATTTCCTCTTTCCATATGTGCTGCATTCTGCACCAAAGATAGAAAGAGGAATATGGCTCTATGGGGTGTGTTTGTGCAGGAAAGTGTCACTTCCTGCACAAAAACAATCCTGACTATAATGCAGGCACCCTTGCACTATGGCGCATGGATGCCTGTTTTGGCTCTAGGCAGCACACAGTGGGCCAGCGCATAGAGAGAGCAGAAATGCTCCGTATCATGGTAAATATGGATCTTGTTTTGCCCTCTCCCTTTCACACAATGCAGCTCAGCAAGTTGTCTTGCTGAGTTGCAATAAAGAATGGTAAATATGCCCCGAATGTACACTTTCCAGTGCATGCAATAACTCTCTGAAGTACCGCATGCATTGGACAAAGAACTGTAGTGAAAGATGAATCAGTGGTTCTAACCAGTGCTACTACTTCCACCGCAGGGCGACCCATTCTGCGATTAGAGAGGAAACAGGTACTGCTGCAGGAGGCATAGGGGCATATTTATACTAAGTGGTGCATCCCTGCATATCAACAGGGATGGGCCACTTATTGAGCGCCATGCCTACGCCAACATGGTTGCGCTGCATTTACAATGCGGCACACCATGGGGCAAAAACGGCACAGATGCGTCACGCGTCTGTGCCGTAAAAGTGTCGCATTGCTGGAGTTGCGTCACAAGCACGACGCAGCTCCAGCAATGCTTGGGGGCCCTATTATTCCAATGCTGCGTCAATCCTTACGCCTGCTTCAAGCAGGCGCAGGGTTTTGACGCAGCATTGGCACCAAAATGACTGAGTGAAATCTTGTAGATTTCACTCAGCCACTTTCAGGAGGCGTTCCTGCGCCGGAACGCCCCAGCCCTGTGCAGGAACGCCTCCTTCTGGCGCAGATCTTTACAATGTGACGCATCACCCAGATGCGTCACGTTGTAAATACCCCGCACCTTGGCACATCTTTTGCGCCGCCGCTGCATCACAAAAGTGACACAACAGCAGCGCAAAAGCGGTGCAAAGGGCTTGTAAATCTGCCCCATAGTGTCTAGCTGCATCAGGAGATACTCTTGGGAATACCACGGGGGCTGTCCATGCCGGTCATAAATGTGTGTCCTTAGTTAGTGCACTGTGTACTACTTACTAGGAGTTATATAGTGGATGTACTTACCAAGAAGTTCTTTATCCATGCCCTTGCATCTGTAATTGGGCACAGAAGCACCTGCAAAGGTATTCACTCAAATCATGTACCAAGGACACATGGAAATGCCTCATTTCAGGGTCATTACTTAGGCCTCTTCAGCACCATTCTGGGGAGCCTTCATTCAGTGCAAAGCCTATGAATATCTTTGAGTTGGAGGAGACTTGGTGGTGTTGCACCACATTCTGCACGGACCCCATTATTTTGTGTTACCCGTCAGCCAACTGTATTTGCACGAAATGAGCAGAGAAGGTGTCACAGAGCATCTATTGCTAACATCAGGGCATACTAGTCCCTCGAAGGATATGAGAAGTGACTTAAAGAATCGGATTTTAGAAGCAGATTGTGCAGTGATGCTATAATCAAAAAGGTGTATATTGGGGCAAGACACCGGCAGTTGCTAGAAATTCTGAAAACTAAAGGAGCAAACGTGGAGTTAGTCAAGACAGCACAGGATGAGGTCTAAACTGCTGAATTTGAACCCCCTAGTTCAACAGCATTACCAAGGTGTTCCTAGAAAGAATTGAACACAATATATTTTTTACAAAATAAGAAAAGGGTAGATTTGCTGATAACTTGAATACTTACTTTTCTGCTATTATTATATAATTTATTGTATTTTAGATTTACTGTAGTCTGTGAAAACACAAAAGAGAAAATTAATAAACAATGATGTCTCGAAAATCGCACAACAGTGAGTGGCTTATTACGATGTTAGTTGGCACATGGGTGTTGGACCCACCGACATCTGGTATTGCGGACCTCATGCCACATTTTGATGCAAAGGGCAGAGGCATCGAGCGGAAGGGCCATTCTTTCGTGGCGCTTCCAACGGGCTCCTTGAGCCCGTCGGTGCATCGGAATACGCCATAATCCCTTGAATGGCAGCAGAGCCAGGGGGCATATTACCAACAACTAGCGATAATTATCGCTATGTTGGCTTAGGGGCAATATTTCTATCGCAGAGCTGCGGCGATTTTTATCGCTTAGGAACCTTGCTATTATCAAGGTTTATCTAAGCGATAAAAATCGGCCGAAATGCATGAATATCGCTGAAAAGTCATGCATTACCGAGCTAATGCTCTTAGCCATGTTATCCACCTACAATTGGATAACATGGCTAAGAACTGCTCAGGGGCAGGTGTTAGCTTTTGGAGATATTCGCGCTTAGCGCGAATATCTCCATAAGTTGGTCATAGGAGATAGCGATGTTAGAGACTGTTTCCAGTCGCTAACATCTTGGCACGCCCACTTTGCATGTCATTAGTGATAAATTTCACTGACATGCAAAGCGGGGCCCAAGATGGTCGCTATCTCCTACTAACTGTCGCTAACTGGTGTTAGCAACAGCTAGGTAATAGGGAGATCATTTTATCTCCGCTTTCTTGGCTTTTAAAGCCAAAAAAGCGGAGATAAACCCCCTTGATAATATGCCCCCAGGTTCGGCTCTGCCATTGGGATTATGACGGCAGTTTCCAACAGCCTTTTCATGTTCGGTTTTCTGACATGAAATGGCTGTCAGAAGTGTATTTGGGTGCCCCTAGCAGGGCCCACTGCACTCAGGCCCTCTGTAATGGGGCCTGGAGGACACCTATGGTGCCCCCCAAACATCCCTGCACCATGTGGCTGGCACCAGTGCAGCGATGTTTGAAAACATCAATTTTCAATGTAAGCTTGTGCTGCAGGCCTTTTCTGCCTGCCTCATTTATGAAGCCCTTGCACCTCAGGAGCTTCATTTTTGTGATGCTCTGGTTGCGCAGTGTGCTGGCTCATCTTTACAATGCCATGCAAATCTACTCTGCATGGCTTTTCATGGACTTGTAAATAAAGTCCCCTTCTACAGTACTCTGCATGGAAGGGGCGTTCCAAGGGTGTTGCTGGCGGTGTTCCCAGCAACACCCATGGAATCTGACTCTTTCCCAGATTTACAAGGTTTAATACATTTTGAAATGTGTTAGATTCCTACGCCTCCCCAGGGGATGTGTAACAGAGGCGCAACAAGGATGAATCTCTTCATTTTTTCCTTGTTTTTTCTTTTGCTATGTGTGCTCCATAGAAAAAGGCAAACACTTCTTGTGATTGTTTTTGTGCAGGACTTTGTTCCTTCCCTCACAAAAACAATCATCCATGCAACGCAGCCACACTTGCCCCATGGCGCAAAGGTGCCTACGTTGGTCGCACGCCAGCCCATTGTGCGCCAGAGCAGGTGAAAAGGATGGTAATGCGCTGTATCTCATAGATATGGCGCTTTTCTTCCCATTTCTTTTGACACAGGGAAACGCAGCAATATTCCTTGCGGCACTGCCCTGTGTCAAACCTTGTAAATTAGGCCCATAGAAGATAAACCCAGTTTATCTACATTTTATACAAACCTAAGGGACTCATTTCTGCGGTTTTGGTCCTTTTTCCCTGCAATGGCACACAATGGGCTGCCATATGCCAATGAAGGCACTATTGCACCATGTTGCAAGCGTGCCTGCCTTGCAGGGATGTTTGTTTTTGTGCAGGAAGGGACACCTTCCTGCACAAAATCAATCACAAGAGGTGTTTTCCTTTTTCTATGTGTTCTTCAGAATGCCTCACACATAGAGAAAGGAAAAACAAGGAGAAATAAAGGTATTTCTCCTCATTGTGCCTCCTTTGGGGAGGCGTAGGAATCTGACACATTCCCAGAATGATTAATTCTTTTAAATCTGGAAATGTGTCGGATTCCATGGGTGTTGCTGAGAACACCCACAGTAACACCCATGGAACGCCCCTTTCATGCCGAGTACTATGTAAAAATGGGGACCATATTTACAAGGCCGTCCAAAGCCACGCAACTTGGCTTTCCTTGGCCTTGTACATATGAGCCAGCACACTGTGCCACCTGAGCGTCAAAACAAGTGACGCTCCAGTGGCATAGGGGCCTCGTAAATGAGGTCCCAAATCCTTAAAGGTGAATACCCTTTACACTATCAGATTTTGAAAATACAGCATACATAGACAAAGCAAAGTATTTACGAATTATCTCACAGGAAAAGTAATTACAGGGTGGTGAGGAGCCTACATCTTAGAAGCACGATGCCGGAAGGAGAGAGATGCATTTCGGCTCTTCAACAGGATGACTGATTGCATTTAATTAAAGGTTATTCACAAACAGCGAGCATTTCTTTTGTACTTGTTTGCCAGACTGTGGTTTCTGACTAACGTGTGAAGTCTATCAACAAGCCCTTTTCTTTTATTAAAAGATCAGCCTTTCAGATGTTGCCACAAGGTAAAATAGGACCCGACCGTGACAAGTTGTGAAACTTCAGCTTGTCACTTATAATAAATAGTAATTTATATAGCAGACAACTAAAGGGAAAGAAAAGGAGCTACTGATGACATAGCTCAACAGATTCGCTGAGAGGTTCATACATAGATATCTCCACTCTCATCTATTTGCTATTTCGGAGCCCTGAAAAATGTAACGCTGGACTAAAGTCTGGCTGCAGAAATGAACAAGTGAGGGATCTTCAGTGCTCCAAGTGAAATAGAATGTTGCATCCTGGAGCACTCCCGATACCCTGAAAATTCAAACTTCTAACTGCTTTTTTTCAGGAATTCGGTTCTACCACTAGGAGGCACCATGAGGCCGCTACTCTGACTCGCCTTTTGACAGCACTGGTCTAGGCTACAGAAGATGCATCAAAATGTTCTTTGTGGTACTCATTTGTCCTGGAATCATCAAAGCAGCTTGCCCATTTGCTTTGACAACTGGCTAAGAATTTGAAACTCATCAGGACATATAGCTTGTGAAAAGGAGTATGCTATGTGGAATGATTAAGAGGCTTAAACAATTGCACACTATAGGCCAGAACAAGAATGTGCGGCTCCTGAATTTTGGCAAACTGACACACTGTGCAAAATTTCTCTAGGGCAAATTCACAAGGAGCTATCGCTGAATTAACGGCACTTTTGCGCAGCCGAAGTCGTGAGAAATGTACCCCTCCATTCACAAGCAGGTGCTAACAGCCCACAGCACCGCGATAGCAGCCGCAAAAACATCACCACAGAGGACCCCCGCAAATATCGCTAATGAGATGTAGAGTAGGTGTTCCTGTGCCAAAATCCGCGACAACACCACACCTCAACATTAACAACAGATCGACGATAAGAACACAAAACACGCGAGAAGCCGCGTTAGCAGCAGGAATTTTACACCTGCTCTGTCCTGGTGTAACCAGCCCAGGGCATCATCGGAAGGGCAACAGATGCCAAGGTGCAACTGATCATGCAGCACGGACACCCAAGAGGGCCACAACACCCACCCCCGGACCACCACAGAGGCCCTCCCCCTGGACCACCACACAGGCAGTGCAGACAAAGACAGTGGCCCCCCAGGAAACACACCTGCCTCACAGGCACAACATCTGACAATGACACTGTCCACTACAGGCTGAAAGGAACAGCCATCCTACGCATCCTGGCCGTCATCGCCCAACAGGCCAACTGCACCAACACAGCGAGCAACAAACATCCCACCCCACACCAAGCTGTTGGCTGTGCAGCACCTGTTGGCCCCTGGCACACCCCAACCAACACCCGCCAGAGTCGGCAGAGTCTCACAGCCAGCCACATCCAAGACCCCCACACCTGTCCTGGACATCACCGTCACCCTTGCACCCCAGTCCCCGTATGCCAAACACAATGCGCAGGAACCGCTGGAGACCAAGCAAGGACCATACGCCATAGCTGGATGTACGCACGTGTTGGGGGCAAACCACTGCATACATGTCCCATCTGTACCCCCTGGTGACACAGCACACAATTAGAGCAACAGGAAGCACACATCACACATCAGTGTGCAGGCAACATCAGAACACCGTGGGACCTACACCAATCTCACTTCCAAATACATAGCCAGTGTGCATGATCCCTTCACCCTCTGACAGTCCAATAGCAATCAGCCGACCCAGGATGGCAAAAAGGGAAATGCACAGCCCCTTGGCAACTTCCCAATTAACACCCACTCACCTCAACTACACAATCAAGCAAACCACAACTCTGGCAATGCACACATCACAAGTCCACAACCAAGATGCACAACAACAAGCCCACCCACCAGACATGATAGAACAGCTCACAATGGTAACCTGGGCAAGTCGTGAACATGACCAATCAACGACATGGCACCTCAGCCACAAAATAGACAAAAGTGGGGAGAGGAGGCAACGAGGCATGTGTGAAGGATGCAGTAGAAACATGATTGGGAAAGTACACTATGCAAAGAGTGGCGGCAAAGTGCTGAACAGACCGCAGTATGCAGAACACGCCTATATCCACAGCGACATACACCTCAGGTGAATGGAGTGTAGGGGACAGTGGTAGGAACCATGTCACCCTAGCCAGTGGGGGTCCTCATGGAAATGTTGCCTGTTACGCCCCCCGTAAGCATGAGCAGAGTGGGGTGGGCCGGCGTACGCAAGGCCAGCGTAGGGGTGTGAAAAAAATCAAGTAGCCCTGGGCGTTGGCCTCTTCCGGAAAGCCCAACATCTCTGCCAGGGCAGTGACTCCCACCCCACCACGAGGCTGACACCGTCCTCGTTAGCGGAGTTGCCTGAGAACCTGTGGGCCTGCCATACCCCGGCCCGCTGAACCACAAACCCGTCAGGGCCAACCCTATGCAGCTAGGCCACACTAATCAGCATCTGACACCGGCGTGTGTCATGAAGGGCCCACCACATGACAGTATAAGCTCCAATCCCAAGGCCCGTGACCCAGCCAGCCTTTCAGATCACCGCTGTCCCAGCACTGGCCTACATTACTCCTTTCTCGTTTACATATTCTACCAGCGACCTCTGCGGCTCAGTGGGTCCCATATGTGAGAATGTGTCCTGGCTTCTGAATGGTAGTGACCCCAAATCCAGGACAGCGGCCACAGCACCAGACTCCTTCCGATCCGTGAGGCATAGTGCCATATGCGCATCTTGCTACACATGCTGCCACAAACCCTGTCCAACGCCATCCGGTGAGCCATGCTGCCGCAAACCCTGTCCAACGCCAGTCTGCAACACGTGGATGAGGGACCAGGACTACCCTGCTGATCAGTATGTCTTAAATCTAGCACCTAGTCACGATTTACGAATGGCTGAGTCCACACCAGTGGGTGCACGGAGAGGAGTAAAAGGAAGATGCGGCTTAGTCCAGACGAAAGCCGGGTCACAGTCCCGGAGGTGACTGAACACGTGGTGCCACTGAACCTGAACTACGCAGGCTGGTGGGGCCACCAACCAATGCCGGTGACACTCGGTGGACGGCCCGTGCTGACCGCTGCCTCCGGCCTACACTGCTCTCGGCCTAGGCTGTCCTCGAGTAGGGCACAGGTTTGGAACTGAACATCGAGTATGCAAAGGCAGATGACACATCATTGTACGCAAGGAGAGGCCCAAGAGGATGTCACATTGCATCTTGGCATAGAGAAAAGGATCATTGTTACGGAGGTGCTTGAACACTACCGACAGCTCCCCTGGTGTCACTAGCGCTGTGCATCGTGAGCCAAAGACACGTGGCTGTGGGACACTGCTGACCGCTGCCTACAGCCTACACTGCGGTCCAGTAGGTTACAGAGATATAATTCAGCAATGGCGGAGTCCATATTAGTGTACCGGCATCATCGCAGTCTGCATCCCCACTCAGCCCCGGTGCCACTAAGTCTGTTCCCCAACATTCATGGGCACTCTCTGGTCGAACAGTGGTGGTGTCTGAGCCTATGGACTAGGGGGCAGTTTTCACCCCCATGTAGCTGATACGGAATTGGTGGTGGCAACGGGCTGTCACATTCCACTCCTCCATTTGCTGCTTATGGATAAAATCAAACCTTTCGGTGTCTTGTCCTGGAGGACACCTTTCAATGTCCTCCTAAACACTCAGAGACATACATCTCAGACAATGATGGTTACCTGCTCAGGTCGCATGACCCATGTGACTGCATCACAAGTCACCGTTTCATGGCTGGGTGACTGTGCCGGCTGCAGTGCATCCGGGGCCACAAACGCTGTGTTGGTCCTGTCCGGGACCCCTTCTCCAGAGTCATAGGCAGGCCCCTGAGGCTTAGGCCTTGGGGTCATCAACGTCCTGACTCTGTGGCCTAGTGCTGTAGCGCAGCTGTAGCGCAGCCTCCAGGCCCAAATGCGTCCCACCAGGGCTCACACACCAAAGTGAGTCCAGACTGGCCCGGATGACGCATCACCACAGGAGGCACACGCCACCACTGCAAGGACTACCTCCAAACGTCGTCTGCCAGAGTTGAAGCGTGGTCCTGATAGACTTCGGGGTTGCTCAGGCCTGTCATGGATGCCATCATTGGCCTGATTCCCTGCACAGCACTCCAGATGCCAGTGACTTAGTGCCCTGCAGGCTATTGTCCGTTGCTAATTGTGTTTTGTGCTGTGGAACGGTTGCACAGGTATGTAACCTCAAACAGTGTGCGGGCCCTGAGACGTTGATGGTGAAGATGATGCAGGTCTGACACACCCCACTGCATGTGTATCAGGAATGTATCGAAGGGACACAATCGTGATTTTTTCTGCACATGAGCGCGCTCATCTCTGGTGTCCCCAGCGCAGTGCACTGCAACTCACAGACACTTCTGTTTGCATGTTGGCTGTTCTCTGGACTTTATCCGGCTCACCACATGTTTCTCAGCAGTTGACTCTGTATTGCATGTGATTTCTGTTTCCGTTGCACTGGTGTCCAATGTCCAAGTGGTTGCCAACACCAAACATTCCGTGCGGAAAGGGGCCGGGCGCATGTGCTTGTAGCCAGTTCAACATGATCTCTGCGTGTGTTCCTGTGATCTTGTAGTATGCATGTGGGCCATGGGCCCTACGACTTTACATTGTGCAGTATACATCGAATGCAGCAGGTTGGGGCTTGGACATGTAGCTTTGTTGTCACCCACTCAATTCATGAGGGGAGTGGTCAGGGCCGGCGTACGCACAGCCAACATGGGTGTGTGACTGCTATTTGTGCGCCCCTGGGTGTGGTTCTGTGCTGCGAATGTGCATCTGCATGTGGCTCTATGGCAGCGTGGGTCTCCTTTGTGGGTATGGATGGGCCCTGAAGGGTGATAGACCCCTACGTATGTGTCCTGGTTCGCATTCCATGGGTTCAGCCCCCACCCACACCTGTTGGGCCACTTCCTTTTGGCTTGCTGACACATGGCATTGGGGTGCCAAATGTGGGTGGGTGAAGTGTTGTGAGACAGCTGTGCTTGCAGGTGCTTCCTGCTGTGTGGTCTTTTGCAGGCTCGGTGTTCTCCTCTGAGTAGCTTTGCTGTCCGGGTCCTGATGGGGGGTTGCGTGGGATATCCATGTGCTGTTGTAGGGTGTCAGTGTCGATGGTGTGGCGGTCCTCTCCGGCATCACTGATGTGTTGTGTTATGTGCTCTGCTGCAGGTGTTGTGTGCCCCTCTGCGATGTGAAGTGGAGGTGTGTGTTGCCTTCGTATTGACATTTATGTTGGCATATTGTGCTAGTTTGCATGCAGACTGTATGGCAGTCTACATTGGGACTGTTTGGGAGTGCTGAATTCTTCAGCGGGTAAGTGTACATTTGGACTACATGACGAATGTGAGGCCGTACGCGTACATTTCCATTTCACTGTTACCGGCTCTGTCAGCTGTAGTGGGCATGTTTCTGTGCATGTCTGGAGCCAGTTGTGTTCTCTGTGCTGCAGTGCCAGTTATGCGCATAGTTCCACGTTGTCGTCAATGTGGGTGTGCTGTTCATGCTATGTGGGTGTGCTGCAGTGTGCCAAGGGTATCTGGGACATGATCCTGGGTGTTTGTGGGTGTGCAGTGTGCTACGCCTCATTGTGCATGCATGCCATTGTGCCCATCTCCCCCGTCCCCCTAGGCCCTGTTTTTGGCACTCCCTGTTGGTGTTGTGCCAGGTCCTCTCAAACTGTATCCATACTCCCTATTCCTTGCACTGTCTCCACACTGATGACTGTGGGCTGGGTTTCATCCAGCTCCTCCGGTGGCACTGGACTGCCACCTACTGTCGTCGTTGCTGCTTTACTGTTGGCAGCGGGTTGGTGCCTGGTTTGGGTTGTCACTTCATGCCGTCACCTATTGGCCTCCTCGATTGGCCTCCTCGGCACTCCGACTGCATTCCGGGTAGTCTGCTTGTGGGTCAGTTGCTGGTAGTGTTCTTTCACCTCCGTGACGCTGGTCTTGTTTTCTTGCCGTCTGCACCCCGTCTTCCTCTCCCTCTTCTCCTTGGCCTGCCCCGACCCTGTTGTTCCTTGCTGGTAGTCTGTTTGGGTTGTGGAGTTCGAGTTGGCCTCTGGGCTGAGTCAGGGTGCATCCATATTGCTAAGTGCTTTGGCTTGTTTCTGGTGTATTTTTTCCGTGGTTTTTATGGTGCTTTGCCAGACGCTTGGAATTAGCAGGCCTCTGGCTGGTTTTCGCTATTTTTTGTACCGCGGTTGGCCACATTGCATGTTTTTTTGCAAATCGCGTATTGCACTTTTGCGGCATGGCGTGGTTTTCACGTGGACATTTGCCATGTTAACTGGTGTCTATCGCATGCTACCGCCTTATTGTGAATTCCCCGTTGACACTGGGTTATTTTCCTGTGATATGCTGCGATGTTGAAAGTTGCGTTACGCTACTCTTACTGTAGTTATCACACATTCTTGTGAATATACCCCTAAATGTATTGATACCGAATTATGCAAATGGTCCGAAATGTGGTTTGCCGGTATCTTACATAACATGTACACAGGGGTTTACCTCACATAAACAGTCAGGTGTGATATCAGCAGCAGACAAGGTCGAGCATAAAATGTCTCTTGGCTACTTGTTTTGTATTTAAACGAGTCTCCTGCAAACAAAAAGGATGTGAAAGTTTTGAATTATCATAACACAAAATCAGCAAATTTTTGTGAGCATAATTAAACTTTCTGCCAGAGTTTGAATACATGCTGCACACTGACACTTGTTTGATTGGTTTTATTAACAGTTTGATGTCATGCCAAAAAGGAAATAAAAAACATTTCATATACATACTGTAGGAGAGTAGGGTCTGCAATCCTATGATCACCCAGATTTTTGCTTTTTGCTGCACTGGTTTACGACTTTCCCTGGCTGTGGGCCTGCTAATCAGACCCACAGCCTAGCTGTTCTCTCTATCCAAATTGTACTCAGGTACTGAATTGGCACTGGGCCCTCTCCAAGTCCCTGTACCCAGGGCTGAGGTGTACCCAGAAGTCTCCCAGGGGCTGAAGCATGTATTATGCCACCCCTGGGCTGACTAACTAAACGGACACAACTGGCTGCACGACAGCTGGGGCAAGGTGGTGTACTCACCCTTTGCTTTAGATATAGTATACCTATATCTAACCCTAAAATGGACACACAGATCTCCTATCAGTCACTCCTATGGCAGGCCTTAACAATCCTGAAGGCAGAGTGCTTGGAATCGTGTGAGATGGTGCTCTGGCATGAGCTGAGCCTGTCTGCGGCTTTCGGGATCCATCCCTTAGCCGTTTCCATGATATCGCATACCATATACTCTTAAGTGCATTATAATCCTCGCGGTTATATGCCAACTCTGGTATCGCTTTATCAAAACATGTCGAGTAAGGTGTCATACGAATTGGAATACTAACCCCTCGCCAATTCTGGCGACGGGGTTAGCATTCCACCCTTCTAGAGGGACACGACATGTATGTAACCCCTAACCCCGGTTAAAGTCAAACAGAGCCTCAGCTCCACAAAATGGATGCTGCCACCGAGACACAAGTCTGCCCTCCTGCTGCTGGGAGTCCTCCCAGAGCAGGAGATAAGGACAAAGGGTTTCCTGCCAGGGGCGGTGCCAGCACCGTCCCAGACAGGGTTTTGTGTATTGTAGGTAGGCAGGGCTTTAGAGGAAGGTGACTGCACGTGGCACCCCGGTGCTCACTGTGCATAGGCTGGCTGGAACCAGTTCCAGGGTCACTCCAGACCCTGTGCTGGGGAAAAGCCCGCCAAGGAAGTGGGTGTAACCACCCCCCTCCTAGTCCCACCCCTAGGGCAGGACTTAGTCGCGTGCCAGCCCCTTTTTACAGGATAAAGGTAGGAACTGGCCCCCTTCCAAATCAGATCATCTTTGAATCCTGAAACTACTTTCCACGAAAGGAACTCAAGACTTCTTCCTAAGATTTCTCCCTTGTGACTAAGGAGTAGTCACCCTGCATCCGCAGGCACCATCTTAAGAACACTGCGGTCTGCTGCAAGTCTCTCCTCCGGATCAAGACTGCCCAGCTCGACGAGAACCGGCTTCCCTGGCACCTCTGACCTCTACCTGCATCATCAGTCACGCTGAGATTCGTGGGTGTGACGAGACCTCGAGGGACCGGCCATCTTCAAGACTGCACGACTTCTTTCCAGCAAGCCCGCCGAGTAATTTCCTGGTGAGTGCTTTGGGGTCCGAGAAGCTCCGACCCTGAGCAGCTCCAGCACCGAAGTGCAGCCTCCCAGCATCTCCACGATCTGCGTGGGGCCCTTCTGCTTTTTGCTGCTCACCGCGTTGTTTGGCTACTAGCCCGCTGGCTTGTGGCCTTCTGAACGACGCCCGACGACATTTCTGCTGCTGGTCTGGTTGCTCCAGGCTGGCCCTTGCTCCCTTCCAAAAGAGGAGCACCCCGGACCCTCCTGGTCCACTCAAGACGCCATTTTGAGTCCACCGCGTGGGCTTGAATTAGCCACGGCTTGTTGCCCAATCCTGGGTAACTTCGACGCCGACAGCTTCATCCATCGTGGGACAGCTCGCCTCTCCATCCTGGTCGCCGACAACGCCTCCTGGTCCGTGAGATCTGCAGAGCCAGCGTCGCCCACTCACCTAGTCGAGGTGACTTCGCCCGGTGCCATCCTGGTGCCCACTTAATCACTGGCTAGTGATTCAAGAACTTGGTCCCCTCTGCTTTCAGGTTTCTTCTTCCTCGATCCAGGCTTAGATCCAACGAACTTTCCTTCACTGGTCGCCTGCCAGCAACTTCCTTCTTCCAGGCTCCTGGTCCGGCAACGAGATCCCCGACGTCTTTTCAGACCTATGCAGCTGCAGCCCCTGGGCTAGGTAACTTCGGCACTTCGGTGTCCCAGCATAGCCTCACTATCCTAGGGTCAGGATCCACTGTCGTTTTCTTCCTACCAGGTCGGGTTCGCCCGTGAACACTAACTTTGCCTTTACTAGCTCCCATAGACTTTGTCCCGCATCCCGCGTGAGAGTGCACACTCTGCACCCGAGTCCCCTAGGCCTCCTAGCAGTAATCTAACGATTATATAGTCAAGTCCTAGCGAGTCCAAAGCCTATTAGTACTGTACTTACCTGCTAGTAATTTCGCATTCCACTTTTAAAGTATATGGTTTTTCGTGCCCCTCGGGCATTTGTGTATAACGTGCTAACTTAAGTATTTTCGTAAGAGTTTTGTTGTGTGCCTAGCACCCTGTCCTCATAAAGAGTACAGGGTTGTTGTGATTCTAATAAATACACTGTTTATTTTCATAACACTTGTGTGGTGTCCTTTCACTGGGTGTTCAAGGGGTAATGTGATGGTAAAACAGCTGGCTTAACACGCCCTCTAGAGTCTTAGCCTTAGACTGCTCGTATCCATGCTACTAGGATAGCTGGTCTATAAGGTTGACTTACAACCAATCATCAATAAGGGTTGTTTGGACTGATATATAGTGATCACTAGAATAGTGAACACTGCACACCAGGCCAACTTCTCACATTGGTGAGCAGCGGTTGGGATTTGAGCTTGCTGTTGTTTTACCACACATGCCCTAAGAATATCTTGTGAAAGATCACATAAGTACTAAAGGTACATATAACTTAGCTTAGAATACTCTGAGTTCTACTGAACCAGCTGTTGTAGCTCCTAGGGCTTAGCACACCCTAAACTACAACTCTAGCAAGGGATCAGTAGGCAAACATATAGTGTAGGTAAGTGCACCACTTACACCTCACTAGAAAAGCATGTCTACCCAGGGAGATTCTACTGAGACTCCCCTGGTCAGTGTTGACCCTCCACAGGTCACTTCAAGATATGCAGCTCTCAGTTTCCAGGAGATGAGACAGATCTGTGTCTCCAGAAAACTGAAGCAGGGGTCTAACCCCACCATTCCCTTTTTAATAGGCCTCTTAGAGACTTATGATGCGAGAAAGCTTTCTCAGCTAGATGGGAATATGCCAGCCTTAGAGGGTACCTCTGGGGATCCAGACCTCCCCAACATTGCCAATGCAGTTGAGGAGGAGGAGGATCAGGAGGAACTCTCTGGGGATGAGGTAGACAAAGGTCTTGAGGTAGTCAGAAGGCTAACCAGGACCAACTTAGACTTACTTGGGCTAGGATCTGGGGGACCCCCAGTACTAACCCGAAGTGGGCCTAACCTTGGAGTTAGGAGAGATAGATCTCTTTCTAGGGACTCCAATAGATCTCTGCACTCTAATGCCTCTTCTCAGGGGAGAAGGAATCCTCCACAGGGGAGATTTACTTCCCCTCAGAGAAGGGAGCATGAAGCTAGGATGAGACAAGCTGAACTGAGGATTGAAAGGGAAGAAATTGCCCTGGCCAAAGAGAAGCTTGCCCTGGCAAGAGAGCAGCAGATGAGTGGGTTAGCTCCCACTGGTGGCAGCAATCTCCCAAGAGATAGAGAGAAGGGTTTAGATACTAAACACCTGACTAAAATAGTGCCCCCCTTTAAGCAAGGGGATGATATCCAGAAATGGATGGCTGCTCTGGAGAGGGCCTGCACTGTGCAGTGCATTCCCCAGAGTCAGTGGGCAGCTATACTGTGGCTCTCCTTTGATGGTAAAGGTAGAGATAAGCTCCTCACTACAAGAGTAGAGGATGCTAACAATTACCAGGTCCTGAAGAATACACTGGTTGATGGGTTTGGTTTAACCACTGAGCAGTACAGGTTGCTGTTCAGAGACACCCAGAAAACTCAGTCTCAGGACTGGTCTGACTTTGTGGATTGTGCCACTAAGGCTTTGGAGGGCTGGTTGCTGGGTAGCAAGGTTACAGATTACACAGGATTGTATAATCTGATGATGAGAGAACAAATTTTAAACAATTGTCAGAACCAGTTGCTGCACCAGCACCTTGTTGATTCAGATCTGACCTCTCCCCAAGAATTGGGAAAGAAGGCAGACAAATGGGTCAGGACAAGGATCAAGCAGAACCACAACCAGAACCAGGGTGGTCAGAAGAAAGCAGACCAGAAGGGTAATGTTAAGAATGAGCAAAATGACCAGAAGTCTTCACCAGGTCCCCAACAAACCAAAGAGGGTGGGGGTCAGGCTTCCCAGAAGAAGAAGACTCAAGAAGGCCAGTCAAAAAGGTGGTGCCAGTACTGTAAAAGTAAATCTCACTGGTTTAGTGAGTGCACCAAAAGAGGAGGACAAACTCCTGCCACTACAGCCCCTAAGGCAACTGCACCCCCTAGTACAGTCAGTAGTGGTAGTGTACCTCCCAAGGCATTAGTTGGGTTAACCTTGGGTACTGAGGGGTCTGACAACCTAGTTGGCACACTCACTCAGGCTGTCCTTGTCTGTACAGGGGATGTGGATATGTCCCCTGAAATAAGTCCCAATACTTTGGGCAAATACAGGCAGACACCTTTGATTAATGGCAAAATGGCTCAGGCCTATAGGGACACTTGTGCCAGTGTCACCATGGTGACACCTAACTTTGTGGACCCTGGACAGATCATGCCAGGTACTGATTTCCTGGTGACCAATGCCAGCAATGTCACTACTAGTCATAGTGTGGCAATTGTGGCTTTCTCCTGGGGTGGAGTGAAGGGACAAAAGAAAGTTGTAGTCAGTTCAGACCTCCCAGTTGATTGTTTGTTGGACAATGATTTGGAGTCATCACAGTGGTCAGAAGTGGGGCAGAGGACTCACATGGAAATGTTAGGCTTGCCAGCACATGTGCTTGCTGTGACTAGGTCACAGGCCAGAAAATGCCCCACTGAACAGGTGCTGGATCCTGAAATGATGGACCAGACACCTTCCAAGAAGAAGAGCAGTAAGGGTAAGGCTTTGCCTTCCCCCTTGCCCCAGGTTGAGGATCAAGTCTCTGAGGAGGCTGATCTGGAAGAGCTGAGGGAAACTGAGCCTAAGGAGCTTGAACTTGATCAAGTTGAGTTTCTGGGCTCAGGGGGACCCTCCAGAGCAGACCTGGGGAAGGAACAGTTGAGCTGCCCTTCCCTTGAACCCCTCAGACAGCAGGCTGCTGCTGAGGCTGCAGGGAATGCCACAGGTGCCCACAGGGTATACTGGGAAGATGGACTCCTGTACTCTGAGTCAAGAGACCCCAAGCCTGGTGCAACCAGGAGGCTGGTCATCCCCTTGTCTCTGAGAGGTTTCCTTCTCACCTTGGCCCATGAGATTCCCCTTGCAGGTCACTTAGGTCAGACAAAGACTTGGGACAGGCTTGTCTCACACTTTCACTGGCCCCATATGAATGAGAATACCAAGGAGTTTTGTCGCTCCTGTGTCACTTGCCAAGCCAGTGGTAAGTCAGGTGGCACAACAAAGGCCCCCCTCATACCACTACCTGTGGTGGGGGTCCCCTTTGAAAGAGTGGGGATTGACATTGTTGGTCCAATGGAACCCCAGACAGCATCAGGGCACAAGTTTATACTGGTGGTGGTGGACCATGCCACCAGGTATCCTGAAGCTATTCCCCTGAGGACCACCACAGCCCCTGTGGTGGCAAGAGCCCTAGTTGGAGTGTTCTCCAGAGTGGGTTTTCCAAAGGAGGTCGTTTCTGACAGAGGTACAAACTTCATGTCAGGATATCTGACTGCCATGTGGAAAGAGTGTGGTGTGAACTACAAGTTCACCACACCCTATCATCCACAATGCAATGGGCTTGTTGAGAGATTCAACAGGACCCTCAAAGGGATGATTAATGGACTACCTGAACCTCTTAGGAGAAGATGGGATGTCCTGATCCCCTGCCTCTTGTTTGCTTACAGAGAGGTCCCACAGAAGGGGGTTGGCTACAGCCCTTTTGAGCTTCTGTATGGGCATCCTGTGAGAGGACCCCTGTGTTTGGTGAAGGAAGGATGGGAGAGACCTCTCAAAAAGCCTGCAACCAACATAGTGGACTATGTACTTGGTCTCCGCTCCAGGATGGCTGAGTACATGGAAAAGGCATCTAAAAACCTTGAGGCCAGCCAGGAACTTCAAAAAGCTTGGCATGACCAAAAGGCTGTTCTGACTGTGTACCAGCCAGGACAGAAGGTGTGGGTGCTGGAGCCAGTGGCCCCAGCAGCTCTGAAAGACAAATGGTCTGGGCCCCACACCATCATTGAGCAAAAGGGAGAGGTTACCTACTTGGTGGACCTTGGAACTCCCAGGAGCCCTCTCAGAGTGCTCCATGTTAACAGGCTCAAGGCATATGTTGACAGGAAGGACATGAGCTTGCTCATGGCCACAGATGAGGGACAGGAGGAAGAGAGTGACCCTCTCCCAGACCTGCTCACTCAGAATCCTGATGATGGATCAGTTGATGGTGTTGTCTTTTGTGACAGCCTCTCTGAACATCAGCAACAGGATTGCAGGCAAGTTCTGCAATCCTTCAGACATATGTTCTCTCTGACACCCAGCCAAACTGATTGGTGTACCCATGATGTTGACACTGGAGACAGTCTGCCTGTCAAGAGTAAAATCTACAGACAGCCTGATCATGTTAGAGACTGCATCAAAACTGAAGTGCAGAAAATGTTGGAGTTGGGAGTCATTGAGCCCTCAGATAGCCCTTGGGCTAGCCCAGTAGTTCTAGTGCCAAAGCCTCACACCCAGGGTGGTAAGAAAGAGATGAGGTTTTGCGTAGACTACAGAGGCCTCAATGCAGTCACTAAGACTGATGCCCACCCAATACCAAGAGCAGATGAACTTATAGATAAATTGGCTTCTGCCAACTTCTTAAGTACATTTGATTTGACAGCTGGGTATTGGCAAATCAGGTTAGCTGAGGAGGCCAAACCCAAGACAGCATTTTCTACCCCTGGAGGGCATTATCAATTTGTGGTAATGCCCTTTGGACTGAAAAATGCACCTTCCACCTTCCAAAGGTTGGTGAATCAAGTCCTCACTGGGCTGGATGACTTCTGTGCAGCATATCTAGACGATATTGCTGTCTTTAGCTCCACCTGGGAGGATCACCTGGTCCACCTGAGGAAAGTGTTAGAGGCCCTGCAAAAGGCAGGCCTCACTATCAAGGCCACAAAGTGCCAGATAGGGCAGACACAGGTTGTGTACCTGGGCCACCTTGTGGGTGGAGGCCAGGTTCAGCCACTGGAGAGTAAGATACAGGCCATCAAGGACTGGACTCCTCCAATCACCCAGACTCAGGTTCAAGCTTTCTTGGGCCTGACTGGGTACTATAGGAAGTTTGTCAGAAATTATGGGTCCATAGTGACCCCTCTTAATGACCTGACAAGCAAAAAGATGCCAAAGAAAGTTCAGTGGACAGCAAGCTGTCAGAAAGCATTCAATGACCTAAAGCAGGCCATGTGCACAGCACCTATCCTAAAGAGTCCAGATTACTCCAAGCCATTCATTGTCCAAACAGATGCTTCTGAGTTGGGTGTGGGGGCTGTTCTGTCTCAACTGAATTTTGATGGTAATGATCAGCCTATTGCTTTCATTAGTAGGAGGTTGACACCCAGAGAGAAAAATTGGTCAGCTATTGAGAGGGAGGCCTTTGCTGTGGTCTGGGCCCTGAAGAAGCTGAGGGCCTACTTGTTTGGCACTCACTTCACCATTCAGACAGACCATAAGCCCCTCTTGTGGCTAAATCAGATGAAGGGTGAAAACCCCAAACTGCTTAGGTGGTCCATTTCCCTACAGGGGATGGATTTTACAGTGGAGCATAGACCTGGTACTGATCACAGCAATGCTGATGGGCTCTCCAGGTATTTCCACTTAGAGCAAGAAGACTCACCTGGTCAAGGTTAGTTTATTGTCCCAAAGTTTGGGGGGGGGGGTCATGTAGGAGAGTAGGGTCTGCAATCCTATGATCACCCAGATTTTTGCTTTTTGCTGCACTAGTTTACGACTTTCCCTGGCTGTGGGCCTGCTAATCAGACCCACAGCCTAGCTGTTCTCTCTATCCAAATTGTACTCAGGTACTGAATTGGCACTGGGCCCTCTCCAAGTCCCTGTACCCAGGGCTGAGGTGTACCCAGAAGTCTCCCAGGGGCTGAAGCATGTATTATGCCACCCCTGGGCTGACTAACTAAACGGACACAACTGGCTGCACGACAGCTGGGGCAAGGTGGTGTACTCACCCTTTGCTTTAGATATAGTATACCTATATCTAACCCTAAAATGGACACACAGATCTCCTATCAGTCACTCCTATGGCAGGCCTTAACAATCCTGAAGGCAGAGTGCTTGGAATCGTGTGAGATGGTGCTCTGGCATGAGCTGAGCCTGTCTGCGGCTTTCGGGATCCATCCCTTAGCCGTTTCCATGATATCGCATACCATATACTCTTAAGTGCATTATAATCCTCGCGGTTATATGCCAACTCTGGTATCGCTTTATCAAAACATGTCGAGTAAGGTGTCATACGAATTGGAATACTAACCCCTCGCCAATTCTGGCGACGGGGTTAGCATTCCACCCTTCTAGAGGGACACGACATGTATGTAACCCCTAACCCCGGTTAAAGTCAAACAGAGCCTCAGCTCCACAAAATGGATGCTGCCACCGAGACACAAGTCTGCCCTCCTGCTGCTGGGAGTCCTCCCAGAGCAGGAGATAAGGACAAAGGGTTTCCTGCCAGGGGCGGTGCCAGCACCGTCCCAGACAGGGTTTTGTGTATTGTAGGTAGGCAGGGCTTTAGAGGAAGGTGACTGCACGTGGCACCCCGGTGCTCACTGTGCATAGGCTGGCTGGAACCAGTTCCAGGGTCACTCCAGACCCTGTGCTGGGGAAAAGCCCGCCAAGGAAGTGGGTGTAACCACCCCCCTCCTAGTCCCACCCCTAGGGCAGGACTTAGTCGCGTGCCAGCCCCTTTTTACAGGATAAAGGTAGGAACTGGCCCCCTTCCAAATCAGATCATCTTTGAATCCTGAAACTACTTTCCACGAAAGGAACTCAAGACTTCTTCCTAAGATTTCTCCCTTGTGACTAAGGAGTAGTCACCCTGCATCCGCAGGCACCATCTTAAGAACACTGCGGTCTGCTGCAAGTCTCTCCTCCGGATCAAGACTGCCCAGCTCGACGAGAACCGGCTTCCCTGGCACCTCTGACCTCTACCTGCATCATCAGTCACGCTGAGATTCGTGGGTGTGACGAGACCTCGAGGGACCGGCCATCTTCAAGACTGCACGACTTCTTTCCAGCAAGCCCGCCGAGTAATTTCCTGGTGAGTGCTTTGGGGCCTGAGAAGCCCCGACCCTGAGCAGCTCCAGCACCGAAGTGCAGCCTCCCAGCATCTCCACGATCTGCGTGGGGCCCTTCTGCTTTTTGCTGCTCACCGCGTTGTTTGGCTACTAGCCCGCTGGCTTGTAGCCTTCTGAACGACGCCCGACGACATTTCTGCTGCTGGTCTGGTTGCTCCAGGCTGGCCCTTACTCCCTTCCAAAAGAGGAGCACCCCGGACCCTCCTGGTCCACTCAAGACGCCATTTTGAGTCCACCGCGTGGGCTTGAATTAGCCACGGCTTGTTGCCCAATCCTGGGTAACTTCGACGCCGACAGCTTCATCCATCGTGGGACAGCTCGCCTCTCCATCCTGGTCGCCGACAACGCCTCCTGGTCCGTGAGATCTGCAGAGCCAGCGTCGCCCACTCACCTAGTCGAGGTGACTTCGCCCGGTGCCATCCTGGTGCCCACTTAATCACTGGCTAGTGATTCAAGAACTTGGTCCCCTCTGCTTTCAGGTTTCTTCTTCCTCGATCCAGGCTTGGATCCAACGAACTTTCCTTCACTGGTCGCCTGCCAGCAACTTCCTTCTTCCAGGCTCCTGGTCCGGCAACGAGATCCCCGACGTCTTTTCAGACCTATGCAGCTGCAGCCCCTGGGCTAGGTAACTTCGGCACTTCGGTGTCCCAGCATAGCCTCACTATCCTAGGGTCAGGATCCACTGTCGTTTTCTTCCTACCAGGTCGGGTTCGCCCGTGAACACTAACTTTGCCTTTACTAGCTCCCATAGACTTTGTCCCGCATCCCGCGTGAGAGTGCACACTCTGCACCCGAGTCCCCTAGGCCTCCTAGCAGTAATCTAACGATTCTATAGTCAAGTCCTAGCGAGTCCAAAGCCTATTAGTACTGTACTTACCTGCTAGTAATTTCGCATTCCACTTTTAAAGTATATGGTTTTTCGTGCCCCTCGGGCATTTGTGTATAACGTGCTAACTTAAGTATTTTCGTAAGAGTTTTGTTGTGTGCCTAGCACCCTGTCCTCATAAAGAGTACAGGGTTGTTGTGATTCTAATAAATACACTGTTTATTTTCATAACACTTGTGTGGTGTCCTTTCACTGGGTGTTCAAGGGGTAATGTGATGGTAAAACAGCTGGCTTAACACGCCCTCTAGAGTCTTAGCCTTAGACTGCTCGTATCCATGCTACTAGGATAGCTGGTCTATAAGGTTGACTTACAACCAATCATCAATAAGGGTTGTTTGGACTGATATATAGTGATCACTAGAATAGTGAACACTGCACACCAGGCCAACTTCTCACACATACACATCATAAGATAAAAGAATGCAACATACTGCTTAAAAAAGAACTGAAGTTGTCCTAAAAACATATACATTTTTACACTAAAAAAACTATTACTACCAAGCACTACCCACCCGCCATAAAAAGGATCCAAAAATGCTAGGTTTTAACTACTGTCTAGCCAATATTTATAAAGCTAAAATGTATCCTGCTTCTAATTCAAGCTGGAAGACTTTACAGTAAACCCGTTTTCACAAAAATATGTTATTAGTCCTATATTTAAACTGGATAAACATTAACATTGTGCAAAATACAATTCTTTTTGTGGAAAATATAACGACACTAGTGCAAAATATAATTATATTCATACAGTGTGCAATTGATCACAATATGCATTACCATTGTACAAAATACCATTCCTTTTGTAATGGGCAAGACCATAGCAATACAGTATACAAGTATATCTGTGCACAAATGCAGTTAGATCTAGGATGCCTCAATGTTCCCATTCCATATCCCTCATGCAGTTGGTCAATCTGCTCTGTTAACCATTCATAAACAACAGACAGGAATTGCCCTGAAGCGCAGTTCAATGATATGTTATCGCACCTTAAGATTACTGTCATAAGATCACTTGTCTGGCAAACCTGTAACATTCTAAAAGCCAGCACCAGCAATTTTCAGCTGCTATTGTCAAAACATGTGCAGACTGTAAGCAAATGTAGAAAGGTTAATGATGCATTTTTGCAAAAAGGACACTTAACTCTTTTTGCCCCTGCCTGTCTGACCAACTTCCATCTTATTCAGGCTGGGACATGCTCCAGCCTAACCTTTAGGGCCCACCTCCTTATGTGAGCACTTTTTATAACCCGCAGGTAAGGCTGAATATGCCCCCCGTAACTTGACCCCTTTAAATGAAACAAATTGTCTCTCTTACACACGTCTATATCACCATTCCTGGAGCCCTCTTTTGCTAACAGCTTTAATGTATGTTTCTGCTGTTCTACAGACATTCCTTGAAATTCTAATCCTATGGGAGCATCCAGGGAGACCTTAATATCAAGGAAATTAGCAGCCTATTGATCAGCATACTTCTCCAGCAGACAAGATTTTACTAATTTTTTTAAGGAGCCCTCGTCAGCTCTAATGAGATTAAACCAATAATTAAGGAGTCATTGTTTGTACTTAAATATCCTCAAGAAGCTATTTATGGACCCTCTGGGTAGGCCAAGACAAGTTTTCCAGACATTCATTTCTATTGTCTGCACCCTCTTCAAATATTTTATGTGCAGCACCTCACATCCATACGATAGCAGACCACCAATTCTGGCGTTATATGTCTCTCTTAGCACTTGAATGGACTTATGGCCCAATGCTAAGTCAATCCTATACAAAGCGCCTGCAATAGCCTTAGCTCACGCCTCCTGGAGATCAATATGAGGTGTAAAGTTGAGGTTCCATCTAAAAAGAAGACCTAGATAGCAATATTCTTTTACCACCTCTACTGGGATGCCTCTTAGCCACCTCTCAAACCTTTTCTTCTGTACCCTCCCTTTCAAGAAGACCATTACTTTGGTTTTAGACAAATTTATTTTCAGATCATTGGACTTGGAATATTTAGCAAAAACATCAAACATCAAACTGCCTCCGCAGGCCAAACAGGCATAAGATCCAACAAAACGGTGTCATTGGCATAAAACATTACTAAGATGGCCTCATTGCCTAATTTCGGTGAAAATAATCGAGCTAGTTTTAATCCTACCATGGCCTCTGCAATATATATAAAGAACAGGAGTGTGGGGCATCATACACCCCTGCCTGACACTGACACTTGTGAATGAGCAACATCATGGAGATTTCATACTGAGTTTAAATTACCTTAGTTCTGTAAGCCATTAGGTGATAATGGAAAATCATCAGATTTCTGAGGAAAGGTTAAATCTTTACAAAAAATCACTAGCAAAGATTCCTCTTGTCAAAGGATTATGGTTTTTTGTAGGATAAAGACTTTTACAGTGTGAATCTAGTTATAAAGTAGCAAATAACATAGCGGAGTTAATTTGACTTGTGAATCTGTTTGGACAGCCTTTTTTTGTTGGACAGCCTTCTCTCGTTGCCTGCCCTCCCTTACCTTCGGGACTCCATTAAGGAAACCGCTCATGCCGCCATAGAGCTCTGGACCGCGGGCGGCTGAATGCCAAGAAAACTACATCTCCCAGCAGCCAGTGCAGTCCTTGCTCACTAAGCCACTGGAGTCAAGCTATCCTGACTGAAGACGGCTGATAGCCAGAAACCGGTCCTAGGATGCTTGATTCCGGTCCAGGGAAGACATGGCATGGTAGTTCGGGCTGGACTGTTCCCATGAGGCACAGGGTCAAGACTGATTTGCATATGGCCATGTCAGAACTGGGGTGGCTTGGTGAGCAAAATAACGATGGATTAAACCCAGATTTGTGACTGGGGATGAATGTTTTGCCATTGTGCAACATTCCGTCCATCATCTTGTGTGTTTTGCTGTTCACCCTATATGGGAAGGGTATGCCCAGACATGGGTCCCGTGCTCACTAAGCCACAGGAGTCAAGCTATCCTGGCTGAAAACGGCTGATAGCCAAAAACCGGTCCTAGGATGCTTGATTCCGGTCCAGGGAAGACATGGCTTGGCAGTTCGGACTGGACTGTTCCCATGAGGCACAGGGTCAAGACTGATTTGCATATGGCCATGTCAGAACTGGGGTGGGTTGGTGAGCAAAATAACGATCTATTAAACCCAGATCTGTGACTGGGGTGAATGTTTTGCCATTGTGAAACATTCCGTCCATCATCTTGTGTGTTTTGCTGTTCACCCTATATGGGAAGGGTATGCCCAGACGTGGGTCCCGTGCTCACTTAGCCACTGGAGTCAAGCTATCCTGGCTGAAGACGGCTGATAGCCAGAAACCGGTCCTAGGATGCATGATTCCAGTCCAGGGAAGACATGGCTTGGGAGTTCGGGCTGGACTGTTCCCATGCGGCACAGGGTCAAGACTGATTTGCATATGGCCATGTCTAAACTGGGGTGGCTTGGTGAGTAAAATAACAATGGATTAAACCCAGATCTGTGACTGGGGGTGAATGTTTTGCTATTGTGCAACATTCCGTCCATCATTTTGTGTGTTTTTCTTTGTCAGGAAAACTACATCTCCCAGCAGGCAGTACGGTCTCGCGAGAGGAGCTGCGAGACCCTCCGAGACCCAGCGAACACCGGAAGATAAATTTGGCAAAGGGCTCCCGTGGCACGGGACACCCTCATCAGTTTGGACAGCCTTTCTTTGTTGGACAGCCTTCTCTCATTGTCTGCCCTCCCTTACCTTCGGGATTCCATTGGGGAAACTGCTCGTGCTGCCGTAGAGCTCCGGAACGCGGGCCGCTGGCTGCCAGGAAAACTACATCTCCCAGCAGGCAGTGCGGTCCCGCGAGAGGAGCGGCGAGACCCACCGAGACCCAGGAAACACCGAGAGATAAATTTGGCAGAGGGCTCCTGCGGTGCAGGACGCGCGCGGGCTCGCCCTGGCGAAGCCCGTGCCGAGGCTAGAAAACAGCTAGAAACTGACAGTAAGCACCTACGAAGGCTTGTTTATTAATTAAATTACCAGGACTTTCTATTTTTCTCTTGTTTGGCCTTGGACTGGATTATAACTGATTGTGATGTAATTATAAATATACACAAACTGAGGAGTGTTTGTAGATCTCTCTCAAGATACGGGGCAAGCCATTAAACAAAATCTCTATCCAATATATTTCCCTAGACATTGTATTAAATTTGGATAACGAAAATTAGCATGGGAAAAAGGAAAATGCTTAGCCCTAAGCCTAGCATAGGGAAGAAAATCCACGCAGAGTCCCAACAAACTTTACTGAGCTACCGTACTGGAGCAATGGGGGCTCTGAATAAGCAAATTTGCTCAGTGGAAGAATCTCTTGAAGCAGGCACCTCACGAATAAATCCCGAATTAGATCATTCTGAGGTCCTGGACAGATCGAGACAAATCACAATGACAAAAAGCGCCCCACATCCCTGAGGAAATTACTTTAAGTGATTCAGATTCTTCCTTACAACCACCTCAAAAGAAACATAAAAATCCCACCCCTGTTGAAAGTACAGCTGTTGATAAAATTACAAGTAACGGTGGTAAAAATACTCACATAGACATTGCACCCATAAAAGCAAAGCATAGTCACCAAGGAAGGAAAAAGGTGGGATCAAGAAAAGCCTTTCTTAAGGCCAGAGATGAAACTAGCAAAAATCTTGAGGCACACAGCAATGATATAAATACTGGTGAATTATCCCCTGGATTTTATCACTTTATTCTGAGGATTTCCCACACAGCTCTGCATAAGGGCAAAAGTAATAACTACTCTTGATACGTTAGTAGAAAGTGAAAGATTCTGTAACATATACTATGTGAACAAAGAACCCTGCAGGACTGAGACTGTACAGTACCACATGGAAATGATATGTTTTATTAGGTGAACAAAAAACGATGGAAATCTTAGTTGAAATTGTAGTAAACAGAGAAGATGTGTACTCCAGTTGATGTAGTTTATACACTTGTACATTTTTGACTCTTCTCATTCAGTCTGATTCTGGTTTCATAAATCTGGTTTTCGGTGCAGTCTTCAACTCTTTTCTAAACTGGAGCAGCATTGGGGCAGTTCTGAAAGGGTACGGCTGTTTTTCCTGATCCTGTGTACACAGATGGAAAAGGGATGCTGCCTTGCTTTTTCGTTTGTACATTTCTTAGTCTCCAGTCTGATGGTGTCCTAGCTGTGGGTGTTTTCCGGAAGCCACTGGAGATGATGAGTTTATATGCAAGAAATGCAAAGGCGCTGGTCATGATGGTTTTGTAAATAATGCGGCTGGTTGTGAGATGGTGCAGGCCGATGAGGGGAACCAATGGAGTTCCGTCAGAATGGGACGATGGAGGTGACAATTTTGCTTTCTTTTCTTATTATTCCAGTAGCACCCAGAATAAACAAACTACATTTCAAAATGCTTCAGTCCTATAAAACAATGTAGGAATGCTTAATGGTAGCACACCAAATCTAAATAAGCTACTCCATGAATAGTCTTCACTGAGAGTGTTAAGTTCTCTTGTTTTGTGGGAGCCGAATCATTACAAATAATGGAGCATGGGGATAATGATAAGATTTAAGTCCAACAACAAGGTGAATACGTCTTGGGTAAACTCCATAAGCGCAGGCCATTGGCGAGGCATTCAGGAAGGAAAATATTTATCTAAAGGTAAATTATAATGACCAGATGATGGAGGTCTGGTGAGAGGGCTGCAGTGACTATGGATGAGTTTTGGACAAATACCCACTTTAAGATGACGCAGGCACTGTTCCCGAAGGGGGTGAACAAAATAAGGGATGCTGTTATAAAATAGATATACATAGGTAAACCAACCCACCCCGATGGACCACGCCCAGAAGCTCAGCATCATTCTAGACTCCCCCATCACCCTGACCCACCAGATCAACGCTGTCGCCTCCACCTGCTTCAACACCCTCTGCATCCTCCGCAAGACCTTCAAGTGGATCCCCCATAAATTCAGAAAGACCGTCACCCAAAGACTCATAACCAGCAGACTATACTACGGCAACACCCTCTTCGCTGGAATAAACAAGACCCTGCTACACAAGCTCCAAACCATCCAGAACACTGCAGCCAGTCTCGTCCTCGGAACCCCCCAACACGAGCACATGACCCAGCACCTACGAGACCTCCACTGTCTCCCCATCGAGAAGAGAGTAACCTTCAAGCTACTCACTCATGCCTACAAATCCCTCCACAACATCAGACCCAAATACCTCAATGAAACAGTCTCCTTCCAAGTACCCAAAAGGAACTTCCACTCCTCCAACCTCGCTATGGCAGAGACACCATGCATCCGCAGAAGCGGAGCAGGTAGAAGAGCCTTCTCCTACGTTGCAGCAAAGACCTGTAACGAGCTCCCAGTCAACATCAGACACTCCCCAACTCTACACAACTTCACGAAGATCCTGAAGATCTGGCTCTTCGACTGATACAGAGCTGCACCCCCCTCCCACCAGCACATTGAGACCCTCACGGGTGAGTAGCACGCTTAATAAACCCCTGATTGATTGATTGATATATGAAATGATACTCAACTCTGTGTCTTTAATAAAATCAAGACTTCCCGTCACAAAATAGCTAAGAAAATCTACATTTTACTACAAGACTAGTGTATTCTAATATACTTGGCTAAACCATAGCAAATACAGGATTAGCCTCATGCAGAACTGATTTGTAATAAAAGGTTCATAAAGTGGAGACATTAGACCAATTCACTGTTCAGAGAATGTCCTGAAGGCTAGCTCCGGCCCAAAAGGCTTTCAAAGCCATAGCTTCTCTAGTAGAACGAACTCCATAAGTGTATTGATTCTAGCCACATTCCTGACCCACGGATCTAAGATAGGGGAGGATACGGGAACTGAAATTGAGACCCTTACACACATGTTTACTGGAGAGAAATAAACGATAAGAGGGGGTTTATCCTCCACTCATCAACATAAACAGAGCTGGGAGACCCATAAGTAATTAAGGTCTTAGAAAAGGAATCAATACTTCTTAAAGAAAAAGTGAAGAAGGAAAATTCTGAGACACAAGGATAAAGGGAGATAGCATAATTAACTGCCTGATATGCTAAGTTATGCCATCATGATAGACTCAAACTGTATGGCTAAACTTGTCTCCCTACTGGTATTTAAGCCTATTTGTATAATTTTCTGTCTAAACTCAAAAATTAATGAAGACTGTTTTATTTGTCTTGTCCATTGCTTTGATGTCATATTGGTTGGTATAGCATGTCATGTTAAGAGAGTTCATTTAAGTTGAACTGATTTATGAATCATAAGTAGAGATAGTGTTTATATGTACGTTTGCGGGTGAGAAAACGATAGAAAAGGAGAGAGGCGAGCAGTTTACATAAAGGAAAGAAGAGGAAGCAGAGGTGAACAGGACAAAAAAACAAAAAGGGAAAAAGAACGGAAAAGCCAATATAAAGAAAAATAGGGTGAGATAAATTGGGACAATAAGAGTGAGCAGGAAGAGTGAATGCAAGGAGCGATGGACTCAACAGAGGAGAGGTTAATAAGAGAGAGTGATGGAGGGAGCGGGTTGCAAAACGTATTGAAATTAACAATTAGGCATGTCAAGAAAGTGGCTTTTGTCTATACAGTCTAGTTTTACCCAGGTGCGCATACCAGCTTGCACATATTCCTGCCCCAGGCCTCCCTTCCCTTAACCCTGTTATACCTTGTGGGTGATGGGAGATCCAACCAATTTCCTTTGTTACAGGAGGTTTCACCCTGCTCCACTGCAAGACAACACTTCAACTCTTCCTCTGTTGCAGATGGTCACTGGAGCCACATTGGCCTATAACGAGCAGTTAATGATTCGGAATGCACAAGATCTCCTTGATCTTTCCATCTTGTTTTTAATTTCTGGAGAAGCCCAGGAAACCTGGATATCAAGGGCAAGATGCACTTCTAATGGGTTCCATTACCATTTGTATTTTTTAAAAGGTCATCACTTTTTTGCTCCTAATTGCTTTTCCACCAAAGTGGGGTAAATAACCGTTAATTGTACTAATTTAGACTTTCGCTGGACTCTGCCCTCCACTGCAGAACAAATGTACCTCCTTCTAGACTAGGTTCTGCCCTCCCTGGTCCAGCTTCCGGGCAGGAGGTGGAGACATCATTGGGTAAGGCAGACCAGGCCCAATCAGGTGAAAGGAAATCTCCTCCCCCTATTTTAAATGCAGCTCAGGTCTATTCAGCCCAGCCCTGACTCATCCAGGAAAGGCAGGACACACCTCAAACCCCAGTGGCTGTCTACAGTGAAGGCACAACCCTAGTTCTTGTCACTCCAAATCCAGACAGTCAATCCAGAAACCTTCAGAAGCACAGGGGATCGCTAAGCAAGAAAATATCCACTTTCTAAAAGAGGTATTTTCAAACACAGAATGTAAAATTGTCCGTTTTAAAAGATGCATCTTTACATTCTGAGTTCAGGCATACTACACCTTACCTTCCTGTCTTGTCCCGATGGGAAGTTATAGTTATAAGATGGTATAAATGAATTTCCATTCTATCCTATGAGACAGATAGCCTTTGAATAGTAAAAAACAAAATTCACTGTCGTTCACTACCACCGCATGTTACACACATCAGGACATGTCTTACCTTTCACATACACTGCTCCCTGCCCACAGGGATACCTCAAGCCTACCTTAGGGGTGACTCACATGTAAGAAAAGGGAAGGTTAGGTCCTTGCAAGTGGGTGCACTTGCCAGGTCGGCATGACATGATCAGCAGTGGTAAAGTGCCCAGAGTCATAAAACTAACCAAAACAATGTCAAAAACAGGAGGCCAAAAAGCAAAACGTCTGGGGATAAACCCGCTGAAAAAGCCAGGTCTAACAGTTCCACATCTGTTTGACTTGAGAACAGGGTTGGATTGGGATTGAACATCTGCCCGGGCACGCAAAAAAAAAAAAAAAATCGGCCCATATTTGCATAATGCTTTTCCTCGAATCACTGCTTATAAAACAACTTTAGGAGGGGGTGGGCGTAAAAAAATGCATCCGTTAGTTTACACTGGTGAAACACACCTGGAAACAAGTGAGGCCACTTCTACTCAGGCCCCCTGCCCCTGCTCAGTATGTGCACACATTAATGGGCCAGCCAGCGTGACAAAAGGGAGTGATACCTCTGCCTGTTGCTAAACGGAGGTAATGAGCGCCCATCTGCCTATAGAAAGGCCACTCTGACACCCACTGGGCCGCTGGCTGTATTCGAACAATAGAGACAGCGCCCAAATGGCCCCCCAGACTGCTAAAAAAAAGCAGCCCACAGCAGAAATCGGACACCGGCCCCTCGGGCATTGCCCGAATGCCCGCGTTACTAATCCGACACTGCATGGGAAGGTGTTCAGATACTGGAACCTTTGAACTATTTGTATGTATTCTATTTAGTTATATAGATATATATTAGAGATGCAGTTGAACTTTTGGGTTCAGTGAGTGCCTCCACTTCCCTGGTAGCCACTGCCACTAGAAGATGACAAACACAACAGGTATACTTCAAGAAAAGGAACCCAAAGTTGTGGTGGCACCAGGGGATGCCATAGCCATATGCTACGATATGGCTCTGTTGAAAGAAAAAACGTATTATGATCTATGATCTAAACTGTGTTTTAAGCTCCATTGGGCTGTGTCATGACTGAACATTGGTGACTAGATCCCCAGTTGCCATTGACGTGAAGAATGGTGCACTCATGCATCTCGGAACTACACCTTTGACTTTGCTGGATTGGACGTCTACTTTGTGGAGGATGGGGATTTGTGTCTAGGATTTTATATAATATATTTATTTTACTGCTAGAAACTCAAATTCTGAGCAGTCTAGTACCTGTGATATAACCAGTGAAAAGACTTGGTCAGAAACTACCGCAATTTTTGTCCACAGCACAATACTGAAAACACTGTGGACAAAAGGGTTCACTTAAGGTACCGAACATATGAGCTCCTACGGTAGGCTAAAGCAAAGTGCCATATTATAGAAAACCTAGAGCTTGGTACTCAGAGGTCTGTATACATGTTAGGTCATATATCTACTTCAAAATGTGCTAGTACCTTCTGTTTTTGCATGAATCACATATTTAACTCCTTTATTTACTTTCCAGCAATGCGATGTTCCAGTCTACCTTAATGTTATGGAGCTGAATGAACACTAATGTTACTGTATACCATTTGCAGTGTCATGTACTTTTTAGTTCCTTACTCTTACCACCTCATAGAGTACGCCTTGACTGTTTTCCCCTGATACCCTAATAGAGTCAAAGCTCCATTAGCACCAACTTTAGTACACATTTGCAGTGCATTTGTAGAGGTGCCCTTCAGACACCAGAACTAAATGTCAGTAACCAAACAGGATCCCATCTAGTAACCACTGTCTGCCCCAGAACCTCAAGAAAAGGCCCCACTGGGAGTCCTTAAACAGAACAGAATGCATCGAAGAGAATAAATAGGCAATAGTCTGAAACATTCAGAACTTGAGCAAGAGAAAGATGATGTGATTACTTTTATAACAGAACAGCGTGAAGACAAAAAGTGAATAAATATGTATATCACTGTAAATGTCTATCTCATTTCACATATTTTTCACAAGAGCACCTTCTCAGTAGGGGTGGACATAACTTGTGTAATTCCCGGCAGCGGCCTATGCAGGTAAGAGTAGTGGGGCGGGATTTTAACAGACGACGATGAAGGAATATAAATTATTTATTTAATTTTCCCTCATGGTCATCTGTCGAATCCCCCCCAACCCGGCCCCACCGTCCAGCCGTTTTTATCTGCATGGGCCCCTCCTGATAATTCCATGTAACGTGATCGGTAATTCTGCATGAAAGAGTAGCACGGAATTACCAAAATTACTCCTATTCCCCCCAGACCGACCTACAAGCAAGACCATAATTCTACGGTAAATGATTTTATTATTGAATATCGATCCCCCATAATATTGTGGTACAAGATATCAAGGACAGACTACTAAGGGACAAAATATTGAATGGTAAGTGTATATAATGATGTATAGATTTTCCATCCTTAACTCTACATCTATATACCTTGAAGAAATATGCATTCAGTATTTTTTTTTCAATCTTTTATCATCAATATCATGACCCATCGATATTCTTGGGTCGAAATTCAAGGTGTACACCATAGTGAATACTGAGAATAGCATTGTTTAACCAGAATCATTCTCCAGCTTAAGGAGACTCAAGAAAGGCAAAATAAAGTAATTCATATGATGCCAAGTTGGTTCCCAGTAGAAACGATTGCTGTAATCCAACACTTGGATTACCTATTAAACATGTCGACAATAAACCACTGAATAAATTAAGCTAAGGTATGTGAACTAGTTTGGAAGCTGTCAACATAGATTACAAATGACAGAAATTCAGATATTCAGTGAACTGTTTTATACACATCAAACATATTAATAATAGATGAAATATAATCAGACTGACACATGTAGTTATTATCACATTATTTAAATAACGATTCAAAGTGTAATGCATTTCAACACAAAACCCGCCTAGTCCCTTCAGCTAAATACCCACAGATAAGCTTGTCACTCTATATCTAACATCAGGTGTTTTTTCATCACAATAGAAAAATAATAGCGTGTCAGTCAATTAGATACAATTTCCTCATGCATACAATGTGAATGTAGGTTTTGCTGTTTGAAGTGCTATTTATAAATGTAGATGAAGCTTAGTAAAATGACTCCACATTGTTCATTTTAAATGGCAAACATATTAAAAGTACTTTGGTGCCCCTCAGCAAAAATACAGGGACCTATTTATGAGCTGGTTTGTGTCACTCTTGCACCATATAATGTGATTTACCAAGCTATGAACGGTCACTTTGCGTGTCCTAAGTGGCTCCATAAATCTGGAGTTAGGCAATGCACTGCAAATCGCTGTGTTTCCTTACTCTGCCCTGGGAAAGGGGTCAATGGGTGCTCCTTGGGTGTTCCCAGGCAACTCCCATGGATTTTGGCGCATTCTCAGATTTATCAGAACTAATAGACCTGGGAATGCACCAAAAAGATACAAATTCTCAGGTGAGGCGCAATGAGGAGAAATATCTTTTTTTCTCCTCGTTACTTCCTCGTTCTATGTGTGCTGCATTCTGCAGAACACATAGAAAAGGAATATACCTCTCAGGATTGTTTTTGTGCAGGAAGGTGTCCCTTACTGCACAAAAACAACACAGCATTGTTGGAAAGTGGTTTATTAGTAGGTGCAGGTAAGTACCTAACACTAGTAATAATGCAACAATAATAATGTAAGGCCCAGTTGAGGTCTCAATAAATTATTCCCTTGCTCAACCCTTGGTAGCTCGCTGCTAACAGGCAGGCTTAACTAAGGACACAGGTATGTAAAGCATTTAAAAACAGCAATATGGATCACTGAAACAATATAGATGACACAAATATAGAACTACCAAAATATCGAGTAAAAAATTATAGAATGCAAAAATATCGACTTCCTAGCTCCAAACAGGTAAGTACAAAAATATTGAATCAAAAATATTGTTGTAAAAATATAGGTAGTCAAAATATCAATTTTTTTTAAATGCTTTAAAGTAAATAAAAATTAATTAAATAATAAATTTAATTAACTTAAACATACTTAAAATACTTAAATAACCTTAAAATTAATGAATAATTAATGTAAGTAAAAAAAAACATACAAATTGATTTATTAATACACATATATATATATATATATATGAACGCATTATTAATAAAAAATATAAAATATTTTTACGGTAGGATAGCGGAAAGGGTAAAATTTACTATTACCACTCCAGTGAGTGTAACAGTAGAGAAAGTGTTGGATAGTGTAGGGGTAAAAATGACTATTCCCACTCCAGAGAGTGCAAAAGTAGGGAAAGAGTTGGATAGCGTAGGGGTAAAAATTACTATTCCCACTCCAGAGAGTGCAACAGTAGGGAAAGCGTTGGATAGCAGGAGGGTAAAAATTACTATTCCCACTCCAAAGAGTGCAACAGTAGGGAAAGCGTTGGATAGCGTAGGGGTAAAAATTACACTTCCCTCTCCAGAGAGTGCAACAGTAGGGAAAGCGTTGGATAGCGGGAGGGTAAAAATTACTATTCCCACTCCAGAGAGTGCAACAGTAGGGAAAACATTGGATAGCGGGAGGGTAAAAATTACTATTCCCACTCCACAGAGTGCAACAGTAGGGAAAGCGTTGGATAGCGTAGGGGTAAAAATTACTATTCCCACTCCAGAGAGTGCAACAGTAGGGAAAGTGTTGGATAGCGGGAGGGTCAAAATTACTATTCCCACTCCAGTGAGTGCAACAGTAGGGAAAGTGTTGGATAGCGTAGGGGTAAAAATTACTATTCCCACTCCAGAGAGTGCAACATTTGGGAAAGCGTTGGATAGCGTAGGGGTCAAAATTACTATTCCCACTCCAGAGAGTGCAACAGTAGGGAAAGCGTTGGATAGCGTAGGGGTAATAATTACTATTCCCACTCCAGAGAGTGCAACAGTAGGGAAAGCATTGGATAGCGGGAGGGTAAAAATTACTATTCCACCTCCAGAGAGTGCAACAGTAGGGAAAGCGCTGGATAGCGTAGGGGTCAAAATTACTATTCACACTCCAGAGAGTGCAAAAAAGGGAAAACGTTGGATAGCGTAGGGGAAAAAATTACTATTCCCACTCCAGAGAGTGCAACAGTAGGGAAAGCGTTGGATAGCGGGAGAGTAAAAATTACTATTCCCACTCCAGTGAGTGCAACAGTTGAGAAAACGTTGGATAGCGTAGGGGTAAACTTTACTATTCCCACTCCAGAGAGTGCAACAGTAGGGAAAGCGTTGGATAGCGTAGGGGTAAAAATTACTATTCCCAGGGGGCGTGTCCAAGATGGCGGACGAGTAGGGCGCATTTCTCAGTGTTTTGCCTTAGCATTGACCAGCACCTTCCCGAGCCTTACCAAACAGAGCCGTCCAGTGGCGTAGGCTCCGGGGCCCGTTGGGAGCTTCCTCTTGAGCTGCTTGAGAACCCTCACAGCCTTGCCTGAGGGGTGATCAGCCCCTGTGCGCTTCGTGGCCTGCGGCGTGGTCAGACCGCTGAGGCCGGGGCCTTGCGTAGCTAGCTGTGGGAACTGCGAGGGCCCCATACTGCCGCGGCGGCCGCTGCCTGTGGCTCCGGGGCCTCGTCCGGAAGACGCGACTAGCATCCCTGCTGCCTGCACTGCCTGGACGGCTCCGCTGCTGGCCCCCGGGGTGTGCCTCCGCCCCGGCGTTCTCGGCCGGCCGGCGCCCGATTCCAATTGAGGCCGGGGATTTGCGAGCGGACCGTGCCTTACCTTGCGGACCCGCGCCGCCCTTGCGGCCTACGGATTGGACCATGCTGCGGGGCAGAGGCTGCTGTAGGGCGTTCGGGGTTTTTTGCTGCCGAGGCTGGAGCCTCCCCCTGACGCCTCCTGAGGACCTTCGGTGGCCGGGACGTGGGAGCGGCGTTCGCGCTCCGTCCGGGGCTGCCCTGAGGAGCTGGAGCATGGAAAGGGAGCCACTAGCCCTCGCAGATTGCGGATTGCCGAAGCCGCCTACGGCCCAGCGAGACCACCCGCTGGGAGGTGTTACCTGCCTGGGGGAGCCTGAACGCTATTCCGGGGGCTCTGCGCGGGTTCGCTGGGCGCTGGAGTGGCTGCGGTGGTTGCCAATGGCCGCCGTGCCCTGCGGTCCGGCCCGTTACACCACTGGAGCCTGGGGATCTCCGGCCTTCCAACCCTTCCACTGTGTGGCGCCAGCTCCGGAGAGGTGAGGAGCGGGGTCTTATGTTCCCATTCCGGGGCCCCTGACACTGACGTGGGCGCCGGGGACGGTCTTCTCTCCCCTCTCCCCTCTCTTGGTGCATTGTCTTCGAGGCACCAGTACTTTGGCCTGCTGCGGCACCACACCCGGCGACCTTCACCTATCTCCAGTGTGAGTACACCTCTTGACGGCGCTTCGCCTGGCGGGGGTGTTGGGACCCTGAGGCATTGGCGGGGGTAGAGCGGCGGAGCTGAGTGGGGGGCCCCCTCCTCCGGACCCGTGACTTGAAGATTCGCACAGGGTTCACCGCCTGGAGTTTCCTGCCCCGCTCCTTGTCTGGGGCTTGCCGGGGCTGCGCAACTAACGAGGTCTCGGAGTGGCCTCAGCAAGGTCCGTTGGACGACGCGGTCATTGCCTGACGCCCCCTCTGGAGGGGTGGCCCCGACGAGCTGAGGCCATGTCCAACAGGCCGCGTAAAGAGAAGCCGGGCAAAGACGCCCCGTCGAGAGGCTCTTAGCAGCCGGCGTCGCCCGGTCCCAGCGCCTCGCCCAAACCGAGGGTCGATGAAGCACCTGCCAGCAAAGCTTTCATGCTGGAACTGTTCTCTGCCATAAAAGAGGACATCTCGGAGCTCCGCTCCCAGCTCACCTCGGACCTCCGCGAGATGAGGAGGGATGTGGATGACATTGGAGAGCGAGTGGCCACGCGGGAGGACCATGATTTGGGGATGGCTGATGAGGTGCACCAGCTCCAGCAGGACGTGATCCGCCTCACGGAACAGAACTTAGACCTCCAGGCCCACACGGAGGACCTGGAAAATAGATCCCGCCGGAATAATATCCGCATTCGAGCGGTGCCCTGGGATGGAGAGGCTGGAGACCTGCGGGGCTATGTGGAGGCTCTTTTCCTACAGATCTTGGGAGAGGAATATCTTCACGAAATCCGTATGGATAGAGTCCATAGAGTGGGCCTCCCTAGAAGCGGTGGAGCTCCCCCCCTGACATCCTCGTTTGTGTCCACGACTTCCAGCTGAAGGAGCGCATACTTAGGAAAGCAAGGGGGCTTCCCGTGTTGCAATTTCGGGACCATCACCCCCAGCTTTTTCAGGACTTAGCGGCCTCGACTCTTCAGAAACTACGCGAATTTCGGCCAGTTACCTCCTTTCTGCGTGATCAAAATGTGGCCTATTCCTGGGGCCATCCCTTCCACCTCAACTTCAGATGGCAAAACAGGTTGGTTCAACTTTGATCCCTGCAGGCTGCCAAAGACCTTCTGGGTTTGGACGACACGGCCCCCTCCCCGAGAGGAGGGGGCTCCCCGTCGAGGCGGAGAAGGCGCTCTCCCTCCTGGCAACGAGTGGGCAACGTGACCGCGTTGAGGAGACCGGATTTCACGGCTAGTCTACAGGAAAGGGGGGCAGCGGTCGCATCTGTGACCACGGTCACAGTGGCTTCATCGCAGGGCAGCTCCGGAGCGGCCTGATTTCTGGACGTCTGACTGCTTTGTGTCGGAGGGACACCTTCGGATCAGGAACCGTGGGTCCTTATGTACTTTTTGGGAAGACACCCCGGTCCGGACCACTGGGGGATCACTGACTATCCCCCGGGCCCCTGTTCCCTTCGGATGCCCGAACATATCCACGTTTTGGAACTGTCGATTCCTTTGAACTGTTTGGGGAGATTTTCCTTTGACCTTCCCCACTGCTTCTCTCTGTTCTGTTGTTCTGTGAGGGGGTTTCGGGGACTAAGGGGGGGATGGTGTGTGGGTGGGCTCCTGCGGGAGGTGGGGACGTAGGGGATTGGGGGGACGGTGGTGGTGACCTAGATGTGTGCATGTGGACGGATGCATGTTGTTGGACTGCTGTGTCTCTTTGGGGAGCGCTACCACGCCACGGCTCTTGACTGCCTAGTGGGAGGGGGTTGGTGGGGCTTCCTGGCGGTGTACGAACTGCGAGAGGGGAGGTCTTCCTGTGCTATGCCACTTAATATAGGTACGTGGAACGTGAAAGGTTTGAACTCCCCGCAAAAACGCCAGAAAATCTGGAAGTATGTGCAAGACCATCAATTAGATGTGGTGGGCCTCCAGGAGACTCACCTGGCACGCAAGGACGAGCTGTGCCTCAAACATAAAAACTTTCCCCTTATTTACAGATCATCGGCCATCACGAAGCATAGGGGGTGGCCCTTCTCTTCCGGTCAGCTCTTCACTTTCAGCCCCTGGGTGTGCGCAGCGATAAGGAAGGACGTTGGCTGATGGTCAAGGGGTTGTTGTATGATAGAATGTGCACCTTTGTGGTTGTGTATGCTCCGAATGTGGGCCAGAATAGCTTTCTACAGGACCTGCTGCGGAGGGTGGATGACTTTGTGGAGGGTGTCCTGTTTGTGTTGGGAGATTTTAACCTAGTTGGGAGCAAGGATTTGGATAGCTCCCACAGTCAGCGATCGGACACTGGGGTGTTCTCCGCTGAAACGCAACACCAGGTGGGTGACCTGGGGCTGGTAGATGGGTGGCGCTCTTTCCATCCCCTCTCTCGAGATTACACCTTCTTCTCCCATGTCCACCACACCTACTCCCACCTGGACCACATCTTTTTAAGCCAGTCCCTTAGAGGGGATGTCCGCGATGCCCGTATGTTCCCACTCTCGGTCTCTGACCATAGCTTGCTAGTGCTCGTGTAAAGAATTGCGCAAGGCCATAAGAGAGTTTTGCGATCTTAATCCCGTATCTGACACATCGGTGTTTACCACTTGGGATGCCTTTAAGGCGTCCACGAGAGGCACTTGCTTGGCCCTTAATGCCCAACTTAACAAACTGCGACGTAAAGAGCGAGAGGAGCTAGAGAGGGAACTTGCCATTCTTGAACAGGAACATAAACGGAACCCTTCTAGGCTGACCCTTTGCCCATTGACGGAGATTAGGGGGAAGCTTAGAGCCCATTACGACAACAGAGCGGAGTTCACACTATTGAAACTTCGGCGCCTCTCCTATGCCCAGGGGAACAAGGTTGGGAGACATCTGGCTCGCCAGCTCCGAGACAAGAGAGAGCGGGAGTATGTGGGAGGAATTCAAGATGCAGCGGGGACCTTGCACCATCGAGATGAGACCAAGGCTGATCTCTTCGGACGTTTTTACGCTGCACTTTACAGAGGGGAGGCCTCTGATCCTGGGGTCCAGCGGGATTACTTGGGTCGTCTTCCGTTACCCCGAGTTTCCGATGAGTGGAATGGAGTGCTAGAGGCCCCATTCACTAGAGAGGAAGTCCTGGCTTCTATTAACAACTTGAAGCCCCACAAGGCTCCTGGGCCGGATGGCTATACCGCTCTTTTCTATCAGACCTTTGCGCCTGAGGTGAGCGACTTTCTGGTCTCTCTTTTTAATGCCATGGCGGAAGCTAGGGAAACGACGGGCTCAATGGCCGAGGCCGTGATTTCCATTATTCCCAAATCGGGGAAGGACCCATCCAGGTGCTCCTCCTACCGACCGATAGCCCTCCTCAATGTCGACGCCAAACTGTATTCCTCCATCATAGCAGAAAGGCTCCAGGACCTGATGCCAGCGCTCATTCACCCAGATCAATCTGGCTTTATTAAGGGGCACCAGACCCATGATAACACAAGGAGAATCATCCATTTGATTGAGAAGGCCCGCAGGTTCAGGATTCCGGCAATTCTGGTAGGCCTTGATGCCGAAAAGGCCTTTGATCGGGTGGACTGGGGCTTTTTATTTCACACCTTGCGGCCTTCGACTTTTCAGCTAAATTCATCTTGATGGTGAGAGCGAATTACAGCAGCCCCCGCTCGAGAGTTGCAGTAAACGGTCACCTTTCTGCCTTTTTCTCGCGAGGCACTAGGCAGGGCTGTCCCCTCTCTCCTCTGCTTTTCGCTGCTGGCGCTTGCGATACGTGAGCACGAAGGGATACGGGGCCTTCCATTTTCCGGTGAGCAACATAAGATCACCTTGTTTGCGAATGACGTCCTCCTTTCTATTGAGGACCCAGCTTATTCCCTCCCGCACGTCCAGCAAGTTTTGCTGCGCTTCGAGGAGGTGGCCGGCTTCAAAGTCAACTACAATAAGTCCTTTGTACTTAATCTCACGCTTTCCGCAGCGGAGGTGGATCGACTGCGGCCCATCACGCCCTTATCGTGGGCCTCCCGCTCCATCCTGTACCTAGGGGTCCGGCTGACTCCCTCGCTTGGGTAGCTGTATGCCGTGAACTTCCCCCCGCTGTTGGCACAGACTCGGGCGGACCTGGAGCGCTGGAAACCGAAGTACATCTCGTGGCTGGGTAGAATTCACGCCCTTAAAATGGTTCTTCTCCCCAAATTCTTATATCTTTTCCAGGCGCTCCCTATACCACTTGAGACTGACTTCTTCCCTCGTCTTAAGACCCAGATGCTACGGTTTGTCTGGCAGGGGGGTCGGGCACGCTTCTCCTTTGCCACTCTTCGCCGGCCGAGGAAGGAGGGAGGGGTGGGCCTCCCTGATATGCACTTATACTACAAAGCCGCGCAGTTGCGGGTATTGGTGGAGTGGTCCCAACAACTCTCGGAGAAGCATTGGCTGCACATGGACAGAAGTGTATCGGGTCGATCGATTTGGGACCTGGCATGGAAGCCCAAACACGACAGGCCCAAAAATGCATACATTAGCACCCCCACTAGCACTACTCTGAAGGTCTGGGACACGGTGACTGGTGATGAGCGCTGGACTACGTTCCCCTCTCCCTTTACGCCCATACACTTTAACCCGGCCTTCCCGCCGGCGCTACATGAAGGGCCCTTTGACGTTTGGCGGGAGGGAGGATGTCGTGCTCTCACACATCTGTTTCATGGCCACGCTCCTCTCACCTTTGACAATTGTATGCGGGACTACGGAGTGCCGCGGTCCGAGCGCTTCCGCCACATCCAGATGATCCATTGGGCTACGTCCCCTGCGGTCAACGCCGCGGCCACGAGACCCCCCTCCTCCTTTGAGGCCTTCCTCCTGCGCACCTCCTCCATGAAAGGAGTCATCTCCTTCCTCTACAACCTTCTGCTTACTTCCGCAGTGGCGTCTCGCCCCCGTTACATGAGTACCTGGGAGGACCTCCTTGGGAGGGACATCTCAGACGTTGAGTGGTCGAATCTGTGGCGGGACATCACTGCGCATAATCACTCGGTGGAGCTCAGGGATGCCCACCTTAAGACCCTCATGGATTGGTATTTGCACCCCGCCCACTTACATCGCATCTTCCCATCCTCCACTGACAGGTGCTGGAGGGGCTGCGGCCTACTCGGGGATTTCCGCCACATTTGGTGGGACTGCCCGATCATTCGCCCATACTGGGAGGAGATTCTGTCCCATATCAGGGAAATTCCAGGATACCCAATCGCTGACTCAATGGCTCATGTCCTGCTGGGTCTTCGAGACCCGGCGCTCGAACACCAGACCCGAGCGGACAAACAGATGCTATGGTTGTGTATCGGAGCTGCTAAACTTACTTTGGCGGCAGCCTGGAAGAAATAAGAGGCCCCGTCGATCTCCTTGTGGCACGCGAGGTTGTGGAAACTGCTGAGCATGGAACGGGTAGCGGACATCTTCCTGGGCAACTTCAAGAACTTTATGTTTCGCTGGGGACTCTTGGTGCGCTTCCTCTCCAGGGGGCTACCGTCCGCTGTCTGTCCGGCCACCATTCGAGCCCTCCATCTATTTCAGGTATGAGTGTTGTTCTCGGTATGTCTGCTAGTATGATTGCTGTCACCACCACTGGGGGGAGGGGGGTGGGGGGGAGGGGTTTGTTCTTTATTCCTTGTTATCATGCGACACACTTCATAGCATCTGTAGCGGCTCAGGTCTTACGCAACAGGCGACGATCTTTGATGTTGACAGCCTACCTAACTAACCGTTCCTCCCCGCTATGTGTTTTTGCTTTACACCTCTTTTTCGGACATTGCTGGAACTGCCTAGAGACCTCCTGTTCTGCTCCTTTGATCTGCAAGCTGTCAGCTTTATCGCTATTAACGGCCTGATGCCAAGCCACTATGATTGCCTCCTGTGTGGGGAGTTGTGTGGGATTGTTGCTTACTGTTTTTTTTTCTCTCTCACTATGCCTTCCTTTCCTAAAACGAGAAATAAAGGTTTTACAAAAAAAAAAAAATACTATTCCCACTCGAGAGAGTGCAACAGTAGGGAAATCATTGGATAGCGTAGGGGTCAAAATTACTATTCCCACTCCAAAGAGTGCAACAGTAGGGAAAGCTTTGGATAGCGTAGGGGTAAAAATTACTATTCCCACTCCAGAGAGTGCAACAGTAGGGAAAGCATTGGATAGTGGGAGGGTAAAAATTACTATTCCCACTCCAGAGAGTGCAACAGTAGGGAAAGTGTTGGATAGTGGGAGGGTAAAAATTACTATTCCCAATCCAGTGATTGGTACAGTAGGTAAAGCGTTGGATAGAGTAGGGGTCAAAATTAATATTCCCACTCCAGAGAGTGCAACAGTAGGGAAAGCGTTGGATAGCATAGGGATTAAAATTACCATTCCCACTCCAGAGAGTGCAACAGTAGGGAAGGCATTGGATAGTGGAGGGTAACAATTACTATTCCCACTCCAGAGAGTGCAACAGTAGGTAAAGCGTTGGATAGCGTAGGGGTAAAACTTACAATTACCACTCCAGAGAGTGCAACAGCTGGGAAAGCGTTGGATAGCGGGAGTGTCAAATTTACTATTCCCACTTCAGTGAGTGCAACAGTAGGGAAAGCGTTGGATAGCATAGGGGTAAAAATCACTATTCCATCTCCAGAGAGTGCAACAATAGGGAAGGCTTTGGATAGTGGGAGGGTAAAAATTACTATTCCCACTCCAGTGAGTGACACAGTAGAGAAAACGTTGGATAGCGTAGGGGAAAAATTACTATTCCCACTCCAAAGAGTGCAACAGTAGGGAAAGCGTTGGATAGAATAGGGGTCAAAATTACTATTCCCACTCCAGAGAGTGCAACAGTAGGGAAAGCGTTGGATAGCTTAGGGATTAAAATGACTATTCCCACTCCAGAGAGTGCAACAGTAGGGAAGGCGTTGGATAGTGGAGGGTAAAAATTACTATTCCCACTCCAGAGAGTGCAACAGTAGGGAAAGCGTTGGATAGCGTACGGGTAAAAATTACTATTACCACTCCAGAGAGTGCAACAGTAGGAAAAGCGTTGGATAGCGGGAGGGTCAAATTTACTATTCCCACTCCAGTGAGTGCAACAGTAGGGAAAGCATTGGATAGTGTAGGGGTAAAAATTACTATTCCCACTCCAGAGAGTGCAACAGTAGGGAAAGCGTTGGATAGCGTAGGGGTAAAAATTACTATTCCCACTCCAGTGAGTTCAACAGTAGGGAAAGCTTTGGATAGCGTAGGGGTAAAAATTACTATTCCCACTCCAGAGAGTGCAACAGTTGGGAAAGTGTTGGATAGCGGGAGGGTCAAATTTACTATTCCCACTTCAGTGAGTGCAACAGTAGGGAAAGCGCTGGATAGCGTAGGGGTAAAAATCACTATTCCATCTCCAGAGAGTGCAACAATTGGGAAGGTGTTGGATAGTGGGAGGGTAAAAATTACTATTCCCACTCAAGTGAGTGGCACAGTAGAGAAAACGTTGGATAGCGTAGGGGTAAAAATTACTATTCCCACTCCAAAGAGTGCAACAGTAGGGAAAGCGTTGGATAGAATAGGGGTCAAAATTACTATTCCCACTCCAGAGAGTGCAACAGTAGGGAAAGCATTGGATAGCTTAGGGATTAAAATGACTATTCCCACTCCAGAGAGTGCAACAGTAGGGAAGGCGTTGGATAGTGGAGGGTAAAAATTACTATTCCCACTCCAGAGAGTGCAACAGTAGGGAAAGCGTTGGATAGCGTACGGGTAAAAATTACTATTACCACTCCAGAGAGTGCAACAGTAGGAAAAGCATTGGATAGCGGGAGGGTCAAATTTACTATTCCCACTCCAGTGAGTGCAACAGTAGGGAAAGCATTGGATAGTGCAGGGGTAAAAATTACTATTCCCACTCCAGAGAGTGCAACAGTAGGGAAAGCGTTGGATAGCGTAGGGGTAAAAATTACTATTCCCACTCCAGTGAGTTCAACAGTAGGGAAAGCTTTGGATAGCGTAGGGGTAAAAATTACTATTCCCACTCCAGAGAGTGCAACAGTAGGGAAAGCATTGGATAGCGGGAGGGTAAAAATTACTTTTCCCACTCTAGAGAGTGCAACAGTAGGGAAAGTGTTGGATAGCATAGGAATCAAAATTACTATTCACACTCCAGTCAGTGCAACAGTAGGGAAAGCGTTGGATAGCGTAGGAGTAAAAATTACTATTCCCACTCCAGAGAGTGCAACAGTAGGGAAAGCATTGGATAGCGGGAGGGTACAAATTACTATACCCACTCCAGAGAGTGCAACAGTAGGGAAAACGTTATATAGAGTAGTGGTAAAAATTACTATTCCCACTCCAGTGAGTGCAACAGTACAGAAAACGTTGGATAGTGTAGGGGTAAAAATTAGTATTCCCACTCCAGAGAGTGCAACAGTAGGGAAAGCGTTGGATAGCGTAGGGGTAAAAATTACTATTCCCACTCCAGAGAGTGCAACAGTAGGGAAAGCGTTGGATAGCATAGGGATCAAAATTACTATTCACACTCCAGTCAGTGCAACAGTAGGGAAAGTGTTGGATAGCGTAGGAATAAAAATTACTATTCCCACCCCAGAGAGTGCAACAGTAGGGAAAGCATTGGATAGCGGGAGGGTAAAAATTACTATTCCCACTCCAGAGAGTGCAACAGTATGGAAAACGTTGGATAGAGTAGTGGTAAAATTACTATTCCCACTCCTGAAAGTGCAACAGTAGGGAAAGCGTTGGATAGCGGGAGAGTAAAAATTACTATTCCCACTCCAGTGAGTGCAACAGTAGAGAAAACGTTGGATAGCGTAGGGGTAAAAATGAGTATTCCCACTCCAGAGAGTGCAACAGTAGGGAAAGTGTTGGATAGCCTAGGGGTAAAAATTACTATTCCCACTCCAGAGAGTGCAACAGTAGGGAAAGCGTTGGATAGCGTAGGGGTAAAAATGACTATTCCCACTCCAGAGAGTGAAACAGTAGGGAAGGCGTTGGATAGTGGGAGGATAAAAATTACTATTCCCACTCCAGTGAGTGCAACAGTAAGGAAAGCGTTGGATAGCGTAGGGGTCAACATTACTATTCCCACTCCAGAGAGTGGAACAGTAGGGAAAGTGTTGGATAGCGTAGGGATTAAAGTTACTATTCCAACTCCAGAGAGTGCAACAGTCGGGAAAGTGTTGGATAGCGGGAGGGTCCAATTTACTATTCCCACTCCAGTGAGTGCAACAGTAGGGAAATCGCTGGATAGCGTAGGGGAAAAATGACTATTCCCACTCCAGAGAGTGCAACAGTAGGGAAAGCGTTGGATAGCATAGGGGTAAAAATTATTATTCCCACTCCAGTGAGTGCAAGAGTAGGGAAAGCGTTGGATAGCGTAGGGGTAAAAATTACTATTCCCACTCCAGAGAGTGCAACAGTAGGGAAAGCGTTGGATAGTGTAGGGTTCAAAATTACTATTCCCACTCCAGAGAGTGCAACAGTAGGGAAAGCTTTGGATAGCGTAGGGGTAAAAATTACTATTCCCACTCCAGAGAGTGCAACAGTAGGGAACGCATTGGATAGCGGGAGGGTAAAAATTACTATTCCCACTCCAGAGAGTGCAATAGTAGAGAAAACGTTGGATAGCGTAGGGCTAAAAATTACTATTCCCACTCCAGAGAGTGCAACAGTAGGGAAAGCGTTGGATAGCGTAGGGGTACAAATTACTATTCCCACTCCAGAGAGTGCAACAGTAGGGAAAGCGTTGGATAGCGTAGGGGTACAAATTGCTTTTCCCACTCTAGAGAGTGCAACAGTAGGGAAGGCGTTGGATACTGGGACGGTAAAAATTACTATTCCCACTCCAGTGAGTGCAACAGTAGGGAAAGCGTTGGATAGCGTAGGGGTAAAAATTACCATTCCAACTCCAGAGAGTGCAACAGTAGGGAAGGCTTTGGATAGTGGGAGAGTAAAAATTACTATTCCCACTCCAGTGAGTGCAACAGTAGGGAAAGCGTTGGATAGCGTAGGGGTCAACATTACTATTCCCACTCCAGAGAGTGCAACAGTAGGTAAAGCGTTGGATAGCGTAGGAATTAAAATTACTATTCCCACTCCAGGGAGTGCAACAGTAGGGAAGGCGTTGGATAGTGGAGGGTAAAAAATACTATTCCCACTCCAGTGAGTGCAACAGTAGGGAAAGTGTTGGATAGCGGGAGAGTAAAAATTACTATTCCCACTCCAGATAGTGACACAGTAGGCAACGCATTGGATAGCGGGAGAGTAAAAATTACTATTCCCACTCCAGAGAGTGCAATAGTAGAGAAAACGTTGGATAGCGTAGGGGCAAAAATTACTATTCCCACTCCAGAGAGTGCAATAGTAGGAAAGCGTTGGATAGCGTAGGGGTAAAAATTACTATTCCCACTCCAGAGAGTGCAACAGTAGGGAAAGCGTTGGATAGCGTAGGGGTAAAAATTGCTATTCCCAATCTAGAGAGTGCAACAGTATAGAAGGCGTTGGATAGTGGGAGGGTAAAAATTACTATTCCCACTCCAGTGAGTGCAACAGTAGGGAAAGCGTTGGATAGCGTAGGGGTAAAAATTACTATTCCAACTCCAGAGAGTGCAACAGTAGGGAAGGCTTTGGATAGTGGGAGAGTAAAAATTACTATTCCCACTCCAGTGAGTGCAACAGTAGGGAAAGCGTTGGATAGCGTAGGGGTCAACATTACTATTCCCACTCCAGAGAGTGCAACAGTAGGGAAAGCGTTGGATAGCGTAGGGATTAAAATTACTATTCCCACTCCAGGGAGTGCAACAGTAGGGAAGGCGTTTGATAGTGGAGGGTAAAAATTACTATTCCCACTCCAGTGAGTGCAACAGTAGGGAAAGTGTTGGATAGCGTAGGGGTCAAAATTACTATTCCCACTCCAGAGAGTGCAACATTAGGGAAGGCGTTGGATAGTGGGAGGGTAAGAATTACTATTCCCACTGCAGTGAGTGCAACAATAGGGAAAGCGTTGGATAGCGTAGGGGTGAACATTACTATTCCAACTCCAGAGAGTGCAACAGTAGGGAAATAAACACCAGTTGCAGTCAAAATATGGGGGTGAACAGGACAGGACAAAAGGAATGACTTTATCACATGCATGCAACCCAGGCACCCTTGTACCATGGTACAAGGGTGCCTGCATTGGCCTAGGCTGCCAGAATGGCACCAGTGCAAGGGAAAAGGCAGGAATGTGCTATATAGCCTTCAATATGGAGCGTTCCTGTCCTTTCCCTGTCACTCACTTCAGTGCAGCAAGGTGACTGCTTGACATTCTCATAAATAAACCCCACAGATCCAGACTGAATGCATGGAGAAACATGCACCCAGAAGAACTTGGGCCCAGATTTCAAATTTTTTCTCACTGCAGCATTGTGTACCAATCAACAGCGTGGTATCCCTGTGGTACGCTGCAATTCAGTTGGATATTCGCTGAGCAATAGGGAAAGAGGTGAACTGATTGGGAGTGGTCTTTAAGAAAGGGTTTTATCCAGATTAAAGCTTTGCCTTATAAAACCCGCAGCCCAGTCAGTCAAAATAGCATGATGCACCATGTCAAAGGATGCAGATAGATTTAAGAGGACCAACGCCAGGGTACTGCTTCCATCTGCTTTTTCTCTCATGTCACCCACCACTGAGAGAATGACAGAATTTGCTGAGTGGGTGGGATGTAAGCCTGTCTGGTAGGGATCAAGGAATGTAGGGGCATATTATCAAGGGGGTTTAGCTCCACTTTTTTGGCTTTAAAAGCCAAGAAAGCGGAGATAAAATGATCTCCCTATTACCTAGCTGTCGTTAACACCAGTTAGCGACAGCTAGTAGGAGATAGCGACCATCTTGGGCCCCGCTTTGCATGTCAGTGATATTTATCACTAATGACATGCAAAGTGGGCGTGCCAAGATGTTAGCGACTGGAAACAGTCGCTAACATCGCTATCTCTTATTACCAACTTTTGGAGATATTCGCGCTAAGCGCGAATATCTCCAAAAGCTAACACCTGCCCCTGAGCAGTTCATAGCCATGTTATCCAATGGTAGGTGGATAACATGGCTAAGAGCATTAGCTAGGTAATGCATGAATATCGCTGACTTTTCAGCGATATTCATGCATTTCGGCCGATTTTTATCGCTTAGGAGATAAACCTTGATAATAGCAATGTTCCTAAGCGATAAAAATCGCCGCAGCTCGGCGATAAAAATATCGCCGCTAAACCAACATAGCGATAATTATCGCTAGTTGTTGGTAATATGCCCCTCAGACTCATCTATGAAGGAGCATAAGTGTTGCACCACATGTGAGTCTAAAGGTTTAAAGGAGTGCGCAAAAGGAGAAGAGAAATTGATCTATACTTTCTCAATAAAGAGGGGTCCTCACCTGTTTTTTTTGTAGTGGGATTACTACGGCCTCCTTAAAGGTTTGAGGAACATAGCCTTGATTTAAGAAGCGATTCAGATGGAAGGTGGCAATATCTTGGAAAAAGGAAAAAATAGTTTTTTGGATCGGAGGGGGGCAAGCATTTTTGGAGATCCAGATTTAACTTTTGCCATTAACTCCATGAGATGATCATGACTAATAGTAAGGAAAATTGAGCGATAGGTGGAGTTTCTTTTTTCAGGGAGCATCTCTATATGAGATGTCTTAACAGGGATGGTCTCTTTTATCTTTTTAATTTTAGCCACAAAAAAAGAAGTTTATATTATTACATATTTTTTGGGTGGGAATCACTGGTATGGGCACTCGATCCGAATTTGTTAGGTCTCCGAAAATTTCAAAAATATCTTTAGTTCTCAAGCAGCTGGTGACCACTCCCACCCACTACGCCGGACATACACTCGACCCCGTCTTCCCATCCAGCAAGGACATTGCCTTCAGCCACGCCACCGGACTCCACTGGACGGACCACAGCTGCGTCTACTTCAGCTTCAGAAGGACCACGATCCACCACCACCAACTACAGGTTGCACGAAGAAGCTGGAACAAGATCACAGCCAACCAGCTCGCGATTTCCCTGAGCATGCACCCTCCCACCAGCGCAACGAACCCAAGCCAGGCGGCCACCAACCTCGCGAAGTGGATCAGCAACTGCGCAGACGACCTCGCCCCTCTGAAGACCCCGCCTAGCAGACCCGGTAGCAAGAAAGCCCCATGGTTCACCGACGAACTCAAGAGCTCCAAGAAGAACTGCCGAGCCCTCGAGAAAGCCTGGCGCAGAGACCCAACGTCGAACAACATGACTGCCCTCAAGCTCGCCACCCGAAAACACCACCAACTGATCCACGCCACCAAGAAAACTGCTTTCAAGGAACGACAGGACAACAACGCCCAAAACAGCAAGGAACTCTTCAACATCGTCAAAGAGCTCTCCAACCCCAACGCCGGAAACAACGACATCACCCCTTCGCAAGACCTCTGCAACTCCCTCGCCTCCTACTTCCACAACAAAATCACGGACATACACAACAGCTTCAGCTCCCAACCGACGCACGCCACGACCGAACCACCGCCCCCCACCACCACCCTTCGCGCCTGGACCCCGATCAGCACCGAAGACACCATCCGCACGATGAACTCCATCCACTCCGGATCTCCGAAAGACCCCTGCCCTCACCACGTCTTCAACAAGGCCGACGCCGTCATCGCACCACACCTGCGGGACATCATCAACACCTCCTTCGACACCGCTACCTTCCCGGAGAGCTGGAAGCACGCCGAACTCAGCGCTCTACTCAAGAAGCCATCAGCCGACCCCTCTGACCTCAAGAACTACCGCCCCATTTCGCTGCTCCCGTTTCCTGCAAAAGTCATCGAGAAGACCGTCAACAAGCAGCTGGCTGCCTTCCTCGAGACGAACGGATCCCTCGACATCTCGCAGTCTGGCTTCCAGGCCAACCACAGCACCGAGACCGCCCTGATCGCAGCTACTGATGACATCCGAGCCCTGCTTGACAACGGAGAAACAGCGGCCCTCGTCCTCCTAGACCTCTCCGCGGCCTTCGACACTGTCTGCCACCGTACCCTAGCGCAGCGCCTCAGCAACGTCGGAATCCAGGAGAGGGCACTGGAATGGATTATCTCGTTCCTCGCCGGAAGGACACAGAGAGTCCGCCTCCCCCCGTTCACATCAGAAGCCACCGAAGTCATCTGCGGCGTTCCTCAAGGCTCCTCGCTCAGCCCAACCCTCTTCAACGTCTACATGAGCCCCCTCGCAGCCATCGCACGCCAACACAACCTCAACATCATCTCCTACGCCGACGACACCCAGCTGATCCTCTCCCTCACCAACGACCCCGCCACCGCCAGAGCCAACCTACACGAAGGGATGAAAGACGTAGCCGAATGGATGACGACCAGCCGCCTGAAACTGAACTCAGACAAGACGGAAGTTCTCATCCTGGGATCCTCACACTCCGCCTGGGACGACTCCTGGTGGCCCCCCGCCCTAGGCAGCGCACCCAAACCAACAGACCACGCACGCAACCTGGGCTTCATCCTGGACTCCTCCCTCTCCATGACCAGACAAGTCAACGCCGTCTCCTCGTCATGCTTCAACATCCTGCGCATGCTACGTAAGATCTTCCGATGGATCCCCACCGAGACCAGGAAGACGGTCACCCAGGCCCTCGTCACCAGCCGCCTGGACTACGGCAACTCCCTCTACGCCGGAACCACCGCCAAACTCCAGAAGAGACTCCAGCGGATCCAGAACGCCTCAGCACGACTCATCCTGGACATCCCCCGTCGCAGTCACATCTCCGGACACCTGAAAGATCTGCACTGGCTACCGGTCAACAAGAGAATCACCTTCCGTCTCCTCACCCACGCACACAAGGCCCTACACAACCAAGGCCCAAGATACCTCAACAGCCGCCTCAACTTCTACGCTCCCACACGCCAACTTTGCTCGACCGGCCACGCCCTCGCCGCCGTCCCCCGCATCCGAAGAGCCACCACAGGAGGAAGGTCCTTCTCCTACCTGGCCGCCAAGACCTGGAACTCCCTCCTGAACCACCTCCGACTGACCCAGGACCACCTCACCTTCAGGAACCAGCTCAAGACCTGGCTGTTCGAACAGTAGCGGACCTCCCCTCCCCCAGCGCCTTGAGACCCACCGGGTGAGTAGTGCGCTTTATAAATGCTGTGATTGATTGATTGATTGATTAGTTTTGTTTTTGGAGTTTATTATTTTGTTTGGAAAAAAATGTTTATCCTGCAAAATAGATTTTTGGGTGTCTTTTAGGCTTTGGGCAAAAATGTCCTTATTTTCAGGCAGATACGTTTTTTGCCATTTTAATTCTGCCTTGCGAAGTTTTAGTTTGGATATCTTTAAATCTTTTGAGAACTATTTGGCCATCTCGTGTCGTCAGAATGATTTAGTTCTTTGAATGGGGGCATGAATGTTGATGGTCATTTTTTTCCAGTCTGCTATTTCCTCCTCAAATTCATCCAGGCTCTCCATAGGAGTGGGTAAATGAGATGCCAGTGTCACAAAAGGATTTGACGTTTAAACGATTCCAATTTCTGGAGAAGGTAGTTTTGGTAGGGCAAGATCATCTACTTTGATTAAGTGGTGATTTGACCACATGCATGGGGAAATACAAAAGATTGGAAGATCATCTCATTTGATTAAGTGGTGGTCTGACCATATGCATGGGGAAATACAAAAGGTTGGATATGGTCAGGTTAATAGACCAAACCTGGTCCAATGTCTGTCCTTTAATGCATCTTGGCACAAATATATGTTGGTCAGAATTGAGACTATTTTGCATATCTGTCAGGTCCATAGAAATCTGACCACGAATCTCCTCATTTCCTCAATAATTCAGATCTCCTAGAAGCAGGATTTTTGCATGGTCGATAGTCACATGAATGTAGGAACGGGGAGTACATTTCCTAAGTAAATTTTTCAAGCTACACCTGGAGGAAATTTTGAGGAGTATTTGCATGAGTGAATGCGCAATTTGTCTGGGACTCAATCAAAAAAGAGGTACAAACACCCCTTGCCTCTGATTTCTTAGGCTCGCAATGAGCACCCTAGAAGTTAAAATTATCAATGCTCTGCAAACTAAACATGTGGATGGTCAATCCATGTTTTCTCAGTAGAAATTGACATTATTATGGACTATGGTTGTTTTTTGGAATTTGGAGCTGAGTTGTGGGGTTTGATGTTTAGGAGTGATGGCTAACAGATATGAATGAAGAATCCTAGTAGATAACACTTTGAGATAAAAATTTAGAAAGTGCATGGATACATTAGAGTTTATGGAGGTCTCGTAATTAAACTGTATATGGGGACTGTGGTAGGAGAACAAACATAGATGTGGTATGAGCAATATGAAAATTATATATCACATGCTTCTGTTCTGTATCTGATATGAGGAATCAAAAAGTATGAATGTGCTTCCACGTCGGACATAAAGAAACGGCAACAATTTCTCTCGTGGGAAATTATCATGGCAATTTGTCTGAATGACATTAACAAAGTTATGAGCAATCTGTTTCTTAACAGAGTACACTTCATGAAATCAAGAGTTTATGCCAGAGTATTGTACACAGAAAGATCGTCTAGCATAAATATTTGATACATTTTCTCAATTTATGTGGACTACGGCCTGAACTGGGGGCTCTCTAAAGCCTTTGATAGCAAGAACTTAGGGCTTGTTTTAGATTTTGGCAGAACAGGTCCCGCTGTTGCTTTTACCAGCCGCTGACTTGGCGGTCCACCTGCCCGCCGTATTTAGATGTTGGCTGGTCCATAGATGAAGGCCCGCCAGAGTTCTGCCGACTCCTCTAGAATTTCTAAACCGCCTCGACAGCAGAATATGCAGAAGCACTGTCAGCAGAATTCCAGCCCAGATTCCAGCCATCCAGATTATGATGTGCTTTCCTGCTGTGGGAACTGTGGCGGGAATCACTCCTACTTCCAGTTGGTGGAATTGAAGGAAATGAGGTAAAAGGTTACCCTTTTTTCTGCTTCCTGTTTCCATTTCCATCTTGTACCCCATCATCCAGGTCCCTCCTCTGTAGCACCACCATGACGCCAAAAGACTCCGTTGTCACCAAGATCTATGGTTAGCTACTTGTACAATTGTCCTATGTATCATGTATTGACTAATGCTGTAGACTTGTGTACTTCTGTATTGTTCTTGCATGCAACATTTTTCTTAGGTGTAATGCATTGGTTTTCATCTACCTCCTCATCAAGTTCAAATGAACACACCTGTATTGACACAAAAAAATATTGCTGTTTTGGTGTTTATGGGTGTTGTGCTTGTGGTGCCTGTGAGTGTGCATTCAATAGTTTATGTATGGTTTATGTGTTGCATGCAATAGGTACTGAAATGGGGCATAGCACTTTACATACACATACATTATGACACATTCAAAGCATTATGAGTAGTACTTACATGTCTCCACACCACCATGGCCTCACTCCGTCTGGACACTGCGCCAGAACACCGCAAGCTCAACGGAAACATCTAAATCTGCTTAGTGCAAAACTGGCAACATTACAATGACGGAGGTCTTCTGGATATTGCTGAAAAAATCTAAGTATGACAGGTGGACTGCCGCCACTTGGATGGAGTACTTGGGACCGCCACCATGGCAGGACAGAGGTAGTCCCGCCAACATCTAAATCAAACTCTTAGTTAATCTACCAATCCTGAGACACAGAACCTGGTGGATTATAACCCCAAGAACCTCCTGCACACTAAATGGAGATGGTGCATTCTGGGTAAAGGTTACTCCTGTGAAACTCACAGGAGTAGCTGTTGTTAATAGGTCCCAAACCCTCTTTCACCAACAGACACACTCAGAAATACACACTGAGAATATATCTTCACAATTTGTATTTAAAATGCCAAGATCAAAGTCCTATCTTAAGTACATAAAATATGCATAGCAGTAACTATAGGAACAAACAATATAATGACAATGACAGTGTCTAACAGGCTAAATAAAAGGGGAAACTACAACATTGCACAAGCAGTTCAGCATGTCACTATATTTATTGAGTGTACAGTTTCTATTATTAACTCCATGGGGTGATACTTTGGTAAACTATATTTAGAGCATGATATTTATTTCAGACAATATTTTGACCACATATTTACTCTCCCCCATAGTGTGGCACAAAGCATTATTTTGCTTCATTTGGGGATTCTGCCTTTGAACTCCCATACCAAATATAGGGATAACTCTACTGGAGAAGCTGGAATGTGTAATCTTTGTAATGGAGGAGACCAAGATCTAGCTCACATGATACATAATTGTCCAAATAGAGAGATAGTAGAAGCTCGGCACCATTTTTTAAATGCAATACATTTTAGGAATAATGTACTTACTGTGAAAGATCTGTGAAGGATCTGATGGCTCTTATTAATTTTCCGCCAAAGGAATTTATTTGTAAAAATGTATACACATTTTTTAAATCCTTTTTACCATTGTATTAGCACTTGATTAATTTATGGTTATTAAGTACCTGTACTATTGTATGTTGCCTTTTAAAAATGTTTTTATTGTTGACCTCAGTAGAGGTCTAAATCAATTAATAAATATATGTGATTTCACCACATATTCTCTTACGGCACCCTTCAAGAGCTGGGCAGCATGAAATATGCTGGCTTGATAATTATCATCCAAGAAAAAACAAGATGCTGAAAATTCAGACTTAGGGGGTCATTAGGATGTCGGGCGGGTCGGAAAAACGGGACCGCCCGCCTTAAGGGCGGGGGTCCCGAAATGTGCATTAGGATGCGCCCGCCACAGTGGCGGGCGCAATCCTCATTTTAACATTGTGGCGGGCGGTGCTCACTGCTCCGCCCGCCACAATCTTCAAATGAAATGCACGCATTTGCATACACGAAGCGGCAGGCACCCCGCGGTGCCTGCTACTTGGTGTATGCAAATGCCGGGGGTACCACAGGTACCCCCCCTTTGCAACAAACACCTTGGCCTTCACCAGGGGGGCCTACAGGGGGCACCCAAAGCAAAGACCGCGAAAGGATTGCCAAAATGCCCATTGTAATATGGCTGGCGGTGTCTAACAGACACCGCAACCCTATTAAACATTTTTTGCCCCGGCCGCAAGGCGACCGGGGCGGAAAACAGGCGAGCGGTGTTTTTCACCGCCGCGGTCCCCCCCGCCATCCTAATATGGCCGGGGGGAATTGAGCAATGGATGTCGGGCGGATTGCCTCCGTCAGGCCGGCGGTGGCTACCGCCAGCGGGTGGAGGCAATCCGCCCGACATCCTAATGACCCCCTTATTCTTTAAATATTCCTCCAGGACATTCAATGATGGACGAACAATTCTGTTTTTAATTGACATTAATACATACTTTACAGTTGTGCTTTCTTTGGGTGAGCCTCTCATTTTTCTCACACTGCTGCATATAGTGGTAATATCCGTTGTGGACTCCAGGAACATCATCTTTAAAGGCTATGTCGGAATGAGGTCGCACACTGCTCGTCCCATCAGCGTGTGACCCCGGAGCATGATGGTCGATGTAGTCGGTATCAGCGGGTGCGCTTCTACCCGAGTGTTGAGTCTTGAGGGTCTTTACTGGTGTGCTTGCCATCCCTGGCCACGTGTTTCGCGTTCATTAACGCTCATCAGCAGGGATTAGGCGTGTGCACGGGGCTGCTGCGTGGGCTGCCGAAAATATTCGTAGGTCCAGATACCTCTTAAGGCGCGCAGGTGCGTTGTCTTGAGGTCGTCACCTCCACCGGCTCAGGGGAGCCTGTATAAATAGTATGCTTGAATGAGGTCGCACACTGCTCGTCCCATCAGCGTGTGACCCCGGAGCATGATGGTCGATGTAGTCGGTATCAGCGGGTGCGCTTCTACCCGAGTGTTGAGTCTTGAGGGTCTTCACTGGTGTGCTTGCCATCCCTGGACACGTGTTTCGCGTTCATTAACGCTCATCAGTAGGTATTAGGCGTGTGCACGGGGTTGCTGCGTGGGCTGCCGAAAATATTCGTATGTCGGATTATCAAAAGCACTCAGGTGGCAGTGCGACTTTTCTCTGCCTTTGAGATCCTTGACCTATTTTAAGCTGTGTAAGGGTGCGACCATATAAGAGCATTCACTGTTATTAATCCACTCCACATCCGGATCCTCTTATTTTCATGAGAGACTTATTCCTTCAGATCCTTTTGACTCAGATTGTTCAACCCTGGACCGTCTCCTCTTTAATTCGCTATTTATTAGTACGCAATCGACATTCAGTCTTACACTTTGACTAAAGTGCATTCTTTGAGTACCTATCTACTACTGGATTCCCACTTGTTCGGAGCTGCTGTACATTAGAAGTGTATATTTTGCATCCAAGCTGTATCTGTAAAAATACCCCCCACTGCCTTGCCTTCCCCACCCTACTGCTCTTTCCAAATATTCAAGTCACAAGTGCCCTGAGGAAGGTTATGGCTACTCGCTAGCCCAGCACCGAAACACGCGTCAGCACCGTACAAGACAGAAACCATTGGGTGTCAAACCATTGAGAGCACTTATTAGATGCACCACTGCTCTGCATTTTCTTAGGGGTTCTGCCTTTTATACATATGGCTTGTTTTTGTATATAATCTGTTTCATTTGACGTTTATGAGAATGTGGAGAGTATGAACGGTGAGACTGATGGAAGCATTTGTGTATGTTTTCACCTTTTAGGTTCATTTCACTGTGTAGAGCTCTTCTGTGGGATTATAGAGAATGTATTTATTAATCTAATCATTCCTATCAGCCCAGATTTTTCTGTTTTGTATGTTCACTGTATATATTCTTTTGTGTATATTGTCTTCTCATTTGCTCCATTATTTATTATCTGAATGTCAAATAATATGTACTTACAATACCTCTAAATAAACTTCTTTTTGTACTGTAATTTTGCTGTGCATGATATTCTCCCCAGAACAAAGTGAATCTCTAATTTTTTATCAATTGGAGACGTGGTTACGCTCCATTATTATCCTGTGGCAGGTAACACCATCCTCCCTTGCCCTAGAGGGTGGACTTTTCCTTATTGTAAATTCCATTATGCCCATTGCAGATTATGAAATTTCTGCTTCCATTTTTGGGATTTGGGAATGTACCCTCAAATTGCAATACATATCCAGTACGCACATGGTATGCCTCCCTCACATATTGGGTATTACTTTTTAACATGTTGGGGAAGAATGTCATATATTCCAGGTAAACAGGATTCTCCTTTCCAATATCCTCTTTTAAGGGCAATTAACGCCAAATATAGTGGTGGAATGGTCATGTAGATTGAGTGCTTGGTCCACCACCATTTCTGGTGGTGTGAGTACATTCCCTTGGTGGTCCAGGGCATGGAAACAATGGGGTATATTTACAAGAATTGCTGCTAAGCAGATTTGACGTAGCTTAGCAGCAATAGTTCTACTGCTGACATCGCCGGAATTAATTGCCATGTAAGCAACGTATTTACAGTACGTTGCAACATGGCGGTATTATCAGCTAGCCGTGGTGAAAACTGCCGCTAACACTAGCATCAAGGTGATAACAAATTTGATGTTAGTGAGAGAAAAGTGTCGAAAAGCCAGTAAGCAGCAAAATATTAATGTTAGTCAGCCCAACGTCAGTTTTCACCATCTAAAGGCAAAAATCGTCTATAAATCCACCTCTAATGAAAAAAAAACGAAACAAAACAATGGAATGCCGAATGTAGCAGCCAGGGCCAAGTACAGCACAGGTCAACAACACACCCAACAGCCAGGATGCCCAGCCATAGTCCCAAGGGAATAGGAAATGCAGAATCAGTGTCTCTTATATGGAAAGTGATGCATCACTGGGGAAAAACAGTGATGCAACACTTTTCATTGAGCCATCCTTGAGACATCCTGGCGGTCGATGCTTGGAAGTACTGACAGTCCCCGGGGCCCGGAGGCCACGCTGGGCCTGCGTCTGAGGCCTGGAGTGGGAGGCGTTGGTGCTGTGGAGTTGCTGCAGCCTGATGGAAGAGGCAGTCAGTGTTGAGTGCAAACCTGGCAGCCGTGGCAGTGGACATTGAGGCATCAGCGATTGCCCTTACCTGGTGGCATAGTCTGGCCAGTAGCATGGAGACACAATGCTGACCTGTTGAGAAAACCGGCAGGCGCCCCTTGTAGCTGTGATCGGTAGAATGCTCCTGCACACCGACTTGGGGAGGTCTGCATTGCATACCATGCACCACCAATACACCAGGATGCATGGAGGAGAATGTCAATGGGGGCCTGTGCCTCTCTGCATAACAGGCCAGATGATGTTGCACTGGCCGGATGCTGTGCAGGGTGAGGCCCTTGATCTGTGCTGAACTTGCGTGGTGGAAGCACCGCAACTTCACACCTAGGGGGGCCCTGTTGAATCACCTGCATCAGCAGGTTCCACATAGGTTCCCCCATGTCCATTTCCAGGTGAGGAGAAGATGGAATGGGGAGCAGTAGTTTAGGGCCCAAGCCTTACCCCTGTGGGTGGTGCACACCATGCCCTGAGCAATCCCTCTGCTGCAGCGGACCTACATCACTAATGGCACTGCGCAAGACTGGTGGGGGACTCCACTAACTGGCTCTGGTAGTTGATATCAGTGGGTACGGGGTTCATTCAGGCACTGGCCCTTGGGCGTGCTGCCTGATCTGCCCTCACTCACTCGGGCACTGGGAAATATGGAATCTGGTTGCCCCTGTTAGCTCAGTGGAGATGGATGGGTGGTGCTGCCTTTCCTAACCCACTGGTAGTGAGATCCTAGGTGTATGGGGAATTTCCAACAGTGCCACCCGAATGAAGATTCCTGCCTAGCATATAGCTGACTAGAGGAGAGGGGCTGGCTGGTCACATTGCACTGCACCGCATGTCATACATACTGCCTGGATGTCTTGCACAATGATGTCTCGCCTGCAGATGGGGTGGCATCGACATTTGGCAGCTCCTCCATGTCGATGAACCGAGCGGCTGGGGTTCACTGTCCAGCGGGGCAGGTGACAGAGGACACCCTGGACTCCAAACTAGACTCTGTACTCGCAGCGGGTACCTTCTTTGAATAAACGTGCACTTCCTTAGAGGGCCACAAAGACAAAATCACAGTCGACTTCACCCTGTAAGTGCCCAGATCATCACAAGCTGACTCACAAGTCAAGTCAAGTCAAGTCATAGGATTTATATAGCGCACTACATACCCAGAGGGTTTCAAGGCGCTTAGGAAGGGGAGGAGGATTATTTGTCAAATATCCACGTTTTAAGCTGCTTTCTGAACGCTAGGTGATTCTGGGTGAGGCGAAGGTAAGCGGGGAGTGAGTTCCATGTTTTGGCAGCCAGGTAAGAGAAGGATCTGCCTCCCATGGTGGTCTTGTTGATGCGAGGTACAGTGGCGAAGGCTTGGTTGGAGGAGCGAAGTTGGCGGGAGGGGGAGTAGAAGGACAGTCGAGAGTTGAGGCAATCTGGTCCGATGTCGTAGAGTGATTTGTGTGCGTGGGTGAGCAGTCGGAAAGTAATCCTCTTATTGACGGGTAGCCAGTGGAGATCTTTAAGGTGACCAGAGATGTGTTCGTTGCGTGGGATGTCTAATATGAGCCTGGCTGAGGCGTTTTGGATTCGTTGTAGTTTCTTCTGGAGTTTAGCGGTGGTACCTGCGTAGAGGGTGTTTCCGTAGTCCAGTCGGCTCGTGACCAGAGCGTGGGTGACTATTTTCCTTGTTTCGGTGGGGATCCAGCGAAATGTTTTTCTGAGCATGCGAAGAATGTTAAAGCAGGAAGAGGATACGGCGTTGACTTGTCTGTTCATTGATAGTGAGGAATCCAGGATGACACCAAGGTTCCGTGCGTGGTCTGTCGGGATGGGTGCATTTCCGAGGGCTTCCGGCCACCAGGAGTTGTCCCAAGCAGAGGGGGATTTACCTAAGATGAGGACTTCTGTTTTGTCTGAATTCAGTTTCAGTCGGCTTTGTTTCATCCATTCGGCGACTTCTTTCATTCCTTCGTGAAGGTTAGTTTTGGCGGTGCTGGGGTCCTTGGTGAGAGATAGGATCAGTTGAGTGTCATCCGCGTAAGAGATGATGTTGAGGTTGTGTTGGCGGGCGATGTCCGCGAGGGGGCTCATGTATACGTTGAAGAGGGTGGGACTGAGTGAGGATCCTTGCGGTACGCCGCAGATGATTTCAGAGGCCTCGGACTTGAATGGTGGGAGGCGGACTCTCTGGGTTCTTCCGGTGAGGAACGAGGTTATCCATTCCAGTGCCTTTCCTTGGATTCCGATGTTTCTGAGGCGTTGTAAAAGGGTGCTGTGGCAGACTGTGTCGAAGGCTGCAGAGAGGTCGAGGAGGATGAGGGCGACTGTGTCTCCATTGTCCAATAGAGTTCGAATGTCGTCTGTTGCTGCGATGAGGGCGGTCTCAGTACTGTGTTTGGCTCGGAAGCCAGATTGTGAAGGGTCGAGTGAATTGTTGGCTTCGAGGAAGGCGGCGAGCTGGTTGTTGACAGCTTTTTCGATGACTTTGGGCGGGAATGGAAGAAGCGAGATGGGGCGGTAGTTTTTGAGTTCGGTGAGGTCTGCTGTTGGTTTTTTCAGAAGGGCGGTGAGTTCAGCGTGTTTCCAATCTTCTGGGAAGGTAGCGGAGTTGAAGGAACAGTTGATGACGTCTCGGAGGTGAGGAGCTATGACGGAGTCTGCTTTGTTGAAGATGTGGTGAGGGCATGGGTCTGTGGGGGATCCAGAGTGGATGGAATTCATCAGGCGGATGGTGTCCTCAGTGGAGATGGGGTTCCAGGCGTTAAGGGTGTTAACGGGGGGCAGATGGTCAGCTGATGGTAGGGTGGGCTGGCTTCCAGGTTGGTTGTCGAAGCTGTTGTGGATGTCAGCAATCTTGTTGTGGAAAAAAGAGGCTAGGGAGTCGCAGAGGGCTTGAGAGGGGGTGATGTCGTTGGAGTTGGCCGAGGGGTTGGAAAATTCCTTGACGATGTTGAAAAGTTCCTTGCTGTTGTGGGCGTTGTTGTCCAGTCGATCTTTGAATGCTGTTTTCTTGGCTATTCGGATCAGTTGGTGGTGAGTACGGATGGCGCTTTTGAAGGCGTCCTTGTTACTGGTGGATGGGTCTTTTTTCCAGGCCTTTTCACGGGAGCGGCACAGTTTCTTGGACTTCTTGAGGTCATCGTTGAACCATGAGGCCTTCTTGATGCCGAGTTTGTGTTGGCGTTTTTTCAGTGGTGCTAAGGTGTCGGCGGTGTTGGATAACCAAAGGGTGAGGTTAGATGCGGCTTCGTTGGCGTTAGAAGAGAGGGCTGGGGAGGTTTGAAGGAGCGATGTGGAGATCTGCTCCGTGGTGATTTTGTTCCAGTTTCTTTGAAGAGTTGGTTGGAGGTGGACGATGGGTTTCGGTTTGTTGTAGGTGAAGTGAACGCAGCTGTGGTCAGTCCAGAGGAGATCCGTAGTGTGGTTAAAGGAGACATGGTTGCTGGAGGTGAAGATGGGGTCGAGTGTGTGACCTGCGATGTGGGTGGGGGAAGTGACCAGTTGTTTAAGTCCGAGGTTGGCGAGGTTGTCTAAGAGGGTGGCGGTGTTGCGGTCGTTGATCTTTTCCAGGTGGAAGTTGAGGTCTCCCAGAAGGATGTAGTCTTTGGAGGGGAGCGCGTGTGGGGTGATGAAGTCCGTGATGTCTTCACTGAATTTTGCGCGGGGTCCTGGTGGTCTATAGAGGAGGGTGCCTCTGAGTGTGGTCTTGGGGTCGATGTGGATCTGGAAGTGAAGGTGTTCGGAGTTAGCGAGGTTGGCGTCAGAGTTGGTTGAGATGCGGATTGATTTCTTATGGACGATAGCGATTCCACCTCCTGTATGGTCGGTGCGGTCCTTGCGTGTGATCTTATAGTCATCAGGTATGGCAATGGCGATGTCAGGGGCGGAGGAAGCGTTCATCCATGTTTCCGTTAGGAAGGCGACGTCAGGAGAGATGGTGTCTAGTAGGTTCCAAAGGTCGATGGCGTGCCTGTGGACCGAGCGGGTGTTGAGAAGGGTGCATTCTAGGTGGTTGGGGTCGGGAATCTGTGGTGTGGTCGTAGCGGAGATGTTGGCGGTGCCGATGAATTTGCAGGAGGGGCAGGAGAACGGTCCATGGGTGCGTCCAGGAGCGGCTTGGACGCAGTTGGGGGCGCGACCGGGGTTAAGGGCTAGGAGGGTGGCAGCATCGTAGGTAATGCGGTGGGGCTGGGCAGCGCGAGGGGCAGGGGGTATGGCGCTGGGCGCGGTCCAGGCGCGGACGGGCGTAGACGGGCTTACCTTTGGCGCACCTTCGGCGCGGGTTGGGCGCGGACGCTGCGCGTGAACGCTGCGCGCGGGAAGAACTGTCATATATGGATAGTGGAGGGGGAGGGGCGAGGGCGTATCAGCTGGGAGGCGGGGCGGGTGCACGAGGACGACGAGGAAAACAAACAAGATGGAGGCGGAGGGGAGAGGCACAGCGTAGCGCTACAGGAGAATGCGCTGAGAGCGTAGGTGAAGCAGTAGTTATGTAACAGAGCGCAAATGAGGCACAGAGCAAGCACAATGTTAAAAAGCGGCACAATTTTACAAGCCACAGAGCGCCAATGTAAAATACACTTTGAGCAGCTAAACAGCGCAGAACAGGCAAAGCGCTACTTAGCTATGCAGCAGGAGATGAACAGAGTCAATAATTATGGCAAAGCAGCGCGGAGAAACCAGCTGTCTGCAGGGACAGTGGGAGCGACTCCTCAACTCGTGGGGAAGGAGCGAGTCACGGCGCTACCAGGGGCAGGGAGCTATTTGAGGACAGTGGGAGGGCGTATCAGCTGGGAGGCGGGGCGGGTGCACGAGGTCGACGAGGAAAACAAACAAGATGGAGGCGGAGGGGAGAGGCACAGCGTAGCGCTACAGGAGAATGCGCTGAGAGCGTAGGTGAAGCAGTAGTTATGTAACAGAGCGCAAATGAGGCACAAAGCAAGCACAATGTTAAAAAGCGGCACAATTTTACAAGCCACAGAGCGCCAATGTAAAATACACTTTGAGCAGCTAAACAGCGCAGAACAGGCAAAGCGCTACTTAGCTATGCAGCAGGAGATGAACAGAGTCAATAATTATGGCAAAGCAGCGCGGAGAAACCAGCTGTCTGCAGGGACAGTGGGAGCGACTCCTCAACTCGTGGGGAAGGAGCGCGTCACGGCGCTACCAGGGGCAGGGAGCTATTTGAGGCCAGTGGGAGGGCGTATCAGCTGGGAGGCGGGGCGGGTGCACGAGGACGACGAGGAAAACAAACAAGATGGAGGCGGAGGGGAGAGGCACAGCGTAGCGCTACAGGAGAATGCGCTGAGAGCGTAGGTGAAGCAGTAGTTATGTAACAGAGCGCAAATGAGGCACAAAGCAAGCACAATGTTAAAAAGCGGCACAATTTTACAAGCCACAGAGCGCCAATGTAAAATACACTTTGAGCAGCTAAACAGCGCAGAACAGGCAAAGCGCTACTTAGCTATGCAGCAGGAGATGAACAGAGTCAATAATTATGGCAAAGCAGCGCGGAGAAACCAGCTGTCTGCAGGGACAGTGGGAGCGACTCCTCAACTCGTGGGGAAGGAGCGAGTCACACAACATTGAGCAAGAACTGGCCAAAGTCCTCCCGATTAGCCTGAGCGCAGCATTGGAGGTGCAGCAGCTATTGGTACATGGGAAGTCACTGGAAAGAACAGCAGAGGATGCGGAGGGCTGCTCCCAGCGTAACAACGTGAGGGTTTGGGTCTGCCCGAGGGAGGAGAAGAGGCTGATGCAGTGGCATATACCGGGACATGCTTTTATGACCTACTGCCAGCAAGTGCACTCTCATCATTCTTTCTTGTGGAGTGGGCCCATCGAGGGCTGGGGAGCCCGCCACTGCCAGGGACAGGTCCTAGACCATTTCTCTTCTGCCTCCTACAGGGATCATGGTGCTGTCCTGAGGGAGGTACGCAAGCCGGGGGAGGTGAAAGTGGATAACACCACAGTTATTTTCTTCCTTAACTATGCCATGGGGGTGCAGAGGCAGAGGGGCTCTACTCTAGTGGTTAAGAGATGCCTCCAAGAGTTGGGCATAAAATACTCCCTCTTCTATCTGTAAAGGCTGCAAGTGTTCTCAGATTTTGACATGCAAATCATTGACACCAATGGACAGATCTGGTCCTTACTGCAATCTACTGGTCGACAGGTGCTGCAGACAAGGAGTGAAAGGTCTGCACAACAAGCTGTAATTGGTGGAGCCAGTCATACTGGGAGGCATAGAAATAGCAGGCTTCCCTCACCACAACTACAAGCCACCCCCAATCTGCAGCAGGTTATACAAGTGAGGCGGATGGCGCTGCATGCGGCAGCGACGATGCACAATCGCACTCTGAGACAGGATCCCAACACTTCCCCTGAATGCTCTCCGAGCAACGTGGGCTCCACTACAACATGCTCATCCAGTGCAGTCTGTGCAGCCCTTTGGTGTGACTCCTTGGATGGCAGATAACCTAATTTAATGTTGATTGGTTGTGTGTCTCTCCTTCTTCAATGGTTACAGACAGCTCCCGGGAGTCTCTTGCTTTCTGCAGTTCCTGGTCTCCAGCTTCTTATTGCTGAAGTTCTGGTCTACCGAGGTCAGCACTTAGAGGGGATCAGGTCCAGTCATCACCCAAAATGAACAGAGCAGTTGTTCTGGTGAGCGATGCATGTCAGGGGTGATGGTCTCCTTGGTGCTCCGAGCAGCAATGGCAGGTTGTCCATGGCATTGTTGACCTTGCCAATGAAGAATTGTTGGAGATATTCTATTATCCTAGCTGCACTCTTGCAATATTCCACAGCATGTTTACAAGGCCATGCAAGCCACTTTACTTGACTTTTCATGGCTTTGTAAATATGTGTCCCTTTCCCGCATTAAACAGTGTGACGGGGCATTCAATTGGTGTTACTATGGTCCCACACCAAACCAATGGAATCTGAAGCATTCTAGGTTTATGGGTAACCATAGACCTTCAAAATGCGTCAGAATCTAACACCACCCCAATGGTGGCGTATGGGAGGTGCTACGAGGATACATGTTTTAATTTCTCCTCTTTTTTTTACTTTGTCCATGTGTGCAGCATTCATCAGCACACAGTGAAATAGGAAATACCCTGGAGTGATAGGTTTTGTGCAGGTAGGTGTCCCTCCCTACACAACATCAATCAGCTCTGCAACACAGTCATCCCTGCACCATGGCACAAGGGTACCTGCGTTGGTGCATGGCAGCCATTTTGCACAAACGTAGGGGAAAATGACAGGGGGGCTTATTGATGAGCCCCTTGCGACAGTTTAATGCCGCTGCTGTGTCATTTTCTTGACGTACTTGCAGAGTGAATGTTGTACCACGTTGCAACATATTTACAAAGTGACGCATCTAGGCATATGTAAAGCCCTGCGCCACATTATACCTGCTTCAGGTGTGATGTATGCAGGGTGGTTGTTCCCACGCAACAAAGACTTGTAGGAGTGGCGCAGTGAAATCTATCAGATTGAATTGCAACAATTCTAGGATGCCACTGCATCAAAAACTTACGCCTGCCTCATGGCAGGCGTAAGGGTGATGCAGTGCCATAGGGATAAGTTGGCCCCATGCATTATTGCAATTACGTCATGCTTGCGACACAACTGCAGCAATGCGTGACTGTAGCACTGACAGATATGTCAGGATTCCAGATGTATCTGTCATTGATTACGACATAGAGCACCGTACATTAAGTACATGCAGTGAAAAGTGTCCAAAAACTGTTATATTGCAGTGGTGCAACACTTTTCATGAATGGGGCCCAGGAAGGCGCCCTATCTTATTGATAGGGCGCATTCCTGACCTTTTGTTTTGACCCAGGGCAATGTAGCAGTATTCCTTGCAGCGCTGTCCAGCAGCCAAGCATCTTATATGTGGCCCCAAGTGTTTGCACCAATTTTAAGACCAGGTATTTTCTGGCCTTAAAAAACTGCCTTTAATTGGACTTGGCAGCAGTTTTTTTGGTTTTGCGACATACCAGGAAATCCTTGTGACTATTGCGTTGTCTGTTTTGCTAGATTTTTGCACTTGCATCTCATTTTCGTTAAGTCATTCTAACAGAAGTGCCGATGTGATGTGAAAAATTCATGTTTATGCTACAAAATTACGACTAACTGGAATTAGCGGCAACTAGTAAATACAGCGAGAAAAAAAAAGCTGCGGCAGCGTTAAGTTCTTGTAAATATGTCCCAGTGTAGGCTCCTTCATCGAAACATCTTCCAGCTTCCACTCTACAAATAGGTAATGGAATAATAGGAGAGGACATTAATTCCGTCTCTTTTTGGAGAAGTCCTTAAAAGACCCTCCAGTAAATCACCACTGAAGGACTCATTCTCAGTGCTTTTCAAGACCCAGTTTGGGATTAAATCGGGGTTCGCGGCTGAATCAGGATTTTAGGTTTTGTAGAAATTTCCAGACATCTCCAATTTTCCCCAGACACGTTTCCCAGAAAACCCTTTTAAATGTATTCAAGGAAAAATGGTCAGAAAGAGGCATATTATGTAGCAATCAGGAACGCGAATTCCACAACTGAATGCTAAGCCTCATTCTGACCAGCAGAATTTACTAGATGCAGTATTAACACTCAAAATACCAAGGTATACAGAATGAGTCCTTTTAGATATTTTATTATTGTATTCAACAAATCAATTAAAGTTGCTGCACTGTGCTGCTTGTAAGGGAGAGAACGGAACAGAACAGTGCTATATTTAATGTAGCGATGGCACACTTTAGGATATCTTGCGTCAACTCACACACCCTTCCACTATACTGTAAAGGGGTGTGCTTGTGATGTCAAGCATAGGTTTGCTACTCGAAGAGTACCCGTCCAGTACTAAATACTATACTTTGACGTGTTAAACGCTTTGTCTCCTTTGTGTGTGCGATGAACGATACAGCAAACATGCAAAGATGGAAAGGTTTGGAGAAAAGAAAAAATGTGTCTGTCATTAAGCCTGCCTCGAGAGGGCATAATATTTTAATGCAAATCCCTGTCTACCAATGCTAGTAGATGGCGGATTGTGCCAAAATCCCTTGGTGGTTGAATGGGAACGACCCTGTTCCACCCATGTTACCCAACTCCCTCTTGACATACAGCTACATTGTGTTACTTTGAAGCTATTCACACTGCGAAACAATTTTTGTGCTGGAACATAAATCCCAAAACAACACTTCATATTCAAATTTCAAAACGTTATTTCAGCACTATCAGCATAGGCCATAAAAGCACATCATAAAACAATGCAAACCATTTTGCTTGAAAATACACGAATAAATGAATAAAATAACATTCATAATCCGTTGCATATAATATTCTATTTCAATAATCTTACAGAGAAGCCTTCAAACACATGCAACCCCTCCGTAAAACATTCTTGCTTAAGAAAATTGCTTTACAAATAAACAAGGCTGCCTTAAAACAGATAGCAGGGGATTTCAAGCTAAACAACAAAGCCATGGTAACTTTAAAATCTCTAATATTAGGTGCAATAAAAATTGGTTTTAAAAAGTGTTTCCTTAGACTTGCACAAAACTGACAAAAAAGCAGAAAGTGCAAAGTGCAGTGTTGGGAAACTCCATCGCATGGGCAAGAGGTTGTACTAAAATCCCAACAGTTTACCTTATTATTATTATTATAAATTGGGTCTTATTAAGCGTGGAAATATCACCCCATATGGGTCTCATGGTGCTGCTGCTGCGAGAGTTGCAACAGATATTGACAGCGGGGTTATGAGTGATTAGAACATCCATGTTTTTAGCCCTGTTGTGAATTGTCTGTGGGCGGGACGGTGTGGCACGTTTACTCCAAATCTTTTTTCAGTCCGCATACCATTACTCCACGAGTTTTTTTTTTTTTAAACAGATGTTATTTGATAGATTACACATATATTGCCGCCCCCCGTACTCCGGAGTTAGCAGCCAATCAAATACATATCATCAAGGTATTAGCAATCTCTGCATCATTTTATATCCAATAATCGCATCAAACTGAACAAAGCTACTCCTCCCCCACCCCTCCCCTACCGCCCAACTGCCCCCTCCCGGATCCCACCCCCCTCGGTTGCACGGTATCATTTTCGTTTCCCTGCATATCAGTCTTCGTGTTAGAAACACACAAACACCTTCCAGTAAGACCCTTTCATATTGTCTCCAGAGTATCCTCCTGCTCCACTCAAGGCTCCAGCCACAGGTCCCTATAATCAGCCCATCTTTTGCATATCCTGTAGTGCTTACGTGGGAAGCCTCGAGCCATGAATACGGGCTGCTCCAGCCCCATACAAAAGTCCATCCCCCTCTTCCACACCGGAACTGATGGAGCCCGGGGGTCTTTCCATGCTTTAGCCACGTCTCTTTTGGCTAAGGTTAGGCCCAGCAACAGTAAATGCCTCTTGTACCTTTTCCCCCCCACCCCGTCCATCACGTGCAGTAACCCTAATCTTGGTGAGTGAGGGAGGTCTCACCCCAAGACCTCAGACAAACAGTCCCATACCCCTTTCCAGAACCTATCCAGTGAGCTGCAGCTCCATACCGTGTGGATCAACGTCCCCACTTCCCTCCCACACCTTAGACAGTCTGGGGATGCAATAAGGCCCGCCCGCCATAGCTTCTCTCTGGTATAGTAGACCCTGTGCAAGTATTTAAATTGGATGAGCCGCAGACGTATCGCTATGGCTGCGCTTCTAGGGGCCTCTAATGCCTCTCGCCAGTCCTCCTCCTCCAGTGCCCCCACATCCCTCTCCCATAATTCCCGAAGCTTCAATAGTGTAGTGGAGCAATGTGTGACTAGTGTTTGATAGATACGAGATATCTTTTTGTCCCCTAAATCCCCCATGAAGACCTTGGCCTCTATTGGACTAAAATCTGGGAGGGAATCTATACCTTCCAAGCTCGGTGCGATGGCATGGCGGAACTGCAAATACTGAAAGAATTGTGATTGGGGCATGTTGTATTCTTCGCGTAGCTCCTGGAAGGATTTAAGTGTCGTCCCCAACAGTACGTTCCCTAGCGTCAAAATTGCGATATTATCCCAACCTCTAAAGCCTTGCAAAGACGCCAAGGCAGGGAGCTGTCCATTGTTCCATAATGGGGTCTCCTCAGTCAGCCTGCCCCACCATCCCATGCGGCGCAATGTCTTCCTCCAGATCTGGAAAACAAGATGGGTAGCCTGCGGCAGTCTCTTTCGCAGGTGCCCTGCATACAGAATCACATATAAGGAGTTAGAGCCCATGTGGAGAAGTGTGGCTCACTGGTTAGAGGAGGCAGACCTGGAAGCAGAGGTCAGCCCGGGACCTGGGTTCAATTCCTGGCTCGGCGGGGTCTTGAGTCCTAAAATGTCCATGGACTCGACAATCCTCGCTCCGGTGCCTACTCGATTCACGGGTTCACACTCTGCGACTCTGGGCAATAGCTTGCTTAATCTCCACAACGGCCCCTCGCGGCGGGATGCCGGGCTTTCACCTTGCGGATACCCTTCCGGGGTTATCTCACAGGGGAATACCAGGACGGGTTCCCTAAGCAAGCGCTTAGAAACCGCTTGGTGATTTGCGCTATATAAATTCCTGTGCATTTACATTTACATTTATAAGATGTCGTTCCAGGGCATATGCCGGATCCCCCCTGACCCCGTACCACCACTCGTTCAGGACCAGAAGATGGGAGGCTTGATAGTAGGAGAGGATGTCAGAGGTCGCCAAGCCACCACAATATGTTGACAGAAAGCATGTCCGAAGTGCTACTCTAACCGCTCCTCCCGCCCAAAGAAATTGCCCCAGCGTTAAATTTACTTGACGGACCCACTGGGGTGGAATCGGAAAGGGATGGTTCTGTAGTTGGTACAGCAATTGGGGGAGGGCCACCATTTTAAAAATGGCCGATCTGCCATAAATTGTGAGGGGCATATGGGACCATATCCTCATCTCCGTCCGGACCCGCTCCCAGACAGGCACCAGGTTGCGCTCCCAGGAGATCGCCGGGACCTCTGAGATAAACACTCCCAGATACCTAATTGCCCCAACTGCAACCTGTAGCATAGATGCCCAGTTACCAACCCTGGTTTGCGCCCCCAGCACCCACAAAGTCGATTTACGGGGGTTCAGGTAAAGCCCAGAGGTTTTGCCAAAAATCGTCATTATCGGCCCCGATCTGTTAAGGTTGGTGAGAAAGAACAGTACGTCATCAGCATAGAGGGCAATTCTATCTGACGGGTCCTTCTCCCACTCAAAGCCATGGAGCTGCGCATCTATGCGTACCCAAGCCGCCAGCGGCTCCATAGCCAGGGCAAATAGGTATGGCGAGAGAGGGCAGCCCTGCCTAGTGCCTCGCCCGATTGAAAATGTAGAAGATATAGCCCCTGCTACCCTAACCGAGGCCGTCAAATCCGTATATAACAGTCTCAAGTATGACAGGAAGCGAGGCCCTAAGTTAAGCCGGGATAGTAACGCAAACAGATAGACCCAGCTCAGGGAGTCGAAGCCCCTGTCGATATTGGCCAAAAGAAGTGCCGCCTGCACCCCGGTGTCACAAACTGCCGCCACTGCGACATGGGCTCTGTGAATGTTGTGTCTCGTTGCCCTATGGGGCATGAACCCGGCCTGGACAAGCTCCCCGATGTGGGGCAGGAGACGATTAGCCAACGCCTTGGCTAGGATCTTGGCCTCGACATTTAGTAGAGATATGGGCCTGTATGACGCATGATGTTCCGGGGGTCGACCTGGCTTCTGGAACACCACCACTTCGGCATGTCTCCAATCTGCAGGGAGGCAGCCGCGCTCCCTTGCCTCTTCCAGTGCCACCCTGTAATGCGTGCCTAACTGTAAATGATACTTCTTATAAAACTCGCTCAGAAACCCATTGGGTCCTGGAGCCTTTCCGGTGTTAAGTTCTCCTAGGGCCATTCCCAACTCTTCCACCGTCAATGGGAGCTCAAGGCGCTCGTGCACCTCATCCGTCACCGCATGTGGCGGCCAGTCTGCGATAAATTTGTCTACCATATCTGCCAGGAGACATTCTTTTGGGGCATATTGATTCTTGTAGTAAGTCACAAAGCTTTCGGCCAGCGCCCTTGGATCTGTGATTGGGTTCCCCGCCTCATCAAGGTCTGAGTCTGGAACGTGCCCGACTTGTCCCCCTCTGGTAGATTCTACTGCACGTAGCCAACCACACCTGACGCGCCTCATCCAAGAGCAGAGATGCATAGGATTGCTGTACCAAGAGGAGTTGCCCCACCATCTGGCTTTCTCCATCTACACTACAACGACGCTCCAGGGTCTCTATAGCCGCCTCGGCGCAGAGTAAGTCCGCTTATGCTGTCGGCGCGCAGCCGCACACCATGCAATGTCTACTCCTCGCAACGTGGGCTTCATAGCCTCCCATATCGTCCCAGCACCCGCGACAGATCCAACATTTTCTACCAAGAAGTGCGCTATGGCCTCCCCCTTGTGCTTCTGAAGGTGCCACGTAGAGAGGCGCCATCGAAATGGCTTCCACCTTTTACCCTGCATTAAGTCTATAGTAACGGGGGAGTGATCCGATAGTCCCCGCGGCAGAATGGTCGCCGACTACACCCTGCCAACAATTGCTCGAGGGACAAATTTATAATCTAGCCTAGAAAAGGATTTGTGTACTGCCGACAGGTATGTATACTCCTGCCCATGCGCGTGCAGATAGCGCCATGTGTCTACCCAATCCAAGCTGCAGGTCATTTCTCTCAATTTAGTAGATGGTGTGGCTGTCCCCCCCCCCACTTGGCCTACGTCGATCACTCCACGAGTTCTTTGACCTCGCATACCATCACTCCACATTTTTTCACAATGCGTGTGTATTTACAACGCATGTCTTTACAACGAATTACGTTGTAAAGGCATATATGGTAAATGCACATGCATTGTGAATAAAAAATAGACTTCGAGAAGATGGAACCAGGAGGAGTGTGGAACCACGACGACGAGAGAGGTAAGGGGGTTTGGGTTAATTTTTTAGGGGTGGGGGGGGTCGTGCTAGGGTAGTGATTGTGTAGTGTAGTGTAGTGTTTGGGTAGTCTACTGTAGTGTTGTGGTGGTTGTGTAGTGTAGGGTCGTGCTGGGGGTAGTGTTATAGGGTTTAGGGTAGTGTTGTAGTGTTTGTGTAGTGTAGGGTCATGTAGGGGGTAGTGTTTTAGGGTTTAGGTTAGTGTTGTAGTGTTTGTGTAGTGTAGGGTCATGTGGGGGGTAGTGTTTTAGGGTTAGGGTAGTGGTGTAGTGTTTGTGTAGTGTAGGGTCATGCGGGGGTAGTGTTTTAGCATTTAGGGTAGTGTTGCAGTGTTTGTGTAGTGTAGGATCATGCGGGGGTAGTGTTTTAGAGTTTAGGGAAGTATTGTAGTGTTTGTGTAGTGTAGGGTCATGCAGGGGTAGTGTTTTAGGGTTTAGGGTAGTGGTGTAGTGTTTGTGTAGTGTAGGGTCATGCTAGTGGTAGTGTTTTAGGGTTTAGGGTAGTGGTGTAGTGTTTGTGTAGTGTAGGGTCATGCTGGGGGTAGTGTTTTAGGGTTTAGGGTAGTGGTGTAGTGTTTGTGTAGTGTAGGGTCATGCAGGGGGTAGTGTTTTAGGGTTTTGGGTAATGTTGTAGTGTTTGTGTAGTGTAGGGTCATGCAGGGGTAGTGTGTTAGGGTTTAAGGTAGTGTTGTAGTGTTTGTGTAGTGTAGGATCATGCCGGGGGTAGTGTTTTAGGGTAGTGTTGTAGTGTTTGTGTAGTGTAGGGTAGTGTTTTAGGGTTTAGGGTAGTGTTTATGTAGTGTAGGGTCGTGCAGAGGTAGTGTATTAAGGTAGTGTTGTAGTGTTTGTGTAGGGAAGAAAAGTGGTATATGGTAGTGTTGGGGGGTCGTCCTGGGTAGTGTAAATGTAGGAAAAGGACTGTGTGTCGAGGGTGGGTTGTGCAGGGGTACTACATTAGCGTGTAGGGTAGGGTAGGGTAGGTCAGGGTACTCATACTTACCTTTAAAACTTTTACAATGAGTGTACCTTTAACATTCATGCCTTTGCGTTGTAATGGCATGCGTGGTAAAGGCATATTCGTTTGTAAACGTTTGCGTTGTGTTTTTTTGCGGGGTGGTTGTCTTTGTGGAATTAAAATTGCAGAGTGATGGTATGCGGGGTAATTGTTGGCGGAAAAACGTCTCATATTCGGTCAGGACAGGTGTATAAGGAGCTGGTTCCAGTATTGAGAGGCTAGGTAAGAAAATGATCTGCAGTCATTTCTGGCAGCGCCAGCCCTATGGGGGAACAACAAATGTTTTCCACCCGACTTTAGGGTCCTATATGAGCTGATGTACATTATTCAACCGTAGTCTAGTCAAGTCCTACTGATGCTGATAATTCGTCACCCAGGTAAGATAGGGTTTACAGCCTAGGGGTAAAACATGGGACATATAAGTTACCACTGTCTGTTTTTTATCATCGACCAGAGCTCTTCCTCTTGCCCTAGCATCCAGCATAGGAGCCTATATTGCCATCTTCTCCAGTGTTAACATTTTTTTGTGGGTCTACAAGACCTAATACAGTTTTAAGGTTTCTATCAATAAAAGACATTCATGGTATTTTTAGGGCATAATTTATGGTAAGACAATTTTGTATGATTGCCTTTGTTAGTTCAGTTGCTGGTTTGGTCCATATCGAATGCCACCAGGATATGGGTTTGACTGTCATGATATCATCCAAGTGGTCAAAACTCACTTCTCTGTACAGTATGGTAGCTGGAGCGGTGGATGAGGTTCACAGCAAATGCCTACGAAATGCATTTACCTCAATCTGCAACAATTTAGTGTACGTATAACCCCACACCCCTCCACCATAGGTTGTGCAGATACGGCCTTTGCCTTGAAAATTTTGACCATCTCTTTAATGGGCCGGCTGCCCAGAATACTGGAAAAGCTACGAACCCCCTTGCATGCTCTCTTCATTTGCAGCAAGGCATTGATTACATGGTCTCTTCAGGAGGCCTTGGAGGTGAATAAGACACCCAAATAGCAAAAGGATGTAACCTTTGCTATCTGGACCCCCTCAAGATAAAAATGTCTTACATGCTTCAGTGTTTTCCCACAGCTAATTTTGAAAGTTTTGGACTTATTGATGATCAATTTCCTAGATGCCATAAAATCTTCAAAGGAATCCAATAATCTCTGGAGTCCGAATGTGGTCGTTGAAATAAGGACAGCATCAACTACATAAAGGAGTACTGGTACCGGGTGGCAAACAACCATTGGAGCATCAGCCTGCAAGGGCCATAAAGTGTCATCAACTCCATTTATAAATAAAGAAAATAAAAAAGGGAGCCAGTTCACAACCCTGGCGGACTCCTCGCCTAATTCTAAAAGGGGGTGTTAACTTCCCATTTGGGCCAAATGGCACTTTTGCTGAGAGGTTCTCATATAAGTGACCAGCTCTATAGGGGCCCCAAAAGTCAGAAATATATGCCATAAAAGTGAGTGATCTACTAAGTTGAATGCACTAGAAAGATCAGCAAAGCACAGATGGGTGATCCTGCTTACACAATCAGGACTTCAAGGTTTAGGCATTGTTCCACCATCCCAAGTCCCTTCCTGAATCCATACTGAGCTTTTTACAACATGGAATTCACAATTGCCCAGTCCACTAAACTCTTTAAAACAACTCTCCCCAGGAGTTTTGCCGATGAGTCCAGTAGGGAAATGGGACAGAAACATTTCGGATCTGCTTTAAAACCCTTCCTAATTATTGGCACTATAACCGACTTAGCCAAGGAGGAAGAGAAGTCACCCCTATCTGCTGCATTAAAAATGCATGTAAGTATTGGGGCCCACAGTTCACTCAAATCTAGGAATGCATCCACTAGAACCCCATCGGGTCTGGGGATAATCCCTTTCCCACACTTATCCAATGCGGCCAGATCTTCATTCAGGGTAACTACCAGACACAAATTAATAGAGGGGTTCTCATGAAATTTACATGAGACCAATAAGGAGGGAGTCACTTTCTTAGTTTGTACTGGGTCAAAAAACAGCTCGAAGTGATCGTCCCAAGCCTATGGGGAGATGAAGGAGGGACCAGGACTGAACTTCAAAAAAGGAGTATTTATGGTACTCGAGTACAGTGAGGTAGTGTTGGTTTCTGCAGCCAGTTCCAAATTTGCCTATGCCCTTTTCCTCAATTCCGCCTTCTTAGTACTCGGGACATTGTTAAAATGTTTCTTTAGATGTTTAACGCGTGAATGATTTCTTGGAACCTGATGTAGGGCAGTCCTCAGCTTTTTACGGATTTGAGTGCATTCATGATTAAACCTCCCCTGTATAGGGGGTTGCCTTAATTTTACCAGGCTGACTGGGAGAGCATTAAGTGCCACAGCGATCTCCTCAAAGGCTGAAACCAAGATGTTGTCCCCCACATCAGGGGCTGAGCATAATACAAACTTGTTAGTCTTTTGCATCAAAAGCTGCTAGAAAATACACTCAGGATCAAATTCCGTCCATTCAATGCACACACCGTTTAGTCTACTTGGAATAATATGTAAGAACTTAGTGGGGGGTTTAGAGCAATGAGCACACATTTGGTGAGAAAGAACTAAAGGGTTATGATCACTGACTATTGATTGTTGGACCCTAAGTTAACGGCCAGCTGATCAACAGATGAACTAATCATTATGTGGTCAATTGTAGAGTGCTTCCCTCCCCCCGCACTGTTTGGCCAACATTCACTGGGATAGTGTTGTATTCCATCTTAATTTTGTGATTTCTTTAAACTTTCCCTTGGGTTCTTTTCATTTATTTTCCTTTTTCTTTCTTTAGTTTTGAGGGAATTTGAGCGAGCTCAAATTAGGTGTATTTAGTGTATTTCATTGAGTAATATAATGTCTGTATTGCTGTTAAATTGTAAATATTGTATTGTCTTTGTATGGTCTGCTTAATGTTTAGATTGTTTATTGTAATGATCTATTAATTAACATACTTTGAAAAGAAAAATTGAATATAAAAGGAAATAAAATATTTGCTAACTAATATATTGTTTCAATCACTATGAGTGTCACTTGTGATTGCTTGAATTAATTTAGTGAAAGGTATCAATATTAGCATTGCTGTGGTGTATGGATGATGGCGTATATGGCATTGTATCCTGGAATATTGCTAGGCTTAAGAATAAAGTACATGGCAAAGACTGGCTGAACATCACCCGGTCCTCACATATAAACTGTATCCAAGACACTTGGCAGGGGGATCCTATACACATCGAGGGGTTTTACCCAGTCTCACGTCTGCCACTCCATCTCCAGCAGGGTATGTAAAAGGTGGGTTTCAGCTGCAGACTTCCAATTTGCTCCCGGTGAAGATAAAAAGGCATGACACATCCTCCCCTTATTTACAACTTGTAAAGTTGAATTTTAAAGGGGGTGTCTGATGTGATTATCACTAACTACTATAACAATGTGTTTAATTCCACGTGGGGGATGTCATGAGTTCCTTGGAGTCAGATCTTGACGTATTACTTAGGCAATCCAATAAAGAATGCCCTAATATATAGGTTGGGGATTTCAATATTCAGAGATGTTGTTACACAGCAAAGCGAGTATGTGACTTTCTGAATGGGCCTGGGGGTTCTTTGTACTTTGAGCATAGCGAACATGGAGACCTCTTGAATAATTTGATATAGAGGCATAATTTGTATGGTCCACTTAATGTTTGGATTGTTTATTGTAATGATCTATTAATTAACATACTTTGAAAAGAAAAATGTAATGTAAAAGGAAATAAAATATTTACTAACTAATATATTATTTTCAATCACTATCAGTGTCACATGTGATTGCTGGAATTAATTTGGTGAATGGTAGCAGCATTGGCATTGCTGTGGTGTATGGATTATAAATTGGCCTAGTCTTACTAATTAAGTACCAGAACCCTTTATTGATTGCAACATACGCCATCATAGCCTTGTTGTGGCATGGGGTTTGTGTTGTCCTGACTATGGCTGCTACTTGTGTCCATGCAATCGCCTTGGGGATAAATGGGTGGTACTGGGTCCACTACAGCCCCTGAGGAATCAGCAAGGCATTGGCAATCTATATCCTGCAAATTACTCAATGGATCAAATCTATTTGAAAGCCCTAGGATAAGAATCCTTGTTTATTGCTAATAAGCCAAAGACATGTTGGCTAGTTTGGCCTTCTCAATCAGAAGATAGGCGTTTGTAGAAAAATCCTAGAGGGAGAAGTGATATCTTACCCTCTGGCAGCAGTGTTGTATAAGTGTCATGTAAGATCCTTCCCACACATCAGGGATGTCTAAAATTAATAATAACACAATCTCCTGCAAGTGAATTTTTAGTGGGCCCAATTCATCCCACCCTCCGCGTCAGTAGAATTTAATCTGTTGCTGCTATTGGGAAACTTGATCTGGCCTGAAGCCAGTGTAGGACTTTGTCCCTTAGGTGGTTAGGTGATTCCACAGAGCCTTCTGGCAAAGGTGGGATATTTGCAATGATTACTACATAACATGAGGTTGGAAGATTAACCATTTTCTAGTTCAGATAGCCAGGCCCTCCATCAGGTACCCCTCCTGTTCTCATTCCTCTGGGCTGGGTTCCCATAGTGGGAATAGCGGTCAGAGGCGGCATATTACTGTGGGTGTACGGTGTACTTGCTGGATCATTCTGATTAGCATCTCTTTTTTGACACAAACCTGACACAAAACATCAGTTAATCTTGTCTTGAGTCTCTGTAGGGCTGGTTTAGGCTATACAAATGTATTTCCAATTACATTGTGTCATATCTAGTAATGATACTTGAACAATATATCCTCTCCACCTGTAAATAAGTTTGAAAACAAAAGCATTTCTGAATTAACAGTCCATCCATAATGCAAAACTATGAGGACACAAGGTATATATTTTCTATTACCCAGGAATATAAGCCATTAGAGATCTATCAGGAATATTGATCACAAAAGTGCACAATCGCAAAGAGTTACCGCTAAAACAAATAAGCACAATGCTGCTTTAAGGTACTTGAACTACAAGGCTTGGGAATGGTCATGCAGGGCCTGCTCTGAGGCGTAATGTTTAAAGTATATTATGGTTTTAAAAGTACCTGCTGTTGAGTTCCTGGCCTCCAGCAATTTTCAGGCAACCATAAAAATGTCAACATAAGATAACTCCGGTGATTAATGTTCTTCCTAGAGAAAGATCAGAGGTTTGTCTAGTGAAAATTTTGACTTAAGGTAAGGTAGCACAGATAGTTAATATGCCTACTGCAAAGAACGTGCACCATTCAGATCACAAAGTACATATAATGTAAATAGGGCAGTTGGTTGCTGCTTTTGTCTGAGAGATCCTTTGTTACTTACTGTTTGTAAGTTATAATCCTAACATGGTACCCAGTGAGCTATTAACTGTCTTCAGAGAGCTGGATGCAAACTACAACGTATAGATTGGAGCATTATGATTTTGTTTCTGTCTTTCATTATCCTAATGTTGGAAAAAGGGTTCATTTGGATATAAATCAATTTTAATTATTAAAGAGAACCCACAACCATGGTGTTATGTTTTGAATTCTGAGTTTGTGCTTCTCCAGACCAAGCTCTCTTAAACTATCCTGCCTACCAATATGGATCTCATGTGACTCCTACACCTTGTAGTCCTCTCTCTTATGTAGCAATTCCTACACACTGATTTACACACCTGTCTCTGTGTAATGTGTGTGTGTGATGTAAAGAGCTCTGACACCTTACACTGGGATGAGTGGCGGCGGTGCTATTAAACTAAATATATGCTTCTGAGAGAGATCGGTTATGGAGACTTGAGGGGCACTGTAAAAGGTTGGTAGTGAGGGAATCCATGGCAGAGGTGGACATTGGGGGACGTCAACATACATTGTCACGCTGGGTGCCACCAGTGCTAAAGCTGGCCCCCTGGTCATGCATTGAGGATTCAGAAGACTTTGGTCATCCACAACTGTGTGTGGTGACTCAATGAACCAATTCATCCGCACCAGATATCTTTACTTGTGCATACACATTTAAGTAGGTCCATTCAGCCTTTCATCTCCCTGAGGTTGATACAATTACCACCATGGAGCTGTGTATCAATAAACATCTGTTATCAGTTAGCAAAGCAAAGAGCTCTGCTCTGATGTGAGAAGAGTGCGTATAAATGCACCTCTCTAAACGGACATTATTTTAAAAGATGGTGTTAAAACAAGAACCTACAAGTACCAGTGCACATAGCGGCATTGCATACTCCCTGCATTTGTCCACAGCAGGAGTAAGAAAGGAGAAGAGGGTAACAATTAAAATCTGTGAATTCTACGTGCACATCTGTGGGGCATATTCTCAAGGATTTATCGGTGAGTTATAGGCACTTTATCGCAGCCAAATTGGCAATAAATCCATCGCCCCATTAACGAGCCGAAACTAACAGCCTATATCACCAGTTTACCTGTGATAGCAGCCGCACAAAACATTGCCACAGATCACCCCGGCAACTATCGCTAATGAGATGCAGAGTATGCGTTCCCGTTCAAAAACCCACGACAACACCACTCCGTAACATTCTAAACGATCAGCCACACCGGCAATAAGAACACAAAACACACAATAAGGTGCGTTACCAGCAGGAATATAACACCTGCTTTGACCTGGTGTAAAGTTGGACGACAACCTGCACCAGAAAAGGGAGCTCAGCCCAGAGCCACATCTGAAGATCAACAGATGCCATGGAGCTATTGATCATGCATCTCGGACCCCATTAGGGCCACAATACCCACAGCCAGCCCCCCCCCCCGGACCACCACAGAGGCAGCGCAGACAAAGACAGCGGACCTTCAGGAAACGCACCAGTCTCACAGACTTAACACCAGAGAATGTCATTGCTCTACTGGCTCAAAAGGACAACCATCCTCCGCATCCTTTACATCATTGCCCACAGGCTGACAGTACGAACACAGTGGACAACCAACATCCCTCTGCTGACAAAGCTGCTGGCTGTGCTGCACCTGTTGGCCTCTGGTACCTTCCAACCAACAACTGCCAGAGTCGGAGGAGTTTCACAGCCAGCCCTATCAAAGTACCCCTTCACCTGTCCTATATGCCATCATCAGTTTGGTACCCCAGTACCTATACTTCCCCCACATTGCGCAGGAACAGCTGGAGGCCAAACAAGGCTTCTACGCCAGCTGGCTTCCTGCACGTGTTGGGGGCAATTAACTGCACACATGTACTATTTGTGCCCCCTGCCGAAACCACACAGTCACTGCAACAGAAAGCACACACATTCCATCAATGTGCCGGCAATAGTGGACCACCAGGGACTCTTCACCAATGCCGTAGCCAACTACCCAGGCAGTGTGCATGATTCCTATATCTTCAGACAGTCCATCATCAACCAGCGCTTCCAGGCTGGCACCTACGCAAATGCACTGCTTGTTGTTAAGTACCAAATGAACACACCACACATCTCGAATCGACAATCATGCAACTCACAACTCTGGGAATGCACATGTTACAAACTCACATACAACATTCCAAACAACATGCCCACCTACCAGACACGACAGCACAACTTACTGTGGTAACCTGGGCTAGCCATGTACACATGCCATCAATGGAATTGCACCTCAGCCACACATCAGCAGTATGTGGGGAGAGGTGGGAAGCAGGCATGTGCGAAGGAGGCAAGTGACCGAAGAATGAGAATGTACACAATGCCACGTTTGGCGTGGATGTGCTGGACAGACTGCAATATGCAGACCATACACATATCCATGACGACATACACTGCTGGTGGTGGTAGTGTAGTGGACAGTAGACCCAACCATGTCACCCCAGCCAGTGGGGAAGATCACGGAAATGTAACTTTGTATGCCCCCTCCCTATAAGCGTGTGCAGAGTGGGCTGGCCCGGCGTCTGCCAGCCTAGTGTAGGGGTGTGAATTAAAAGCAAGTAGCCCCTGGTGTCGTTCTCTTCTGAAATGCCCAACGCTTCTGCCAGGGTGGCACCACGCACCCTGCCACGAGGCCGACGCCGTGATCGGCGGTGTGTGTGATCCTGTGCGCCTGCCGCAGCCCAGCCCGCTGGTCCCCGAACCAGTCTTGCCTGCCCCTGCGCTTCTAGGCATCACTGCTCACCTGCCAACATTGGCGTGTGTCACGGAGGGCCGATCACATGCCAGTGCAAGCTCCAAGCCTGAGGCACGGGACCATGGCAGCCTCCTCAGACCATCACAGCCACCACGAACCAGGCACGCAATACTCCTTTCTCGTTGACGTACTCCACCGGCTGACACAGCGGACAAGTAGGTCACACATTTGGGACCTGAGTCTTGATTACACAATGGCCGAGGGAATATTTCATGGCAGAGTTTACATCACAATACTCCCTTTTATGTGGTGCCACCAACTTTGTGCATAGCATTCCAACCACATGTGTCTGTGGGCCCTTGCTAACTTCGGTCTCCAGCCTACACTCTGGTCCAGCAGCCCTCACACCAATCCAATGCAGTCTTTACCAGCAAAGACACGGCATCATTGCAGGCTGCACACCCGCTCAGCTCTGGTGCCTCTACCTCCGTCAGCCACACATCTGCTCCACATGCCATTCCAATGTGGTGTGTTAGAGATCCAGGAGGAGCCGGGGCTAGACAGCAGTTGACCCGTGCTGATCGCTGCCCCTGCCTACACTGCGGTCAACTAGGTCACACATTTGGAACTGAGACTTGAGTTCTCAATGGCAGAGTTCATGTCACAGTACGCTAGGAGAGGAGTAAGAGGAAGACGTGGTTCAGTCCGGAGGAGAAAAGGATCTCTGTTACGGAGGTGATGGAACACTACCAACAACTGCATTGGTGCCACTAACTCTGTGCATCGCAAGTCAACGACACGTGGCTGTGGGCCACTGCTGACCGCTGCCTCCGGCCTACACTGTGGTCGAGTAGGTCACACATTTGGAACTGAGCCTTGATTTATTTATGGCAGAGTTTACATCACTGTACAGGCCTTATTGCAGAGTGCCTGCCCTTTCAGCTCTGGTGCCACGGAAGTCATGGTCACTCTCTGGTTTAACTATGTTGGCGTCTGAGTCTATGGCCCAGGGGTTGTCTTCATCCTCATATAGCTGATACTGACATGGTGGTAAACAGGAATCTGTAGCATTCAACTATTCCATTTACCTGTTTCTGCTTGCTTCTGCCCTCTGCATCATGCCGTCGAAGAACACCTTCCACTGTCCCCCGTCACACTCCGTGGCATTCTCCTTGGACATCAACAAGGACCCGCTCAGCTCATGTGGCCCAACTTCAGTGCAACGCAAGTCACAGTCCCGTGGCGGTGTGACTGTGCCGGCCGCTGTGCATTCGGGGTCACTAACTGTGTGCAGCACCAGTCATGGACCCTTGCTGCTTGAACTTTAAACTTCTGATTGTCTGATCACTGTTGTAGTTGTTGCCGGCACAAACCAACACTTGAGGGGTGGCTTACACTATCCAACACCCATCCAGCACAGGCGTCACTGGACATGTGACCCTGGCAATAAAAGGGGCCAGGCGCCCGTGCCCGTAGACAGTTCCACAAACTATCTAGCAGTGTCGTACCCCCCTGTAAGTGTAAGCGGTGTGGAATGGCATACGGCAGTACAGCGTAGAGGTGTGGTTAATCAACAAAAGATTCTGGGCATGGTTAAGTTTTGGCCCTGCCAAGGAAGTAACCAATGCGTGTGTCTCTGTTGTAGTGTCTGTGCCACCGTCCCGCAATGGGCAATTTTACTATGTAGCATGCCCCCGGAGTGCGGGCTCGGCCGAATAGGTACATGAGGGAGTGCAAGGCCTCTCGGGGTCCGAGATCATACATGCCGACTGCTGTGTGTGTCACTACTGGCACAACATGCACCAAACGTCTACCCTCAACCACATGGCGAGTTCAGCCAGGCATGTGCTCTACATCTGTGTCCGCCCTATCCTTACCATAGGCCTACTCACATGTGGCCAGCCACCTTCAGCGCACATCATCACTGTGTCGTAGTTAGGCTTGTGGACATTTGCAGAAAGGCATGCCAATGGTGTGCCGTAGGGGTGCAAGTGATGTAACCGCGCTGCACACACAAGTGAATATGCTCGGGGGGAGGGAAGAGCAGCAGTGAGGCTACGTAATACACATTGATGCCGCTCATTAGCAACAAGCAGTACATTTCATACAGGAATCACTAAGTCACACATATCACACAGCAAAGACCCTGTGAGCCTGCCAACACATCATGCAGTATGAAGTCTTGACTCATGTCTCTCTACACTGTCACAGGTGATCAAGGATATGCACTCTGCGCTTGGATGATGACACCCCTCTGAGCCCCGAACACACAGACCCAGAGGCAGTACAATTTGGTCCACAAATGCACCAGGGGCATCGTGGAACGCACATTTGGCGTGTTGAAGTCACTTTTCAGGTGCCTGGACATCAGAGGTGGAAGACTCCAGTACATCCCAGACATCGTGCACAAGATGATCATTGCATGTTGTGTGTTGCACAACATATGTTTACGCAGCAATACCCCATGGATACAAGTGCCAGATGTATCGGACGATGATGATGATGCACTGCAGCCGCAGCAGGAATAGCCTGTAGGACCAACCATCATTGACAATTTCTTCTCATGTTAACGTCAAATTGTGAAAGTCCTTAGCAATCATGGGACAGTACGATGAATGACCACAGGCACAGCATGTGCAAATAAATGCTTTCCAAGACACACTCCCTACGTGCATGTCACTCATCTGTACAGGCACATCACTCAGACATGTGTGAGTGCGACATGTTGTGCTAGCATTTTTTAATTTGTTAATGGACGGTAGGTGTGTCACCTCTGTGCAGAGAGGCTGTTTAGGGTGTCAAGTATTCGAACTGACAGTTCTGTGTGTCACAGTTAGAATGGAATCCCACTCTTCAACGTTTCTCATGTCCCCCAAATCATGCCATATTGGCTGTCATTTGTGACCTACAATTGATACAGGGCTTCTTTTGCATCCAGATATGTACCATCATTATGCAGGGATGCACCCTGTGACTCAAGTCCCACGACATGGGCAACATGTACGTAAGGGTTAGTCACTGCCCCTACATTCTTACATGCTTTCATTATTGTTTGATCATGGAGATGGCACGTCTGTGTGCAGGAGGTGTTGCTTGTCCCTCTGCAATGTGAAGGGGAGATGTGGTTTCACAGTGTGTTCCATGTATGTTTCCACATTGGCGCTGTTTACATACAGAATGTCTGTCAATGTACATTGTGACTGTTTGTGAGGAGATACCTCTCCGGGACAATGGTCATTTGTTCTACGTCATGGCTGTGGGGTTGTGCTTGTATGTTGTCATCTCACCGTTTTTTTACTCTGCATATATGGAGCATTTTCCCACATGACGCGTGGGAATCGCAGGCCTCTAGCTGCTTATCGCTAATGTTTGTATCGTGATTGACCTCATCGCTACTATTTTCGCGTTAGTGTTTCACATTTTATCGGCGTCACATTGGTTTTAACGTGGACATTTGACGCGTTATCGTGAGCCTATCGCATGGTACCGCCGTGTTGAGAATTCCATGTTGACATGGCGTTATTTTACTGCAATAGAATGCGATATGCAAAGTTGCAGTAAGCTAATTTTGCAATGTTTATCACACGTTCTTGTGAATATCCCCCTGTGAATTTTGCAGATCCTGTGGTAGTTAAAATCTGTTCTAGTGATAAGTGAGAACCTGCGATGCAAAGATTCCTGCATTTTAAAAAAAAAATTTTTTATCTCCCCCAATCTTTCCCTGTGCCCCGAGCCGAGCTCGGGTCTTCTGATGGACTTAGATATCCTGTGAGCAACAAACGAGAGGAACTCTGTTATGTGCATCTTTCTTTCTAATCCTCAAGAGAAAAAAGTGGACCCTGCAGCTCTTTGTATAGATCCACCTCAGTGATAGGCTCACGGGAACGAAACGCCATGTTGTAATACTTTCACGCTGATAGGAAACAGAAGATTGAAAAGGGAGATTGCCTCTCAAGTGACATTTGTTCCAGATGTGGAATCTGACAGGGCTCCTCACAATTTCCTGTACTATTAAGTGTTTACCGACTCCCTTACCAATGCAATCTGTGGTCGAGGCTCATTTTGTAAGTGTTTGACAACAACGCCCTTTGGTCTACGGCTAATGTGTCTGCGTGCTTTAACAACATAGGCAGATGGATGGACTGCATCTAGAAGAAATTAATAGAGATGACCAGGAGGTTTTCACTGACTGAAAACATATGCTGTGTGCCAAATGTAGAAAAAGGAAACAGTACAAAGCCCTTGATATATAGACGGTTCTAGATAAACCAGACTAATGAAGCAGGCTTTTGTACACATAAGGGGCCTCATTTATGAGGCCTTGCGTCAGTTTTGCGCTTCCGATGCATCACTTTTTGTGACGCATCGGTGGCGTAAAACATGCCTCCTGTTGCGCACTATTTACAATGTGACGCATCTAAGCAGATGCGTCACTTTGTAAACCCCTGTGCTACATTATACCTGCGTCAGGTATAATGTATGCAGGGTGGGCGTTCCCCCGCAAAAAAGCCTCGTAATAGTGACGCAGTGAAATCTATGAGATTTCACTGCGTCCCTTTTAGGACGCTGTTGCGTCAAAATCTTGCGCCTGCCTCACAGCAGGCGTAAGACTGACGCAAGCCTTTTCACATGGGGCTTTCCCCAAGTGAAAGGACGCATTGCTGGAGTTGCGTCACTTTTGAGACACATTCCAGCAATGTGTGACTTTTGCGCTTACAGATACGTCAGAAATACTGACGTATCTGTAACTCCTTGCAACATGATGCGTCATACTGTAAATATGACGCATCAATCATGTCGCAAGGAGTGCGCACTGAGAAGTGACGCGTCGCTGCTTTCACGCAGCGATGCTTCATTTCTCATAAATGAGGCCCAAGGTGCGGTCCGGTGGATGCTGAAAATGTGAATTTCTCTGCTGGAATTGTTACATTGACCACTGTTTACTGTTGTCTACATCTTTAAGAATCTCAGTGCATTGAATGCCCTTGATATATTTTAGATGCTTGTTCATTTGAGTAGAACCCATTCTTTAATTTCATTCCTCAAATCAGATAATTTTTTGCATTCTCTGTTTCAACAACTCTGTGGAGCACATAGTTGCAAAGAACATAGGTGGGTCGTCTTGCATGTCCCTTCTTTTCCCTTCTTAAGTAAGTAAAGGATCTTCCAGGCAAGTAACTCCTTGGCCGGGTGTTCTGTTCTTCTGGAAGTGGTTGGAAACTCCACTGCCTCTTTAGCTTCTTAACTGCTCAAGATGGTGGATGACTGCTGCAGAAGGCTTCCCCTTCATTTCTGCTGCTATATGGGTGCAGCATCTTTATTTGGCTGCTTTTACATTATTCTTTTCTAAACAAAGTGGAACAGAAAATGGTGCCTATATGGAAGTTGCTATCCTATTTTCGTTAGGAAGTTGACTTCTTTTTCTGTGTGAAATATTTAATTCAATCACAGCTCTCCTGTTTTTTGCTGTTTCCAGATTATCAGATCATCCACGGCCTCAGTAGAAACAAAGTAATGGTGAAGCAAGTCTTTTTCTGCGTCCATGACTCTTGCAAATTTAAAGAGGCTGGAAGCATTTTACGAGTTCTCTGAATCCAAAAACGAGTTCTGCAAACATAAAGTTTTAAAAAGTTACGTTTGTCATGAAAATGAATTGTTATGTATTGTCTGAGGGCATAGTTACCTACGAGCATCTAAAAAGCCACCACTGAAGCCATTAATTTCAAGTTTTCCATGTTTAAGCATTTTAGAATTTAAAGTACCAGGAACTGGAACTACATGTCCAGGGTGTGCCGGATTTACACATGGCTGAGTCCTAGGAATCACAGAGGATCCACAAATATGTATGGATCATTGCCGAGTTTTGTATATGTACTGAGAATGTACTGTTTCATATTCAAATAGTTCTTGACTTTTATGAACACGCTATTGAACTACTTGCGATAGGAGAGTTGGGCAACAAAGGAGACTGAATATGTTTTTGCTCAACTTTTACTTTTTTGGGGAAGAAAACCTTTCAGATTTTTCTGGTGACTTCTGGAGAAGACAAACGACGAGGAGAAATCCAGATGAAGAAGAAAGGAAGGAAGAACTTGAAGAAGTTCCAATCAAAGACTCTTGGTCGCCTACAGAATTATTTGTAGGGATTTTTTTACATTTTCACTGGCTGAAAAAATTATGTTACATGCACTTTGTGCGATCAGAAGTTAGTTATTAATGGGTGCAAAAATACCTCGTTGATGGACAAGCTGGATAGCCGTTCACTAGAGAAAGAATGAAGAGAAAAAGTGACACTAAAGAGACAAGTACATCGTCTGTACCTATGTTGTATTGCATGCCATCCCTATTGGGAATCGATTACCATAAGAAATTTTACAGGAGAAGCAGGGAGCCAAAAATCCATGTTATCAGTCAGTAGGGTTGCACTAATAATGAGTGGCACAACTATCTGCTGTTGTGAGCAAAATCATGATGTTCGGCTGAAGCAAATGAAGAAACACCAAATGATTTGCAAAAAAGTTATGTTTGGTCATAACAGTTTTGATTGACATTTTAGTCATAACAACAGGGCTATTTGTCCCCCCCCCCCAAAACTGTATTTCTTTGAGTCTACAGCATAAAACACATAATTATCACCATAGGAGTCCCGGCAACAATCCTGCCCCTTGCACACACCCATCACTGTAACAATGTATACAGTAAGGACATCTAGACACCCTCTCTTGGACCAACCATCCTAAATCTGCCCCAGCTCCAGTGTGGGCAGTTACATCACGAGTGTACTATAGCCCTCCAATCAGCAACCAACCTCATCACCCTCTGTTCCATAGCAGTTTCACACCCCACGCCTTCCCCATTCAAGCCCTGCCAAGAACACAACACTCTAGCTTACGTCGCCCCCTTTTATGAATACGCATAGAAACACATGAAAGGGTATATCACCAGATGTCTAAGGGGGCCTTGTGCCATCTTTCACCCCCAAATTCCGAATGTAGGCATCCCAGCTGGGAACCCTTTGTCCAGAGCCCCACCTCCTGCTGGACTCTGCAAGGACATCAGATTCGGCCCTATACCACTTTAACAACATGTGGAGCCAGCACTTCATTTGCGGGGTCACAAGAGACACCAATGCTATTTACCGCTCAAACAAAAATAAGTCGGGAAACTCATGCATGTATTTATCTACTTTAACTTTGGGTCTATTGCCTAGCAAACAAGATTCAGGGGTGGCCAACACAATGATGTTAACCAGGTAGGATGTTATCCTACTATCACCTCCCACGCCTGCCCAATCACTAGGCACTCCCGCGCCATATGAAAAAAATCCACCTCAAGAGCCCCACAGCGTGGGCACCCAGAATATGCGTTGGGATACATGCGTGCTATTGATGTTGGAGTGAGATACAATTGATGCAGATAGTTAAATTGGTTAAAGCAAAAGCGGGGATTCCGGGAGACCCCCCTAGCCTGCTGAGGGCCCGTTTCCACTGTTTATATGAAAACTGCATTTGTGCCCTCATCCAGCGGTCTCGGATCAGAATGTCAGGTGCCTGCCCATGGGTCAGTAGAGCAAGATAAAGCACTGATATAACCATCCACGTGCTGCGTTCCTGTAAAGGGGCAGTGCGGTAGGTGGCTTGGTGTGCCCCCGACCCTAGGGCCTCATTTATGAGCCCTTGTGTCACTTTTACGCCACCGGTGCGTCACTTTTTGTGACGCATCAGCAGCGTAAAAAATGTGCCTTGTTGCACCATATTTACAAAGTGACGTATCTAAGTAGATGCGTCACTTTGTTAACCCCTGCGCCACATTATACCTGTGCCAGGTATAATGTATGCAGGGGGTGCGTTCTGACACAAGAAAGGGTCATAGAAGTGACGCAGTGAAATCTATAAGATTTCACTGCGCCACTTTTAGGACACAAATGCGTCAATTTCTTACGCCTGCCTCACAGCAGGTGTAAGACTGACGCAGGCCCTTTCACATGGGGCTTGCCCCATTTGAGAGGACACAAAGCTGGAGTTGCGTCACTTTTGTGACACACTACAGCAATGCGTCACTTTTGCGCCATACAGATACGTCAGAAATACTGACGTATCTGTAACTCCTTGCGCCATGATGCGTCATACTGTAAATATGACGCATCATTGGTGTCGCAAGGAGGGCGCAGTGAAAAGTGACGCATCGCTGTTTTCACGCAGCGATGCATCACTTTTCATAAATGAGGCCCCTAGTGCGAGGTGTACACATGATGTACTGCAATATACACCAAGAATTATCTTGCCTTAATGTCGAAAGTATAGATGAGTTCCTGGAAGGACCGGAAAGTTCCCTCCGCATAAAGGTCCCCCTGCCTGTGCTACACCTGCCTCCCTCCAGCGGGTTAAATTGTAATGTTTGGCAACTTCTAGCATACCCTTTATGTGCCAGACCGGTTTCAGGAGTGAGTAAGGGGGGCATGCGTTCTTCTCATGGATGTATTTTTGCCAGCAGTAGCGGGGGACCAGCATCTCGCATGTCTCAGCCAGGAAGTGGGGCCCAGGGATCGACAACCAGGTGCAACCCGACCCGACCAGGACATCTGTCCTTACAACACAAGTAGTCGCCTCAAGCCAAAGCAGCGGTCATTGTAGTTTAGCGATTGCATAGTAGACCTCATAATTAGGCACACCAAGGCCAGCCTCAAGTAGCAGTCTACATAGTTTGCCAGCAGCCGCTCACAGCCTTCCTAAACCTCAAATCAACTCCAATAACAGAGCTTTGGGATCAGCAAAGAAAGGTGCAGTGAGAGTAAGCGGGAGGGCTGCAAAATAATATAGTTTTTTCTAAATCACCCTCCGACTCGGCGGAGAAAGTGGGAGCGACGTCCAAAACTGCATCGATTTCTGCACCAAGCTCAGTGCTCTATGCACATTCACCTCCAAGAGATCATTATCAGAATGATACATTTGGTCCAGTTTACCCTGAGGCCTGACATCTCCCAAAGCTCATCCCGTAGGTCCATCACCAATGGAAACGAACTGCCCACCTCCCGCAGAGTAACCAGAGCATTGTCCGCATATAAGGAGACCGCCTGATGAACCCTGTGCACCTCAATCTCCCACAGACTCACCCTTATGCACAGCTAACAGGCCAGCGGTTCCATGACTCGTGCAAATGTCAATGGCGACAGAGGGCAGGCTTGTCTGGTGCTCCGGGGGATATAGAACGTTACAGATATTAGCTGCCCCATCTTGACTCTTAGCCCCTACTCTTGGCCCCGGCGGCACATAAAGGGCTCAAGTCCAGCCCAGATATCCCGATCCAGCATGCATCTGTTCTAGCATCGCAGACAAATAGTCCCATCCCAAAGTATCAAAAGCTTTTTTGATATCAAGCGCCATTGCCACAGACACCCCTGTCTCCCCCAGGCCAGTCGTCATCAACCGAAGAAGCCAACAAATATTAAGGAAGTATTATGCCCTGGGATAAATCCACTCCGATCCACATGGACCAATGTACCAAGTATGGGGAGAAGTCTATTTGCAAGGACCTTCCCCAGTATCTTATAGTCAAGATTCAGTAGCAACAGCGGCTGATTGGAGGGAAGATCTAAGGGGGTCTCTGCCCAGTTTGGGCCGCACCACTATAGGGGCCTCATGCATCCTATCCAGGAAGTGGCCGTGTTCCCTCGCTTCATTAAAGACCTCCAGCAGCTTAAGGGCTAAGGTCAGACTATAAGCCACATATAATCTATGGGAAGGCAGAACATGACCAGAGACTTGTTGCGAGCAGTTTGGGAGATGGGAATATGGATCTCCTCTAACTGGAGAGGCTTGTCCAAGTTAAAACTGTGTAATGGCTTCAGGAAAGGGAGTGGCATTCCCTGTAGATAACCATGTAGCGTGGGCCCGAGGACCTGACACTGTTGTATACAAGGAGTGATACAAATCAATAAAGGCATAATTAATATCCACTTGGGTATTCAAGACTGCTCCCCCATCCATTCAATGCGCCCCTATGGGGGGGCTGCAATTGGTCCGTACGAACCAGCCATGTGAGCATCCTACCAGCCCAGTCGCCCTTACCATGTAGCCAGGCCAGATAATGCTTCTAATCAAGTTTTCCCAATCAAACCATTAATTCCTGGGCTCTGGCAATACCTGGTGTAAGTGTGCAACCCTCTCAACTTGCTGTGGCTGCTCATTCTCCAGGGCACCCTGATCCTTCTCCTTAGCCAATAATTCCCTAATTCCCTGCTACTATAGCATGTCACAAAGCATGCTATTACATCACGTGCTTTTACAATGCAGTCGTTGGGGGCACGCTGGACTTAGGAATAGTATTATTTACTATTCCTACTCCAGTTTGCGCAACAGTAAGGAAGGTGTTGGAATTAATTTCCAATGCCTTAGCACCCCCTACACCAAGTCGTTCTAATGACTTGCGATGTAAATGTATTGCGTGCTAACAACGACTGCGTTGTAATAGCAGTGCAATGTGATGACAGCATTTTAAAAGCGGTTTTCCATTCCCTGCATAGTGTCTGATGGCCACCCAAATGGTTGTGATGCAATGACCCCTCAGGACTCTCTTGTGTGCATACCTTTCCATCACCCTATAAGAACGCAGTGCTATTATTATGTTTGAAGTGTTAGACCAAATGCTCGCCCAGATCTGCCCAGAATGGGGTGTTGAGAAGCAAGTCAGTCTGGAGTTTCCATGTCGATATCTGGGGGTGGGCACGTCCCCATCTCACCGACATCAAGAGAGGGCAATTGCCTGGCAATGTGCACACCAGATACTCCATGTTGAGTATCAAGGTGACAATTGATTTCCTACATAGGAAAAGGTCCAGTCGAGTGTGGACGACGGGCACCATTGAATGAAAAGAGAATTCACTATGTTCAGGGTGCTGGAGGTGCCACATATCGCATGCCTTGTGACTACACAGCCAGTCCCAAAAATGTTGCGCACTTTAGTGGCAGACCGCCCCTCCAACAGTGGATCAGAGGGTCCCTCTGCACATCCCGCTTGCAATTAAAATCCCTGCCCCATATCGAGTGGTGTGAGGGTCTTATAAGAGAGCCGGAGTTAGGAGGTCAGTGAAAGTGGAATTTGCCATGGTACTAGCATAGATAGCCAAGAGTGCAAGGGGCCTACAATCCGCACGCCCCACTGCCGCAACATACCTGCCCTCTGGATCTACTCTGTGAGACTCCTGCACAAACGGCACCCAGAGGCTATCTAGACCAGTACTCCCTTGGCATAGTCAAAACCGTGGTGCAATATACCTAGCCCCTCCATTTTGGTTGGAGCCGGTGTAGTTCCGTCTGTATTAGGTGCATCCCCTGCAGAAATGCCATGTGCATGTGTCTATGCTTAAGATGCAGTATTGCTTGACCAAATGTTCCAAGCCCCTCACAATCCAGGTGAAGGGGTTGTACTGTGGACTTACTTTCCTGTCAGGTGTGCCCATCTATTGTGTGTACTGTCATTTGGAGGGTTTGAGATCACTCCCCACCTACACTGAGGCACCCCGCAGGTGGCCCTCCATCTCCACACCCCAGTAAGTAGGTAGGGAACAATAGTGTGACTGAGTACAGAGTGGATGAGTAACTCCAATACCCAACTAACAACCCAAACGACAACAAGCTCTCCGACTCCCCTGGTGGCAGAGCAAACCCCAAATGCCCTGCCACTTGCATACAGAACCAGCATTGAAACAACAACGCATAGCAATGAAGAACTCTAGTCCATTATGGTAGTGAAGGCTGTGGAAGGTAACAGTCATTGGAATTCGGCCCTCTAACATCCATGTGCCAAGTGCCCACCTCCCATGCCCCCATCTCCCCTGTTGAAATACCTCTGAAAGTCAGACCGGTCCACAAAGACAAAACAGGGCCCATCACCTAGGAGAGGCAGAGGTCCATCAAAGTAAGTCATCTGCCAGCAACAGTGCCAACACCGTATCATTGGACGCATCACTGGCAGAGACCACAGTCCCAGTGGTGCAACCCAGTCAAATGACCGCGAAGGGGTTGCGGGCCTGCTACAACAGTTCCTTCACCACTTGTGCAAATTCTTTAGCCGCCTGTTCAAATGAGGGCTTGTTCCGCGATCTCGTAGAGTGCCAACCATTTGTCCACTGGGTCAGGCACTCCTCAGTGCCCTGGGCCATTGTCTTCTGTGCCGACAGACTCTTGGTGTGCAACCAGGTCCAAGCATCTTCAAGAGTTGGAAATAAGTGAGTGCATCAATCATCCTATGTTTGGCTGGGAGCAAAAGAGCATTCTTCATCACTAAGCTATGCAGCAGCACCATGTAGGAGCAACAGCACTGCTGCGCCTCCGCTGTAAAATCTGGTTAAGCCGCAATGACACTACCCTCAAAGTGCTAGGGGCCTTTTGTCTGCAAAAGCTGGAGAAGTAAGTCTAGGTCTCTTTAGTTGAGTAATATCGCAATCACGGCCCGCAATAGCGCCCCGGCAGGGTAGGTTGCCACGTCAGTCGGTGAGCCGGTTTAATTGGATTTCGGAATCATGCCAGCCAGTACTGTATCCATCAACCATTTTTCAAGGAAGAGTTCTTTGTTCAGGCCTTTGGAGAACTCAAAGAACCCCACAAAGTGAACATTCCTGCGCCCTAGCCTCCCATCAGCTTCCTCCGCCCGCCACTGCCGGGTAATGATATCAGCTCTCATCCCTTTCACCTGCAATTGCAGTTCCTGCACCGTGGGATGCATTGTGGTCAGGGTCGACTCAGTGTCATCCATCCTCTTTAACAACCGTTGATGATCAGCTTATAGCAAGCCAACATCCAAGGAGACCATGTCCATTTTGAATTCCAAGGTAGTTTTTGTGTCCCGGATTGCCTTCAGGATCCGCTCAAACTGGCTTGAATGTTTATCTAGAGTGGTCTCGAGGTTTCACAATGAGCCAACCACCCCTCTCCTGTTCTGCATCCTGGGAACAAGCCATCCCATCAGTTGGGGCAGACGTCTTGGGCTGCCATGGTTTCACTGTCTTTACATACCAAGGCAAGGTCCCAGCAGTCACAGGTTTTAACCACTCAAGCACAGACGGCAGGCCCTCCCAGACACTCCTAGGACCATCACTTAGCTTGGATTCCCCCACAGCCCCAAAGCGATCGCCAGGGCCTGAGCAGCTGCAGGCCCTCTTTTAGCCCTTCCACCAGTTGCTGTGGGCCTCCGCAAGAGTGGCATCTATCTGTCACCCGCGACTCAAACCATTCTCAGGGCGCACTCACCATTGGTCAATTATAGCAGGAGTGCCAAAGGCCCCCATATACCTTCAGGACACAAATGAGTTCCAGCAGGATGATAGCACCCAGTGCCATGCGGGACTCCAGAACCATCCCCTGGGGCTGGGTACAAGACTTCACCAACAACCAGGCAGGGGCAGGATCCTCCCTCACAAGTGCCATTCCTCCTAGGACCCCAGGTCACAGCTTAGCATCATCAGCATACTCTCCTGTGGGCATGGTCCCCCTTCAGTCAAGGCTCCTCAATCTGGGGGCCTATGCTCATCCCAGGTACACCCCTCAAGTCACAGGGGGGGGGAGGACCTAAGGGCAGAAACACTGTTATTCACAGGCCGGCAGGGGCTTACAATATGAAATGCCATGCTCATCACACCTACCCTGCAGGCCAGTCGGGTCCGGTCTGCAGCAGCGGAAAGTAGGCAGCTAGCACAAGGCAAGGCCACACTGAGCCTCGCTCTGATGGGCAGGTGGCTCGGGCCCAACTCTTCTGCTGGAGCACCTACGAGACACCTTGTGGCTATGGTCGACACAGAGCCACCACATGTCACAAGCAGCAATACCACATCTTTCTGTGGTTCAACTGCATCGGTGGGTGCAAGGGGTAAGACGCCCTCAAGCCCCGGCAGAATGAGTGATGGCATGAGGGTGCTCTTGGATAAGGATTTAGCCTGGTGAAGACCGGAGCCATTGTGGCCATGACCCCCCACACAAAAATATATTTAAAACATAGTTCTTCTCGGAACCAACTTTTCTGCCATTAAAAAAGATAAAAATGTATGTTGTTTATTTTGTATTTCAGTAAGTGAAAGATATTGGATGACAACCACCAAATGCCCATGGCCACCTGGAGATTGTGAATAGTGTAATTATCACTTACAGTGCATACTGTGAAAATTGTAACACAATGTTACATCAGGATGTGACATTGTGTTTCTTTTAGGGTTTTTAGAATTGTACTTAGTAAAGGCACCTTGTGCAATAGCGAATGTATGATAAAGGGCTCCAGGCACCTTCTTTCACATTGTCAAAAGGGTCAAGCCATGATCTCTAAATTAACTGTGACTTAATTAAAAGGAAGTACTGTTTCCACGAAATGGAAAATGGAAATAATCAGGCATACTTATCACTATACATAGGGTCAGGAAGGAGAGAGTCTATTTTGAAAGTCTAACGTTCACTGTTCTCTCAGTGGATCAATCCTTATTTTTTTGTCTAGTAATTCTTTATTGGTTTTTCAGATTTGACATATATGACATATAATTTTAACATTACTCGAGTATGTTACTGCTTTTAAAACATTTTATAGAACTCAAATAAGTACATCCTTTATCGTTATGTGTTGTATAGTATAGTTATGGTGTTGAGACAGAATATTTAGTAGGAAATGCAAAGTTACACAAATATCGAGTTGGAAATATCGTTATTCAGAAATATCGACAGAAAGAATATCGTGGTAAAAAATATCGAATTTAAGGTAATAAATATTGTTTGTAAAAATATAGAAGTCATTAATATTGTTTGTAAAAATATAGTTGTTTCAAATATCGATTTTTTTATTAGTGTTATGTATTTTAGTTCATATTTTAAATGTATGTGATATATGTTTTTTTTGTATAAGTATTGTTTTAGCTTTTTAATATTTGTGTTAAATGTTTAGTAGTTATCAATTGTTTTTTAATTAAATTTTGCATTTTTTTGTTTTGTAGCGGGTTCTGGGTTTATAGGGGAATAGGGTGGGAAGTAATTTAATTATAATTAATGATTATTTTTTATTTAATTTAGATTTTATAGTATTAATTGTAGGAAGTAATGTATTTGAAATGAATTATTAATTGGTTTTTAATAATTATGAATTAATTAATTGATAAATAAGTATGTTTATTGTGTAATTTATTTTAGGTGTGGGTTGTGGGTCTTATAGGAGTGAAGGGTGGGAAGTAATTTATTTTTGATTAATTAATAATCAGTTGTAAATTTATATTAATTAATTGATTGAAAATTAATTAATAATTTTTGGGGCAGGTTATGGGGTTTATAGGGGGAAAGGGTAGGAAGTAATTTATTTTTAATTAATCGATAATTAGTCGTTAATTTATATTAACTAATTAATTGATAATTAGTTATGGTAATTGTGTTATTTTCTTTTAGGTGTGGGTTGTGGGGTTTATGGGGTAAATGGTGGGAAGTTATTTTGTAATTAATTAATAATTAGTTCCTAATTATTATTGAATTATTTGAAATTTAAATATGGAATTTAAATAATTAATTTTAGGTGTGGGTATGGGATTTATAGGGGAAAAGCGTGGAAAGTAATTTATGTTTAATTAATTAGTAATTGATTGATCATTAATGTTAATGTATTAATTGATATTTAATTAGGGTAGTTTTTTGAGTGTGGATTTTACTTCTTGGGGGGTAAAAGGTGGGGAGTAAGTTAATTTTACTTACTTTATAATTAATTTTGTTATCTTATTAGTTTAATTGAAAATAAGATTTAATTGTTTAACTAATGGTTCTACAATTTATTTTACCAGTGGTTTGTGGGGAATATAGGGGTAAAGTGTGGCAAGTTTATTAATTTGTATGAGTTTTAATTAGTTTTAAATTAATAATATTTCTTTCATTTGTAATTAATTATGTTAATTATGTAGGTACAGTTTTAATTACATTTAGATGTGTGTTGTGAATTGTGTGGTGCTATAGGGTAGGAATTTAAAAAAAGTAAATACATGTAATAATTAATGTTTTTGATTCTAAATCATTTCTAATTAAAAATATTTATTTGTATGAAAATTATTTTTTATTTTTTCTAATATAACATTTTTAGGTATTTGCCATATGAATTTAACATTATAATATATATGTTTTAAATTTGTAATATTACATATATTTGTATTTTAATTTTTAATATATTTATATATTTTTTCATTTATGATGTTTTTAACTCCCTAACCGCGGCGCAAATTCTGCCGCGGGAGTTCTAATGAGTGGGCGGGGCAGCGTCGGCCAATGGAAGTGAGCAGCACTAGCCAGGAAGTGCTCGCGACTGCCGTTGGCCGACGCACGCATGGAAAGGGTTAAATATTTTTGTTGTTAATATTTTGTTTGTTTTTACTTTTGAACTGAATGGAGTGAGAGAATATTAAGTGTTACCCCTTTGCAACCCAACATTTTCTGTACTGTTGCCCTGATTGGAGTGGGAATAATTCATTTTATCCTGCCACTATCCAACACTTTCCCTACTGTTGCACTCACTGGAGTGGGAATAGTAGGTTTTACCCCTCCGCTATCCAACACTTTCCCTGCTGTTACATTCACTGGAGTGGGAATAGTAAGTTTTACCCCTCTGCTGTTGAGCACTTTCCCTACTGTTGTACTCACTGAAGTGGGAATAGTAAGTTTTACCCTTCCCTATCCAACACTTTCCCTGCTGTTGCACTCATCGGAGTGGAAATAGTAATTTTTACCCCTAGGCAATCCAACTCTTCCCCTACTGTTGCACTCACTGGAGTGGGAATAGTAAGTTTTACCTCTCCGCTATCTAACACTTTCCCTACTGTTGCATTAATTGGAGTGGGAATAGTAATTTTTAACCCTACGCAATCCAACATTTTCCCTACTGCTGCGCTGACTAGAGTGGGAATAGTAAGTTTTACCTCTCCGCTATTCAACACTTTCCCTACAGTTGCACTCATTGGAGTAGGAATAGTAATTTTTACCCCTCTGCTATCCAACAGTTTCCCTACTGTTACACTCACTGGAGTGGGAATAGTACGTTTTACCCTTCGCCATCAAACACTTTCCCTACTGTTGCACTCACTAGAGGGTGAATAGTAATGTTTACCCCTTCATTAACACTTTCCTTACTGTTGCACTGACTGGAGTGGTAAATTTAAGTATAAACATTTTTAAATAGTTTAGTGTTTTAATTTATAATAGAATGTTTTAAAAAAAAATAGATTTTATGTTATTGGTGTATAAATATATAAACATATTATATATATATATACATATATATAGCTCTATCCTTGTCTCACTCCCCGTACACGCATACTGCCGGATCAGTGTCAGCCATGGCTGAGGAGTGACCCCAGCCTGACCCCCCCCCGCACTGCAGCCACCAGAGTTCATGCAGGCTACAGAAGCCAATGTGTGCGATCAGTTTGAAAGGGAGGGAGTCTTACTCCTCCCAACATTGACACTACGGACACGAAAATGGCAAGTGAATTTCTGAAGGGGCGTGAGGCTTCAGCTAAAGCAATCTTCACAATAAATAAGGAAACAGCAACAACTAGAGCATTACAGATTCATCTATCAGAGACAGCAGCTATAAAGGCATAAAACAGAGAGGCAACATCTTAGAACGACTGCGACGAAAAGAAATTAGTCAATGGTGGGAGGCAACCTGCCTCCAAAACTATCTGGACTTGAATAGAATCCTCAGAGGCCTCAGAATTTTGATTACACCAACAGTGTCAATCCCAAAGCCACAAGTGCTAAAAGACTGGTTAGAAAACACCACTGCTTGCTCCAAAAGGATGCTGGAAATCATCATTGCCAATGCATGGGAAGGACATAAAGAATTAATGAATCAGATCGATGGATTGATGGAGGAATTCAACAAAGAAACGTATCACGCTAAGATTAGCAAAGTCCTTAAACTAGTGGATGACAGAGTGAGAACACATGAAAAGGAAGTAGTGGCTAGAAAACAATGCAAGTTCCTACGGGACGAAAGAGACTATGCCACAGGCAGAATACTAACATTTGCCAGAAAATTCGACAAGGCAAGATCAGCATTGGCAAGCGACAAGGCCTTGGGCACCCTGGAGGCAAACAGAGAGGGATCCAACACTGAGCTCAGTTCCGATCAGGAATCCACAGGCAGCCTCTCATCGAGCCTACACGAGCAACATTCGTTTTCCCAAGAACTGCGCCTCTTACAAATAACAAAAGAACATTCTGTCAGAGGGAAACCGAGAGGGAGAGGATGCGGGGAAAAAACCCAGAAACCGAGGACAAAAAGAAGAACATGTAAGAACTGTTGGCATGGAAACACGAGGCCAAATGAACAAGAAACCATAATGGAGGACAATACTACACAGCTAACGGCAATGAACCTTACAAACAGAACACTATCTAAAGAAAAAGAGAATGTACTGAAGTTGGGATGTCTTTTTGTCCCGATATTAGCTTTGATTTTGCTCAAACAAGGGTTGACCTTTATAAGTTTGAAAGAAAATTGAAACATAATGGAATGTATGGAAACAGGAAGGGCTAGACAACCTAAGCCACCCAGTACTGATAACAGACTAGCAATTGAAGACATACCTATGCTACAGTTGATGACTGACCTGGACAAAGACATAGATCTGAACACTATGGACAAAGTAACTGACCCCTTCGACCTTACACATATACAGGACATAACACAGAAATTTGGGATAGGAGCACGAGAAACCCTGACAACAGAGTTTAAAGACAGGTCGAGAGATGTACCCATGACTGTTAAGGATAATATTGACATCTTCAGCGACCTGGTTACACAAGATCTTGAGAGACTTATACACTCAACACCACACAATAGTAATATGACCAAAACTCAGTGGGAAGCTATAAGAAACTTACAGAGTGACCAAGATCTTATTACCAAACCCTTGGAAAAAGGGGGCAATATAGTCCTTATGACCAGAACTATGTACTCAAGGGAGGCCTACAGGCAACTGAATAATACACAATGCTACCGCAAAGTGGACAAGAAATATCTTAGTGAACTACAACACAAATACCACAGTAGATTAGATGACAATCATGAGGGAGGACTTCTGACATGAGATGAAAAAAGGTTTCTCAGAAATGAGACACCGACCACCCCACATTATACCTTCTGCCCAATGTCCATTGAAATGCACAGGAACCCCGGGGTAGACCAATAGTTTCTTCCAAAAATAGCCTTTTGGAAAAAACTTCAACCTTCACTTCCTATTCCCTTTTGTCAAAAAACTAAATTCCTACTTAAGAGACACCAGCAACTTCCTTGAGAGAATAGTAACAATCATTAGCTAGTAAGTCTGGACGCAAAGTCTGTTTACATGAGCATTAAACACGATGATGGACTCAAGTCATGTAAATTCTTTCTGAAAACCTGTAATATTCAATTGTTGGAACACACACACATGCTTCTAGGGATGATAGGTACATGTTTAAAAGAGAATGGATTTATGTTTGAGAGCGATCATTACAAACAGCTACAGGGGATTTTCACGGGTACCTGCTTCGCCCATCTATTCCAACCTCATGGTAGGTTGGTGGAAGAAGCAGGTGCTCTGGAACAACCGAACTGAGACATGAATTTAAAATGTAAAACAAGCATTGTCAATGCAATAGGTCTCGCATTAGGAAAGTTTGAGCTATTGTAAATAACACATTTTTTATGTGTTGGTTTTGAAAATAGCGAAATTAATAGCTTTGTCATTTACAATGCCAATAGTTATAACTTTCGCAAATGTGACACCTATAGCATTTGTGATGCAATATGTGTTGTATTTACGTGACTTAGATGTATTGATATTACAAATAACAATGGATTTTTTTTTAATAATTAATACTTAAATAAAAGTTATTGTAATTTATAATGGCAATAGCTTAAACTTTTGTAAATAATTTTTGTGAAGATTATGTTCATTGTATTTTATTGTGACGGAAATCCAAGAACAGAAGTGAAATATTAACATCTTTTTGTGACATTTGTAATAAAGCTTGAAACATTGAGAGAACATATTTGAATCACTTGTTGAATGGTTGCCCAGATTGATGCTGTGGTTGAGCTGAGTGATGTGGTGGCGACGAGTGATGCTGTGGCGTTCAGGGATGCTGTGGTAGCGCATAGTGATGTTGTGGTGCCCCTGAGTGATGCTGTGGTGGTGCAGAGTGATGCTGTGGTGATGTGATAGATAGAGTGAGTGCGATAGATAGAGTGAGTGCAATAGATAGAGTGAGAGCAATAGATAGATAGATAGATAGATAGATAGATAGATAGATAGATAGATAGATAGATAGATAGATAGATAGATAGATAGATAGATAGATAGACAGATAGATAGAGTGAGGGCAATAGATAGATAGAGTGAGGGCGATAGATAGATAGAGTGAGGGCAATAGATAGAGTGAGGGCGATAGATAGAGTCAGGGCGATATATAGAGAGATAGAGTGAGGGCGATAGATAGATAGATAGAGTGAGGGCGATAGATAGAGTGAGGGCGATAGATAGATAGAGTAAGGGTGATAGATAGATAGAGTGAGGGAGATTGATAGAGTGAAGGCAATAGATAGATAGATAGAGTGTGGGCGATAGATATACAGATAGATAGATAGATAGATAGATAGATAGATAGATAGATAGATAGATAGATAGATAGATAGATAGATAGATAGATAGATAGATAGATAGATAGATAGATAGATAGATAGATAGATAGATAGATAGATAGATAGATAGATAGATAGATAGATAGAGTGCAGGCGATAGATTGAGTGAGGGAGATAGAGTGAGGGTGATAGATAGATAGATAGATAGATAGATAGATAGATAGATAGATAGATAGATAGATAGGTAGATAGGTAGATAGATAGATAGATAGATAGATAGATAGATAGATAGATAGATAGATAGATAGATAGATAGATAGATAGATAGATAGATAGATAGATAGATAGATAGATAGATAGATAGATAGATAGATAGATAGATAGATAGATAGATAGATAGATAGATAGATAGATAGATAGATATACTGAGGGCGATAGATAGATAGAGTGAGGGCGATAGATAAAGTAAAGTAAAGTAAAGTCCACATTTGTAAAGCGCACAATCACCCGTAAGGGTCTCTAGGCGCTGGGGGGCCGTCGGGAAGATTAAGCGAGCTATTGCCCAGAGTCACATGGTGCTGGGCTGACCTGCCGCCGGAGCCGGGGATCGAACCGTGGTCCCCAGATTCCAGCGTCAGTCGCCCTGGCCGCGGCGCCACACCTCTTCCACTAGATAGAGTGAGGGCAATAGAGTGAGGGTGATAGATAGAGTCAGGGCGATAGATAGAGTGTGGGTGATAGATAAAGTGAGGGCGATACATAGAGTGAGGGCAATAGGTAGAGTCAGGGCGATAGATAAAGTGAGGGCGATAGATAGAGTGAGGGCAATAGATAGAGTCAGGGCGATACATAGAGTGAGGGCAATAGGTAGAGTGAGGGCGATAGATAGCGAGATAGAGTGAGGGCGATAGATAGATAAATAGAGTGAGGGCGATAGGTAGAATAAGGGTGATAGATAGATAGAGTGAGGGCGATAGACTGAGGGCGATAGATAGATAGATAGATAGAGTGTGGGCGATAGACAGATAGATAGATAGATAGATAGATAGATAGATAGATAGATAGATAGATAGATAGATAGATAGATAGATAGATAGATAGATAGATAGATAGATAGAGAGATAGACAGACTGAGGGCGATAGATAGCTGGAGTGAGGGTGATAGAGTGAGGGTGATAGATAGAGTGAGGGCGATAGATAGAGAGAGTGAGGGCGATAGATAGATAGAGTGAGGGTGATAGATAGATAGATAGATAGATAGATAGATAGATAGATAGATAGATAGATAGATAGATAGATAGATAGATAGATAGATAGATAGATAGTTAGATAGATAGAGTGAGGGCGATAGATAGATAGATAGATAGATAGATAGATAGATAGATAGATAGATAGATAGATAGATAGATAGATAGATAGACTGAAGGCGATAGATAGATAGAGTGAGGGCGATAGAGTGAGGGCGATAGGTAGAGAGATAGAGTGAGTGCAATAGATAGACAGATAGATAGATAGATAGATAAATAGATAGATGGTTGTGTGTGTGGTTGTTTGTGTGGTTGTGTGTGTGGATGTGGTTGTGTGTGTGGTTGTGTGTGGTTGTGTTTGTGTGTGTGTTGTGTGTGGTTGTGTGTGTGTGGTTGTGTGAGTGGGGTTGTGTGTGTGGGGTTGTGTGTGTTGTTGTGTGTGTTGTGTTTCGGGTTGTGTGTGGTTGTGTGTTGTGTTTGGGGTTGTGTGTGTGGTTGTGTGTTGTGTTTAGGGTTGTGTGTGTGGTTGTGTTGTTGAGTGTGGTTGTGTGGTTGAGTGTGGTTGTGTGTGGTTGTGTGTGCTTGTGGTTGTGTGCTTGTGTGTGTGCTTGTGGTTGTGTGTGTGGTTGTGTGTGTGGTTGTATGTGTGTTTGTGTGTGTGTGGTTGTGTGTGTGTGGTTGTGTGTGGTTGTGTGTGGGGGGCTGTGTGTGTGGGGGCTGTGTGTGTGTGGTTGTGTGTGTGTAGTTGTGTGTGTGGAGGTTGTGTGTGGGGGGTTGTGTGGGGGGGGGTTGTGTGTGTGAGGGGGGTTGTGTGTGTGGGGTTGTGTGTGTGGTAGGGGATGTGTGTGTGGAGGGGTTTTGTGTGGGGTGGTTGTGTGTGAGGTGGTTGTGTGTGTGCAGGGTTGTGTGTGTGGGGTTGTGTGTGTGGTATGTGTGTGTGTGGGGGGATGTGTGTGGGGTGTGTCTGTGTGGGTGTGTGTGCGAAGGTGTGTGGGATTGTGTGTGGGATTGTGTGTGGGGGGTTGTCTGTGTGGGATTGTGTGTGGGGGTTGTGTGTGTGCTAGGTTGTATGTGTGGAGGTTTGTGTGTGGGGGGTTGTGTCTGTGGGGTTGTGTGTGTGTGTGTGGGGATGTGTGTGTGGGGTTGTGTGTGCGTGGGGTGTGTGTGGGGGGTTGTGTGTGGGGGGTTGTGTGTTTGGGGGGTTGTGTATGGGGTTGTGTGTGTGTGGTGTTGTGTGTGGGGGGTTGTGTGTGTGTGGGGTTGTGTGTGTGGGGGGGTTTGTGTGTGTGGGGGGTTGTGTGTGGGGGGTTTGTGTGTGGGGGGGTTGTTTGTGTGTAGGTGTGTGTGTGGGTGGGTGGTTGTGTGTGTGTGGGTGTGGGGTGTGTGTGTGGGGTTGTGTGTGTGGGGGTTGTGTGTGTGTGGGGTTGTGTGTGTGGGGGGAGTACGCTTGGCTAGCACAGGGCACAAGATGCAACCAGTCGGAACTTGTTCTAACACATTTCCTAGAGCGACAAGACTGGTGACGGGACAGTCGTCGTCACGCACTCGTGTAAAGAAGTAACCCCCATCCTGCCTCTGTGCGAGCCAAGTATTTTCATGGAATTACTCCCTCTGAATATGCCAGCAGTTATTCAGTAAAAAACAAATGTTTATATGCATGTGTTTATGGTATTTGCATAGCGCGAACCTCGGCAAAAGGCAGCATGACAATTAGCAGAATAGCTTGTGAAACTATTGCGGTATCAGCATAAGACTTTTGAAGGGATTACTAAGAAATGGAAGGAGAAGGTGTCCCCGCGGCGGTCTGCTCTGGTGATTGGCTGGCCCTTGCCACAGTACAATCCAACCCAGCGATAAGCACCTGCAGAGAGCATTTTTGCGTGAAGCCCACCAGCGAGAAAAAAAGGTCTCAAGCATTGGAGCTATTGGAGGAGGAATTCTATCAGCATTACCGCGCGAGAGCAGCAAAGGCATCCATCGCACCTGTAAAGATAACTTTTTTTGAGAGAAAAATACAAAATAGTATTTTGGATTCCAGATTTATTCACGCTCAACTTGTATGTTGCCATGAGCAGAAATATTTCCTTTCGTGGTTGTGGAACTGTGTTAGTTAGCCACACGAGCAGGAAAGATCCGGAAATGCGCATAGGCTAACAGAAACAGATACCAGCACGAAGCGATGGGCTTGCTGGAACGCTGTATTGGATCCGCCGGCCACGGAGGTTGAATGGGAACAAATATGCATGCTAACGGGATGCTTAACGTCCAACAGTAACCTTCGTATCATTCACCTGAAATTCCTTCACCAAGTTTATCATACCTCGGTCAGGCTATGTAAGATGGGTCTAAGGGCATCTGATGGGTGCAATAGGTGTGGGGAGGTTGAGGCTGGTTTTCTACATTTAGCATGGCAATGCAGGCGAGTTCTGGGGTACTGGGAGGAGGTGCTGGCGCTGCTTCACACCATGACAGGTCAAGAACTGCCCAATACTCCATTGGTGTGTCTGTTGGGATATGTCCCTCGGATTAAGGGTGTAGTGGGCAGGTTTGTGCTGTGGTAAATAAATAAATTACCGGTACTATTTTTCTATGCATTAAATGAAAAGGATAGCTCAATAAATAAGAGGCAGAGTCCGTGGTATCTGAGTCATACGGGATTTAATTAAGTGGCTCGAGCCAATGGACATTGGGTTCCATCACCTACTAAGGTTCAGGAAGGGACAATCTCAACATTTCATTAACATCATACAATATATATAGTAGAACTGTACAGTTGCATTGAATACAGTAGGCGTAACAAGTGACAAACGAAAGATAAGAACATATGGGCGTGAAAAGAAGGCGTGCACAGGGCGTGTGTGATGTAGACGTCACAGAAGTGTCATAGGTGGGTGGACACATGGAGGGGGTTTCATGGGCAGCTGGAACCTTTAACCTACTGGTGCGCGCAAAACGAGTCATGACGTGTAACTGGGGAGATCTGGGGGCCGCTGACTCCTAGCACTAGTAGAGGAGACTAAAGTCTGGGATGTCAGAACGACCTGTACCTATAGCGTATCTGATATCTTGTGTTTAGAGTACATGTTGCTTGATTCCAAAAGTCATCAGGGCAAAGGCTACTTGTCACTAAAGGCTAGTGTATGCATATATTTCTTAGTGTATTGCGTGTGCTATGAATCTTCTATGAATACTAATTCAGTAATTCTCTTGCATGGAGACAGAAAGACTAGGCTATAGATGAAGATGTTTATGCGGTTCGTTAGCTAGGAATGTGAAGCCGGGGAGCTGAACAGATAACTGAAGGCATAACATATTTTTGGCAGGCAGGCCAGGCCGAGCCGGGCACCGCGTTGCTTGGCAGGAAGTAAGTGAAGGGTCAGGGATGCGGGCGGGGCTGCATCTCTCGGAGTGGTTCAGGAGGCTTGAGGCCTGGATCTGGTGTCCGGGCCCTCTGGAGCCCTAGAAACGGGTGCATCTCGATGATTTAACGTGCACCATGTAAAGACGTTGGCAACATAGGCCTAAAAGCCTAATTCACGTTGCTTTCACGCAGGACTGGATAACTGACATATTAACGTTGGACGCGACTACAAATGCGTCTAGATTATTGGCCATGGAGAGGAAATGCATAGCGATCATGCACATATATTACATGTTGGGGAACACGTAGGGACACATAACAGGGCAAAATTCAATTTTCCTCATTCATTCCCTCCTTGTTCCCTACGTTCCCATCAGGAAACATCAATATTCATAAGACCATCTATCTGTTCATACAGCATCATTTGCTCGTCTTTTATCTTTTGGGAATGGGACTTTGGACGTGGAATACAAGATGTAGCGCACAAGCCGCAAATCGCCGGGCCACACTGTAAACAGAGACAACAACTGAATATGATCATTACTATTACTCCTAGGAATGACAGTACTTTCCATCCCCATGCAGATATTATACTCCAGAGCCAACCGGACCAAGTCCAGGTGCCTGGATTCTGGTGTAGCTGATGAGCTATTTTATGAAGTCTAGTTATTGCTGAATACACAGACGGTGCGTTATTAGGAATGAAAACGCAACAACTACATCCGATGACTCTACAAGCTCCGCCCCTATCGGCCAGGATGACGTCAAGGACAAGGCGGTTCTGAAGAACAACAAATCTCATAGCAGACTGCTCTTCTGTTAAGTTACCTAGGGCGGAAGTAGTCTCATTCACTACTGCTTCAAGGGTTCTGGTTAACCTGCGTATTAATTTACTATTCTGGACAGGACCTATGAAGAAAAAGAAACCTTTATTGAAATCCGTATACTGTTCCAATGCAGTTTCAGTCTGATCGACAATTGGGGACTCGATCTCCCTTCTATGTCTGACGTGTACTAGATGGGTATTTCGGTGATAATCGGATGGGGCTAGGAAAACTGGTGGCAGTAGGAATGCAATGTAACAGGTTCCATCCCAATCTAGGGGAAAACGTACATAAGCGGTCTGACCACATATAAAATAGGAATGACGTGAAGCTTTGAAAGTAGACTTCCCACTGTCACTGTACTCGACCATAGTAGTACAATCACTGTGTCCTAGGTGTACCGAACCATTCTTTCTAACACATAATTCGCCTTTCACTGGTAGAACTGATATGTAAGGCAAGTCTGGATTGGTCTCGGACTGAACATTCAAAACCATGAGGTTAGAGGAAAAATTGCCTAGATCATATACTTCATTTTCTAAATCTATCCCTGTCCTATGGGAAAGACCGTCCTTGTCTGGGAAACAGGTTTCATTCATGACTGTATTCAGAAGGGAAGCTGTGGACTTGTCGTCTAAAGATGACGTTAACGTAAACCATGCTCCACACGAACCATTGTGTGAAAACGGATAGGGAAAGAGTGGTAGAACTCCCTTCACTGTCTGGAAAGGGGGAAGTCGACCACATACCCAGCAATCAGTGGCATTGCTGGTCTGATGCGAATAGTGTAACATGCGAATAAAAGTATTGTTGCGCATTGCAAGTCGATAGGACAACTCGTGAGGGGGTAGTTCATTAAATGTGTGTTCTACAGTATCATTAGAGGAAAGGTGTGAATGTGAACCAAGAGGAGGAAAGAATACATGCAGCATATAACTTATACATGTGATCGTAAGACTCAGAATAAACATAAACAATAACGTAACAATGCATCTACTTCGTAGACTTTTACAGTATCTTATTTTCTTGGAGTTTCGTCTATCTCTCTCACTATGTGGGTCTATCTCATACATGTCAGGAACCTGTCTAACCGCTTCACCCGAGGGGGACTTAAACAATTAAACGCTGTCTGACTTACTAGACCTCAATTTCATTTTATACTCCTGCTGCGGAGTTTTCTCTAACAGGGGAAGTTTAGAGTCAGTATCGGGGCAGTCCTTGAAAAAAGTCTTTGGACACAGTCCATGGAAACGCTTGATGTGACTGGAATGGAGCCAGCCTTTTCTTCCTTCTAGCTTTACGGCGGTCCTTGTGGTCATCAGAACGAGTTTTGGCTCCTTCCAGCGGGGCTCCAGAGGACTTGAACGATCAAAATTCCGAACCAGAACTAGATCTCCTGGAACGACCTCGTGCGGTTTCACCTGGGTGTTGTCTGGAAAGGCAGCCGCGACCTGTGAACGACAAGAGAGTAGTGCAGACATCAAGGAAGCTAGGTAATCTGTCAGCATGTTACTGTCAACATCGGTGATTTTACGTGGCATAGGTGTACCCCACATGTTTGGGGGACGACCAAACACTACTTCAAAAGGTGTCAATCAAGATCGGGAGTGAGCGACCATTCTCATGTAGAAGAGGGCAACCGGCAGGGCTACCATCCAATCTACACCTTTTTCGGCACAGACCTTCGCTATTCGTATTTTCAGAGTTTGATTGTGTCTCTCGACGAGGCCAGCTGCCTCGGGATGTCGTACGCAGTGGAATTTCCACCGGTACCCTAACAGAAGTGATACCTGTTTCATGAGTTCGGACGAGAATGGCTGTCCATTATCTGAATACACGACACGGGGTAAACCGTATCGAGGGAAAAACTCACGTACCAACTGTTTGGCAGTGGTCACGGCAGTATAATCTGAGACTGGATATGCTTCTGTCCATCTGGACAGAGCGCATACAACTACGAGGACATACTTGAATCCTCGACATCGATCCATCTGGATATAATCCATCTGGAGGACTTCAAAAGGATGGTCAGGAGGATGAAATCCACCTTGTTCCACGGGAACACCTTTACCTGGATTGAACTGACAACAGATCATGCAGGTACGCACTTTCTGCTTCGCTGCTGCTCGTAAATGCTTGTTAAACCAGAGGTTCTGGATGCTGTCTAACATGGCTTTATCTCCTAAGTGTGCTGGACTATGTGCTGTATTAATAATGACTTGAACCATAGAGTCGGGGAGAAACCATGTGGCTTTTCCCTTCGTCAACCATCCCTGAAAACAAGTGTATGTTCCTGGGTCCAAGGGAGGACAGTCGATGTCGCTGCCTCCTGTGTTGTCAACTGTATCAGTGGCTTGGCTAGATATGCGTACTGAGGGATCCATTGTCTGCAGTAAGAGGTGAGGCCGATAAAAGCTCGTACCTCCTTCTGTGTCTTGGGCTGAGGAAGATGTGCAATTAACTGGATACGGTCAGGTGTCAACTGTCTACCCCTCTTGGACAGCAAGTGTCCAAGATATACCACTTGCTGGACACAGAATTGCGGCTTCGAAGGGGACACCTTGTGCCCCATTTCTGCCAGAAAATACAAGACGGTCAGTGACGCACGTTCGCAGTCACGTTCTGTACGGGCTGTGACCAATAGATCATCGACATACTGAAGCAGGGCAGTGTCAGTCGGCATGTGAATACTGTCTAGTTGTCGTTTCAGTGCTTGACTGTAAATACTAGGACTTTCTGTGAATCCTTGAGGTGCACGTGTAAATTTATAGCTTCTTCCATTTAAACAGAATCCGAAAAGGAACTGGCTGTCTGGATGGATGGGGACACTAAAGAAGGCGTTCTTGAGATCGATAACAGTAAAGAACGCTGCTTCGGAATCAATGGCAGTCAATAGGGAAGAGATATCTGGAACCACTGGGTACTGGGGTATGATACATTTATTAAGTTCTCGAAGGTCAATCACTAGTCGATAAACTGGAGGTGCATTAGGGTCAGTACGTTTAAGGATCGGAATGATAGGGGAATTACATACATTGGAGTCAGTTTCTACTACCACTCCTTGAGCCATGAGCTCGTCAATGATTTTTGATAAGGCTGCCACAGCCTCAGGTGGCAACTTGTATTGTCGGATTCGTGGTAGTACAACTCCTTGTTTCAGAGTGACACGGTATGGTGTAATGTGCATACAACCTACATCAGTTGGACCTTGCGCCCATAAATGCTGTGGTACATTCAGTAATCTTGGATCAAAATCCCTTAATACATAATGTCCTTTAAAATCGCGTAAAAACAATCTCACTCCTTCCGGAGAACAGCAAATTACTGCACCCAATTCTTTCAATGTTTTAATACCAAGTAAGTTTTCTGGACATGATTTCGTAAGTAACAAGTCTGTAGTTCGGGACAATGGACCGACTTCTAGGGAAACTGGTTTCGATACTTCATTTACAATAGGCTTTCCGGAAAATCCCAGGGAAACATTTCTTGAGCCTGAGAGAGGGGCCCCTGGAACCTCGTCATGACTGATGGTAGTCCTACTTGCCCCTGTATCAATCAGAAACTTTCTGTCTTTCCCTAATACTTGGCTGTGTACATAGGGACCTTCTTGATCTACAGGAACCTCGATGAGAGGCAAGCCAACCTCTCTCTCTAGGCTGTTTCATGAATACTGCTGATATTCTGGATAATCTGACTGTGCGTACTGGTACATCTGCTGTGTAACGTGTTGTGTGGCAGCTATAGGCTGCGGTACTGTTACTGTCTGTTGTGCGTTCTGCGGTGGTTGCGTGTTTTGTGGAACAAGTTCCTGTCTAAGAGGACGCGGTCTTTCTTTCGTCTTACCAGTGGCTATGTTGTGTTTCAGAACTGCACATTCGTTTATATAGTGACCTGGCTGTTTACAGTAATTGCATGTCCCTTTAACGGGAGCTGCAGAACGACTGGTCTGAGTCGTACCCCTCTTCTGGCTATCAACTGGAACAGACTGTGCAACTAGTACTTTCATTTTCGTGTCTTTCATACGTCTCCTTTCGTGTTCTTGCTCTTCTCTGATTCGGTTCTGGTGGTACTGTAACATTTGTAACATTTGGGACGGGGTATTAGCTTGCCAGGTACTCTCGACTTTCAGTACTCGATTTTTAACTTGTGGTAAAGAATTCTCTACTAATTTGGTAACAAAAAGATGTGGATACGACTCACTACTTGTTTTCAAGCCGCTATTAATAATGAAACATTTCTCAAATCTAGAATAAAAATCACTAGTGTCTTCGTCTTGTTTCTGTTTACAGGCTGAGATGGCATCCCAGTCTTCCTTTTTCGTGGTTAATAATCTTGGCAAAACTTGTATTAACAATTCGGGCAATGCTTTGGCTTTTTCCCCGAGACCAGTACCAGGAACTCGCGTGTTATCTTCGTTCTCTAATTCTGCCCAGTCAATCTTTTTCTCTCCCACCTCCCATTCCTTTTCTTTAAGTTTTTCGTATATGCCCGCAGGCAACAGGACCTTTAACATTTTAATGATATCGGGATACGTGTATTCTCCCATGCAGAGCATGTCTTTTAATTCACGGTGGAACCCTGCTGGATCTTTATCGTGACAGGGCACTAACTTTTTCATTTCCAGTAAATCTATTTTCGTTAAAGGGGTGTAAACAAATACTCGTTTGAGCGTACCTCCCGTTCCCTTAACAGGATGGACTTCTCGCAAGGGATTCTGTCTGTCTATGTAAAATGTCTTCCTTACTGGGGGTGGAACAGGAACAAAATGTGCAGTCAGGAACGTTCTGTACTTGTGGCGTTGTTCTAGAATGACATTAATCAAATCGGTACCTAGGCCTTTCCATCTGTTTAGGAGTAATTCGTCCAATACATTATATAGGGGACCTGGATCAGAATGCTGACTTTCGTACAGTATAATGAGGTGCTGGATCATGTACATACCCACCAGTCGCTGTTCGTCTGGGGATAGTTTCAGAAATGTTTGGGCCACTACTTCGTCTGAGAATGTGCTAGAATTACTAGTCCATTGAACTGCTGATCGGGCTAGTTCCTGTTCATGCATGGTACTAAGCTCACTGTAACCTATTCGTAGTTTCAGAACTCTGTCGGTAGCTTGGAATAAATGCTCAAGAGAACACTGTTCTGATACGGGAGGAAGGAAAGTTTTCTTACATTCCAGGCGTGTGTGTCTGTCAAAAGGTCTCGTCCTACCTACGTACGCTATTCTATCTGGGTTGTCTGTGTCTACATCTTCGTCTGAAGTGTCATTCTCTTTCTCGGTTCCTCTTGTTGCTTTCTCCCTTTCGTGTATGCCTAGAATTTCTTTACGAATCTTTCTATACATGGATTCTATACAACCTTTTTTACTGTGTTTTCCGTCTGCTATGTTGTCACTCCATTTTGTCAGGACTTTCATCTCGTCTTTATCTTTACCAGGCTGGTCTTGTTCTCTTATTAAACAGTTTATCAAAAACTGCAGGATCATATTTTGAGTCTCGACTTTCCTGTGTGCCATAGCCTCGTGAATACTTTCTGGTCCTTGTCCTGTTCTGATGAAATGATATATTCTGTCTAAATGTTCCCTCATCTCTGGTATTATAGCCAAATAGCTTGCAACTCGTCGTAGACGTATGGAATATAATATCATCTGCTCTTCTCCTGGCACTGGGTCATATCTACAATCAGTGAGGTATTGTTTGAGGGCTGCGTATGTAGCTACTTTTGGCGTGCGCTGTAATGCTGTGTCTCTCAGCGTCATTCGTTTTACTTGAGGCGGGGTGATAGGGATACCTCCCCCTACTCCTCCTGAACTTGAATCGTCAACTAATACTGTGTGCGACGTTGCTGGTAATGTGACTGGTACAGTAGGTATACGTAATGTGGGTTGGTCCTGAGTTACTGGCTGATTAAAAGGATTTCCGGGACCAGTGGCTGGAGGAACAGTGATTACGTTATTAACAGGGTTGTGAGGTTGGACAGACGGGGTAGGATTCGGATTTGCATATTCTGGGACAGTGTCGTCTAAATAGGAAGAAAGGAAAATTTCAGCTGCGGTCGGTTTATGACGTAGCTTAGTCGGGACCAATGGTGGCGGTAAATTACAGGGTGCTTCCGGGGTCGCCTTAGGCAGGCCCTCGGCGAGAAGGGGATACATGCCTTTAATAAGGGCATTTCTTTGTCTGTCTAACTGTTCTGCTTTAACTCGTTCACCTTCTTCTAGTAGTTCCCGTTCTTGGGCTTTTTCTGATGATTCCCTACTTAGTTCTGCTTTTCTGAATTCTTTTTCTGTTCTTTTATGCGATTCTTTACGCCACAATTCTATGGCGTCTTTCTGGGATTGTCTGGCTTTCTTTTTCCATAATGCTTCCTCTACTCTCATGATGCACTCAGCATCCCAAGTTCCTGAAACAGGCCATCTATATTTCTCTTCCAGATGTTTGGTATAATCTACCCATAAGTCTAAGTACAGTATGGCATCTAAGCCATGTTTATGATACATGAAATGTCCAGGACTGTCCCTAGGTGGGACAGGAACTGATTCTTCGAGTATCCCTTTTCTGGTTTTTATCTGACGTAACTTATAAAACAGAGGCATCTTTGAACGTACTTGAACTTGAACACAATACACAATGAACACAGTAATGAATAACAAAACAATTCACTCATACCACGACATCAAAAACACATTGATAACAGTTCGAACAGATACTATACTGTACATTGAAAACACAATACTTCGAAAACATAATGCTGGAATTTCTCGAGAAGCTATACCAGAGAACAGACTTACTAGAATTACTGGATGCACTGCTAAAACAGTACAGAACATACCGGTCTCCTAAAGAGACACGTCATACCGTATCCACCTAAGTGAACACGTCGGACCGGATCTGTGTACCCAAACCCGTCGGACCGGGCACAAATTAATGAACCCGTCTAGATGCGTTCCCAGCAACGGTACTCACCGGGAAGCAAAACTGAAGGCCTCGGACTGGACTGGACTGCTACGACGTCTGGTTACTGCTACGCATGCGCTTCGAGCTTCGGAAACTGGTGGGCCTCCGGATACCTCGGACCTTGCTCTCTCGGCTTGGGCTCTGGTCGGGACGATCCGCCTTCCTCACCGCCTCGTCTGGATGCCGGACCGCAGTCTCCATCTCCTCTGTGGGCCTGAGGGAGACTTGAAGCAGAAATATCTGCAGGTGCACAGTAGGGGTCCGTCACGGCTGTAGAAGGGTCAGGGGGCCTGCGTTACATCGCCGGCACGTGGGGAAGGGGCTCGTTCCTGTTCGGGCGCCATTATGTGGTAAATAAATAAATTACCGGTACTATTTTTCTATGCATTAAATGAAAAGGATAGCTCAATAAATAAGAGGCAGAGTCCGTGGTATCTGAGTCATACGGGATTTAATTAAGTGGCTCGAGCCAATGGACATCGGGTTCCATCACCTACTAAGGTTCAGGAAGGGACAATCTCAACATTTCATTAACATCATACAATATATATAGTAGAACTGTACAGTTGCATTGAATACAGTAGGCGTAACAAGTGACAAACGAAAGATAAGAACATATGGGCGTGAAAAGAAGGCATGCACAGGGCGTGTGTGATGTAGACGTCACAGAAGTGTCATAGGTGGGTGGACACATGGAGGGGGTTTCATGGGCAGCTGGAACCTTTAACCTACTGGTGCGCGCAAAACGAGTCATGACGTGTAACTGGGGAGATCTGGGGGCCGCTGACTCCTAGCACTAGTAGAGGAGACTAAAGTCTGGGATGTCAGAACGACCTGTACCTATAGCGTATCTGATATCTTGTGTTTAGAGTACATGTTGCTTGATTCTAAAAGTCATCAGGGCAAAGGCTACTTGTCACTAAAGGCTAGTGTATGCATATATTTCTTAGTGTATTGCGTGTGCTATGAATCTTCTATGAATACTAATTCAGTAATTCACTTGCATGGAGACAGAAAGACTAGGCTATAAATGAAGATGTTTATGCGGTTCGTTAGCTAGGAATGTGAAGCCGGGGAGCTGAACAGATAACTGAAGGCATAACATATTTTTGGCAGGCAGGCCAGGCCGAGCCGGGCACCGCGTTGCTTGGCAGGAAGTAAGTGAAGGGTCAGGGATGCGGGCGGGGCTGCATCTCTCGGAGTGGTTCAGGAGGCTTGAGGCCTGGATCTGGTGTCCGGGCCCTCTGGAGCCCTAGAAACGGGTGCATCTCGATGATTTAACGTGCACCATGTAAAGACGTTGGCAACATAGGCCTAAAAGCCTAATTCACGTTGCTTTCACGCAGGACTGGATAACGGACATATTAAAGTTGGACGCGACTACAAATGCGTCTAGATTATTGGCCATGGAGAGGAAATGCATAGCGATCATGCACATATATTACATGTTGGGGAACACGTAGGGACACATAACAGGGCAAAATTCAATTTTCCTCAGTGCGAGGGGCACTGCTCTTGGCAAAGAGGCGCACATTGCTCACATGGGACAGCCGACTGAGCCCACATGTAGATGGTTGGCTGCGGGACATGGTTTACTGCAGAGAGCAACTTGAGACATATGCTGAGGAACTCCCTCACTCATCGCGGCCCAAGAACATATGGGCCCCCCTGAGGGAATATCTACTGACCTGCAGTGAACGAGACTCTGAATGAAACGTAAAGGTGTGATTGGACTGCCCAAACTGTTCAGTATATCTGGATGTGGTGCGTAATGGCTTAATGCTGGGGGTGGGTTCTACTGGAGTGCGGGACGGCCCATTGCACACTGTTCTATGTACAATCCTGACAATTATAGACTGTGAATGTGACCTTTGGCCTGGTTGACTTTACGAGTTCTTGAGAAATATTCGGCTGTCATTCTTTCATCTGTGATACTGATATACTATGCTGTATATTTTATGAAATGCTCAATAAAGTTTTTTCAAAAACCCCCCAAAAAAAAAAAAGGCTTCCGCAAATGTGGAAATTGTAAGGCTTGTAGACACAGCAGCAATGTGACAGAGATCACCCTAGGAAAGGTCAAAACCCCTTGGAAGATCCCCAAGCTGATTACCTGTAACACTGACTTTGTCATCTATGCCATAGTGTGCCCATGCGGCCTATGATATATTGGTTCTACAACATTCCCAGTGAAGAAATGGATTTTAGAACACTGGAGAGCAATAACTAACAAAGACCACAGCTACAACACAGCCAGGCAGTTCACAGCTAAGCATAATGGAGATTGGACCAAGGCTAAATATTTTGGCCTAGATTGCATGAACCTGAACCCGAGCGGTGGGAATAGAATAGGGGCCCTTCGCAGATTGGAATCCCGCTTCATTTTACAAACCGGTAGCAAGTTCCTGGGAGGGTGGAACATAGATGAGGAAATGCATTCCCATTAAATAATAGAGGTAGCCTTGAAATCCGTTGATTGCTGACCTCACGCTCCACTACCCCCATCCTTTCTTTCCCCTTCCCCTCCCCTCCCCTCTTCTTCACAATTCTTATATTTCACAGGTGTCACTTTTATGAGCACAAAACTGCAATGATGTGGATGCATGTGATGTTTTGAGAACTGTTTTAAAAAACTCTAGTGGTCAATTGATGCAAAAGTTACTGTGTCATGTGTGGTAACATGTTGGGATTCATCCAGTACCTAGACGGCAGACTTGAATAATTCTACCACATATTAACATTTGTTATTTACAATTACATTACAGGGAGACTACGGAAGTGGTTCACATTGGATTCTCTCACCCACGATAAGGTTATACGCACCCAGAGTTGATTGACAACCGTGATATCCTTCATACTCTTTGATACTATAACCATTAGTCGAACTGTTCTAATAAACAACCCTAGTACTAGTTGAAATGGGTTGCCGGACAATTGGTACTCTACCGTCACTGCCTCACAACTTCATTACAGGCAACACATAACAAGATGCCATGGCCACGTAACCCGGTACTATACCTTGACTCTAACGCGCCCCTAACAGGGAGGATGGGCTCATGCACCTCACCCTTGGCACCACACACATGACCCACATAAACCCTAGGGCGATTGAGCAGATAAAACCCGCACCAACACCCCACTGTAAAAACAGATGAGAAGCATAACATTTAACCAAATGTAATCCACGAAATGCACATTTTTGTATTTGTTATTCACACAAAAATTGTAAATATTTGTTCTATGTTTATTAATGTGTCACGTTGTATGTTTGACCACAACGACAATACTTAAATGGGTTATGACCCAGGATGGGGTCAGGTGATCAAAACCACGGATGTGGTCAAAACGCCGTCTTTTTGTCAAGGAGAAATAAAATCTTTAACCTGATCGAGTGGGCTCGTGGATTTGCTGGTCACTGCATCCCGCTACATGTGAAATATATGCAATTATGCAAATGTATCCCTCCAGTGTGTGGCACTGCAGGAGAATAATCTAGGAGAGCGTAATTTCACGCTGTGGCCCACTGGAGGGCTGTAATTGCGTCCTGAAATCAGCGCGTATGCAGGCAGACCCACCGGAGGGATACATTTGCATAATTGGAAACCACAAGTCCCAGCGTATATTGTGAAAGATAGCCATTGAGCAGGGCACACTGGAGGCCTATAAAAATAAGGAATGCGCAGAGGACTGTGTTTGGCAAGCAATTTCCTGTGTGCTTGCGTTTGCCTCTGAAGAAGAAGGATGGAACTTCGAAACATGTTAGGCAAGGGACAATACAAAAATAGGGTGAAACAACGCTTTCTTCAATAAATAATGGTTTGTGACCTACCTGCTTTTGGAGTGCGTTCCTAATTTCTAAGCAAACTTTGGGAACATTTAATCACGGCGGCTCCGGCTGTGGGAAATCGCACCGCCCGTGAAGTAATGGCGGGTCCGTAGGAGTTGGAACTGTTCCTGCTCATGTGTGGCAATGCAGGAGAATAATCTAGAAGAGCGTAATTTCACCCTGTGGCCCACTGGAGGGCTGTAATTGCGTCCTGAATTCAGCGCGTATGCAGGCAGAACCACCGGAGGGATACATTTGCATAATTGGAAACCACAAGTCCCAGCGTACATTTTGAAAGATAGCCATTGAGCAGGGCACACTGGAGGCCTATAAAAATAAGGAATGCGCAGAGAACTGTGTTTGGCAAGCAATTTCCTGTCTGCTCGCGTTTGCCTCTGAAGAAGAAGGCTGGAACTTCGAAACATGTTAGGCAAGGGACGATAAAAAAACGGGGTGAAACAACGCTTTCTTCAATAAATAATGGTTTGTGACCTACCTGCTTTTGGAGTGCGTTCCTAATTTCTGAGCAAACTTTGGGAACATATATATATATATATATATATATATATATATATATATATATATGTATATTTTAATATAATTTTTAAATGATACAATAAATAAAAATTGATAGTTTAATTGTTTTAAAGTAAATATGTATATATATATAGATTATTGTGTATGTGTGTTTAATTTTTTTAAATTAGGTTTATTTGTTATATTTGTTACAATTTATATGAAATCCACTTTATTATTATTAGTTAATTTTATTATTTAATATATTTGATATTTATTATTTTCATATAAAGTCAAAGTCAAAGTCAAAAAAGTTTTTATTTGATCTGGTACTCGACTGAGGACCACAAATCTTTAAAAACATTTTACAAAATGTCAATATACACATTAATATAATATTAAAAAAGATTTCAGAAATTTATAGAAATTATAACAAACCCATTCATCTGTCGGTTGTTTACATAATAATAGCAAACTATTGACTGTAGAAATGTTATATTTCTGATATATCGGCCCAACATATCTTTTCCGTGCTTCAACTACGCTTACGTGTGGCAAACAAATAACATGTGCACTATATCTTGAACTCCACCAAAACACAGATTACACATAGAGGTGTCTCCTGGTGACCATTTAGATGTAAAGGCAGAGACCGGTAAGATGCCTAAACGCAACATAATTATGGACCTTCTGGCTCCGTGTGTTAGACAGAGCCCCAAATATGGTCGAGATTGCTTATATTCTAGTGATTGTGTAAAGATTTTATATGTAGATAGTTTACTACAATGAACTAGATCAAGATCGTAACTTAATCTCGGAGTAAAGCATTTCAAAAAAAGTTTTAACTGCGATTTTGTCCAAGATGACAGAATAACTTTAGTTAGGCAAGCTAATTTGAATGCCTCAGACATATTCTTGGAAAAAGTAAAAAATTGAGATTCAGATTCAAATATCTCAATCTTTAACAAAAATCTCAGTGTTCCTTCTTTTGCATGCAAGATGTTATAGGCCCATCGGATGATGTTTGCCACAGCTGTGGCATACAAGCTGGTCAAGGCAAATTCCAGTCTGAGTGCTTGTACAGATATTGATGTGGCAACCTTTAATAGTCTTTTCAAAATCTTTCCCTCAGTTATATCCATGAAAGACCATTGTTTCATTGGTAAGTGTTCAGTAGCATAAGACAGTACCGCGGGTATTTTTACTTTGTACACTTTGAGTAGTGAGGAGAAATGCCTATTACCTGTGGCCGTATACAATCGAGAAAGCGCCCCTGCATGTATCTCAGATTTTTTCTTTAGATTGTTAATTTGTTTGGAGTTTTGTATGTTCTTTGAAAAAATCCTCCCAAGGTAGGTATATTCATTTACTTCCTCAACTCTTTTCCCATTAAGGTACCAGCTATATTTAGCACTTTTTTTCCGGCCTGAGAACGCTACCACTTTAGTCTTTGATAGATTAGGGATTAAAAAATGATCCTTCGAGTAGACGTTCAAGGAGTTCAACAAATTTTGGAGGCCAAACGGTGTGAGGTCTAACATAACTATATCATCTGCATATAACAATGCATGTATGCTCTGAGATGCAACCTTTGGGGGCAGACTAAAGCATTGTTGCAGATGAGAGGGTAAGTCACTTAAGTAAAGTGAAAATAAAATTGGTGCAAGAAGGCATCCTTGCTTAAGACCATTCAGGGTATTAATTGGTTTTGTAATACCCTTCTCACTTCCCATTTGAACCTGGGACCAGGTGTTCGTGTGTAACATAATTATTAGTTGCAATAGATCTTCGGAAATCCCCAGTTTTCTCAATTTTTTCCATAAGGTTGGCCTATCAACGCGATCGAAAGCAGTTGAATAGTCTATAAATGCAGCATACACTGGTTGAGATTTCTGCCCAGTGTATTTGTCAAGTATAGTCTGGAGAATTGAGATATTGTCTATTACTGAGTGATTAGGTCGGAAGCCGGCTTGATACATCGGTATTATTCCTTGTGAAAAGCACCAGCCTTTTAATCGGTCCAATACCTCCGCGGCAAAGATTTTGCCTGTAGCGTCCATTAATGCAATTTGGCGGTAATTACTAGCAATATTTCGGTTCCCTTTTTTGTATATGGGAATTATAGTACTTCCCTGCCAAGATTTTGGTATTTTCCTAGTGCAGAAGATGTAGTTAAATAATGATGTTAGCATCTGACTCCATTGTTTAGGATTGGACTGCAGTACTTTGATCGGTATCAGATCAGGGCCTGACGCAGAGGTGCATCGGGCTTGTCTAATGTGTATCTCGATAGAAGATGCTGTGCATTTTTCAATTGGTGATGATTTAGTTTCTAGGAACAATTCAGCAGTATTACTATCATCATTAATTGGGTTTGCTTTGTATAGGTCAATTAGATAGGCTTCCCAATCCTGCGGTGGTACTGGTATGGCATATAATGTCTTTTTGGTTCCAGTTATTTTGGCTATCAATGACCAATATTTTCTTTGATTATATTGTTTTGCCGCCTCGTGAATGTCCACCCAATTTTTGTCCTCGAGCTTTCTTTTTTTACTATTCTTTTCTCTTCTTTGTTGGTTTTTTAGTTTATTTATCTCTTGCTGTATTGCAGGTGAATGATTTAAAAATTGCCCACGAATAAGATTATTAAGTTTCCTTCTGATTACTTTTTCATTGGGGTTCTTGCAGATTTGATTTGTACGAGGTATTTCCCTGTTAAGCAATAACATTTTAAGATTTACCATGATGCATTCGAAGTTTGTTATTTGACATTCCGAATGCATCATAGTTAAGATTTCATTTTGTAGAATCTTACCATTTATATAATTTAAAGTCCCGGAATTCCAAAAGATTCGCCTTTGCTTATTATTGATTTCTATATTTCCATTTAAATGCAAAATTGGGTTCGGCAGAGAGGGTTTTAATGACCAACCAGTATATAAACAAAGAAGCGCGTGGTCACTGTCTTCTGTGAAGTCAATTTTCAAATATTGAAATGTGTCCACTATCTCTATGTTACATATTAGATAATCAATAATTGATAGGCATCCATTTCCACGCCTTGTGAAGGATGCTGGTCTGTCACCCTCTATGTAGCCATTCAGTATTGACCCGTTTATGCTCGGGAGTGAAGCTAATAGCATTTTCCCTCTTTTGTCGGAAATTTTACCCTTTGGAAAAATCGGAACTGGTAAGTCTATTAGTTCCTCTTCATATGTTTTTGCCCACTTGCCAATATCAGCGTTGGAGATTTTCCCGTTCATGTCACCCACAATCAAGTACGGGGTGTTTGGTCGATCTTCGATTAGTTTAGTCATCAAATCAATAATGTCTATAAAAATAGCATCTTGAGAGGTACCCGGAGGAATGTACATGTTAAAAAACAGAAATGCCTTTTTTTGATCCGATATGTTTGTTTTTAGTGAGACCTTAATGCATTGAAGATTATCAGATTTGGAGTTGATCATTACTTGGGACCATTCGTGTTCCTCGCTTAAGAGGATTGCCAGACCACCCTTGGCATGACCTCTGCTTGTCGGTATAGCAGGAATGTCATAAACGAAATAACCCTTTTGCTTGAATGGTTTTGTAGCCCATGTTTCCTGTAAGGCTAGTATATCTGGGTTATTCTGTAGAGCTATGGTCATTTTATCGGTGGTTTTTCCTGCTAAGTTCCACGAAGTGATCTTTAAACTGCTGTTAAACAGTACAATGCAATCGATGTTCTTGTTTATTACTGTTTAAGGCCTCAGATACCCAAGCCCAAGATTCTGTCGTTTTTCTAGCTTCTTTTTCTTCATAGCGTTTGCTCCATACATTTCTTTGACCATCATTTACCTGTATTGTCAAAGTATCCTTCCTAGAGCTAATTTGCCCCAAATTTGCGCGATCAAAAATGTTTGTATCCCAGTTTTTTGTCAGGGTATTCCTGGTGGTATTTTCATGGCCGATCATATTAGCTATATGATTCTTTGGTGGAGAGATTTCTATGACATCATATCCATGTTTGTGTAATATTTCTTTTTCCCTTACGATAATACCAGGAACAACTGATGACCAGAAGGCTACTTTCGCAATTTTCCTATTTTCCTTTAATGGGAATGTAACTAGGTCTATTTCTTTACTGGTGATGGATTGTAAAGTATAGATTTGCTGCAGCAAACTGATTATCCTTCCTCGATTTAATGGTAAATCGTCAGTTGGAAAAAGTTCTTCAAACTGGAGATATTTCGTCATAGGTTGATAGCCACCAGGAGATAATATCATATTTGTGCCGCTTTCTTTATTTTTTTGTGCAATACTCCTTTTTGTTCTGGAAGGTATATATTCAGGAGCTTTGAGATTCAATTGTTGAATGGGTAATTTGTTTTTGTTTTTTATTCCGTTTGGTACCTCTTCCAAAGAATGTTTGATGGCTAATGTCTCAGAGATACCCTCCTCGTTATTGTGTTCTATGGGTGCATTTTTGAATCTTATTTTTCTCGATTTCTTTTTATTAATTCTTCTTCTTAATTTCCTATTACTAATTTTTCCTTTTGTTCCTTTATCATGTTTCATTTGAGTAGGCTTTTGTTCACCTGCTTCATCTGATACAGGTAGGAAAGTTATTTTTCCAGCTCCTTCATCAGTGTTTTGTAACATATTGATGTTCCTTGTTACTGAAAAGATTGGATACTCTTTTATTTTTGATGAGGGCTCCTCTCTGAACAGTTTCTTTAGGGAATATATTCGGGCCTCTTTGGTCTCTTTCTTAATTTTAGTGTTAAACTGGCATATTGATTCCTGGTCAGTGGTTTGAGTGCTGTTATCACATTTATTTTGAGGATCAGAGATCGATACTTCGGTCGGAAGAGAGGGTTTAGGAACCTCCCTTCTTTCTTCCTGAGTCTGTATGTTAATAGCTGATACCATATGGTCTTTTTTCCTCTTTTCTTCTACCAGAAATTTCAAAATGCCAATTTGAACATCCAGGGTTTGATCCGAGTTTTCTAAAATATTACCCAAAAATGAGAGGACAGATTCAAGAATTTCCTGTAGTGTGTATAAAGCCTTCGATATAGGAGTCGCCACATTGGTAGAGTTCATATTATTCGGAAGAAATGTATCCAGTGATGTATCCAAATTAGTTTTAAAATCAAAGTGTTGGTCTAAGATTTCAGTTTGTAAATTTTCCGAATTTAATTGTATCTCAGAAATATTTTCAACTGGTTGAATACCCTTTACACAAAGATTCTCAGAGTCTAAAAGATGGATTATTTGATTTGTCGATGTGGCAATAGAGGATTCAAGAGTAGATGTTTGAGACTCTTGTTTGGGTCGTACAATCTGAGGTGTAGAACGAGACCCAAAATCGCATGTAGTTGAAGTAATCTGTGCGCCCGGAAAAGACAAATCAGAAACCTCTTTAGATAAAGTTTCTTCCGAAGTTACTGGTGGTTCATAGGCCAAAAGACTTGATTGTCTCTTAGGAGACAGAGCTAGGAAATATTTGCTAATGGCAGGAGTTCCGATCATCTGGCCTGGTTTTACTGCTTTAGCAGAGCATTTTCTAACAGCTTCTTCGGTACCCATTCTCTTCATGAAAATAGTACGAGATCTTAATTTTTTATATGCCATGAGATTATATTCTAGCCAGATATCGATATTTGGATTAAGTAAAGAGTTGAGAGGTACAGGCAGTCTGAAAACAGGAACTGATGGAAGCCCTACCACGTACTAGCTAGATTCACCTGGCAGTAAGAAATCTGTAACAGACACGTTTAAAAACCAAGTGCAAAATACAAGATTAATAAATACCGAATAAAAGAGGGGTGGCCCGTCCCGTCCTTGTGCGACCTTGGACGGCCTTAGACGGCCCGCCCTTTGCCCGGGCTTCGCCCCGAGCTGTGTCCCGCGCGCGTCCCGCGATGCGCGTGATAGGTGGAAGTAATGTAGTCTCACGGGTGATGAGGGCGTGGCACTGGGAGGGGGCGCTGCACTCACGGGAAGAGGACCAGCTGTAGGTGGTGAATGCTGGTCCTCGCAGTCCCGGGGCCGGCGCCTCTCCCTCCTCTGCGGCCACGCAAGCAACAAGGTCCGTGATAAAACAGGATTTTTAAAATGCAGCAGCACAGGATACAAGCTACTCCAGTAGCGAGGGCAAGAGCGAGCACTTCTCCTGAATCACGAGCGGCCCCCGCGAAGCGGGGGCCGCGAGTAGTTAAGCAAATTCAGCAGGGCGGGGCACTGGGAGGGGGCGCTGCACTCACGGGAAGAGGACCAGCTGTAGGTGGTGAATGCTGGTCCTCGCAGTCCCGGGGCCGGCGCCTCTCCCTCCTCTGCGGCCACGCAAGCAACAAGGTCCGTGATAAAACAGGATTTTTAAAATGCAGCAGCACAGGATACAAGCTACTCCAGTAGCGAGGGCAAGAGCGAGCACTTCTCCTGAATATATAAATCGATATTATGTACAACTATATATTTAGCATCAATATTTTTTTCGACATTTTTGTACTTACCTGTTTAAGTATAGGAAGTCAATCTTTTTGCTTTCTATATTTTTTCATCGATATTTTTTACTTCTATTCTATTTACAACAATATTTTGTCAGTGAACCAGTTATTACATTGTAACTTTGTGTACGTGTCCAACTTTAACTGTAATAGCTTTTTTAAAATGCAAGGGTAGTTCACATTGTGTATTTTTATCTCTGTATTCTGCTTGTGGTTACTTGATTCCAACATTGGTTAGGTATAATTTGTGTTTATCATAGGTCTAAACTTCAACAAGGGAAAAGAAATGAGGGGAATTATGATTCTAGTCTGTAGGTCTGTCATTGGACTCGACCTACAATGGTGTCATGTATGTGTCCCATGTACCCTCCAGGGGTCCTCTGACTCCTAATTTCTGCAATGTATCAATTTCTACTTTAAACTATCTTTAAGGTCCTGTATAGAGCTTCTCAGGTGAGAATGTCCATACCATTGGTATCCTTCTTTTAACCAAAATGTATACTAAGTCTATACATTTAATGATATATGTATTCTTTTTTGCCCTTGATAGTATGTTAGGTTCAATTAAGAAGGGCTTGTCAGTCAACTTGATTGTCACCCCTACTGCCTCCATCCAAAACTGCATTATCTCCATGCACGACAATAACAGTGGATCAGTCCTCATAGAACGTGTTCAGGGCCCCTGTCCTATGCACATTACAATTCCCATTCCGCCTCAAAATTCCAACTAACGCAGCATCTCAGGGAGTCACAGCATGAGCATTCCATTCTGGACACTCTCACAAAACTGAGTCACAAAGTTCTCATGTAGCATAATGCACATGCTTTGACGGATATTTCAGCCAAGCTTTTATAAGTTCCTGGGAATACTGCCACCTGTAAAAGTAATCAGAGGAAACTGCACCCTGAATATGTGTATAAGAAAGCATTCTTGATAGTGACCTCCCTATGTAGAATAAATGTATATTCTGATAACAGCCTCTTGGAAGAAACACCACTTAGTTATAACAGGGTGCAACATGAAGTCAGCCGTTTTTTATATCAGAATGCTGGTAGGCGGAACATTACCCATTCCTCTGTAGAGCTTTGCTTGGTGGGTTGAACCACTCAATTTTCAGCAGTGGAGCTAATCTCTGTGTTTAGGGAGGATGCAGCCTGGAGGGGATAGCGGAAGTGATGAGATGCTCTGAGAATACTTCTCTTACCCAATGGCTCAACGTCTGATGCTGAGAAACCCCCTCCTGCCACCTGCCAGCATCACCCGGTGGTTCTGTATACCCGAATGGATGCTGTTCATATTGCTGAGCTGTGCTTACCACAACCAATTCCCTGTGTCAGGAGTGATGTTTAACTGCAACAAATGATGGGTGGAATGCTGAATGGCTCAAGCATGGAGTGAAGCATGGAAATAAGTGGCTCAGTAACAGGGGAAGTGACTGTGATGAGTATCTGATAAAGACATTGCCGTTCTATAGGGGTAAAGAATTCAACATCAAGTTGAGTAAGCAGACTCTGTGCCAGGAATATTCTCACATTGTTTCCCAATTAAATTAAAGCGGACACTGTCCCTTCTTGGCCTACCCTCTAAGTCAATACAATTTCAATTTCAAAATACCTTATTCGGTTTTTCATATTTAAAAAACATAAAAGCAAGGTTACAGCATAAAACTAAAAAATCAATATCTTGAACATAACCCCAGGAAATATTTATACAATTCATTTCGTATTCACAAGATAAAAATGAACAATAACAGAAATACAGCTAAAGAAGATTAGCAATCCTCTCTCCTGTTTCTAGATTTTAGTGCTGATTTGAGGAATCCAACCACATATAAAGTGCTTTCAGGCTTTACCATTTGTAAGTAGCACAACGCCGGGTGGACCTGTTTAAAATTTAATTTTTTTAGTATGGGCTTCAAAAAAAACCTACGCGGAGCTTCATAGAAAGGACAAATGAATAAAAAGTGCACCAGATCCTGCGGAGACATGTTGTCGCAGCCGCAGGAGGGTAGCGCTTGACCTCTATGTGACCCCCTAGGTACGGCTAGTAAAAGGTGATAATAATCCAGCCGGAACCTTGTTAATAGAAACCGCTCATGACTTGTTATAGGCCAGGATAAGTATGGTTCATTAAAAACGTGGTTTTGAGCATGACAAATTTGCGTATACTGGGTTTTACCAAATCTGCCTCTTCTCTTTCAAGTTTTTTCCTTAAAATTAAAGATTTTTTAATGAGCTCTACATCAGCCTTGACAATCGTGCTTGGTTTAAAAAAAAGGTCCGGGCGCCCCAGCTCAATAAAACAATTTTTTAGGTACTTAAACCAAGGTACATTAAGCGCATGATCTTGAGAAAGCACTTCTCTTAGCAGCTGATGGTTGAGGGCCAGGTCTTTATTCAGCCAGCACTTAAGCCAGAGCAGTAGAGGCCGTAGTGCTATAGTGTCGACAATAAAAGATATTCCGGTTTCCTCGTGAACTAGGCGGTTTGCTGTTCCTTTTGGTACTCCCAATAGTTGTTTCAGGAAGGTGTTCTCAGCCACCTCAATGCTTTTGGCTGGTACATAACCCCATAGTTCGCTCCCATAACTACCTTATGCCACACTCTTTTCCTGATACATCTTCAATAGTGCGGCAACTGGGCGTTTGCCAATTTTGGACGCAAAATTGAATATGGCTGAATTTGCCCGTATTATCTCACCTCTTTTCCTCTGTACCAGTGGGCCCCAATTTAGCTGGTTGTCAAACAGGACTTCCAGGTGAGAAAAAGACGTGATATGGGGTACCTTCTCGGCATTTACCTCAAAAGGGTACTATTTCTTTGGGCGCACTCCTATCTGCATGATGTATGATTTGGTGTTATTTATGGCAAAATCTGGGTCAGCCATAAAACCATAAAATGCATTCAGTAGGAGCTGCAGGCCCTTAGCGGTTCTTGCTAAGAGAACGGCGTTGTCTGCATATAGCAAGACGGGCAGGCCCCTGCGCCCGACAAAGGGAAAGTCAGCACCGGTTTTTAGCAAAGACGAATCCAGCTCGTTAATATATAAATTAAAAAGAAAAGGGGCCAGGATGCAGCCCTGCCTCACTTTTCTCTCGACAGGGAAATCACTCGAAACCCTTTGGTCTTGCGAGAATCTAACATTTGCCCTAGTTTTCCTATGAAGGTCCCTTAAGAACATAACCAGAGCGGGCTCCACCCCCATGGCACCCATGAGATCCCATAATTTCCCCCGGTTTACGCAATCAAACACAGATGAGAGATCCATGAACGCCATGTAGATGGTCCCCCGTCGCGCCATGGTGTTCTTCCCCAGTACCATATATAGGTTTAAACATTGTGCTAATGTAGAGTGGCCGGGACGAAACCCATATTGAATGGCTGATGTGATCCTGTTTTCCTCGGCCCACGATGACAATCTATTCAGGACCACACCTCCCACGACCTTAACTACCGAGTCAATCAGGGAGATCGGTCTGTAACAGGTAGTACTGCTACGATCTCCCTCCTTAAAGACTGGGATGATCGTGGAGGTACCCCATGACCTGGGACAACCCAGAAATGCTGCTGCATTAAGAACCGCGGTAAGGACCGGTGCCCATAATGCCATATTTGATTTATAAATGATCCGGGGGCATGGCATCGGGACCCGGTGCTTTGTTGCTCGTCAGCCCTGCAATTCCTCTTTCGATTTCTCCTAGGGTAAAGTGTGGTAATAATACCCCCTGCCCAACCTGATGCAGGTCTATCTGTGGAGTTTTAGCCCTAAATATAGAACTAAAATGCTGTACCCAATCATTCTCTTGGATATTAGTTCCTAGCTCAGGTTCCCTGCCTGTGTCAAACAGTGGTCTATTGACTATTCCCGAGAATTTCTCGCTATTAGTTAAAGTACTGGGGTCCAGGAGGTCCTTCCAGATCATGTCTTTTAATTCGCCCTTACGCTTTGCTAGCGCTTTCTTGTATGCGGAGAGCAATGAACGAATCAGTGATCGATCTCTTGGTGTGCTTTTCTGGGCTGCCTTTAGCTCCCTTGCAGCACAAGAACATGTATATCGAACCATCTTGGATCCCTAGGCTTAACGACAGTTGACGTAGTGGTCAGTAGCGTCCCCACTTTAATGGTAATCACCTCAAAAGCCTTAAGGATATCCGTAGGGGCAGAGATGGGGCAAACGCAAGATACAATTTCTGTGGCACATGTTTTGTGGATAATAACATAAAGGGAATCCGAGTTCACTTTTGACCACTTGAGGCGGCGCCTACCATCCGTGGGTTTCAGCACCCCAGTAACTGGCAACTTGTCCCGCAAGGCCAGTAAGTTCCCAGATAGCTGGATACAAACGGGGTTATGGTCACTATAGATACAATCTAAAATTTCAAAACCCAATATACGTGGCCGAAGAGCCTCCGTAATTAGGATGTGGTTTATAAAAGTCCCCCCTATGTGCTCCTTAAATGTGGGCACGGCCTGTTTACTGCCAAAGTCCACCACAGACATAGCGCTAACCAGATCATATTCGTTTAGTAAATGATTAGGGATATCACCTTGGTTGGAGTGTTCAAAATGTATACCATCCATTCTATCACAGCCCAGTTCACACATAGTGGTTGTTGTTGGGCTACCACATGGGTGGATGCTAAAGTCCCATGCAAGCAACATGCAATGTGAAGCATCTCTGCAGTGTTGTTTAACAAGATCACTCAGTTGAGTAACCTGGCAAGGCCCCAAGATGTTCACCGCATTATAGAAATTGATCAAGAGCAGTTTCACATTCCTGTGTTTTAAGATTACTGCTTGGATATTACTGTTGGTGTTGGGTATTGGAGTAATTGTGCATTTCATAGCTAGTGAGATGTATAAAGCCAGGCCTCCCTTAGCTCTGCCACTAGATGAGCGTATGGCTGGGACAAAGGGGCCTTATAGCCCTCTAGGGAAAAAGAAACACAGTCCACCGCCATGTCTCCTGTAAACAGATCACAGGGAATAACCTGATAAACTCTGTCCACTTGGGATCTTGAAATTTCCCTGCCAGCCCGGCAATATTCCAAGAAATTATATTGTGGGCGGTTTTGGTACCTGAGGCTATAATTGAAGTGATTGTTGGGCTCTTGAACTGGGCAGCGGTACAATCTCCCCCCTGCCGTTCTCCTGGGCGACCTTCACTTGTGCACTGAGAGTTAGACAGTGGTGCAGGATCATTACACACTGCAGGTTTGTGTAGTCAGTCACAATCCTCTAGGGAAGAAAGGGCAGCAAATCTATTACGCGAGCTGGGTAATGAATTAAAGTGCCCCTGGGGATCTTGGATAGCTGTCTGAATGGTGTAATGAGTAGGTCTAAAGATAGCTGGCGTGCCTTGTAACTGCCTATTGGGGTATGAGGATCGATTGTTACTGATTGAGAACTCAGGTAGGTAAAATAAACCCAGGGGGGGGATCTGGATTCCTGTACCAGTGTTAGGTATGCCCGATCTAACTTCTCTGAATAACCTTTCAAATAGCATACAATCATTAAAGTTAACAACGATACAGTCCCCCATAACAGTTTTCCTTGAGTTTCCTACCCATCCCACACGACGGGCCATTATGACATTACGTTCTATTGTGGGACTTACTAATAGGTTATTGCATAGCAAATGAATCACCTTGTTCTTAAGTTGGGGGTAATCTTCAGTGGAACCAAGAGAAAGAGGCGGCACATTCCGCAGAATTACCACCAAAGGTGTAGATTGAGGTGGTAAATCTAGTACTAAGGAGCTTGGAGCGTTGGTAAGCGTTTCACCTTTACTCCCACTACCACAGTTCCCAGGGCCCATGGGTATTTTGTCAGGGTTTAACTTTGGAGGTGGCCTGTTGGATATTAAACGCTCATTGATGCCTCCCGGCTGCTCTACCAATATAACTTCAGCCGTCTCTCCCCCCTTGGTTACCATGGGAATGGGTGGATATTTAGTTAAATTCTTCTCTATTATACCCAACCTTGCTTCGATTGCCTCCAACTTAGCCATCACCGGACTAATTGTTATTACTAACCTCTCTTCTATTTGCTTTAAAATATCCAATGACACCTCAGGTTAGTTAAGACCCTGCGCTCCCGCTGATAAACTGATGCCGTTGCCAGCCCCCTTGTGGCTATCTAGAATTGAACAGGTAAGTAAGCGTTGATCAATCCGTGAGCAACGTCCCCAAGTGCACTCCTGTGCTAATGTTTACGAGAAACACTTCATGAACAAAATGTATTTAATTTTTTCAATAAAGTTTTTATTGTTTTGAATTCATACGTCTTTGTCGTTTATTTCTTATTATTTTCTCAATTTTTCATTTTTTCATTATGTACATGTTCTGATGTTGCATTCACATCAAAAAAGAAAATCTTTTCAATGAATCAATGTAATTAGGCCCAATGCATTTCGGGCTATTTGCCCTTCCTCAGGGACTCCATTAACTGTTAGGAAGAACATACACAACGTAAGGGTTATCACTTGTCATTAACATTTCTTTGATTAATACAACAAGTACACATGTTACAGTAGAATGGTAACCTAAACCTTAAATCCCAGTTGGTCTGTTTAATTTGAAGACTGTACAAAAAAAAGGGGCGTTTGATGAGGTGTTCAGAACTCAGTCAAGTATACCTCTGTAAAAAAGTGCATCAGGAAACACAGCTAGTGGTCAACTGACCTTAAAAATACCGTAAAAACAAATGCGGGAGAAATGTGAAACAGCGTGCGTACCTGAACCAGGTACTATTTTGTAGAGTATGTAAACTCATTCAAGTAACCCTCTGTAAAAAGTGCATCAGGAAACACTGTAAGTGGTAAACATTAGCACAGGAGTGCACTTGGGGACGTTGTTCACGGATTGATCAACGCTTACTTACCTGTTTATGCATCTCTTACTCAGGAGGTTAACCAAATAGCACCCAAATACCTTGTTGAAATATTTACCATTTGAACATCCAGGAGTGCGACGGTTCTATTCAATCAATTTTTTTAAAGTATCTGAGTACCTCAGAACCACGCACCCACTTACAAAATGCAATTTGAAGATATCACAAATCTAACAGACCAAAGAGCGGACACCTTTATGTACTCTGAGGAAGACACACAGCGTATGTACTCGTTAATTGAGGAAACTACCAATGTAACCACGACTACAGGATCCAAACAAAGTAACATTAAGCAGCTACTGTACATGTCAAAGAGGATAGTAAATCAGCGATTCCATGCTAGCACTCTTATAAAATATCACCGAGTTCAAAGGATACCACGAGGATTACGAATCTCGCTGAAATCCACACTTTGTAAAAACAACTCTAAATTCAACGAAAAATGGCAGGCAATACTTAATAAATGTTCGTTGGATCTCATATTGCTCATTATAGAAGAACTAGCAAAACTCCTAGATGACCTCATGAAAGAATCACAACATCTTAAAGAAGAACTAAATCAAATGTTGACAGAAGAGGAATTGGAAAATACACTAAAAGACATTAATGACCAACTTGAAATTTACACCAAAGAGATCAATGAAAGGAAAATTAGAAAATTTAAAAGAGACACTCTGAATTACAAACTGGGAGGGGTATACAATTGGGCTGAAATTTACGCTAGACGGAGACAACAAACACCAAATTTCAGATCCATTGATGAAACTTCGTCATCGGACGAATCTCAACATAGAAGACAACCACCATTTGGAAGAAAAGACCAAAGTACAAACAAAGAAGGACCATCCACTTCAGGTGAAGGAATAACCACTGCTAATCCCAACGTGTCTTTTTTAGAGAAAGATCAAACCCTCCAAGAAGAACCAGGAGGAGCAAAAAAAGAAACCGCAGCAGGCCCCTTGGCCAAGAACACGAGGAGTCAAAAACCCTAATCATTAACCTTTCAAAACAAAACATCACAAATTTTGAAAAACAAACTCTACAGAAAGGCACTACGTTTGTGCAAACTTACCATTCCAACCTTTTAGACACACAGATATGTTTCTATAAATTCATGAGGTCTCTGAGGTTAAAACACTTTTTTTCCAACGTCATACCTACTCCTATGGAACCCAAAAAAGATACACTACTCAGGTTACAGAACAAGAGCAAATTTATTCCACCCATAAGTCACAAAGTATTGGATGCCTTTGAAAAGGTAGTTCAAAAAGAGATTGAAAACATATACAAACAACCCAAACCCAAAACAACCAATCTCACCAAGAAAGAGCAACAGGTCCTAAAAAAACTGGCAAACAAACCGGAAATCACCATTCGACAAGCAGATAAAGGGGGTGCCCTTGTCATCTTGGACACCGAATTTTATTTGAACAGAGTAAATGAACACGTACATGACATCCTAACATACTCTAAAATCAACCAAGATCCTACAATGGAATTTTTGAAAATATTGATTACAGTGATTGATCAAGCACTTACACAAGGAACCATTGGGACCAAAGAAAAAGAGTATTTAATCAGACAGAATCCAGCCATACCATACATCTATATGATACCAAAAGTACATAAACATCCTACACTTCCCCCGTGTAGACCTATAGTATCAACAGTCAATTCTATACATGAACCAGTGGGAAAATATTTAGACAGACATTTACAGCTGATAGTACAAGCCATGACAACTTACATCAAGGATACCACACGTTTCCTCACCATTTTGGAGGACCATGCAACAGTGTACACAAAAGAAATGACAATGTGCACCATTGATGTGAACGCTCTGTATACTTCAATTCCCCACAATTTATGAATGGAAGCAGTTGCTACTCATCTTATGCAAAGAGACATGGAAGAAGATTTAAAAACATTCATTATGAACCTCCTACACTTTACGCTTTACCACAGTTATTTCACATGGAACAACACATTTTTTATTCAATTGTCGGGTACATCGATGGGAAATTGTGTGGCACCCGCATACGCCAACCTATTCATGTACCAATTTGAGCGGGAAAATGTCCTGAATAATCATGAATGTCTAATAATCTCCTTTTGTACAAGAGATATATAGATGACATTTTTATCTTATGGAAAGGCTCGGAACAAGATTTATCACAGGTCATATGGAAATTAAATCAAGTCAACGATCGAATTGGATTCACTCACAACATACAGAGAGAACAAATTCATTTTCTGGATGTCATGATAACGAATAAAAATGGAAAACTGGAAACAAGTGTATACACAAGAAGCACTGATAGAAACAACTTACTTCATTTCCAAAGTTTTCATCAATATTCGCTCAAAAAACATCTCCCATAATTCACAACTGTTAAGACTGAAAAGAATCTCATCCACGGAAACATCATTCAAAGAAAGCATGTAAGAAACCTTAACCAAATTTGAGGAGCGAGGGTATCCTAAGGGTATCCTGGAAGAAGCAGTTTCTAAAGCACAAAAATTAGACCGTAAGATTCTATTGTAAGAAAAAAGTAATCCAAAAGAAGAAACTAGAATGGTTTACATCTCCAAATACTCTACACAGAGTCACCAGATCAAAAGAATAATTTTAAAGCACTGGCCTTTACTATCTATGGAAGAAGATTTTAATGGCATATACTCGTTCCCGCCAAGATTTGCATACCAACGCACAAGAAACATTAAAGAACTATTGAATAAAAAAGAGGAAATAACATCACCTACGTACAAAGGTACCTTACCTTGTCACAATTGCGGAAATTGTAACGCAATCATAAAAGGAAATCAGATTCATATTCAGAAATGCTTTATTCGATTTAAACGAAGTATAAAATCATAAAAGCTTCACAGTACAAATACACATTCCATAAAATACTTACTCATCATCCAATAAAAACAGTTGATTTAAAAAAAGGATTAAATTAGTACATCGATAATATAAAGCAGTTCATAATATATACACTAATTATCTCAGTTAGATCATCAATCAGTTAACATCATTAATTTCCATTTCTTCAAAATACTTTTTAAGAAGCCAATCATAACCATAATACATTTCTCACTCCCTAATTGCAATAGACTTAAATACGCTGGTCTACATTGTCGCCAATGGCCCTGCCTCAAATATTGTCTAATCCACCTTCAACATTGTAATATTTACAAAATAGGATCAGATGGAAAGTAGATTGTATTGACATATTGACACAGGTACAGGGTGCCAAGTTCCGTGACCAGTCGTTTCTTAGAGGAAAGGTTACCAGGCGGAAGAATAGCTCAAACCTAAACCGCGTTAATATAAAATGGTCAAAGCCCACAGTGCAGATGGATAAATAAGGTTGAATCCACTGGCATATCAGGGTCCCTTGGTGTTGGATGACCGAACATTTCAAGAGTTCACCTGAACTTCTCAATATTTCAAAGTGACTCATGCATAATTTTTTCAAATCTTTCCTTGAAATTCCAAAATTATTAACTGGGTTGCTGTATAGCTCTGGTCTTTGCAAATCAGAGAGAGTATTCTTAACATACATTAACCAAGGAATACATTTAACATTATCAAGGGCCATCGCATCCCTTATGATGTCACGATTAAGTCCCAAGGCTTCCGTCGTCCACACCCTATGCCAGAGTATTATTGGCTGAAGTTTAATAAGATCGGAAATATGTTCCATACCTAACTCTGCATGGCAGTTAAATGTTGCCACACCCTGAGGCAGTGCTAATAAATATTTTAAGAAACAGTTTTCGACTATTTGAATAGTCGGTGCATTCTGGATCCCCCAGATACCAGCCCCATATAGGGCAATACTCCTACACTTGGCCATATAGATTTTTAGGAGGATTTCCGGTGGTCTTTTGCCCAGCTGTTTAGCAAAATTCATGAGGGTCTCTATAGAACGTTTAAATAGCAGGGCCCTGGTCTTTATGGCTGCCCCCCACAGGCCTGAACCGTCAAGCAATACCCCCAGGTAGGTAAAGGATTTTGTACATCCAATTGTGAGGCCATCCACCTTAATTTCCTTATGTTCGGCCCGCCCCTTACCACACACCATCATGAATGATTTCTTTGCATTGATTTTCAGCCCTCTTGACCCCATGAAATGATTATATTTTTCTAATGCCCTTTTAGCACCTATCTTTGTTCGGGCCATAAGCACTGCGTCGTCCGCATAAAGGAGTGAGACAGCCTGTCTCTTGCCAAATCTTGGGGAATCAATGGTGCTGGCCTCCAGATCCCCCTCCAATGCGTTGGTATAGATGGAGAATAGAAATGGGGCCAGCACACAGCCCTGTCTCACCCCCTTCTCAATGCGGAAGGGCCCAGTGCATTCTCCCTTGGTCCCAAATCTCACCCTTGCTGTAGCCTCAGAATGCAGCTGGCGAAGAAATGATACTATGACTGGTTCCACTCCTATTTCTTCAAGGGTTTGCCATAACTTCGCATGATCCACACAGTCAATGGCGGCTGTGAGATCAACGAAGATGGCATATAAGCGTTCTTTCTTCGCCCGTGTGTATTTCCCCTGGATGATTACAAAATTGAGGACCTGTTCCACCGTACCCATCCCTTCTCTAAAACCATATTGAACGGGGCTCAGGATGTTGTTATCTTCTGTCCATATATGGAGTTTATTTAGGGTCACCCTACCTGCTAACTTCATAAGGGAGTCCAATAGGGAAATTGGCCTATAATTGGAAGGGCTCTCTCTATCCCCCTTTTTATGTATCGGTATAATCACCGACTCAGTCCAGGTTTTAATAAATCCTACAGCATAGCATGCCTGCAGGACAGGCATGCATATTGGGGCCCACAAATCCGGAGTCAGCTTAAAAACGTCATTCGGTATTCCGTCCGGGCCCGGAGCCTTATTTCCTTTACTATTATTTATTGCCACCAGGACTTAATCAAGGCGAATTTCTATCAGTGAGTGGGCCAAAATTGGTGCATCGGTTTAAATAATAGTACACAGACTTTCCCCCTCCCTTTTGTAAACATTGGAGAAGAAGTTGATCCATGTCCCTTCGTCAATGGCAACCTCTATTGTTGCCTTATCCTCCCTTGTAAAGTAAGGTGCTTTTACTGCTTGTCAAAACAGTTTAGGGTTTCTGCTTTCAGAGGCCTGGAGCAGATTTTGCCATGCTTGCTCTTTAAGCTCCCTTTTCCGCTGAGACCTTGCTAGGTTATACACCCTTCTACAATCTAGACAGACCTGAATGTGTGACCGAGCATTGGCAATAATCCCCTTATTTGTTTCCACTGGATCTAACGCACTCCACTTTAAGCTAAAGCCATTTTGTCGGGCTAATGTTATATCCTTCACCCATGCCAGAGCCTCAATGGTAGTGGATTTATTGGAAACAGGTAGGGATGAGTTAAGACTAATAGGCATGTGGTCACTGAGGCCATTTGAGTGGATCTCAAACTTCTCCACCCAGTTGTGGTGTTTATTGGGGATTAATATAAAATCAATGACCGATTGTAAGCCCCTTGAAATGAAGGTCGGGCTGAATTCCACCACAGGAGAGCTCATCTTATTTGCGAACCCCAGGTCGAGGGTGGCTAGTATATCATTTAATTTCTCCCCTTTCCCTGAGTGTATAAAATGACTCACATCATTACTCCCTTCCCACTCAGCTTCTCTAGCATTACAAGCATGGGAATTACAGATACTGATGTTAAAATCCCCTCCCCACACAACAATCATCTCTCTTTCATTTGTGAGGTACAGGTGTTTTAAGTCTTCCATCAGATTATTCAATACCTCCTCAAACATTCCTTTAGTATTGTTGTAAAAGTTCACCACCAACAAGCGCAACCCAGATGTAAGATGGATGGACACCAATTGATAGTAGGGGGAGCACTTCAGCATTTTTATGCCCCGCACTCTCAGCAAATTGGATACATAAACACAGATTCCCCCTTTGTGTCTACCATGTGTGGAGTATACCGCCGGGGTGTGGAATGTCTTAAAGCCATCCAGGTGTTTTTCACCTATAAGCCATGTTTCTTGGATACCAAGAATATCAAAGTCTTTTATAAGGTCACTCCATGCTGTATTAGAAACCTTATTCTCCAAACCACAGATATTCCAGAAAACAACCCTTACCCTATCTCGTGATGCCACTATTTTGGTTAGTGGGCAGTTAACGTTTCTGTTTGACAATGGCACAGCTACCTTTGCCGCAGGGACAACTTCACAGTCTGGTTTCTCGTCGAGCTTAACTTCTCTCGCTTTGGGGGTTACCTGTGTTCTATTCTGGTTAGTTGGATCCGTTCTCATGGAATTAGGGGTTCCACTAGCTGCTTTACCATAAGCCTCCGTGAATGATATAAATCCTAATACACAATCTTGTGCATTATAGGGTTCTAAGGATGGTCCTCCCGTTTCATCTCCTTTCAGGGATGATACTGCCTTACCCTCATTCTGCATCGGGACGCAGCCCTTGTGTTTAATATTGACTTTATTTCTATCACACAGTCAGTCGCAGTCATTCAGACCTGACAACGCTGTAAATCTATTAGGCTCTGAGTACCTATTAAACCCCTGTATACCCCATCCCTGTCCCCCTAGTGTCCCACCCTGATATCCTACCTGGCAGTGGGGGGCTCTCCTCACTTCTTGCCATTTATTTCCATTAACTGGTCTGGCTTGGTTTATTGGCCTGTAAAAATAGCCTAATGGTAAGATCTCTATGCCTTGACCCCTGAACCCCCCCCCACACCCAAGTTCACTCATAATCCTCTCAACTGGTGCTTGGCTATTAAAATTGATCACCACACAGTCACCCTTTTTTGATTTCTTAGATCTGCCAAGCCAGAACACCCGTCTAACCATTATGATATTTGGCCCTACCATCTTACCCTCAGATGTATTACTAGATAGCCAGTGCATAACCTTGTTTCTCAGCTGGGTGTAATTCTCACTGGCTCCCTCTTTAAGGGGAGGCACATTCGCAAGCACTAAGACCAGTGGGGCAGATTGTGGTGGCAGGTTGAGCGTCTGGAGCTTAACCGGGGTACTTGTTGTTTCTGATACACATCTTACACCCTCGTCCTGTAAACAACAGAAGTTTGTCCCAGGATTCTTCTGCTCTTTAGTGTTAGTGTTTTTCTCTTTACCTGACTTATTCCCTGTTTTGTTCCCTATATCACTCTCTGTCCTAATGGATTGTTTCCTCGCAACTTCACTAGCTGGTTTCAAACATGGAGAGGCAAGGGTAGATTTACCCTGTTTACTTTGCTCATTAGCAGATCCTCTGCTTTGCTTAATAGATACAGGATTCCCTGGCCCGTTACTGTTGCTCATGACAGCCTTATGGAGATTGTCCACCTTGTTAGTTAGGACCTTCAGCCTCTCATTAAGTGGGAGTATGAATGATCGTAATATGTGCTCCATGTGTGCTATAGTACAAACCCCATTGCTGTCGACACTGGCTAGTGGCTGATGATCAATCACTGGGGAGGGTGTAGATAGTACTAGGGGCGGGTTTTTAGCTTGGAGGGGTAGCTGGCGTCGCCAAGGCTTTACCCAGATAGGATTTCACCAGTTTGTTAGTAGTTTTCGGTATCTTGGGTTTCCCACCTACTTGACGCTTCCCTCCCCTTTTCCTTTTCCCTGCTTGCTTAGAGCAGACAGGTCTGCTACCTTTTAGCACAGTTTTACTGTTTAGCACAATAGGATGGAATTCCTCTGAGGAGATGCTGTTACAAGTCGTCAAATTATCATCAATAGTGGAAATAGTGGAGATTGTCTCGTTTAGTTCATTTCCTGGAGATATCAAGTTTACAGCCGCAAATCTTGAACCATCGTTATGTTCTGGAGTGCCTGCATCTTTTATAGCACCAAGAGACGATCTTTTAGTAGTTCAGAGTTCAAGAGATAGCCGCTTCTAATAATAATAATAATAATAATAATAATCCACATTTGTAAAGCGCACAATCACCCGTAAGGGTCTCTAGGCGCTGGGGGCCGTCGGGAAGATTAAGCGAGCTATTGCCCAGAGTCACATGGTGCTGGGCTAACCTGCCGCCGGAGCCAGGGATCGAACCCTGATCCCTGGAGTCCAGCGTCAGTCGCCCTGGCCACGGCGCCACACCTCTCCCACGCTTCTCCGTTATTTCTATTTCCCTCCCCACCATGGCAGCAGTCCGTGCAAAAAAACTTTCTAGGGTCCCAATTATACTGCCACCTGATACCATTGGTTCGGTATTTTTCCCTTTCTTTGATTTAAGGACCATCTCGTTTTGAGCTATTGGGGGCCAATAGCCAATGTATACAAGATCAAGGCCACAGTCTCACCTGTCAAGTATTGCTTCTCAGCCCTCTCAGTCTGGATTTTGGGGGGGTGGCCCAGCCCTGCCTCTTCAGGCCTCTGAGGGCCACAGAGGGCCCGCCCTTTGCCCGGGCTTCTCCCGCGTGCTCCCGCGACACGGCAAATGATCCGGGGCTTTATGCGCCTCCTGGCGCGATGGCGCTTGATTTGGCTTCCGGCCGCAGCAACCGCTGGGAAATTGAGTCCAGGCTCACCCCCTCTCCGCGGCCACAGTAAAGATGAAAAGCTTACAGTGGCGGGGGGTGAGCGTGCAGGCAGGGTAGCGCTGAAGTGGTGCTGCGGGTTCAGGGTGCAAGGTGTGGGCCAAAAGTTCTACAGACCCGGTCCGGTGAGGAAATCAATTTCAACATCCCAGCAAGGGAACTAACATCAAATTAAGAGTCACTGCAACATGTGACAGCCGAAACTTAATTTACATGATCAAGTGCCCATGTGGCTTAGCTTATGTGGGCAAAACTGAAAGGAAAATTAAAATTCGATTAACAGAACACAAAAGTAACATTCGGACAAAAAGTGCTAAATCACCACTGGCGACTCATTTCAATGTTAACAATCACACTCCGAGTCAACTGCGATTTTTGGTGTTAGAACAACCTCAGATTCTTCCCGGAAGGGATAACACTGAACATTTACTACGCCGAGAAGTATTTTGGATTAATTTCCTTTGCACCAGTCATCCGAAAGGATTAAATGATCGAATAGACTTTCATTGCTTTTTGTGAATTACGTTTCACTTTTACCTTCAGATAACACGTTTGCTTCTTGTGAAGTTTTACTAATAATATGAACGTAATATGCATATACTATGCAGATAATGTCAAACACGCATTTTCCTTTTTATGATAGTGTCACCGCCTATCTGTTAATTATAATCTTTTTTGACTCTCATTATATGTTGTAAACCAAACCATTTTTAAATCCCATTGACTAGTACTACTAGCTGCTTATCACACACTTTCCACCAGTTGGGTATTGTATTTATTATTATTTTTTACAACTCGTCAGGGAACAGTCTTGACTTTTTTCTGACTAACACAAGTGACATCTCGTTATTTGTTTGATTGAAAACTCGATTCTCGAGTATTTTGTTTATTTTCATTGTAGTTTCAACACCGTCCTAAATAGACACTTCCCAATGGAACACCAGGAACACATGTTTCATACACGTGATTACCACACGCGATATCTGATTGTTTGGATCGCTTACCGATAATTCGCATCACGACTCATTTCCGGGAACTTCGATAACAGAACTCCGCATTTCGAGTCGAATAGCCGGTAAGTTCTCGCATTATATTTACGGACCCTCCATGTCCGGCACTCACGTTATAGTATGCTGACGTCAGCCTTTCTTTTCTAGACCGTACCGGCAACCACACAAACTGCGCTGTAACGAGATCAAACAAACCGTTTAATGTAAGTGTTTTTACCTTGTGCCTCGATTCACATACTGTACTGTGTTTACTGCACGGCCCAGTCTCATATCACGGTTTCGTTTACTTCTTACAGACATACGAATACCAATTGTAGAAATCCGGCGTATTTACAAACTCTACAAAACAGTACCAGTTCCAGGTACGCACGTTGTTTCACATTTCTCCCGTTTTTGTTTTCACTGTATTTTTAAGGTCAGTTTACCACTTACAGTGTTTCCTGATGCACTTTTTAGAGAGGTTCACTTGACTGAGTTTACATACTCTACAAAATAGTACCTGGTTCAGGTACGCACGCTGTTTCACATTTCTCCCGCATTTGTTTTTACGGTATTTTTAAAGTCAGTTGACCACTAGCTGTGTTTCCTGATGCACTTTTTTACAGAGGTATACTTGACTGAGGTCTGAACACCTCATCAAACGCCCCCTTTTTTTGTACAGTCTTCAAATTAAACAGACCAACTGGGATATAAGGTTTAGGCTACCATTCTACTGTAACATGTGTACTTGTTGTATTAATGAAAGAAATGTTAATGACAAGTGATAACCCTTACGTTGTGTATGTTCTTCCTAACAGTTAATGGAGCCCCTGAGGAAGAGAAAATAGCCCGAAATGCATTGGGCCTAATCCATTGATTCATTGAAAAGATTTTCTTTTTTGATGTGAATGCAACATCAGAACATGTACATAATGAAAAAATGAAAAATTGAGAAAATAATAAGAAATAAACGACAAAGACGTATGAATTCAAAACAATAAAAACTTTATTGAAAAAATGAAATAAATTTTGTTCATAAAGTGTTTCTCGTAAACATTAGCACAGGAGTGCACTAGGGGACGTTGCTCTCGGATTGATCAACGCTTACTTACCTGTTTATGCACCTCTTACTCAGGAGGTTAACCAAATAGCACCCAAATACCTTTTTGAAATATTTACCATTTGAACATCCAGGAGTGCGACGGTTCTATTCAATCAATTCATTATCTAGAATTGAAGGCATTGGTGCTGGCCCTCCCTGGTCATACTTGTCATTCCTATTCTTAGCCTGCTTGATGGTCTGTTGACTTGTTTTGGGTGCGCTATGGGCTTTTCTCTTTTTGGATTGGTCTTTGCCTTTGGGCGCAGACATAACCTTCGATTGCCTACTACGGGTAGATGGAGGAGAAGGGGATGGTGTTGAACATAAAGAGTTAACCAATATCAATGGTTCAGAGGTACCCTGTTGCTGGATAGATGTGGTGTTCTGTGATGCTGTTTGGGTGTTAACTACGATGATATTAGGCTCTAGCGGGGGCTTGTGATAGGAGTGGGTTAGGTGGTTCTAATGATAGCCTCCGCTCCGTAATCTGAATTTCATGCATTAACACTGACTCAGCCCTGGAGAGGAATGCGTCCAAAGTCCCTACGACGCCAACCCAATTTCCCCCTGTTGGACCTGGAGTTACCAGACCACATAAGGTAGGCTGGCACAGAGTAGGAACAGCTAAACTCAAAGGCAATTGTGTTGTGCTTTCATCACTCACTCACAGTAACCCAGCGCTCAATCACTGAAAATAAATGACACTACACCAGTTTAGAAAAATACGGTTCACTGTTATAAAAGTTCTTTGAGCTTTCTTATTCCGTCAGACCGTTTAAAGTTACTCACATCAAGTACCTCTCCCGCAGTTAATTCAACTATACATCGTTCTTTAAACTTAATGAATTCAACAAATGCATTTCGTACTTTATATTAAAGGCAAATTCTTGGTTGTTCAGATATGGCACCCTAGGAGGAAAGAACCTTTTTCTTTCAGGGAAACAGGAAAGTAACCTCAAGCATTCAAACAGTTGGAAGATCACTTTCTACAACCTGCTTAATCAAATCAATTTAGGTGCTTGTCTAGGAGGTGCCAGAGTGATTTTCCCCCTCCCCCTCTGTAAGGAAAAGAGCAGGCAACAATTTCAGACAGTATCAGAATTATAATGGATTACTTGACTCGCCATGCACTAGCACCCTATTTTACTTTTCTGTTCAGCGATAGTTCTAGATCAGGTAGATTCCCAGTCTCAGTTTATCTGTCTTGCCAGATCGGCTCCTCTGGCCAGCACAACAGTGTTACTAGAATTCATATGGGGGTCTCACCACCAGGACCTTTAGCGTCCGATCCCAGGTCCCTCACCAGCCCCCAGATCCCTCCTTACTTGTGGCCAAAAGTGTTTATGTCCGATTCAGCCGTCTCCGTCAGTTGAAGGAGACCGGAGTTCTCAGTCAGCCTCTCTGCTCCCAGCGACGCCTCCCTCGCAGGCCAGGCCGATCTACAACAGAGCCTACACCGAGGGGAGGTCGCGCTGGTACAGTGGTGCCGCTGTATTCATCTAGGAATAGCTTTTCCTCACACCGCTTCCGTCGTCTTCTTAGCAAGCTGCGCCACTGGGCAGGCGCGGGAGATTAGCGGCTCTAAAGCGATGCCTCCCTCAGGCAGCCAGTGGCCCTCCTCCGGACCTGCGTGTACGCAGCTATTTTCCTGATGCCACTCCGCCCCCTTTTGGAGGTTAGTTAACACCCTACAGGGCCTGCGCAGAACCGCGCCTTCCCAGCTTCCCCCGGCCACTTACTCCGCCTTTCCTGCAGAGCGTCCGGCGGATTCCGGGCGTCTCCGCCGCCAGCTCCTTCCCCACCTCCACAGCCAGGAACCACCACCGTCCCTGGTTACACTACCAGAATTAGGGCTGCGGGACAGGCAGCTCACACCACGGCGGCCACGCTACCTTCCACCAGGTTATTACGAGTGGAAGACGACTACCCGGAAGCGCTTCTAAGCACAGGTGAGGGGAGGACAGATGGGACCAGCATGGGCGGGATATGGTTTGGAGAGGGGTGACCAGTTCTCTCTGTCCTTTCTCTACCCTTGCGGGGCTTCCAAAAGTTTTTGGTCAGTTCTCGCTCACTGGACAGCGGGGCAGAACTTTCACTCAGCTCAACTCCCCTATAGTCTCTCAAGTTCACCCCAGGCTAGGGGTTAGTCCTTCTTGACTTGTGAGGACCTTGTGTCCAGGGACATCAGGAGCGCAATCTAAGCAGGGCCAGGTCTGCAGGTAGGGGGGGTGGTGTCAGCAGTAAGGTGGCAACCCTTAAAAAGAAGTCAACCCTCTGAGTGTCCTAACCCCCTTGTGCCACAGCCTGCACTCCAACAAGCTCTCCGAATGACAAAATGGCCACCCACAATTTGGCCTTTTATACCCCTAGTCCCAAGTGTCCAGAATAGGCCAGAAGGTTCTAGATCCCACATACAAGTCTATGGGCCAGTTCCTGAGGTAAAATTCTCTGTCAGTTGGCATCCACCATTTTGTGAAGATACACCTCACTACCACCTCCATTTTATAAGAACACCTGTGCCCCCTTCATAAGGTTAAAAATAATGAGGCACCCAGAGCTCTAAGAACAACACCAAAAATTGTAGTGGACACAAAAGAAAATGAAAAGTACTAGGAGGCAAAAAGGGACAAAATAAATAAATAATAGCAGGGACCACCCAAAGGGCCTACAGGTCTAACACGCGTCCCCCCAGCTGAAAGTGGGGAGAGCTACCCAATCCCTTGGGAGTTCTCATCACTAAGGCGGAAATACCTAGAGAGACCGTCTGCATTGGCGTGGTCCACTCCAGGCCGATGTTCCACCAGGAAATCCATTCCCTGTAGGGAGATAGACCATCTCAACAACTTGTGATTTTCTCCCTTCATTTGCATCAGCCAACGAAGGGGACGGTGGTCAGTCTGAACCAGGAAGTGCGAGCCAAACAGGTATGGCCGCAACTTCTTCAGAGCCCATACCACCGCAAAGGCTTCCCGCTCAATTGCACTCCACTTCTGTTCCCGGGGAAGCAGTCTCCTGGACAGGAAGACAACAGGTTGGTCCAGACCCTCTTCATTGAGTTGCAATAACACTGCCCCAATGCCATGCTCTGATGCGTCTGTCTGGACAATGAATTCCTTGGAAAAATCCGGGGCCCTTAGGACTGGAGCTGCACACATTGCTTGTTTCAAGTTGTCAAAGGCTTGCTGACAAGCCTCCGTCCAGACTACCCGTAGGGGTTGTTTCTTGGAAGTGAGTTCAGTTAGAGGTGCCACAATTGTGCCATACCCCTTCACAAAACTACGGTAGTATCCTGTGAGGCCCAGGAAAGCTCGGACCTCGGTTTGAGTCTTGGGGGGCTCCCAGGCCTTGCTAGCCTCAATCTTTGCCTTGAGGGGATGCACCGTTCCCCTGCCCACCAAGTGGCCTAGGTACACCACCGATCCCTGCCCGATCTGACATTTGCTGGCCTTGATTGTCAAGCCAGCGTGTTTCAGGGCTTAGAGAACAGCTTGTAAGTGACACAAGTGGTCCTCCCAGCTGCTGCCGAAGACGGCAATGTCATCTAGATAAGCAGCAGAGAAGGCCTCCATCCAGGAGAGGACCTTGTTCACCAGCCGCTGAAAAGTGGCAGGAGCGTTCTTGAGCCCAAAGGGCATCACACAGAACTGGTAGTGGCCCTCAGGCGTGGAGAAGGCTGACCTTTCCCTTGTTCCATCTGTAAGGGAGATCTGCCAGTACCCTGAGGTGAGGTCAAAGGTACTCATGTATTGGGCAGCTCCCAGCCGGTCAATGAGTTCATCCGCTCTAGGGATCGGATGAGCATCAGTTTTGGTCACTGAATTCAGTCCCCGGTAATCCACACAGAACCTTAGTTCTGGAGTGGTGCCCGGTGGGGCAGATTTTGGTACCAGAACCACCGGGCTGGACCAGGGGCTACTTGAAGGTTCAATTATTCCTAGCTCCAGCATTTTAGTGACTTCACTATGGATGCTGGCCTTCACCTTATCTGGCAGCCGGTAGGTCTTAGACTTCACGCGTGGGTTGTCTCCTGTGTCCACAGCATGGGTACACAGGTGGGTCCTTCCCGGGATAAGGGAGAACAGCGAGGAGTACTGCCCCAGGACCTGGCGGCAGTCCTCCCGCTGTTCAGGAGTTAGGCATGGGGAGAGAATCACTCCCTCCACCGACCCATCCTTTTCCTGAGACGAAAATAGATCAGGGAGAGGCTCACTCTCCTCTTCCTCTGCTCCATCGGTCACCATCATTAAAATGACCTCGGGCCTCTCATGGTGGGGTTTGAGGCGATTAGCACGGAGCACCCGCAGGGGCTGCGGAGGGGTCTTCAGATCCACTAAGTAAGTGGCCTTACCCTTTTTCTCCATCACCTCAAAGTGGCCTGTCCAGCGATCCTGGAGGGCACTAAGCTCTCCAGGTTGCATCACCCACACTTTCTGGCCAGGCTCCAACTCCACAGGGTGAGCATTGTGGTCATACCACTCCTTCATCACTGCTTGGCTGGCTTCCAAGTTGTCAGAAGCTTGCTTCCACAACTTAGCTATTTGGCTCCGGAAGGCCAGCATGTGGCTCACCACATCCTGGGGAAGCTTCCTGGGAGTCTGTTCCCATCCGTCTTTCACCAGGCTGAGAGGTCCACGCACAGAGTGCCCATACAGAAGTTCGAAGGGGCTGAAGCCCACTCCCTTCTGTGGCATTTCCCTGTAGGAAAACAATAGACAGGGTAGGAGAACGTCCCATTTCCTCCGCAGGCTCTCAGGTAGACTTCTGATCATGCCTTTCAAGGTTTTGTTGAACCTTTCTACTAGACCATTGGTCTGTGGGTGGTAAGGAGTGGTGAACCGATAGGTAACCCCACACTCCTTCCACATAGCCCGCATGTAAGCTGACATGAAGTTGGTCCCCCTGTCGGACACAACTTCCTTGGGGAAACCCACTCGGGTAAAGATCCCCATCAGGGCCCTAGCCACTGCAGGTGCAGTAATGATCCTCAGAGGAATTGCCTCTGGGTATCGTGTGGCGTGATCCACCAGAACCAGGATGAACCTGTGACCAGCTGAAGTTGGTGGATCCAATGGCCCCACAATGTCGATGCCCACCCTTTCAAAGGGGGTGATAACGACAGGAAGTGGTTCCTGGGGAGCTTTCAGCTTCACCCCTGTTTTTCCACTGGCTTGGCAAAACACACATGTCCGGCAGTAAGTGTTGGATGCCACCTTCATCTGAGGCCAATAAAAGTGGGGGACAAGCCGGGCAAAGGTCTTGTCCTGACCCAAGTGTCCTGCTAAAGGTATCTCATGAGCCAGTTCTAAAAGAAAGGCTCGGTAACGTTGAGGGACGACCAAGGCCCGTGACGAACCATGCACTGGTGCCTTGGGTTCACTGTAGAGAAGACCATCCTCCCAGTAAATATGGTAGTTCCCCGTAGTGTTAACCGCTGCCTGGGCTGCAGCCTGTCGCCTCAGTCCCTCAAGGGTAGGGCACTCCTTCTGGCCCTTACAAAACTCCTTCCTGGTAGGCCCTCCTTCCACATGCCACTCTGCAGGGATAGTTAGGTTCTCCAGGGAGACATCATCCCCCTCCTCGGACTCCTGGTCCACCACCGCAGGTGACCTATCCGTCTCACGGGGCGTGGATGCCGAGGCAGGCTTCTCCTGTCCCTGAATCTTTCCCTTTCTGGCAGCTGGCTGTGCCTTTGTTCCAGGCTTCAGCCCAAGCGAACTCCCCCTCCGGGTAGTCGCGGACCTTGTGCTGACACAGGCCCAGTCAGGTGTTCCCAGCATCTCAGAATGAGTCCGGTATTCCACCTCCTTCCAAGCATTGTGCTCCATATCATTCCCCAACAGACAATCTACTGGCACGGCACGGCTTACGGCAACTGGAAGTAAACCTGCAACCCCTTCCCACTCAAATGGAACCTCGGCCACCGGGTAGTGACCCATTCTGCCGTCAGCCATCGCGGCGGGGTGGAGTACATGTGGAATCACCTGCTCTGGAGACACCAGATGACTTCTTACCATAGTCATACTGGCTCCTGTGTCTCTCAGAGCTTCCCCTCTTTGGCCATTGATGGTGACCCACTGCCCATACTTGGTAGTATTTGAGGGCACCTGGATCTTAGGAACCATCTCCCGATCTCCCAGGGATACAAAGGTAACTCCCGCCCACTCCCCCCCTTATCTAAGGGCAACTCCTCCCCGAGCACTACACTAGCTACTCCCGGGGATTTTCCTCCAGGGGGAGGGGGTGGTCTCTTTGGGCACTTGGCATCACTTTTATAGTGCCCAACCCCACCACACTCATAGCAGCGGAAAACCCTTGGCTGCTGACTATGGTCAGGATGAGGGTTTCTTGGCGGGTTAGCCTTGGGAATGAATCCTGTTCCCTTTCCCTGGAAACTGTTTTGGGGGCCTCTTGAGAACTCCCTCTTTTTATCTCCCCCCTCTTTCTTCTGGGGAGCGCCCTGTCCGGACCTTTGGGAATCCCCTCCAGTCCCCTTTGAGGACACCCGGGTACTAGCCCAGATGTCCCCTCCTCAGCAAGCTTCCGGGGGCTGGTCAGCTTGCTGTCCAACAGGTGTTGTCGCAGCTCGGGAAAACATTTCTCGAGTAGGTGCTCCTTGAGGATAAGATCATACAACCCCTCATAGTCCCTCACTTCGCTGCCTTGCACCCACCCCTCCAGGGCTTCTTTGCATAGTCCAGAAAATCCACCCAATTCTGTGTGCCCAGTTTGTGGCTGTTCCTAAATTTCTGTCGGTATTTTTCTGGAGTCAGCCCAAACTTTTTTATCAGCGCCACTTTCATGGTGGGGTAGTGGGTCTGCTCTCCCTGCTCTAGGGCCAAAAGTGTATCCCTTCCTGCAGGAGGCATGTATTTATACAAGCCACCCCCCCAGTGTCTTTCCAATATCCCATGGGCTCTTAAGGAGACCTCATAGGCAGCCAGCCACTTTGCAATGTCATCCCCTGCGCTGTAGCTGGCGACTACGTCCTTGGACAAATAGGGTCTGGGTTCCCTGGTTAGGTCTTTGGATTCGCTGCCACCAACAGGAGTACTAGGAGTCCCTATTTGCAGGGCCTTGAGGTCTAACTCTCTGAGACTCAACTCATGAGCCATCCTCTTTTCCTCCCTCTCCTTTTCCAATCTAGCTAGCTCCCACTTCAACTGCCTTTTCTCTCTTCGGTTAGCTAATTCGGCTTCGGTCAAACTTCTTACAGAGACACTGCTGCCCTCCCTTGAAAGTGTCCTAGGACCTGTTAGTAGGTTCCCCACTTCAGGTTGGTACAGTCCATCCACTCCGATGACAGTGTCCTGATCCCCCTCTTCCTCCTCCTCCTTCCCATCTGGGTGAGCTGCCACCCACACTCTCAAGCTGGTTTGGAGTTCCCCCTTTTGAGCACCACGCTTGAAAAACACCCCCTTACTTTGGCAAAATTACCTGAGTTGGGCCGCAGTGTAGGTCTCCAACTCTTCCAATTCAAATTCCATTTTGCCAACAGGGTCTCTGACAGTCACTTGGAAGAAGTCAAGAAGAGCGATAATTAAAAGCTACCTCCACCCACCACCAGGAAAGAATTTGGAAAAGCAAAACAGTAATTAGGGAGTCCGCTAGGAGAAAACTCCAGGTGTAGGCCTGTGGTACACACTGCGTTACTATTAAGTGGATGCAAGCACAAGCTCTAATCCCACCGCTGAACACCAATTATGTTGGACCTGGGTTACCAGACCACATAAGGTAGCCTGGCACAGAGTAGGAACAGCTAAACTCCAAGGCAATTGTGTTGTGCTTTCATCACTCACTCACAGTAACCCAGCGCTCAACCACTGAAAATAAATGACACTACACAAGTTTAGAAAAATACGGTTCACTTTTATAAAAGTTCTTTGAGCTTTCTTATTCCGTCAGACCGTTTAAAGTTACTCACATCAAGTACCTCTCCCGCAGTTAATTCAACTATACATCGTTCTTTAAACTTAATGAATTCAACAAATGCATTTCGTACTTTATATTAAAGGCAAATTCTTGGTTGTTCAGATATGGCACCCTAGGAGGAAATAACCTTTTTATTTCAGGGAAACAGGAAAGTAATCTCAAGCATTCAAACAGTTGGAAGATCACTTTCTACAACCTGCTTAATCAAATCAATTTAGGTGCTTGTCTAGTAGGTGCCAGAGTGATTTTTCCCCCTCCCCCTCTGTAAGGAAATGAGCAGGCAACAATTTCAGACAATATCAGAATTATAATGGATTAGTTGACTCGCCATGCACTGGCACCCTATTTTACTTTTCTGTTCAGCGATAGTTCTAGATCAGGTAGACTCCCAGTCTCAGTTTATCTGTCTTGCCAGATCGGCTCCTCTGGCCAGCATGACAGTGTTACTAGAATTCATATGGGGGTCTCACCACCAGGACCTTTAGCTTCTGATCCCAGGTCCCTCATCAGCCCCCAGATCCCTCCTTACTTGTGGCCAAAAGTGTTTATGTCTGAGTCAGCCGTCTCCGTCAGTTGAAGGAGACCGGAGTTTTCAGTCAGCCTCGCTGCTCCCAGCGACGCCTTCCTCGCAGGCCAGGCCGATCTACAACAGAGCCTACACCGAGGGGAGGTCACGCTGGTACAGTGGTGCCGCTGTATTCACCTCTGCATAGCTTTTCCTCACACCGCTTCGGTCGTCTTCTTAGCAAGCTGCGCCACTGGGCAGGCGCGGGAGATTAGCGGCTCTAAAGCCATGCCTCCCTCAGGCAGCCAGTGGCCCTCCTCCAGACCTGCGTGTACGCAGCTATTTTCCTGATGCCCCTCCGCCCCCTTTTGGAGGTTAGTTAACACCCTACAGGGCCTGCACAGAACCGCGCCTTCCCAGCTTCCCCCGGCCACTTACTCCGCCTTTCCTGCAGAGCGGTCGGCGGATTCCGGGTGTCTCCGTCACCAGCTCCTTCCCCACCTCCACAGCCAGGAACCACCACCGTCCCTGGTTACACTACCAGAATTAGGGCTGCGGGACAGGCAGCTCACACCACGGCGGCCAGGCTACCTTCCACCAGATTATTACGAGTGGAAGACGACTACCCGGTAGCGCTTCTAAGCACAAGTGAGGGGAGTACAGGTAGGACCAGCGTGGGTGGGATATGGTTTGGAAAGGGGTGACCAGTTCTCTCTGTCCTTTCTCTACCCTTGCGGGGCTTCCAAAAGTTCTTGGTCAGTTCTCGTTCACTGGACAGCGGGGCAGAACTTTCACTCAGCTCAACTCCCCTATAGTCTCTCTAGTTCACCCCAGGCTAGGGGCTAGTCCTTCTTGACTTGTGAGGACCTTGTGTCCAGGGACATCAGGAGCGCAATCTAAGCAGGGCCAGGTCTGCAGGTAAGGGGGGTGTCAGCAGTAAGGTGGCAACCCTTAAAAAGAAGTCAACCCTCTGAGTGTCCTAACCCCCTTGTGCCACAGCCTGCACTCCAACTAGCTCTCCGAATGACAACATGGCCGCCCACAATTTGGCCTTTTATACCCCTAGTCCCAAGTGTCCAGAATAGGCCAGAAGGTTCTAGATCCCACATATAAGTCTATGGGCCAGTCCCTGAGGTACAATTCTCTGTCAGTTGGCAACCACCGTTTTGTGAAGATACACCTCACTACCACCTCCATTTTATAAGAACACCTGTGCCCCCTTCATGAGGTTAAAAATAATGAGGCACCCAGAGCTCTAAGAACAACACCAAAAATTGTAGTGGACACAAAAGAAAATGAAAAGTACTAGGAGGCAATAAGGGACAAAATAAATAAATAATAGGAGGGACCACCCAAAGGGCCTACAGGTCTAACACCCCTTTTACGTAAGGATTTGCTCATGTCTCAAGATAACACTTTTCTTGGTTATATACAGCCCGGTTACCCCCGATGAGACACTACACTGCACAGTATAACCAAAAATATTTTGCCCAACGTTTCACCAATCAGTTATCACACCGCTACTACTATCTGGTGGTTATTAACAGTAGTCCCCTTGAAAGTCCGAAGGTAGTATCCGTGTTTCGCTTACTTGGGTCTCCAGATCATGAAGACAAAGTTCGGGGGTGGCCCAGTCCAGCCTCTGTCAGCCCCTGACCGGCGCAGGACGGGCCCACCCTTGGCCCGCACGCGTCCCGCGCCGCGGGAGGCGCAGCGTTGTTTTAAGCGCCTCTGGGCACCTGCGGTGACGTCCTCGGTGTGCGCGGTCCCCAGGCACACTGGGAAATGAAGTCCCCATGTGGCGAAAGTGGCGGCAAACTCGGCGCAGTATGGCCGGATCCGGAGCAGTACAGCAGAGCCCCCGGCAGCAATCAGATAAGGGCAGCCAGACTGAAATAGTGTCCCCTAAGTCAATACCCTTTAGGTGAAGGTACCATATATGCTTTGTTGGTGTTTCTCGCAGTGTTCATAAAAAAATCCTAAATGTAATCAGCCTCAAAATGCACAGAAGTTGCTCAGCATTAGGAAACCCACTGCTTTCCAGTAATATCAGGAAAAGCTGAAGTGTGGCTGGGAAGGAAGAGCGACTGGCAGTAGCCAAATATCTGCTGTTGAAGAAGATCCGACCACTTTCTCCAATAGCTTGAAGAATGGTGCAGCAATCCTCTTCTGGTAATTGTTCTCTCACAATGTCCTCAAATGTGGACAGATCAGAAGGGTTAATATATATTAATGAAAATCAAAACAATGGGTGAAGTCTTGGTCTTCAGCTCAGTCTACACCTAGAGAAAACATGATGTAACAACACTTTTAAATTAATTCTCCCAGGTGAGAAGGCAGCCCTCAGATCCCACATCATGACATACCTATATGTAAACGAAGACTCAGTGATTTTTAGCAGCCCAGCTCAAAAGTAAACTCATTCCACCATTCCATCTGTACATGATGATCAAGGAATGCTTGACGTTCAATCCTTGGAGCCCTTATCTGCATTTTTGGTGTACTTTCTCATTCAGATAAAGGAGACTTGTCAAAGACAGAGAACTTACTTCTGACGCATTTATCTTCCCCCCAAACTCTCAGGTGTGGGGAGGAAATTGCTGTAGGGCAAAATATCAGTTAATGAAATTGAGGTTAAAATTGCGATCTTCTCTCCAGCAAATCTGGATGGCTGCCCTGGGGAATTTCATAAAACTGTCAAGTTGCTTCTGGCTCAGGAGCCTCCCTTTAAGAAAGGCTGAATTCATGGCCTCCCAACACTCCAAACCTGAGAAGGACGAGCTATATTGTGCCACTTACCAACCTATTTCATTAAACTATAAGTACATTAACATTTTGGTGAAAATTGTGACAAATCTGCTCTGCATTGTGATTCAATTCCTCTTCCATGAATCCTAGGTACGTTTTATTCCAGGACGATCTTCCAGGAATCTTTTGAGAACCCTAGTTCACCTGTGGCAGCAGACCAAAGACTCTCCCAATGACATTAATGTGCACTCAATTGATGCACAGAAGTAATTCCAATGCGTTAAGTTGAGGGTACTTATTTCTGATTCTTAAGAAGTTGGTTAGGGACAAGAATTGATTCCTGAGGTACAGTGGCTATACTCTGCTTCCTTGGTCAAAGTTAACTGTGAAGCATTCCTTTTTTCCCCATTCACAATTCAGAGGAGAACTAGACTCGCAAATTTGCTCTTCTCATTGTTCTGTTTGTTGGCTTTGGAACCGTAGTATGTGACTTCACCATTGGAGTGGAGTGTAGGGTATACTGACTTGCACTGGAAAATACGAAGCACAACTGTGTGAAAAACAGCATATTACAAACAGTTATCAGCTCTTTCTCTGCTTTATCAATGCTAATGTTTTTGATAAGGGTCTTTTGCAAATCCAGTTTCAATGATTACAGAATGAACTAGGATACATATGATGTTTTCCCTATGTCACAAAGTGACTATTAGGCAACATAATGTTTAATGGTTGGCATGCAACTTTAAATATCTGGGCATACACAACAATAAAGGTTTATCCACCAATAGTTACTCTGCAATATCAATCTGCCAATCCTTAAGATGGACAAAGACTCCCACAGGTGGCTAGGTCTCCAGTTGTCCCAGTACAGGATGTAAAGAGGATTGTAGTGCCTAGTCTTAGGGATGAGGACAACATATGATCCCCAAAAAATGCTTTAACGGACAAGCAGCAATATCAAATATTTTATTTGGGATCGTACTAGATCCCACCTCTAACCACAGAACCTCTATGCCAACACCATCTCTCACACACACAGTTATTTTACTTCGAACAATACCTCTATCAAGTTACATACCTTGCACAAACTACATTACCCATACCATAGTGGGCAGTAACTGAGCATATTGCCATTGATGATCTCAATGAAACTACCTCACATCAATATGCAGTTGGAAAAGACCCCGTCCACAGAACTTGATTGCACACTCTCTTGTTTTTTTACTTGCCACCCAATGCATAAGAAGTTATGTATACATTCACTGGTACACTTATTTCCTACAGCCTGGTACAATGGTGTTTTGAAGGAAGATGTTGCCAAAACATTGGATGTGGTGTAACAATTGCTGACAGATGGTTGGGTTAAGCAATTTTCTGATCTCCAAGAGGAGGTCAACTCCGGAAATAAACACTAATGACAATAATTTAAGATATTTCATTGTCTAAAGTGGTACCAGATTGCCATTACTTCCCATGACACCCATACTTACTAGCATCCAGAGCTGGTTTGGACACAAAGGAGTTGTTTCTCGATTTTACACAGCCATCACCTCTGAATTGTCTCTCCTCTGATGGAGCCAGACACTGATACGGTGTAGCAAACTCAGGTTTAGTATGATTGAAACAAACTAGGGTGATCGTCCTTAATGGAGATCCATGACAGAAGCCTGCATGAAGCGTTGCTGAAATTTACTTTAAAATATTGCAGTATATTTCTTAATTGGTATTGGACCCCATCCAAAATGTTTAGAAAGTGACTCTTCCACGGACCGTTGTACTGGAGATCTACTCATGGATGAGATATTTTAATATGCTGTGGCGATGCAGAGAATCAATCCCTACTGAGAGTCGGTTGGTAAATCCTGACTTTTACTACTGACTTTACATTTCACCTGTGTTATACTTGTCAACTTAGGGTATCCCTTCCCCAAACATTTTGCCTTACTCCTCCATTGTTGCAGATCTTGTTTTTATTGGCCTTAAGACTCTGCATACTTTACTACTGCTAACCAGTGCTAACATACTTTTTGCTCTCTCCTTTAAACATGGTTAAATTGGCTCATACCCAACTGGCACATTTAATTCACTAGTAAGTCCTTAGTAAAGTGGTACTACATGTACCCAGGGCGTGTAAATTAAATGCTACTAGTGAGCCTGCAGCACTGATTGTGCCATCCACTTAAATATCCTTTAACCATGTCTCAGGCCTGCCATTGATGCATGCATAGGATGTTGTTAACTGCCATTTCAACCTGGGAAAATAAACCTTTTGCCAGGTATAAACCTTCCTTTTTAATACGTATCGGTCACCCCTAGGGTAGGCCCTAAACAGCTATAGGGCAGGGTGCCGTGTATTTAAAAAGTTGGACATGTACTGTTACTTTGTCATGTCCCGTAAGTTAAGAACTCTTAACTTCACTTTTCATAACTGCAAGGCCTGACTCTTCCATACGATAATATTGGGTTTACTTATTACATTGAATACGTGATAACTTTCAATAGGGAGCAGATGGGAAAGTAGAGTTTGGTGTCTAAATAACAGTAATTTAAAACCAACTTTAATGATAAAGTTAAGTTTTAAGTCACAATTCTGGAAATCACACTTTTTAAATGTTAGCTTTTTCTTCTCCCAACCATTTGGTGCCTGCACCCTGTATCCTGGGCCACATGACTAGGTACAGCTGGCAGTTGGTATTTGTGTATTACTCTCAGTCAGTGAGACAAAGGGGGTATAGGTGTTAGCAGGATGGACTATCTCTCACTTGATGAGGAGCTGTCACCTACCACACTTGCCCATCACAAAGGCTCTGCCCAGCATACTCATAAAGTGTTTTGTTATTAGTCTTTTGTGTCTTCAAACAAGCTGTGGTCAGGTCAGGGAGGCAGGAAATTTCAAACACCTCTAAGAGTTTAAACCTCCAAAACCTTCTCCTACTTCAACATGGACACCAGGTATAAATAGTAGACCCTTAGACCCAACTCTTCAGTACACCACTGGACCTGTGGAAGACTCTTAATGGATGCTGTGCTGCCCTGCAAGATGAACTGCTACTCTGCTTCCCTGCTGACTGAGTGATAAGGACTGATCACCGTTTATGGAGCAGAGTTCCAGCCCCCTTGATCCTTGCACCTGGACTGTGTCTGGTGTGATCCTTACCCTAAAGTGGTGCCTCCCCAGTCCTGGACCTTTGGAAGTGGGCCTGAGGGCGCTCTGCCAGTCCAGCTGTGGTCCTGGGGGCAGAACCCACATAGCACGAGGTATCTCCTCCCAGCTCTGCTTTGGAACTGCTGCTACCTGATACCTACCCATCGCAGGACCTATCATCGCAACCTGTTCGAAACTGTCACTGCGCAATGCATCCTCGATACAGGGCTTCACACCACAAGCCCCTCAACTATGGCACCCTCGATGACGACGCAGGACTTCGTATTGCAGCCCCGGAGCTTTTTCAGAAAACCACAGCGTGATGCATCCTTGTTGCCAGACTTCGCACCACAAGCCCCTCGTCAGCGACGATGCGGGACTCCGCATCGCAGCCTTGTATCTCATTGGAACTGCTACTGTGCGATGCATCCTCACCGTGGAATCTCACAATGCTTCACAACCAGTATTTACAGTACTTTGTTCAGCAGGTCTAACTTGGTCCCTGTATGTGCCCTGCGTTCCATCATCCATCATGGTGGGCCTAAACTATTGACATTGTCCCGGTCCAGTGTGAACAGATAACCACAGTTGGCATTTTGTGCTCATAAGCTCTAGTTCTACTTAAAGCATTGTAATTGTATATCTCCGGTTCCTATGATTGCATTTTTGTAATTTTAGTATTCATAAATTTTATTTTATTTCACTCTGTTTTCTAAACTGGTGTTGGATTTTCCTTGTGTTGTGTTTACACTTTATTACTGTCTGAAGTGCTGCATAAACTTCCTCTAAGTTAAGCCTGATTGCTTGTGCCCAGCTACCAGAGGGTTAAGCACAGGTTAATTTGGGGTTCGCTTGGGACTTCACCCTTAAAGAAAGTGTGGTTTCTGCTTTAGTAGAGTTTCCCCCCCTCAACGAGTAACCAAATTTCCTGCAACACCTCAGCCAGACTAGCATATCTCCTTGCCAATATAGATGTCCCTGACCCTACGGCTCATTGAAGATATTGGATATCCACATCATAGCCAATAACAAAGGTATGTATTCTATGCCAATGGGGGTTGACTTTCTAACAGTTTCTTGAGAAATGGTCGTCAGAACTCTTAAATGGACTCAAGGGAGAAAAGTATTTGTAGAATGCAAGATCAAAATTTGGGCACAGATTACTAAAGTAAAAACACTGAGCTTCAGCATCTCTTATGCAAGGTCTTCCTGTACTGCATAATAGATAGGAATTAGCATGGAAGGCACCCTGAGAATCATCCTACCAATATAGCAACCTACTCATGGACTATCTCAAACATAACACTAACACAATAACTGTGTCTTGTTCCTTTCCCTTGTCACTATACTTAATTCCTTCCCCCATGATTTTTTCTCCTTAAATCAGTCTCTGTCATTCACTTAACTCTGATCACAAGGCCAATCAGACGGGAGGAGCTGGTCCTCAATGAAGGTGTCTCCTTTATATGTTTCTTTAGTATCACAATCTGTTAAAAGAAGTGGAGTTAAAAACTCACATTTATTTTGCTTTTTCCTTCAACATATACATCTTTGACCTGGTATCATATGTAATTCATCCCTTGTTGGCATTACACACTCAAATAGTAGATGTGGATGACTGATCTAACCTGTTACAAGTGATAACATTTCAACAAAGTATTCTTTAAAGAAATCAGGATACCCCTGGATGCTCATTAGAAAAAATAAAAAAAGGATGCAAGAAGGATTCTATTGGGGCTTCAGGTGGTAAAGTCCATCTCACTTGCTCTTTTCTAAACAAACTCTGCATGCTATGATTTAATGCCCCACCTTTTTGCTCAACAATGCAGACATGCCAGCGCGAATAGATTGGCGACACATTGAAAGTGCTAAACATTGACACCAATGAAAAGACTTGCTAAACACTGGTTTTACTATGCGTACTATATGTTTTTGTATTATCCAGCACTTGCCCACATTATTATTTTCATGTTGGTGCACATTCAAACCTTGCAAACCTTAATTTTTTCCCTCTTCTATAGGTTGCACATTAGATGAAACTTGAGAGTAGGGTCTCACAAGACTACCACAAAGTCTTTTGAAAGTACATCAAGATCCCTGGAGATTTGAGGAACTCTCCATAGCTATTCTATTAGATCCTCTTCCTAATTGAATCGCTTCTTATTCTGGGAGTCAGAAGAGGAGCGGTTTGGAATTGAAGGGATCCCTGCACTGTCTCCTGGTGAGTAAAGATTTGTGTCTCAGGGATATGAGTGCCTTCTGATTGTAGTCCCAACGGGCAAATGTTAGATCAGCAGCCATGCCGCTAAGCCTTGGAATTATTTTTGCTAGAGAAAAATACATTTATCAAGGGAATAAGCATTTTAAGAGACTCTTTGAAAATCTAGTGCCAGATTACTTTCCGGAGCCCTATCTAGAGTGAAATCTGCATGAGAACTGAAACTATTAGGAATATGTTGATGTTAAGAGCATTTCAGTATCAAGCCCAAGGCTATCCAACCCTAACTGAAGAATTGACTCTTTAGTATTATTGTGTGTGGAACTTATAGGTGAATAATGACATCATGTTAAATTTGCTATTATTGTGGTGACTATAAAACTGGTGCACTGTTTGAAAGGTTCTTAGTAACAACACAAGAACTTAACCTACAATAAAGCAAGGCGTTATTCCAGAATATTCAAGAGGGTGAAGAGATAACCATTTTTCCACAGGTAAATACAATTAAGGGCGCAATTATTGTATCATTGTCATAATTTAATGTTAATGAATGAACTGGCGAATAAAAGATCAACAGCACTTACAGGATCCTCAATTATCTCGTTCCAGATCTCCTTCTCCATAGTACCCTTCCTAAAACCCTTTCCCTCGTCTGGCCCCTCCGAAACCCAGAACTATTGTGTAGCAGAGTAGAGGGTACCGCTGCAGAGGAACGCAGGTCATTCTGTGAGGTGCATGGCAAAAATGCACTCTTTCGCATATGAATCAAGCATTTGCAATGCAATAGGCCTTGCATTAGGAAAGTTTGAGCTATTGGTATTGTAAATGACACATTTTTTATTTATGTTTTGTTTTTGAAAATATAAAAATTAATAGCGTTGTCATTTACAATGCCAATAGTTATAACTTTTGCAAATGTGACACCTATAGCATTTGTAATGTAATGTGTTGTATTTACGTGACTTACATGTATTGATATTACAAATAACAATGGCTTTTAATTTTTTTTCAATAATTAATACTTAAATAAAAGTTATTGTAATTTATAATGGCAATAGCTTAAAGTTTTGTAAATAACTTTTGTGAAGATTATGTTCAGTGTATTTTATTGTGACGAAAATCCAAGAACAGAAGTGAAATATTAACATCTTTTTGTTACATTTGTAATAAAGCTTGAAACATTGAGAGAACATATTTGAACCAGGTGTTGTTGAATGGTTGCACAGATTGATGCTGTGGTGGCGCTGAGTGATGTTGTGATGGCGAACGAGTGATGCTGTGGCATTCAATGATGCTGTGGTAGCGCATAGTGATGTTGTGGTGCCCCTGAGTGATGCTGTATGCTATGCTATGTTTTGTTTTGCTATCCTATGTTTTGTTTTGTTATGCTATGCTATGTTTTGCTATCCTGTGCTTTGATTTGTTATGCTATGCTGTGTTTTGTTTTGCTATGCTATGTTTTGTTATGCTATGCTATGTTTTGCTATGCTATGCTTTGTTATGCTATGCTATGTTTTGTTTTGCTATCCTGTGCTTTGTTTTGTTATGCAATGCTATGATTAGTTTTTCTAGCCTATGCTTTGTTTTATTATGCTATGCTATGTTTAGTTGTGTTTTGTTATGCTATGCTATATTTTGTTGTATTTTGCTATGCTATGCTTTGTTATGCTAGGCTTTGTTTTGGTATGCTATGCTATGTTTTGTTGTGTTTTATTATGCTATGCTTTGTTTTGCTATGCTATGTTTTGTTATGCTATGTTATGCTTTGTTATGCTTTGTTTTGTTATGCTATGCTATGCTAAGCTTTGTTTTGTTATGTTATGCTATGTTGTGTTTTGTTATGCTGTTTTGTTGTGTTTTGTTATGCTATGCTATGCTATGTTTTGCTATGCTTTGCTATGCTTTGCTATGCTATGTTTTGTTATGTATGCTATGTTTTGTTGTGTTTTGTTATGCTATGTGTTGTTGTGTTTTGCTATGTTTTGTTATGCTATGCTTTGTTTTATTATGTTATGCTATGTTTTGTTATGTTATGCTATGTTTTGTTCTGCTATGTTTTGTTGTGTTTTGTTATGCTATGCTATGTTTTGTTATACTATGCTACGTTTTGTTTTGCTATACTTTGTTATGTTATGCTATGCTTTGTTTTGTTATGCTATGTTTTGTTATGCTATGCTATGTTTTGTTGTGTTTTGTTATGCTGTGCTATGCTTTGTTGTGTTTTGCAATGCTATGTTTTGTTTTGTTATGCTATGTTTTCTTATGCTATGCTATGCTGTGTTTTGTTATGCTATGCTATGTTTTGTTATGCTATGCTGGTGAGGGTGTGTGAGGGTGTGTGAGTGGGTGTGAGGGTGAGTGAGGGTGTGTGAGGGTGAAGGTGTGTGAGGGTGTGTGAGGGTGAGGGGGTGTGAGGGTGAGGGGGTCTGAGGGGGTGTGAGGGGTAGGGGGTGTGAATGTTTGTGAGGGTGAGGGGGTGAGGGTGTGTGAGGGTGAGATGGTGAGAGGGTGAGTGAGGGTGTGTGAGGGTGAGAGGGTGAGTGAGGGTGTGGTGTTGTGAGAGTGTGGGGGTTGTGAGGGTGGGGGGGTGTGAGGGTGAGTGAGGGTGTGTGAGGGTGTGTGAGGGTGAGGGTGTGTGGTCAGGACAGTAGCAGGATAACAGTAGAAGATTAGCATAAACCAAATGAACCATCGCTACATACATGTTTGCGTGTGCCCTCATATGTGTCCATGAGTGCATGGGAGTGGGTATGTCAGTGTGCCCACTCAGATCAAATGCTTTCCTTTGGATAGTAATTCTTAGAAAACTTGTGGCCATCCATGGCATGATGTCCTCTACCAACTCCCACTGTAATGATGGCCCTGGCACAAAGATGGCAATTCTTTGCAACCTGTGGGCATCCATGACATGATGCCTACCCCTGGTACAATGTTGTCTGCAGCAGAATAGTGGCATGTCTTTTCAACTTGAGCTAGAATGGTGGTAATTCTTGATGTACTGTGGGCAATGGGTGGTAATCCATGGCCCATTCTGAAATAATCCTTTCCTCTGCTTCAAGGTGGTAACACCGGGCATAATGTTGCAGTCAATGGGTTTGAGGAAGCGTGGCACTTGTGTAAATAATTTTGAATACGCTTAATAGTAAGCATACTCCGAGAAGCCAGAAACATGCGAATGAACACAGGTAACATGCACACCATTGTACATGCTCAGACATCTCTCTTTCAAAATGCCAGGACAGAAATTGCTTTGTTAATGCGTGTGTTGAGAGAGAGGGACAGGTAAAACTAAACCTAAACCTAATGTGCGTGCAAGTGCTTGTTGACGAGAGTTGTGCTGGCATGAGTTATGATGGAGTCAAACTGCTAGAAATATATCTATATTAAGTAAACCACCAACTAATCAATCTTACAATACAGTGCAGATTTTACAAACAAGCATTGGCCGCGCGGCTGGGCCGCAAAGGAATAATAAAAAAAACAAGCATGGGATGAATAAAAACGTGGTAGTGAGGATTGGAGGTGAGTGTGACAAAACTCTGAAACTTGTTCGTCCTCGGTGGGGTATATGGGCACTGAAACGGCAACTGGCTCAGCCCTACTTGGGAATTGATGTTGGGCGGCGGTATCACTCTGGAGAGACTGCGTGGTGACTGCGTTGGTCAGTTTCAGAATCAGGAGGGGCAGAGTCAGCACAGTCTGCGAGGGATCAACGTGTCTTGAGGCAAAGCATAGCAGATGCAGCTAGCAAGTCGAGTGTTTTCAAGCTGAGTGTCCCTAGAGAGAGGGCAACACATCAAGAGCATTTGAGGAACAAGGCTACTGTAAACAAGCTCGGTAGGCTTTCACTTTTGTCCAGAAAAAAAAGTGAGAAAGGTGCAGAGAACGCCAAACAAAACACTGCCTCCCCGCGAAATGGATGCAAAAAAAAACAAGCTCTCGACATTGCTGTGGCGGGGGCGGGGGAGCTGGAGCGCATTGCTTTGAAGTCTGATGGGGGGCGGGGGAGCGGCTTGGGAGCGGATTCCTTTGAAGCCTGATGCCGAGGCTCAGACAAATGGTGGTGTGCGAGCGGCTTCCTTTGAAGTCTGATGCCGAGGCCGATGGTGTTTGATGTGCATGGGCCTGCCTCACACGCCTGCCTCACATGAACTGTACGCGATCCGCAGCTAGGTAGACTTTTCGGACTGCTTACTATAATCTAGCCTATTCAATCCCTAACAGGATAGAATAGGCGAGACCTAAAAAAGATCCTAGACTAATGCTGTAATTCCAAATTCAGAAAAGTTAGGAGTGATTGATTGAATGCTTGAATTAATCTTAGCCACTGGTAACTACTATGGGCTGCCTTCAACTCCATCAATATTCTTTGCTCACTGTGCCATTTGCAACAAGGACTAAACGTATTGGTACTGCCCATAAACAGCAGTGTCCGGCACTGATCGGAGGGCAGAGGCGAGAGGGGGGGAGGACGTGGGCAGTAGGGGGCAGGAGGGGGTAGTACGCGGGGGGGCAGGAATGAAAAAATTAAATAAAAACGTACCTTCTCGCGGCTTCCTTACCTCTGTAGTCCTCCCTCGCTCTGCCTTACCAGAACCACACCCAGGTAACCAGTCAGCCAATCACAACGCTGCCTTAGCAGTGATGTGATTGTTCTGAACGCCATGTTTCGGCGCTCAGACACTGACTGGGGGCCGAGGCATGTTCTCTATGTAGGCTGTAATGCAGTCTACATTGAGAACATGTGAAGTGCGCAAAAGTGTTTTGGGCGGCCCGAGAGGGATGGCCAAGCAGTCACTTTACACTTTAGGAGGGAACTACCATTCCTCCCCTGCACCCTAGCGCAAAGTAGGTGGAAGTAGGAGAAAATAAAATTATGATAACGTCAGTTATTCTCATTTTATTTTGCCTTTCTGTCCGCAAAAAACAGTGGGAGGACACTCTTTCACCTTAGAGGAGGAGCCGACACTGCCATTAAAGGAACTGTTTGATCCCATTAAAGGAACAGTCTGGTCCAAATCACTAGGCAACGCCTCCTCTGACTAAGAACATGAGCAGCTCCTGTCTGGTTTTGGCCTTATAAGGCATAGGGCCTTATCTCTAAAGTGTATGGCAGTGGGGCCCATTTACTTTGCTTGCATTATGTTCCATGACACTCTTGCTATACCAGTAGGCATAACCAACCGCAGTATTACAAAGTAAAATGATCGTACTTTGATTTATTGTCTTGCTTTTTCATTCTCTCTATTCCGTCATAACGGGAACTGCCTCGATTTAATTTTCTTTCGTTGTCATTGTCAAGTTTTGCATGTGTAATGTTATTGAACTCAACGTGCTGTTTCCTTTCGTGAGAGATATGGTGATTTACTTTTCAATAAATATGTAAGGAAATATATGAAATGTGCATGAGTCTCACAAGAAGCGTCACAGAATCAATGTATTTGTTTCATGGTGCTAAAAAAAAGCTTGAAGAAGGCGAAAAAAGATGATTCTAATTTAATATGGAGTCTACAGGGGTATATGAGAGTACAGCTTTATGAAGAAATTGGTAAATGCATTTATTCTAAATCCATATTGAATTGGATGTCAGTGTTGCCAGAGACTCAGTTTCTAATAAAAAATGTGCAAGACAGTATGATTGATATATCATAGGAATTACAAGCAGCTCCAAAGAGAGATTACTTGATCTTTTAGGATTAAAAACACAATTTTATTTTTCGTACTTCTTGGAAAAAAGAATGTATATTGGAAAAAAAAAGATTTTCACTAAAGGTATTATCAGCATAGGAGAAAATGTATATATATTTCCCACTGTTCCAAGACAGTGAAGTTGAGCGCAAATCTTCAAGACACAGTTTACATGACCATTTCTAGATGTTTTAAATACTCTGAAATCACTTTTAACAAATCACTATTCTACCTGTGCTAAAACAAATGCACACAGTGAAAATAAAACTATCCCTGGTTGGCGTGGCCTGGCGCCTGTCAAGATGGCAGCGTAGAGCAAGAGCTCCGCTGGGGCCTCAACGAAAGCCCGAAAATATGCACTCTGAATCCTATCGTTGCAGCCCTACAACCGAGTGTTGGTCCGGGAAATATCGCGCACCGGTGTTTGACACCCGACGACGGAGCCCTCGTCCTGTGCTTTTGGAGCAGGGCAGTGATGGTCCTGTGAGGTTGCAGGGATTGAAGGCCCAAGGAGATGCTGGGCGGTGCTAGAGTGCGGCGCGCGCCGACACAGTCTGCGCAGCCCAGCTACAGGAAGGTGAAGCGGCCGAATGAGAGCGAGAGACGCCTGGGGCCGGGCTCCTGCGATCCTGTGATCCTGCTGCTGCTCCGGAATGGTAAGAGTTGAGAAGCCGCGGCAGGAAGGTGTGAGTCCTGCGGGGGCCAGAGAGGGAGGGCAGCGGCCCATTTACACAGACCGTGCGGGCAGGTCAGAAGAAGCAACCCCTCCCTCACAGGTACCAACATACTCGGCAAGTGCCAGGGGTGCCACTGCAGTGCGGGCGCTGGCCCGGGCTGACTCGGCAATGGGGACAATGCAGCACCTCCTGAGATCCTGTGCACCCGCTGCCGCTCCTGCCTGGTAAGGCCTGAGAAGCTGGGCGCAAGCGGGAGGAGCATGGCTGGAAAGAGTGAGTCCTGTGGGGGCAAGTGAGGCAGGCGGCGGCCCATTTACACAGATTATGCAGACAGGACAGGGGAAGCGCCCCCTCCCTCACAGGTGCCAACAGCCTCGTCAAGTACCGGGAGCACCACTGCAGCGCGGGTATGGGCTGCCTGGATGACTGGGGCAGCGCAGCACCTCCTCATTACACGGAGGCAACACTGATCTGAGACCTGAGAACTAGGAAGCGGCAGGCCTAGAGCCCTTTCCATCTCCTGGGCACGCACAGCAAGAGGGGCCCAGGAAGCGAAATCTGGCACGTTCGTGCTATAAATGAAGGAGCACCCGCCTTATTCTACAGGGGCTTGCGATCTGGGCCCCAACACAAGCTGGCCCACAGGATCATGTCTGCGGCACAATAGAGGGTGGCGCTCGGCTTGATAAAACCCTCAGGAGCAGAGATCGAGCTCAGCGGGCGCCACATGTGGGTGGGGGCTGTGGATCTAGAAGTTCCAAGAAGGATACTGATGACTGGTTTACTGGCACCCCCCTGCACTGTGATTGGATCGACACTCCGGGAAGGACGTGTGAGCATAGGTTGCCCGCCATACATCACCCCTATTGAGTTTTGGAGCCTGACCCAATGAAGCCTAAGGGGGCCCGCCAGTGTAGTCCAACAAGTTGGACAAATATGCGATCCTAAAGCAGCCGCAAATGGAGGGAGGAGCTACCGGAGAACAGGAAGATGCACCAGAACCATCACTCAGATCAATAATGGCAGCCATCCAGGCACTGGGAACGACATTAGAGACAAAAATTGATAAAGTTACAATAGAAATTAATTTAATGCAGGCCGATATGAACAAGACCTCAGAGAGGATTACTGCGGCCAAGACAAGTATCACGGATCTCCAATCTGCCACAAGTAAACTTGAAGAAAAGGTCCAGCAGCTGGTCCGTCAACACAGACAAGTCGTCCTGAAGCTGGAGGATCAAGAAGGAAGGGCCCGCCGGAAAAACATATGGGTGGTGGGGGTCCCGGAGGGAACGTAGGGCCCTAGCGTGGATCTCTTCCTCGAAGACATAATATTGAACCACCTAAAACCTAAAAGACTGTCCACCTTTTTCACAGTGGAGAGGGCTTACAGGGCCCCGGTCCCCCCACCAAAACCTCTAGAACTATCATTGCCAGGATTTTGAATTATAGGGAACGGGACGCCATCCTGCAGGCGGCCAGACTACATGGTGATCTTGCCTATGAGAATATGACCGTGAGATTCTTCCCGGACTTCACTCCGAAGGTGCAGCAGGAGCAACGCACCTATGCCGGAGTAAAACGTGCTCTCAGAGAAAAGGGAATAAAGTACATGATGCTCTTGCCAGCAAAATTGATCGACAATGGCAAGTCCTGGTTCTTCACAGCCCCATTGGAAGTGCAGGAATGGCCTAATGAGGGGCGCTCCCAGAAGCGCACCTAGCACCAGGGGGGCGGCTGGAGAGGAATCTGGAGTCAGCAATCAGGATCTCTAAATGGGCGAGAAGGGACAGACACACACGAGAAGCGATCTGGGAGTTCGAGATCACTGAGCCCAGCGGACTTGGAGAAACACTGAAAATAATCCAGGTATCACAGATGTATATACATTGGGACTTATAGACCACGCACAGGACTGAGTTAAGTGCGAAGATAAATGGACTCTATAAGGTGGATGGGCCTGCATGCTCTTAAGCCGCAGTGAGATACGGACTTAACAATGCAACACACTCTGAAGGAATTGGTCTGAGTTGGGCCCTCAGGGAATCTAAGGGAGGCAGAGCTCGGCAACCCCTGCATTCATTGTCTGTTTACTGGGTGACATGCGCTCTGCTAGTTGGGGATGTGGGTAGTTCTAGACCTGCAGGGAAACAGGGATGGGGGGACTTGTTAACGGGGTCTGTTCTATTGTTTTGTAGAGTTAGCACCAGGTATATAGGATTTTACATACATGCTCTCCATGACATCCCGTGCATGGCAGTGATCTAAATCCATTTCTGATGAGGTCACTCCTTTTTTCTGCAAAAGTGCATTAAAAGATTGCTTTTGTTGCTCCAGTTAGGAATCCTTACAAAAACACAGAAGACAAGAGGCATTTGGCAAAACAGGAACAGTTTGTTTAATTAAACATAGCAGCCGGTAGAACAGTTAGAGGCACGAAGTCTGAGGACTATCCCAATTTACAATTGGTATTGGTTCTTCTTTTATACAAAAATACGTCAGGTAATTCAAGTTTCCGTTGCACTTGGGTGAATGGTTAATACAGGAGAGTCTCGACCTCACGTGAACACAGTGTGGCCAGTGGATACCATGTCCAGATGTCCGGCATGGGGAGCGCGTGATCACTATTTGTGTTACATGTGCTAGGTCCTGATTGGCCAAGTGTTCCTAACTCTTGTGGCATCTGACTTTTTATGGTGCTTTTAGGAGCGTGTGTACCCCCTTTGGCTATTTGTGCATTATTGGGGCAATCTCCTCTGAACATTGTAATGCTGCTGCGCTTATCTGTGGGACTTTTCAAGAGTTTCCTGCCTGTCAGCTACGCAGCCTCTAGCCTGTCACATATCAATCAGTAACCACGGGCCTAGGTCTCAGGGCCTGCTTGGCTACATATTTGTGAGTCGAGTCGAGGTTGTTGTCGAGTTCAGAATGGGCGATTCTATTAATACGGACAAAATTTCATTGTTATCGATGAACACATCGATTCCCATATTAACAGTTCTTTTCCACTAAAATAGGATTGCGAGTTCCACAAAATGCAAAATTGCACGGAGCATCTGAACCAATCAAACACTGAGCCAGGCTGAAGACGGCTGAATTGCCAGAAACCGGTACTAGGAAGCTTGTTTCCGGTCCAGGGAAGGCATGGCTTGGCAGTTCGGGCTGGACTGTTCCCATGAGGCACAGGGTCAGAATGATTTGTATATGGCCATGTCTGAACTGGGGTGGCAGAGTGGGCTAAAGAACGGTGATGGATTAAACCCAGATCTGTTGACTGGGTGTCAGTGTTTGATTGGTTCAGATGCTCTGTCCATCACCACCCCCTTTTGTACCACTTTGTTCGCTATAAGTTGACAGGGTATGCTCAGACGTGAGTCCCTTGCTCACTTTGCCACTGGATTCAAGCAAACCTGGCTGAAGACGGCTGAAATGCCAGAAACCAGTCCTAGGAAGCTTGTTTCCGGTCCAGGGAAGGCATGGCTTGGCAGTTCGGGCTGGACTGTTCCCATGAGGCACAGGGTCAGACTGATTTGCATATGGCCATGTCTGAACTGGGGTGGCAGAGTGGGCTAAAGAACAGTGATGGATTAAACCCAAATCTGTTGACTGGGTGTGAGTGTTTGATTGGTTCAGATGCTCCGTCCATCACCACCCCCTTTTGTACCGCAGACCAGTTCTTAGCCATGTTATCCAATGGGAGGTGGATAACATGGCTAAGAGCATTTTGTCGCTAATGCGTGAATATCGCTGTATTTTCAGCGATATTCCCGCATTTCGCCGCTATCGCTGGATATTTTAGCACAATGGAGAAAAACGTTGCTAATAGCATGTTTTCTCCGCTAACATATCCAGCGATAGGCAGCAATAAAAAAAATGCGCTAAGCGCATTTTGCGATAAATACCACTATTCCTTGGTAATATGCGCCTCTGTTTTGAGATCTGCAGCCTGAGTGACACTCGGAAATTACAGCTTAAAAAGTCATGTCTTTAGAGCTTCTAAAAAATTCATATGGTTGCTGATGGTAGAGGCAGAGATAAAGAATTCTAAAGATTGGCAATATGGAAAGAAAATTCACGACCTCCGAGAAGCAGTTTTCCAATTTTGTATACCACTAATAGGTGGACAGTGGCAGAGAGCATGTGCTAGCGTGTACCAAGTAAAACACTGTGGGGCATATGTACAAGCCACTTGGGCCACTTTTGCGTCACTTTTAACATGGGAAAGGTGACGCAAAAGTGGCGCAAGGGGCTGGTAAATCTGCCCCTGTATTGTAAAGAATGGGCCTCTATTTGCAGGCTGTCTTGAAACTGTCAAAATTAAAAAACGACATGGACTCCTCTGGGCAATTTAGAGATAGTTCTTTACTCACTGTAGTTACAGGGGGAAAGATCCCTCTTACACACAGGCAGACTGCTGGTCTCTCAAATTGCTGCTTCACTGGCAGCTCTTTTCATGCACATCTTTCACAATACTTTATTACAAACAGTAAATAATAATTGACTTGCAGGTGATAGATTGAAGATGGGAAAACACTCAAAGACCTGTAATCAAATGACCCCAAACTCTGACCTAATCCTCTACACATTCTTTATTGCACCTCCAACAATGCTTCACAAACAAAGCATTATTCTGCTCGTGAATGCATGTGTATTCGTGGTAAATGTAGTTTAATTGGAGTGTGTGCTTTTATCATCGTGAGCCTAAGACCTCCTTGTTCACTAAGCTAATTTCATTTTCCTGCACCCACTGTCTAATCAGGTTACAATCTATTAGGAAGCAAAGAGTGTGTGACGGTGATCTTGTGCGCTAAACGCATAACCATCTTCGTGCTTACTAAACAAGAGTTGGCCTTTAACTGAAACCCTTTCAAGTTGTTTATCACTGCGCGGAGTTCTGCTATGCAGATTTCTGCAAAGTGTCAAAAGAATTCTGCCATGCTCTGCAGTGTTCCGCAAGAGCCAGAGTGCGGTAAGTTGCGCTACTTGTGCTGATTTTTAGTGACAGGCGTGTGTCTCGAGCTGTAAAGTTGGTGTGAACAGCAACACATGCAGCACAGGAGGATGCTGCTTCTTTCTGCCACTCGAGTAGTTGTTCTACTCGAGCAGCAGCTCCCTCAACGCAAGTGGCAGGTTTCTCAATGTGAGTGGTCGCGGCCTGCCGTGACTGCTCGCAGGGAAAAATCTTGCGGGAAGGTGATCTAGCATATGATTTTTTTTGCTCGCCCTTGCCTTTTTAATGTTGGCGGGCTATGTGAGAAGAAGAACTCTGCTTCGCACCACACTGCAGAGTTTTGCAGAACTACGCACAGTGCGGGGAGTGGGCGAAACTCTGCGAACTTCACCGGCGGAGCTGAATTCGTCATCCACCCCTACTTTTAACCTTACTCCTGTCAGCGAAAGACTTGGGTCTAAACTGGATTTTACCCATTTACAGCTAGTTGTTTTCTACTTGTGTGTGTTGTTGCAATATGTTTTCTTGTTTTACATTTTCTGAGCACTTTATATTTTCTGTGTTGTGCCCATATTTTGCATTTCCTACAACACTCTATTATGCAGCTACGTAAAACTGAAACATAGGGCTTGATTCACAAAGGTAACTTCAAATTTTGAGAAAGTTTACACTTTTGAGTAAGTTTACCACTTTTTAGTACTCACAAACTGCACTTTTGTTGTAACTTACACTTTTGTAGTAACTTACACTTGTGTGCTAAGTACAGCATTACACGTAGCCAACCACTGGTACTAAAACACCCACCGTTAAAAAATTATGGAGGTAGGGACTTACTATAAAAGTGTAAGTTACTACAAAAGCATACGTTATTACAAAAGTGCAGTTTCTGAATACCCAAAACTATTAAATCTACTCAAAAAAGTATGCTATTGGGGGAGAGGAGGGATGTTGGGTAAAGGGTGGGGAGCTGGGTTCTTCTTCTTGTTCTGCTCAGTTGACTTTCTTACATGGCACTTTCACCATAATATGGGCGGTGCATTTCTGTATCGGCATGTTTTACTTGCTTCTTTGAAGACTCTTAGAGAAGACGTGCCCGTCTGTCTCGCTCGCTACATGTGCCTACTGCATGCTTGCTGTTTTGCTTTGCCTATCATTCTTGCCCTTAAACCCAATAAAACAAATTTGAAATTAAAAAAGTATGCTATTGCAAAAGTGCAGTTTATGAAAATCACTGTGGAATAGGTTTTATAGTACTACTGTAGTATACAAACATACTATAAAATGCTTCACATCTTCTACCAGGGTTTAACTAACGGTGTGCAAAATTCATATAATTTGTTTTTGTATTATTAACCACAATTCCAGAGAAATTATTCAAAGTACGCATAGTTAAATACAATTCTAAACTGGTATTTGGCACAATAATTTAGCATAAAATGAGTCAATGTGTTGTTCCTGTGTGTGAGCTCCAATGTTTTGCCATGAACGGCATGTAATTACACAATGTGTTGTGATAGCTTTCTTTCTGTATTTTCACTTAACATAACATTACTGATATTACATGGGATTAGGCAAGCATAATGGAAATGTCATCCTGGCCTAGTTTAAATGTACAGTGCCTTTGTATGAGTAAACACATTACTTCTGCCCAGTGGCTATTGTGCTGATGATAACATGAATGTATACGGCTGGCACTTAAACTGATGGCTGAAAGATGCATCACCATTCAAAGAGCCATGCAGGAGAAGATGGGTGGGAGTGTTCAGGCAGTCCATAAAACACCAAGAACAAACAGAGGCATACATAGCTGCTAAACACTTCCTGAGAAATGGGGTTGCCTCTCACTTCACTGCTGTACTGAGACCTTGTATGATAATACAGTCACATACATTTTATGCTGTTTGGCATTCACTGGCTTCTGCTGAAAGTCTGATGTTATAAGCAGGTGGCATAGCCCTGTTTTCACTTTCAAGGTGCTTTCAAAACACTCCAACACCACCAATGATCCTACGTATATGCTAGTCTCAGACACCCCAAATTAATTAAACACGGTGAAGGTATAACTTCATGCTATTTATTGCAAATGGGTTCTGCCCATTTAGTCTGCCAGCATATTTTGCGTTTGATCACTTGGATTTTGAACCTTTACTCTGGGTGAACCTCACTACCTGAGCCTCACTCACAGTATTTTCATGGTAATTGGACTGAGTGTGTTTACCTCCAGTGTTTGCCTTTTAAGGTATGACCTCTGCTGCACAGCAAGGATAAGGCTGACTACAAGTGAAAAAGTGTACACCAGCCTGCGTGCATGTGTATTGACTGTGCATGAGAGACTACCAATATGCACAGCCTGGTAGATGCTCCAGCTCTTGCCTGTCACAATTATGCGAGCAGCAGTCCCGCTGGGGTTGTGTCCTATGTAGCCCATCATCTAAACCAATCCCAATGCTGCTTTCATGATGTTGGTATAAGTGAGGAGTATAACAGCAGCACCAGGAAGGGAGACGTCGTTTACAATCAACGTGTTACAACGCGTGCCATTACAACGCAATTTTTACAACACAAAATGCATTACAATGCATGTCATTACAATGCATGTTATTACACCGCATGCCACTACAACACATTCCCCAAAGTAATGCCCCGGCAGAGTTAGAATAGCAATTTGCGTTGTAATGGATTATGCTTTGTAATGGCTTGCGTTGTAATGACATGCATTGTGATGGATTTTACAATGTTAAAAAGGCATTTTAATGGCATGCATTGTAAATGTGTGTGTTGTAACATGTCCTATTCCACCCAGATTGGCTAGAGCACACAGCCAAAGTTCTCACACGGAGACGTTCAGGCTATGTCTATGTACCTCCTGGCTCACTGAAACAGCGCTAGTTAGAAGAGCTGAAGTACGCATATTGAATTGGCAGGGGCTAAAGAAATAGCTATACTGACACATGCACTTCAATTCACAGTGACAGGCAGATTGGCTGCCAATCATTATGCCTGGAACAACCCACGTCTCCACCATCGAGTGACCAAAGTAAAGCTGCGCCCCTAGAACACTATAAATAACTTTTGTGTATGTGACAACTAACTCGCACATAGTGGATCAATGACCTGGTGCTCCTCAGGACAAGCCACCCCTGAGCACCCCATAGAGTGGAACTGCCTCCCACTTCCTGTGACTAATGGGGAGGCCAGCAGAAACAGCAGCCCATCGGCGAAGGACACAAGTGGGGAACTGGACATTCGGACTCCTGCTCCAGCTTGAGACTGTTTTGGTTGGGCTCGGAGCCAAGCCAGACAGTACACAAGTGGGCTCCTCATGCTGCCCCAGTGTTGAAAGTGGCTGCCCAAGGTGGGACAGGGGCACCCCATGAAAAAAGACAAAAGGAAAACTGCTGCACGGAGCTAAGTCATATAGCGGGAGAACAGGGTCATGAAACAATTCATTTTCTGCTGGCTGGAGCGTCCCATAATGCCCTGTGAAGGGCATATTTACCTATTCCTCTACGTGCCCCAAGGAGGGGAGGGAACCAATATTTGCATCATCAAGGCTACTGTCAATGTGAGATGCAAAAAGCTGCATTGGGGAAAGTGTCACGAAGTGGCTGTTCTGAAAGTGGCGCTTCAGTCCCAAGATACGGGTTGCGCCGACGATGTGAATGTTTTGCAACGGGTCCAATCCACACAGCAGCGATGCATCATTTCTGCTCGAGGATGTGGCGCTCAGCAGATGAGATGAGTTGGTTCTGCTGGTAAGCACTCTTGGCCCACTTTCAAGGGTCTAGGACTGGCTGGCATCACTTGTCAGGGTAGACTCACAGATGGCAAAGTCCAGGTGCAGATGCAAGGTTGGAAGCCTGTTATGTCCCTGTGGCTTCAGATCAGGAGGCCCATCAACTAGCTATTAGATTCACTCTGGGTTCTAGGTTCAAGAGATGCAGGTCGAGTCCTTCTCACCTAAGCAAGAGGGCAGCAGGCAGAAAAACAGGACAGCAAAGCAGGAATTCAGCAGAGTGCAGTCCACCAAAGTGGCAGTCCTTCAGCAGCACATCAATCCTACTTACTGGCAGAATATACACGGTTTCAGAAGTGTACTGAAGTACTGGTGTATGTGGTCAAGTAGGCCTTGCAGTAGTGAAAAAAAATGTGGGAGTTTTTCACTACCAAAACATGTAAAACATACAAGTACATCTTCTGCCTTTTAAATACATTGATCCACGCCCTCTGGGTTTTCCAGGGCCCAACTTAGTGGTGGCTTATATGTATAAAAAAGGAAGGTTTGGGTTTGGCAAAAAGTTTATCTCGCCAGGTCGGTCAACATGGCAGTGTACAATGCACACACATGCTCTGCAATGGAAGGTCTGAGACAAGGTTAAAGGGCTACCGAAGTTGGTTGCACAATCAGTGCTGCAGTCCCACTAGTAGCATTTACTTTACAGACCCTGGGTACATATATCATCATTTTACTAGGCCCTTTTAAGTTAATTATGTATGCCAATTTTGGATGAACCAATATTACCATGTTTAGGGGCGAGAGCACAAGCACTTTAGCACTGGTTAGCAGTGGTTGTGGTGCAGAGTGCTAATACCACTCCCATTCACCCCAACTAATAGTCTTCTTTATCACAGATACCATCACGTTTAAAGAGACGATATCAGATTGGTGGGTTGTGACCCCAATTGTGGCCACAGGCCACTGACACATTTGATTATGAAATATTAGGAGGAAAGGGATATCTATTTCATGCATAATCAACCTACCAATTCTGAGGGATTTTATAATGTCTTTTAAAAAACCTTGCGGTCACAAAGCATGTGTTTTCACAGACTGCAAGAAATGGGGCCACAAAACAGTTTTGGACATAAGACCCCTACTTCTCTCATTTCTGGTGAATCCCGCTCTCTCCTGAGTTTTTGTAATTGCACTTCTAGGTAAAGCAAACAAGGACCATGGTGGGCTCAATCAAGACCCTATCCCCTTCCCACTACCAATAATTGAAACCCAATCCACATTCCATAGTCATAAAAAGAAACAAATTAATCTTATCTTCCTCGAGTTCATCTTTCTCTTAACCTTCCCCACATCAACAAATCACAGATACATTTTCTCATTAAGCAACAGAGTAACCATTAGAAATCCGTTTACAACAAGAAACAGAGGACATTACAGTCTCCTCGCTAAACTAACCATTTTAAATCTCTAATAAGTCTCCTTGAGTAGAATAGAGACTATCCTGACAAAACCTAATATACTACAATCCTGGGGCCTCATTTATGAGAAATGACGCATCGCTGCATGAAAGCAGCGATGCGTCACTTCTCAGTGCGCCCTCCTTACGTCATGATTGATGCGTCATATTTATAATATGGCGCATCATGTCGCAAGGAGTTACAGATACGTCAGTATTTCTCACGTATCTGTAGGCGCAAAAGTGACGCATTGCTGAAGTGTGTCAAAAAAGTGACGCAACTCCAGCAATGTATACTTTCACATGGGCAAGTCCTATGTTGTTAGTACCTGCGCCAGTCTTACGCCTGCCATGAAGCAGGCGTAAGATTTTGACGCATTAGCGGTCAAGAAATGGCGCAGTGAAATCTTATAGATTTTACTGTGTCACTTCCATGACCCTTACTTCCGCCAAAATGCCCCCCTTGCATACATTATACCTGGCGCAGGTATAATATTGCGCAGGGGTTTACAAAGTGATGCATCTACCTAGATGCGTTACTTTGTAAATATGGCGCAACAAGGTGCATTTTTTACGCCACTGGTGCGTCCCAAAAAGTGGCGCACCGGCGGCGTAAAAGTGACGGACAGCCTCATAAATGAGGCCCCTAATCTCTAGATGGATGTTACTCAATATACCACACTTCACATGTAACAACCTCCTCCAACATCTCGTTGAACAATGACATCTGACTCAAAACATGTCTCCACCTCCTTTCTTTGCTGTCACCGCCTCCTACACATTTTCATTCTCATCTAACCTGCATGGTGATCAATGCACAATTGATGTTCAAGAATAGAAAAAAATATATGTATGAACTAATTATTGACTCAAGTCCAGATCTTTTTTTCATTACAGAAAAATAGCTAGGAGGTGACATTCTACTGATACGCCATTAGGCAAACTCACACCAATACAAAAGCACAACACAGAATAGTCACGGCATCACCATTAGAAAATTAGCAATGATTTGCAAGGAATCAGTTGCAGCCGCTAAAAATAGAAGCCACGATTATCCGGCTGCAAGTGCCTACTAGCAAGAAGGACTGCTGGAATTCTGTGGCAGGGGCACCAAATAATGTGGCAGGACTGACAAAATTATGTGTCAAGAAAAGGCAAATCATGGGTTGTAATCTGGCACATTTTGTGACAGTATTACTTCATTTGTTTGTCATTTTCACACATGCTAACACTGTCTGGGCTAAGGTTTTACCTCATTAGTACCAGTTTAACATGCTATACATAAGTGTTGCTTATGTTTAGCAATAAGCAACACATAGCTGACTAGTCAACCTTTATGAAGGGTCTTCCACTGTGTACAGAGCAAAGTTAACATGGACGGACTCAAAGCTAAACTGACATCAAGCTTAGAGCTTCTACACTTCTACACAATGAAAAAGAAAACAGATGACAACATGGGTGAAGGATGAAATAAAAAAATAAAAACACCAAAATGCACCCTTCAGTGGCAGTAGTACACACTAGGGGCCAGAAGTACGACCATAGCATTTTGCTACTCACAAATTGTGACAATTTGTGAGTCGCAAAATGTTACGTACAACAGTGGCTGAGACACTGTTTGCAATTCCCAATGGGGCAGCAAATTGCATGCCTCATGAATATTAATGAGGCTGTCTCAATTTGCGACCCCATTGGGAATGGCTAGCACTCCCAGGGATGCTGGACTGCTGGGGTCAACAGACCACCATGTCTGGGAAAATGCAGCCCGTTTTCCTTAAAGGAAAACGGGATGCATTTAAAAATAAAAATTATACTTTTCTGTTCATTTTTTAAGGGTAGGCAGTGGTCCCTGGGACCACTGCCTGCTCTTAAAAAAATATTCTCGCATGCATTCCCAAAGGGGAACCCCTTCCTATTTGCAAGTGTCTTAGCACCCTTCTGAGAAGGGTGGTAAACTGAGAGTGTTTTGCGACCGCAGTTGCGGTCGCAAATTGCTCATACATGGGTTCTGGACTTGCTATTAGGAAGGGACGCCCGTGGCATGCCCCTTCCTAATAGTGAGCCGCTAAACCTATATGTGAGTTGCTAATTGATTAGCGACTCACAAAATAGGGTTGTACATTGGCCACACATTTTTTTATGGTCGCAAACTGGTCTAAAAGCCCTTTGCAACTGCAAAAAACAGTTGTACATCTGGCCCTAGATAAAATAGGCTTCCAGGGGCAATAAGATTTTTAAATCCTTATCCAAAAAGCAAAAAGAGCATGTTACTCAAACAGGATTTCAAATGTCCAGTGTTCTAATAAGAAATGTCATGAATTAGTATCAGAATATCTCAATCCTGAAGGTGCATCTTTGTCAACGCCTAAATCACCAGTTTTCTGTGGCTCGTGAGTAGCAAATCATTTCCTCACCAAAAACAAAATATTACAACTACATCTAAAAAAAGAAAACACCTAGGCCTTGATGTATCAAGCCGTTTGCGAATCGCAAAGGCCGAAATTCGCAGAATTTCGGCCTTGAGTCGCAAACGGTCTTTTTGCATGTTTTGGCATGCATCAACATTTCGCAAATTAAGGAATCGCAAAAATTTGCGATTCCTTATTTTGCCATAGCATTTAAGGAATTGCAATTTTTGTGATTCCTTAAATGCTACGTATGTAGCATTTTTGAATTGCGAATTTTGGTTAAGAAATCGCAAATTAACACCAACTTGTAGTTGATATTAATTTGCGAATTCTTTTAAAAATGCACAATTTGGCATTTTTGAAGGTGGCATGTGACGCACACACATGCCCGTAGGGCATGTATGTGCGCCATATGCACACACATGTACATTTCATACATTGGGGAGAGGAGTTGGCCTAACGGCTAGGGCGCTCAACCTCGGACCTGGAGGAACTGGGGGGTATATTATCAAGGGGTTTTATCTCTGCTTTTTTGGCTTTAAAAGCCAAGAAAGCGGAGATAAAATTATCTCCCTATTACCAAGCTGTCGCTAACACCAGTTAGCGACAGCTAATAGGAGATAGCGACCATCATGGGCCCCACTTTGCATGTCAGTGATATTTATCACTAATGATATGCAAAGTGGGCGTGCCAAGATGTTAGCGACTGGAAACAGTCGCTAACATCGCTATCTCCTATTACCAACTTTTGGAGATATTTGCGCTAAGGGCGAATATCTCCAAAAGCTAACACCTGCCCTGAGCAGTTCTTAGCCATGTTATCCAATGGGAGGTGGATAACATGGCTATGAGCATTTGCTCGATAATGCATGAATATCGCTGACTTTTCAGCGATATTCATGCATTGCGGGCGTTTTTTATCGCATTTGCGATAAACCTTGCTAATAGCAAGGTTTATCTGCGATAAAAATCGCCGATGTGCGGCGATAATTTTTGTCTCTAAACAAGTTAGAGACAAAAATTATCGCTAGTTGTTGATAATATACCCCTGGGTTCGAGTCTCGGTAACAATGCCAAAATCTCCTGTGATTCTGGGCAAATCACTTAATCTCCCCGTGCCTAAAATGAAAGTGTGTCCTTATGTAACGTAACTGGAAAATGTGTAAAGCGCTCTGATACCTGATTTGGTTTGGGTCTAGTTCGCGCTATATAAAACTCCGCAAAAAAAAAAATTTCAGGGGTGCAGCAGGGTGTCTTTGAGACACCCCTGCACCCTTGAAATAATTCTCAATTTGCGATTAGCAAATTGCAAATTCACAATTTGAGAATTATTTCACAATCATTCCTATGGGCCTCCTGGCCCATAGGAATGCATTGGAAATTATTCCTTAATTGCAAATTCGCAAAATGCGAATTCGCAAATAAGGAAGATTAAGGAATCGCTAAAAATTAGCGATTTTTTACAAACATTCCATTTTGCGAATTCTAAATAGCGATTCCTTAAAAATCGCTATTTAGAAATCGCAAAATGGAATCTTGATACATCTTGCACCTAGTTTCCAATTTGAACAACCTGCCTCCGAATGACTCAAAGTGAAAAATCCAACATTTAAACTCCTTCGAGCAACTGATCATTCTGGGATTAAATGACCCGGTAAAACTCAGCAAGACAGCACACACAGCATACCCCTGCAAAACATTCAAGACTGTTACCAACAACAACTTATAAACCATGGGCACAATATCAGCACAACTCAATACAACTATACAGCCACTTATTAAAAAAAGTAAACTGGACCCAACAGACCTTAACAACTAGATGCCAATATCAAACACCACAGTACTTGAAAAAGTATTAGGAATAGAAGCTTTCTAACAGATCTCAAACTTCAAGGAAAAGTACATGCTGCTATTCGACCAACAAACACACCTCTGCATACTCCAATTTCCCTGGTCTGCTTTTAGAATGACCAGTGGATAGAAATGGAGGAGCAGCACTAAGTCTCTATTTGATGGCTCCTTCGATACTGTGGTCCATGAAACATTAATGCATAGCCTAGGGAACTAGCTTTTCGGAATCACCCTTGGCTTGAACACTTTCCACCTCATGGACTGATCAAACATTATCTTCAAACATCCAATCACCTCAGCTCCATTCAGCATCCAAGCAGGAGTACTTCAAGGCTCAATCTTATCACTACTCCTCTTTAATGCACACATTAGGACACTCCCATAACTCATCAAACTGTTTCACCTTGCATGTGTTAATATTCATAAATAAAATATGATGTCATTACACACCATGATATATGTAGGCCTGACCACGTCAATACCCGTAGAAACAATGTCAGTGTATGCCATTATCTAGGCACGCATAACATTGCAATACCAGTAGAAACAATGTCAATGTATGCTTTAATTTATGCACGCATAACAATGTCTATATCAGCAAATGATATCAATGATCGCCATGGTAATTGTAGCAATTTTAACAAACTCATATCACCAAGGTGACCTTCCCATCAACCAGAGTCAGAGATACGTGGTGAGACTGGCCCTGTGACACAAACCTGAACCTACTGATTGACAGGTCACAGGTGGGGTTACACTTATCCTAAAGCAAACGCGCACCCAGGGAAAACCCTGATCGATCCCACTGATAGGCAGTTACACCACAAACAGGTTAGAGGAAATTGACGTATCACACAAAAATGCACGACTGTGGTCACGGTCATGTGTATATGAAAAATGAGTAAGACACCCTCTCTCATCACCTATGTGATGTCATCCAGCTGACTGGGGGAGACATCCCTTAAGGATAAGAACCCTCACTCACCCGAGGGTGACATGCTTCATCATATGGGTCCCCCTTACCAGTGTAGAAATCCTAGTCCACACTGGGAGCTACTACTCCGGGATCTTAAAGGAGGAGCTCAGAGATGTTTTTTTGGGCAAAGGGATGATAATCCCATATGTGAGCAAGATGGGAGTAGTGAGGATGACAGCGCTGTATCTAGGCAAAAACAAGTGAATTAAAACTATCTAAGGGGATACACTAAACTATTTTAATGGTGTGTTCCACTTGACAGGGTTAAAAAAGTAACAGCACAGTGGTATAGAGGTAGAACCACTGTCACTAGGTGGTCGACATGTTTCAGCCTCTTGATCATGCAGTATCGTCGGCTTTCTTCAGGACCAGATGGAAAAAGTGTGATATTGCTGTTGCCTATATGTGACAAAACAATAAATTGATACTATAAATACTACACCGGTATTCCTGTCTTTTGTTCAGATGATCAGGGTATACCCAGGTATCTTCATTCAGTAGGAAATCCTGCCTCACCTCTACCTGGCAAGCTGCTCTGGGAGGAGGCCCCGCACTGTCCGTCGGTACCTCGTGGCTCGAGTAGAGCTAGCCCTACTCGAGCCACGAGGTACCGACGGACAGTGCGGGGCCTCCTCCCAGAGCAGCTTGCCAGGTAGAGGTGAGGCAGGATTTCCTACTGAATGAGGATACCTGGGTATAACCTGATCATCTGAACAAAAGACAGGAATACCGGTGTAGTATTTATAGTATCAATTTATTGTTTTGTCACATATAGGCAACAGCAATATCACACTTTTTCCATCTGGTCCTGAAGAAAGCCGACGATACTGCATGATCAAGAGGCTGAAACATGTCGACCACCTAGTGACAGTGGTTCTACCTCTATACCACTGTGCTGTTACTTTTTTAACCCTGTCAAGTGGAACACACCATTAAAATAGTTTAGTGTATCCCCTTAGATAGTTTTAATTCACTTGTTTTTGCCTAGATACAGCGCTGTCATCCTCACTACTCCCATCTTGCTCACATATGGGATTATCATCCCTTTGCCCAAAAAAACATCTCTGAGCTCCTCCTTTAAGATCCCGGAGTAGTAGCTCCCAGTGTGGACTAGGATTTCTACACTGGTAAGGGGGACCCATATGATGAAGCATGTCACCCTCGGGTGAGTGAGGGTTCTTATCCTTAAGGGATGTCTCCCCCAGTCAGCTGGATGACATCACATAGGTGATGAGAGAGGGTGTCTTACTCATTTTTCATATACACATGACCGTGACCACAGTCGTGCATTTTTGTGTGATACGTTACTTGGGGAACGCACTTCTAGTGGTCCTAAAAATTCCCCTATAGACCCCCAATCTACGGTAGTTGTTTCATAGAGGAAATTGACCCCAATAAAACAAATTTGTCCAAAGGCGCACATTCCCAACATACCACAAAGATAGATGTCACATAACATTAGGAACACTCAGCCAAGGACACAGCATACACCCCACATGTAGTGATCACATGCTTCCCACACTGGACATCCGGACACATACTCACTGGCCCACACTAGCTCTCCGGAGGTTGAGAGCTACCTGTGTCCCCCTTATCAGATGGTTGTACTTGTTGTTTATGACTAGGCCCAGAATGCCAGATCGGTTTACTGTACCTTACGAATGGTTTAAATGGACGGGCAAAGTTTCAGGACAATGAGAGACTTTCTTCAGTTGCTTCTCTGTTCCTACTCTCCGGGCTGCTGTGTTTAATTAAATCAACTTGTTCCTGTTTTGCCAAACGCCTTTTGTCTTTTCATTTTTTAAGGTAAATTCAAAACCGATCAACACCTGTAATAATTACACTGATGACACCTGAATAATCCTTAAATTGGAAAAACCTCATGATCTTGATGTTGGAAACTATGTGATTATCTCAGAGACAGTTGACCACTGGATGGATGTTGACCTCAGTCTCAAGAATTAACATCTATTATCATGCCTTTTGGGACATATAAATATGTGCAAATGCCTTTTGGTTTAATTCGGCTTCTGCTCTTTTTCAGGGGGCAATGGAACATGTATTGGAAGGAATTAAAGGTGTGAAAATATACCGGGATCATGTATTAGTGCATGGGAAAAACCAGGAGGAGCATGATTTTAGAGTTGGTGAAGTGTTGAAGAGGCTGAGTGAAAGTTGACTTCCCTTAAGCATGAAAACTATAGATGTGGTGTATCAGAGCTAGAATATTTGGGACATTTGATTATTGCAGATGGAATTTGTCCTCAGGAGAATCTGGTTAAATCCATAAATGAAAAGGCAAGCTCCAATACGAAAGATGAACTGGTGAAATTTTACAGGATGTAGAATTTTACAGCAAGTTTATTCCCAACTCTGCTGAAGGTAGTTATAGTATGAGGAAACTGTTAAAGAAATGGATATACTTTGATTGGTAGCAAGAGTGTGAAAAGGAATTTGTACTGGTAAAAAAGAATCTGTCCATGGCGGCGAACTTCAGTAGTTTTGAGCGAGAAGCGAAGACCATTCTGAGAACTGATGGAAGAGCAAAAGATTTAGGTGTGGTATTAGAACAGATTACTGCAGAGAAGGTGAACACAATTTTATTTTTTTATTAGATCGTTGTGGGGAGCTGAAACCAACTATTGTGCCATCGAAAAGGAAGCATTGGCTGTTTATTGGGCGACAAGAAGACTAAAAAAGTTCTTGTGGGGCAGCTCTTTTGAGATTAAAACTGACCATAAGTCTTTTGTTGGATGGGTATTGATGGTATGTCTGGTAGAATAAGGAGATGGGTTAAAGCATTGGAAGAATTTGACCTTGTTGTTTCTTTGTGCCGGGTGCGGTGAACATTATTGCTGATTGTTGCTCCAGATAATGTGTAGAAGGGGAAAACAATCAGGACAGTTTTGTAATGGAAGATGAGTTTGGTGATGAAACTGTTAAAGTCTGTATTGTGTCGGATGGTATTGTATAAGAAGATAAATGGAAAGAAGCGCTAGAAGGTGACACTCAGTTGCAAAAAGTTACACGTAGAATAAAGGATGGATGGACTGGAAAAGATAAGGCGTGAAATTAATTAAAAGTTATTGGCAAGTAAAAGAGGAACTTTCTTTGGAAGATTGTTTGGTGATTAGAGTGGTAAGATTAATTCCGCCTGCGAAGGTGAGAGTGAGATGATTGGTTGGGCCCATGAAAGCCGTCCTGGAATATCTAAGACCAAGAAAAGAGTGAGGGAAAATTGCTGATGGCCAGGAATGAACATCCTAATCAAAGGGTTGTAAGTGATTATATAGAATGTGGAGAGAGTGACAAGATTTTGAAGTGCAGGACGCAACCCATGGTGATCAGAGCACAAGCACCAGGTCCTTGGGTTGATCTAGCTCTTGATATTGTAGGTCATATTAGAGTGTTGGGTAGTGATACATTTATAATTACATGCATCAACCTGCTCTCTGGGTGGCCGGAGTTGAAGGTGGTAACCTCAGTGGAAATACGTGATGTAATGCTGGTTTTGGAAGATTTATTTGGAAGGGAGGGATTTCCAGTATCTCTCTTGACTGACAATGGGGTTTAGCTGACTTCTAGGTTGATGGAAGAAGATGTAGAGGTAAGGGGCAATAAACACAAAATAATCACTTTAGCATAGAGGTGCAAACAGTACGATTAAGCGCTTATTAAGGTGATCAAGGATTGTATACAGCATGCGCTGGTCAATGGTCTGAATTGAATGGAAGAGCTAGAAAGGAAAGTTTACAGGTATCGACTGACTCAAAGTTCATCAACAGGGGTAACACCCTTCTTGTTGTTCAAGAAGAGATTTTCAAATGGCATGGTCAGTCCAGCATGGGTAAACAAGTGAAAAAAGGAGGAAGTAAGAAAGATACTTAGGATGAAAAAGTGAGAATGGAAAGTAATAGGGGCATGGAAAGAGAAAAAGTATTTTGAGTAAAGGGAAAGATCGATTTGATGAGTGGATGGCTGTGAAGAACACATAGGTCAAGGTTGGGGATTGGGTGAAAATAAAGAACACAAGGAGAGGTGGTTTGATGGATAAGTCGGGCAACCTATAAAGGTTAACAAGGTATTTAAAATTGCACTGAAAACAAAATATCACCACAATTTGAATTTAAATAGGGGTTCTCTTTGGAAAAGAGCTTCATGTAAGGAACACATATATGGTGGGCATGGGTCAAGGAAGGCTCCAGAGAAATTGCATACCAATGATGAAATGCAGACCATAAAAAGGAAAAGTTTACGAGTGAGTAAGAGACCTGCCGCTTTGATGATTTTGTGTGAATTTCATTTGCAGAGATGCTGTTGTATGTATAGTTAGTGTTTAGCAATGTGTATATTGTTAAGATTTAACATGTGTTGCATTGTACCTTGTACAAAATGTCGGATTTAATCCATTTGATTACTATTATGGGAGAGGTGTGTGGTATGTTGGAATACTTAGTATGGAATCTTAATATGCTGACTACTCCAGGGTTACAATGTGATGATTCAAAGGGACAGGATTTGGAGCTGAGAAGCTGGAGTGGCCAGACATCTGATGGAAGGGGTCTCTAGACTGGAGTTTACAATAAAGAAGACTACTCATCTATTGTGTTTGTGTGTACTTTCATCCTTACAAAATCCCCAACCTTTACCTGCCCTGAAGAGAGGGAATGTAGTATCACAGTTAATGGCTTCACAGTGGGCAAGTAGCAGCAGCAATCACAGAGTTGAGCCAGTGTCCTGTGAGGACATATGATGGGCACTACAGAATAAATAATCTGTATCCATAGTCCATCCCTCATTGCTAAGCCTGCGAAGGACCTACATCTTCAGAAATTCTACACCTATTCAAAGATCTGCAACCCAAAGATTTTAGCACACCTAGAAATAAGGAGTGATGGAAATTATGGGGCATGAGTGGTAGGAGGTAGGTGTTGATCAAGCGCAGGGATATGACCAGTAGGAATCGTTTTGTAGATGCATTATATTCACTTGCTGCAGACAAGTAAAAAGAATGAACATTATATTGAACATTAATTTCTTTAAAAGAAGGAAGGAGAAAATACAAATTCTAGATTGATTAGGAAGCTTCCTTCGGTTCATTATTGTTTCACAGGGTACATGAACCGAGCCTGCACAGGGGAGGCCGCCAATGCAGTGAACAGAAAGTGAGAAGCCACTGTTTAGGCAGGTATCAAATGCTTTTCTTTTTCAGGCTAACTGCTCGATCAGTTTCAATAACCGGATAGGTAATCCTATCACAAAAATGGTCTTCTCCATGGCTTCCACTGCTCTCCTTTACCTGGTAAAACATGGTATCAAAAAGGGGGTGCTACTGGTCTAAATAGGCTAGAAAGTGTCTGCTTTCTTATGAAATGTGTAAGTACAGACTGGAGAGTAAGAAGTAAGAAAACCCATCAGCCCACCCATTGGCGGAACCTCATCATCTGGGATTTGAAAGTGTGAACTGGTATCCACTAAGGCACTCACTCTCAATATCGTGAGCAAACCCTAGAGTCTGATCCACCAGTGATGGGAAGCCAGAGAGTAGTTATTGTAAGAGCTGTGGAAAAAAGTTGCAGTGCTCAAGAAAGTATATGTGCTAATAAAGTAAATGGTGTATTAAGATTGACTATCATGGTGCCTAAGAGCAAACTTTATTATGGCGGTCACCATGATGCCAAGGTTAAAAACAGAGTGTAGATAGTGTCTCAACAAATACTACTATCTTGATGGTAAAGTTAACTGGTCGACATGTTTCAGCCTAAAGAGGATTTCTTCAGGACCTATAGTAACAACACTACTGCAACTGTGACCAAAGTGTAATAAGAACTACATACCATGAATGGATGCCCTACCATCTAGAAATGTGTTGATTGGTAGGCTCATAAGTCATGATTGTAAAACTTCTCTCCTAAAAAGGAAACAGTATGTACAGACACAAAATATAATAAATGAAAGCAGCATATTATGGTGCAGACATATGACTGCCAAAGAGACATTACCCATACTTTATTTATTAATTAATCACTCACCTAGAATTTACTTGGGAGTGGCCTCACCTCGCCTGGCACTCGCTCAGGTAACGAGGCCCCGCTCTGGAGAAATAGAGACAAAAAATAATACCAAAGAGACATTACCCATACTTTATTTATGAATTAATCACTCACTCAGAATTTACTTGGGAGTGGCCTCACCTCGCCTGACACTCGCTCAGGTAACGAGGCCCCGCTCTGGAGAAATAGAGACAAAAAATAATACCAAAGAGACATTACCCATACTTTATTTATTAATTAATCACTCACTCAGAATTTACTTGGGAGTGGCCTCACCTCGCCTGGCACTCGCTCAGGTAATGAGGCCCGCTCTGGAGAAATAGAGACAAAAAATAATACCAATTGAATCACTGTCATGGTATAAATCCATTTCATAAAATCCCCTGGTGTCGAAAGAATGGAGGAGGACCGCAGTTCTCAGCTAGCCTAGCCAGCTGGTGACTAACAATTTAAAAATTGGAGAATCTATTTTCTAAAATCTATTTATTGAAAAGCTGTTATTGAAAAACTAACTTTTATAGAAAAAACGAGTAAATGAAACCCACTTGTACAAGTGTTACTCTGAGTTTAGTTCAGCCCTTATATACACATTAACCAACCAGACCACGTAATGATCAGATATGTGTTCTGGGTTTCATTTACTCGTTTTTCCTATAAAAGTTAGTTTTTCAATAACAGCTTTTCAATATATAGATTTTAGAAAATAGATTCTCCAATTTCAGAGGAGTCTGAGGATACTTGTTTAATTATTAGATTTTGATTCAACACAATCTTTGAATTTATGTTCCTGATCTGTTTGAATCGATTGTGTAGATGCAGAACTACCTCTTAGTGCACCCCTGAATAAATAGGGGGGCACTAGTCTTTTCTAGTGTAACCTTATGAGTGAAAAGGTTCTTTATATAACAATATTATTTACTGCGTTCTTTTGTCAGTTGTATATATTTGTTGTAGATATATGTGTAAATATATGTGTAAATTGAATGTCATTGATAGGACTATACAAAAGCATTTATTTGCATGACGGATTACTATAAATAAAATTGGTAATCATGTTTATGATTAGGTATGCAATCATTTGTGTAGATTAAAAGTATTGTGGAGAATTTTGTTCCTAGTATAAGGGAATTGTGAGTCCCTTATCGTTTAAATATTGGAAGATCTATCCCTCCCGACCGATTTTTGTTTTTTGCAGTTTTGTTATTTTGGGAAAGCAAAAGTTGATGAAGTATCTGATTAAAAATATTGGACTTGATATTTCAGAAAGACCTAAAATGAAATATGCACCATGATCTATTGAAATTTAGAGCTGCTGGCTCAATACAAGTAAAAAAGTTGATGGCGGTCTCTTTCCTGTTCTTTTGTTAGCAGCATATAAGGCAATGGTTCAATCCCAGGCTTTGTATGGTGCAGAAATCTTTTGATTGAACAATATCAATCCTTAGGATCAGGGCGAGGAGGGGTGCTGTCTTAAATATCGATTAGCCCTCCCTAAAACCACAATGGTGCAATCAGTAAAGTTGGAATTAAAGTTAATTTCTTTGAATCATACAGCCCTGCATCAAACCTTGAAATATGTATGTATTTATGTGTTATATCAAGCATCCTTGGCATAGTTTCCCCCAAACCTTTTGCTTTCATGTCTCCTGTTTTTGCCGACTTCATATTTGCTGGCCTCAGGACTCTGCTCACTTTACCACTGCAACACAGTGCTAAAGTGCTTGTGCTTTCTGCTCCGAACATGCTAACATTGGTTTATACCCAATTGGCAAATTTATTTTATTTATAAATGCCTATTAAAGTGTACTACATGTGCCGAAAGCCTGTAAATTGAATGTCACCAGTGAACCTGCAGCACTGATTGTGCCACCCACATAAGTAGCCCTTTAAATCTTCAAACATTTCAGGCATGCCATTGCAGAGCATTTGTGTGTAGTTTTAACCTGCCAAGTTGATCTGACAAAATAAACCTTTTATGAAAAAGTATCCTAAAATGCACTCCTGGTTCTTCCCAAAACGTTTATAAATAGTTAGGTGGCTGACCAGTAGCGATTTTATGCACAGTGTCACATGATGTAAATACATTTTTATCACAAGGTTTAAGCTGGTTCCTGCTGACATTGTTGGGGTGTTTCTAATATAGTTACCCCTGAGGAAGGGCAGCAGTGCCTGAAATGCATTGGGTTCCATTTTATGGACTGCGCTATGAAGAATCATGAACTGATTTGGGTTGTAAGGAAAGCCAGATCCGCACCTGTTGAAACTTTGTTGGACCACTTGTATTAAACTTAGATGAATTTAGAATACTAATGGATTAAAACTGGATTAAAACATGATGAAGAAGTATGAACATGTATGACTGCAAATTTGTTTGGTTGTGCATCCTGGTGTTTGATGGGTCTGGCAAAACTTGAGTTTTATTTCAAAAGAAACCTTTTGCCAGGCCCAAACCTTCCTTTTTGATACACATGAGTCACCCTTAAGGTAGGCAGCTCCAAGGGTAGGGTATAATGTATTTAAAAAGTTGGACATGTACTTTTAAGTTTTACATGTCTTGGTAATAAAAAAAGTCTTACATTTGTTTTTTACTGCTGCAAGGCCTATCTCTTCCATAGGATAACATTGGTGTTGCCTTATTACATTTTATGAGTGTAGTTTCCAAATGGGAAGAGATAACTGATTCATATTTGGTGATGGTGGAATCTTAATTTAAAATCCTAATTGATGGTGAAGTCGGATTCAAATTACAATTCTGAAAATTTTACTTTTAGGAAGTTGGCATATTCTTGCCTTAGCCATTTGGTGTCTGCTGTCTGTCTCTGATCACAAGGCTTGGTGTAGTTGGCAGTTAGGCTTTATGTATCCCCTATACAGCCAGACACAGTGAGAGCTTAGATGTGATTAGATGGGCCATCACTGACAGGATGGGAAGGTGGAGCTGGGCCCAGTTTTACTTTCACCTGAATAGGCTGTGTGCAATCCCCACACAAAGGGCTGCATACCCCCTGTAGATATTCTGGAGGCAGGGCAGAGAAGACCGGACATCTTTGCACTTCAGGGGCTTACCTCTAGAAACTTCTCCCCACTTCAAAGGAACAACTGTGTATAAAAGAAGGATCTCAGACCCCCACCACTTCAGTACACTCCTGGACCTTTTGGATACTCTGCCAGGAAAAAGGACTCTGGGCTGTCGAAGGACTACCACTCTGCTGGACTGCACTCTGATGGACTCCTACTTTACTGTGCTGACCTACTGCCTTCTGCCCTCCTGCCTGAGTGAGAAGGTGGGACCTACATCTCTTTAACACAGAGTGACTCCAAAGGCTGCTTGGTTGGCCTCCTGATCTGAAGTCTCTGGGACATAAAAGGCTTCTAACAACCTTGCATCTGAACCCAGACTCTGCCATGTGGGAGTCTACCCTGCCAAGTGGTGCCACCCCAGTCCTGGACCCTTGGATATGGGCTTGTGTTTTGCCAGCTCTGTGGATACAATGGAACAGATGCATCTCCTCTCCTGCACGGTGCAACCTCAAGTAGAACTGACACAACTCCGTTGCTGTGTGGATTGAATCCACCACAAAGACTTGCATCACAGCCCCAACCTGCATCGCCTTCAGAACCATCACTGTGCAACGCATCATCGGGGCAGGCCCTCACATCTCTCATTGACGACTGCTTTGATGACAATGCTGGACTCCCCATTGCAGTCTTGCAACTATCCAGAACAGACGCATCGCCCCGCCTATGCGTTGCATCCTCAACTCCGGGTTTCGCATCGCAAGTCCTGTTAACGGGATCCTAGATCACTACGCAGGCTCTTGCACCGCAGCCTTGCCACATCTCGGAACTGACACATCACTTCGGCTGCATGACTCATCTTTGACGTAGACCACCACAACGCAATGCAAGCTAAGATTTAAGATACTTTGTTTAGGAGGACCTACTAGGTCCCTGTAGCTGGCTCGCACTTTATCGTAATCAGGCTGAACTTGTGATTGTGTCTCGATCAAGCACAACCAGATATCCACAGTTGGCGCTTTACTCCTTGTTGTGCTATTTTCTCTAAACAATGTAAAATGTAATATCTCCATTTCTACTTATTACATTTTTGTCATTTTGGTCTTGTTTTATTTATTGAATTTAACTCTCTTTTTCTAACCTGTTGTGGGAGTTTTCACAGTTTTACTGTTTGAAGTGCTGCACAAATACTTTACAAGGGGCACGGTTAAGTTGAGGTTTCCTTCTGCCTTACCCTGACTAAGAATGTGGTTGCTGCTTGACCGGGGCTCACACCCCAGTCAAACTGTAACCCAATTTCTAACGTTATGTATGCATGTGTGTTGTATGTGGATAACACAAATCTGGCCAAGTGGCAGTGGAGCACAGTATGTGGTGAAAGACAAGAATAATGGGCCCGATTCACCAAAGAAATCTGAGACAAAATCCTAACTTTATGACTTTCGGTATCCACAAAGTGCATTTAAGAGTAGTAAAGTTAGGAATCCTGGCTTTACTACTCCTACATGCCATTTGTGAATATCAAAAGTCGTAACGTTAGGATTTTGTCTCAGTATAACCTAAGTTTTAGTCTTAAGTTTACGAACTTAAGTAATGCGAGAGGAGGCTAGGTTGTTGACTGTTAATGCACTGTAAAGTAGTGTTTTTAAAAAGGTGAATATTAATCTTTTTCTTAAATTGAAGCTGTGTTGGGTCGGTCCTGATGGAAGAGGGGATGCTCTTCCAGGTCCTGAATGCATGGGTAGAAGAGGCCTATTGCCTTGTTTTTTCTTTTTTTTACATTTCCTAGCGAGTAGTCTGATGGGGCCATGGCTGCATGTGTGCCAAGAACCACCAGAGATTGTGAGCTTGTCTGCAAGCTAAGCAGGGGTGCCTGTCATAATGTTTTTCCAAATGGTGGAGCTGATTTTGAAGATGGCTAAAGCTGGCAAGGGGAGCCAGTAGCGTACCATCAAGATGGGGGTGATCATATATCAGATGATATGTGAATAAACTTGTCAGTCACAAAACTTTATTTTGCCTCAATTAAGAAGCGTAAAAGTACAAGTAATATAATAAGATTAATATATATAATAGATAATAATTGAATATAAATATATAATATATATAATATACATAATAAAACAAATTATAGGAACCTTTTAATACAAAATGCAATATTCCTATGATCCCTTCATAAATCACGAATTTGTAATTAAATTAAATACATAATAAATCCATAACTTTAGACTCAGCATCTATACAGTATTTAGACAATCCCACAACCTGGTCCCCTTCCAATCACTCAATTCATCTATATAAAAACTCGTAAAATACTCATATGTGCTAAATATTACAATCACCTAATAAGTATAAATGTATAAAACGGGTAACATATAAGCCATCATTTTTTATTACTAAAATCCATGCATAATTCATAAATTTATAGTTTAGAGAAATTAGTGAAAATCCATTGCTTTTAACTCTGCATCTGTATGATATTTAACAGTCTCAAAACCTACCCCATATATGCCAACATTGAATTATTCTGTATAAATCTCAAAAAGTGCAGATATGTGTTAAAAATGAGAAATACATTTTCCACGCGGTTGCCTCTAAGGGTGTTTACAAACAAAACTTATTGATCATACATATCCAAAGGTTGCTACTAATTGTTACAAATAAGTGCAAAAAAAAGTGAACTATTATGGATCCAGGGTTTAAGGAAGCAGGTTAAAGTAGTTGGAAGCTACTTTATAAATATTGCTGACGTGACTGTCTCTCTTAACTTACAAAAGTCAGAATTTCATGCCGTGAAATTTGAGAAATTTAAAAATAGAGACATAAGCTTTCTAGAAAAATATATATATATATATTGAGATCTGCATGGGAGATGGAACGCGAGTTTTCCTTTGTCCAACTTTTTGCAAACCAAGCGCTAAGGCAGGAGATCCTAATATTTTTGCATCGGACTTTTAATTCAATTTTGGAACAGCAACAATGTTTGTGTTCCTGGTAGGAAACCTTCCAACACTAATATTTTGCTTGATCGCACATTGTTAAGGAGTTTACAAGAACGTTTCGTAAAACCGGTTCTATTAAAGTATGGCATTAAAACACGAGCAGCAGCTGACATTTGTTTATGTAGTATATGTTTTCTAAAGGTGGTAATTGCAATCAGACACGCTTTAAAGAATGTAAAAAGTGCAAAGTTTTCATTATAATACACTATTTGTTTTATACGAGTTTAATTCAGTTGAATATTTAGTATGTTTAATTGCCTTTTGTTCTTAATTAGCTGAAATTAAAACTTTGAACTTCAAGAAAAAGGGAAGAGTAGAGGTAAGAGGAAAGGCAAGGGAAAGTGGAAGAGCGAGACAGGACAGAAAATGTGATGTGAAGAAAGGGAGGGGATGAGAAAAGGAGGCGGAGAGAGGTATGTTGGAAAATCAAATTAGGACACCTTGTGAATGGGAGACATGGGAGATAAGGGGAGAGGCTGAAGGGAAGGAATGAAATGAAAGGGAAGCAATGAGGGAATACAGCTGTAAGGAATGTGAGGGAGGGAAAGGGAGAATATGGGAAAGCAGAGAAGAGGTTAGAAAGGGAAACTATAGGAAGGAAAGGGAGGCTAAGAAAGGAATGAGTAAAGATGGTGAGCAGATTGGAATGTAAAGGAAACAAGTGAGCAAGAGGGTGGATTGAAATTAAAGGGAAAAGGGTAGGGAATCAAAGGGGAGGGAATGAAAGATGGCAAGCGATAGGAAAAAGGTAGTATTGGAGAAGGGAGTAGAGAGTAGTGGAGGGAAGGAATATTAAAGGAAGGAGAGGGGATAATGAGGGAGGAGTAGATAAGGGAAGAAGTAAGGTAATGTCAAAGGGAGCAGAAGGAGAGGAGATCGTAAGGGAGAAGTGGGAAGAAATGGGCAGGGAATTGAAAATGAAGAATAGAAAAGGAAGGATTGAGTACTGAAGGGAGAGGACAAATAAAGGGGAGTAGGGAAGGAAGGGAAGGGAAGAGGTACAAAAGGAAGACAGGGAAAGGTAGAGGATAGGATTGAGATGCAGAGGAGGAGAGGACAGAAACAAAAGGGAAGGAAATTAAAGGGAATGTATAAATGTTGATAAGGATTCATAACAGTGTTAGTTATTGGCAGTAGAGGTGGCAAGGAAAAGGAGAAAGGGTGAAAGGGAAAAAGGAATAGGAAACAACGGAAAAAGGAAGAAAGGGAATATGTAAAAGTTGAAGAGAATTGAAGGGGCAATTGAACAGAATGAATAAAAACTTAGAGAGGAAGAAAAAAGCAAAGGGAAGGAGTAGGGAGAGGAGGAAATGTAAGGTGGTGAAGGAAAAAGGGTAGAGTTTGGTAGTGGAAGGGGGATACAGTGTAAGACAGACGGGGAAGGGATTAGTCAGAAAGGAAAGTGGAGGGGAAGGTGGATGTTAGAAATGGGGGTTTCTAGTCGGCAGAGTTTGGCATCTTTGTCCAAATAGGTACCCTTGCTTCTAGTCAGGGTAAGGGGAATACACACTCTAAATAACCCCTGCTCACCCCCTTTGGTAGCTTGGCATGAGCCAACAGGCTTATCCCAAAGGCAATGCACAGTGATAACACCACAAATGGCCACCACAGTGGTTTAGAAAAATAAAGAATTTTTATCTAAACTTAATAAGACCAAAACGACAAACATACAACATGCAAGTATTAAGAAAAATGACTTTCAGAAGGTTTTAGCAACTGAATCCATAGAAAACTATGGATGCGTGATTTCTTTCACAGTACCTGTCATTGCGAAAAAATTCACCAAGCCAAACAGCCGCAGCTTTGAGCAGCACAGAAAAACAAAGAGATGCGTAGTTTTCTGAGACCTACGTGGATGCGATGTGGCAGTTCCACTGGACACCGTGGAGCGGTGCGTTGGGTCCAGTCTGTAGGGAGAAGTAATGCGTCGATTTCGAGATGACTCCGATCCGTGGGTGATGCGTCTGGGAAAACTTGCCACAAAGTGATGATTCGCGGATATCCGGGATGCGTCTGCGAACGATGTGGTAACGTCGAGGGGCGCTGCATCAATTTCTTCAGCAACGATCCCTCGATGTGTTTATTCTTGCAGCGGCGAGAGGCGCTGTGTCGGTTTCAGCAGCGGTGTGGCAGGGAGATTCTTCTCGCACCACCGTGTTGCATCAGAAAAACTGTTGCAAAAAGAGCGATGCGTCGATTTTCTTGTTGTTGCGTTGCTTTCCAGCTTCTAGCAGCAGAAGCAACCTCCAGAGGCCCTCACACAGTCACAGGCACTTCTGGCAGCTGGCAGGTCAGAAATCCCAGCAAGGAAGTTCAGGGGAGCTGGAGGTGAAGTCTTTGTGATCCTGAGACTTCAAAAGACAAGGCAAGCTCTACTCAAGCCCTTGGAGACTTTCCTCATCTAGGGGACACAGTAAACAGCAAATTCATTCTCCTTTCCTTGGCAGAAACAGCAACCTCAGATCAACCCCAGACACAGCAAGGGCAGTACTTCTCCTCAGTCTCTCCAGCTCTTCTCATTGGCAAAGGTTCCTTTTGGTTCCAGAAGTAGTTTAAAATTCAGGGGTTTTAGGTCTAATACTTATACCCCAAAATGTCTTTGTTCTCTTTGTGCAAGGGTCTATGAGCCCAGTCCAAACCAGTCCTGTCCTCTCTTGTGCAGCTGCCTGGCCAGAGGTGGTGACAGCATTGTGTAAGGCAGACAGGCCATATTCCGGTCTAAGGGAAATCTCCTCCCCCCACTCTACATGCAGACGGGGCCTATTCAGGTGCTAGTGAGAACTCCTTCCCCTACTCTGAATGCAGCCCAAGTCTATTCAGCCCAGCCCTGACTCATTCAGGAAAGGCAGGACACACATCAACCCCCCCCAGTGGCTGTCTGAGAGAACGCACCTCCCCAGCCACTGTCCCTTCAAAACAGTCAATACACAAACAGACAGAGGCACACAGAATGGTTAAACAATAACATGCCTACTTTCTAATAGTGGTATTTTTAAACAAAGAATGTTAAAATCACCCTCACTAAAAGATGCATTTTAACATTCTGAGTTCAGGCATACTAAACTTTATTTCTCTACCTTGTTCCCAGGGCAGTAATGTTTATAAGATGTTATAAACAAACTCCCCATTCTGTTCTTTGGGAACAGGTAGCCTTGCAATAGTGAAAAACGAAATTGTCAGTAAGTCACTATCAGGACATGCCACACACATCAGGGCATGTCCTACCTTTCACATACACTGCACCCTATCCACAGAGGTACCTTGGGCCCATCTTAGGGGTGACTAACATGTAAGAAAAGGGAAGGTTAGGGCATGGCAAGTGGATGCACTTGCCAAGTCGACATGGCAGTTCGCAAAGTGTGCACAGGCACTGCAGTAATAGGCCTGAGACATCCTTTCAGGGCTACTCATGTGGGTTGCACAATAAGTGCTGCAAGCCCACTAGTAGCATTTGGATTACCAGCCCTGCCACACACAGTGCACTTTACTAGGGACTAAACAGTAAATAAACATATGCCAATCAGGGAGAACCAATCATGTTCACAATTTACACAGAGAGCATATGCACTTTAGCACTCATTAGCAGTGGTAAAATGCCCAGAGCCCTACAACCAACAACAACAGGTCAGTAAAAAATAGGAGGAAGAAGCACCATGTTTGGGGATAACCCTGAAAGAAGGACCAAGTCCAACAGTGGAGGAATGTGAAACAAGAAGAGTTGGAAAAATAGGGTAGAGAAGTGGGAGAAATGAAGGGGAAGTAGTTAAAGAGTAAGGAAGAACTTAAAGAATAAAGCGAAGGAACACATACAAGGTAAAAGAAAGGAGAAGGTAACGGGAATGGGGAAAAGTACAGGTGAAGCAAGGGAACAAGCGGAAGAAGACAAGAATGGAAAGATATGGAGAAAAGGAATGGGGAGGATAGGAAATGATCAAAGGGGATGGGAAATACAGACATTGAGGAAAGGGTGTGAAATAAAGGAAGGGATGCAAGAGGAAGTGTAGGTAAGCCACGAGGAAGGAAGTAAAGAACACTCTACGATGGGCACAGAAAGGGACCAGCAAGAGTAAGAAGGGGGAGGATAGGGGTAGGTGTGCCAGGAAAGGAGCAAAAAGGTTATGAAAGAAAGTCAATTTCTGAAACAGAAGAAGGAATGATAGGTATGCCAGTGAAAGGGTATGTTTTAGAAATGGAAACCGAGGATAGAGATAAGAAGGAATATGAAAGGGAAGAAGAGGGATGTGAAGCAAATGTTAAACAAAAGAAGTAGTAAGGGAGTTTGGAAAGGAGCAGAATGAGAGAATGGTGAGGCGGTGGGAAAGCCTTGGAAAGAAATAGGCAAGAACAGAAAACTGAAGAGTATTGGAGCAAAAAAGAAAAGAAGGAGCAGGGAAGCATATATGTGGGGAGGAAAAGGAAGGAAAGTGGTTGACAGGAAGGAAAGGAAGAGAAAGGTAGAAAATAAGGAAAGGAATAGGAAATGATGGGTGAAGGGGAGGAGAGGAAAGGAAGGAAAGAGATGGGAAGAGAGGGGAAATTGAAGGGAATGGATGGGATGGTGAGGGATGGAACGATGATGAAGATACATAGCAGGATTGGGTAGTGGAGTGGAAGAGAGAAAATATGAGGGAAAAAGAGAGGAGAAATGGAAAGAGGAAGAGAAAGAAATAGGTAAAGGGAAAAGGAAATGGGAAAGGGAAAAGGAAAGGGAAAGGGAAAGGGAAAGGGAAAAGGAAAAGGAAAAGGAAAATGGAAAGGAAAAGGGAAATGGGAAGGGAGAAGGAGGAGCAGATGAAAGAGAAATAGCTAAATAGGGATGGGAGGCAGGTGGCAGGAAGAGAGCAGTGCTCATATGGTAAATAGGTGAGGAATAGAAGAAAAAAGGGGGTGGCTTGCACTGATGTATATTGGGTATGTGAAGATTGGACATGTTCTGCTATTGGGTGGCTGTGCTCTCATAGCCATGCCAATGTTTCTGTGCTCAATGCCTCCTGGAGGGGTGCTCTGCAAGTTAGTTGAGGCATTAGGCGCCGGGTGGAAGCAAAGTTGCAAAGTTGCAGATCCCCATTCTGGCCACATTATATAAAACTTGAACTTCCTGGTGATTGCCATGAAATCTAGAAAGTGGGTATGGTTAAGCCTTATATTCTAATCTTATCCTCGATGGGGTTGCACATGGGATTTCAGCAGAAGTTCCTAATCCAAGATGTGGCTGAGTTCTTTCAATGAGGTCAGTTTCTTTCAGTCCATTAGTCCATTTCCATAACTGTGCTAAACTGTGCTAAACAGTTGCAGACAAGAGAATGCCGGCTTCTTCACATTGGATCATTAATGAATCATACAAGTAATGTGTTCCTTGTAATGATTCTTCTAAGGGAATGTTCTTAATACATCAGCTTAGTTGGATAGTGGTACATAGAGGATGTTTCTACATCAGGATTGTACCTCTAAGAATGAGAGTTAAGACGAATCCTGAAGCAGTTCTAACTGTTGACGACTCATTATTAACTTCAAGGCCTATAAAAGATGCCTCTTCTCCTTTGCAGGATTCATTTGGAGATAAGATAGAAGCATTGCATTGTGGTATTATTGTCACTCACAGTGTAAATTAGGGTTTTCTTTTGTTAAAAAGACATCATCTGTATGTTAATTGGTCTACTAAAGCATGTCTTTGTCATCACAGTTTTGTCATGATCATTGTTACATTTCTGGAAGTAGACTCCCCATCTAATTTAGTAATGGTTATTCTATATTCAGTACCTCTTTAGTGGCATGCCTTTTGTAATGTAATGTAATATAATGTAATTGCCCATTTATACCGCGCTACAATCGCTCCAAGGAGCATCTCGGCGCCGCTGCATAGTCAACCTGATGTCAGATGTTACCTTACTGCTTGGTTTAACCAGGACCGGAATCACACTAGAGCTCTGGCAGTTATGTCTGGAAGGTTGTAAATCCAGGTTTTTAATGTTTATGGAAATCTAGTTCCTTGTCCAGTGCTCTTAGGTGTGGGGGGAGGACATTCCACGTTTTTGCCCCTAGTACCGCCAGGGATTTGCCCCCTCGGGTTTTGAGTCTGAACCCTGGAACGGTCAGTAGGTTGTCATTTAAGGATCGTAATGCTCGAGTTGGACAGTATCTTACGAATTTTTTTCTTAGGTATAGAGGGCCTAAATCGTGGACAGCTCGAAAGGTAATTACAAGCACTTTGTACAAGACCCTTTTTGTTATAGGCAGCCAATGTAATGCGTTAAGAGCTTTGGTTGCTGAGGATTTTCTCGGCCATTTTAAAACCAGCCTTGCTGCCGCATGCTGTACCATCTGGAGTTTATGGGTGACTTTTCTCCACTGTTTGCTAAGCCCAACGTTGGTTCAATTCCTTCTCAAAATGAACATGATGGCTTCATGTCAATCGAGCCTTGTGCCATTGTTTCTTTGGATGCATTTATTCCTTAACATTTCAGAATAGGCTAATTGTTCAGTTTTCATCTCCACTGAAGAGCCGTTATGTTTGTAACCAGGAAAGAACAAGATCTTCAACCACATATTTATTTTTAGAGGCTTAAATCAGATTACGGTCATGGAAAATAAGCCTTTCCTTATTATTAAGGCTATTTTGGAGTCAGTCGATTGAGCACACATTTTTACTAAACTTGAATTAAAAGGAGCATATAATCTAATGATAGGAAAAGAGGGTGATGAATGGAAAATGGCATGTCACTCTTCATTTGAATAATTAATAATGTTAATTGTCATGTGGAAAATTCCTGACGGTTTCCTGCATTTTATGGATTTAATATTCGCACATGTTTTGAATCCAGTTGTGCAAATCTTTCGGGATAACATCCTGGGGCCTTATTTATGAAAAGTGACGCATCGCTGCGTGAAAACAGCGATGCGTCACTTTTCACTGCGCACTCCTTGCGACACCAATGATGCGTCATATTTAATGTATGACGCATCATGTCGCAAGGAGTTACAGATACGTCAGTATTTCTAACGTATCTGTAAGCGCAAAAGTGACTCATTGCTGGAGTGTGTCACAAAAGTGACACAACTCCAGCAATGCGTCCTTTCACATGGGGAAAGCCCCATGTGAAAGGGCTTGCGTCAGTCTTACGCCTGCTGTGAGGCAGGCGCAAGATTTTGACGCAACAGCGTCCTAAAAGTGACACAGTGAAATCTCATAGATTTCACTGCGTCACTATTACGAGCTTTTTTGCGGGGGAACGCCCCCTCTGCATACATTATACCTGACGCAGGTATAATGTGGCGCAGGGGTTTAAAAAGTGACGCATCTACCTAGATGCGTCACTTTTTAAATATGGCGCAACAAGGCGCATGTTTTACGCCGCCGATGCCTCACAAAAAGTGACACATCAGCAGCGCAAAACTGATGCAAGGCCTCATAAATGAGGCCCCTGGTCTGCTCACAAACTCATGAGGACCCTAAAGCATGTGAGTCTAGAATAATGAAGACTTCAGCAATATCACTTGTCTATAACACTGAAAAGTGTGAGCATGAGAAAGAAGATGAGTACCATGGTTTCATTTCAAATGCTTCAAATCCCTCTATTGATCCTAAGATGTTTGGCTGTAGCCTTTGCCTATTAATGTTAAAGAGCGTTTTCTGGTATTCACCAATTTTTATCATCAATTCATCAAGAAATGTGTTCAATTAATTAGTGACATTGCTGGAGCATATGATTGTTTTTGTTGTAATGAAAAAGATTTTTAAGGAGTTGCTGACTCAAGCAATAATCTCGTGTCACTGTGATACTTCACAGAGAGCTGCTGGGCTATTTCTGTGTGAAGAGCAGAAAGATGAGCAAAACATCCTGTCTTTTACTTATGTCATGTTTTGTCAGACTGATATCAGAACTTTTTAGTACTTGGAATAGAACCTTTAGTTATGATGATAGGCTGTACCTAGTGAGAGTGGAGAGAACTGTTGATAGGATCAGGGCAACCATTTGAAATCTGAACTTAATTTCCAGTGATTGTAAAATTCCAGTCCTCAGGCTAAATGGGCATTTTTCTTTTCAAAATATGACTTTATTATCACATACATTCCTGGTTTAAAGAATGAGTTAGCTGATGCCATATCTTGTCTCTGTCTTAAATCAGTATTAACTTATGAGCAACCTGCAGTTCTTGGTGAGCGAGATGTAGTTTTAAATCAGTCTTTTTTAGACAAAGTTATGTTTACTCAAGAACAGATGAATGCAGAAGAATTGGAAAAGCTCTAAAAGACTCATCTGAGACATAGGAACAAAGAATAATTTAGCTAACAGACTATTTTTGTTTCCAGTAAAGAATTACATTGGAATGCACGGAAAATCTCGGATTTAGTTGTGCAATCTGTTTGGTTACCTCCTGTACATCCTGATATTCAGAAATATGTTCTTGTCTGCCCTATATATGCCCTGCACAGAACATTGTATTCCAGGCCTTTTGAATATCAGCAACTGTTAAGAGTAGCTTCAGGGCCTTGGCATATTCTGTTATGCTTCCTCCTAAATAGCTTTGTCACACCTCAGGGCGTGGCCCGACCAGCGCCCCAATTGCAGCTTGGAGGCCCCGAGCACATTATCCCTAAAGCTGTGTTAAACAGCATCAACTCCCATTTAATTCAGTGTTCCTGCAATCGGAACACCTGATGTGGCCACTGAGCTCGCCGCCACTCATCTGCATTGCCGCCGTGCCGAATAAGCGGCTTAAGAACTCCTCGGAGACCGGGAGACAAGATGGCGACAGGGACAGGACGCCACCACTTTCCGACGACCCAGCGAGGGAGCCGAATAGCGTGTGTGATCTCCCTGGAAGCAGCAACATGTGCAAGTAAGCAGCTTGCCCCCCTTCCTCACCCCTGCCTTCATGCAGTGGAGCTCCAGCGCGGCCCGGGGCTCGAGAGTTTCACCCGCTCATGGTACGCGTGTGCAGCGGGAGCGCTCCGAATGAGAGAAGCGGGCCCCGCGGGGATTCCAGCCTTCCCCATCAGCGCAATCTTGTTGAGTGACTGAATCGTGTGGCTGGTCCCATAAAGGCGTCACGGGGCATGGCTGCTGAGACCTGGGAGCCTGAAGTAAGCACAGCATTTGCGACACGGCTACCCAGCCACAGTTCGCCCTTTGTATGAGACCTGGATGGGATGGGATGGGAGAGACCGCAGGGGCCGCAAATCGACTGGGGGGGGGGGGGGGGACTCTGGCTGGGAGACGATGCAGAACACAAAAGAATTGCATTTATTAAATGCAATGTAATCTGCTTCGCTGCTTCTTAGAGCTCTCCCTGTGAGCACACGAGGGCTGCGAGCTAGCTAGGACCTTAAATCTTGTTTGCTGATTTTATAACATTGCTGGACATCGTTTTTAAACCGTTTTTTATAGCGCAACTATTTGTTTGCTGGGGGGTTGTAAATTATCCAGTTAATTGGGGAATTTGGAGAGGCACACTGACACCCCTTCACACGCCACTGTTTTGTTGCTCCCTGCCTCGCCCAGCCGTTTTTACAGAACCGGCTGCAAGCGACGGCGGGCGCCATCTTAGGTGAGGCTGGGGCTGTGCTCCAGTCGCGCCGGCCTCCCGCCCTCCTCAGCTATTTAGCCTGATCTGTAATCTGCTTCGCTGCTTCTTAGAGCTCTCCCTGTGAGCACACGAGGGCTGCGAGCTAGCTAGGACCTTAAATCTTGTTTGCTGAATTTATAACATTGCTGGACATCGTTTTTAAACCGTTTTTTATAGCGCAACTATTTGTTTGCTGGGGGGTTGTAAATTATCCAGTTAATTGGGGAATTTGGAGAGGCACACTGACACCCCTTCACACGCCACTGTTTTGTTGCTCCCTGCCTCGCCCAGCCGTTTTTACAGAACCGGCTGCAAGCGACGGCGGGCGCCATCTTAGGTGAGGCTGGGGCTGCGCTCTAGTCGCGCCGGCCTCCCACCCTCCTTACACTCTTTATCACTAGCATCATGATCAGACGGCGCAGCGGGCTGGCGCAGCGGGCGCGCCGGACGCGCGCCGAAGCCGCGCCTAAGCCAAGCCCGTCTGCGCCCGTCCGCGACCGGACACGGCCCAGGGCCATGACCCCTATCCCTTCGGTACGCTACTCCGCGGTCCAACTTAGATTGCTCAATCCGGGCCATTGTAGCCATCACTGTATTCCCTTGCCTCCTCCAACCGTTGTGGGTATTACCCCCGCCCCGTGCCCTGGGTGTAATTATCAATTACCATCCCCTCTTACATCCAATTCACTAGTTCCTGACGTCCCTTCCAGCTTGACCACCACCCCTTTCCAGGGATGTCGAGCGGCGCTAATTAATACTCGCTCTCTCCCTTGTCATAGTCTAGATATCAGTGAGTTTATTATTACTCACGATCTTGACCTTCTTTTTACCACCGAAACTTGGGGAGATGCGGGCTCGGGACCAGACTTTTGTCAGGCCACCCCGGATGGCTATAGCGTTGTGAGACATGACAGACAATTAGGAAGAGGTGGAGGACTCGCTATAATTTATAAGAATCCGTACCATACCACGCTTGACCCCATATCATCCATCAACTGTGAAGCTGCAACTTTTGCAATCAATATTAACTGCAAACAAACTTTTAAAGGCATTTTGCTCTACCGACCTCCTGGACCTCGGAATTCCTTTCTTGGGTCCCTCTCTGAGCTAAATGACTACACTATAGGCTCCACTGATTATACAATACTGGGAGATTTCAACTTCCCTTTGGAAGAACAGGGAAATCACGACACCTCCCAACTTACTGCTGACTTCCTTACTCTAGGACTCCATCAATTGGTAAAGGGATCTACTCACCAGGCGGGACACACACTAGATGGTGTGTTCACCAACAACTCTCTCATCACGATACTAGACACTTTACCCCTTACCTGGACTGACCATAGGGCCATTTTATTTGGTATTGACACTCGTCCAGCTAACCTCCCCGCTTCCAGACCACCTAGTAGGGCAGCAATTCGTGCCTGGAAGAATGCTGACATCCTTCAGATGGCAAACATTCTGACATTATCCTCCCCTACTATAGGGTCCAATTCTGTTCCCTCAGCCTCTGATTTCCAAGAGTGGATTAGGAACGCTGCTGATCAGGTCGCTCCGGAAAAGTCCATCCAACCTAATAGAAGGTCGCCATCGGCGGCATGGTACACAGAAGAGCTTAGACTTCACCGACAATATTGTCGGAATTTAGAAAGACGCTGGAGGAAATTCTATTGCCCCATAGCTAAGCAATCCTACAAAGATGCCTTAACCATATACAAAAAGGCCATCACTACTCGGAAAATGACTTTTTTCTCGACCCAAATAAAGAATGCTAGGAATTCGGCCAGAGAACTGTTTTCAGTGGTCAATTCCCTATCGACACCTCCATCGGGTCCCGGAGTAGAACCCTCCCAACTGTTTTGTAACGCACTGTCCACTTTCTTTACTACTAAAGTGGCAGATATCTATGCATCCTTTGGTGGAGATACAGGGGCTAGATCCACTGCCAGCAATAAGGAATTTCCCCATATTAACCATGACCCTCTCTTGTCATTTGCTGACACCTCAGAAGACCAAATTAGCAGACTCATTTCCATCACCAAGTCTGGATCCCCTTTGGACCCTTGCCCCCCCTCAGTGATGGCTAATTTAAGTGAGGTGATTTCCCACCCACTCATGGAAATCTGCAACACTGCCTTTCATACCGGCTGTTATCCAGCCCTGTGGAAGAAGGCAGTGATTAAGCCCCTTCTGAAGAAGCCCTCCCTGGATCCCTCCGCCTCGGTCAGCTATAGACCTATTGCCTGTCTCTCCTTCCCGGCCAAAATTTGCGAAGCTCTGATGAATATACAGCTCTCAGAGTTCGTCGATACGCACCAACTCTTAGACGAAACGCAGTTTGGCTTTAGGAAGGGACACGGGACGGAGACCGCACAAATCAAAGCTTCTGATGAAATCAGAACCATCATGGATCAGGGAGGAACGGCCATCCTAATTCTTCTGGATCTGTCCGCAGCATTTGACACGGTCGACCATGCTATTTTGGTCGACCGTGTCACAGCTCTGGGGATAGACGGTTCGGCTAGAGACCTCATTTCATCCTTCCTGGCCGACCGCACCCAGACAGTCAAGTTGGGTAATTTCTACTCTCCCGTCTCTGCACTACCATGTGGAGTACCACAAGGCTCCTCGCTAAGTCCCACGTTATTTAACATCTACGTAGCGGACTTAGCGAGGGTAATAAAGGCCTATGGGGTGCGTTTAACCTCCTACGCAGACGATACCCAACTGGTGCTGGCGATCCACAAGAACGGTACAGCAGTGGCAGCTAATTTTCAGGAGGCCATGCTTGCTGTCAGTATGTGGATGTCCTCCAATTGCCTAAGGCTTAACTCGGATAAAACCGAGGTTATGACCTTTGGCAACCTCGCCCCAGAATGGTCCTCCATCTGGTGGCCCAATCAACTGGGCTCTCCACCCATCCCAGTGGTAAAAACGAGGAATTTGGGAGTCATCTTTGATAGCAAACTAACTTTCAACCTTCATGTCAACAAGGTTGTCTCCTCTGCTTTCTTCACGCTAAAGAAAATAAAGAAATTGCTGCCTTATCTCCCCTCCTCTGCCGGGAAGACCTTAGTTACCACTCTGGTATTTTCCAAAATTGATTATGGAAATGCCCTCTTCCTCAACACCCAGAAATCTGTGCTGTCAAAGTTACAGTCGGTATAGAATGCGGCTGCCAGAATTCTCTTAAACATTCCTCGCCGCCAGTCTACTACCCTTGCCATCCGCCAGCTTCACTGGCTTAGAGTAGAGAGCCGTATTAAGTTCAAGGCCCTCTGCATTGCCTACAAGGCAGTACATGGCACAGGACCCAAATTCTTGACTGAGGCACTGCAGCTGTACATCCCCAAAAGACTGTTGAGATCTGCTAACACCTGCCTTCTATCTGTACCTCGCACTAGAACGGCAACTTGGGGAGACCGCCGCTTTTTAGTGGCTGTACCAAAACTCTGGAACCTTCTTCCATTAAATATTAAAAATGCCCCCAACCTGATGAGCTTCCGGAGGCTCGTAAAGACATGGCTGTTTGACCAGTGAACTCTACCATTGTGGTCCTGCTAGCTCACACATGCGCCGAGACACCCTAGGGTAATTGTTCGCGCAATAAAAATTTCAAAAATAAATAAATAAAAATAAATAAAGACATTGCCACAATTTGAACACTGCTGCCCATACAGTGCATGGACACCCTGACTGAGACCTGGATAGAGGAGGCTGCGAGGGCTACACATTACCATTTTGGGAGAACACGTCTCAGCTGGGGTGTATGGGCAGAAAGTTAAAAGAACCACAAACTATAAAGACATTGCCAGAACTGCGAACTCTGCACGTTATTTATTAGCAATGCTAGTAGCTGGGCAGAAGCCTAATACAGCGTAGGAGACACCCACAGAGCCTGCGTATCAACGCCTGTCTGTGAGGGGACAACTGTGCTTACAGGGAATGATGCGCAAGGACCCCAAGAAGCGGCAACTGCAATTTGAAGTGTCTAAGGCCCATTAGGGTCGGCAAACCACCGTAATGGCAGGAAAAACAACCACTGGCGCATCAGCAGGAGCTGCTCCCCCAGATACCACTGCACTCCTCCTGGAATAGCGCTCAGGGTTTAAGGTGCTATACACCAGGTTTGACACACTAGAGAGACGGCTGGACAGGCTGGGTGAACACATAGATTGCTACCAAACCTGCCTGGATACAGCGGAAGGGCGTATATCGGACTTGGAAGATGGTGCGGCCCAGACTACTAAACTAGTAGAGCGCCTCAAGCGAATCATGAAGACAGTCGCCACCAAGAACAAAGATTTGGAAGCCAGGAGCCACCGTAATAATGTGCGCATAATGGGAATCCCTGAATCCACCAACACCGGGAGATTAGACCAGTTTGTTGAATGCCTACTGACCGATCTGTTCAGGTCTGAACAATTCACAAACACGTTGGTATTGAAGCAAGCGCACAGAACATTGGGGCCCAGACCAAACCCTGGAAGCTCCCCAAGGCAGATGATGGCACGACGCCTAAACCTCAAAGACAGGGACACAACACCATGGCTCGCCAGAGAAGCAGGGAACTTGACCTTGGAAGGATCAGCTGTCTCGATATACCCAGACTTTACTGCACTGGTGCAGGATGCCAGGCGCAAGTTTGCTGGAGCAAAGGCTGCAGTGCTGAAGCTAGGCCTGCGCTGCGGGATGTTATACCCTGCAAGACTCAAAGTCGATGTGAATGGAAAGACGGAAATATTCAACAACCCTGAAAACGTCCAACACGTCTGTAAGCAGCATGCAGGGGCAGGTGACTTGCACAATGGCAATTCCCCAGGTGAAGCGTCACAGGAAGCCCAATCGGGCATGAGTGCAGACTTGTTCACAACCAGTCAAAGAGTACTGTTGGCGGAATGGTTTGAGGAGTTGTGAGAAGCGTAAGTGGACACTCACATGAGTTACAGGCATGTGGTGCGAGTCGAGGATGCGGCATGGAGTGGTATGGCTCACTGGTTAGAGGCGGCAGACCCGGAAGCAGAGGACGGCCCGGGACCAGGGTTCAATTCCCGACGCGGCAGGGTCGTGGACCAGGGTCAGCGGACTCGATAATTCTCACCTCGGTGCCTTCTCTAACCAGGGATCACACTCGGCAACTCTGGGCATTAGCTTGCCTCATCTCAATCAACAGCCCCCCACATATGCTGGGGATGCCTGGTTTCACCTTGGAGACACCCAGTAGGGACCATCTCACAGGGAAAGCCAGGACGGGTTCCCCAGCGGTCTACAGCACGGAGATAACCCATGTGGGGTGATTCATGCGCTTTACAAGACATCATTACATTACATTACATTACATTGCAAGCAAGGCTGAGTAAGCACATGGGATCTACAGTGGGACTAATGTATCACACCAGCGCTAGTGCTCAAAGCACCCATGTGGCGTTGCCGCTACACAGTTCTTTTATTATTTTATTTGTGTCATTTATAGAGCGCACAGCTGCCCCAACGGGCGTCCCGGCGCTAATGAATTTGGTAACAGGGAAGCTATAGGAAAGGGAGGAGGATTATAGGCAGAAAAGATGGGTCTTAAGGGATTTTCGAAATGCGGCTTCTGTCTGGCAGGCACGAAGGTCAATCAGGAGTTTGTTCCAGTGCTGACTAGCACAGACTTCAAAGGTCTTCCCTCCTGCACGTGTCCTTTTGAATCTAGGAGTAGCAAGGAGAATTTGGGAGTTGGAGCGCAAGGTTCTGGCGTTTTGATATGGACGTAAGCTACTTCTCAAGTAAGCTGGTCCTTTGCTCTTGGAGGCTCTAAATGCTAGAGTCATGGCCTTGTATATACATCGTTTGGCAATGGGTAGCCAGTGTAATCTACGGAGAAGCAGAGAGATATGTTGTCTGGGAGGAATTCTCTCCACCAGACGTGCCGCAGCGTTTTGAACAGTCTGGAGTTTTTTACATAAGCCTGCTGTAATGCCTAGGTACAACGCATTGGCGTAGTCGAGGTGGGAGGTTACCAATGCGTAGACCACAGTCTTATGGCAGTCAGAAGGCAGGTAGTTGATGAGCCTATTTACTGTTTTAATCTTAGCGAAACAAGAGGCTGCTACTGATTGGACCTGGGTGTTGAAAGTGAGATGGTTATCCCAACGGACCCCCAGGTTCTTTACAGAGTCTTTGGGGATGGGGGCTTGACTCAAGTCTCCAGGCCACCAGAGGCTGGAATCAAGAGGAGACGGAGTATTAAAAAACAGGATCTCCGTTTTACCTGCATTCAATTTTAAGGAATTAGAGTCCATCCACTTGGAGATATCCCTAAGGCAGGATTTCAGAGGGTCAAATGCAGTTCACAATACTACTGGAATGAGGAAGTTCGCCACGTTGGCATTGTAAGAATCACTATTAATCCTAGGGAGCACAGGGACAGCACCTGGTGGGCAGCCATTAGGTGGAGGTGGGTGAGGGGGATGGGTATAGAAATATTTAGAATGTTAAAAGACACAGTTTCACAAGTTCAATTGACAGGCATGTTCAGAGCACGCATAGCATGTTAGAACTACTACAATGGCACATAAGGTAGAGATACGCTGTAACACGAAAATCGCCCTAATGACATGGAAAGTACGAGGCCTTAACAATCAAAAGAAATGCAGATTAGTGCTCCAATATGCATGCCAGCATAGCGCTTACATTGTATACCTGCAAGAAACACACTTGTCACTACCACACTGCCCAAGTTCGCCTCTGCTTGGGGCCCCCATAGGTTTTTCCTCGAGCCACAGCTCATACGCTTGAGAGGTAGTAATACTGATCAATTAACGATTGCCTTTTGTACACACAGCCACGCTCATGGACCCGGAAGTGCGCTTTATCCTAATTGCAGGAACTCTTGCGGGGCACAACGTTTTACTGCCCAATGTTTTCTCTCCAAATACAGATGACCTGGCCTTTTATGAACAACTACAGTCGCAGTTAGACATTCTAGAGGCCGATCATGTTCTCTTGGGAGGGGATATGAATATCCTGTTAGAACCCAGATTAGACAGCACTACTGGTTCCCCAGTCAATAAATGCAAATTCTACATGGTATTGACAGAAATATGCCGCAATTGGGAATTAAAGGACGCATGGCAACACCTTAACCCTCAGAGCACTGAATATACACATTATGCACAACAATACAATACATGGACAAGACTAGACTATTGGCTAGTATCATGACTGACGATCCCATGGGTACACACAGTGGCACACTTACCCCGCACCTTATCAGGTCACTCCCCAGTGCTCCTCTCCCTACAATTATCGGGTGAGGGAGGGTTTGAGAAGCAGTGGAGGTTCCCCTCTATGGCGCTGGGAGAAACATTTTTTAGAGAGGAGCTTTGCACAGCAATAGTGGAATACTTCGCCCATAACACAGGATCGGTCTCCACCCAGAGTGTTCTATGGGAGGCCTTTAAAGCACATATTTATTTATTTTATTTTTTAAACTTGTAAGGCGCAAACAGCTACCCAAAAAGTTCCATGCACACAGGGTGCTAAGAGACCTGAGACGTAGCTTTGCTAGACTGTAGGAAGAACTAGCTAAATTAGATAGAGAAAACATGGCAGGCATATCCCAAGATAATGCACCACATATGAACCGCAGGGCAGAATTACTAGCAGAATACACTGAAGCAGCAGAACGGGATGCACACTACCGGGGAAAATATCCAAAGGACTGAAAGTATGGTGAAAGGCCAGGTCGCACGCTTGCGCAACTACTTTAGCCACATTGTAATCAGAATTATATCACCAAACTGCAGGAGCATGATGGAACGGTGCCCGTGGGTAGGACCGCCATTGGGCAGACATTATTGCAATACTATATAAACCTCTACACTGCAAGAGCAACTACCAGTTCAGTCTAGATCCAGGAGTACTTAAGGGAGATAGCCATGGTTTGGCTTCCCGATGCACACAGACAGTTTTTAAGCGAACCATTCTCAACCGAAAAGAGAGAGCAGGCTATTGAGGTTTGGTTCTGTTGAGGTTCTAAGGCCCTGGGCCTAAATGGCTTCTCCGGGACCTTTCACAAAGCTTTCAAGCAATTATTGGACCCTCACCTCTTAGAAATATATGCAGAAGCATTGGAGGAAGGGCTACTCCACCCTCCACGTTTAGAGAGGCAGTCCTGATCCTGTTACCAAAACCGGGAAAAGACCCCGAGAAGTGTGGCTCATATCGACCATTTTCATTACTTAATTTTGATGACAACATTTTAGCAAAGATGTTGGCGACTAGATTATCCTTGCTTATGGAACAGATCATAGCACCAGCGCAAACCGGATTTATAAGACACAGGTCCACAGCATTAAACTTTAGAAACTTTTTTTTAGTAGTTAATAGAATAAACCTGGTCACCCCTGCGGTAGCAGCATTTTTAGACACCGAAAAGGCATTCTATTCCTTAGAATGGCCTTTCCTACACGCAGTATTGGCTAAGATGGGCATTCTGAAGAGATTTGCGGACTTGATTAAGCTATTGTATGCTGCACCTTCTGCCTGTATCCGATTTAATGGCACGATAACAGAGCCCTTTCCATAACTAGAGGCCCTCTGCACAGATGCCCCTTGTTTCTGGTGCTTTTTATAATTGCAATGGACCTGCTCATACATTATATTCAGAATGACCACTTACATAGAGGTCTCTAGTTTAAGCAAGGTCCGGTACTAGTGACTTCATACGCGGATGATGTGGTGCTGTACGTTAGAACACCAGAAGTCAACCTCCTGCCGCTATTAGTGGATATAGTGGAATTTGGAGCCCTATCCGGCCTCCACATTAATTGGGGCAAATTAGAGGTGTTCCCACTGACGGATGTACAGGGCCACTCGTGCGGAGAATTCCCACTACATTGGTATGAAGCTGAGACAAAACAAAAATATCTTGGAATTCACTTACACAGAAACAAAGAACAAGTGTTGCGCCTCAACTATGGCCCAGCGATGGACCGCCTACAAGCACAAGTGGAGCGATGGGTCAAACTACCACTGTCTTGAGATATTCTAATATCCTCCTTTGTCTACCATATCCTCTTAACCCATTAACATTCCATGTAAGAACCCTTAGGATACGAGTCATTCTTCCCCTTTGGCCTGATAATAAAACACCCTAAAATCATTTGAGGGCCAATTTTTTTATTTATTTCCCTAATGCTACCCACCCTGTTAAAAAATTATAGAAAAACTCATGTCTCTGTTTCCCTTCCCGACCCTCGCCCCTGGCAATCCCTCCCATTAACAAAGCTGGATTTTTCCTCATGCCTCACCTCCAGTTTCATGCTATATAACCTCTATTTGTATACCTCTTTATACGATTTAGTATGTGCTATAAGATTTTCAACCTTGAGTGTCTCCTTTAAATTAAACATCTTATTACGCCACATTATCCTCAGCATTGCTGGAAATTTCAATTATGCTGTTGTGCCTAAGGCCTTTAACTCCTGAATATAGCGACCTAACTCCCACCTCCGGGTTTGAGTTGCCTTCGAGAAATCAGTCCTTAAGGTAAAGGTCCGCCCCTGACTTTGGTATTGTTTTGCTCTAAGTGATGCAATAAGAATGACTTCTCTTATGGAATAGAGCAAACGTTTATCAATATCTTCCTTGCTTTCCTATTATCTAGCGACTTCCTTAAGGGAACTCGATGAACTCTCTGTATGTCCGCCTCTAAGTCCAACTCTAAGTCCAGCTCTGCTGTTTCCGGGATATGTTTCTTAAGCAAGTTCACTACAAAGAGCTTGATGTTTCCTCCTTCCTTACCCACCAGAACATTCAGAAGTCTTAAATTCTTCCTTGGAGTGTTATTTTCTAGCACTTCCAATTTACTCCTTAGTTCTTTTCTGCTGTTTTTAGGGCAACGATCTCCTATTGGTTACTCCTCACTTCTTCTTCTTGCAGAGTCCCGAGAGAGCCTTCCATAACCAACAACCTTTCTGTGATGTCTGCCAACCTCTCTTCTAAACCCTCACATGTACCTTGAATTTTTGCTTGATTACATTCAGATTCTGAGCATTTCTCCTTTATCTCATTTGACAAAGTAAGTAGAATCTGGCTAATTTCAGTGCTTTGAGTCTCATTTACTAAAGAGGACTCCCTCTCTCCTGGATTCTCTCCTGGATTCTGTTCACTCCCGACTTTCCTTCCAAATCCTTCAGGAGTGTTCAGGTCGTCTTCCCCTTTCCTCTCGACATTTCTAGATGTATTTTCCTCCGAATCGTTATTAACAAGGTCGGCATTGGCCAGTGGTGCGAACGGGTTTGAGACCTGTAGGTCTTGGGACCTACTAGTTGCAGTTACTTGTTCCATCTCTACTAGAGCTAAGTTCTTCTCTACTGTCCTGTACTGTCCAGACAGATAGTCTGTTTCTCGGTGTCTTTTAATTTAAAGTAGGACCTCAGGGATGGGGTGTTTTTAACTCTGCTATTATTGCTATTTTCCATCTACTGCGCGATTTTTGACCCCCCTTTGAGGATTTTTTTGGTACTTGTTTGTAAGGGTGGTTGGTTATAGTGCACTCCCTTTTTGACGCCAGTTGGGGAAGCCGTAGCTACTATTGTGTTCTTTTGACTTTTCCCCTTGCAGTTACGTGACGAGGCTACCTCTCCTAATCTAGCTTTTCAGATAACGATGTAATAATTTTACAAGAAACCCATTTACTGCGGGAGGAATGGCAGCAAGTGCTAATTCAGAACCAATGGTTCATGTTTTTAGTATGTACTAACCAATCTTGTAACACGAATGGGGTGGCAATATTACATAGGAGCACAGCTCGAACTAGACAGGAGGGTTTTATCGCAGTTCCACAAGGTAGATGGCTAATTAGTCTTGTTAAAATCAATAATATTGGGTACACTTTTGTAGGATATTATGGCCCAAATGTGGATGACTCATCGCCCCTTAGGGAATTATATCAACAGCTGTTAATAATAAAATATTATAATATTATAGGGGGGGGGGGTTTAATACACTTTTGGACCCATCAATTGATAAATCACACCTAGACCAGCCGTGAATGCACCTAAGATGAAGGATTATATACACCAGATATTAAAAAACCTTTTGCTGCTAGATATTTGGAGACTGAAAGCTGATCAAAGTAGGTGGTATACATTTTTTTTTTAAATGCTCACATTCGTCTAGAATTGATTTTTTTCTGGTAGATCAGAAGCTTGTTGAGTATAGCAGTAGTGTAGCACAACAACCTTCACATCTATCAAATCATGCAGCAGTAAAATTAGAAATGATGCTAGAGGCCCCCTCCTCACACACCAGGTGGACAGTAGATAGAACGTTACTAGCAGATCCAGAAGTGATAACAATGCTAAAAGTAGAGTTGGGTTTTATAAAGAAAACGAGAATTCTGCACCACCACATGTTGTGTGAATTACATTAAAGGCTTATATTCGAGGCAGACTGATTAGTGTTGCAGCAAATAAGAGGAAGATAGAAAAAAATTAATTGAATGATTTGGAACGAATCACTGAAGAGACACAGGACAAGATTGCAAATACTGCATACAAGGATGCCAATATAGCGGAGCAGTTGCAAAATGAATAAAAAAAAAGCAAAGGAGGCACTAGCAGAATACCTGGAAGGAAGAGTAAAAAAAAGATGGGAGGCCAGTAAGCTAGCAAATTATGAATACAGAGAACGGTGTGGGAAGATGCTAGCCTGGAAGGCGAGGCAGGATCCGTTTAGAAATTAGGTTAAGGAAGTATTTAATAATACTACTAAAATGAGATGCACTGAAGATCAGACAATAGGGGAGGCTTTTTGTTATTCTTTAAAGAGCTGTATACAGAAGATACAGAAGTATCACAAGCAGAAATTAGAGAATGGTTGCAACAAGATACATTTCCTTACCTTGGGGAAAGTCAACAGGAGTTTCTTAACCGAGAGTTTACTATCGCAGAAATAGAAAGTATAATAAAGGATTTAAAGAATGGGAAAGCTTCAGGGCTTGATAGTCTTCCTAATGAATTGTACAAAATTTTAAGGGACACACTTACTCCAGTTATAGTTAAACTGATAAATAACATATACCACCACCACACTTCTACCCTGACCTCGTGGAATGAAGCAGTTATAACGCTGATATGTAAGCCAGGGAAAGATAGTAAGAAATGTGAATCATATGGACCAGTTTCATTGCTTAATACAGATTATAAAATATTTACAAAGATACTGGCCAAAAGACTGGAAAAGGTATTGGGATAGTTAATTGGTGATAACAAAAAGGCTTTATGAAGGGGAGACACCTCTCAGATTTAACACAAGACCTAGAGTGTGCAATAGAGATAACCACAGTCACTGGGGCCCCACTGTCAATTATAATGATTGATGCGGCGAAAGCCTTTGACCGAGTTAGTAGGCCATTTTTGTACGAGACAATTGGAACAAAATGGTTTGGGAGGAAACATTCTTTCAGCAATTAAGAATATATTTGCAGCGCCGTTAGCTAAGGTATTGGTTAATGGACAACTAACTACAAGTTTTCAGATAAATAGGGGCACTTGTCAGGGGTGTCCACAATCGCAGTTCCTGTTTAATTTATATATAGAGCCACTGGGGAGAGAAATTAGAGCAGGGAAAAGCATACCACCTTTCCAATACAGGGTCTGGTAAAAAAAGGAACCTCTGTATGCCGACAATGTAATTATTTTTACAAGCAATTTGGAGGTATCTTTACCAATAACGTTGGATACAATGGAAAGGTTTAGGAGAATTTCCGGATACCTGGTGAATAAAGATAAAACAGAGATGATGACATGGAACAGGTCTGTTCCAGTACACCATAAATAATTAAATTAATCAGAAATCAGTTATTTAGGAATCCAAGTTACGAAGGAAGTGAAAAAATGGCTCTGACAAATTTCAATCAGCTAATGCAGGAGACGAAGAAATTATTACAAAGATGGACCTCGCTTCCAATATCGATTTTAGGGAGGGCCAACGCAGTTCAGATGACGATTTTTCCAAACTTTACCTTCTTTTTAACTCTCCCTCTTTATTTTAAGCAAACCTGGTTTAAAAAATTGCAAGGACATCTCAGTAGTTTTATTTGAGAGTCCAATTCTGTGAGAATAGCATGGAGACAACTCAGGAAAAAAAGGACGGAGGGAAATTAGGCTCCCTGATTTCCAGCTTTATTATTGGGCTTTCTTTAAAAAAAAATCCAGATGCTTGTTGATGGACGTTAAAGATATGCTGTTACGATACAAAGCCTTGGTATAGAATCTGGCAGGAGAGGCTAATCACTTTTTATCACTTTTTATTCAAATTTGGCCACCCAAAGTTTTTTAAAAAGATCAAATTTAAGATCTTAGGGCCATATGTATCATTCAAAATCGCGATCGCAAACGCCGAAGATCGCAAATTAGCTAAGTGGGATGTATGAATGGAAAACAGCCTTGCAAAATAAGGAATCGCAAATTTGCGATTCCCTATTTTGCGATTGCATTTAAGGAATTGCAAATTGCGATTCCTTAAATGCAATGTAAGAGGCCCAGAAATGGTGCAATTTGGCCATAAGGAATCGCAAATTACCACCAACTTCAAGTTGGTGGTAATTTGTGATTTCTTTGAAAAAATCACTTTTTTGCATTTTTTATAGTGCTATGTGCCGCACATGCAAGCCCTTAGGGCATGTATGTGTGCCACATGCGCACACATGCACATATCAGAGATGCAACAGGGTGTTCTTTTGACACCCTGGCACCCTTGAAATTGCATTTTAAATTTGCGATTCTCTAATTGAGAATCGCAAATTGAGAATGTCTTCCCATTCCTTCCTATGGACCTCTAGGCCCATAGGAATGAATGGGGAGGTATTCCTTAATTGTGAATCGAAATTTGCAATTTGCAATTAAGGAATTTGGAGGATTCGCAAAATTATTTGCAAATCCTACATACATAGCGTTTTGCGATTCTCAAATAGCGATTCGCAAAAAATCGCTATTTGAGAAACGCAAAACCAAAGTTTTGTTGTAAATGAATCTAGGACCCTAGTGTAAATTTTCCTGATTCATGCCCTTATATAGGTACAGATTATCCTATCCTTATATAGGCATAGAAATCATTACCATATTTAGACTGAGCCTATGCAGCCCAAATACGGCATGGCTACTTCCACTATGTTCCAAGAATCAGCAACGATTTCTTAGAAAAACCCGCCTTCAGCAGCTAGGGACATCCCCTTGCCTGAAAACTAATTTATCTAGGAAATCATGGAGTTTTCGAAGAACTGAGTCTTCTATGACGTTATTAAGTCCAATCACATGTCAAACTCAGCACCTTCATAGTATAAATATGCCTAGATTTGCACAAGCAGACACACAGTGGTTTGCAGCAGATCGACTAACTACTTGCCCAACGCCCGGCAGGAGCAAGTGCCGACCCTCCAGCTGACGCACTGAGAGACTCTGTCTTGTCTCCTGCCGAGAAATCCAGCTCCAGTGTTTCCAGGCTACCCTTGCGGGTTACAGGGTAATCGAGTCCTGAGAGAGAGATACAAGACCTCCTTCATTCTAAACCAAAGTAAGGAGCTGATTAGACCCTTAGAGAATTCTTGATTAGATTCTTGGCAGACAATACTAAACTTAAACTACTCCTCACTTACTTCTTCCCTTGTGCTAGGCTTAGGTCAGGTACACCGGGGTAGGCGTATTTTAGAAGCACCAGTTGAGTACTTTTAGCCATCATTTTAACACTGTATGTATTTTATCAGTTTTAAGGCAATTTATGGCTTAGAAACCATATCATGCTTTTACAGTACTACTTTATAATACTGTTCGTATTATATACTCTGTACTTTATTACCAGTATTACGATTGTGGCAGTACATTTCTTATGCTTCAGAAAGAAGACTGTTCAATAAATACTTTTTATTGAAAACGCCCGTCTCTCTATTTTCTCAGCACCTCTGGTGAAACGAAGCATGCACGAATGACTGAGTAAAATAGCTATCTATTGTTTCTGCGACTCTAGAGGTTGATTTCTTATTCTTGGGAAACAAAGTTGTCATGTTTATGCGGTTGTCAGAAACTAATCCCTTCTTGTGCATTCGAGAAAGTTTCTAGTGACCTCTGAGCTAGCTGGCACTCACAATTAAGTCTAATAGATTTGGTAGAGACCTAGTCGACCTCAGTCCTACGTCTAAACTACAGGATTTATTATTCCAATGCGCAGAGCCTATTGGGAACATAGGAACTACACTACAGTTTCATACATATGGCCCCAAGTAGCAGCATGCAAAATTTGGATACAAATCAGGAGAACTATAGAGATCCCTTATTATAGTTATATGGCACCAATTTGGAGATCCCCAGGAACCCCGCAATGTTTAAAGGATACTTTGGGGATCCCTTTGCTAAATGATGATTTAGTGAGAGGAACCAACTTGCTGATCAAGGAGGCCTGATGTCCTGGTCTACGTTATCCCAGGTTGTTAACCACAAGTTATCCAGGTTCAAATATTATCAGTTGGCAAGTTGTACATGGTTACAACCAAACTTGGGGTTTGAAACAGAAATGGAGAATAACCATAAATATATGGAAGAAATATCTAAATGGTACTGGGCATTAGTACAGGGGGAAAATGCTCATCTGATCCTGACAGAAGAGATCTGGAAACTGGACATGCCAGGATGCGATGTGGCATATTTATAGCAAGTATCTGCTACTACATTATGGGCATCGGTAAAATCGGCTGCACTTAGGAGGAACTATTTATTCACACTATACAGGGTTTATAGGTCCCCAAAGAAGTTGGCGAAGTTGGGCGGAAACAAGAAAAGAAGCTTTCCGAAATGCGACTTAGAGAATGCGGACAATGTACATCTTTTTTCGCAGCGTCCAACTATCCAGGCCTTCTGGCAAGAGGTGGGAGAAGTCTTGAGAAAAGTTCTGGGTGGTCAATATAGAGGTAAGCCTATCTAATTATCTTTGGCGTACTAAATGAAACTATATCTGGTTTGGGGAAATCTTAAGCTTGTCTGCTTTTCATATTAATTGCTGCCACATGCAGGGAAATATGTAAAAACTGGGTTTTGGAACACCCATCGACAAGTCATGGGTGGTTAAGCTTTGTCAAGCAGGTGGCAAGGTTGGACTGTCAATCAGGTTCGGCTAAAAGGAAGAAAATGTGGGACAGTTTCTTAATGCTAGATTCCCAGAGCTAATGTGGGTGGTCGGAAGTAGATAGTTGAAACATGCAAATATAAAGCCCAAGGATTAAGGCAAATTCAACTGGATGAGGTATTTGATGGGAATATCACTAAGATCTACCTCAGGCATCAGTTGAAAAGGGCGGTTTTTGGACGGTGGAAGTAAGTATGAATGTGGCGCCCACAACAAGAAAACTAGGTTTCCTCTCCCAAGCTGTGGCCAAGCCTTTGTCATATATGAGGACTAAAAATTAGCAGTGACAATGCTCCTAGCGAAATGCGAAATAGTAATCCGTTGGGGCACCAGACAGAAGCCCACAATTAAAAGCTGGATTAAGAGCATGTCATACTGTGACACCATGAGTGAGCTATATGCTGAATTACAGCCACCCACATCTCGCCCGAAGGACATATGGCAGCCTCAAAGGGAATACCTCCGGCAGCAGGAAGAACACAACACATAATCTATCCAGGACTGCCAGATCTCAGAACAAGGTTTATAGATAATGAGGGGCAGTTTCAGGAATTGCTCGTGATGACGTTGCCTACAGGTGGAATTGGGGAGTGAGGCCAGGTGTAAGGCATTGAGGGGGTAAATGAGGGGGGATTAATTCAATGTGTAACTGATAAGAAATGTAACGTCGAAAGGATGATTGTCAAATGTGCCAAACAAATGTTGATGGTGACTCTGAGAAGATGATGTAACTGTACACCAACATGCCTTTAATCTTTCTGTGTATTGTTTAATAAAAACAATAATGTTTTTAAAAAATAGCTTTGTCGCACCTCAGTAGATATATCCCAGCCTTTTATCGATTAAATCTGAAATTATTATGCTTGTTCCACAAGTCAATTAATGGAAACAGATTATCTTGTTTGTCTGCATGCTTTTAACTTCACATCATTTGCACTGTAGCAGACTGGAATAGAAGTTGTGGTCTAGTGGCTGAGCTGACAACCTGGGTACCTGGATACTGAACCAGTCTTGAGCACTTGACTCACATTTTTTGTTTCTGGGCAAATCAATACATCACCCTAAGCACAAAACTGTAACAAAAGTGAATGTAATTCAGTTGTAAATGTGCTGTTCAAATATGTATAATCCTTGATGTATACAATCTTGTATCATCTTCCATACCACACCCCCTAATTAATGTACAGCAGTCCATTGCTTCCCAGGTCAGTTTGAGCTACATTAAAATCAATACACCTATACAGGCATGTCCAGTAATTATAGTATTGTATTGTAATTTCATTTAAATAGCATATACAACCCCAGATGAGGCACTGAAGTGCTATATAAAATCCTGAGTAGTGGACCAGACTTATCTGTGGAAATGTCTATGCTGTGGAATACTCCTCTTTTTCAGATCTATCAAGAAGCAATGCTTCTTAAACTTAGACCTGATTAATATCTGATGGAATCCACATTAATTTATTCTATGCTATACACCTGTACTGTGACTTAGCACCATGTATCCTGTGTGAGAAAGCAGTGCTTTACAAATCATACTGATACAAATATACTGGACAGTCCAATGCTCATGTTATTATGTCAATTGAATGTACCTATGGCCTTATGTAGCTACAATGTACCTGAGTTATTTGCCCAACATATTACCAAGTCTGTACTGTGGTCCATCTAGGTATGTAACTTAGAGCTGTGCTCTTTCTATGATTTACACCAGTAACAAATAACTTTCCATATGCACAATGTCTCAATCAAAATGGGGCAGCAGTTGCGTCACCCATGCACCACGCAATGGAGTGCAAGGGCGACACAACTACTAAGTAAGATGTATCAAGCCATGCAAGGTCACCTTGTGTGGCTCTGCGTGGCATAATAAATCTAGAATAACGCAACAGGGCACAAATCACTGTGTTGCATTACTCTGCTCCATAGAGGCATTCCTTGGGTGGAGCCTGGGTGTTTCTACGCTCTACCCATATATTTTGGCACATTCACAGATTTACCCTTACTGGTAGACCTGGCAATGTGTCAAAATGCTATGCCTCCCCAGTTGAGGTGTATCAAGGAGAAATATCTTTATTTCTACTCGTTTTTTCCTTTTTTCTATGTGTGCTGCATTCCACAGTACACATAGACAAAGAAAAATGCCTCTGAGGATTATTTTTGTGAAAGAAGGTTCCCCTTCCTGCACGAAACAATCCTGTTTGCAATACAGGCACCCTTGCACCATGGGACAAGTGTGCCCGCACTGGTGCTAAGCAGCAGTTTGTGCGCTAGCACAAGGAAAGGACAGGAGTCTGTCGTATAATGTTAAATACAGACCAATTCTGCCTTTTCCCTTTAATGTAGTGCATGAAAGTTTGATAAATTAAGCCCAATGTTCTAGCATTGACATGGCTTCAAAACACTGCACCTATATATTTGAGTGCATTGTAAAATATAGGGAAAAGTCTCTGAGATGGCAATAATGTTAGGTGCATGGATTTACCTGACTGCACGTGTTAGTTACTTGACAGCCATAGGGTGACCTTCCCCAAACTTTTTGCCTGCATACATCCACTTTCTGATGTATTCTTTTTGTTGGCCTTAGGATTTTGAGCATGTTACCACTTCTGACCAGTGCTAAAGTGCATGTGCTTCTCCCCTAAACATGCTTTCATTGATCTATCCACAATTGGTATATTTAATGTATCTGTAAGTCCCTAGTAGAGTGTGATACCTGTGCCCAGGGCCTGTAACTTAACTGCTGCTAGTGGGTGTGCAGCTTGGATTGTGCCATCCACACAAGTAGCCCTTTAAACATGTTTCAGGCAGCCCACTGCATGGCCTATGTGTGCAGTTTACGCTGCCATGTCGACATTTAAAATGACTTGCCAAGCCTTAAACTCCTCTTTTATTACATATAGGTCACCCCTAAGGTAGGCCCTAGGTAGCCCATACGGTAGGGTGCTGTGTAACTAAAAGGTATGACATGTACTTTTAAGTTTTGCATGTTCGGGTAGTGAGGCCTACCCCTCTCATAGGTTAACATTGGGAATTAAGCTATAATGCCTGATTGAGAAGGAGTAGTTCTGTCATGTTTAATAATATTGCCTGCAGCCTGTCTCCAATACCCATTTGGGGTGGGTGGCAGCCGGACCTTCTGCATTCCCTCTAGACAGCCACACACAATGAAGGGATAGGTGCGACTGAGTGCCCATCTGCATTCTTATGGCTCATCCTGGGCAGGATGGGAGGGAGGAGCTGACACTTACACCTGAATGTGCAATGCCCTGTCTCAACACAAGGGGTTGATTACTCCTCTGTAGTGAGCCTAGAGCCAGGGCTGGGAAGGGAGTACCTCTGTGCACTTCTCGGCCCCTCTTTGAAGTCACCTCCACTTTAAAAACACAGATCGGTATAAGTACTGGGTCTCCGACCCCACAAAATCAGACACTTTTGGACCTGCAAAGAAACTGTGCCAGGAAGAAGGACTGCTGTGCTACTACATGGTCTGCCATTCTGCTAGACTGCTGATCATGAGGAACAGTTTTTCTGCCATGCTGCCCTGCTGCCTGCTACCCACTTCTCCTGCTGAGGAACATTGGAGTGATCTCCAAGGGCATGATGGTTTGCCACCTGTTTTGAGACTCAGGGATATCAGAGTCTCACCTCCTACTCATGTGCCTGGTCCAAAAGAAGTGGATCCAGGTGTTTGCTCCAGTGGACCTGACATATCCTGTGCTGCATAAAGCAGAATCAATGCGTTGCCACTGTTGCTGGAACAAGAACCGGTGCATCACACTCTGAACCAGCGCATCGCATCAGGAACCGCATTGCCGCCACTGCAGTGTGAGAAGATCAACGCATCCTCTTGACTGTGTGGAGAAACCCAGCACATCGGCTTCGGAACCAACGCATCTCAGCTTCAGTGCTTCGTTTTCTAAACTGGCTCATCACCATCTTTGCATGGAGAAAATCAATGCATCACCTTGACTACAGGGATCGACACCAACGCATCCCTCAGCTGCGCCCGCATCTCACCGTGGTGACCAGAATCAAGGTACTTTAATTTTTGTGTGGCTTATGTATCTGGGCCACGCTCCATCACTGTTGGCCTGAACTCTTGATTTTGCTCCTGGTCCAGTGCGACAGATTACCCCCAAAGGCGCTTATTGCTTCTATATGCTATTTTACATTTACTCTTTAAAGATTCATATCTTGACTTCTTCTTATTGGATTGTTGTCATTTTCGTCTTGTTTTACTTATAAAATCATAATCTAAATTAGTGTAGAGCCTTTTTGTGGTGGTTTCACTGTGTTACAGTTTGAAGTGGTGCACAATACTTTACACATTGCTTCTTAAGTTATGCCTGCCTGCTATGTGCTAAGCTCTCAGAGGGTGAGCACAGGTTACTTTATAGTGTGTATCTGACTTACCATTTCTAACATTAGTGGCAGAGGTGGGAAGGTACTTGTGTTTGTGCAGTGCCATACAGTACTACTCCATATCAAGACCAATATGAGGCAATTCTCCTTAATTGACATGAGACAATTCTCCTTAATTGACATCTTTGATTTTTCCAAAAGTCTTTTTCCCAATTCCTATTTGTTTCTGTTGTGTCTGTGTACTTACTTGATATGATGGAATTCAAGCTGGCCAATCTGGAGGGCTACACAGTGGCACAGCTCAATATATTCTGTCCAGAGAAGAGGTTGTTCTCTAAGGGGAGTTCCAAGAAGGTCGAGCTCCAAGCAGGCCTAGGACCATGGGCAGAAGCCCATCCAGATGATGAGAAGGAAGTGTCAGCAGCTGAGGACTAGTTGGAACAGGACCTGTCAAGAGGTCGTGTCTTGCAGCCTACTGAAGAGGGGGGTAACATCCTCCCAAGACTGGAAATCCATCCAAGAGCAGGCAGCAGTGTGTCTTCTCGAAATCTATCCCCAGAGGAGCTGGAGGAAAGGAGGCAGAAAGTAGAGCTTGACAAGATTAAGCAAGAGCAAAAACTTGCCAAGTTGGAGAAGGAGCAAGCTCTAGAGAAGTAAAGGCTGGCCATGGAGGAGAGGAGGATGGCCCATTAGCTGAGCCTGAGAGAGCTGAAGATCAGAGGCATACAGGGGGAGTCCAGCAGTAGTGACTGCAGCATACCTTCAGTATGAGTTGTAGAAGCGAGAGTTTGCATTCCACAGCATTTGGCACCCAATTTGGTTGTGGGGGATGACATAGACATCAGTTCTCCACTTATAGGGTGGCTCTAAGGGTGCATAAGGTTCCTGAGCAGTCCTGGGGGTTGTCTGTGGAGATACATGCCCACAGTGGGGAGAGACACACTCCTTACACTGGAGGTAAAGCATCAGACCTAGTACACCCCCATGAAGGCCATTTTGCTTAGCAAGTTTGGGCTGACCCTTGTGAGGTAAAAAATGCAAAAGGGCACATTTCTCCTGCACCCAACTGTCGCACTGCTGAATAGGAAATCCTTCCTGAATGAGACACTTCCTCCAAATTTACGTCATTATTATCAATTCATCACTTGTAGTCCAAAACTTTATGCCATACTTATTTCTTCAATGGGAGCTATATTGGCCACTGTCCAGCCGGACAGGGTATTTTCTTTTCTTACAATAGAACAAATAGTGGGATATGAAAAAGGCACAGTGCTGTACCGTTTTGGGAACAAACAGGGAAGGTTTTTAGGCAAGAAGGAGCATAATTGGCCACTTGTAATTCAGTAAAGATTGAAAGTAGTGCCAATACCAGTGCTAGACACAGCGTAAATCAGACATAATAGTGAGGCTGTGAAAACACTTAAAACAAGTCGACGTTTCGATCCCTTATGCTCAATATTGTGGGATCATCATCAGGACTAACAATACATACATTTGCTTGCCTGGTATATACATTTAAACACACAACCGCCCATGTGGGTCGGGGGGTTTCAGGGTAAATTAGTATTGGAATAGATACTCGTTTTGTTTGTCTCCTGTTTAGTACACTTTTCAGTGACTGCGACTCGGCAGAGCACCCAGGGGTAACAGACACCGCGGAGGATTCTCCCTCCCAAGACTCGTTTTGAATCACCACGGGACCACGCAGGCCATTTTTCCCCTCAAGAAAAATTTCTTCCAAATGGAAACGAGGTGGACCTAACGTGACAACCTGTACTAAACAGGAGACAAACAAAACGAGTATCTATTCCAATACTAATTTACCCTGAAACCCCCCGACCCACATGGGCGGTTGTGTGTTTAAATGTATATACCAGGCAAGCAAATGTATGCATTGTTAGTCCTGATGATGATCCCACAATATTGAGCATAAGGGATCGAAACGTCGACTTGTTTTAAGTGTTTTCACAGCCTCACTATTATGTCTGATTTACGCTGTGTCTAGCACTTGTATTGGCACTACTTTCAATCTTTACTGAATTACAAGTGGCCAATTATGCTCCTTCTTGCCTAAAAACCTTCCCTGTTTGTTCCCAAAACGGTACAGGACTGTGCCTTTTTCATATCCCACTATTTGTTCTATTGTAAGAAAAGAAAATACCCTGTCCGGCTGGACAGTGGCCAATATAGCTCCCATTGTGGACTATGTTTTATCTGATATTCTGAATCTACATACTCTTGGGGACCACTGTTGTTTCTATATTATAGCTACCCACGGTCCCTGGATAACCGAATGGGTTCCCTTGTTGTTTCAAACATACTTATTTCTTAGTATTTCACCACCACGGAGACAGCATGTTTGCGCTTTGATGCTTTATTCAACATTTTCAAGTGCCAAACGTTGCCAAGCCAGGCTTTTACGAGGGCATGTGAGGTCAAACATGTTCTGAAAGTGAACTTATTGCAATAGCGTTCTCCCAATGCATTTCGAATCTTTACAATTCTTCGTCAGGGGTTAACTAAAATCAAATAAAAAAACAATTCAACTCGCTGCTCAACCATTACTAATGTGTAAAAAGCCCCACTTGTTGCTCTGCCTCCACCCACACCCAAATTAAACCACAAACCATTCGATGATAGCACTAAAAGTGAAATCCCCATCGTGCTCACAACCTTTGTCAACTCACTAAGTGAACATCCCCCATTTTACCAACATACACAGTGAATCTCAACTCCCTGCCTGCTGACAAATTCCCCAAAATTCCAAACCACCCTCCTTATCTCCCATTTACCTTCTCAGCGCCACAACTGGCAGCATGACCTCATTTCACTTACTCTTCACAGAATCTAAGTCCCTTTCCTTGCCGCTCGGGCCGTTTTTAAAGAAGGGGTTCTCTCACCTGTAACCAATCAAGCCATAATTCACTCCACCCCCCGTGACGTGTGCCTGTGCAATACACTACAAATCCCACAATACATCTCCTTGAGAGGTAAAGACAGAAGTTCAGGGCCAGCCGCAAGATGTCCTCACAAACATGGATAGATTTCCCTGACTATGCAAGCAAGGCACTAAAGGGCTGGGAGAGGGGCAGCAAGGTTGAGGATTATTTTGGGCAGTACAACTTAATTTTGATGGAGCACATGCTAAATACTTGTATTCCAGAGCTCTGCCAACACCTAGCGGACAGCAACCTGACAGACCCCAGGAAGCTTGCTGTGACGGTGAACATCTGGGTCAGCACTGAGCCTGGGAGGCGATATTCACTCTGCTCATGGAGTTTGTGGAATTCGGGAACTCTTTCCGTCTGCAACGCAGAGTTCCTGATACATTCCCCCTTTTTCTGCGCAGCAGAGTTTTTTTCTGTTGGCACGCACAAGACTTGTTTTGGCATGTGCTGGTGAGAGCAACAAGACTTGCCAGCTGGTAGGGAGCGCATGCAAGACTTGGAGGGTGCAAAGGCGGCTTCCGGCGCTTTTTTAATGACAATGGTGAGTGAGAGCAACCGTGGCAGCACCTCGAGCAGATTCTCTACTCGAGAAGTGGCTAAATCTACTTGAAAAGGCATTTTCGAGTTACTATGCTATTCCAATGGACCGTTCGGGGTTCTTTTTTAGTGCACAAAGACTTTTTTTAATTTAAATTTTTTCCCAACAAGAAGGTAGCACCCCGGAGACTCCAACTTTCTGTCTGTGTCCAGCAGGCTCCTTCCAATGCTTTGTCTATCTCCTGGCCACTTTTCATTTGAATTTGGAGCTGGAAGGATCACTGTCTTTGCTGCATATATAACATTGGATTTAAATTACAAAACTCTTCTATAAGGGTGTTGTTTGTTTGACAGAGGGCATGCACCAGTTTATATTTATAATTTGATTTGATTTAGAAAATGTATTGTGGTGGTTGGCCTGCAGTTTCAGCAGTGGCCTAATTAGATTTTTGCATTACATTTTTCTTGTTTTGTAAAGGAACAATGTTACACAGTTGAGTACATTTTCTCCATGCTTGTTAAATTTGCAATATTCAATTATTTTACTATGCAGCCTAATCTGCCAATGGACCCATGACCAATACAAGTCATGGACGCATGAAACAAGTGTTTCTGTGGTATATGTTATTATAAAACATCACTTGTGGTGTTGTTTTGTATTTCATGTTTTTTGTATGCACAAAGAGTATATGCAGAGCAATATTTGATGTCTTGGAAGGATGAGTGGTGACTTGTAAAATGTTTAAAGCTCAGTTAATTTTCATTTTTGGCATTGCTGAATTAATGGTAGTGTTTTCTTCACTGTTACCAATGCCTTCTTTGTCTGGCCAGTGTGTTTGTATTTGCCATAGGCCATCATTTGTCTTTGTTCTCCATGCCATGTGGCCAGAGGACATTTTTTGCAATCAGTCTCCATACGACTACATTGCTTTCTTTGTTTTCCATGGCTCCTTGCTTGTTTTCATTTGACCATGATCCCAGCAACCATTTTGTGTAGCCAGCCAATGTACTTTTGCCACACGCCTACTTGTGTTCGTTGTTGTGGCCAGGCCTCCTAGCTTGCTGCTGTTGGGTGATCCTGCGGCTGACGGCCATTTTGTGCAGCCATTTTCCTCTAAATTTCAAAAGGAGCTTGATAGGAGAGGGCTATACCTTTTCATATTTGTTCATTTTTTATACTTTTCGCTGTATCAGTTAAATATTATGCTTGAGGATTATTGTAGTATTTGTATATTAACAGTGTTTTATATTAGATGCATTTTTTGCATTTTTCACCTGCACCCCCTTGCCTTCCAGTGGGTCTCTCATAGTCCTGTAGTTACCCCTAATAGACAGCAATATTTATTTTGTTATTTATTTATTCTTTAAAAAAAATATTTTAATTTTTGTATTTTAATTTTTTTATTTTTTATTGTAATTATTTTCCCCAAAATTATTTTTTTTAAATTTTTCCTACCATCAATACTAATACTGATGTTATGTTATGTTTCTTTTCTAAATTTGCTTACTAACATTTTCATTGTTACACATACGTTATACAATGAATAATCCCAGTTGTTCATATGTGAAGTGTAGCGCGAAAGTCTATGCTAACAACAAAATAAAAACAGTCAGAGAACATCATAACATCTTATACTATCATACTAGAATATCTCGACAGTGTTGCGGGTTCATGTTAAAATCATGAATTGGCACTACACAATTAGCCTGCCCATATCAAGACACCCCGGGGGATGGACAGGTACCAAACCAGTGTTACTATTCAAGGGAGGTGTCTTGCCGGACTAAACTAGAGACTAAGCAGCATTGAGTGTAGTTTATGAGTTTCAGCTTTTGTGTCCTTCGCATACCCCAATAACCCAATGAGCGATGAGGGGTCACTGGGTGTGCCCAAAATTTCACAAATTGTGTTAAAAACGTCAGACCCATAGGTAGCCACAGGTGGGCAGTCCCATGCCATATGTAAAAAGGTGGCTGGGATGAAGCCACACTTACATCATTTTTCATCAGGTCTGATCATCAAGTGATACAGCTGAGAGGGGGGCCCATAGAACTTATGCAGATATTTAAAATGTATTAACCTCTGTGTGTAATTGAAGTTGTCCACAACATAACGCCCACTGTTCCTCCGTTATTTGGCCGCCCAGTTCAGTGTACCAATTGCGATGGGACCTAGAGGCAGTCGGCGGGGTATTATTCTGCATGGAACTGTACAAACATGTGACGAGTCTGCGGGGTGTGGCATTAGTTATAATCTGTTTTAGGGCTGGCAGCTGGGGCGGAGGAATAGGGAAGGCCGCATGAAGTTGTCTACATGTAGCCATAATCTTATGATAAAGAAGCAACTCAGAGAAGCCCATCGGGCCCGCAGCCGCGATGTCTGGTGGTGGGCAAAAGTTATCTCAGGGTAGAGATCTGCAAAGGTTTCAAGACCAATTGTTTTCGCTAGCTTCACATTTCCACCGTCCGTCATAGAGGGGATCATCGGGTTGCGCGCAAGGGGGATCGAGGGTGCGTACAGTATCTCCAGACCCACCCTGAACATGTAGTGTGTCCCACACCCACCGAAGTGTCTCAACTGTATCTAACCCATCCCTAGGCCTCCGGTAGGGCTGGTACAGAGCCTCACGAAGCGGGGTTGGGCCGCTATGTCCATTTCAACAGCCACGTGAGGCTGGAATGGGGTGGGGTGAAAACAGTAATGCAAATATTGTGCTTCTGTGCAAAGGCATAGAGAGGCATGTCTAGAGCCCCCAGCCCTCCCCGCATCAGGAGGAGTGTGAGCGATTCCCATGAAACGTGCGCTTGCTTACCTGCCCATGCCATCGATATTAGCAAAGAGCGGAGAGTTTTGAAAAAGGCCTGAGTGAGCGGTATAGGAATGTTTATAAATAAATACAAGAATTTGGGTAACACAACCATTTTAGCGACGGCTATCCTTCCAGCTAGAGTGATCGGGTATTCTAAGACAAAGTGTTTGGTAGCAGCCGTTGGTGGGAATGGGGTGGACTCGGCCCAATTTAAGAATATTCCGGAGAGGCTGCCAAACTTTATAAGCTCTCTGTGGACGGGGCCCAGATTCTCTTCCGGATCTGTTATATATAACGTCATGTCATCCACATAGAGTGAAATCAGGAGCCCACTAGTGCTAAATCCTAGTCCTCTAGCGGCGTGATGTTGGCGAAGCCTCGCTGCTACCGGCTCCATCGAGATAGCGAAGAGGAGAGGGGAGAGAGATGGCATCCATAGCGGGTTCCCCGGGTAACACGTAAGGGACTTGAGAGCATACTGCTCATGCGCAACTGATGGCTCCTTATACAGCAAGCCTATTTGGTTTATGAAGGCCAGACTGAGGCCAATCCTCCCCAGGATGGCGAACAGATACAGCCATTCCAGCGAATCAAATGCTTTTGTCGCGTCTAAAAATTCCACCAGCGCCTTCGAGTCTGGGTTCAAATAATGCAGTACAGTGAAAAAGGTATGAATATTATGGGCCGTGGATCTTCCAGGGATAAAACCTGACTGGTCTGATCTTGCTTTTAGTGGGAGCAGTGGTTGCAGTCTATTTGCGAGCAGGTTCACATTGATCTTGGTGTCTATATTTATTAAAGATTGGGGCCTATAAAGGTCTATTTTGTGGCTGGGTTTCATGGGTTTAATAACGTTTGAATAATCGCCTCTCTCATAGATGGAGGAAGCGTGCCAGTTGTTTGTGCCTCATCAAATACTGCAATGGGGTGAGGCGCAAGTAGAGAGGTGTAGGCTTTATAAAATGTGGTTGTTTACCCAGCAGATCTGGTGGCTTTGTCTAGGGGCATACTGTAGATCACCTGCAGTATATTGTCCAATGTCAATGGCTCATCTAGATAGGCCCTGTGTGCCCTCCCTAACCATAGCAGCTTAATGGCGTCCAAAAAGGGTATGAGTTCCTCGGGGGTTGTCCTGTGAGTGGCTGTGTATAAGTTGGTGTAGAATGTGGTGAAATGTTCCACTATCTTGCACGGGCCTTGAATGAATGTGTGGTCGTCCCCTCTAATCTCCGATATGTATGTGGTAGTGTGAGGCTTTCTGAGAATGTTCGCTAGTGTTTTACCTGGTCTGTCACCCTCCCCATAGCGCCTGGCCTGTGTGTATTTGCCCATAAATTTAACTTTGCGCTGCGCCTCTTCTTCAAATTCTGTGATGTGTTCTTTAATGGAAGCAAGTAGCTTTGGGTCGTCAGAGGCTTACTATTTAGATTCAAGCTCTTTGATGCATTTTTCGAGGGTGGTCAGCGTCCCTCTAATTGCCTTTAAAACCCCAGCGTGCCTTGCAATACATTCCCCCGTATTACTATTTTGAACACCTCCCACTTGTGTAGCTACAGACTCCAAATTAGTTACGAAGTATTCTTCATGAAAAGCTGTTTCTAGAAGGGCGTTTGGGGCGAGCCTCCAGCTATACATTTTCAGAGGTTGGTCAGGAACTACCAGCTTTAGGAGACATGGAGAGTGATCAGATAACATTCTAGGGTGTGTAAATTCTGTTGTCCAGTCTACAACATCCGGTGTCACCAGCCAGTAGTCCAGCCTGGACCTCGCTTCGTGATCAGCAAATATGTATGTGCCTTCAGCATCACCCGGGTGCCTCTGTCTCCAAGCATCAGTCAAGATATTGTCTGCAAGAATGGCGTTCAGCATGTCACTGGACTTCGGGTCCAAAGTGCAGGATGTACCCTTTCTATCAAGAGGATTTTACGTTATGATAAATTGACTTGGTATAGCGCACAAATCACCCTAGGGCATCTCAGCGCTTTTTGCGGAGCTAAAACAGGAGTCGAAGAGGGTGTTTAAAATAAGTGGGCTTTGAGTTGTTTCCTAAACTTACAGTAATTTGGGCAAGAACGCACATGAAGAGGAAGCTTTTTCCAGTACACGGGGGCGAGATAGGAAAAAACCTTTCCACTGCTGCATGTTAAATGGATGAGAGGGACCCACAACAGGGCTTTCGAGCCAGATCTTAGATTACAGCAGGGGGCATACGCTTTTATTCTTTTCTGAAGGTAAAGTGGGCCTTTGTCCTTTAAGGCATTATATGTGAGATAGCCGATTTTAAAATAGGAGCGTTTCTTCATGGGCAACCATTGTAATTCTTTCAGCATCTTTTTGCATACTTTCAGCAGAGGCGCCGAAGAAGTGCCAGAAGGGCAGTTGAGCACAAACCTGACCGCTGTTTTTTGAACACCCTAAAGTTTAGATATTAGCATTTCACTGACGCTTGCCAATAGGGCATTGCCATAATCCAATCTGCTTATTACGATGGCTTGAACCAAAGATCTCCGGGCGGAAATAGGGAGGTATGGGAAGATTCTGCGCCGTAATGGTAACATGAGCCAATGGTGGCCAGAATGTGCTCTCTCATGGTTAAGGCTTGGTCCAATTTTATCCCAAGATTCTTTACTGCTTGATTGGGCACAGGGGTAGCACCCAGTTGATGAAGCCACCAATCATCAGCCCAGATGGAAGAGGCTTTACCAAACAGCATGATCTCGGTCGTATCTGCATTCAGCTGAAGATAGTTTTCATTCATCCAGTCTGATATGGCTAACATGCCTGAGGAGAACCGTTCTTTTTCTGCCACCAAGTAATGGCCTGGCGTAAACATCAGCGGGGTATCGTCCGCATATGAGATTATATCAAAGCCAAAATGCTCAGCGATCCCAGGCAAAGGAGCCATATAGATATTAAACTAGATGGGGCTCAGACATGACCCCTGCAGCACGCCCTTATCTAAAGTTATTTTACGTGAAGAATTAGGACCCAAAATGACAGTTTGATGTCTATCAGCCAGAAAATGTTGGAGCCATTTTATTGCCAGGCCCTGAATGCCAATTTCTGGTAGCCTTTCCATAAGCCTCATATGGGAAATGGTATCAGTGGCTGAGGAGAGGTCAAATAATACAAGTATCACTGGGTTTCCTCCATCCATTCCCAGGCGCAGAGAGTCAGTTACTGCCAAGAGTGCCGTCTCTGTACTATGGCCTGGGCAGAAGCCAAATTGGGAAGGATCAAGGATATGATTAAGTTCAAGATAAGAACTGAGTTGCTTATTAACAAGACCTTCAAGCTGTTTACCCAAAAGAGGTAATAAGGATATAGGGCAAAAGTTACTTAGCAATTTTTGATCCAATGTAGGTTTCTTTAGAATGGGAGGTACATAGGCCATCTGCCACTCTGGCCATATGGTACCTGTTTTGATTAAACAGTTAAAAATCTCTGAAATCCCTGGGATGCAAAGGGTGGCCAATAGAGACATTGTTTTGGGTGGACAGGTATCCAACGAGGAACCAAACTTCACTGATACCAAAGAGCTATGGATTTCTTCCACTGAAAAAGGCTCAAAACTATCTAGAGTGTGGGAGGTAGTTGTTGACTGCTTAGGCTTAAAGGTAGAGATCCCTGAGTCTTGATGGGGGACAATGTGACATTTTGAATAAATGTAGGACATTGTATCCTGAAAGAAATTGGCCAACGAGTCGCAGAAATTCTGGGATTCAGACAGAGACTGGGAGCCCGCCAGAGGAGTAATAAAGTCATGAACTATATTAAAAAGGGCTTTGATTATTTTGTGGCAAGATCAGATGGAAAGCTTCCTGAAAGGCTTCAACAGTGAGTTTGTGCCATGGTCTGTAGGTGTCACCAGCCGACACCCATGGACCCTTCAGCTGTCACCGCTGCCGGCACACCTGCAGCACCGCCAAGAACACGGATCCAGCACAACCCGCCCACAAGAACACAACCAAACCGAAGACCCTGCAATGCATCCTCCTCAATGTCCGATCCCTCCACAAACACGCCACAGAAATCTGGGACCTCCTCGACAGCCCCACCCCGGACGTAGCATTCTTCACCGAAACCTGGACCAACACCACCTCGGGACCGGACATCGCCATCACCATCCCCCAAGGATACAAGATCTCCAGGAAGGACCGCCCCACCCACCCAGGAGGAGGAATCGCCATCGTCCACAAATCCAGCCTCCGCCTGAGCACACTCCCTGACGAGTCCACAGAACTGATGGAACACCTTCACTTCAAGATACTGGCCAGCCCCACCGCCGCCCTCCGAGGAACCCTCATCTACCTACCCCCTGGACCCCGCGGACCCTTCGCCAACTCCATCACGGACATTATCTCCCCGCAGGCCCACCAACTACACCCTGCTGAGAGACCTCAACTTCCACCTCGAAAATCAACTGGACCCCAACACCACATGCCTCCTGGACAACCTCCACAACATTGGACTCCGCCAGATCATGACCGAGCCCACGCACTCAGCAGGACACACCCTTGACCCCCTCTTCACTACAGGAAACTCCATCACCTTCAGCCACACCACAGAACTTCCATGGACCGACCATCGTTGCGTCCACTTCACCTTCAGAACACCCACCATCCACAGACACCAGCACCTGCTTCCACAAAGAAACTGGACCAAAATCACCAACGACCAGCTCACCTCCTCACTCAACAACTCCACCCCAACCATCGCGGAAAACGACGACCCCAACACCGCAGCCTGAACCCTGCATAGATGGATCTCGGACAGCACCAACACCATAGCCCCACTCAAGAAAAACAACAATACCCGTGCCAAGAAAGCCAGGTGGTTTACCACCGAACTTCGAGAATCCAGGCGCACATGCCGCCGCCTCAAAAAGGCCTGGAGAAACACCAAATCCACAGAAGCCCACAACAACTTCAGAGCCGCCACCAACGCCCAACATCAACTCATCAGAGAAACAAGGAAAAAAGCGATTGAAGACAGAATCTCCACCCACGCACACAACAGCAAGGAACTCTTCAGCATCATCAAGGAGTTCGCCCAACCCACCAGCGAGTCTTCTGACATCCCTCCCTCACAAGACCTCTGCGACAAACTCAGCACCTTTTTCCACCACAAAATCAAGAGCATCTACGACCACTTCGATAAAGACAACCAACACACTGAACCCTCACCAACCACCCCCGACACCCGGAAACCAGCGATTGATGACTGGACAGCCCTCACCACCGAAGACACACTGAGGACAATGAAGTCAATCCACTCAGGGGCCCCCACGGACCCCTGCCCCCACCACATCTTCAACAGAGCCGCCGACACCATCGCACCCATGCTCCGCCACACCATCAACCTCTCCCTGGCGACGCTTCGTTCCACGACGACTGGAAACACGCCGAGGTGAGCCCCCTCCTAAAGAAACCCTCAGCGGACCCCACCGACCTCAAAAACTACAGACCCATCTCCCTGCTCCCGTTCCCAGCGAAAGTCATCGAGAAAGCCATCAACAGCCAACTCGCCACATTCATTGAAGAACACAACATCCTCGACTCTTCCCAATCCGGCTTCAGAAAAAACCACAGCACGGAAACCGCCCTCCTCGCCGCAACAGACGATATCCGCACCCTACCGGGCAAAGGAGAAACAGTAGCCCTCATCCTCCTCGACCTATCAGCGGCGTTCGACACAGTCTCCCACCGCACCCTAATACGCAGACTCTACGACGCAGGAATCCAAGACAAGGCCCTCGACTGGATCTGCTCCTTCCTCTCCGGCAGGACGCAGCGGGTCAGACTCCCCCCCTTTCCTCTCGGACCCCACACCTACCACCTGCGGAGTCCCCCAGGGCTCCTCCCTCAGCCCGACGCTCTTCAACATCTAAATGGCTCCACTTGCCCCCATCGTCAGAACCTATGGACTCAACATCGTGTCATACGCAGACGACACCCAGCTCATCCTCTCCCTATCCAACGAGCCCAACACCGCCAGACGCAACTTTTGAGAAGGCATGGAAGCCGTCGACAAATGGATGAAAAACAGCTGCCTACAACTAAACACCAACAAAACAGAATTACTCATCATGGGCCAAAACCCCGACGCCTGGAGCGACGCCTGGTGGCCCACCGCCCTCGGAAACCCGCCAACCCCCACAGACCATGCACGCAACCTGGGAATCATCCTGGACTCCGAGCTCAAAATGGACCGCCAGATCAACTCTGTCTCATCTTCCTGCTTCCACACCCTCCGCCTCCTTCGTAAGACCTTCAAATGGATCCCCCTCGAACACCGAAAGACAGTCACTCACGCCCTGGTCACCAGCAGACTCGACTACGGCAACGCACTCTACGCCGGGTTCCCCGCACCAGAAAGACCAGATCGGGAGGCCGCTCCTTCTCCTTCCTCGCGGCCAAAGCATGGAACGCCCTTCCGCTCCACCTCAGACAGGCAACATCGCTCCCCATCTTCGCAAGAAACCTCAAAACCTGGCTCTTCGACAGACCCCCTCCTTGATGGAATGGAACCTGCACCCCCACCCCCCACCCCTAGCGCCTTGAGACCCTTACGGGTGAGTTGCCACGCTTTAACAAACCCCTGATTGATTGATTGATTACCTGCCAGTCTATTATTCCTAGTATTGTACAGGGGTTGAGAGGACTGAAGATCAAAAAGGATTAGATGATGGTCTATCCACGTGAGTGGGAGTTAAGCCTTATAGTCCAAATATTCAAAGTTAGAGAATAATAGATTAAGTGAGTGGACAGCTGTATGTGTGGGACCTCTAATTCTTTGGGAGAGTCCTAGTGTCTCTAGGTCTGTTAGTAGCTTCATTACTTCTGGGTTGGCGAGGTCCTCCCCATGGAAATTAAAATCGCCAAGGAGAAGGAATTTCTTTGAAGCTAGGACATACATGGCTATCTCTTCCATCAGCTGTTGACTGAAGTCAGTCTTGGACCCAGGGGGGCAATATATATAGGCTCCATTCCAACTATCAGTTGTGGAGGCTTTTATTTAAAAGATACCTAACTCCATGGAGTCAGAAAGGAAGGTTGAAATCCATATCACATTGGTAGTGTATTTAAAAATGTCGGCTATGCCACCACCCATTTGTAAGCCTCGATGAAGTTTAATAAGTTTGTAATTATCTGGGATTGATAGCGCAATAGCTGGGAGATTAGAGGGGTTTAGCCATGTTTCTGTTAAAAAACAGATATTCGGAGACCGGGAGGTGATTGCATTCCATATTTCCGTTGCATGCTTAGGTAGCGACCTTACATTGCAGAGGCAGCTTTTCAGCTCACACTCAGTTGTGGTGGGGGAAAAGCTCTTCCCCGTACAATTTCTAGAGTTGTAGTTACTTTGAAAATGACACTTATAACATGCCACCGTGCCTTCTAGTGTAAGTGATTAGCTATTAGTAAATTGGAGTTGATGTATTGGACTGGTCTTATGTTGTACTCCCATTTGGTGTAAGGTTGCTGCTGGGTCATAATGGTGATAGGTAGCCTTATTTTTTGCCTTAAAAGAGCCAGAGGTCCTGGCTCCTGGTGACGACCTGGCGCAGATGGGCTTGCGTCCATCACAGCATCGGTCTTATGACTGAGAGTGACAGCAACACTACAGCGCTAACCCGCCTCCTAGCCGGACGTGCGGCTGGAATTATTTCTGCACACAATTAGCGTACTCTGCGGTGGACCGGAGAGCAGGCACCGTAGGAAGGCTATCGAGGGGACAGGCGACACAGTGCAGTAAGTAAATACTTAAAATATCAAAGAAGAAATAAAAGCTGATACAGTTAAAAACAGTTAATGCTAAAATAATGGGGAAATGCTGCAACACAGCGCTTGCAATGTTGCTATTTTGAAACTGTAAAGAACAGTATACAATTAGCCTGGGCTTGAAGCTGCAAAGAAAAGCTGAACAGCTATGTATGGCCGGTCACGGACGTGCGAATTCTGTGCTTGATGACAACTTTGGTAACCACACTAAATTATATTGTCTGTACTAAATCAAACTGCAACAATGCCACATTTCACTTGCTTTTACGTGCACAAGAGACATCACCCACAGTACAGACAGAAAGTCTTGTGATTCCTCCAATCTCTTCCACTTGGGCAGATAAATTCCACTGCCATCAAGATGGCCCAAACAAAAGGTGTTACCAAGAAAGTGGCCAGTGGGGAGGAGAAGAAACAGATTTCCACCTCAGGCTTTTCAGCCCAGACCTTTTTCAGGGATTGGAGGCCTGCCGCATTGGCCTCAGGGGAGCAAGCTGGGAGCAGCATTCCAAGATCAGCGACACCACCCTAACCTAAGCCTCAGGCCAAGTCTCTCAGAGAGGCAGCCACTACACTGCAATCATGTGTATGTGACGAGCAATAACATTAAATTGGATTTTTCTCTTTTGTAAAGTAGTTCCCAATCGTTGCAGAAACGTGGACAACAGCCACAGCCAGCAATAGATCTTCTAGGAGTAGGAGCAGAACAGGTGGTTGAGCTTCCTACTAAGCAAGAACCTCCTCTTTTAAAACCATTGGCTTCCAGATGTTGTTATGTTATGTTATGCTATGTTATGTTACTGTCCATTTATAAAGCACACCTACATCAGATGGTCTCTTGGCTCTAGGTAGCCAATCCAACTTCAACCCCACTTAGTGGTAAGTCTGTCTGAAAAGCAGTGTTTTCAGGAGTTTCTTAAACGTAGCAAGATCCCAGGAGGACCTAAGGTCGAAAGGCAGGCTATTCCATACTCGAAGGGTGATAACAGCAAACCTACGCCCTCCGATCCTTTGTTTTTTCCAAGAGGGAATCATCAAACAGTGCAAGTTGCAAGATCTTAAAGCTCTGGTAGGGCAGTATTTTGTGATCCTAGACTTCAAAAATGTAGGTTAATTCAGGTAGAGGGACTTAAAACCCATGCAGCATGCTTTAAACATTGATCTCTGTACAAATGGCCTGGGAGATGTGGCAATGTTTGGGCAAAGTATATATCAAGCGAGCAGCCTGGTTTTGAATTAGCTGGAGCCTGTGCATGATGATTTTAGGAAGAACCAAGTAAATTGAATTAGCGTAATTTATTCAAGACATAACTAGAGCTTTGATTACTTGAACCAAAGCCTCCCTGGTAAGGAATGTTTTCATATTTTTTATGCGAAGTAGCTGGCAGAAGCTAGCTGAAGTCACGGCTCTTACCTGCTGTTTAATGGAGAGTTCCACATCTATTATGACACCCAAGCTTTTTGCAGCATTTTTGGGTGTGGGGGGAGAGCCCATCTTACTAGGCCAGAAATATGGGGACCAATAATTCATCTTACTTTTTGTGAGAATGATCTCAGTTTTTTCGGGGTTCAACTTCAGATAATTGCTGTTCATCCAATCTCGGATGAACAGCATAGTATCCTGAAACAACTGGTGAGACGAGGGGTTGTCATTAATCATGAATGACAGTTGCATGAAATCTGCATATTTGGAAATGTTGATTTCTTTATTTTTGAGGGCATTAATCAAGCAGCAAATATAGATGTTGAAAAGATGGGGAGACAGCAAAGAGCCTTCAGGACCCCACAATTTAGTTGCACCTCTGTAGACGAGAAAGGAGGAAGCCTGACTGATTGAAATCTATCCCTCAAAAAGGAGATAAGCCAGTTCAGTACTGAGTCTCAGAAACCTGCGGATCCGATTGGTCAGAATGATATGGCTGTCTGTGTCAAACGCTGCATACGGGTCGAATAACACCAAGTCATGGGTGTTGCCATTACCTACTTCTTTGCTCATGTCATCGAAAACAGACATGATCACTGCTTCTGTAGAGTGTGCTGCTCGAAATCCTGCTTGTGCAGGATCCAAGAAGCCTGACTCTTCAACGAATAGACATAGATGACAGGCTAATCGACAAGGAAAATCGCGGCCTGCTGTTTTGGTATCTTGCGGTCGCTGAGGCCCATTCTTAAGTTCTTTGACCGTGGTACCAGGCAGCTGATAGTCCAGGCCACGGTATTATCTCACCTGGACTATGCTAGCTCGCTTTTGGCAGGGACCAATGTGGCTGAGACCACCCGCCTCCAACGCGTGCAGAATGCCGCGGCGAGAGCCATTGTTGGCCTACCCCGAACGAGTTCTGTCTCGGGAGTCTTGAGATCTCTGCACTGGCTCCCCATCAAATCACGCATCCAGTTTAAGGTGTTGTGCTTGGCGTTTAAGATCTTGAGGGGAGTAGGTCCGCCAATTCTTGCTGATCTCCTGTCGTGGTATGTTCCTTCCCGCGCTCTGAGATCGGGAAGTCAAGCGCTCGCTGTGGTCCCCCGATACAGGCTGTGTCGGGTTGGTGGTCGCTCTTTCCGGGTCAGGGCGGCTGAACTTTGGAATTCCCTCCCAGCGGACTTGCGGCTATTGGATGACCTTTTGGCCTTCCGCAAAGCATTGAAAACTTTCCTTTTTAAATAAATTCCCCTTTTATCTGTGTTGTGTTTCTGCTAACTGTTGCACATTGCCTGCCATGCGCCAGGACGCCCCTTAGCTGGGGCAGCTGTGCGCAATACAAATGTGCATAACATAACATAACATAACATATGTGGCCCTCGAGTAGTTTTGTAAAATAGGGTAGAAGCAACATAGACTGGACATTTTTCATATCAGTGGGATCAGCACCAACTTTCTTTATGATTGGAGAGATAATCGCTTTTTGAAAGGACCTAGGGACGACCCGCAAGTTGATAGATTGATTAAGAAATGACAGGATACGGTCAGGCCACCAAGTACATACTGCTTTTAAGACCTTCGGGGGCAGATATCAATTGGTGAACTAGACTTTGCCTTTGTCAACAGGAGGGCTAGGTCCTCTTGCGTTAAGTTGGGTAAGCGGGTAAGCATTTGAGGATTCACCATGTCCACAGATAGATCATTAAGTGGTGGACAAGGAGGAATACTGTTCATAATGGCATTCATCTTATTTCCAAAAAAGGCATTCAGAGAATCGCACAGATCTTGAGTGGGTATGTAAGACTGGCAATGTAACTCGGCCTGGGTTAGAAAGATCAGAGACAATCTTGAATATCTCTTTCGATTTATTAGAGGCATTCATCATTCTGCCTGTGAAAAAGCTTACTTTAATTTGATGCAAACTTTTTTTGTGATTTTTAAGTTGTTGAGGGAAAACAACCTTTACAACGCAGTCATTACACCGCATTACATTTACATAGCAGTCATTACATCGCAGCATCCTTTACATCGCAAGTTATTACAACGCAGCCAATACATTGCATGTCACTACAACACATGTCATTAAAATGCATGTCACTACAACGCAGGCATTGCATTGCAAGTCAATACAATGCATACCATTACAACGCATAGTACCCTTACACTATCCAACACTTACCCTCTGTTGCACTTACTGGAGTTAGAATAGTAATGTTTACCCCTACACTATCCAACACTTATCCAACTGTTGCACTCACTGGAGTTAGAATAGCAATTATTACCCCTATACTATCGAACACTTACATGAAATGCAATGTAATGGTATGCATTGTAATGGTATGCTTTGTAAAGGTATAATGCGATGTAATGAATGCGTTGTAAAGGTAGTTTCTGAAAATGCGATGTAATGGCATGCTATGTAAAAGAAAGTATTGTTAAGGATGTTGCGATGTAAAAACTGCACTGCACCTATAACTCCCAAACCCTGCTTGTGATCACATCTATATGTTGTTTGAGAGTTTGGTTTCTCTCTGCTCTTTGCTCCTCCTACATGACCCATTTAAGATACAATCCGCTAGAATTAGCTCTATGATCAAGAGCTACAGTGGATGGTAGGAAGGATACCCAGATGATGATACTGATCACTTTGGTGAGTGATGGGAATCCGATTGTTCTTAAGGGTCTCTCTATTCTGTTAACTCTTTTTCTGTAGTACTCCTGGTGTTATATATGTTCAGAGATTCTCCCCAGATTAGGTGTTTTGTTTTGATAGTATTTTTTGGAAATCTTTTTATTCACTTTGCTCAAGGTCTTATACAATACACAGCCTCCTGATATCTAAAACCCCGGTAGGCCTTCAAAAGTTGTTAGACCGATTCAGCACATTCTGTGATGAAAGAGGCCTTACTATTAATACTACTAAGACGAAGCTCATGGCCATCTCACCCTCAAAGCGATTCAAGATTAACGTCTCGCTCAATGGTACTCCATTGGAGTTAGTTGACTCATTTGACTACTTGGGGGTAAGGGTTAACAGCCAGTTGAATTGGAAAAACCATATGGCCAAAATGCTTCTTAATCATAAGCGAGCAACAGGAGCAATCTTAAGGGAACATCGAGAGTCCATGAGCAAACCCATAGCCCCGGCCCTGGTGGTGTATGAAGGGAAAGCATTGTCCTCGGCAATTTATGGATCTGAGTTGTGGGGGTTTGAGAATACTACTGATTTAGTAAGATCAGAAAATAGGTTTCTGAGAGAGCTGATCTCACTTCCCGTTTCCACCCCTGTAAAACCCTTGCGCCACAATCTGGGTAGGCGCTCATTAAAGGACATAGTTTGTCTTTGCCCTTTACTATTCTGGGTTCACCTTAGAAGAACACCGGAATTGGCAAACTATGCGACTGCCCTGGATGAATTAATTAAACTCGACACTGGTAGCAAGATCAAATGGTTGAGTAATCTCAGGCGGATGGTCTTGAAACTAGGGATGAGTGACATCTGGGACAGTCAATGCCCACCTCCAAAACAAATAATGAAGAAGTTATATTGGGATTGGGTGCAGGAGGAGGAGCTACGTTGTTGTAAATGTGGGACCTTCACAGAAAAACTTCTGGTACATAAACCTGTTAGAATGCTTGAACCGTTTCTAGATTTTATAGAAAAGCCTAGAGATGGCTCGCTCTATTTAAAATTGAGGTTTGGAATCCTTCCGGTATATGAAACCATAGCAGGTTGGAAAAAGACAGGCTCCCTTACAACATCTTGCCCCGGGTGCTCTGCCGCCACTGAGTCTGTGGCTCATTTCTTTTTTGCTTGTCCGGCATACAGGGCTGCTAGGAAGACATGGTTAAAACCAATCTGTAAAGAGCTGGGTCTTAGGTGCCAGAAGATGGCCCTACGCGTTTTAACCACTGATACATCATCCCTGGTAACAGTTTGCGGGGTAGCAAAGTATCTGGGAAACGCCTGGCAGACACGTTTAAGGCTGCTAAAGAGAGCTCCTCTATAGAAGTTGAGTTCATGACTGATTAAGGCACTTTTACCTTTTTATATTGAGACTATGTGCTTTGTTTTATTGTACATATACTATATTAAAACTATATTTTAATATTTGTACTATGGTTGTATGTACAATGGATTGATGGATTTTTTCTTTTGTCTATAATGTATAAGGATGTACATACTTTTATGATTAATCTTTTATCGAATAAAGTACATACGACAATACACAGCAGTGTTCAATTGGCATGCAGGAGAACAACATAAATCGTACAATCGAAGGCAAACTTGGCAGTACAATGGACCAATTACACGTATTCTCCCTGCACACCCCCACCCCGTAAGGCTCGATACTTCTGCCAAGGCCCCCACACCTTCCATTTTTTAACACACCCCCTGGACTTGTAGATCGTTTCCTCTGCACTCTGACACCAGTTCAGGTCTCGTAGCCATTGGTCCCATTGTGTGGGCGCCTGCGCCCCCCAGCAACTGGCTGTATTACATTTTGCCACCCCGGCTGCCATAGCCAACCAGATCTCGTTGTATCTGGACCAGTGAGTCCAGATACAAGTAATAGCCACCTGGGCTCCACTGGGACCGGCGATCCCACTACTGTTGCCATCGTATTTGCAACTTTGGTCCAGAAGGGCACTATATACGAGCAGTACCATAAAATATGGTAAAATGTACCCTCCCCCTGGCATCCCCTAACACAGAGGGGGGACAGGCTCCTGCCCCATGAGAAAAGGTGGGTTTGCAGGTAATACACTCGATGCAAGATCTTTAATTGCACGAGACGGAACCTAGTCCGAATTGCAATTTTACGGGGGCTTTACAGGGCATACTGCCAATCCTCTTCCACCAAGCCTCCGACATCTCCCTTCCATTTCCCCCACAAGGACACTAGGGGATCAGGCATATTGTTTATGAGCTTGCGGTCGATGGTAGACGTGAGTTTTCCTAGGATAGGGTCAAGTAAGAGCCTGTCCTCCATGGGAGAAAATTCTGGGACTCAGGTGCCTTGGTGTGTATGTGGGAGCGCAGAGCATGTGTAAGGCGCAAACAGTGGCAGTGTTGGGAGTCGTGTAGGTGGTACTCTTTTTTGAGACAGTCAAAGGATCTAGGGCGCTCACTTTCCACACGTCACCCAGGTAATCAATCCCGATTCATTTCCATCCCCTGAAGCCTGTTAATCTCGTCACCTCCATTAGCTGATCTCCAAGTCAGAGTGGGGTCCTACCTGTCAGGGTGCTTGCCCACCTCAGAAATGTATTAGTCTCCCTCCAGCATTGAAGCAACAACCCCATGTGCGAAGGTAGATCACGGTGTTGTTTTCTTGAGAACATAAGGGGTTCCCAATTGCCTGCCGTCATGACATACCTATCCACCCTGTAAGCTGGCTCCGACCCTACCGTATATACCCAGTCATTAACCACCTGCAACTGGGAGGCCCAATAATATAGTTGGACGTCCAGGAGGGCCAGCACCCATCATACACCCCTTCTTGTGAGTTTTTGCTGTGCTATCCTCGGGTTCCCACCCTCCCAGAGCAGCGTCCGCAAAGCATGAGATATGCGCCTGAACACCCCACCGGGGACCGGGTATGGTGTATTTTATAGGATATATAGGAGTCGCGGCAGCGCCAGCATCTTGAATAGCGCAGTGCGCCCCATCAAGGAGAGAGGCAAGGACCTACAGTGGATAACGTCCGATGCCAGCCGCACCAGGTAGGGCTCACGATTTTTGGTGCAGAACTCAGCTCTGTCTCTGGTGATGTATACCCCCAGATATTTGAATCCATCAGTCACTATCGAGGCAGGATACCTCGTCGGAATCCGAGGGGGAGGGCCCGACAGGGGGTAAATCAGAGACTTGGCCCAGTTTATCGTGTAGCTACCAAGCAGTTCAAAGAGAAGAAGCACCTGCGCCATTGATTGGTAGGGTCTGGTCATATAAAGGGCAATGTCATCTGTGTCTAGAGATATACGCTCCTCCCATTCATCAGAGAGTGACAGGCCCCAGAAAGACCTGTCCCGCCGAATCCAGTGGGCCAGCGGTTCAAGGGCCAAGGCGAAAAGGAGGGGGGATTAGGGGACACCCCTGCCTGGTGCCCCTGTGCAGGGGAAATGCACGAGACATCGCACCGTTAACTCTCACCCAAGCCACCGGTTGTTCATACAATAGGCGCACCCAAGTACAAGAAAAACGTCCCGAAGCCCAGTCGCTGAAGGACCAAAAATAAGTACGGGCATTCGATGCTGTTGAAGGCCATTAAGGCGTCCAGCTCCATCAATGTCGTAAGGGTATTGTCCACTTCTTCCGTCATGTATAGAACCCCTTGGAGCCTATGCAAATTATGCTGAGTGCTTCTGTGAGGCAAGAACCCCAACTGAACAACGTGTATCAAGTCTGGTAGAACAGAGGTCAGTCTTGTTGCCAGGGCCTTAGCCAAGACCTTGGCCTCCACGTTGAGGAGCGAGATGGGCCAATAAGACGAGCACTGGTCAGCCGATTTCCCAGCCTTGTGAATGACCACAATGGTAGCTTCTCGCTGATCAGGCGGGAGCCTCCCCACCTTTCGTGCTTTGAGGATCATCTGTCGTAGGGAGTTAATTACAATGTTAGCCTGCTTTTCATATATTTCCACTGGGCGCCCATTAGGCCCCTGCGCTTTTCCGGCTTGGAGGGAGTTAAGGGCTTTGCCCAGTTTCAACCCCGTGAGGTCAGCCTCTAGGCAGTTGGTTTGTTCCTGGGACAGTGTGGGTAATGCAAAGTATCGTAGGAACTCCTCACAATCTAGCTCCGTTCTGGTGCATACCTGGGTATAGACCCTCTCGTAGTATGCCGCAAAGGCCTCGGCTATGTCCGTACTGGTGGATACCAAGGACCCCGACTCGTCTCTTACCTCAGTCACCCAGGATCGCTCCCTATTCCTGCGTTCAAGCCACGCCAGTAATTTCATGCATTTGCCCCCCGCATCGTAAATCCAATGTTGCGTGGCAAGGGAGTAGGCGCGCGCATCACCCTTCGCCAGCGAGCGAAGTTCCTTCTGCTTGAGGGCAAGTTCATGACAGTGCTGCCTCAAGGGAGTCTCGCTGACACCCTGCTCCAGAGATTCAATTTCCCTCTTCAACTGTTTAATCTGCAGCAATTCCTCCTTTTTTCTGGGCTCCAATCAGCGCTTGGGCCTGGCCCCTCAAGACCGTTTTATAAGCTTCCCACAGGATTAGCTGGAAATCGACCAAGTCCTGGTTCTCAGTGAAAAATAGTTGGGAGCCCTCTCTTAACTTGTCAGTTATGGATTCGTCCTTGAGGCGCCACGGGTCTATCCTAGGGAAGGCCGCCCTGACGGTTATCGCCCCTTTGAGAGTGACACCAACCGGAGAATGGTCAGAAATTCCCTGGACCATAATGTAGGGGTCCACAAAGTTGCCCAGCTGGTCCCCCCACGTGAAGAGGTGATCTATCCTGGAGAAGGACCCATGTCTAGCGGTGCAAAAAGTGTATTGCCTTTGGGAGGGCTGATGTGTGCGCCATATGTCACTGAGACCCATTGCTGTAATAAAGCCCTGCAGGGCCATCTCCCCACTGTTACCCTGTCTCTCACCTGAGCAATCTAAGTCAGCATCCATGACTGCATTGGTGTCCCTCCCCAGAACCAGAATTCCCCAGGGAAGGTCCACCAGGTGGGTCCCCAGTTTTGTATACATCGAGGCATGCAGGGATGTAGCATGAGCTAAAAACTATTGTTTGTCCCTCCCATCTGGCCACCACGGCCGCCATGCATCCCGAGTCTTTCGTCCATGTGCCTGTGGTTACAATCGGCAAGACATTATGGACTAGAATCCCTACTCCCCTGGAGCCCGACGTAAACCCCGAATGTGCAACCATCTGATAGCCAAAGCCGTCCAGGGCCCTGCATCTGTTACCTCGTAGATGTGTCTCTTGTAGGAGCTAATGTCAGCTTTATTTTGTTACCTAGTCCATTGACGTTCCACGTCCATATCTTTATGTGAGCCTATTCACCCATTCCTGCACAAGGGCCTGTATAGTCTCGGATCCTTTCCATTCCACTGCACACATTCACAATTAAACAACCAAACATTTGAAATTGAGTCACCATGAGCCAACCTTAAACTTCCCCTCAAACCAGTCCCCCCTCCCCAGCGCCGTACCCCCCTCCCTGCTAAGTGGGCCCCCAACCACCCACCTGTTAAACTCGCAGAGTGCCTGTCGTCCCATTATCCCCACGTCAACTGAACGAGGGAACATAAGCCTGCATCCACAGAGGAAGACATACCCAGTTAGCGGAGTGCACACCCCTTGGATGGATTGTGTGTACAGACCCTACCCCCCACCCTAGACTCACCCCCTCAGCCCTATTGGCTAGTGCGGGGGTCCTTGTGTGTTCACAGTAAGTAGCAGTGAGAACCCAAAACTTACAACTTTGAGGAAGTCAACAGTTCCGGTAAATCTCGCCCGACTTCCACCTAGAGTCAAGGACCCAGGAAGCATACCGCCCTCCCTTCCTCTCATAGAGAAGTTGCCCCACATATTCACTACCTCTATAGTTACTTGAGTGATGACTGTTCGCTCTCTTGGGTCTCTCGCGGTAGAGTGTTGCTGTTCTGAGCCACCTGGCCGGTGAGATTGTGGGTCGATTGTCGCGAACCACCGTGTCGGCCCACGGCCCTCCATCCAGTCGTGTGCCTCAGCCGGTGAGTCGAAGAAGTATGCCTCTTCGCCATCCTCGCGCAGGGTACAGCATCATATACTTCACTCCTTGGTCCCTGAGTGCTCTCTTGATTCCTTCGAACGATCTGCGCTGGTGTTGGACGTTTAGCGTGAACTCTGGGAAGAAGCGAATTGTGGCGTTTTCCCACTGTAGGTCTCCAGACACCCGCGATGCTTGCAGGATGGCATCCTGATCCCTATAGTACAGGATCCGGGCAATGATGGTGCGCGGAGGGGCCCCAGGCTTGGGCTTCCCCCCAGTGCGCGATGGGCCCTCTCCACTGAGAAGAAGTTGGATAGGCGCTTTGGCTTTAGATGTTTAAGTATAAGGTCCTCCACGAAGCAGTCTATGGATGGGCCCTCCATGCCCTCTGGGACCCCCGCGATGTGGATATTATTGCGCTGTGCCCGACCCTCCTGATCCTTCAGGTGGGTTGCAATGTCTGATTGGTTCTTCGTGAGTGTGGCAACCTGCTTCTCGAGTCTCTTTGTTTTGGACTGTAGGTTTCCAATGCCGCTCTCCCCCTCCGCCACTTTGTCCGATATTTTCCTAAGTCTGCGTGGAGTAGGTTAACTTCTTCAGTTACTGAGTCTAATTTAGGTTCCATAGTGCCGCGCATCTCCTTTATAGCCATCATAACATCTCTGAACGATGGGTCAGGTCCTTCGTTGGCCGCCTCACATTGCTGGATTCCGCCCTGGTGGCCTTCCTCCCTTCCCATGGTGACCGTGTATTTGTTTAATGTGGTTTGTTTGGCCCTGTGCTGGTGGTCTGTTATGGCCCATGACCTTGAATTATGTCTCGGTAGTCCACTTGGCCCACTGGTCACCCGAGTCTGGACCTCCACTCCCACGGGGAGGTGGATGATGCTGAGCTGCTAGGTTCTTTGAAGCTCAGTTCAGTTCATGCAGGGCGGTTCAGTGCCCCCCCCCCCCATTCGCGCTGTCTGCGGATCTTATGTGTCGTATCTGGCTTCTAGTTGAGACGGCAATCAGAAAGCACTCGGCGCTCCCAAGGCCGGCCCCAGTCGAGGTCTCTGGCACCAAGGTCTGCGCAATGTCGGGGTTAGCTCGCTCAAACACACCAGTCTCAATGCCTCAGATTCCTCTCCTGGGCCTGCCGCAGATCCCGTAAAAGCCGGCGCCAATTCCTTTAGTGCCCCCTCCACTGGGGCGACCCCACTCTCTCAACGTGCTCCAAACGCTGAGTTACAATGTCAATCTATGTTTCGACTGTCTTCCCGCCTCGGTTGTCTCAGCGGTCCCTGGCGCAGAGGGTCTGCAGATTTGTGTCTAGGCGCGCGGTCACTCGCTGTGCCCAATTTTCCTGTTGCCCCTGGTGTGCTTTATAACGTGCAGGATTCCATTAATATTCAACCCAGGGTAGCCTTTTAGGAGCAAGCAGCGCTCTGTGCACTCCTAGGGCCTCACGCCCCTCCCCAGGGCCCCACGCGGTTGTGGACTGAGGCAGGCTGAACCTATGGCCTCGAATATGTGGAGCGTCGCCCGTCCTCCTCTCACTCCAGGCGGGGAGCACCAACGCCAGTCAGTCTCCACCCAGGCTCGTGGGCTCAGCGGTCCCACCAGGCTCAGTTCACTTGGGCTCCCAGGCCTTTGCCTGTATCACGCTGCCCCATCTGCTCTTTATCGTTCTCTGCGGCGCCAACGGATGCCGCAGGCCGCAGTCTTCCCGCGTTGTACCCGGCCCAGCCTCAGCTCTCCTACCTGTGCCGCGATCGGCACGTCTCGCCCCCGCTTTGCCACCAGCTCCCAGGAGAGCACCAGGCTGCTCAGCTGTTGGGGAGTCCCGAGCCCCCAGGACTCGGGATCTTTCCTGGGGTAAGCCGCGGCCCCTCTCGCTACAACACACCTCAGTTGAATTGGCTCCGCACCGCAACCATCCACCCGTAGCTTCCCGGGACTCACTGCCTGGTGCGTTGCTTCAGCAGTGGCGCTCGGCGGAAGCCATTTTCTTTCTGCAGGACTCGCGACCCGAGTTGCCGATCAGCGGCAAGAAAACACTTGCAGCCAGGTTTTGTCAGCTTCTGCCGCTGGCCGCCAACTCCCTGCAGCTTCACAAGGCGGTAGGTGTCATTTTTCAACCGGATGATGATGGATTATGGGTGTATTGTCGTAGTCCGCTACCCAGGTCTCTTAGTGTGCGGCCATCTTCCTTGGCTGTAGGCCATGCCCCCCTGTTTTGATAGTATTGATTAGGGAAGTAATCCGTGGCAGGTCTGTAAATATCCTTTGATCCCTCTATCACACTCTATTTTTTTTTTTTTGCCATGGAGAAATCCCATACAGCTGCAAACATCTTGGGAAACCTTACCAGTAAGATGTTTGAATGGCTGCAACCCAGAGGTTGTTTTTTATGCCACAGACAATGGCAGTAATATAGTTAAAGCCATGTCAGATGGTGGCTATTTCAGGGTCCTGTGTTTGGTGCATTGCATCAACATCATTGTGATGGACTTTCTCAAAAATAAGACCCAGTCAGCAACTTTCAGACCATCTGCAGAAGAACCTACACTCATTCCAGCCATTCTTTTGAAGCCCGGAAGCAGTTGAGGTTCATTCAGTGTACTAATAGAGTAACGGTTAAATCCTTCATAAGGGAGATGCCAACACATTAGAACTCAACCTATTACATGTTGCATTTCCTGTTTGAGCAGTACAAACCAATCAGAGTACCTCATGCAAAGAGGAGAGGATGTAACTAAAAGCATGACCATTAGGATGGACAAATGGAAACTAGTCAAATGTCTGGCAGAGATGCTACTTCCTTTTGAGGTTTTCACACGGGAAGACAGCAAGGAGGACAGTACAATGGGCCAAGCTATACCATTGTAGTATCTGCTAAAGGACGAGTTAAAAGCGTGACTGACAGGTTTACAGCTGTGTACAATGAAAACGAAGATGTGTATACCTTGGTTCTGAGCTTAGTTCTTTGCTTTACTGAGAATACAAGGCTGCAAATAGATGCTGTGTCATCCAAAGAGTACATTTGTGCAACAATACTGGATCCATGTTACAAAAAAATACTGGACACTTTAATTCCCTTTTCAGAAGGGTATGCTTCCGAATACAAGAGGTGGATTGTTGAGCGAGCCCGAGTCCTAGAAGAAGAAGAATGGCTGGAACATAGAGTCCCACTAATGGATAGAAGTTCTGGGGAGCTGCCTTCAACTTCCAGAGAGGGCACTCCTGTTGTCTCACAGCAGTCAACGCCAGCAAAAAGAACGCCAGCGGTAACAGCAACAGGAAAACAAGAATTATCCACAACCTCTGCACTGACTTGGTATCAAAGGGCAGGGCTTAAGTCCAGTGAAGAGGCGAAAGCAAAAGAGGTTGAGAAGAAAGTGGCACCACCAATGACCATTGAGTGGATGTTCCATGAGTATCTGGATGACCCAATAGAGGTCTATGTGGATCAAACACCATTGGTGTTTTGGTATGAGAAGATGTTCCTATGGCCACAGCTCAGCAGGCTAGCAATAAAGCATCTGGTCGGTCCGGTAGCCAGTATATTTGCTGAGTGTGTGTTCAGGGAAGCTGGCACTGTCATCGCAGTGAGAAGGACCAGTCTCTCACCTCAAAGGTGGAGAGATTGACTATTATCAAATGAACCAACACTATATACCACTGAATTACACAGTACCTGAAATACCACAGGATGAAGGTGATTGGTCAGACTCAGGTCATAGTCTGCTAACTGGCCAAATTCTGGGCAAATCACCTGCGTTTGAGGACAAACTCTACTCCCCTGACTGAGTAGGCCACTATAGAACTTTATCGGCGAAAAGATTTGCCCCGCCCCCCAAAATAAATGGATATAGCTAGGGCAATATTATATATTTTGTTTGTTTGTGCTGACTATCTTAAGCAGTACCGCCATTTTAGGCACATGTATGGCCAGATGGGAGTTTGATCAGTGTGCAGTAAAGAAACCTCACCCTCATTCCCTTCAAGGACATTGCAGAGACACTGCTTTTCCCCGTCCCGTTTCTCTCCGTTTTTCATCCCCTTGGACTGCCCCAGAACATTTGGGGGCAGATTTACAAGTCCCTTGCGTCACTTTTCTGCCGCCATTGTGTCACTTTTTTAACGCAACGGTGACGTAAAAGTTGCTGCCCATTTACAAAGTGACGCATTTTGGGAGATTCATCACGTTGCAAAGCCCTGCGTCACATTATACCTATGTCAGGTATAATGTATGCATGGTGGGTGTTCCCACGCAAAAAGCCATGTAGGACTGACGCAGTGAAATTTACAACATTTCAGTGCATCACTCTATGCCCTCGCTGCGTCAAAATCCCTACGCCTGCTCAGACCAGGCATAAGGAATGACACAGGGCTTTTGACGGGGATTCACCCATCTTTTGTGGCACATTGCTGGAGTTGCATCACTTTCATGAGCAACTCCAGCAATGCATTTGTAGGTAACAAGGACCCCCTGATTTGGATCGTACTCCTGGGTCAGGGAAAACAGTTTTGTGCAAAGGTATCTACCCAGGCAGAAAAAAGGAGATTGAAAGCTGGCTATCAGAAAGAAAACATAATTATATGTGTGTCTACGCGTTTCGACAAAAAACATTTGTCTTCATCAGGACAGTTCGATTTCAGCCAATTAATCTAAGTTAGAAAAAATATTTAGAATAACTGATTCGTAGTAGATGGGGCAGGTAGGGCACCTCTCCTATTTGATCCGGAGGCGGTATGTGATTGCTGTCTAAGCAGTAATCACTGCTGCCATCCTACCAGGGCCAGCATCTACTTCTTAGCGTCTTTTAAAAATACAGGGTCGGTGACCTCATTATTTTCCTTAATGGCCGATGTTTAAAAAAATGTACTTTTTACTGAAGTTGCGAAGAAAAATTAAGGGGGGGCAGATGAATGGGATGTAAAAAAAAATTTCTTTCTTCCCTTTTGGTTAAAAAGTCGACTAGATCTCACAGGCCAACTGTTATATAAAGCTGTGTGCGAGGTAGATTACGCTGGGCTCCAGAAGTAGTCTTTCTCTGAACCTCTTGTGATCCCCAGGTGAGAGCAGTTAGGGAGTACTCGCAAATTCAAATAATTCCTGTTGTGACCGCAGGCAGCCGAACAGGGCAAAAGACGATAGAGAGCGGTGAATCAAATATTTGTAAGCTCTGCTCGTGCCTCGACGGTGACGGCACTCAGTAAACAATGCCGGCGTGTAAGACGCGAATGTCGGAACAGCTCTGCCCTCCTCAACGATTCTTGCAGGAAAAAAGTGAAATAATTGTTCAATCAACTTTTTAATGAATACTTACATGTTTGACTATGATGGAGTGTTAGAATAAGTTATGTTTATCCACACCATGTAATTATCTTTTATTGAATCATTGTATCCATAGATATCTCTCTTTTTATATTAAAAATTATTTATCTTGATATCATTTCAGTCCATTGCTTGTCTTATTAAGTTTTTTATGAATATAATTATGTTTTCTTTCTGATAGCCAGCTTTCAATCTCCTTTTTTCTGCCTGGGTAGATACCTTTGCACACAACTCCAGCAATGCGTCACTTTTGCGCCAACAGATGCGTCAGAATATCTGGCACATCTGTCAATCCTTGCGCCATCGAGCACCGTATTGTAAATTTGGCGCATGCATGGTGCCGTACAAGGGATTTGCATAGTGGCACAGGGAAAGTGACGCATCTCTACAGATGCGTCACTTTCTTGCAATAATGCCCCTTGGTTTACAAGACTGCCCGATGTGTGTTGCATGCATCAAAGAAAACTGACAAGTGTGCTTGGATTGTAACAGGTCAATATATCGCACCAATGAGTGATATATTTTTGAGTGATTGTGAGTGATGATTCATGTGGTGGCAGACAGTGAGGGAGTGAGTTCAACTATAATTTGTAAGCTTGATTGTGATTTGCTAAATTTGTGGCCGGATGAGTGATCATTTTTCCTGGAGGTGATTTGCCCTTCCCCAATGAAACTTAGCGAGATTTACTTGTCCGATCAACTCCTTTTATTTCTGGTTCCAAATCTTCAAAGACCTGATGTGTCAGTTTAGTTTAAAAACTCACATCTATACAAAACAAATTACTCAATGTTTCTCTTCTTGTCCATCATCAACAGCAGTACACTACAGGTCGATCGCTCTTGTTTGGGTTGGGACTCAGGACGGAGTTGCACAGGTTGTTTTCCCAGAGTCAGAAGGATGACAGAAGGACTCAGGGTGGGACTCCCTCAACAACAACCAGAGAAGGAAGTTATCAGCTTCAGGGAAATCAAGATGATGATGACTCTAAGAGGCCTACTCAGCTTTGTGGACTTGGGAAATGCAATGCGGCTTAGTGTGTGTGCTGGCTCAAATTTGAATCTCCTCAATTATAATATTGTGTGGTAGGGAGGGGGTCGTGTTGTTGTAAGTAACTAGAGAAAGACACGTGATGTCATATCATCACATTTGGATGCAAAAGCTAACTGTTATGATGACAGCCTGATCAGCCTGGTAGTACTTGCACTCACTTGTCTGTGATTGGTTGTAATTTGCTCTCACTTTTCAGCTAATCAATTGCACATGAGTCATAAAATAAATGATTGCAGCAGACTATAGTCTTGCTCTGCTTCTAAGTCATCTTGGTACACCTCTCATGAAGCTTACCTTCTTTCCTTCTCCTTGACTCCACAATATCATTTTTGTTTTACAATCTGCATGATTTCTCTTCTCCGCGCAAAAAAGAAAAAGCTCAATAACACTCCTTCATACCTTACCGGACTGCTTTAGCCAAACACCCCAGATTGAAGGACCCGCTTGGAAAAATGCAGATGCACCGCCCAATTTGGCAATATAGTACCATTTTTCTTTTAAGAATAATTCTTTTAGAATTGTGTGGTTGTACTTCATTCCTCCATAATTTGTATTTTCACACCTAGATACCAGAACATTTAGATGTATAATATTAACTTGGGCCTTTGGTTCAATAGGACTGTGTGCAATGCATTTAAATGAACTATGTAGGCAACAAAACTGAGGGCAGAGGTTGATAAGAACCGCACTCGACACTTGAATAGTGTCCCCAAGTAGCTAATGGTGCACGAAACCAGGGAGCACTTCCCTCTATACTCCCCACAATGTAGGAACTAGTCCTACCAAACTTTAAATACAAAAATGGTTCCAGCACTCTATACAATGATGTCAGGATTTCTTGTTACAGTCAATAATCAAAGAGTTCAAGTAATTCAGCACATGAGGAAAAAAAAGGTATCCAAGTCCAGAGTATAATTTTCTTTATCCCAATGTTCTCTTTATTTTTCACAAACAGATTTTTCCTTCACAAATTCATTCATCATAGCCAACGTGTTTCGTCTCTTGAGAGACTTCTTCAGGGCTATTAAGAAAACATACAAATATATGTGTTTAAAATGATGGAGCCTAACCCTATTTACAACATTAAATTCACTTAAATCAAATATATTTACATGATTAGAGCCTACTATCCATTATATGCACAAATTAATGCCTGGACAGATACATGAAAGCATTTGCTCAAATGCGTAAAAGATTTGATGTGAAGAACATTCACAAAATCCGAGTACATGTAGAAACATATTGTTGTAAACATGAGACAATATTTTTAGGACTCGGTGACACCCCCTCATAAAAATAATATGTGTACATCACTCAAAACTTTATAGATTTGTAAAAAAAAAAACACACAATGATATAAGTGACAATTAAAACCCATACCTTTCAGTGTATGTCATATAGTAAATTCTCCAAACAAAAAGCAGTATTTCAAGAGCCAGTATGAATAAGGTATTTGTACAGTGTTCAGACAATCTGCAATAATAAACATTGCAAAGAAAAATCTCTTATTAAAAATTCCTAAAGCACTGAGATCAGAAATCTGTAATAACATTTGTTCAACATAACAGATTAGTTATAAGACTTCCGTGAGAAAAAGCAGAAAACCCAAGGAAATCACTATAATCAATGTTGATCTGCTGCTCAATATAAGTTCCATACATAGGACTTATCTGACCATAGGAACTCGACATCAAACTGTTGTTCTTTATTCTTACATAAAAATTTCTTTCAGCTAACATCAAAAGCGAGTATTAACTTGTATTTTAAAATAGTGCTGTCCTCTCAAATCGAGTGTCGTTGTCGACATCCTCTAACCACTGACACACTACATGCCGGTATATGCACCATATTCAATACTTACTTAAAAAGAGGCCATGGTTAAGGAAAAATAACACACTGACATATCAATGAGCTTCAGGATTGCGTCTTTACATTTGGTTCTCGGAGCATACTACATATTGCATACTTCTACTATCCCTATTGACCCTTCGTGTCAGCAGAATACCATCACATTGCCCCAATGTATCTCGAAAAACATGGCGGCCATCTTGGAATATCGTAATTTATGTTCAGTTCTAGATTATAAAGATCGGCGTGTTGAGATAATAACGTTCTAGCATGACAGTGAGCTCAGGAAGTACGCTTTTCCATTTTATACTCAAAGCATACAGCATATTGCATCCTACAACTACCCATATTAACTATTCTTGTCAGCAAAGTATCAACACATTTTTCCAATGTATTTTTGAAATCTACAGTGGCCATTTTTGTAAGGTGACTAGAAATATGGCAATCTGTCAACACTACTAGGTTCGAGAGTCAATCTATCAAATATATATTTGATTAACACACTCTATATCCTAACCTTCCGTAACATAGATGGTTCATCAATATTATCTTAAGTATAGTTTCCATAACGAGACCACTGTTACTAAAAACATTTGGTTATATTAACTATAAACAGAACGGTGTCTAGCAGCGCCATATTTGAACGTATTTGCCCTGTACTCGGATATGTGTCCTGGGTAATATGTTAAAAAACAACTAAGTTGTGCATCATATCCTCGTCTCAAAACGGTAATAAGTATACCAGAAGTATAGTAGTATACTATTAAAAGGTGGTTTCGTAATACTGACACGAACACCATAATCCCTCATAACCACTCCTATAATTTTTAAATAAAAATACGGATTGTAGTGCCTTCCACGACTTACTGAGTAGCGGCCTAGTAACCGCCAGCAGTCTGTTCAGTGTTTCCGTATCACCAAACGGAGCCGCACTAAACGTACATTTTTAAAGGCAGTCACCCGGAAACTAAACATCATATCACTTGCATTATCCCCAATCATAGCACATCTATGGGTGTGGCGGCCATCTTATGATTTGTAGTTTATTTGTGTTCGTAACACTACACTGGGCCAAACAACAAGCTATCTTCCATGTTTCACAAGTATCTAATATTGCCAATCGAGACTGAGGCGGCCATCTTATAATTGCTGGCCAGAATATTAAGAGATCACATAGTCTACTCATAAGTCAGAAAAAACGTATATAAGCAAAGCGAATTATCAATAAACTGACAAGCAAAATAGTAGACCATAATTCGGTGTGCCTTAGCGAGAATATTAAAAAAGTATTAAAAAGTCGCAAACGTCCTTAAAAAGTTTGTTTAGACATCATGAAAAAATATATGTGAAAAAGTGTATGTGCATATTTTGTAAATACAGAATGACAAGAGAGGCGACCTAAGGTGTCAAGTATCGGCGTATCTTAATCGTCATATTCATTTTCTTTTTTATGCCTCTATCGCATTATTAAACATACTCCACAAGACATAATATTTATGGATAAGTGATCAGATGGCCTACATTATGCAATATATTTCCTCAAGTTATTAGACAATAAACCGATATTAATATAAATTATGTGCTAGAGATGCATGTCGACAACGTAGGTAATATCAAAAAACAGCATTACATATGATAAAAAGTATACAACTTTTTATCTTCAAGTTTCAAACAAACATGTATACAGAATCGGTGATGACAAAAACAATACCAGAATATGTGAGCAAACAAATACTCTAATACAGTTATTTCTCATATAAATTCCAAACGGATTGTCATTCCTGTCAGAGTTTGATACACAGCATCATCATGTTACTACAAAATAAGTGCAGAGAGTGGTAACATTCAACAAATTTCACAGAATTTTTTTATATTCACCTGAGAGATATGCAAAGATCTCACATTGAAATACCAGTTCTCTAGGCTTGAGGCTATTCTGATGAATTAATAGCCTTATGCGGGTCTATAGTGTCCTATTCAGGCCAAATCATATATATATTAGATTCAGTCTCTTCACAAAAAGTGATGCATCTCATCATTAATATTTAGCCCAAATTGTACAGTCCTAAGACAACATATCCAGGATGCTTCTCGTTGCCTAAGGAGCAATTCCCTATTGCCTCTTCTCTCCGGCAATTTGACCTGATCAATACCATAAAAATTAAAGGTCACATCATATGGATGCTCACGTTGTATGTGCATGGAAACAGGATATCTTACGTCCATATTCTTAATAGCTCTTGCGTGCTCCGATATCCGCAGTTTGAGACTGCGTATACTGCTCCCAATATATTTCTTTTGACAGGAACACTTGATCATATATACTGTGAAAGTCGTGTTGCAATTGATAAAACAATTTATCTGGAACTCCCTAGATGTGTTGTTCCCAAATGTTTTGCTTTTGTTAAGACCAAATTTACAAACACTACGGTTTCCACAGATATGAAAGCCAACAGGTTTGTCAGGTAACCACGTTGTTGGCAGAGTCAGGACATTCCTGGTGTAGCTGGAGCTTATTATGTCCTTCAAGGTTTTACTCCTACGATACACTACTTTCGGTTTACTAGCTGTTACAGTATTCAAGACCCCCTCTTATCCTAAGAGAGGCCAATTCTTTCTCAAAATATTGTATATATGATTACTGAGCATATTGTGTTCAGTGATAAAGAGAGTCTCAGAATTTGATTTATTGGCACCTTGTTTCCTACCAGTTATCGGCATCAGGATTTCATTTCTTTTAAGAGATAAAGCTCTTCTCTCTACTTTGTCAAGGCAGGCTCGATTATAACCCCTCTTAGCAAAGTTTGTCTTAATGTTGCTGAGGTTCCTTGTAAAACCTTCTTCCAAACTACAATTATGTCTGGCGCGAACCATCTCGCCATAAGGTATTGCTTGAATGGTAGAATAAGGATGTGCACTTGCGTGTAGATGACTATTACACGCATTCTTTTTTCTGAATATATCACTCTGTATATTTGCATCCTTGATAAATAATCTCAGATCCAAATATTCAATGCTTGTCTCAGAGTACTGAAAGGTGAGTTTCACATTGAACCTGTTTTAATTCAGATAACAGAAATAACTGTTGAGCTGTTTCACAGATCCATGCCATATTAAAATGATGTCATCTATGTATCTAGCATAAAAGATTACATTATCGCTCCATGTGTGTGCTTGTGGGCCCCAGACATGCTCCACCTCATACAGCCCCATAAAGAGATTAGCATAAGAAGGAGCAAATCTGGAGCCCATCGCAGTACCACGGTGCTGCAGGAACCACTCACCATTATGCAAGAATGCATTGTGCATTAGAATCAACTATGCCATAGTTAGGAGCATGTTAGTGTGTTCTAAATGTTGTGCCTCTCGTTTGAAAAGGAAATATTTCAAAGCCCTCATCCCATCTTGAATGCGAATGCACGTATGGAGGCTATCCACATCCATGGTGACAAAAAGTAGATCACCATGGTCCCATCTAAAATCTTCAAGTTTACACAAGAGATCTGAGCTGTCTCTCAGATATGAGGGTAAATTAATCACAATAGGGCAAGAAAGTTATCAACGTATTGAGATATATGCTCTATTGGCCCACCATTTCCGGAGATGACAGGGCGACCAGGTGGAAAGGTGCCCCCTTTATGAATCTTTGGTAAGATGTAGATACAGGGTGACCTAGAATGGTGGGCCTGTAAAAATGTATATTGATTCATGCCAGTCCCATCGTTTTGAGTTGATGTTATCCTCTGTCTGGGACATAGGATTAGCCAAAAGTTTATCATAACATTCAGAGTCATTTACCTGTGTCTATCGATCTCATGTAGATAATACCCTTTAGTTCAGGAGAACGATATTACCGCCCTTATCGGCTTCTTTGATGACCACATTTTTGTCATCCTTCAATGTTTTCAGTATAGATCGTTCCTCTGCACTAAGATTATCGTTATGGATACAACCATTTTTGTTATAGTGTGCATCCTCTAAAGCATAAAAGTCATTAGTGACACTTTTGTAAAAAGCATCTATAGAGGAAACTTTAGTCATCGGCGGGATGAATTTTGAACTGCACCGTAACCCACTGTCAATTGAATAATCTTGTGATATGCCCAGACAACTAGCTACCTGTGAAACATCAACTATTTCCTCATCATCATATAGTGAGGCCAGTAAATGCGTATGATATATGTCCGCAATTGATGGTACATTATTCGTATTATTGATAGGTAATGAAGAATGTTGACCAGCTGGATGATCTTCGAAAAACTTCTTTAATTTTACCTTTTGGACAAATTTAAATAGATCAGTATGCAAATTTACAAAGTCACATTTGCTAGTGGGACAATAACTTAGTCCTTTGCTTAGAACAAATTCTTCCTGAGTCGACAAAATTCTGGAGGACAAATTAACACTAGACAGAACATTACAATCAGAAGATATTTCATAAAAACCTATTTCCTCTGTCATGTCATCATTCACTTCTTATTTCCGACATTCTGCACCTTGGCCTTTGTGCCTGACCTTGTGTTTCTTACCACCCCTCCGCCCATGTCTTGGTTTGGTGTTCTCATACGGTTTCCTAGTCTGTACCTGAGTACCTCCTGTAAAAAAACTGAGGGGGGTCTGGAGCGGATGTGTTAGTAGTTCCCTAGAACTGAACATAAATTACGATATTCCAAGATGGCCGCCACGTTTTTCGAGATACATTGGGGCAATGTGATGGTATTCTGCTGACACGAAGGGTAAATAGTAGATAGTAGAAGTATGCAACATGTCGTATGCTCCGAGCACCAAATGTAAAGACGCAATTCTGAAGCTCATTGACATGTCAGTGTGTTATTTTTCCTTAACCATGGCCTCTTTTTAAAGAAGTATTGAATATAGTGCATATACCGGCATGCAGTGTGTCAGTGGTTAGAGGATGTCGACAACGACACTCGATTTGAGAGGACAGCATTATTTTAAAATACAAGTTAGTACTCACTTTTGATGTTAGCTAAAATAATTTTTTTTGTAATAATAAAGAACAGCAGTTTAATGTCGAGTTCCTATGGTCAGATAAGTCCTATGTATGGAACTTATATTGAGCAATAGATCAACATTGATTATAGTGATTTCCTTGGGATTTCTGCTTTTGTCCGTGGAAGTCTTATAACTAATCTGTTATGTTGAACAAATGTTATTACAGATTTCTGATCTCAGTGATTTAGGAATTTTTAATAAGAGATTTTTCGTTGCAATGTTTATTATTGCAGATTGTCTGAACACTGTACAAATACCTTATTCATACTGGCTCTTGAAATACTGTGTTTTGTTTGGAGAATTTACTATATGACATACACTGAAAGGTATGGGTTTTAATTGTCGCTTATATCATTGTGTGTTTTTTTTTGTACAAATCTATAAAGTTTTGAGTGATATACACATATTATTTTTATGAGGTGGTGTCACCAAGTCCTAAAAATATTGTCTCATGTTTACAAAAATATGTTTCTACATGTAGTCGGATTTTTGAATGTTCTTCACATCGAATCTTTTACGCATTTGAGCAAATGCTTTCATGTATCTGTCCAGGCATTAATTTGTGCATATAATGGATAGTAGGCTCTAATCATGTAAATATATTCGATTTATGTGAATTTAATGTTGTAAATAGGGTTAGGCTCCATCATTTTAAACACATATATTTGTATGTTTTCTTAATAGCCCTGAAGAAGTATCTCAAGAGACTAAACACATTATTTAAATGAACTATGTCATACTCATTCCTTCATTTCCTTCCACAACAAATTGATGATGATGTGCTGCTCATCCCCAGGGTGAAGATTGTTGTTGTGTAGTGTTTGGTTTGTTACACCTTTCCTCAAATCCCCTTTACCATCCATTCATCAAACCCCTAACTCTCTCCCTCCAGACTGTATGGTTTATTGAGGTATGACTTAATGTACACCATAAATGTATCACATACTTCGTGAGGTGGATGTGGTGAAAGAGACACCAACTCACTGTGGAATATTCTATTACCTGAGCAATAGCCCACACTGGCCCCATTTACCCACCCACGCATAGAAGAGATCCATAATTTAGATACAGAAGAACATCATTTCTCTACATCATCATTCAGGCCTTGTGTTGTCTTGCATAAGTGCTTAACCTTGTCCACTCCTGACTCTGACTCTTCTCCTCCTAACTCAAGCATTTTGCAAGTATAGGTTTATTCAAATACCACCTCCCTATTGCTCAGAAGAGGTTACTATTGCTAGTGTTTGTTATCAAATCATGTCTTCTTTGCTGTGTCATGGTAGTAGTCTGTTCCTAGTTTTTCTACAGTTATGATATAAATAATATAACCCACTAACTCTGTGTTTCCTTTTAATCTAGTAGCCTGTGATGGACAATATTTTGATTAATCCTACAGTTGTAGTTCTCCAAGGTGGGAGTGGGACCTCGCTTGTGGAGGAGTTGGCCTAATGGCTAGGGTGGTCAACCTCCAATCTGGGGAACCTGGTTAGAGTCTCGGCAATGACACACAACATCCTGTGATTCTGGGCAATTCACTTAACCTCAGCGTGCCTAACAAAAATGAATGTGTCCTCATGTAACACAACTGGTGCTCATGTAAATCGCTCTGATACTCGATACCTTCGGGTCAAGTATGCGCTACATAAAACTCTAAAAAAATAATAACAATAATTCCTTCCCGGTTAGCGCTCTAGCCTGCTACTACTACCACCACCATAAGAAGGCACCTTGAAAAACCCTGCAGTAAGAAGACTGAGAGAGGTAGCAGTCCTAGCTTCATCTATTCAGGTAAGAGTACTATGGATCGTTGTTGTAGGCAATAAAGGCAATGGCAAATCACCCACTTAGTGGTCACTATAGTTACAGAGGATAGTAGGACAAGGGTATAACTAACTGGTATACTCTTTTTAAGCAGGTTTAAAAACACAGGCTGCACTGAAAGGCAGCAGCGCAAAGTAAAACATCCCCAAAAAAATCTGAGGTCTAAATAAAGTAGAATAGTTACTTATTAACCTCTCATTAATGAGTAAGGCATTATGCACTATCGAGTACAAGTTGTTGTGCTAAAATAATGGAGGCATGCTAGTCAGCATATCGGGTACCTTGCTACTCTTTGCAGTCTGCAGCTGGGGCATCTGTAATGGACAATTATCTTACTTTAATTCCAATGGCCCCGCTCTTCTCCAAATGCCTTATTAAATTCTACCCTGATTCCAAAGAGGCAGATGAATAATAATTGAGATACCACATAATGTATAAAATGCAGATATACTGTCTGCCATAAGTAGACGTTGGGAAAAAATATGCAGTGCACGGAAGGGAAATTAACAGTATATATAAATTGTATTTGGCATGTTTGTCACAGATTATACCTTCCTCCAAACTTGAAATCAGGTGATTAGCCTCACTTGACTCCCTGGCCTCTATCTTCACCACAAATTATTTCCAACAATTAATTTGTTTGCCAGTAAGGAAAGAAATCTTAACTTACTCTACTAAAGGATAAGTTAAAGGGATTAAGCTGGGTAGGTAGACGTTTTGCTATAGAATAGTTTGATGCCATTGATAATCATCATGTGCTTAAGCTTTGGCTTATTCAGTCACTGTAGTTGACAAAAGCTGAAAGGGAAAAATGTGAACAGGTGTAAATCTGTTATGGAAACCATTAAATATATTATGCATCACTTCACATGGCCATACAAAATGTGGCACATCCCAAGAATTACTTTTTCAATTTTTTTTAGTAGGCCATGGGACAGAACTTAGGAAAGAATAAAGTAGTGAAGTACTAAGAGGTGACTGAGTTGGCAAAGGGAAACACACCTTGTGTTCAGTTTGCATTGAAAACTTTGTAAATGTTGCATTATCTGAAACAAACACACATTGTGCAGCCAAGTCAATCACACATCACAAATTGAACCATCTTGCGCTTAGGTCATGGGCGGCAAAATACTATGGGCAGGGAGGGAGGTGATGAATGATGATGGGTGGGATACATGTGCCTCGCTTAGCAAATACAGTGAGCCAAGGGAATAGGTCCAAAAATTAAATACCCTCTAACTTTACCATAGCTTTGATGAAAACAAATATGCAAAGTAGATGAGCATTTACCCCTCTCCAAAAGAGCTACCTTGTCTCATCATCCATGCAATTATTTATTCATCATTTAAATGTTCTATTCACTCATTGTTAGCCACCATTTAAGCTGTACTTGTCTCATCCAGTCTTTCGCTAAACTTTCCAATCAGACATCCATTCATATATACATCCATTCAGTATCCACCCTTTCAACGATCCTTTCACCTCTCCAACCATTTACCCTCCCACGCATCCTTACACCCACCCACGCATCCTTTCACTCATATACCATTTCACCCATCCTTTCCTTTAGCCATCCGTTTTTTCCTGTTTCCATCAACCCATAATTTTTAGCACTCATTATGTGAGCTTTTGTCTGCCGCGTGGCTGATAGAAAAGGCTGTAAGAACTCAACCACCACTGTAGCAGCTAAAGCAGGGGGTACACAAGTCAAGAATCTCACAATGCCCTTCTAGTGAGTATAATAGTAATTGTCAATAAGTAATCAATGTGACTTACCACTATCCGTCCTTGCCACCACTGTGTGTCCCCCTCCAACTTCCTGTGCATCTGCAGCAAAACTGGCCCCAGCACTGGTGATCTGTGTGGCTAGAAAAAAAATTACACATTTTTAGATGCCAGATACACTTACTCTTATTAATTTTTGTATCAAAAAAATACAACCGCAATACATCACTACTGTTTGTTTTTGCAGCAGTGTCTTCTATCAAAAATATCACTTTGAGCATTTTTTTGTTGTTGACAATGTTAGAAATGCCAGGTAGTCAAGCCAATCAAAGACTTTTCATAATGGAGGGGCAGAGCTATAGCCTATAATGATAACTCTGAGTAATTGAAACTCAATGAAGGGGTATAATAATGGTCAATGAAGGACATATGGTGATGGTTGGCAAATGCAAAGGGACCTCATACTTTCCTGCCATGCTGCACTGACATGGAAACTGCTGATATACTGTATGAATGGAATGCAGCCCAACATTGGGGGAGGGTCCACCATGATCATGGCCACTCTCTCCTTAACTATTAGAGAATGAGCAAGAAAAAAATTATGCATTGCAATGAATGATCTTTTATTCTTCTGATTTCTCAACACCCTTGATGGGCCAACTCAGTCTTCCTTTTTTGCAATGCATAGATAAATACAACATATCACTGTAAGATTAATGGGGCCTGTACAAACTGCATAAAGAAAGTGATACAGAATGCTAACTTAATGATATCACTATCTTAGTATCAGGAGGACAGAGGAGTCTGCATTGGCTTCTAAAATAATCAGCCAAAGCGAGCGCCGCCAAGTATGATTCGGTAGCGCCGAGCACCTGGCTAACTCAAACTGGATCAAAAAATATTCATAATATAAACTTAACTTATCTCTGAGTGTGACTAACATGCATTTCGGAAAATAAATGTTAGCATTGTAGAACACAAACACAACAAATAATTACTCACCGAGCCCCGCAGTCTCAAAGCCTGGTAGGTTGAGAAGGTCCTGCTCACGGTGGATGATATCAGCCCAGCGGAACATCAACTGTTGTTGTGTGCACAGGATGTGAGTGGTGTAGCACACCAACTAGCACACCTTCCCTCAACACAGCCGACGCTCCCGCAGGGGGTAACTGCTACCAAGCCTGCTGCCAGCATGGAGGGAAGGTGGCGCTGCACCACAAAACAAGTGCTCCCACCGCAACCTCACAAAAAATGGTACAGTTCTGCACCCCTTAGGGGCGCCGATGATTGCAAGGTGTACGGATATCTCGGGCACTGGCATAGCTACTCCCTCGCTCGTCCTGCTCTGCCGTGCCGATGGGTGGGGGGAAAAAAAGAGAAGAAACAGGACAAGGAAGGATGAAAGAAAGAACTAAGGAAGTAAAGGGGAAACTAGAAAAGTACAAAAAAGTCAGGAAAAAACACACAAAAGATTGACGAAAACATAAAATAGACAAAGATATACATTGATACAATAAAACTAATTGGGGGATGGATGAGTTGGATAGGGGAAGGATTAAAAAGATTACAGCGGATTTAAAAAAAAACAGGCTCAGCACCATTCAAAAACCAGAATGCAAAATGGGTGCAACCATGCGTACCGTGTGGAGCTGGTGTGAGAAAGCACTTTGCGATGTCTAGAAAGTTTAAATATTGCACAAACTGGGGCATCGAGCAGCTCCACCTGCGGAGTAAAGAGGAGTTTTTGGGACACTTTGTGGAGCTCTGTGTAGCTGAACTCAGTAAGCTCCATCCAGGACTAGTCAGCTCCAATGTTCCCTCTAATTTCTTCCCTCTGTGTGCGGCACTGTAGGATCTCTGTGCGCTGCAGGCAGGGCTATGTGTGCCAAGAACCAGACCGCGCTTGTGTGCAGCGCCAAATATCACTCCAAACTTTTGCTTTAAAAAAAACAATCACCCTGCAGCCCAGCTCTGTGAAGAAGAGAAATTGTATTCCTCTGTCTGATGTAACATTTCCTATACATTGATTTACACACTATGATTCAGTGTCTCTGTGTAATGTGTATGCAATGTAAAGGGCTTAACACCTTACACTCGTATGAGTGGCACTATCAAACAAAATAAATATGAAAGAGAGAGGGGTTATAGAGACTTAAGGGGCACTGTTAATGGTTGGTAATGAGAGTATCCGTAGTGGAGGTGGTCATTGGGACTCCAACAAACATTGTCACACCAGGGGCCACCTGTTCAAATGACACTAATAATTACAGTGAAATTATTAAAACGTCCCACATTGCAATTTGAAACCTTGGCAGCTATGTTGCTGCATTTCTTTTCTTAATAGGTTTGGGCTGCGGGTGATTGTGCGCATTTGTTAAGGTTTTCGTGTTAATTGCAGCTCGTGATGGGTGCGCCGCTTAACATGAAAACTTTAACATAAACACAGGGACATCTCAAGGATGTTGAGGGCCCTGGGCCAAACTTATTTCTGGGGCCCCTGATCAGAGCATCTTTGGATTTATGGTCCAATTTCAGCTTTTTCTTGTCTTTTTTGGCCAGGTCACCAACACTGCAGAGGCACACTGGTCCAAATTCTAAATGTGCTTCCATCTAATATTCAGGGATAGTAATATGTGTTTTCAAAACTGTAAAATAGCAGCCAGAAGGAAAATGAGATGATAGTAGTGAGGAAATAGGATTTAGTGGCAGAGAAAGGGGGAGAGAGGAACAAAGGCGAAAAAAATCAGGGCGCAAAGTCGAGAAATGGAGAAGGGGGTAATGGAGAAATTGGTAATAGAGGGAGGGAAAGAGAAAGGCAGCCAGAGGGTTTGGAGAACTGCGAGGGAGACGGGAGAATGGAAAACCGGTAAGAGATAAAGCAAAGAACGGGCAGAGAGAGGTAAATGGAGACAAGAATGGGATCGGGGAGAAAGGAAAAGTGGGTAAAACTAGGGCGGGAAAGATATGAGGAAGAGGAAAAAGAAGAGAAACATAGCGTGTGCTTTACATGCCGTGTTTGTAGAGTTGCTGCATATCTTTTCTTAATAGGGTTGGGCAGCGGGGTGATTGTGTGATTTAGCTAAAGTTTTCATATTAATCATAGCGCTCATCAAGAGCTGCAATTAACAAGAAACCCTTAACAAAATCACACAATCACCCCGCAGCCCTGCTCTGTTAAGAAGAGAAATTCAGCAAGTCTACAAACACACCGTGTGCATTACACGCCGTGTTAGAAAGATATCCTCAGATACGTTCTGTAGGACTTGCTTGACCTGCCAGGCAAATGTAAGAACAGGGCAGAGGCTGAGAACCCCTTTAGTCCCTTGCCTGTCATTGGCAGTCCCTTTGAAAAGCTTGACATCAACATCGTAGGAACTATGGGTCCCTAGAAAAACTCTGGCAATAGGCTTATCCTGGTACTGGTGGACCATGGTACAAGATACCCAGAGGCCATGCTTCTGAGGACTGCACCAGCAGTGGCTAAGGCCCTATTCGGGATTTTCACCAGAGTGGGTTTCCCCAAGGAAATGGTGTCTGACAGGGACACCAACTTCATGTCTGCGTATTTACAGTCATTGTGGAAGGAGTGTTGAGTGACTTAAAAGTTCTCCCTCCACCCCTACGATTCACAAACCAATAGGATTGTTGAAAGTTTCAACAAGACCCTGAATGGCATGATCAAAGGCCTTCCTGAGGCCTTGAGGCGAAAGTGGGACATCTTCTTGCCATGCCTTCTCTTTGCTTACAGAGAGGTGCCACGGCAGGGTTGGCTTTAGCTCATTTGAGCTTTTAGATGAACACCCTGTAAGAGGACCTCTCAGTTTGGTGAAGGAAGGGTGGGATCAAGCTCCCAGAAAACCTACCTAGGGTGTAGTTAACTACATGCTGGCGTTCAGAAGGGAAATGGACAATTTGTGGAAGCAAGCTTCTGACAACTGAGCGATCTTTCAGGAAGTAATGAAGCAGTGGTATGACCAAAAGGCTGCTCCTGTTGAATTACAATCTGAACAGAAAGTGTAGATGATGGAACCTGTGAAGCCCAGGGCACTCCATGGCCGCTGGACTGAGCCCTATGAAGAAGTTGAGAGAAAGGCGGAGCCCACCTACATGGTGGACCTCAGGACCCCGATGCAGCCTCCCAGGTTGCTGTATATCAACTGTCTCAAACCACACTTTGAGAGGTCTTAGATCACCATGGTGTTGGTGACAGATGGAGGAGAGGAAGAGGAGAGTGAACCTCTCCCTGACCTCTTAGCCCCCAAGGATAAGGATGGATCAGTGGAAGGTGTGACCCTTTTTCCAATATGACTTATGAACTGCAGAGCGATTGCCAGTAGCTGCTGGGACAGTACTCCTCTGTTTTCCCCCACCTCTGGGACTACCTACCTTTGTACCCATGATATGGGCACAGGAGACAGCCTCCCTGTTAGGAATAAAACTAATAGCCTGTCTGGTGAGTTGTGGGCCAGCATCAAAGTGGAGGTTTTTAAGATGCTGGAGTTGGGGGCGACTGAACTCTACAGTAGCCTCTGGCCCAACCCTGTGATGCTGATACCAAAAGCTGCTCTACTGGGCACCACACCAGAGCTCCGGTTCTCTTAGGATTACAGGTTGCTCAATTCATTCACCAAGACTTATGTTCATCCAATCCCCAGGCTGATTAGCTGATTGATAGGTTAGGGACTGCCCAGTTCCTGAGAACCTTTGATCTTACATCAGGGTACAGGCAGATTGGCCTAACGGAAGGAGCCAAGGAAAGGTCAGCCTTCTCCACTCCAGAGGGGCAACATCAGTTTAGATTGATAATCGTTGGCTTGAAGAATACCCCTGTCCCTTTCCAGGGGTTGATTAACACTGTCCTAACTAGAAAGGAGGCCTTCTGTGCCACCTATCTGGATGACATCGCTATCTACAGCTCCAGCTGGGAGGAACACCTGCACTACCTCCAAGAAGTGCCTCAGGCCCTGCAACAGGCAGGTTTGACTATCGAGGTCGGTAATTGTCAGATAGGGCAGGGGTCTGTGATATACTTAGGACACTTGATGGGCAGGGGTAAGATGCAGCCCTTCAAGGTCAAGATAGAGACTATCATAGCCTGGGAGCCCCCAAAACCCAAACTGAGGTTAGAGCCTTCTTAGGCCTCACAGTATATTACAGGTGGTTTGCTTTGAGGAAGCAGCCCAGGAATGTTATTTGGACAGAGGTATGCCAAAAAGCATTTGTCTACCTAAAACAGGCCATGTGCACAACCCCTGTTCATGGCCCCTGACTTTTCCAGGGAATTCTTTATTCAGACAGATGCCTCAGAGCAGGGCATAAGGGCGGTACTTTCTCAATTTAATGAAGAGAGCCTAGACCAACCTGTAGCTTTCATCTCTAAGAGGTTACTTCCCAGGAAACAGAGGTGGAGTGCTATTCAAAGAGACACCTTTACTGTGGTCTGGGCACTGAAGAAGTCGAGGCCATATCTGATTGGGACTCACTTCCTGATAACAGGCCCCTCAGGCGCCTAATGCAAATGCGGGGGTAGAAACCACAGTTGTTGAGGTGGTCCATCTCCCTACAGTGGGTGGACTTTAGGGTGGAATACAGACCTGGGGTAGACCACACCAATGCTAGTGGTCTTTCCAGGTTCTTCTGTCTTAGTGATGAGAACTCCATAGAGCTTGGGTAGCTCTCCCCACTTTTAGCTGGGGGGACATGTGTTAGAGCTGACAACTTCAGGGTGGTCTTCCCCAAACTTTTTTCCTGCTTACCTTCACTTTTTGCAGTATCATTTTGTTGGCCTTAGTACTCTGAGCACTTTACCACTGCAGACCAGTGGTAAAGTGCATGTGCTCTCCCCTAAACAGCGTTTCATTGAATTTACCCACAATTGTTATGTTTAGTTTATCTGTGAGTATCTAGTAGAGTGCACTACCTTTACACAGGGCTGGTAAATTAAATGCTACTAGTGGGTGTGCAACACTGATTGTGCCACCACACAAGGAGCCCTTTAAACATATCTCATGCCTGCCACTGCAGAGTCTATGTGTGCAGTTTACACTGCCATGTCAACTTGGCATTTAGCCACACACCAAGCCAAGCCTTAAACTCCCCTTTAATACACATTTCACACCTAAGATAGGCCCTAGGTAGCCCATAGGGCAGGGTACTGTGCACTAAAATGCAGGACATGTACTTTTATGTTTTGCATGCTCTGGTAGTGAAAAACACTTACATTCGTCTTCCACTACTGTGAGGCTTATCAGTCTTATAGGTTAACATTGGGTATTCCATAATACATTCTTAGGCTGTAATTCCTGATTCAGGAAGAGTGGCTCTGTCATGTTAAATATAATTGGAATGGTAATGATAAATCCTCTTTGCAGGCAAAGTTGTATTTATCATTACTATTTTAGAAATACCACTTTTAGAAAATATTTCATTTCTCCGCTCTTAAAGTTCTGTGTGCCTGCAGCCTGTTTCCAATACAAGTGTAGAGTGGGTAAAAACTGGACTTCACGCATTCCCTCTAGACAGTCACACACAAAGGAAGGGTAGGTGTGACTGAGCACCCATCTGCATCCTGATGGCTTATCTTGGGCAGGATCGGAGGGAGGAGCTGACACACCTGAATGGGCAGTGTCCTGTCCCCACACAAAGGGTTGAGCACTCCTCAGTAGTGAGCCTGGAGCCAGGGCTCAGAAAGGAGTACCTCTGTGCATTTCAAAGCCCCTCTTTGAAGTCACCTCCACTCCAAAGGCACAGCTGGGTATAGGTACTGGGTCTCTGACACCACAAAATCAGAAACTTCTGTCCCTGTAAAGAAACTCTGTCAGGAAGAAGGACTGCTGTGCTACTACAAGGTCTGCCATTCTGCTGGACTGCTGCTCATGAAGAACTGATTTTCTGCAGTGCTACCCTGCTGCCTGCTACCCACTGCCCCTGCTGAGAAAGAATTGGAGTGATATCCAAAGGCATGCTGGTTTGCCTCCTGTTTAGAGACTCAGGGATATCAAAGTCTTACCTTCTGCTCCTGTGCCTGGTCCAATAGAAGTGGATCCACATGCTTGCTCGCATCGCACTCAGAACCAGTGCATCGCCTCCAGAAACAACAAATCTGAACTGCTGCTTCGCTACAGTGTGAGAAAATTGACGCATCTCCTTGACTGTGTGGCTCAATTCAGTGCATTGGCTTCAGAACCAATGCATCTCGGCTTCAGTGCTTTGTCTTCACAATCAGTGCATCGCCATTGTTGCGTGGAGAACATCAACATATCACGTCAACTGCTGGGATCGACATAGCGCTTAACTGCACCCCGTATCTTGCGGTTGCGACCAGGGTCAAGGTATATTGCTCAGGGGGCCTTGCATGGCTCCTGTATCCGGCTCGCGCTCCATTATGGTCGGCCTGAACTCTTTACTTTGCCCTGGTCAAGCGGGTCCAGATGACCCCCATAGACACTTATTGCTTCTAAGTGCTGTTTTCACATGTAATCTTTATAAATGCATATCTCGACTTCTACTTATTGTCTTTTTTCGCTTTGGTGCTGTTTTATTTTTAAAATCATTATCTTTTTTTCCCAACAGGTAAAGAGCCTTTTTGTGCTGTTTTCACTGTACTACTGTTTGAAATGTTGCTCAAATGCTTTACACATTGCCTCTTAAGTTAAGCCTGCCTTCTCTCTGCCGAGCTACCAGAGGGTGAGCACAGGTTAATTTATGGTGCGTATCTGACTTACCCTGACTAGGATTGTGGTTCCTGCTTGGACAGGATGCATACCTCTGCCAACCAGAAACCCAATTTCCAGAAAGAAATGGCCATAAATGGGGAATAACTTGAGAAAAAAATGGTATCCCAAGTGTTTCAGCATTTCTCAGAAACATTTTAAGGCGTGGGCAAAGTGGGCTCTGGCCCAGTGCCCCAGTCTTTCAAAAGGCCCGCTGATAGAGCCAGCTCTGTTCTGCAGAGAGTCTTGCCCTGATGGCATTGAATAATTCCTCAATGGATGGTTTTGAATATCCTTTTCCCTTTTCCTTCAATTTATTATTATTGTGGGTGATGAGCGGGAATCTATGTATAGGAAATTTGCAGAAACAGGACCTCACAAATGAGAAATGGGAGGGTGTCACAGAGATTAGTTGCAGTAATATTTATGAGTTGCTGATGTGTTACAATATTCGAAACACACGTCATTATCCCTGAATATTAGATGTAACCCCATTAAGAATTTGGACAAGTGTGCCTGTGCACTGTCTGTGACCTGGCGAAAGAGGGCATGAAAGAGCTGCAATTGGATCATAAATTCAAAGCTGTTCCGAACAGGGAGGCTCCAAAATACATCTGGCCCAAGGTCCCTAAAGTACTTAAGATGTCCCTGGCTATTATGTGAATGCATTAGCAAAACAGACTTTTGTTAATAATAATAATATTCCACATTTGTAAAGCGCGAACAATCACCCGTAAGGGTCTCTAGGCGCTGGGGGCCGTCGGGAAGATTTAGCAAGCTATTGCCCAGAGTCACATGGTGCTGGACTAATCTGCCTGCGGCACCGGGGATCGAACCATAATCCCCAGATTCTGGAGTCAGTCGTCCTGGCCGCGGCACCACACCTCTTCCATGGAATTCCATACCATGATTCGATAACACCACATTTCAGTACTGTGTTATCGCAGAGGCGGGCCACCGAAGAGGGCTCAAGAGCCGTCGCCATAACTAGGCGGCGAGCCCCCCATGGCAGTTGGCAGGGGCAGGGGACGGCGTAAGGGACACCAATTTCATCGCGAAAAAGAGGTCACCTGGCGAGAGGCAGGGGAAGCCTCCAGAGGTGTCGCAGCGCCCCCCCCCCCCTCCTGGTATCACGGCCAACGGCGGGGCAGGCAACTTTCAAACCCCCCAATGAGGGGGGAGGCACGAAGGGTGAGAGTGGATTGGGGGAAGCATATAAGCGCTGCTCCCCTCAGGTATGCTCCTATCGAGGTGGAGCAGGGGGAGCAGCACGGCGAGTAGAGAATCTTGTCCCACCCACCCACACCTAAGGAACAGCAATGTCGCAGGGCTGAGAAAGGGAGGACGCGTGGCGAAGGGCTACGCTGAGAGCGGTTGGTACGGAGGCACACCGGAGGGCGGTGCGGCAGAATAGGTCCACTCACCTTCAGATGCCGCATGGCTGGGTGAGGTTGCCTAAGGACAGTAACTCTGGGATGCCTCACGGCTGGGTGACATGGCTACGAAGGGAAGGGGTAGCAAGCAGAGACTGCGCTCGCAGCCCAGACCCCGCCAAATGGCAGGGCACAACAAAGCGGACAAGGTAGCGAGGCGGCCTAACTCTGAGACAACGGATATCCCTTTCCTTCCCGCGCAGAGGAAGCGCAAGAAAATCCAACCTACAAAAAGAACCGCCCCAGAAGGGCCAAGAGACAATATCAGGGAAAAGTATAATGGCATAACATGCAAATGCCAGATATACCCGTTTCCTTGTAACCCTAATAAACTGTGGCCAACAAATTACCACCGCAAAGACAAGGGGCCTCATTTATGAGACTGTGCGTCACTTTTACGCCGCCAGTGCGTCACTTTTTGTGACGCACCAACGGCGTAAAAAATGCGCCTTGTTGCGCCATATTTACAAAGTGACGCATCTAGGTAGATGCGTCACTTTGTAAACCCCTGCGCCACATTATACCTGCGCCAGGTATAATGTATGCAAGGTGGGCTTTTTGACGCAAGAAAGGGTCATGGAAGTGACGCAGTGAAATCTATAAGATTTCACTGCGCCACTTCTAGGTCTCAAATGCGTCAAAATCTTACGCCTGCCTCACAGCAGGCGTAAGACTGACGCAGGCCCTTTCACATGGGGCTGGCCCCATGTGAAGGGACACATTGCTGGAGTTGCGTCACTTTTGTGACACACTCCAGCAATGCGTCACTTTTGCGCCTACAGATACGTCAGAAATACTGACGTATCTGTAACTCCTTGCGACATGATGCGTCATACTGCAAATATGACGCATCATTGGTGTCGCAAGGAGGGCGCAATGAAAAGTGACGCATCGCTGTTTTCATGCAGCGATGCGTCACTTTTCATAAATGAGGCCCAAGAAGTGTAGTGGCTTTCTTGGCGGGAGGGGAAATGCGGAAAAGAAAAGGTATGTGGATCACATGTGGGAGTGGGGCAGAGTGCGGGGGTTATTACCACATTTCGGAAAGTCAACTTAGTTATCAAAAGGCAATTGATGCACATTTCTCCAGTTTCTAAGGCTCTGAGTATCAGTGGCATGGTAATGGAGAAAACAGCATTACAAATGAAAAGGTAAGGTGCTAGCACGTATTCCGGGTACAGTAATTCCTTATTTTCTTTTCAGAGAAGACATTTCTTTGGTAACATGCACAAAATGATGTGTGCGGACAGATCGTGATCCCGCCTTCAGTCCCGCCACTCAGTTTACCTGAAAAAAACTTTATTGGTAACACTGAGTATGGAATTAGCGTCGCATAACACCAGCTCCTAATGAGGGCCTAAATGTGCACCTGTGTAAAATGTTGTACATGTAAATAAATAAAGACTACGGGGCATATTATCAAGAAGGGCGTTCAAATTATCGCATGTTTAGCAGCAGGAAACTGCCGCTAAAGTTGCGATAATGGGTCTGATAATATGACGTTGAGAATTCCCATAGAAGCCCATGGTCACACCAGAACATGGGCTTCTATGGGGATTCACAAGGGCATATTATCAAGCCCATTATCGCCGCTTTAGTGGCAGTTTCCTCGCGCTAAAGCGGCGATAATTTTAACACCATTTCTTGATAATTTCCCCCGACCTGTTTTATGGTTCATGTTTCTACCAAAAGAGCTGCTGAGTGAAGAACACCACTGAGAGCTACCTGCATTGAATGGTGTGCCTCCCATCATGGCCATACATATAGGAGAGTAGGTTCATATGGTGCAGCTGGTGCAGTGACGCCGGGGCCCAGGGGCTTGAGGGGCCTACTGAACCTTAATTATTGCTATATTGCACAGTTCAAACAGCGGCAAGGGATGCCATTTACATCCTCGAACCAGGGGCCATGACACACTGGCTAAGGCTACTCAAGTGTAATAATGGGCTTCCTGTCTCAAACCAGAGGCAGCAGAACGTAGGAGATTCTGAAGGGTGCAGAGACAAGTGCCCTGACAGCAACATCCTGAATCAATCATTCACCGGCAGCACAGGAGGGAAGTATTAAATGCACCCTAATTAAGTGATAGAGGGCAATGCATACAAAACTATGATTACATTCGTTTAGAAGGAGAACATAATTAGCAAATACTGCACAAGCTTTTTCTAAGGACTAGTGTTTCCTGGTCAACATCTGCAAGCAATTTCATCTTTATTAAAAGCTCACGAGGAAGGTCACATTTAAAGATGGCAATGCGGCTTTTTGTGCTATGCGGCCCACATTTTGAAGTACAGTTTCCGTATAGAAGCTCCTTAGCTTCTTTTTTGCTTTTAGAGCAAATGAAAAATTTAACGGACCCTGGGGTATATTATCAACAACTAGCAATAATTTTTGTCTCTAACTTGTTTAGAGACAAAAATTATCGCCGCACATCGGCGATTTTTATCGCAGATAAACCTTGCTATTAGCAAGGTTTATCGCAAATGCGATAAAAAACGCCCGCAATGCATGAATATCGCTGAAAAGTCAGCGATATTCATGCATTATCGAGCAAATGCTCTTAGCCATGTTATCCACCTCCCATTGGATAACATGGCTAAGAACTGCTCAGGCAGGTGTTAGCTTTTGGAGATATTCGCCCTTAGCGCAAATATCTCCAAAAGTTGGTAATAGGAGATAGCGATGTTAGCGACTGTTTCCAGTCGCTAACATCTTGGCACGCCCACTTTGCATATCATTAGTGATAAATATCACTGACATGCAAAGTGGGGCCCAAGATGGTCGCTATCTCCTATTAGCTGTCGCTAACTGGTGTTAGCGACAGCTTGGTAATAGGGACATAATTTTATCTCCGCTTTCTTGGCTTTTAAAGCCAAAAAAGCGGAGATAAAACCCCTTGATAATATACCCCTCTTAGTCTTACCATGTAATTTACCAAAAAAACATAAGAGAAGCGACAGAAGCCAGCCCACACTTAACAGTTTTCTTAGCGAGCACATGAAACACAGAAGTGTAAATCATTTGCAAACACCAGAAATTTAGGCGAGTACGATAAAAGCCTAATCACTGTTCACCTAAAATCCACCAGTAAAGGTTTTTCAGGCCTTGTTATGAGTAAACTAGCCGTGCCGTGGTGCAAATTTGATGCAGCATTTCAGCGACAGGTGCCAAACAAGCATTGGCAGGACCAATGTGGCTGGCCTTTCACAAAGCTGCAAAAATGCAAGCTGGCACTAGATGTACCTTTAAAATCATATAGAAGCAAAATGATGCTAGGCTTCCTTCTAACTCCATAGTTTATAGTTATGAATTAAAACCGTTGAAATCTACAAGCTACAGATAGGATCACGATCCATAATTCCCACAACAGCTGTGCAAACCATTAAATCATACACCAAATGTAATGCATACAGGTGTTGTTCACAAAACTTTTTTTTTTAAAGTTAATCCACCGCCGCTCCTTCGTGGAAAGGTTTGGCAAGAAAAAGAGGGAGTCGCAAAATGCAATTTCCCACTGCAGTTTCCATGGAGAAAATGAGACAATACAAAAAAAAATGGCTGAATTGGATTACACTAAATTTGGTAGAAAGCCATATCTTTAACCACAAATCATGCTGTTTGCGATTTCCTTTAAATCCAATCAGCAGTTTTGGCGAAATTAGGGTTAAAACAATAGAGATATATTGACTGTTGGTACGTCAGCAGTCCTGCAGGAATTAAAAAAAATAAAGCCTTATGATTGGCTGAGAAGGCTGTTGTTGAAAAGATGGATAGTAGCCATGAAGTATGACATAAGTAGAGGTTTATTAGATAAGTTACAGGATGGTTGTTCATCAGTTCAGCTGTTAAGAGGCCCCACCAGGAACAATCAATCAATCAATCATAACATTTGTATAGCGCGCTACTCACCCGGAAGGGTCTCAAGGCGCTTGGGGGAGGGGTCCGCTACTGCTCGAACAGCCAGGTCTTGAGTTGTTTCCTGAAGGCGAGATGGTCCTGTGTCAGCCGAAGGCGGATGGGGAGGGAGTTCCATGTTTTGTCTGCCAGGTAGGAGAAGGATCTTCCTCCGGCGGTGGCTCTTCGGATGCGTGGTACGGCGGCGAGGGCGAGGCTCGTAGAACGTAGCTGGCGAGTGGGCGTGTAGAAGGTTAGGCGGTCGTTGAGGCACTTGGGGCCCAGGTCGTGGAGAGACTTCTGTGCGTGGGTAAGGAGCCTGAACGTGATCCTTTTGCTGACGGGGAGCCAGTGCAGGTCCCTCAGATGGCCGGAGATGTGGCTGCATCGGGGGATGTTCAAGATGAGTCGGGCGGAGGCGTTCTGTATGCGCTGGAGTCTTTTCTGTAGTTTGGCAGTGGTTCCCGCGTAGAGGGTGTTCCCGTAGTCCAGTCGGCTGGTGACGAGTGCCTGGGTGACCGTCTTCCTGGTTTCGGTCAGGATCCATCGGAAGATCTTTCGGAGCATACGCAGAGTGTTGAAGCACGATGAGGAGACAGCGTTGACTTGTCTGGTCATCGAGAGGGAAGAGTCCAGGATGAAGCCCAGGTTGCGTGCGTGGTCTGTTGGCTTGGGAGCGGTGCCCAGGGCAGGAGGCCACCAGGAGTCGTCCCAGGCGGAGGGCGATGGTCCCAGGATGAAGACTTCCGTCTTGTCTGAGTTCAGTTTCAGGCGGCTGTTCTTCATCCACTCGGCTACGTCTTTCATCCCTTCGTGTTGGCTCGTTCTGGAGGTGGCGGGGTCTCTGGTGAGGGAGAGGATCAGTTGGGTGTCGTCGGCGTAGGAGATGATGTTGAGGTTGTGTAGGCGTGCGATGGCTGCAAGAGGTCTCATGTAGACGTTGAAGAGGGTGAGGCTGAGTGATGATCCTTGCGGTACGCCGCAGATGACTTCAGTGGCCTCGGATCGGAACGGGGGGAGGCGGACTCTTTGTGTTCTTCCGGCGAGGAACAAGATGATCCACTCCAGTGCCTTTTCTTGGATACCGATGTTGCTGAGGCGTTGAACTAGAGTGCGGTGGCAGATGGTGTCGAACGCTGCAGAGAGGTCCAGGAGGATGAGGGCCGCTGTTTCCCCGTTGTTGAGCAGGGCTCGGATGTCGTCGGTGGCTGCGATGAGGGCAGTCTCGGTGCTGTGGTTGGCTCGGAAGCCCGACTGCGAGGGGTCGAGGGATCCGTTCGTCTCGAGGAAGGCTGCAAGCTGTCTGTTGACGGTCTTCTCGATGACTTTGGCAGGAAAAGGGAGGAGCGAGATGGGGCGGAAGGTCTTGAGGTCGGTGGGGTCCGCTGTTGGTTTCTTCAGTAGGGCGTTGAGCTCGGCATGCTTCCAGCTCTCCGGGAAGGTGGTGGTGTTGAAGGAGGAGTTGATGACGTCCCGGAGTTGGGGTGCGATGATGGAGTCGGCCTTGTTGAAGACGTGATGGGGCAGGGGTCGGTTGGAGATCCGGAGTGGATGGTGTTCATCGTGCGGGCTGTGTCTTCGGTGGTCACCGTGGTCCAGGTGCGGAGGGTGGCGGTGGGGGGCGTTGGTTCGACGGTTGGGTGCGTGGATGGTGCGCCGAAGCTGTTGTGGATGTCGGCGATCTTGCGGTGGAAGTACGAGGTGAGAGAGTCGCAGAGATCTTGTAAAGGAGTGATGTCGTTGTTGCCGGTGCTGGGATTGGAGAACTCCCTGACGATGCTGAAGAGTTCCTTGCTGTCGTGGGCGTTGTTGTCCAGTTGTTCCATCAGTGATTTCTTCTTGGTGGTGCGGATGAGCTGGTGGTGCTTGCGGGTGGCGTCTTTGAGGGCGGTCATGTTGTCTGTGGTCTGGTCGAGGAGCCAGGCTTTCTCGAGGGTGCGGCAGTTCTTCTTGGAGTCCTTGAGTTCGTCGGTGAACCAGGAGGCTTTCTTACTTCTGGGTCTGCTGGGAGGGTTCTTTAGTGGCGCGAGGTCGTCGGCGCAGGCGGTCAGCCACTGCGTGAAGTTGCGGGCTGCTTCGTTGGGGTCCGTTGTGCTGGCGGGTGGGTTCTGGCTGAGGGAGGTGGTGAGCTGCTCGGCGGTGATCTTGCTCCAGCTCCTGCGAGGAACCTGTTGCAGGTGGTGGTGGGTCGTGGTTCTTCTGAAGCTGAAGTGGACGCAGCTGTGGTCGGTCCAGTGAAGTACGTTGGAGTGGCTGAAGGTGATGTGCTTGCTGGATGAGAAGACGGGATCAAGCGTGTGGCCAGCGTAGTGGGTGGGGGTGTTGACCAGTTGCTTGAGTCCGAGGTTGGCGAGGTTGTCCAGCAGGGCGGCGGTGTTGCGGTCCTTGTTGTTCTCCAGGTGGAAGTTGAGGTCCCCTAGGAGGATGTAGTCAGCGCAGCGGAGGGCTGCGGGCTGATGAAGTCCGTGATGTCTTCGCTGAATTGTGTACGTGGTCCCGGGGGTCTGTAGACGAGGGTGCCTCTGAGGGTCGTCTTTGGGTCGGTGTGTATCTGGAAGTGGAGATACTCGGCGGCGGCGAAGGTGTCGTTGGAGTCGGTCGTGATGCGGATGGTGTTCTTGTGTATGATGGCGATGCCTCCTCCAGTCTGGTTGACGCGGTCTCTCTGGATGATCTTGTATCCGTCTGGGATGGCGATGGCGATGTCGGGTGCTGAGGAGGCGTTCATCCAGGTTTCTGTGAGGAAGGCGACGTCTGGTGAGGTTGTGTCGAGCAGGTTCCAAAGTTCGATGGCGTGTCTGTGGATGGAGCGGGTGTTGAGCAGGATGCACTTGAGGTGGCTGTTGTTGGTGCTAGGCTTGGTAGCTGTGGTGCAGGTCCGGAGGCAGGTGAACTTGCAGGCTTGATAGGTGAAGGGTCCGTGGGTGCGTCTCGGGGCGGCTCGGTGGCAGGCTCTTGGTCGGTCGGGTTTGAGTGCGATGAGGGTGGCGGCGTCGTAGGTCCGTCGGGGGCCAGGGGTCCTGGCGCTGGGCGCGGGCCAGGCACGGACGGGCGCAGACGGGCTTGCCTTTGGCGCGCCTTCGGCGCGTACGCGCGGTCGCCATTTAAGGCTAAGTGGGAGGGAGGAGCAGCTGGGAGGCGGGAGCGGGGAGGACACGGGAAAAAAGGGGGCGTGGCAGCGAGACCGGCGGCGGGAAGCGGAGAGCGGGGCAGGCAGGCAGAACGGGAAACGCACAAAATACAACAAATTTAAAACATAATTACAATGAAACAGCTGGGGAACAGTACAGAGAGGCAGTGGATACAATACCAGCCAGGGAAGCTGTCAGAATGGCACAACGAGACTGCGAGCAGCAGCGAGGGGCACACGAGGGGCACACATACAGCTGGGGGCCGTGCGGCGCGGGGGTGTCCTGAGAACAGCATCTTTGCTGCTCAGCCCACTCTCTCTAACTGTCATTCCTCCAGTCCACCAGGCACCCAACCTTCTACTCAGCCATTAGGCATTCCAACATTCCACACACACACTCATGCATACTGGCTGAGCAGCAGGAAAGTAAGTTCAACAGCTGTTTCTCTCTATGGTCATTTCTCTCAAGCAGGACGCAGAGTGGTCCAGTGGGACAGAGCTCTCTGATTGATGGGCTGCAACATCAGAAGAAATGTTGCAGCCACCTTTACAGGCCATGGGGTCTCGATCAAAAGCTCTGCACCAAACTCCATACCGTGCTTGGTGGCGGGTTGGGCACAGGGGGTGGTCGCAGGGTCTGGAAGCAGGAGGATGGCTGAGTATGGTATCAAGATTTTACTTTACATTGGAAAAACCTCTGAAAATCACTGAAAAAACAAAAAGGAAAAAATTTGATAATGAGGTGAAATGGCAGTTAAAACTGAATATTTTAAAGACAAAAATCACTCAAATTCACCAGTTCTAGTTTACTTATCTAGCTAAAATGTGTGCCCCCATCATGCTCTGTGTATGACATTATAGATTTCAGCACTCATTACATACATGTTCTATTAGGCAAAATTGCCCTGCTTTCAGGGGCTGAGGCCAGAAACAGTACAAAATCTACAATTATCTGGTCAAGAAGACAAGACAGCTCCCTGGCCCTTGGTTCCTTGGCTGCCCCCATACTTAGGGGACCTAACAGGGCCCAGAGCTTGGGTCTCAGACAAGGGTGAGCACAATTTTCCCCTGGGTATACCACACCAGAGAAAGACGTGTCCTCCAATATCAGGCTCCAGATAATGAGCACAAGCACTAATAGAGTCTTCCATCTCCCGCCAAAAGCTATCCCGCTGGTCATAGAACTGAAAAATGTTCCTCCTTTTCGGTGGGAGAAGGAAGAAAACACATCACAACTAAAAAACAAAGTCATGCTTTGGCTTTCAAGATCAACAAAATGGTTTAACTGTGAAGACCTATCTAGGAACATAGACAATGTGCAGAGAGTTTCCTGGGTGGGCTCATAAGCAAAGGATGATATTGGTGATTGTGTCATTATTCATTTAAAAAACTTGCATTTAGTTAGCCTCCTCCTGGAAACACTCTATTGGCTCAATAAATCAAGAGAGAACATTCTGGCAGTCCTGTTGGGTTTCTATAGGCTGAATATACAAGTTCCTGCAAGACCCCAGTTTTTTTATCACTGTATCACCTGATTTTTTTCGGTGCCCACTTTTAATCGCTTTTCTACAATTGAGCAAGTCGATTGACTGTATGCACAAGTAGTGATGTACCCCTAGCCATCGACATCTAGGATATGGGTGATAGATAATAACGCAAGTGCGTATACACCTGTGGCGAACGTCAACGTAGCTGCAGGAAACACACCCCTATACAGGTCAGTAATGCAGGAAAATATACCTCCTTCAAAAGTGGCTAGGGGTCACACTGGTAACCCTGGTAATAATGAGTCTATTAGCAATGAAAGCGTACTCACAATGGGGATTAATTATAATGTGGATTTAGAAAACAACCCCCGCTCAGGGCCAGAGAGTGCGGTAAATACAACTATTCTAAATACAGTCTTGGGCTCTGTCGGAAACACAGGTAATAGCGATTGTTTAAGCAGACATGCTGTGCTTCCTAAAAATCACGTCATTGCTTTTAGTTGCCTGTTTGGAATGTGGCTGGTCTATCATATAAAGTACGGAAAGAGAATTACCTTGAGTGAGTAAAGGGTTATACTGGTATATGTCTCCACAAAACCTGATCCAGGGAAGCTGTTCACATACATGGATTTGTTTCTATCCATACTCTAGCTGGTCAGGCTCTTGGGGGGGGGGGGTCATCACAAAAGGGGCTTATTGACACTAGTAGCAACCACCTTAGGAAATAAGATCTGTAAGATAGAGCTCGGCTGTCCAGATTTTCAAATTATTAATATTATATTTGGGCAAAATGTAACTTTGGTTATTGTCAATTTTTACCACAATAATTTTGTTTATACAAACACTGAAATAGCAGAGAAGTTGGAACATGCTTTAGGTGATCATTTGAGGGACATAAATACTGATTATATTCTGCTCTGGGGAAGGGATTTCAATTGTAGATTGTACCCTATATCCAAGGTGCTTGCTTGTAGCTTGGGATTCAGGAGCAAGGAACACAGGTGCCATTTTGAACACAATTCATAGCTTGGGATTCAGGGGCAAGGAACACAGATGCCATTTTGAACACAATTCATGTGGTGATATTTTTAACTCTATCCTGTCAAAATCCTCTCTTTTTTCGACAATTGATTTTTCTATGCTGTCAACACCAGATCACATTTCTTACAAGGGCAGAGGTCAAGGCATTCTAATTAATTTACTTGCTTTTTCTGAATATTATAAACTGCAACTAGTGAGCTTTTCTATCCTTGAAGAATGCTTTAGTGGCCGTTTTCCATTATCACATTTTGTTGAAATTCCCATTACAAAATCTGTAGGGAAACTAAAGTTACATCTTATATTACACCATAATAATAAGGATATTATACAAAAATGGTCTACTGTAAATGTAGATATTATTTTGGAACAGATAATGTTTAATAATAAGGCTCAATTAGAGGAGTATCTGAAGAGTACCATCAAGCCAAATTGAATGCTTGCAGCCTTTGCTGATATTAATCGGACAATAAATTTAGCATTACAGGGGGGTAATAGACCTTTTAAATGGTTTGACAGCAACTGCGCATGGACACACAGTAACCTCATCATGGCCCTGAAGCAAAAGCCCAGTGAAAACAAAAGGGTAAGATCCTGTGGAGATAAATGTATAAAAAGGCACTTGTGAGTCACAAGATGATTATTTGACAGGAGGCCTGGGAGGAACTCAGTGAAGCCAGTGTTAACAAGGATGCCAGACTATTTTGAAAGGCTATTCATGCCCCCTTTTTTCAGGAGAGTCATAATAGCAGCATTGATGTTGTTCTTACCCTAGGGAAATGGGTTAAGCATTTCTCCATAGTATATAGAATCGAGGGGGGTTTACAGGGCCTCCAGAGTTTGTGAGCGATTACCCAGACGTAAATGTGGGGTACCTGGCACTACCCACTTACGAGGAAGTCACAAAAGCTCTAAATCAAACTACTGCAAATAAAGCATCAGGAACAAACGGAGTTCTGGCTGATCTCTTTTTGGCTAACCCTGATCTCTGGATTCCAGTGTTAACCAATTTCAATGATTGACTGGACGTGTAAGATTCTGGGAGAGTTATATTGGATTGCCTAGAAACCTGGGTAGCTGTGAGAGTGAAGTTCTCTGATATCCAATATGGTTTCAGAAGAGGCCTGGGCACTTTTGAGCAGTGCCTTAATCTTCACTTGCTTATAAGCAAGTACATGTTAGGTGAGAAATGGATCTCTCTTTCTAGGTTGTATGGATTTAACATCTGCCTTTGATTGGGTGGATAGAGGATAAACTGCGGTTGAAAATGTTAGACATGGGTATTGATGCCCCCCCTGGTCCATTTTTTAGTGCAGAGGCATCAAGACATATGTGGTAGAGTCAGATATGGTGCCGATGGCGAACTCTCCTCTCCTGTTAAAATGAATTGTGGAGTTTGCCAAGGGTGTGTATTAGCCCCTTTTTTATTTTGTCTTTACATTAATGATCTAGAGAACTTTCTTGGACAGGGGCAGGTTGACGTCCCGAGGGTGGGTCCTAGAAACTTGCAACCTTGGTCTATGCCGATGACTGTGTCTTTATGTCCAGATTCTGGTGTGGATCTGCAAATGCGTTTAAGAAGATTTAATGATTTTATATGCGTTCTTGGATTAAAGACCAATGCGGCTAAGTCCTACGTTATGGTGGCTGGGAACCCCCCTTACCATCTAAAATCTTGTTTTATTAATAGCGATAACCTGTTTTATGTCCCAACCATTTAATATTTAGGTATACCTATTGACCAGAAAGCAACCTGGCGCCACCTTGTGGACACTAGGAAAAGATGTTAAGATCAAAATGTGGAGGCACTCTTCTAGATCTACAGATTCACTAATCAAAATCTATAGGGCCTGCTCATGCTATGTTATTTTATATGGGGCAGGAGTGTGGGGCATCTGCAATCCATCGTGCTTACAGGCAGCAGAAAATGATTTCCTTAGACGTCTTTTGGCAGTTCCTAAGAGTTTTCCAATTATACTATGCCACACAGAATTAGGCTTAACCCCTTTGGCTTATCCTTTAAAAAATGCTCCAACAATGCTGTGGCACTCTTTGTGAATCAAAGAAGAGCCTGTACTTAATTGTGCAATAATATTGGATTGTATGAGCTTAGATAATACTCAGAAAATCCCGTGGCTCACTTATAATTAAAAAAACAGTTAGAACAAGTAGGGAGAGTGGATTGCTTCTGTAACTCGGAATCGACTGCAAAAATTCCAAAACTTCAGCTAAAAAGGGATTTGTTATCTATGTTAAAACTGAATATTGAGCGCATGGAGGTGGGCAAGAAGATAGTTGAGGAATACCTTCCATAGGTTTGCACTGAATTTATAGAACCATACTTACTGCTCTCTTTTAGTTATTCAGAAAGGTTTTATCTTGCTAGATTTAGGTTTGTTGGTCTCTTATCCTAGAAAGGCATATTGTGATTCAGAGTTTTATATATGTCCTTGTGACTCTGTGTCACATGAGAACATGGTGCACTTTTTATTTTTTTGTCAGCTATATTCTAAACCACAGAGAGATTTTACTATCCCATTGTTAAGGGCCTTGAAATCAGGAAACGCAGGCCGGACCTGAATCACCTACAGCTTTTGAAAACAGATTATATGTCAATTAGTTTACAAATGTATCTCCTCTGAAGTTTGTTTACATAAGCTATTAGGGAAATGAATAACTTGGTATTCTGTTTGGTGATGAAACGTATATATACTCTGCACAATGCATTGTATGTGCTAGGTCAGATGTGTTTTTGTGAATTTATATGTTGTTTATTGATCTATGGTGACTCCTGAAAGGTTTAATGGATTTTTTTCATATTGTATGTTCCTTATTTTGCGAGGATTATACTAAGACTCACTGTCTCTATCTGAATGTACTTTGGCACGTGGGCATTATGTCTGTTGACATTTTGTAATATTACTGTGAATTGCTTTTAACTACATACAGTGATTATTTCTTATTTTATTTGTACGTTTAATGTACTCTTTTATGGTTATGGAAAATAACTAAATAAAGAATATTTGACTGACTGACTGACTGCTCAATTACAACATTGGTGACATCAATGATATGATCTCAATTTACATCATTGATGACAACACTGGGATGGTGGGGGCACAGCTTTAGTTAGCTAAGTAAGATATAACAGGTGAACCTTGGTGTTTTTTTTCAGAGTTTAAAATGTTATATATGTATTTGCATTTTCACAAAACTAATATGTCACTTTAACTTTTGTTTAAAAAATAAATAAAATAAATAGGTATATCCCCTCTCCGGGGACAAACACAAGTCCCGATAAATAAATAAAATTGCTCAGAGCTACTTCTCTTCTTTCCTTGTTACTCTCTAGGGTGACTATGTTTTCAACAATAGAACGTGTTCTCAACTCAGTTTTGAAATGTTATTACTGAATTTTATTGTCTCATCCATCCAGGACACAGAAGATTAACCACCACCATTGGCATTCGTAGTAGTACTAAGGGAGGCACTGTGTTTTGTGATGGTATTTGAGATATCATCAGTAATGTCATCAGTGATGTCCTCGAAAATGTAATGAGTGATATAATATGTGGGGTCATAAGCAGTGCATTACGGGGTGCAAGTTATATTTAGCTCAGCTAACTATAACTGCTGAATTTCTCAGTTTTTTTACGAGTGAAATTGCAGCCTGACTAAAACACCCCTGTAACCTTTGTTTTTTCAGTGAATATCTAAGGTTTTTTGTATTCTATTCCCTAACTATAACAGCCCTGTAACCTTTTGATTTTTCAGTGAATTTCTAAGGATTTTTAAATGCTAATTCCTCATTATAACTAACCTGTAACCTTTGATTCTTCAGTGAATTTCCATGGTTTTTAAAGTAGCAATGGTCTTGGCAGAATGCTGTGAAAAGTGGGCAGGGCCTCTGACCAGCTCTCAGAAATCCCACTGAGTAGGATTTATAGAAAGTCCCAGGAGGGCTCTTGGTCCCCAGGGTCCTTTAGCATCCAAGACAACTTTATTCCCCAACCAGTAGTGTGCCAGGAGACGTGTTTTTAGAGTGGCGCAGAAAGGGGATGTGACCTCAGAACACCTCTCAGGAAACTGACTATGTACAACTTGCTGGAGGTAACAAGGGGGATACTTGGCCCCCAACTCCCTAAATAACCAAAGGGACTTCGTCCCCCAGCTAGTACTATGCCAGGAGGCACATTAGTAGAGTGATGCAGAAAGGACGTCCTTGATGATTACACAGGTAGTGCCTGTATGATTCTAAGAGTGTAATTGCCATGGAAAGACTGCGGATACCGGGTGTTTTTGACAAAGTGTAAAACACATATACAGATATATTTGAGATAAAGATTTAGTGTAGATATTTAGTAAGATATTAATAAAACGTACCCCTCTCTATGCGTTTTTCAAAATAACTACATCAAAAATGGATTTTCTTTCTTCACAGCAACACTTGAAGTCGCAATGACATTAGTAGTCACGAATTCAAATGAAAAAGAGTAAAACAGATATATAGATATATTTTACACAAAGTTTGAGTCTAGCTGTTTAGTAACATATTGGTTTAACTTTATTTTACCAACATATTTTTAAACCAAATTGTGACAAAAGGAGATAGAAGAGGGTAAATCAGGAAAATCAGCAGCTGCCACTTCTTTGGTTAATGCAACACCTACAACTTCTTCTGGTTCATCAGCAATTCCACCACCTCCCGCTGCCAGCAGAGTCTCTATGGTTGTCGGTGGTATTTAGTAGTATTCGGCTGTGGTTATAGCCCACTTTGTTTTATTAACCAGTCACATAATGCTATACTTCTTAAATGTATTTCTTATCAAGTTTTCTATTTGTTTTCTTTGTCATGTGACCAGACTTGTGTTTTAAATACCTTACTTGTACTTGTTAAACCTCATTGCTGCAGACTAGTTTATTTTCTTACCTCATTTTGGTTTTTGGTAGCATTGTTTTTTTTAAAGAATTCAACAACTACTGCAGTACTTTCTGGATACATTCGAGAAAGGGCCTCAATACATCAGAAACTTAAAAAATATACATACATCGATGGAAATACTTTATCCTCTGAATTGCACAGACAGCATAAGCTGCTCTCGGAGAGGCAAGATGGCGACCGTTCAGTAGCGGCCGAAGCAGCTGAGCAGTGAGGACGTATGGCCGTGAGCTCCAGGACATGAGAGCTGGCCGGGATGCTGATTGTGTAATCCTGCGGATTTCTCTGAATGAAAATAAAAAACATCATCGATAAAATAAGCGGCAGTAAACGTTCAACAGCGGATTTAAAGAAATGTTAGTAGCGCAGCCGGTATTTTCTGTTCTCTCCTGCCGTGGATCTGCAAATCGTCTGTTACGGGAGCTAGCGGGAGTTTGGACCTACCTTCAGCCCAGGTGGAGACGACGAACCACGTTCAGAGGGCGGGTCAGTTTCCGACGTGCTAACCGCGATCAGTGGAACCCAAGTGGTGTCTCGCATGTTACTGAAGTAAAGTATCAGAGTAACTCGCCGGAGCCCAGCCGTCCCGTGTGGCGGAAATTATCTTATAATATGGCCCCGAAAGTGAACGCCCCTAGCAAGGGTGCCCAGGGTCGGAGGAAGGCACGAGAGGAGACGCCTATCGAGGACATACCAGAGCCTGAGATAACGCACACACCACCTGCAGAAGAGCGTGTTAGGAGAAAGCAGCAGCAACAGACCGGCACCCGGACCCGACCCCCGCCAAATCCAATTGCCGAAATGTTTGCAAAATCCAGTAAGGAGAAGGGGGTGACAATGGCGAATACTAATACTCCTGAGAAGGGGAATGACACAAATGTATCGATTGCCGGGACTATAAAAGGTGATGACTCCATTACAGGGGCTACTGGAACAACATTGAACATAGATGAAACAGATAAAATAAGCAAGAATGTTAAAACACCCATAAAAGAACCTGTATTAATGAGTGATCCACAGGAGGTGGAAACAGAGTCAGTAACCTCAGATAAGCTGGCGGTAAACGTAGTAGACGAAGATGAAGAACAGGTCAATAGTAATCGTGCAGAAACTCAGAGCAACAAGAGTAATGCAGACTTGCCTACTAGTAGCAAAGGGTCTGCAGATGATGCTGGTGTTGGCAAAGAAAGTAAAGAAAATGCTTCAAGTGAGGCTTTTTTCTCAGCATCGGATGGGCAAGAGTGGTCCGAGGAGGAAGATGAGTTAGGCTCTTCATATTTGGATTCAGAGAGTGATCCAGAGATAGATCAACCTGCTACAGCCATGAAAGCACCCGGAGTACTGAATAATGACTCACAGACCACACGTCGGGAGTTAAATTGGGAACTGCCCTCGGATCACCCTCATAATGATAATTTGGATAACGAACACATATAAATATCATTATTAGAATCAATACATCAGGAAATCATAGCCCACCGGGAAGAGACTCGTAGAGATAATCAAAAAGCTCACTCAACGATGAAAAAGATGCAAGGAGTAGTGCGAAAATTGTCAAAGGCATGCTCTAACACTAATGACAGGGTAGCAAACTTGGAAGATCGAATAGTAGTGGCAGAATCCGAAGTAGCAGTGGCTGTTTCTAACACCAAACTACAAAATGCGCAATTAGTGGATATACAATGGAAACTTGAAGAGATGGAAAATCGACAACGCAGGAATAACCTACGAGTTCTGGGAATTCCGGAAGGGGCCGAAGGGTCCGATATAAGAGCTTATGTGATTAAGATATTTGGACAGGCATTCCCGGAACTAAATGACTGGAACTGGCCTAATGAAATTCAAATAGTCCATCGTACACCACAAAGACTAAGGAGAGGCGCTAAGGAAGGAGAATTTCCAAGAGCTATCCTGATCTATTTTGGGAACTTTGTACTAAGACAAGCCATTTTTGACAAACCAAGACCTAATGCCAAACGAACTGTGGAAGGAATCTCGTTCTTTGTAAGACCAGACTTTTGCCGCACTACAGTGGAGAGACGCTGGCGGCTGAGAGGCATGATTAAACAATTTCAGGATTTGAACATGCAGGCATACTTAGTTAATCCAGCTCAACTAAAAATAATTCATAACGGGAAGACTTTGTTTTTCTCTTCGGAGATTAAAGCAAAAGAATACCTAGAGTCAACTGGGGCTACTAATTAGAAATGTTTTGATGTCTAGTATTACTTTGTCCTCACTGCTCACACTGCATTCCATCCTACACTCAGCCAGGACTGAGTGTCTCGCATAACAGGGAGGGGGGGTCACTTTAAGGGAGCGGGTGTGGGGGGGAGCACGGGGTAGTTGGAGGTGGGGATCGGGGGGGCGAGGGAAAAAGGGAGAAAATGGAAAATGGTGTAGGATGAGACAAAATATTTGGTTGCTATTAAGTGGTAAAGTTTGGAGCATTACTCATGATATTATAGATCAAATGTATAAAGGAAAGCAAAAATGCTGGTTGTGGTTATTTAAAATAAGGACGGATCTACTTGTTGGAACTCTGATCCAAGCAAATGGCAAACGTTAAGATTTGTACTATAAACGTATTTGCTTTCATCTTCTCCTCGCAAACGTCCCTAGAATTAGGAAGGCCAGAACCGGCGGTCGCCTGTTCTCTTACAATGCCCCCAGATTGTGGAACTCCCTCCCACTCTCTCTGAGGCAAGAACACAACCACCTCAGGTTCAGGAAGCGACTAAAAACCTGGCTCTTCCTCTAAATTTCCCCTGATTACCTCTCCCCTGTTTCCCCACCCTGCTGGAGTTATGGTCACTAGCGCTGGGATGCCCTAGGGTAGCTACGCGCTCTATAAATCCCAAAATCAAATCAAATCAAATCAAATCTTCGGAGATTAAAGCAAAAGAATACCTAGAGTCAACTGGGGCTACTAATTAGAAATGTTTTGATGTCTAGTATTACTTTGTCCTCACCGCTCACACTGCATTCCATCCTACACTCAGCCAGGACTGAGTGCCTCGCATAACAGGGAGGGGGGGTCACTTGAAGGGAGGGGGTGTGGGGGGGAGCACGGGCTAGGTGGAGGTGGGGATCGGGGGGGGACGAGGGAAAAAGGGAGAAAATGGAAAATGGTGCAGGATGAGACAAAATGTTTGGTTGCTATTAAGTGGTAAAGTTTGGAGCATTACTCATGATATTATAGATCAAATGTATAAAGGAAAGCAAAAATGCTGGTTGTGGTTATTTGAAATAGGGACGGATCTACTTGTTGGAACTCTGATCCAAGCAAATGGCAAACGTTAAGATTTGTACTATAAACGTGGGGGGTATGAATGATTGGAAAAAGAGACAGAGATTGGCCTATTTAGTAAAACATGAGAATATTGACATCTTGTGTATACAAGAGACCCATCTTCCTTGGGCTAAGCGTAACTTGCTCTTTCTCAATGGCTTTGAACTAGTTGCTTGCTCAACCCAGACCTCCACAATTCGGGGAGTAGCAATTATGATTCGAACCTCACTGGGGAAGGCAAAAAAAGTATTGGCGGATGCCAAAGGTAGATGGGTAATAGCAGAACTGGAATTGGGTGTCACACTTTGTGTAATTTATGGATCAAATCAGGATGATCCTGAGATATTTGACTTTTTAGAGATAGAGCTAGTTGGATGGCCCACCCCTTTAATAGTTACTGGCGATTTTAATATTTCAGCAGATTGGGGTACCTCAAAAACATATACAGGACGGAAGCCTAAGGTTTATCGATCAGTTGAAGCTTTTATAAATTTCCATGGTTTACAGGATATATGGCTAGCTAAACATCTACAGCATTCGGGGTACACTTATTTTTCCAATCCAGCCCAGAAACATACAAAACTGGATTATGCCCTTATTTCTTCCTCAGAGATGTCAAAAGTTAACATTATGAAACTCCCGAAGGTAATCTCGGACCATAATCCCCTAATAATAACATATGAGGTGAGCTGTTTGAAAAGAAAAAGAAATCCCTGGTCTTTTGAAAAAAATGTACTAATGGATAAAAGATTTACTGACCATCTCAAAAAATGGGTATCAGAGTTCTTTGATATCAATAGATATAGCGCCCCACGGAATACAGTGTGGGATACATTTAAGGCTGCGCTAAGGGGGGAAACAATAAGATACTCTGCAAGACTCAGGAAAATTGATCGATAGGAAGTTGATAACTTAATGGTGAAATTAGGGAGAGCAGAGGAACAAAATATAAAAGATATTGCGATGGGTTAAGAATGTGTAGAGAGTTTAAAAGTTTTAATGGTTGTGAAAGCTGACCTACAGAAAGAAATAACACAGAAGACAATTAGGGAGTTCCAATCATCAAGAGTTAAGAGATATGAGACTGGGGAACAGGCAGGTAGGACCTTAGCCCTTCAGCTAAGACAAGCAAAGGCAAAATCCACTATCACTCACATTGAAGAAGCAGGCATAGAATATACGGAAGAAACGGATATACGCAGAGTATTTGAAAACTTTTATCAAAGGTTGTATGAATACGAAAAACCTGGAAGTAATGACAGAAAAATAATTTGTGATAGAGGCCCTAAACTAGATAGAATACGTACGGTGGATTTAGATAGGGATATTACAATGAATGAGGTCCTTGACGCACTTCGGGGATTAACCTCAGGGAAGGCCTCTGGACCAGATGGTATACCTTTGGAAGTCTTTAAAATATTAGAGGATGAGGTTTCCCCTCTATTACTGGATTTGTTTAATGGGATTTTTTATTCAGGTCTGGTTCCACAGTCCAGGAGAGAAACGAACATTATAATGTTTCATAAAAAAGGGAAACCGGCGAGTAACCCGGGTTCCTATCGACCTATAACATTAATAAATTCAGATATCAAATTATACTCCAAAATATTAGCTAATCGGTTGAGTGGGATCATTGGTGATCTTGTGTCCCCGTGGCAGCACGGTTTTGTCCCGGGTCGTGGAACGACGGACCATGTAATTAGAGCCATTAGTTTATTTGATGCTTGTGCTGCGGCGGGGGAGGAGATGGCAATGATCCTGCTCGACGCGGAGAAAGCTTCGAATCGTGTCACGTGGAGCTTTCTTTGGGATATACTGGAAGGTAGAGGTTTTGGCCCTAAAATGATTGAAGCCCTTTGGGCAATGTATGTGGAACCAAGAGCCAGAGTGATGGTCAATGGTGAGAAATCAGGGATAATAAACATCAAGAGAGGGACGTGTCAAGGCTGCCCCTGTTCCCCGATTCTCTTTGCCCTGTATATTGACCCCCTTATTCAGGAGATTTTAGCAAATCCAGGAATTCAACCAGTTGTATATACTGGGTATTCTAATAAAATTTTGGTGTATGCTGATGACCTCGCTGTGATCACCACCAATCCACAGCAGGCACTACCCATCCTGGTTCAGTTGGCAAAAGTCTTCGGCTCAAAATCAGGATACCTGCTAAACGATACAAAAACCCAGATCATTTGTTCTAAAAATATCCTTAGGACTGACTATAGATTTGTTGAATCAGCAACTTATCTTGGAGTTAAGATCAACGCCTCAGTGCATAAAATTGTTGAAGAGAATTATATCCCCTTAACTAATGCTATTGATAAAGAATTAAGGAGAATTGATGTACTTCACCTTTCCCTGATTGGGAGGGTTAATGCTCCCTAAATGTTAATGTTTCCTTGTGTGTTGTACCTATGCAGAGCAATCCCACTACTAATTTATGAAAACATTTGAAAAGTCTGGAGTCCACATTTATAAGATTTGTATGGCAGTATGGTAGGATAGGGCGATCCACCAATTTTATGTCTCTTCCGCAAGAAAGGGGGGGTATGGCTTTACCGAATTTACGGCTATATCACTGGTCATGCCTTTTGCTTCAAATGCATATTTTAGTCCAGTCAAAAGTAGAGACAAGAACTGGACCCTTACTAGAAGATAATCCAACCCCAATCTTTAGAATGCTTATGGGTGATAGAGCTCTAGGGTTGTTTGCGGTGGGAATTAGAACGAGATTTTATAAAAATACTCGATTAAAGACTTTGTTAAGCATGTGGCAGACTTGGAATACAGTTTTAAATTTTTTTCATGTTTCAAGAATTAATCCCCACTTATTGTTACGTAACTCTAGTATCTTCTTTCAGTTAAAAGGTGATAGGAACCTTATGATATGGGACAGAATGGGACTAACCACTCTGGGAGATATTATGGAAGAAGGCAAGGTTTTGGGATTTGAGGTACTCCAGAGGAGATATGGCATTCCTAGAAGTCATTGGCTTCTTTATGGCCAATTAGCCCGAACTATACAAGCTTTAAGACCTAGAGCTTATTCCTCACAGAAATCCCCAATGATTAAGCTTTTAGAAAGGGACAGAAACAAGATTAAGACTGTATACGGTTGCTTATTAGAAGCTGTCCCTGATGATTTGGAAAAGATGGAAACCAACTGGTCCGCTAAATTAAATGAATCAGAGGTAGTTCTAGACCTAGCCTTGGCTATGAACAAACGGGTATTAAGAGCATCCAATTTACGTGCACAGCACTATAAAACAATCTTTAATTTGTATCATACGCCATCAAAACTATATGCCTGGGGTTTGATAGAAAATGATAAATGCCCCCATTGCAATGAGAGTCAAGCAGATTTAATGCACATGTTTTTTTCTTGTAAATGTCTTGAGTTTATCAAAAAAGAGATGGGGAGATTTTGGGAAGGCCTGACCGGTCTTAATATTTTATTAACCCCGACACTGATGATTACTGGTATTGATGCAAACCTGAAATTGGGGAAAGATGAAGCAGCCTTGTTGTTTATTTTTGTTGCAGTTTTCCGTATATTGATTTCAGCTGGGTGGAAAGATGTAAATCCCCCGTCTTTTCAGATGTGGCTTACTAGACTGTTGGGGATACATAATATTGAAATAAGCCTATATGAATCTAAAGGTATTAGTAAACGTGCTATGGGAGAACGGATATGGACCCCGGTAACACATTGGAGGACAAATAAGACTTAGCTAATGTAATACTGAGTTAATGCTTTTGTTGATTTATAAATTGCCTAAAACCTAAAAAAAAAAAATACTTTATCCTAACTTTACTGACTTTGCCAAACTGCCTCATTTCTTCCTATACATTACAGAAAGAGTAATAAGCTACATTTGACGTTAAAACACAAAAAAATACAAAGTGTGGTTGAAACAATATGGTTTCCTTTTTATTTTGCAAGGGCTTTGATCAGTAGCAGCTCCTCCGCTGAGGAGGAGAGTCACCTGAATGATTTTAGAAGTGGAAATGAAGGGAAAATAAACTGATAATAACTGGACGTTATTATCATTGTATTTGTTTCTGCATATTTGTGGGGTGGAGCTGCTCTAATCTGACAGCAGGGAAGGAGTGGTGGCACTCTGTGAAATGTGTAGGAATGTTTGACTGGCCCTCTCGGGCTGGGTAAACACTCATGCACACTTTGCATGTTCTCCATGCAGGCTGCATTACACCCTGCATGGAGAACATGCCCAGGCCCCCAGTTCCAATTTGAGCGCCGAACCATTGTGCTCAGACCTATCACAATGCAACAGGGGAGCCTGGCTGCTTCCTCTTTCGACTGGAGCAGAGGGACACAATGAGGGATAATGCGGAGAGATGCAAGGAATTAAGTTTTATTTTTTTCTCCCCCTCGCCCACCCCACCACCCTGATCCAATAATATTGTGTTTCATCATCATCATGTATCATGGCATGTTGCGAAGGTACCACAGTATACCACAGCTCAATATATCATTAGACTTTGTCCCTTATTACCTAAAAACAACTGAACAAATTCAGAACAAATAACAAAAATGACCCTTTCCACTCCATAATCTATATTCCTGTCTAATTTGATTTAAATACTTTCAGCCATTGTATCGCTACATCTGTTTAAAATGTCTATGGAAAATGCATTGATGGAAAAACATGTTTTGGGACCCCTCCCCTTATTTCATTGCACCCTTTAACTAATCATCACAAAAGTTTGTATCATCAGCCAATGTACAAAAAAGAAAAAGTCTGCAAAGGTTCAAATGATGACAAAGTTATTAGCAACCAAAAATGTGAGGAATTCCTATCTCTTGGAATCCAAACTACAACTACAAAGTGGCTACCGCATATATAATATGAATAATTATTTGCCATTGTGTAGCTATGGTTCAGCTTTAGTTTACATTGGAAAGTCATTTTTTGATTTGCATGGTTGTGTGGCCCATGAAGTAAATTATTCTTTTAGCCACTCTACAGGATGAGGGGTAAGCCCACTACATAATCAAACAAAAGGTGACTTCAGGGAGAAAGTAGAAAGCTACAGTGGCAGACTCTGAAAGTTCCCCACATATGTTAAAAAATAAAAATGAAAATGTCAACTGCCTGTGTAATTTTTAAAAGGCTGCAGACCATGAACCACTCAAATACCACTAATGGTCTGTGTTTCTCAACAATTAGACATTGGAACCCAGTGAGCAATACCACCCAACCCAAATTCTTGGCCCATCGCCTGCGGACCTGCTCCAGAGGTCGCTGACTATATGGACCACTGTGGAGCACCCTTTAATAGTCCACAAATTCAAAATCAGTGCAGCGGACTATCAGCCTGGATTTAGGTGGACCTTGTTTGTCAGCATGCAGGGTAGAGTTGTTGAGTCTGTGGACTAGGGTTACCATTTTAGGTGTGTCAGGTTTGTGGCCTAGAAAAATAGACCACAGGCTAGTGATACACTTGGGGATGAAATACAATTAGGGTTTCTGTTTTTAAGTTAAAACCGAATATAAATGATAATACACCAAAGACGGAAATATTTGTTCTTCAGTAAAAACTGAAAAAAGCCTGGATTTTGTTGCACTTTTACTGCTTTTGGTGCCCTCTGGTGCCAAAAAGAAAAAATGCAGCCCCTATCTTTAATTACTTTTCTGTGATAGATCCTCTTGCTGTAACCCTCTGTGACCATTCTAAGCCATTTAATATGCCCTTGGTACCATCTTAAGGTCCCTGAACTCCTTGGGTCTGCTTCTCCCATTTTAGGAGCATGGCCCACATCATATGGCTTCATTGCATGGTGCTGCGTAATGGACAGCAGGGTCACAGCAGAACTCTGAGCAGGTTCTCCCTCCAGAGCAAATGGCACCACAATGACATTAGCTTACTTCACTTAGGAAGGCACAGAGCTTTCATTTCTAAAAGCTCAGATATCAGGATTGTGGCAACAAAAATCATTCTACATACAGATGCCTCCTGAACCAATGTCCTATAATAATAATAATGTCATATAGCCATGTCTGAACTGGGGTGGCGGAGTGGGCTAAAGAACGGTGATGGATTAAACCCAGATTTTTTGACTGGGTGTGAGTGTTTGATTGGTTCAGATGCTCCATCCATCACCACCCCCCTTTTGTACCGCTTTGGCTGCCGTAAGTGTGGCAGGGTTTGCTCAGACGTGAGTCCCTTGCTCACTTTGCCACTGGATTCAAGCAAGCCGGGCTGAAGAAGGCTGTAATGCCAGAAACCGGTCCTCGGAAGCTTGTTCCCGGTCCAGGGAAGACATGGCTTGGCAGTTCGGGCTGGACTGTTTCCATGAGACACAGGGTCAGACTGATTTGCATATAGCCATGTCTGAACTGGGGTGGCAGAGTGGGCTAAAGAACGGTGATGGATTAAACCCAGATCTTTTGACTGGGTGTTAGTGTTTGATTGGTTCAGATGCTCCATCCATCACCACCCCCCTTTTGTACCGCTTTGGCCGCCGTAAGTGTGGCAGGGTATGCTCAGACGTGAGTCCCTTGCTCACTTTTCCACTGGATTCAAGCAAGCCGGGCTGAAGAAAGCTGTAATGCCAGAAACCGGTCCTCGGAAGCTTTTTTCCGGTCCAGGGAAGACATGGCTTGGCAGTTCGGGCTGGACTGTTCCCATGAGGCACAGGGTCAGACTGATTTGCATATAGCCATGTCTGAACTGGGGTGGCAGAGTGGGCTAAAGAACGGTGATGGATTAAACCCAGATCTTTTGACTGGATGTGAGTATTTGATTGGTTCAGATGCTCCGTCCATCACCACCCCCCTTTTGTACCGCTTTGGCTGCCGTCAGTTTGGCAGGGCATGCTCAGACGTGAGTCCCTTGCTCACTTTGCCACTAGATTCAAGCAAGCCGGGCTGAAGAAGGCTGTAATGCCAGAAACCGGTCCTCCGAAGCTTGTTTCCGGTCCAGGGAAGACATGGCTTGGCAGTTCGGGCTGGACTGTTCCCATGAGGCACAGGGTCAGACTGATTTGCATATAGCCATGTCTGAACTGGGGTGGCAGAGTGGGCTAAAGAAGGGTGATGGATTAAACCCAGAACTTTTGACTGGGTGTGAGTGTTTGATTGGTTCAGATGCTCCGTCCATCACCACCCCCCTTTTGTACCGCTTTGGCCGCCGTAAGTGTGGACGTGAGTCCCTTGCTCACTTTGCCACTGGATTCAAGCAAGCCGGGCTGAAAAAGGATGCAATGCCAGAAACCGGTCCTCGGAAGCTTGTTTCCGGTCCAGGGAAGACATGGCTTGGCAGTTCGGGCTGGACTGTTCCCATGAGGCACAGGGTCAGACTGATTTGCATATAGCCATGTCTGAACTGGGGTGGCAGAGTGGGCTAAAGAACGGTGATGAATTAAACCCAGATCTTTTGACTGAGTGTGAGTGTTTGATTGGTTCAGATGCTCTGTCCATCACCACCCCCCTTTTGTACCGCTTTGGCCGCCGTAAGTGTGGCAGGGTATGCTCAGACGTGAGTCCCTTGCTCACTTTGCCACTGGATTCAAGCAAGCCGGGCTGAAGAAGGCTGTAATGCCAGAAACCGGTCCTCGGAAGCTTGTTTCCGGTCCAGGGAAGACATGGCTTGGCAGTTCGGGCTGGACTATTCCCATGAGGCACAGGGTCAGACTGATTTGCATATAGCCATGTCTGAACTGGGGTGGCAGAGTGGGCTAAAGAACGGTGATGGATTAAACCCAGAACTTTTGACTGGGTGTGAGTGTTTGATTGGTTCAGATGCTCCGCCCATCACCACCTCCCTTTTGTACCGCTTTGGCTGCCGTAAGTGTGGCAGGGTATGCTCAGACGTGAGTCCCTTGCTCACTTTGCCACTGGATTCAAGCAAGCCGGGCGGAAGAAGGCTGTAATGCCAGAAACCGGTCCTCAGACGCTTGTTTCCGTTCCAGGGAAGACATGGCTTGGCAGTTCGGGCTGGACTGTTCCCATGAGGCACAGGGTCAGACTGATTTGCATATAGCCATGTCTGAACTGGGGTGGCAGAGTGGGCTAAAGAACGGTGATTGATTAAACCCAGATCTTTTGACTGGGTGTGAGTGTTTGATTGGTTCAGATGCTCCGTCCATCATCACCCCCCTTTTGTACCGCTTTGGCCGCCGTAAGTGTGGCAGGGTATGCTCAGACGTGAGTCCCTTGCTCACTTTGCCACTGGATTCAAGCAAGCCGGGCTGAAGAAGGCTGTAATGCCAGAAACCGGTCCTCGGAAGCTTGTTTCCGGTCCAGGGAAGACATGGCTTGGCAGTTCGGGCAGACTGTTCCCATGAGGCACAGGGTCAGACTGATTTGCATATAGCCATGTCTGAACTGGGGTGGCAGAGTGGGCTAAAGAACGGTGATTGATTAAACCCAGATCTTTTGACTGGGTGTGGGTGTTTGATTGGTTCAGATGCTCCGTCCATCATCACCCCCCTTTTGTACCGCTTTGGCCGCCGTAAGTGTGGCAGGGTATGCTCAGACGTGAGTCCCTTGCTCACTTTGCCACTGGATTCAAGCAAGCCGGGCTGAAGAAGGCTGTAATGCCAGAAACCGGTCCTCGGAAGCTTGTTTCCGGTCCAGGGAAGACATGGCTTGGCAGTTCGGGCTGGACTGTTCCCATGAGGCACAGGGTCAGACTGATTTGCATATAGCCATGTCTGAACTGGGGTGGCAGAGTGGGCTAAAGAACGGTGATGGATTAAACCCAGATCTTTTGACTGGGTGTGAGTGTTTGATTGGCTCAAATGCTCCGTCCATCACCACCCCCCCTTTTGTATCGCTTTGGCCGCCGTAAGTGTGGCAGGGTATGCTCAGACGTGAGTCCCTTGCTCACTTTGCCACTGGATTCAAGCAAGCCAGGCTGCAGGCTGTAATGCCAGAAACCAGTCCTCGGAAGCTTGTTTCCGGTCCAGGGAAGACATGGCTTGGCAGTTCAGGCTGGACTGTTCCCATGAGGCACAGGGTCAGACTGATTTGCATATAGCCATGTCTGAACTAGGGTGGCAGAGTGGGCTAAAGAATGGTGATGGATTAAACCCAGATCTTTTGACTGGGTGTGAGTGTTTGATTGGTTCAGATGCTCCATCCATCACCACCCCCCTTTTGTACCGCTTTGGCCGCCGTAAGTGTGGCAGGGTATGCTCAGACGTGAGTCCCTTGCTCACTTTGCCACTGGATTCAAGCAAGCCGGGCTGAAGAAGGCTGTAATGCCAGAAACCGGTCCTCGGAAGCTTGTTTCCGGTCCAGGGAAGACATGGCTTGGCAGTTCGGGCAGACTGTTCCCATGAGGCACAGGGTCAGACTGATTTGCATATAGCCATGTCTGAACTGGGGTGGCAGAGTGGGCTAAAGAACGGTGATTGATTAAACCCAGATCTTTTGACTGGGTGTGGGTGTTTGATTGGTTCAGATGCTCCGTCCATCATCACCCCCCTTTTGTACCGCTTTGGCCGCCGTAAGTGTGGCAGGGTATGCTCAGACGTGAGTCCCTTGCTCACTTTGCCACTGGATTCAAGCAAGCCGGGCTGAAGAAGGCTGTAATGCCAGAAACCGGTCCTCGGAAGCTTGTTTCCGGTCCAGGGAAGACATGGCTTGGCAGTTCGGGCTGGACTGTTCCCATGAGGCACAGGGTCAGACTGATTTGCATATAGCCATGTCTGAACTGGGGTGGCAGAGTGGGCTAAAGAACGGTGATGGATTAAACCCAGATCTTTTGACTGGGTGTGAGTGTTTGATTGGCTCAAATGCTCCGTCCATCACCACCCCCCCCTTTTGTATCGCTTTGGCCGCCGTAAGTGTGGCAGGGTATGCTCAGACGTGAGTCCCTTGCTCACTTTGCCACTGGATTCAAGCAAGCCAGGCTGCAGGCTGTAATGCCAGAAACCAGTCCTCGGAAGCTTGTTTCCGGTCCAGGGAAGACATGGCTTGGCAGTTCAGGCTGGACTGTTCCCATGAGGCACAGGGTCAGACTGATTTGCATATAGCCATGTCTGAACTGGGGTGGCAGAGTGGGCTAAAGAATGGTGATGGATTAAACCCAGATCTTTTGACTGGGTGTGAGTGTTTGATTGGTTCAGATGCTCCGTCCATCACCCCCCCCCTTTTGTACCGCTTTGGCCGCCGTAAGTGTGGCAGGGTATGCTCAGACGTGAGTCCCTTGCTCACTTTTCCACGGGATTCAAGCAAGCCGGGCTGAAGAAGGCTGTAATGCCAGAAACCGGTCCTCGGAAGCTTGTTTCCGGTCCAGGGAAGACATGGCTTGGCAGTTCGGGCTGGACTGTTCCCATGAGGCACAGGGTCAGACTGATTTGCATATAGCCATGTCTGAACTGGGGTGGCAGAGTGGGCTAAAGAACGGTGATAGATTAAACCCAGATCTTTTGACTGGGTGTGAGTGTTTGATTGGTTCAGATGCTCCGTCCATCACCACCATCCTTTTGTACCTATAATAAAACCCGGCACCCAACACTCCTGTTCAGAGGTTTACTTGTGATGGTCTAAAAAGCATGCCTATAGTAGCTGCGTCTCTTCATACAGAAGGATCAGGAGCAAAATCATGAGCAAATTCACTGCTCATCGGCCATGGAAAGAGGTTGACGAGCTGATTTGGGTTAAAGTGAACTGCTTTTTGTGTATACATTAACTCAGACAATATATGATTTAGTGCAAAGACTGTAGATAATAGTGTTCAGAAACATTTAGAGGCAACCCCTGCTCTGTGTTTGCTAGTATGTGTTGCTGAGGGTGCAGTTTGTGCAAAAACAGGTGCATGGACATGTTGTGAGCGTGCCCATCGACACTGATACAACTTTAAGATCACCAAGTTCAACTTTCATTCCTAATGGACTGCATGTGAAAATGAAGCTCGGAAACCATGGTGCTGAAATTAGGCCTGACGATTGACAAAATCACCTGAACAAACTACAGTTACTGTATTTAATAGGACCATAGTAAGATGTGCTTATTTTTGCACCAATATGGAAAATGCACTAGAACAGTGAACCATGTAAAGAACACACAGATACAGTTCATTGAACAGGTCTCACATAAACATGACAGAAGCACAGTCCCTGGCTGCTTTAAACAAGCAAAGCCTTACCCACATGCTTGTTAACATCAATGCTTTGAGGTGCCTGTCTTGACTTTCAAATAAACACAAAATCTCACAGAAAATGCATATTAATTCCTTAGCAAACATCTCCACAATGACAAGTTAGAGAGGGAACAGTCCCAGATCATACAGTACACATACATATATAAGCCCAGTTTTTTCGTGTTATCTCAAGGAAAAGAACAAGACATAGTAAAAATTGCTTGCAACAACTGAGCACAGAGCCCCCAATTATATTTATATATCTTGTATCCTAATTAATAAATCTTATTTTGCAAATCTACACCATTTATCTTAACAAGAGAGCAGTAGGAAAATGTTAAATGTACACCATTAACCTTTTATTTGCTACAATCAAGCTGGAGTGAGGTGCACACATATTTCTGTGACATGGGGTGGGAATGGGTTTCTGGAAAGGGTGAATTGGGTACCGGGAAATTAGCCTGACAGGGAGTTCAGAAAACTATTGAAAAACTTCTTGAAAATGCAAATTCAATGAAAAGGTCCAAAGAACGGAGTTGGAAGTATAAAATAATGTAGAAATAATTGTCAGTAGGAATAAACGAGGAACGAACCAAAATAAAAAAAAAATATTTACAAGCACTAAATAGATGCCATCCTTGTGATTGTGCATGGAACAAAAAAAATCACTGATCACCACAGATTTTTTTAAATTTTGAAAATTTTGAAAAACAGTGTAAAAATACCACCAGAATTCACAATGTCATGCACACACCTGGCCCCAACTGTTGAGACGACACCAGAGCTGATGCTTGCCCTCCTTTCCTATCCGCGGGCAATGCAGATCTAGGAACCAAAACCTGAGAGTCCACAAGGCCCCCTGGGGTGAAGGGGAGAGTTGGAATAAAATAAGCAAAGAGAGGCTTGCAGTACTAGATCTGCTCAGCAGCTGTGCGACACTGCATAACAGGATTTTTCACTTCGGAGACCTTCTACATTTGTGAGGTAGATGTGCACTGGACCAGAACCTCTGGCTTAGCAATGACTCAATGCACTGGAAATAACAAAAGGCGGCAGTTACCATCAGTACACTAACCAATCAATCATAACATTTGTATAGCGCGCTACTCACCCGTAGGGGTCTCAAGGCGCTGGGAAGGGGGCACATTACTGCTCGAAAAGCCAGGTCTTGATTTGCTTCCTGAAGGAGAGATGGTCCTGGGTTAGCCAGAGGTGGATGGGGAGGGAGTTCCAGGTCTTGGCCGCCAGGTAGGAGAAGGATCTTCCTCCGGTGGTGGCTCTGTGGATGCGTGGAACCTTGTGTGCGTGGGTGAGGAGTCTGAACATGATCCTCTTGCTGACAGGGAGCCAGTGCAGGTCTCTCAGGTGGCCGGTGATGTGGCTGTGTCGGGGGATGTCCAGGATGAGTCGTGCGGAGGCGTTCTGGATGCGCTGGAGTCTTTTCTGAAGTTTGGCTGTGGTTCCGGCGTAGAGGGTGTTTCGGTAGTCCAGTCGGCTGGTGACGAGTGCCTGGGTGACCGTCTTCCTGGTTTCGGTGGGGATCCACCGGAAGATCTTTCGGAGCATGCGCAGGGTGTTGAAGCATGATGATGAGACGGCGTTGACTTGTCTGGTCATCGAGAGGGAGGAGTCCAGGATGAAGCCCAGGTTACGTGCGTGGTCCGTTGGCTTGGGAGTGATGCCCAGGGCAGGGGGCCACCAGGAGTCATCCCAGGCGGAGGGCGATGATCCCAGGATGAGGACTTCCGTCTTGTCTGAGTTCAGTTTCAGGCGGCTGTTCTTCATCCACTCGGCGACGTCTTTCATCCCTTCGTGTAGGCTGGTATTGGCGGTGGCGGGGTCGTTGGTGAGGGAGAGGATCAGCTGGGTGTCGTCGGCGTAGGAGATGATGTTGAGGTTGTGTTGGCGTGTGATGGCTGCGAGGGGGCTCATGTAGATGTTGAAGAGGGTGGGGCTGAGTGATGATCCTTGTGGTACGCCGCAGATGACTTCTTAACATACAATGAACATGCATTAACTTTAGTGGCACAAACGTACAAGTTTCATCTGCCGCTCAGCATGAGAGCAGAAATACCAAAATCAAATATTGGAGTGTGGCACTCTTAGGAATAAACTTGAAATACAGATTGGAGTTATTGGCACTCCCCAAGATACACTCAGAGCAAAGGCTGGAGGGACTTGCATTCATAGGCATATACTCAGAGCAAAGGCTAGAGTGACTTGCACTCATATGGATACACTCGGAGCAAAGGCTGGAGTAACTTGCACTCATAGGGATACACTCAAAACACAGAGTGGTGTTCAAGGCTGATGCATATATCAAAAGGCTCGGAGGTGCTTTCTCACAGCACTACTTTTCATCAGAAAAACAAAGGACTAAAGTCTTTAATCCCCGAGTGGTGACAGTTCGAGCATCAAGGTTGTAGAGAGGGCCCGGAGTATAAACATCCAAGAAGCATTGGAGTATCTCACAACAAGGAATTTAGTCTTTGTAGACGGGGATACTCGGCCCTTTTAACTACTGTCAGAGGTTAATGTGCAGTAACCTGATATCAAGTACTCAGCCTAGTCAACTTATCTGAAGTTCGAAGAAGATCTCAAAGCCTTGACTATGGGAGATGCAGAAGTCTGGAGTAGCTGTGCAGGAGGAAGCAAGGAGGAAGATGCCTAGGGAGCTGGTGCCACAGGAATCACTGGTTTGGATGGACTTGAAGCAAACAGGAGCGCTTCCTGGTTCCAGCAGGTAAGTGAGAAGGGTGAAGCTTGCTCTGCTTGGAGCTAAGCCAAGCCACCATTCGGGTTTGGGTGTGGTTTATATACCCTATCGAAGGTTCAATGGAGGTAGCTGGATCACATGTGGCACGTGGGGCACATGGCCGTCTGAAAGGTTAACAACCTTGGGGAAATATATGTTAGTAAACTCTCTATGACCTTATAGAATAGGCTGGTGCCCCTTGTTGTTCGAAACCAAATAACAGGAAATTAATGTATAATTTTCACTCAAAAGTCCATATCAGAAAACAACACCAAGTCACCAGTTACAGCGAGAACACGGCTTGCCATTGGCTCACAGGATTCTGTGGGAAGCATGCAAGGATTTAATTCAAAACCACTCCAAGGCCTTAGGAGCAACAAGAGCAGTTAATCCATTGATTCACAGGATGTGGGGAATGCAAGCGCACTTGAATTGTGGGCGCAAGGGAAGCATTGGTTATGATGGATGCTGGAGGCACATCAGTAATGAGGGTGCTGGGGGAACACTAGCCAGGAGGGATGCTAGGGGCTCCTCAGTCATGATAGTGCTCAGGGAACACTACCCATGAGGGATGCTAGGGGAGCACTGTAGTAAATGGACTCCACAGCTTAGTAGCTTAGCAAAGTGGTTTATTCAGGAGAACAGCAAAGAATGACCCAATGCCTGCTGATCAGTCTCCAAACTGCCAACAAGAGAACGTGGAGTGTAGAGTGCAAGGCATACAAATTCTGGAATGTAGGGAGCACATAGAGAAGAAAGATCATAGAGATAAGATATACAGAAAGTATTTACAACACATCTTCCTTCTCTACAAAAAATGCAAAACGGCAAACCATAACTAAGTGAACAAGACCAGTCAATCGTCGCCAAAAATGTAGTAAATGGACTCCACAGCTTAGTAGCTTAGCAACGTGGTTTATTCAGGAGAACAGCAAAGAATTACCCAACTCCTGCTGACCAGTCTCCAAACTGCGAACAAGAGAACGTGGAGTGTAGAGTGCTAGCTGTAAAAATTCTGGAATGTAGGGAGAACATAGAGAACAAAGATCATAGAGATAAGATATACAGAAAGTATTTACAACAAGCACCCGTCATGAGGGAGCTGTGGAAACACTAGCCCCAAGGGATGCTTGGGGATCATCGGTCATGAGGGAGCTGGGGTAACACCAGCCATGAGGGAGGCTGGGGCAGCATCAGTCATGAAGGAGCTGGGGTAACACTAGCCATGAGGGATGCTGGGGGAGCATCAGTAATGAGGGAGGTGAAGGAGCATCAGTTATGAGGGATGACGGGGAAGCATCAGTTATGATATCATAGCATGCATTGGGTACTATAGGACTAAAGCAACATGAGCCCTGTGTGCTAGACCACAACGCAAAGGACGCAAGAGGAGTTGAGACAGAGAGGGAGCAGGAGGAGGTTGTCACACTCAACACATAGAAACTGAAAACAGGAAAGCCTAGGTACAAATAAAAAAGAAAACTTTGTATCTATAATGATCCACTCAAATCTGCCTTGTCGCTAAAATGCATTTTAAAGAGATCGTTTTACCAGAACTCAACTCTATTATAAAACTGTACGATGGTGAAGACACCTTGATATACGCAGATATTATCAAGGTGTAAATGTAACATGCCTTCACATGAACCAGTCCTGGCAGGATACTTTTTAGACAGATGTCCAAATATCCGCAAGCAAAATGGCATTATTCACAGTAAAGAGAGCCAAGGGTTGAGGTCGGTAGACCTGTTGCCGTATCCTGTGGTGGACAGAAGCAAAACAAGAATGACACTTGAAAAGATGAAAAGGGCTGACTGAATGCCAGTGTCTGTGTGTGTATGTGAATATATAAATAAATATATCAAAGTGTATTAAAAAAGTATGGGATGGGGGCGTGGCCGGGCAAGATGGCCGAGCGGACGTAGCTCGTCTCGGCTCCCGGTCCGCGCTATAATCCCAAGCTTATTTCAGCGGAAGAAGATGGAAGCACCTGCTGTCTCACTTTGGTATTCTAGGCTCTGGAGGCTACTAAGTCTTGAGAGGATGTCTGACATCTTCCGAGAAGACTACAACATTTTTTAGTACAAGTGGGGCCCATTAGTCACCTTCCTCACGCGGGGGCTACCGCAGGCGGTTTGCCCCCCTACCATGAGGGGCATGCACCTCTTCCAATTCTTTGTAAACCCCTGCGCTACATTATACCTGCGTCAGGTATAATGTATGCAGAGGGGGCGTTCACCCGCAAAAGCCTCGTAATAGTGACGCAGTGAAATCTATGAGATTTCACTGCGTCACTTTTAGGACGCTGTTGCGTCAAAATCTTGCGCCTGCCTCACAGCAGGCGTAAGACTGATGCAAGCCCTTTCACATGGGGCTTTCCCCATGTGAAAGGAAGCATTGCTGGAGTTGCGTCACTTTTGTGACACACTCCAGCAATGCGTCACTTTTGCGCCTACAGATATGTCAGAAATACTGACGTATCTGTAACTCCTTGCGACATGATGTGTCATATTATAAATATGACGCATCAATCATGTCGCAGGGAGAGCGCAGTGAAAAGTGACGCATCGCTGTTTTCACGCAGCGATGCGTCACTTTTCATAAATGAGGCCCCATGTGACTTTCCCCGAGGGCATCTCCCAGTTAGATACAGCCTGATTCATGAAGGTAAATGCGCTCGCAAAAGGGCCAGATTCTCAGAATCTGGCCCTTTGCGAGTGCAATTTTTGCTTTTGGGATTCATCATCCCAAATGCAAAAATCGCTAATAAAGAATTAGCAAACATGCGAGGATTAGCATTTAAGGAATCTCTATTAGAGATTCCTTAAATGCTATTCATGACACATTTAAAAATTGCGAATTAGCAATTTTGGGCCGCTATTTACCGAGAGGTCAGACCTCTCGGTAAATAGCAAAAACTTAGAAAAATGCTTTTAAAAGCATTTTTCTAAGTTGCATGTTGCACACACACATGTCCCTTGGACATGTGTGTGCGCAACACCTGTTTCAATTAGCATTTCAGGGGTGCTACAGGGTGTCCTTTGGACACCCCTGGCACCCTTAAAATCGCTATCTTATTTGCGAGTAGCAAATTGCTACTCGCAAATAAGGGATACTCCCCATTCATTCCTATGGGCCTTTTGGCCCATAGGAATGAATGGGGAGTTATTCCTTATTTGCGAGTAGCAATTTGCTACTCGCAAATAGAAAATATGTAGGAATCACTGTTTATTTAGCAATTCCTACATGAATACCGTTTTGCGAGTCCTCAATAGCGATTCGCTATGAATCGCTATTAGAGACTCGCAAAACGGTACCTTCATGAATCAGGCTGATAGTGCCCTCTTACACCCTCGACGCAAAAGAAAGACGGGCTGGTGATTTGAGTGATTTTTCTGAACCACTCTGAGCTTTTACTTTTCTGGAAGCTGTACTTTATTATTAGATTTCATGGCTCACGATAGCTTGGAGTTTCTCCTTCGTATTAGACGTCAGCCGTCATCGAGCTTGATTATATTGCTTTGCTTTCTATGTTTCAACGCACTTGCTTAATGTTTGTATATGCCTTGATACCTCTCCACTGTAAATACGTTTATTAGGGCAAGGCCTTTGGGAGGATGAAAGGTTGCGGTACGTGGGAGGGTTCAGTTTGAAGACAAAAATGTTGATCATTATGGTCTGGTAATCTTTCATCAGCTCTCTTAGTTGGAACTGCCTCGTACTAAAGATACCACTCTGTACCTGGAAATGGCTCCCTGCTAGCCCTTTACGAGTTGAATGTCGGATTGATTTACCATGTGCCGTGCTTTTTGTGTTGCCAAAAATCAATAACAACAAATTTGCCAAAAAAAGGATGGGAACTGGAATCTGGAGACAGTGGGGGCAGGGGCAGTGAGCATGGGGGTGGGATCAAAAGCATAGCTAAAAAAAACTAAATATTCTGTACCAATGTTGTTGGTCTTTCACCTTCAAGTAACCACATATAAAATAATACAATCCTTAATGAAAACTAAATACAAGCTAAAGTTATCAGCAAGAGGTGCACTGTTTATAACTGAGTGTGCAATTGGAGAGCTACAGAATTGAATTCTGGTTAGTGCAATGGTAAATAGTGATAAGTGTTCTTAGTGTTACGAGATTCGAGCCTGTGAAAGAAAGCACTTTCAATAAATACATGAATATGTTAACTTGCATTACACATAGTATAAGATAGGCTGCAGCAAAGTGCACAAAAAGATTTAGGTTTAATATATGAAAAAGTGCTTACGAAATACGTAGCACAGTTATATGCAGACTGTATCTGGTGCAAACATTTTGTTTAACTGTCCATTAAAATCACGTACTCTGCAGCTCATCAGGTCATCTTACAATTCCTCTCAAAATGAATACTCTTCAAGTGACGTCAGTAATTAAAGACAATACTGGATCCCAAGCAGCCTTTACATTTGCACATTAACCAAATGAACACATTTACATTTCTTTTAGGCAGCAGACACTCTGGCAAAAAGGCTAATTTCTTGTTCAGCTGTCTGTTCCTAACTCGGTCTCACAGCAGAGGAGGCTATCTCTCCAACCACTTCAACTGGTGCTTCTCAAATGTCGAATTAACCGAATTGCCTTTTAACATAAAGTAAGGGATCTGTTAGTGCCAAATTACATAAAGTATGAGCTGTGTCGGCTCCTCTTCTAAAGCATTGCCCCACTGCTCTTTAGCTCTCAGAGCAGGGGGAGAGTGGTAGGCACACTCTGTAAGTGCGCATGAATGTTTGGCCAGCCCTCTCGGGCCGGCCAAACATTAATGCGCACTTTGCATGTTCTCCAATCAGGCTGTATTGCAGCCTGGGTGTAGAACATGCCCAGGCTCCCACTGTCTGGCTGAGCAACACACCACATCACTCATACCAATCACACAGCTGTATTGCAGCATTGTGATTGGCAATAGGGAGCCTGGCTGTGCTTCCTGTTCTGGTAGAGCAAGGGACTACGGAGGAGAGACGTGGCAAGGAAGCGGCAAAAAGGTATGTTTTTTCTTTTTTTTACCCACTTCCAACTACCCCGCCTCCCCCAATACATGATGGCCTCTGCCAAGTATGAGTATGTTGTGTCCTTTAGATCCCGTCAACTCTGACCTCTTCAAACAAATCTCATCTCATTTTGCTTTTGCATGTTTGCATTTGTATTCATTTTTTCTATAATTTCATAAAACAATGCTACTCACTAGGCCAGTCCAAAATACAGTTTATTGGTTGGTTTAAATGTCAATTCAGGCTTTTCAACATGATTCCAGCACTAATGCAAGAAAGCCACACACCATTGAGAGTATTTGACACTTATTGAATGTCCATGATCTGGCCCAAGCTATGCTTGATATATAAAATAAAAAAACACAGGGGCACAAACCTTTTCATATGAGCCTGCAGCTGCTGATTCTGAATGCTGAGTTGCCTAATAATAAGGATGCATAGTCTTGGTTAAACCTTATGCTTCTGTCTTACACCACCCAAAACTGTCTCTCCCTTTACTTACTCTTGCTGGCTCGTTTTAAGCCCTGCTTTCGCCCTTTGTTTCTATTTTGCTAACTTTATTTCCCTCCTTCTTTCTCTGTTTTCTGTCTGCCTCCTGTAATATGCTGTATTTTGTAATTTTAAGCTTTCATGTGGAATGCTGCACTTATAATATTCTAAGAGACATAGCATTGTTCTGAAGACTGCTTCTTGAGAATGTTTCTATTTAAGTTAAAGCAGTTGGATGGACTACAGCTGAGTTGGCAGGCTAAGGTGTAAAGGATCTACTTAAATAAATGCTCTTTGAATTTATCCTCAATTGGATTACTGTGAGCTTTACAATGGCGATGAGCTAAAAGAACCCATAGATCTCACCTCAACGCTACCAGCAGTTTTTATAAGCTCATCATTTTGAGAATCTTCTCTTCAAGTTTCCAGCTCATCTTGAAGTTTGCGAACTTTCCTCACAGCCCAGAATATTCCCAAGGCTTCTTTTTCTATGAAAGAATAATTAGATTCTGCCCCTCGTAAACATCTTGACAAAAATAAAATGGTTGCATCCACTCCTTCAAGTTCTTGCATCATGACTGCACCTAGACCTTTTGCACTTGCATTCGTCATGATGACTACATCTTGGTTGGGATCGAAGCTCTTTCAAGAAGAGTCTTTGAAAATGTTGTCTCTTAATGAGTCCGAACTCATCATCACATTGAGTATTCCAAGGGAAACCAACACCTTTTTTTAATAAAAGTCGCATAATTTATGTTTTGCTTGCAAAGTTGGGGATGAACTTCATATAATACTCTTTTTACAACCTCATCTTTATTGCTGGGAATGGCCAAGTTGTTGATGGTATCTACTAGTTCTTTCTTTGGTTTTATGCCAGAGCCAGAAATGGTATGACCTAGATAATCGATGCTGGGTATATTGAATTTGCATTTCTTTTCTTTGAGTGTTAAACCATTTTCTTTGATTCTATTTATTACAATTCTGACTCTATTATCATTGTCTTGTTCAGTTCTTCCAAAAATGAGTATGTCGTCTTGATAGATCTTTATCTCATCACAATCTTTAAAGACATGTTACATCATCCTCTGAAAGACTGCTGCAGCTGATATTAGCCCAAAAGGCATCCTCAGGAATTTATAGGTGCCAAAGGGTGTTTTAAATGCTGTAAGGTGCTGAGAGGTAACTTGCAACTTTATTTGATGATATGCTGAAGTTAAATCTATTGAAGAAAAGAATGTAGCCCCTCCCAACAGTGATAACATTTCTACAACATTGGGCAAGAGATAATGATCTTTGACAACACGCTTATTAAGTTCTCTTAAATCGATGCAGTCTGGACTCGCCATTGGCTTTGAGTGCCATAACAACAGGAGCTAACCACTCCGTGGCGTTCACTTCAGCATGTGGCTCTCCAACCAATGCAATTTCTAAAATTTGCTGAATGACCATACTCACCACATCTATAACAAGTACCTTGGAATTTTCTTGAAGCAGATTTATGTTTGTAACTATCACTACTATTGCATTCATCTTTATGCTTACTAGTATTTTTGTTTTGTTGTGAGTAAATAATCTCTCCTTTGTTCTGTTGAGAATATATGACATTACTTTGCTTATTCTTAAACTTGCTTACAGCATGAGTATTACTCTCTTTCTGTATTTCCTCATCTTTCTTATTTAATTCTTCTACACATGCTTTAGTGTGTTCACACAATTTACCTATAGATATCACTTTGGTAGAAGAAGGATTGTTTCTGGCCCATCATTGTGCATTTACTTTGTCTAAAGAACAACCTAACATGAATTGATCCCTTAACCTCTCTTCATAATTAGACCCAAAATTACAAGTAGAAGCTAGTTTTCTCAATTCAGTGATATATTATTCTGCATTCTTACCTGATCTTTGCATGCACCTGCCAAATTGATGTCTTCATAAAATAGTTGAAACTTTGGGCAGGAAATGAAGATCAAGGGGCATATTACCAACAACTAGCGATAATTATCGCTGTGTTGGTTTAGCGGCGATATTTTTATCGCCGAGCTGCGGCGATTTTTATCGCTTAGGAACCTTGCTATTATCAAGATATATCTCCAAAGCGATAAAAATCGGCCGAAATGCATGAATATCGCTGAAAAGTCCGCGATATTCATGCATTACCGAGCTAATGCTCTTAGCCATGTTATCCACCTACCATTGGATAACATGGCTAAGAACTGCTCTGGGGCAGGTGTTAGCTTTTGGAGATATTCCCGCTTAGCGCGAATATCTCCAAAAGTTGGTAATAGGAGATAGCGATGTTAGCGACTGTTTCCAGTCGCTAACATCTTGGCACACCCACTTTGCATGTCATTAGTGATAAATATCACTGACATGCAAAGCGGGGCCCAAGATGGTCGCTATCTCCTACTAGCTGTCGCTAACTGGTGTTAGCGACAGCTAGGTAATAGGGAGATAATTTTTCTCCGCTTTCTTGGCTTTTAAAGCCAAAAAAGCGGAGATAAACCCCCTTGATAATATGCCCCCTTGTTTTTTAGGACAAATCTCATAATCATTACGGTTGTCAGCATCTTGAGGGATTAAAGAATCCTTGGGAGTATTCTGGGCTGTGAGGAAACTGCGCAAGTTTTTATGGGGAGACAGTTTTACAATCAAGACGGATCATAAGCCACTGAAAGAATTTTTTTAGAAGAAAGGTTTAGACAACGTATCCTCCAAAATATGAAAATGGGTTGTTGCTCTTCAAGAATTCAACTTTAAAGTAGAATCGACTGAAAGAAATTTTTGAGAAGAAAGGTTTAGACAACATATCCTCCAAAATACGAAAATGGGTTTTTGCTCTTCAATAATTCAACTTTCATGTAGAATATGTCCCAGGTGCTAAAAACAATATAGCCGACTGTTGCTCCCGTTTGATCTCAAAAGAAAACACTGAGGATGAAATATTAGAGGAGTGATTTAGTGAACTTGATGAATATGCGGTCTGCAATGTCACTGACAGCATAATAAAAGATGTTTGGATTAGGGAATTGCCAAAAGCTGAAACTCTACAGTCTGTCTTAAGTTGTATCAAAAACAGTTGGAAAACATGTGATAAAGTAAATGATACTTTATCTGGATTTCAGTGAGTAAAAGATGAATTATCTTGCCACAACAACATCTTGTTTACAGGAACCAGGTTTATACCTCCATCCAGCTTAAGGGACCAATTAACCAAATTTGCCTAGGAGTGCCACCCAGGTATTTCTAAAACCAAGGACATTTTAAGACAAACATACTTGTGACCAGGGATGGACATCTCTATAGAAAGGTCTGTGAGAGAATGTATTGAATGCAACAAATATGAAAAGATTCTCAAACCAAGAGTTCAACCCATGACCTTGAGAGAACTTCCAAAGCTGGGTTGGGAAGAAGTTTCTATAGACATTCTAGGTCCCATCAAGCATACCAGCACAGACAAATACAGCATAGTTCGTATTGATATCTACTCTAGGTGGCCAGAAGTCAAACTTACCAACTCTATGGAGACAAGTGATGTAATAAAATTCCTTGAAGATATCTTTGAGAGAGAAGGTTTCCCTAACACCATGGGGCAGATTTACAAGCCCCTTGCGCCACGTTTACGCCGCTGTTGCGTCACGCAAGGCGGCATGAACGTGGCGCATCCCTACGAGGCATTTACAACGTGACGCATCTATGGAGATGCGTCACGGTGTAAGGCCCTGCGCCACATGAAACCTGCGTCAGGTTTCATGTAGGCGTTACGGTGCAGGGGGGGGGGGGTTCCGTCGCAGGAACGCCCCTGAAAAGTGACTCAGTGAAATCTACAAGATTTCACTGAGTCACTTTCCCAACGCTGATGCGTCAAAACCCTGCGCCTGCTTGAAGCAGGCGTAAGGCATGACGCACCACGTTAAAGATAGGACAAGTTGGAAAAGTGCTGAAGTTGCGTGCCGCATGCAAAACAACTTCAGCACTGCGCCAACTTTACGCCCAAGATGCGACACGCATCTGTTCATTCCTGCGCCAATGCGGCACATCATGGGTGACGCAAGGATGAACTTGCGTGCCGTATCTTTCCTGGCGCATCTCTGCCGATTTGCAGAGATGCGTCAGGCAACATAAATCTGCCTCCATGTTTTTGGATAATGGGGTCCAATACACTTCAAGAGAAATGGACAAGTACTTGTCTGATAGAGGGATTAATCACAAAAAGTATGTCTTATATCACCCTGAAATGAATGGTGTTGTTGAAAGGTTCAACAGGGTACTCAAGGAAACCATTCAACGTGCAGTGTCGTACCACAAGTGTTGGCAAATTGAAGTTTTGAACAAGGTTAAAACCTACAGTCTTTCTCCACATTCCGTGACTGGCAGAACTCCTTTTGAACTGCTTTGCAAAAGGAAGCCGAATACAATGTTAAGTCCCTCATGGATTCTGAACAAATCACACGAGTTGAAGCATGTTGAAAATGACCAGGAGAAATTTAAAAAGGAGATGAAAAGAATATCTGAAAACAAAAAGTATTTTGATGTAAGGAAAGCAGTAAAAGGGACAATCATTAGGGTAGGTGACTTGGTTAAAATAAAAAATCCTTGTAAATGATCAACAACTCTGGGATACAAGTGCCTATTACCTATGAGAGTAATAAGAGTTTTTAAAAATGCTGACAGAACTGAAGATCACAGGATATGGAATTTAAATAGAGTTGATAAGCTCTCTCGGGATATCTCTGACTATTGCAAAGAGACTGAAGGTGAGGAACCTTTATCTGTAAAGAATAATGGAAGTGCAAGTAGCACGAGGCAGCATCTCCAGACGAAGTACTTACAAGACTATATATTACTATAAGTGTAACCCGCTTTAAGACAAAGCTTAATTTTTATACTTTTATGTGTTATTTCTTGTTTGTTTTGTTATTGGGAGGAAGATGTGTAATATGCTTATTTTGGACTTTTACGCTATTGGAAGCATTTATGTTGAATATTGTTCTGAAGACTGCTTCTTGGGAATGTTTATATTCAAGTTAAAGCAGTTGGATGGACTACAGCTGAGTTGGCAGGCTGAGGTGTAAAGGATCTACTTAAAGAAATACTCTTAGGATGTATCCTCAATTGGATTACTGGGATCTTTACACCTCTCTCTTGCTTGGAGTCTGAGCGAGAGATTTACTAGGATTTTGCACCGTGTTTGCATCACAAAAGTGACTCAAAATGGCGCAAAATCTTTTTTTCCTAATTTACTTACCAGTGCTAAACTTGTTTCACGCTGAAAATTAGGTAAAATTAATGAAAAGCAGCGCATGGCACTGATGCGCAATACTTTGCGCCATGAGGACGTACCATGGGTGGTGTATGGGCATTCCTAAACAACCACCCAAGGTGTCTCATGCTAAATCCAATTTACTACATACAGTAGATTGGGTTTAGCATGAAAAAACGGCTTCCTTTTAAACTAAGCGCAACGAAGGAGAAATGCTTTCATTTCTCCTTCCTTTACTGACTTTGCATATGTGCTGCACTGTGCAGCACGTATACAAAGTGATAAAAGCTTTTACTCGTGTCTAGGCATAGTATTTTGCACAATTATGGTACCCTCCCTTTGCAAAACCTGTGCTAGACTCACAGACAGATCCAAGTGCTATGGCGCTAAGATGGTGTGTGGCACATGGCAGCTGTAATCGGGGCAAGGGAAAGGGGAGAAGAGGGCTATATCTTTGAAAATATGGCGCTCTCCTGCTCTTTCCCTGTCGCGCAAGGCAGCTCAGCCTCGCGGGAGGCTGCGCTGCATTGCGTGGAGATTTGGTAAATCTCCCCCTAAGTCTTCTGATTATTAATAAGTCCTGGTCTTCAAAAATGAGTGCTGGTGCCCACCACCTGCAAACACTGCCTCAAAGTTAGGCCTACTGAGTAGGAGACACACATTTAGAGAGACATTTTTTTGAAAAACAGTTTTATGTATTTGTAAAGAGGGAAAGGTACACATTTGAACCACAACCAGACGAAGACATTCAGAGAACGTATTGCATTTGCTTGTAAGTAAACAAACAGAATCCTTTCCAGTAAAGGCAGACTATGGTTGTGCAAGGAAGCAGAGCTTCAGGGCATTTTGAGAATTACGGGGCATATTAGCAAGAACCTCGTTAAAATTATTGCCGTTTTAGCGGCAGGAAACTGCAGCTAAAGCTGTGATAATGGGCTTGCTAATATGCGTTATAGAATTCCAATAAAAGCCCAGGTTAGATGTCCTGCATATCTAACCTGGGCTTCTATTGGAATTCTATAACGCATATTAGCAAGCCCATTATCGCCATTTTAACTGCAGTTTCCTGTCGCTAAAACGGCGATAATTTTAACGAGGTTCTTGCTAATATGCCCCTACATTTCATGTACATTTTTTAACACAAATAGAGATATGGGCTAGAAACTAAAGCCAAGAATTATGTTGTGAATAGACCTACACAATGACACACATTTGCTAGAAACTGCAGGGGGTTGTGGAAGTGATTAGACCTTGAGTGAGTCATCTGAAAAGCTTTCTTGATGCAGTTCAGGGAAAAGAGAAACTTGGTTGAGAAGCAGACCAGAGATGCCATGGATTGCTATTTTACGCTACGTTTGGAAGACCAGTCTTTTTAACTTTTGAAAAGTAAGAGACATTTTCTGGATGACAGGCATAATATGTTCTCATTATGCAAGAATCAAGAGCATAGAAAGGAATTAGTTGCAGTTTACTGTAGTCATGGCTACCTCTTAATGTTTTTGAAATACCTGAGTTGTATTTAATACGGATCACTGACATAATATCGACGACACAAATATCGAGATACACAAATATCGAGTCAAAAATATCGATTGACAAAATATCGACTCCCTATCTTCAAACAGGTAAGTACCAAAATATCGACTCCAAAATATCGACTTACAAAAATATAGACTGTCAAAATATCGATTTTTTTAAATGTCTTAAAATTAAGTTAAAACTAATATAGTAATAAATATATTTAATATAAACTTAAAAATAATTAATAAAAAAATTTAATTTTAATAAATAATTTATATAATTAAAAAAATTATATCACCAAAAATTACACATATATATATATATATATATATATATATATATATATATATATATATATGTATATATATATATATATATATATATATATATATATACATATTATTAAATAAACATATATAACATTTTAGAAAATGATTAAAATTTATTGTTACAACTATAGTGAGTTCAACATTAGCAAAAGTGTTGGATAGCGTAGAGGTAAAATTTACTACTCCCACTCCAGTGGGTGCAACAGTAGGGAAAGCGCTGGATAGCGTAGAGGTTAAAATTACTATTCCCACTCCAGGGATGTATGACGTTACAACGCATACTTTTACAACGCCTACCATTACAACAAAACTTTTACAACGCAAAAACTTTTACAACGCATACATTTACAACGCAAGATTTTACAACGCATATACCTTTACAACGCATACCATTACAACGTAAGTATTGGTAAGTATATAATAATTTTTTGAATATAAATTAATAAAAAATATTATAATATAATTTAATATAACTTAATTTTATTAAATAAATTTAATTTAAATGTAATTTTACTTTATTTTTACAAAGTACCCCTGTACCCCAAAAACCCAAAACTGACCCTGAACCCTAAAAATACCCCTTTACCCATAAACTGAAAACTGACCCTGAACCCTAAAAATACCCCTTTACCCGAAAACTGACCCTGAACCCTAAAAATACCCCTTTACCCCAAAAACTGAAAACTGACCCTGAACCCTAAAAATACCCCTTTACCCAAAAACTGAAAACTGACCCTGAAGCCTAAAAATACCCCTTTACCCCAAAAACTGAAAACTGACCCTGAACCCTAAAAATACCCCTTTACCCCAAAAACTGAAAACTGACCCTGAACCCTAAAAATACCCCTTTACCCCAAAAACTGAAAACTGACCCTGAACCCTAAAAATACCCCTTTACCCAAAAACTGAAAACTGACCCTGAACCCTAAAAATACCCCTTTACCCAAAAACTGAAAACTGACCCTGAACCCTAAAAATACCCCTTTACCTAAAAACTGAAAACTGACCCTGAACCCTAAAAATACCCCTTTACCCCAAAAACTGAAAACTGACCCTGAACCCTAAAAATACCCCTTTACCCAAAAACTGAAAACTGACCCTGAACCCTAAAAATACCCGTTTACCCAAAAACTGAAAACTGACCCTGAACCCTAAAATTAAAATATTTATCAATTAATCAATTATAATTAATTACCAATTATATTTTAATTAATTACCAATTAATAATTAATGAACAATTAATTCTAAATAAATATCAATAAATAAATTAACATATTTAATTAATTATAATTAAATTACTTCCCACCCTATTCCCCTATAAACCCACAACCCGCTACAGAAAATAAATTACTAAAATTAAAATATTTATCAATTAATCAATTATAATTAATTACCAATTATATTTTAATTAATTACCAATTAATAATTAATTAACAATTAATTCTAAATAAATATAAATAAATAAATTAACATATTTAATTAATTATAATTAAATTACTTCCCACCCTATTCCCCTATAAACCCACAACCCGCTACAGAAAATAAATTACTAAAATTAAAATATTTATCAATTAATCAATTATAATTAATTACCAATTATATTTTAATTAATTACCAATTAATAATTAATTAACAATTAATTCTAAATAAATATCAATAAATAAATTAACATATTTAATTAATTATAATTAAATTACTTCCCACCCTATTCCCCTATAAACCCACAACCCGCTACAGAAAATAAATTACTAAAATTAAAATATTTATCAATTAATCAATTATAATTAATTACCAATTATATTTTAATTAATTACCAATTAATAATTAATTAACAATTAATTCTAAATATATATCAATAAATAAATTAACATATTTAATTAATTAGAATTAAATTACTTCCCACCCTATTCCCCTATAAACCCACAACCCGCTACAGACTTATATTACACAAAAAATAAAAATTATTATTAACTTACCTTAAATTCGATATTTTTGTTGTCTATATTATGTCTAGTCGTTATTATGTCCATTCTATATTTTTGATTCGATATTATGTCCATTCTATTCGATATTAATTTTCTCTAGTCGATATTTTTGTTGTCTATATTATGTCTAGTCGATATTATGTCCATTCTATATTTTTTACTCGATATTCTGTCCAGTCAAAATAAAAGACTCGATATTATGACTGTACACCATTTAATACTGTTGGAATATCACGAGGTATAGGCCAGTTAACATGGACATCATATTGCTTAGCAACACCACTACCAGGAATCCAAGTGATACAGGGGTGGTGGCTATTACAAATGGGGTCACTAGCCTCACCCACAGGTGTCAAAATGTAGCTGTCTCAAAGGCATCACACATCGACATAAATAGGTACTTTGATTTTTATGGTGCCAACGTAGGATTGCCCCACTAAATTTAGGAAAGCTGGGGAAGTCTTTAAGGTATCAAAGAATGGGATTACAGTATTATTATTATTATTATTATTATTATTATTACTATTATTATTATTAATAATAATAGTAGTAGTATCACTATTATTATTATTATTAATATTACCATCATGGGCATTGTCAATCAATCAAATAGGATTTGTGGCGCACTGCTTATCACCCCTGAGGGTATCTAGGCACTGGTGGGGTTGGGGGGGAGCCTGCTGCTGAGTTGAGTTAGTTGAAGAGCTAGGTCTTTAGGTCTTTCCTGAACTCCTGCAGGGTGGGAAAAGTGCAGAGGTGGAGGCCGCTTTTGGACTTGGCCACCAGGTGAGAGAAGGCACAGCCACAGCTACTACTTCTGTCGATGCAGGGGCGTGGGCCAGAAAGAGGTATGAGGAACAAAGTATGCGGGTATGTTAGTGGAGGTTCACCCTGTGGTTGAGGTAGGCTGGACCCTTGCTATGAAGGGCTTTGTAGGTGTGGGTGAGCAGTTTGAACTGTCACCGTTTGCTGATGGGGAGGAAGTGTAGGGCTTTGAGGTGGGGGGCGATGTGGGTCAGCCTCAGGCGGACGAGGATGAACCTAGTTGCTGCCTTTTGGATAGTCTGGAGTCTGTTTAGTAGTTGAGCAGTGATTTCCACATAGAGGGAGTTGCAGTAGTCCAAGTGGCTGGTGATTTAGAAGTTAAGCCATTTGAAGAGTTTTTTGAGTATGCACAGGGAGAGAAAGCAAGGGGATGAGACAATGTTTATCTGCTTCCCCATTGGGAGCTTGCTGTTGAGTATTATTTCAAGGTTTCTAGCATGCTCTGGGGGTGTGAGTGAGGGCCGAGCTCCGTTGGCCGCCAGGAGTCGTCCCTCAGGGAGTTGCTGCTCCTGGAGATGAGTATTTCTGTTTTGTCTGTGTTGAGTTTGGGGTGTCTACTTTGCATCCAGCCTGCTATGCTGGTTATGCACCTGTGGAAGTTAGATTTGGTTTTAGTCAGGTCTGAGGAAAGTGAGAGGATGAGCTGATTGTTGTCAGTGTAGAAGATTATGTTCATGCCATGGGATCTGACCAGGGTGGCCAGTGGTGCCATGCAAGTGTTAGAAAGGGTTGGGCTTAGAGAAACTCCTTGTGGGATGCCGCAGGTTATGTTTTTCGGTACCAAGGTGAAAGGTGAGAGGCGGACGCTTTGTGTTCGTTCGGAGAGAAATGAAGAGACCCATTCGAGGGCTTTCCCCTGGATTTCCATTTAGTGGAGATCAAGCAGGAGAGTATGGTGGGACAAAGAGTTGAACTCTGCAGCAAGCTCAAGGAGGATGAAGGTGGCGATCTCTCCCCTGTCTAGGAGGTTCCTAATGTGATATGTGGCCACAATCAGGGCTGTGTCAGTGCTGTGATTTTAGTAAAATCCAGATATGTCTAGAAGGTTGTTCTTCTCTAGGTTGGGATGTGAGTTGGAGGTTTAATGCTTTCGCTAGCACCTTGGCTGGAAAAGGCAGTAGGGAGATGGGGCAGTAGTTTTTTAGGTCTTTGGGGTCTGCGGTGGGATTATTTGAGGAGTTTTTTTTATTTTTGTGTGTTTCCATCCTTCAGGGAAAGAGGCAGATGTGATGGCAGGGTTGATGATTGTGGTGAGCTCCTTGCGGATGGTGCTTTGTCCTAGGTTGAACATATGGTGGGGCAAGGATTCTTGGGGGTTCCTGTGTGTTTAGGAATTCTTTCCTGGGGGTCGGGGTTGCAGAAACACCTGTTGAGTTTGTCTATTGGGGGTTGGGGCAGTGGCGGCTCCTCCGCTACGGTGGAGGAACGTTGCCCCACTGCCCACAGAGGCAAACAAAAAACAAAATTAGGCTGAGTCTTGGGGGTAGGGCCACAGCACTGCAGCAGGGGGAGGAGGAGTGGTGGGGCCTGCTCTTAGTGTGCATGATGGTTTGGCCGACCCTCTCAGACTGGCCACACCATTATGCATACTGACATCTCCCCAATCCATCTGTGTTGCTGGGTGGAGAGAACAGCAGGCACAGACTCCAAGCTCCTGATGGAGAGCAAAACCATTGCTCTCCGCCCAAACCCGACGCTGCTCTGATGGTGAGAGCAGCATCTGGATTGGACACAGGGGAAGCTGGGACCTTCAGCCTGTGCCCAGAGGAGGAGAAGACTGGCGAGCAGAAGACTGGACGGTATGTTTTTTAAATTATTATCTCATCTCCCTCATGCCGCCACGCCATGCGGCCTCCACCAGCACTGCCCCTCCTCGCGCTGCCCCAACACCTTTCCCTGATGTCAGCCGCTATTGGGTTGGGGGTCAAAGATCTGGTAGATGGTAGCAATTTTGGTGTAGAAGAAGTCGGCAAGGGTGTTGCAGTGTTTCTGTGAGGTGGTGACGGTGTTCTCTATGGCTGTGGAGTTGGAGAACTCCTTGATGATGCAGAATAGTTCCTTGCTGCGGTTTGAGCTGACATCCAGGCGAAGGGCCAGGGTGTTTGTTTTGGAGGTTTTAAACTGGTGGTGGTAACTGTTGATTGCTAGATCGAAATTGTTCCATTTTAGTTTTGCTGATGCGCCAAATCCGCTCAAGTCGCTTACAAGAGCGTTTGTGAGATTTGAGCTCTGGTATTAACCAGCTGGAGCGTTTCAGGGATCTGCTGGTTTTGGTGGACCTGAGGGGGTGACTTTGTCGGTGCAGGTGTTGTAGTTTCTGACTGCTGCCTCGAGGTTGGTGGTGGCAGAAGGGGTGAGGTTATAAGGGAGTTGGTCCAGAGGTTTTCTCTCACTTTTCTCCAGCTCCTGTAGGGGTTGTTGGGGCAGACAGCAGGTGTGGAGGGGGTGATTGTGATGTACAATGGAGCGGTATGACCAGATGATTTTGGTGGAGTGGCTGTATTTGATTCTGCCACTGGCTGTGAACATTGGGTTGAGAGTGTGCCAGTAACGTGTGTGGGATCCGTGACCAATTGGGAGAGGCCAATGATCTCCATGCTCTTGAGTAGGTTGGCTGTGTTGGTGTCATTGAGCTCTTCCAGTTGGAAGTTTTAGTCCTAGAAGAAGAGGAAGTCTTTGGAGTTTAAGGATAGTGGGGTGATGAAGTCAGTGATGGTGTTGCAGAAGGCAGGGTGTGGTCCGGGCAGTCTGTAGGCGAGAGGGCCACTGATTGTTGTTTTGCAGTTGGTGTTGATCTGGAAATTAAGTTCCATGATGGGGGTGGGGGAGTCAGTGGTGGCTGTGCAGTTGAGGAATTATTTATGGATAATGGCTATTCCACCACCTTGTTTGTTGGTACGGTCCCAGTGAATTATCATGTATCAGTAGGGTGTGAGGGTGGCAATGTTGAGCGCTGATGCTGGGTAAAGCCATGTCTCTGCGAGGAAGATGGTGTCTGTCGTGAGGGAGGTGATGGTGTCCCAGATCCTACTGGTGTGCTTGTGGAGTGATTGGGTGTTGATTAGCAGGCATTGGTGCTGATCTGTAGCAGTGGTGGTAGGTGGAGTTTCCGGAGCCGAGGATTCTGTACTGCAGTGGAATGGGCAGTGCTGGCAGGAGAAAGGTCCTCTGGTTGCTCCCAGGGAGGCAAGGTTGTAGTTGTTGCTGCGTTGTTCGGAGTTGAGGGCTGGATGTTTGGTGCTTGTTTTTTTGTAAATGGGAGGAGGGCCAGGAGTCCCATCGTTGGACGCGGTTTAGATGCGGGCGAACCTTCTGCATGCCGGTGTCTTGCTGACTGCACATGTCATGAATATCATACGATGTAGAATACAAAATCTGTCATTGTAATCCACATTAACTCCAATTTTTACAGCTCCTGATCTACTTGGGGGATAATTCATACATTAGTTTGAACAACAAATTTTAGAGTTTAATACTCAGGACAAAACATCGCTACAAGTCCATTCGATCATCTGCACGGCTTTCTGTGGTGCACAGTGGTGGTTGACGGCAGGACCTGACCATCCACAAGGTCTGTAGCCTCTGCCTCTGCATCTTAGCTGTGTATTTTCTCTACTTTAGACTTCTGTTTTGTAAAAGTTATGATTTTAATGAAAATCATGATTTGTTGACAAATTGGTGCCTTTTTTACAGAAGCAGAATGGCGGATCCATGCTCATGATTCTAACGAAAATTGCAATTTTACCAGTCCTTTATTTCGCTCTAGGTCCTTATTTTTGAATTTTCCATTCTTCTGAATGCCCTTTAAGCACTCCCCTGGAGTCTAGCACCTCTAACGTAGCCCCACTCCGTTTGCTGTTCCAATTTTATTTCCATAGCATATTTTGTACAAAATCAGGATTGGGATATATGGGAACTCATTTTGATCCCCTCCATCAGCTAATAACATTTTTCCAAAAATCAAATGGGATTTCCAGAAATGGCGATTTTGGAAATCACAATTTTAAAAGGCCAATTATATAAGAATGTTAATCATTTTAATTCCTCCCAGCACTTTTTAAAATGGCAATATCTAAAAAAATATTGAATGAAATCGCATCAAACCACGAAAAGCACGCTTTTGAGTAAAGTTGGACTTTCATGGCCCGTTTGGCATAAATCCGTTCAGCGGGTTTTCCTGTAGCTGCAAGTAAAATTTCCTCTAGGAGCTAAAATGGGAAAACACTTTTTTCTGACCCCCATATAACAATTTTTTTGCTGCACGAAATTTGGCAAGCCAGGCCTCATCTGCCTATGGTAAACAAGTGCCAACTTTGGTTTTAATGCTGTGGACAAATCAAAAAGCGACTTTTCAATGCAGATTGTATAAATGTGTGCATATCATTAATTTGAAAACCACATTTAAGGTGTAGTTCTGAAAATTGAAATTGGTAAATTATGGTTTGCCCTGCAATTCATAACTTGTACAACAACCATGCGAACTGAAATTCACACACAAATATATATATATATATATTACCTACTGGCGGTCGCCAGTAGGTAGTTATAGTTAGGATTGTTTTCCATAGGAAATCCGAAACATTCTATTGGGAATAACTCTGGCGCCCGTTGAGGAATTTGTGTGAACTTTTCCGAAATTTTGGCCAGCTTCGCTGCGCTCCTTCCCTGAAAGTTTCGGGGGGATTCGTGAAGTGGGGGCTGAGAAAAAAGGGGGGTCCCAAAACGTGTTTTTCCCATGTTAATTTCCGTAGGAAGGTGTGACAAATCTACAGCCCGAACCGCTGAACGGAATTACGCCAAACTTGGCAAAATTGTAGGAACTGGTATGCAGATGTGCCTTTGCTATGTTTGCTGAAAATTGCTCCAGTGTTTTTTTTTAAAATTAACTTCAAAAACACATATATATCTATAAGCGCTCTCCGAGCGCTCACGGGTGCGCGTACCGTGGAGCACACCCGGCGCGCTACGGGAGTGCGCGAGCGGAAAGCTGTTTGGCTGTCGGTGTCTGTCAACATTCTAAACAGTCCGGAGAGTCCGCCATCTTGTGTCTCGGTAGAATCGAGACACAAGAGGTGAAAAAAGAAAGGGGGATATAATTAAAAGGGGGCAGAGTAGACACCCCCTGACTCCCTAGTTTTTTTGAGGGGAGCCTAGAAGGACCCTGAAGGGCAAAAAAACAGGTTTTTTTTGTTGAAATTTTCGCGGGGTAAGCGCTGGGTGCTTTCCCGCGTACGCTCTCCGGTACGTGCACCCTGAGCGCACCACGGGGGAAAAACAGTGTAAAAAAATAGAGAAAAAAAATAATGTAGAGTGTTTAGTGGTAAGTTAGCTCTGAAAAGAGCTGTTGTGTCATTGGGTGTTTTTTGTACCTACAAGTAGGTACCAATGCAGAGTCTTATATTCAAGAGGAAAACTCTATTCCCCTCATCTGTAAAATTAACACCATCTCTCCTATAGATGTCTTGCATGTTGTAACGCAAGTTGTTGTGGTAAATGGAACCCATAGCATAGTCTCTAAGGTAAGCAGAAACAGATTTATTTACATGTTTCCTTGCTTTCTCAATCTGTGGACAAAATTGGTTAGACCAGTTCCATTTTTGCCTTTGGCATATATTAGAAAATACCAAGGCAGTTTTTGGAAAAAGTGACATCAATTGCCCAAAGATGTCCTTTAAAAGCATTTCCAGACCTACCCCACTCAAAGTGCCTAAGTCATTTCCACCACAGTGCACAATTATAAGGTCAGGGTGTGGTAAATGCATAAAGGATTTTACCAATGGTATCAATTGGTGACTTCTAAATCCTCTTTGTCCAATCCATACAATGTCTACATTTGGTAAATCAAGGTTGTAAATACCTCTGTTAGTTGCATATTTTTGAGCCAGGTGGACATAGCTATGCCCCACAAACCAGACTTTTGTCATTTTGAAGATAGGTGTGTGAAGGTAGGTGTGCTTCTAGTCAGATGAGTTGTGGAAATGAAATGGCAGTTTGATTATGAAAAAAAAGTGTTTGAGAATCAGTGCAGATGAATAAGTAGAAATGATTGGAGCTTTCTTAAAAATCTCCACTGAAAATTAGGCTGCATGTTTTTTTTTGTAAGAAGTCATTTCAATGGTTGAGAAAAAGTCATTTAAAGAAACATTGCATTTTATTAGTTAGTAGATTGAGAGGTGAAGCAGGCTTGATGGATTTTTTTGCAACATAGTAAAATGAACTTGTGAACTCTGTGTTGGTTTTAGAGGGAGTTACCATGGTTACTTGGTGAATGAGCACTGGGGTGATGGGTGAATGTTATGTGAGTTTCAAAGTCTTGAAATCTTCAACCATTAAAAATGTGTAGTTTGGTTTTGAATTTGGGGGGGGAAATAATTTTTATTGGCTATGTGCAAGAATATGGCTCTGAAATCAGAAATAATCTGTGCCATTATTGAAAAGCTCTCAGTGAAGGAAGCATTGTTCAGAGATTCTGCTTACGAATATCTGTTGACTGTGACTGGCACTGTTTGACATCTTCCAAACCATTTTTAAAGGTGAGTAATGAATCTTTTAAAAAAGATAGAGGGCCCGATTCACAGAATGAACTTAAGACTAAATCCTAAACTTACTACTATTTGGTATTCACAGAATGCACTTACTACTTTCGGGATTCACAGAGGGAACTTACTACTTTCGGGATTCTCAGAATAAACTTACTACTTACGACTCTAAGTCCGAAATCGGGGAGTAAATTCCGGCCCGGAGGCGGAGCTTACGGCCCGGATGCGGAGCTTCCGGCTCGGAGGTGGGGATTTTTGCCGTGCTGAAATCTCCAACTCTGGGCCGCAAGCTCCGCCTCCGGGCCATAAGCTCCGCCTCCGGGCCAGAAGCTCCACCTCCAGGCCGTAAGCTCCGCCTCCGGGCCGGAATTTTCTCCCCGATTTCGGACTTAGAGTTAGTAGTCTTAAATCTATTCTGTGAATACCGAAAGTAGTAAGTTTATTCTGTGAATCCCGAAAGTAGTAAGTTCACTCTGTGAATCCCGAAAGTAGTAAGTGCATTCTGTGAATACCAAATAGTAGTAAGTTTAGGATTTAGTCTTAAGTTCATTCTGTGAATCGGGCCCAGAGAGTTTAAAGATTTTTTACAAGTATCATAGTGTGTGTCTCTGTGATTTGAGGAATAATATTTTTACCTTTTTCTATAATGTTAGCTGTGTGTTTATAAGGTAGTCTTTTGTATAAATTGTTTTTTATGCTTGGATTCAATGCTGGTTTAGAAATTGTGTGATGGTTTCATTGGAGTTGTAAATATGGTCATTTTTTTAAAGCACATTGTGCAACCTGTAGCATGGGTGGAAGGAGTGAATGTCTGGAGAGGGATAGGAATAGGAGATAGAAACCCATATGAAATGGTGGGGAGATGCATAAACACACATCTATGTCAAAGATTGTGCACGCAGCTTGTAAATATGCAGGCAGACAAAGCAATCTTTGACATAGCTGTGTGTTTATAATGTAGACTCTCACAGTTATAAGATCTCTCACGGCATTTCATATTATTGTCTGGGTGTATATTTACAAGCTGTGTGCACAATCCTTGACATAGCTGTGTGTTTATAAGGTAGACTCTCACAATGTTAACATCTCTCACATTACATAAGGTAAGGTCATGGGATTGTCCCATGTGAAAGGATGCATTGCTGGAAATTATTTTTTTTCTACAATTTTTTACACTGTTTTTCCCTGTGGTGCGCTTGAGGACGTCACTTTTATGCCGCCGGTGCGTCACTTTTTGTGACACAGCAGTGTCATTTGTACAACCCTTCTTTGCGTCAATACGCCCCCTTTACATACATTACACCTGACGCACATATAATATGGCACAGGGCTTTACAAAGTGACGCATCTAACTAGATGCGTCACTTTGTAAATATAACTCAACAAGGTACAATTTTTACACCACTGCTGTGTCACAATAAGTGACGCACCGGCGGCATAAAAGTGACGCATGGCGTCATAAATGAGGGCCTGAAGCGCAACACAGAGAAAAACAGTGTAAAAAATTATAGTAAATTGTTTTTTTCAACAAATGCATCTTTTCACATGGGACCAGCCCCATGTGAAAGGGCCTGCTGTGAGGCAGGTGGAAGATTTTAACACAACGGCGTCCTGAAAGTGACACAGTGAAATCTCTTAAATGTTACTGCGTCACTTGTACGACCCATATTTGTGTCAATACGCCCCCTTTGCATATATTATACCTGGTGCAGGTATAATGTGGCGCAAGGGTTTACAAAGTGACACATCTACCTAAATGTATCACTTTGTAAATATGACTCAACAAGGTGCAATTTGTACACCACTGGTGCGTCACAAAAAGTGACGCACCGGCGGCGTAAAAGTGACACATGTCCTCATAAATGAGGTAGTGAAGCGCACCATAGAGAAAAACAGGCCTTTTCTTTTCTTTTATTTTCTTTCTATTGTTTTACTTCATTGTTTTATATATTTCCCTTATTTTATTCTCCTGGCTCCAGTTCAATTACTACTTCTCTTTCTTTGTCTGTCTTCTTAGTTCTACGCTCCCCTTCCCTTAATGTCTTTCTGTTAGCCTAATTCTCTCCATTCCCTAAGTCTCTCACTTTTCTTCTGTCACGCTCACTGCCTATAACTCAGCTATACTCCCACACTCACGTTCTGTCAGACCTTCTCCTTTACTTTGCTTCCTCTCTCATTCCTTTTTTTGCTCCTTCACTCTTTTCTCTTCACTTTCTTTCTTATTCCACTGTAGTAACTCCTTCTCTTACTTATTCTGTAATCTTATTTGTACACTCCCCTTCCCTCATACTCTCTTTGTTAGCCTCATTCTCTCTGTCCTCTTAGTCTCTCACTCCTTTTGTATCACACTCACTCCCTATAACTCGTCCATACTCCTACACTCACCTTCTTTCAGACCTTCTACTTTACTTTCCTTCCTCTCTTTTCCCATCCCTCACTCCTTCACTCTTTTCTCTTCCCTTACTCCTCTTTCTACAGTTCAGTAACTGCTTCTGTCAATCCCTCTGTCCTCTAACTTACTCACTCCCCTTTTCTCACTCTCTCTGTCTTACCCCCATTCTCTCCATCCTCTTAGTCTCTCACTCCTCTTCTATCATGCTCACTCCCTATTACTGAGCCATACTCTCAAACTCATCTTCTTTCAGACCTTCTCCTTTACTTTCCTTCCTCTCTCTACACTCCCCCTTACCTAAATCTCTCTCTGTTAGTCTCATTCTGTCCGTATCTTTAGTCTCTCGCTCCTCTTCTGTCAAGCTCACTCCCTATAATTTAGTTATACTTACACACTCACCTTCTTTCAATTCCCCTACTTCACTTCCCTTCCACTCTCGTCCCTTTTTTTCCTCCCTCACTCCTTTTCCTTTCTTCTCTCACTAAAATTAGGACTGGGGATGGCAGCGGTGGTTCTCTAATGCTCAAACAATGATCATAATACTTTGTTCCCCGTAACAAAGTAGGGCATCACAATTTTTGCATTTGATGGAGGCCTCATTAAATACAGGCTGAATATTTGGGATCAGCTGCTCTGGTCGCCCCCTGACCGATGCAGTTATTCCTCTAGTTGAAGTAGAGGCACTATATCTTGGAGCCTCTCGTGCCAGAGCCCTGACACTCTTCTGGGCATAGTTCTCGTCGTGCCTCCTCTGCACGTGCCGAATCATAGTTTGATTACCAAAATTGTACTTCATTCTCGGGTCTTTTCTGCAAAATATAGTATGGCACATATTGAATTCCACGTTTGGAGTATTACAATTCACTGTATTCTGAAAATACAAAAAATGGCGGCGATAGTGTACATTAGAGAGAAATAGTGAGAGAAAGAAGGCATGAGATGAAAAAGAGATGTGAAATGCACATTGGAGAAAATATATTGGGAGAAGGGAAGTAACTGGGAGTAAACTTACTATGAAATACAGAAATGTTGCACTCTATACTATAAGTCTCACTTTATACCATAATTATTTCACTACTATCTCATAAATTTCAAGTACAATAACAGAAAAATGTCTCAAACAATTTATAATTTATAAATATACATTTATTCTTCAGAAATTTCATAATTTAGAAGTACTTCTAGCATTATTTGATCAGGAATCTCCTCATCACAACTCTTCATAAATGACTCCTGGAACTCAACATCGTCCAAACATTCCATTAATTCAGCATCCAAAGTCTCATCATTAAAATCCTCCATTCCATCTTCTCTCAAAAGAAGGTCTTCTACATGGATAGTGTTATGAATAGGATCATTTGAGACCTCAATCAAACTCTCCTCAACAAAGGTTGCAGAAATTTCAAAATTAATATTAACGGTGTCCTCATTGAGATTCATATTCTTTTCAAATTTCTTGCTGTAAATAGCAGAAAAAAAATCACTTTAATTTATCGTTTTTAGTAATAGATAATATTAAACTAGCTTTAACAAGTATTAAATCCCCCTTACAAATTAACAACTCACCTTTTAGAAAGGAGTAGAAGAGATAATACTGTGTAAATTTCACACCAGAAATAGAACACCAAATATTCCTCACAAATGTACCTCAAAGAGTACTATCACAAAATGGTTGTGTTTCCCTCTCATTAGAGAACCATTTCATTAGTAGAAAACCAATGAAACTTCATCACACACAAATTCAAAACCAAAGAAACATTTTAATTGGTTGTAAATTTTAAAAGCTAATTGGCTCTTGGGTGTCTGTAAACATTCTAAATGGTCTGCATAGTCCGCCATCTTGTGACTCTGAACAACAGAGACACAAGAGGTGAAAAATAAAGGGGGAAATAATTAAAAGGGGGCAGAGTAGACACCCCTTGACACCCTAGGTTTTCTGAGGGGGGCCTAGAAGGACCCTGAAGGGCAAAACATTTTTTTTTTTAAATATTCGCGGGGTAAGCGCTGGCTGCTCTCACCGGTGCGCTCTCCGCTACGTGCACCCTGAGCGCACCACGGGAAAAAACTGTAAAAAAAATAGAGTAAAAAAATAAAGTAGAGTGTTTAGAAGAAAGTGATGCATTGCTGGAGTGTGTCACAAAAATGATGCAACTGCAGCAAAGCATCCTTTCACATGGGGCCAGTCCTATGTGAAAGGGCCTGCGTCAGTCTTACGGCTGCTGTTAAGCAGGCGCAAGATTTGGACACAACAGCGTCATAAAAGTGACGCAGTGATATCTCTTAGATGTCACTGCGTCACTTCTACGACTCTTCCTTATGTCAATATGTCCCCTTTGCATACATTACAGCTGGCGCAGGTATAATGTGGCGCAGGGGTTTACAAAGTGACGCATCTACCCAGATGCGTCACTTTGTAAATATGACTCAACAAGGTGCATTTTTTACATCACTGGTGCGTCACAAAAAGTGACGCATCGGTGGCGTAAAAGTGACGCATGGCCTCATAAATGAGGCCTTCAGTCTTCTACTCATGCGTCATATTTAATTTATGACGCATTATGTCGCAAGTACTTACAGATACGTCAGTATTTCTGACGTATCTGTAAGCGCAAAAGTGATGCATTGCTGGAGTGTGTCACAAAAGTGACACAACTCCAGCAATGCATCCTTTCACATGGGGCCAGGCCCAGGTTAAAGGACCTGCGTCAGTGTTAAGCCTGCTCTGAGGCCTTCAGTCTTCTACTCATGCGCCATATTTAATTTATGACACATTATGTCGCAAGGGGTTACAGATACGACAGTATTTCTGATGTATCTGTAAGCGCAAAAGTGATGCATTGCTGTAGTGTGTCATAAAAGTGACACAACTTCAGCATTGCATCCTTTCACATGGGGCAAGTCCCATGTCAAAGGGCCTGCATCAGTTTTACGCCTGCTGTGAGGCAGGTGCAAGATTTTGACACAATGGCGCCCTAAAAGTGACGCAGTGAAATCTCATAGATTTCACTGCGTCACCTCTACGACCCTTTCTTGCGTCAATACGCCCCTTTTGCATACATTACACCTGACGTAGGTATAATGTGGCGCAGGGGGTTACAAAGTGACGCATCTACCTAGATGCGTCACTTTGTAAATATGACTCAACAAGGTGTATTTTTTTACAGCACTGGTGCGTCACAAAAAGTGACGCACCGGTGGCGTAAAAGTGACGCATGGCCACATAAATGAGGCCTTCAGTCTTCTACTCATGCGTCATATTTAATTTATGACGCATTATGTCGCAAGTACTTACAGATACGTCAGTATTTCTGACGTATCTGTAAGCGCAAAAGTGATGCATTGCTGGAGTGTGTCACAAAAGTGACACAACTTCAGCAATGCATCCTTTCACATGGGGCCAGGCCCATGTTAAAGGACCTGCATCAGTGTTACGCCTGCTGTGAGGCAGGTGCAAAAATTAGGCCTTCAGTCTTCTACTGTTATTTTTTCTTTCACTTTCTCTGTTTCTTCACTGCCTTACTTACCTGGTCTCACACTTACTTGTCTTTATCCAGTCTGTATCTCCACTCTTTCCAAAACATCACTGCTCTTTTCTTACCCTTCCACACCCCCGTTCCTTTACTACATTTTCTTCGCATATCCACATTCCCCATGTTCACTCTCCTTCTCCTCACTCTCCTCCCCACACTCACCTTCTTTCACTGCACTCCACTTCACTTACTCTTTTTCATTTTTTTTAAGAACACAGCTCTTTGATGAGAATTGGAGGTAGTTCTGAAAAGAACTTTTTTTTTCTTCTTTTTTCCTTTTTTTAGAACAAAAAGAAAAACAGGGAATGGGAAACTGCTCAACAGGAGCAAAAAAACAAAACAAATTAGGGCTGGGAATGGCAGCGATGGTTCTCCAATGCTCGAGCCATGAGCCCATAGCAAAGTAGCTGATCGCAATATCTGCATTTAATAACGCCTTTATTAAAAGCAGGCTGAATGTTAGGAATCAGCTCTTGTGATTGCTCCCTCCCTGATGCAGTTTGTCCTCTGGTTGAAGTAGAGGCCCATCACTGGGAACCTCTCGTGCCAGAGCCCTGACACTTTCCCGGGCAAAATTCTGGGGGTGCCTCCTCTCCACATGGCGAATCATTGTGGAGTTACCAAAAGAATATTTCTTAGTGGGGTCACAGGACAGTGTGACAAATCCTGCACTCCACTTTTGGAGCATTTACTTTCTTCTGGTCATCAGGAATAGAAAAAAACGTCCAAATAAAGTGTTCTTTTACTTTCGGCTGAGGAGCCTCTTCATCAAGAAATTCATTGGAGTCATCTTCACTGCTGGATGGTCTGGCAGCCATGATAATCCAAGATTTTATTCCCACAAAGATCCGACAGCAAAAAGGCAGGTCTTGCAGTCACAAAAGTGAAAGAAGAAGTGAAGGAAATGGGTGGGGATTTCATTCTTTGTAAAAAAAACTGTTAGGAACCAATGAAAAGAGTTATTTTAAGGTCACATGACTTGACGCGATTACGCTACACACACCGGAGCGCTTCCGGGGGCGCTTACGCGACACGAACGTAGGCGCTTCTGGGGGCGCTTAGGCGGCACGAATGTGGGCGCTTCCAAGGGCGCTTACGCGGCGCGACTGAGTGACGTTGTGCTAGCTTTACGGAAATGCAAAATCATTTTCATTTCGTAAATCTAAAATAATGCTTTTTTAAGTATGGTACTGAATGTCTTGCATTATTATTTAGTTTTCATACATATTTTTTTTTACAAACGCAGAATTAGCGCTCTGGCTGCGCTCTCGGAAGAGCTTACCGGTGCGCGCACCCTGAGTGCTACAAGACAAAATGATACGGGTAAGCTCGCCGGTGCGCGCACCCTGAGCGCCCCAGGAAAAAATGATAACAAAAAATAAACATTTCAATTTTTTTTTAATTATTAAAAATTAATACTTACACAAAACAGCAAATAAAAAAAAAAAATCGTAGGTTACAAACTCGATGTAGAAAGGAATTAGCTTTTAAAAAACCTTTGAAATTCAGTGAAAAAACCATAGGTTTCACAAATGGTATAGTTAGGAATTAGCTTTTAAAAAACCTTTGAAATTCACTAAAAAAACATAGGTTTCACAATCGTTATAGTTAGGAATTAGCTTTTAAAAAACCTTTGAAATTCACTGAAAAAACCATAGGTTTCACACCAGTTATAGTTAGCTGAACAGTTTACTCATACAAAACCATTGAAATTCCCACGTTATAGTTAGTTTGACTCACTATAACTCGCGCGCCCGCAATCCACTGCTGATGATGCCACATATTACATCATTCATGACATGGTCAGTGACATCACTGATGACATCTTAAATGACATCACTGATGACATCACTGATGACATCATCCAATGACTGTGTGTTTCTGTAAAGTTTAAATATGTTTTACATATTGAAGAATGAGTGTATGTATGAGCCGTGGCATGAGAGGGAACATCTTCTATGTCAATGAAATGAATATCGGCGAGGGGTTTAAAATGGCGTTTGAAATTTTGCACAAACTGACACTGACGAAGCTTAACTGCGAAACGCGTCTGTCGGGGGTGAAGGGGGTTTGGGGACAAAATAAACTTTAAATATCTGACACCGGAGTGCTGGCCGTTTTTTCTGACGAAAACTGGTTGGATTGAGTGTTTGCATCGTAAGCGCCTCACCTGTGCTGGCTTTGAGCACCCGTGATGCTGTGGAGCGACGGCGGTGGAGGACCTGTGTGCAAAAAAAAAATATATATATATATCCAGCCAAAACAGATCCCATTTAAAAGAGCCGGCGCCTGGAAGTGGGTGACTCACGCTGTCTGTTGGCGACCTGCTGACAGCGTTCTGGGTGTTTGCGTGCTTCAATGGTATTGCCAAACGCGTTTCGAGAGCGGGCTGCTCTCTTCTTCAGTGGCATCTGATTTCTGCACAGAGGCGCTGATAAACATCACCTGCTTGTGGGCGTGGCCTGACAACTTGGCCTTCTGGTATATGGAGTCCCGAGTGGGAGCGCCTACTGAGCAGTCTGTGTAATAATAAAGTCCCAAGTGGGTCGAAGTCATTAAAACCCATAGTGCTGCCTTGCTTTCTGGTTGTCAACGTGTGAGAGAAGGCGCCAATCTGCTTTAGCGCCTACTCGCCTTCCATTCCTGATGTTCAGCGCACAGTGGAGCCTAGCAGGACCCGCAAAGCAGCGGTGGCGGCTCCAGTTGCGACCGGGACAGCCGCTTAACATCCAGCCAAAACAGATCCCATTTAAAAGAGCCGGCGCCTGGAAGTGGGTGACTCACGCTGTCTGTTGGCGACCTGCTGACAGCGTTCTGGGTGTTTGGGTGCTTCAATGGTATTGCCAAACGCGTTTCGAGAGCGGGCTGCTCTCTTCTTCAGTGGCATCTGATTTCTGCACAGAGGCGCTGATAAACATCACCTGCTTGTGGGCGTGGCCTGACAGCTTGGCCTTCTGGTATATGGAGTCCCGAGTGGGAGCGCCTATTGAGCAGTCTGTGTAATAATAAAGTCCCAAGTGGGTCGAAGTCATCAAAACCCATAGTGCTGCCTTGCTTTCTGGTTGTCAACGTGTGAGAGAAGGCGCCAATCTGCTTTAGCGCCTACTCGCCTTCCATTCCTGATGTTCAGCGCACAGTGGAGCCTAGCAGGACCCGCAAAGCAGCGGTGGCGGCTCTAGTTGCGACCGGGACAGCCGCTTAACATCCAGCCAAAACAGATCCCATTTAAAAGAGCCGGCGCCTGGAAGTGGGTGACTCACGCTGTCTGTTGGCGACCTGCTGACAGCGTTCTGGGTGTTTGCGTGCTTCAATGGTATTGCCAAACGCGTTTCGAGAGCAGGCTGCTCTCTTCTTCAGTGGCATATGATTTCTGCACAGAGGCGCTGATAAACATCACCTGCTTGTGGGCGTGGCCTGACAGCTTGGCCTTCTGGTATATGGAGTCCCGAGTGGGAGCGCCTACTGAGCAGTCTGTGTAATAATAAAGTCCCAAGTGGGTCGAAGTCATCAAAACCCATAGTGCTGCCTTGCTTTCTGGTGATGACGTCACATATTACATCACTCATGACATGGTCAGTGACATCACTCATGACATCACTGATGACATCTCAAATTACATCACTGATGACATCATCCAGTGAATGTGTGTCTTTCTGAAAAATAAATATTTTTAATATATGTATATCTACAGTTCGATGGAAGAATAAATGGATAAATAACTGTATAAATGGATTTCATTTTGAAAAATTGATTGTATAACTGACTTATTAAGTGTATCTTAGTGAATACATGTATTAGCGAGTGATGTTTAAATATGTAAATATCTGTATGAGTGTCTCACTTTGTGTATAAGTGGCTACATGAGTGTCTATATGGGTTATTAGTTGGTTTTTTGAGTATCAGTATGAGTTTCTGTATGGTTTGGTGGGGGGTATTACTTAGCGCACAGATGCATGAACGACTGACTCACTGTTTGTATGTGTTTTGAAGACAGGATGTGTGCAGGACTGTATGGGTGGATGAGTGTGTGTATGGTGTGTTATTAAGTGAATGACTGTCTCAATAGTGTCTTTATGACTAACTACATATGTTTTAAACTAGTATATGGGGTATTGATGTATATAAGTGAGCATATGTGAGAGTGAGAAATTGGAAGAGTTCCTGTATAAATAAGTATGTGTTTCTATAAGTGATTGTTTAAGAGAGTATGTGTACGTTTCTGTAGAAGTAAGAGTAGTGGTGTGTGTATAGCTGTATATGCAAGTAAATTGATGTTTTATAGTTTATATGCATGTGTGAGTATGTGTGTGAGTAACTCTATGGATGAGTGTCGGTGTGTAACAGGATGTATAGGTATATGAGTACATATGATGAGTGAGTACATGTATGAGTGACTATATAGAACTGTTGGTGAATGAGTGGATCTGTATGTAGATTTTGGAATTACTGAATAGGTTGTTGTAACTGGTATTGGTATCTCCATTGTTTTGACATTTTTAGTTTCTATTTTTCAATGTGTGTATCAAAGGTTATATTACGCTGAGAGGAGGTCTGCCACTCTTCCAGAAGGATAATGTTGTCAGTGATGTCATCAGTGATGTCATTTGAGATGTCATCAGTGATGTCATGAGTGATGTCACTGACCATGGCATGAGTGATGTAATATGTGACGTCATCAGCAGTGCATTGCGGGCGCGCGAGTTATAGTTAGCTGAACTAACTATAACGGAGGAATTTCAATGGTTTTGTATGAGAGAAAAGTCCAGCTAACTATAACGTGGCTGAAACCTATGGTTTTTTCAGTGAATTTGTAAGGTTTTTTAAATGCTAATTCCTAACTATAACGTGCCTGAAACCTATGGTTTTCTCAGTGAATTTCCAAGGTTTTTTAAATGCTAATTCCTAACTATAACGTGCCTGAAACCTATGGTTTTTTCAGTGAATTTCTATGGTTTTGTAAATGATAATTTTAAAATATACTAATCACTATATTTCTTTCTTTTTATAGTAATTTCCTATATTTTTATTATAAATACTTATATGTATTTTATTTTTAAAGTTACATTTCATATTTTTCATGTAAAATAATAACAAAAGTATATTCAAAAAGAATGCACTGCTAGTGAAACTGCCTGGGTGAATTTGTAAGTGTTTGTTAGAGGCAGATTTACAACACCCTTGTGCCTCTATTACACCGCCATTGCATCACTTTTCTGATGAAGCGGTGGTGCAATAGATGCGCCATGGTATGTGGTATATAGAATGTGATGTATCTGGGAGGTGCGTCACATTGTAAATCCCTGCACCAGAAGGAGACATTCCTACATGGGGGGGGGGGGTTCCAGTGCAGGAACACCTCCTAAAAGTGGCTGACTGAAATCTACAAGATTTCACTTTGTCACTTTTGGGCTCATGCTGTGTCAAAACCCTGCACTACCTTGAAGCAGGTGTAAGGATTGATACAGCAGTCTGAGCATAGGGCCCAGAGCATTGCTGGAGATATGTTCCACTTGCAACATAACTCAAACAAAGCACCACCTTTACAGCACAGATACATCACATACATGTGCCATTTTTGTTCCATGGTACACCACATTGTAAGTACAGCACATCCATAGTGGTGGTGTCACAGAGCACAGTAACTGACATATTCCTGGGGATATGCCAGTTATTGTATATGTGCCCATTAGTGTCTTAATGTAGTGAATGGATTACTACATACCGATGAATGAGTCACTACAAAACTAAAACAACAGCGACAGACGGTTTGGTGGAAGTGTAAGGATACAAACTGGTAAATTGAACGTATAGAAGACAAATTTGCAAGTACATAGAAGACTGCATACATCGTCTATAAGGGTTTGAAGCAGTCTATGCCCTAAGGCCTATTTTAATGCATGAGTACTTAGGTAGTGAGTGGATGATTACAGTTCTGCAAGGAAAGAACCTGATTGAATTTATAACAGCCTCAGTTTTACCACAGTATACAGATAAACACATACTGCTGAATGGCTCAATACAATATTGAAACAGTAGTGTGAGAATGTTTGCTGGACGTATAAGGATACACATTGAGGAATTGAACGTATAAAACATAAGTTCGCTGGTGCATAGAACAGTGTATGCACAATCTATAGAGGTTTGAAACAGCCTATGGAATAAGGCCTCTTTTAATACATGAGTATCTAGATACTGACTAGATCATTACAGTTCCGCAAAGAAAGTTCCTCACTAAATTTATTACAGCTTCAGTTTTACCACGGAACAATGGAAAAGAACATACTGCTGACTGGCTCACTACAATACTAAAACAGCAATATCAGAGTCTTTGGAGGAAGTATAAGGATACAGACTGGGGAATTGAAGGCATAAAACACAAGTTTGCAGGTGCATACAAGACTGCATGTATACTCCATATGGATTTTAAGCAATCCATACCCTCAGACCCACTCTGCATATTTTAAATCAATACAAACATTTAAAGAATATATAACTGAATCTATAAGTGCTTCACTTTTAGTACAATAAATACATTAGTAGATAGTGCTCAAACCTTTATTATTTTTAAACAATACATTTATTCTATTAACATCTCATAATTTAACACACATTCCAATACAAGTTCATCAGATATGTCATACAGATCAATTCCCTCGTTAGCAGTTTCTGAATTAATTTGTTCTAAAGTTTCAACATAATTTAATACTTCCAGAAGTTCTCCATCAAAGCTTTCCTCTTAGAAATCACACCTCATGTCTGCAGCACTAATTTCCCCTTCTTCACTCTCATTGCCTGTGACAGATACGATTAGTTCTTCAATTATACTCAAGAAAATATCCAAAATATCCTCAGTATGAGGCTGTTCTCTTTCCATAATTTTTCCTTAATGTTCTTGCTCCTTGTATAAAAATATAAACAGTTAATGTTATCACTTTTCGTAATATATAACACAAAAGTACAGTTTTCACCTATTTTGGCCTCCAAAAAATACTATATAAATACTATTATCTAATAACTTTCCATTAGTAGAGTTTTACAGCCTGATTCATGTACGGGCCGTTTTGCGTGTCCCTAATAGCGATTAATAGCGACTCGCTATTGAGGAAACGCAAAACGGCATTCATGTACTTTTCGGGGAAAAAATAGCGACTCGCACGCGGGCGCTAAAGCCGTTAGCGACCTACAAAAAATGCAGAAAAATCGCTATTTCCGGCTACCTGCGATCGGGATTGCGACTCGCAATCCCGATCGCACGGGATTGCGACTCGCAATTCCGTGCGATCGGGAATGCGAGTCGCATTCTCGCGGGATCTGGAAAACGGGAAGACGCATTCCGAGCACCGTGATGACATCACAACCAGGAAGCAGCCAAATCCCACCCCCAAACACCACAGTGACGCTATCCTTCGAGTGTTCACGATGGAAAGCTGCCGCTAAACCTCCGTTAGCGACTCCCGACCCTGCCGAAATAGCGACCGCCATGTCCGACGAACCTCTCCCTGGCCCCAGCAACAGCGCTGGCCGCAAGCGCAAACTAAAGTTCTCCGAGCAGGAGCTGGAGAACCTGATAGAAGGGGGGGGTGGCCAACCACGACCAGCTCTTTGGTGCCAACTCCAGGAGGGTCCCAGAGCAGGAGAAGCGGAGGATCTGGGTGGGGATTGCCTCCAGCGTCAACTCTGTGGGCGTTGCGGACAGGTCGTTGGAGGAGCTGAAAAAGCGCTGGTACGACCTCCGAGGGCGTGCCAAGGAGAGGGTGGCGGAGCGCCTTGGTGAGGCATCAGGCACTGGAGGTGGTGGACCGACTGTCCCACCCAACACCCCCCTGGAGGACCAGGTAGAGGACACCTTGGAGAGGGAGGCGTGTGTTGGCGTGACCCCTCTGGACTCCTCCCGCCCCACCCAAGACACCCAAGGTAAGTGGCATGCGACTGCGACCCTGTCCCCTATGACCGTCCCTGACCAAATAGGCTCACTCATTGGCCCTTAGTCATGCCTATGTTGTGCATCAGGAAATGCCCTGAAGCATTGTGGGAGACGTAGTATGTCCACAATGTAGTAGTACCACAATGCGGCCAGAAAGGTTCCAAAGTGCGCAAATCCACAGCCATCCAGGGAATGACACCCAGCATGCATGTAACATCTGCACGTCTGACAGTCACATGCACCTAATGAGTATCCACTTACCCTCACAGGTGCAGATGATAGCAGTGACAGCGAGAGGCTGCTGATTGATGAGGAGGCCCAGGAGGAATCCCTACCCGATACCCAGCCACCAGCCCCTGCCGCTGCGCCAACACCAGCAGCCAGGCCCCCCACCGTACCTGCTGCTACATCTGCAGGCCCACCGGCTGCCAAGGCCAGGGCCCCCACCTTACCTGCTGCAACATCTGCAGGCCCACCGGCTGCCAAGGCCAGGCCCCCCACCTTACCTGCTGCAACATCTGCAGGCCCACCGGCTGCCAAGGCCAGGCCCCCCACCTTACTTGCTGCAACATCTGCAGGCCCACCGGCTGCCAAGGCCAGGGCCCCCACCTTACCTGCTGCAACATCTGCAGGCCCACCGGCTGCCAGAGCCAGGCACCCCACCAATGGGCCTACAGTGCCTGCCGCACCTGCAACACCAGCTGCTACACCACCTGCAGCTCGTCTAACAAGATCTGGGCCAGCCACATCCGCTACACAGCGGCCGAACAGCAGGAGGGGCAATGGGCATCTCCATGCCTGCATGAGCGTGGAGCGGCGCATGCTCCGAATACACCAGCGCCAGTCGCAGCAGCAAGGAGCCATCCAGCTCCAGCTGCATAAGATTGGCCGCAATGTGGCGGGAGTCGGCGAGCGGATGGACCGCATGACCGCGGCCATGGACCGCATGACGGCGGCAATGGAGGACAATACAGCAGCGCTCGTGAAGCACCGCAGTGTTGCAAGCAGGCGCCACCACCAGCTGTTGAGCCGGCTGTCGACCTATAGTCGCTCAAATTATGTGGCAGCAAATGCCACCACCCAGCTGTCGCGGCGCTCGTTGACCCAGCAGCACCAACTGGTCCAGTGCTGCGAGGACATTACCCGGGTGCTGGAGCACTTGACCACCGCCGTTACCGCACTACATACACCTGTGCTACCGGCCATAGTAGGGGGAGACGATGCGAGTGAGGGTGCCTCCAGTGTGAGCAGCCACTCTGCCACGCAGGTCCCCCCACCTAGGCGCAGCACCAGGGCTACGCCTGGTACAGCTGCCCAGGATGAGGAAGAGCCTCACAGGCGCCTGGGAATTGTGCGCCGGAGGCGCCAATGACATTGTGTCAGGGACACAGGCGCAGGCTGACGCTAAGCCTGCCATGAACCTTCACATGCAGTATGCAGGAATACTGTATTTTGTAAATAGTTGTTACCATGACCCTTTTTTCTTGTGATTCAAACAAATACATTTATTTTGCTGCACACATTCGCCTTGTGTAATCATTACATTTTGCATGCAATTGTGATATGTGGGGTGGGGGAAGGGGGTGGGCTAGAAATTGTTAGCTGTGATGTGGTTGCGACGTCTGTGGCCTTCAGCTGGGTTCTCCCCGCGTTCATGGTGCGCATGTGCTGGTGGCCGGTCGTCCCCCTCAGATTCACTGCCTGAGATGTCAACTGGTATCCGGCGCTTGGTTGCAATGTTATGAAGCATTGCACAGACAGCCACAATGCGGCAGCACGCTGCAGGACTGTAATACATGGCCCCACCTGTCTTGTGCAGTATACGGAACCTGCTCTTGAGCAGGCCAAATGTCCTTTCAATACAGTTCCTTGTCCGGATGTGCGCAACATTATAGCGCCGTTGCTAAGGTGTGGCAGGGTTGAGGTAAGGGGTCAGGAGGTATTCCCGTAGGGCGTAGCCACTGTCACCTGAATGAGAGGAGCAGATGTTGATTGCCTGTGCAGCGCAGTTACTTCATAGCAATGTGACATTGTCGACAAAGTGTACTTACCAAGTAGGTGTCCTTCCCCAAACTCTCCCCTGATCAGTCGTGTGTGGAGTCCGCTGTGCCTGAAGATAAAGGAGTCATGGGTACTCCCTGGGTACTGGGCCACAATGTCAGTGATGATGGTCTTGGCATTGCAGACCATCTGTATGTTGAGGGAGTGGTAGGACTTCCTGTTGCGGTACATATACTCTGTGCCAGCTGGTGGGCAGATGGCGACGTGGGTACAGTCTATGCAGCCGAGGACATGGGGAAAATGGGCAACATTATAAAATTGTAGTTTTGTGAGGTCCAATTCCTGTTGGCTCGTGGGAAATGTGATGTGCCGGTGGAGCTGGCTGAGCATGGCGTCAACAAAAGTGTGGAGGCAGCGTGACATGGTGGGCTGGGATATCCCCCCAGCAGCGGCTACTATGCCCTGGAAACTGCCGGAGGCCAGGAGGTGCAGGCTGCACAATACCTGCACATGTGTGGGCACAGAATTGTTTCGCCTTGTTGGGTGCTGCATGATGGGGTCGAGTTCTTGTATCAGCCAGGTGATCATTTCCCCATTCAGCCTGTATTTTGCATAAATCTGTTCTCTGGTTTGGCCCAGCAAGGTGACCCGCTGCCGGTAAATCCTTGCCTGCCTCATGCGTCTCCTCCGTGCTGCTAGCTGTAGCCTTCGCCGCCTCACCACCATGTACATCCCAGGCATTGTGGAACGCCTAATGCTGCTGCTGAATGTCCTTATGTGTGATTGGTCAGGCCTGGACCTGTTGGTGATTGGCTAACAGTTTTTCAAATTTTGCTTAATGATGGCTTTTATGGTTACCACCTGCTTTGAGTTGTCCTTAAATTGCGCCGCGCAAACGTGCGATTTAGCGCTTTTTCGCTAATGTATTTCTTTCATGAATGCCGATTGAGACAATATTGCGTTTCGCTATTCATTTCGCAGATTCCGTGGTTGGTCGCTATTTCCGTATCGCTAATGCTCGACTTCCCGGAGTCTGCGACTATTACAGCGTAATCGCTATTCCAATCGCTATTATTTTTTTGCGATTTCGCTATTTCGTACTTGAATGCCGATTCCGTGTTTTGCACCCGCAATTGCGTTTTCGCAGCCATTGCGGGCGCTATTTCGCTTCATGAATCAGGCTGATAGTCCTTTGCAAAGTCATATAAATATAATTACTTATAAGGATATCCTGTTCTTAGCTTTTCTTAAATTTGGAAACCAGTCACTCCTTATGACTATAGGAAAAGACTCAGGCTGTTATAGTAAAATACACTACTAAAAAATGTAGAATATGTCTATTCACCATACCCATTCCAAAATAGTAAATGTGTTTTACTAAAATCCAAAGGATACTATTCATTGTCCAGAATAACACTGTGTATCTGTGTATATTTAGAAACCATTTTTGAATACTTCATGTGTTTACTCTATCTCTATTCCTCATCTATAACTTAGTCTATCTCTACTAATTACCAACCCCATCGACTTTTGAACTAGCCTCTCCTCTAGTATTTATCTGTAACCTTGTAGCTTGCGGTTCTTTATTTTTCTCACTGCTTATAACCTATATTTACGTAACATTCATTAACCTAGGCCTCTCAGTTTATTGTCTATTTTTTATATTATTAATTTCCTTGTGTTCTTCTATTAACCTTTCTTTATGCAGTTGCTTGTTATCTATTCTGTCAATCCTTGAATATCTTGTGTTTTGCACTAATGTTCCTTCTTAATTCAAAAGTCTTTCAAGTATTCCTTACTCAATGTGTTCTTTTCCCTTAAGACCTTGCTTAACACGAATTTTATCGTTTCTTGTTTTAAGTTAAAGAAAATACATCGACTGAGTACATTCAATATTGTCTATAATGTCACGTAAGTCTACTTACTCACTAACTTGTCATACAACGTTCTTTAACTCTCACAGAAATATTTGCACTTTCTCTTCAGGAATGTCGAAGAAGTAATTGAAAACGGGTCTGAACTCCGTAACGTCTTCGGTGAAGTGCGCACTCGTTAGTGAGCGCGAGCCTCACCAAGGATTCCCCACAACAAGCCGCGGCCTGTGGAGGGAGTTGCGGTGGAGCAGGCAGGCGGGGAGGGGGACTGGCAGGGTGGGGGGTGATGAACAACGGAATCTGGATGATTGCAGGTAAGTAAACAATTAAATTAATAAAAGGAAGTTCGTTCCGCGCCCTGCTTCGCATTTTGCGATGCAGGGCGCGCTACGAAATTTGTTTTATTAATTTAATTGTTTACTTACCTGCAATCATCCAGATTCTGCTCTTTATCACCCCCCCACCCTGCCCCTCCCCCGCCCCGCCTGCCTGCCCCACCGCAACTCCCTCCACGGACCGCGGCTGACAGTTACTTGTACTTACCTTAAGCATAATAAATAATAAAAAAAAATATATATTATAAAATTATCACCTGTGGAAGACACAAAAAAATACAGTTACAATATATATTTTACAACACAAAATAATTGTTAAACCATTTCATTTGCCTTTTTTGCCGTTCTCAGAATACATTGAATTTTACTAGAAACAGTGAGTTCAATAGTACTCATCACATAACAGCGGGCAAAAAATAGACAATCAATAAGATTATCTTAAAAAACCCATTCAACATTCTCATTAACCATCTAAAAAATATAAATAAAACATATCTTAAATGTTTTTTTCTAAGAGCAATTTAAAAAATGACACATCTCAAACAATTATAAAATAACAAAACATTATGATTAATTTTCATACACTGTAAATAATGTTACTTACAAATATATGCTGACGAAATACACAACAACAAGTCCTTTATGGTTTCATTTACTTTCCCACCCGGCCAAATAGTATGCATCAAATCCTTAGTTTGGAAATTGTTCAATAGTAATCCTGAGCATCCGCCTCCCAGTATTCTGATCCAAAACCACCGACATCATCTACGGGTCCCCCAGGACTCATCCATCAGTCTGACGCTGTTCAACATCTACATGGCCACCCTCACACAAATAGCCCTCCATCACAACTTCAACAACATCTCCTACACAAACAACACCCAGCTCATCCTCTTCTTCACCAAGAAGCCACATACCACCAAAAGCAACGTCCACAACACAATGAAGGACGTCACCAACTACATAAAGATCAGCGCTGTAAACATAAACTCGCACAAGATGAAGGTACTCATCCTCACACCCACCCCCTCAGCCTCAGACAACTCCTGCTACCTGACTACACTGTGAACAGTACCAACACCTACCAACCATGTCCACAACTTAGGATTCAACCTCAACTCCTCCCTCTCCATGTGTTACCAAGTCTACACCATCTCCTCGTACTGCTATAACACCCTCCACATGCTCCGCAACATTTACAAGTGGATCCTAACCAAAAGAAGAAGAACAGTGACACAGGCCCTCATCAGCAGCAGACTACACTGTGGCAACAAACTCTACACAGGAATTACAGCTAAACACCTACAACAACTACAACAAAACCAAAAGACCTCCACCTGAGTAATCATCAATGTCCCCTGCTGCAGCCACATCACCAACCACCTGATACACCTACACTGCCTCAATATCAACAAAAGGATCACCTTCAAGCTCTTCACCCCCACTTACAAAATACTCTACAACACCAGACTAATCTACCTTAACAGCAGTAATCCTAAATGGCAAATTTTGATCCTAAAATTTTGCCTTTAAAAATATCAGGTAAGAATTTGGTAACTCTTTGGGCAAACGTTGCTTAAAAACTAATTGACTATCATTACAATGTATCCAACCTTTCAGACAGTTTAAATAAACAATATAATGTCCAGATGAGGTAGAAGGTCCATCATAACAAATAATTGCAACAGCTACAAAAGTTCTTCCTGATATTGGACATTGACCAGCTACAAATTTTTTTATTAAAGTTTCCTATTTTCTTCCATCAGCTCTACAACGTTGCAGCATTAAAATAACATACTGTCCATATCTTTGTATAAGTAATGTTGATGGCATTTCTGATTTACATTGGATACACTCCATGTTTTGACTTTAATTAGATTGTTAAAATACACTGATTCACAGTCAGGTAAAGTCAAATATATGAATCTTTCAGTGTCTATGTTAGTGCTACATGTAAACAAACAATTTTGACAGTCATGTTGCCATTTATAAGAAAGGCCAAAAAGGTTTTCAACATCTATACCTTCATCTTCAAGTACACCAAGCATAAACATTAAAAATTCCTGACAATCTTGCTGAATATTCTGCGTAAATTGAGTACAACCAGAACATATGTCCAAAACATTTCGAATATCAGAAAAACTTTGTATTTTACTTTTACCACTACTACATTTCTCATAAACAGAATTCAACAATGCATAGAATCTTTACTCCCGATTTTCTACAATTTGCTGTTGCAAACTTTCAAGAAAAAAAACATTATCAACTACATTAGCATAGCAGTTGACACCACAACTATTTTCAAACCGATAACCAACATTCTCTTCAACACTGTCCTTTCTCTTTTTGCTTGCAGGTGCAACTTCATCATGTATTTTTTCTTTCTCTACAGTTTCACTACCGATATTCTCAAATCTTCTTCTTCTACATACCACACACTTTTCAAATACTGGATATTGACCTAAATTGGGTGCATATTCTCTTCTTAACCTATTATACTCCTTCACAGAATTTGCATCTGCACTAACCTTTGTCTCATCAAAATCAATCAAGTACAATCCAGATAAAGTTCTCATTTGAGACAAAAGCAACATATGCCATACCTTCTTTAAACACAGTACTTCCAATATTCACTAAAGCACTATCTACACTTAAACCTTGAGATTTATGAATGGTCACCGCATATGCCAAAGAAACAGGAAACTGTTTTCTGCAGACATGCAAATCTTTTAGAAGCAAAAATCGAGCTGTTAAACGACTAAGTTGTTGTACTTCAGCAATTTCATCAAATTTGATTTTCAAAAATTCAATCCCATCTCAATTTTACCCATTTTTTATTATATACTAATATAACTAATTTTAAAATATACTAATTACTATATTTCTTTCTTTTTATAGTAATTTCCTATATTTTTATTATAAATACTTATATTTATTTTATTTTTAAAGTTACATTTCATATTTTTCATGTAAAATAATAACAAAAGTATATTCAAAAAGAATGCACTGCTAGTGAAACTGCCTGGGTGAATTTGTAAGTGTTTGTTAGAGGCAGATTTACAACACCCTTGTGCCTCTATTACACCGCCATTGCATCACTTTTCTGATGAAGCGGTGGTGCAAAAGATGCGCCATGGTATGTGGTATTTAGAATGTGATGTATCTGGGAGGTGCGTCACATTGTAAATCCTTGCACCAGAAGGAGACATTCCTACATGGGGGGGGGGGGTGGCGTTCCAGTGCAGGAACACCTCCTAAAAGTGGCTGACTGAAATCTACAAGATTTCACTTTGTCACTTTTGGGCTCATGCTGTGTCAAAACCCTGCACTACCTTGAAGCAGGTGTAAGGATTGATACAGCAGTCTGAGCATAGGGCCCCCAGAGCATTGCTGGAGATATGTTCCACTTGCAACATAACTCAAACAAAGCACCACCTTTACAGCACAGATACATCACATACATGTGCCATTTTTGTTCCATGGTACACCACATTGTAAGTACAGCACATCCATAGTGGTGGTGTCACAGAGCACAGTAACTGACATATTCCTGGGGATATGCCAGTTATTGTATATGTGCCCATTAGTGTCTTAGGGCCAGATGTAAGTGAGGGACATTTACCGACTCATAAATACCTAATTTTACCGATTCGGTATTTATGAATCGGTAAATATGAAGGTGGGAGATGTAGGTATTTTTTAAAATAGAAATACCGAATCGTTAACATTCGGTATTTACCGATTCGGTAAATACCGAATTGGTATTTCCTATTGATTCCTATGGGCTGTGAAGCCCATAGGAATCAATGGGAAATACCGATTCGGTAATTACCGAATCGGTAAATACCGAATCCTGCCAGGGTGCAGGGGGTGTCACTTTGACACCCTCTAGCACCCCAAATACAGGCATGTGTGACATGTGGCACACAGACATGCCCTAAGGGCATGTCTGTGTGTCACATGGCACAGGTGTGCATGCACAGATGTGCATGCACACCTGAATTCGGTATTTTACCACCCAATAGGATTGGGTGGTAAAATTCCGACTCTTAAGGGCCTGTGGCACTCTTAGGAGTGTCACCTACATCTGGGATTTACCGAATCGGTAAAAATACCGATTCGGTATTTTACAGAATCGGTAAATGTACCGAATCGGTAAATTTACCGATTCTGTAAAATGTTGGCCCCTACATGCCAAATCCTAAATACCGGTCGTAACGGCCGAATTCGGCCGTTACCGACCGGTATTTCGTGACCTACATCTGGCCCTTAATGTAGTGAATGGATTACTACATACCGATGAATGAGTCACTACAAAACTAAAACAACAGTGACAGACGGTTTGGTGGAAGTGTAAGGATACAAACTGGTAAATTGAACGTATAGAAGACAAATTTGCAAGTACATAGAAGACTGCATACATCGTCTATAAGGGTTTGAAGCAGTCTATGCCCTAAGGCCTATTTTAATGCATGAGTACTTAGGTAGTGAGTGGATGATTACAGTTCTGCAAGGAAAGAACCTGATTGAATTTATAACAGCCTCAGTTTTACCACAGTATACAGATAAACACATACTGCTGAATGGCTCAATACAATATTGAAACAGTAGTGTGAGAATGTTTGCTGGACGTATAAGGATACACATTAAGGAATTGAACGTATAAAACATAAGTTTGCTGGTGCATAGAACAGTGCATGCACAATCTGTAGAGGTTTGAAACAGCCTATTGACTAAGGCCTCTTTTAATACATGAGTATCTAGATACTGACTAGATCATTACACTTCCGCAAAGAAAGTTCCTCACTAAATTTATTACAGCTTCAGTTTTACCACGGAACAATGGAAAAGAACATACTGCTGACTGGCTCACTACAATACTAAAACAGCAATGTCAGAGTCTTTGGAGGAAGTATAAGGATACAGACTGGGGAATTGAAGGCATAAAACACAAGTTTGCAGGTGCATACAAGACTGCATGTATACTCCATATGGATTTTAAGCAATCCATACCCTCAGACCCACTCTGCATATTTTAAATCAATACAAACATTTAAAGAATATATAACTGAATCTATAAGTGCTTCACTTTTAGTACAATAAATACATTAGTAGATAGTGCTCAAACCTTTATTATTTTTAAACAATACATTTATTCTATTAACATCTCATAATTTAACACACATTCCAATACAAGTTCATCAGATATGTCATACAGATCAATTCCCTCGTTAGCAGTTTCCGAATTAATTTGTTCTAAAGTTTCAACATAATTTAATACTTCCAGAAGTTCTCCATCAAAGCTTTCCTCTTAGAAATCACACCTCATGTCTGCAGCACTAATTTCCCCTTCTTCACTCTCATTGCCTGTGACAGATACGATTAGTTCTTCAATTATACTCAAGAAAATATCCAAAATCTCCTCAGTATGAGGCTGTTCTCTTTCCATAATTTTTCCTTAATGTTCTTGCTCCTTGTATAAAAATATAAACAGTTAATGTTATCACTTTTCGTAATATATAATACAAAAGTACAGTTTTCACCTATTTTGGCCTCCAAAAAATACTATATAAATACTATTATCTAATAACTTTCCATTAGTAGAGTTTTAGTCCTTTGCAAAGTCATATAAATATAATTACTTATAAGGATATCCTGTTCTTAGCTTTTCTTAAATTTGGAAACCAGTCACTCCTTATGACTATAGGAAAAGACTCAGGCTGTTATAGTAAAATACACTACTAAAAAATGTAGAATATGTCTATTCACCATACCCATTCCAAAATAGTAAATGTGTTTTACTAAAATCCAAAGGATACTATTCATTGTCCAGAATAACACTGTGTATCTGTGTATATTTAGAAACCATTTTTGAATACTTCATGTGTTTACTCTATCTCTATTCCTCATCTATAACTTAGTCTATCTCTACTAATTACCAACCCCATCGACTTTCGAACTAGCCTCTCCTCTAGTATTTATCTGTAACCTTGTAGCTTGCGGTTCTTTATTTTTCTCACTGCTTATAACCTATATTTACGTAACATTCATTAACCTAGGCCTCTCAGTTTATTGTCTATTTTTTATATTATTAATTTCCTTGTGTTCTTCTATTAACCTTTCTTTATGCAGTTGCTTGTTATCTATTCTGTCAATCCTTGAATATCTTGTGTTTTGCACTAATGTTCCTTCTTAATTCAAAAGTCTTTCAAGTATTCCTTACTCAATGTGTTCTTTTCCCTTAAGACCTTTCTTAACACGAATTTTATCGTTTCTTGTTTTAAGTTAGAGAAAATACATCGACTGAGTACATTCAATATTGTCTATAATGTCACGTAAGTTTACTTACTCACTAACTTGTCATACAACGTTCTTTAACTCTCACAGAAACATTTGCACTTTCTCTTCAGGAATGTCGAAGAAGTAATTGAAAACAAATTAGGGCTGGGAATGGCAGCGGTGGTTCTCCAATGCTCGAGCCATGAGCCCATAGCAAAGTAGCTGATCGCAATATCTGCATTTAATAACGCCTTTATTAAAAGCAGGCTGAATGTTAGGAATCAGCTCTTGTGATTGCTCCCTCCCTGATGCAGTTTGTCCTCCGGTTGAAGTAGAGGCCCATCACTGGGAACCTCTCGTGCCAGAGCCCTGACACTTTCCCGGGCAAAATTCTGGGGGTGCCTCCTCTCCACATGGCGAATCATTGTGGAGTTACCAAAAGAATATTTCTTAGTGGGGTCACAGGACAGTGTGACAAATCCTGCACTCCACTTTTGGAGCATTTACTTTCTTCTGGTCATCAGGAATAGAAAAAAACTTCCAAATAAAGTGTTCTTTTACTTTCGGCTGAGGAGCCTCTTCATCAAGAAATTCATTGGAGTCATCTTCACTGCTGGATGGTCTGGCAGCCATGATAATCCAAGATTTTATTCCCACAAAGATCCGACAGCAAAAAGGCAGGTCTTGCAGTCACAAAAGTGAAAGAAGAAGTGAAGGAAATGGGTGGGGATTTCATTCTTTGTAAAAAAAACTGTTAGGAACCAATGAAAAGAGTTATTTTAAGGTCACATGACTTGACGCGATTACGCTACACACACCGGAGCGCTTCCGGGGGCGCTTATGCGACACAAACGTAGGTGCTTCTGGGGGCGCTTAGGCGGCACGAACGTGGGCGCTTCCAGGGGTGCTTACGCGGCGCGCCTGAGTGACGTTGTGCTAGCTTTACGGAAATGCAAAATCATTTTCATTTCGTAAATCTAAAATAATGCTTTTTTAAGTATGGTACTGAATGTCTTGCATTATTATTTAGTTTTCATACATATTTTTTTTTACAAACGCAGAATTAGCGCTTTGGCTGCGCTCTCGGAAGAGCTTACCGGTGCGCGCACCCTGAGTGCTACAAGACAAAATGATACGGGTAAGCTCGCCAGTGCGCGCACCCTGAGCGCCCCAGGAAAAAATGATAACAACAAATAAACATTTCAATTTTTTTTTTAATTATTAAAAATTAATACTTACACAAAACAGCAAATAAAAAAAATAAAAAATCGTAGGTTACAAACTCGATGTAGAAAGGAATTCGCTTTTAAAAAACCTTTGAAATTCAGTGAAAAAACCATAGGTTTCACAAATGGTATAGTTAGGAATTAGCTTTTAAAAAACCTTTGAAATTCACTAAAAAACCATAGGTTTCACAATCGTTATAGTTAGGAATTAGCTTTTAAAAAACCTTTGAAATTCACTGAAAAAACCATAGGTTTCACACCAGTTATAGTTAGCTGAACAGTTTACTCATACAAAACCATTGAAATTCCCACGTTATAGTTAGTTTGACTCACTATAACTCGCGCGCCCGCAATCCACTGCTGATGATGTCACATATTACATCATTCATGACATGGTCAGTGACATCACTGATGACATCTTAAATGACATCACTGATGACATCACTGATGACATCATCCAATGACTGTGTGTTTCTGTAAAGTTTAAATATGTTTTACATATTGAAGAATGAGTGTATGTATGAGCCGTGGCATCAGAGGGAACATCTTCTATGTCAATGAAATGAATATCGGCGAGGGGTTTAAAATGGCGTTTGAAATTTTGCACAAACTGACACTGACGAAGCTTAACTGCGAAACGCGTCTGTCGGGGGTGAAGGGGGTTTGGGGACAAAATAAACTTTAAATATCTGACACCGGAGTGCTGGCCGTTTTTTCTGACGAAAACTGGTTGGATTGAGTGTTTGCATCGTAAGCGCCTCACCTGCGCTGGCTTTGAGCACCCGTGATGCTGTGGAGCGACGGCGGTGAAGGACCTGTGTGCAAAAAATATATATATATATATATATATATATATACACATATATATTTTCTCTCCGCAAGTCCCCTCTGCTTCCAGGAACTACTCGGACACTCCAATAGATGCAAAATTATTCACCCACGTTATAGTTAGCTGGACATTTCTCTCATACAAAACCATTGAAATTCCTCCGTTATAGTTAGTTCAGCTGATGACGTCACATATTACATCACTCATGACATGGTCAGTGACATCACTCATGACATCACTGATGACATCTCAAATTACATCACTGATGACATCATCCAGTGAATGTGTGTCTTTCTGAAAAATACATATTTTTAATATATGTATATCTACAGTTCGATGGAAGAATAAATGGATAAATAACTGTATAAATGGATTTCTTTTTGAAAAATTGATTGTATAACTGACTTATTAAGTGTATCTTAGTGAAAACATGTATTAGCGAGTGATGTTTAAATATGTAAATATCTGTATGAGTGTCTCACTTTGTGTATAAGTGGCTACATGAGTGTCTATATGGGTTATTAGTTGGTTTTTTGAGTATCAGTATGAGTTTCTGTATGGTTTGGTTTGGTGGGGGGTATTACTTAGCGCACAGATGCATGAACGACTGACTCACTGTTTGTATGTGTTTTGAAGACAGGATGTGTGCAGGACTGTATGGGTGGATGAGTGTGTGTATGGTGTGTTAGTAAGTGAATGACTGTCTCAATAGTGTCTTTATGACTAACTACATATGTTTTAAACTAGTATATGGGGGTATTGATGTATATAAGTGAGCATATGTGAGAGTGAGAAATTGGAAGAGTTCCTGTATAAATAAGTATGTGTTTCTATAAGTGATTGTTTAAGAGAGTATGTGTACGTTTCTGTAGAAGTAAGAGTAGTGGTGTGTGTATAGCTGTATATGCAAGTAAATTTATGTTTTATAGTTTATATGCATGTGTGAGTATGTGTGTGAGTAACTCTATGGATGAGTGTCGGTGTGTAACAGGATGTATAGGTATATGAGTACATATGATGAGTGAGTACATGTATGAGTGACTATATAGAACTGTTGGTGAATGAGTGGATCTGTATGTAGATTTTGGAATTACTGAATAGGTTGTTGTAACTGGTATTGGTATCTCCATTGTTTTGACATTTTTAGTTTCTATCACAATATTTGCACTTTCTCTTCAGGAATGTCGAATAAGTAATGGAAAACGGGTCTGAACTCCGTAACGTCTTCGGTGAAGTGCGCACTCGTTAGTGAGCGCGAGCCTCACCAAGGATTCCCCAAAACAAGCCGCGGCCCGTGGAGGGAGTTGCGGTGGGGCAGGCAGGCGGGGCGGGGGACTGGCAGGGTGGGGGGTGATAAACAACGGAATCTGGATGATTGCAGGTAAGTAAACAATTAAATTAATAAAAGGAAGTTCGTTCCGCGCCCTGCTTCGCATTTTGCGATGCAGGGCGCGCTACGAAATTCGTTTTATTAATTTAATTGTTTACTTACCTGCAATCATCCAGATTCTGCTCTTTATCACCCCCCCACCCTGCCCCTCCCCCGCCCCGCCTGCCTGCCCCACCGCAACTCCCTCCACGGACCGCGGCTGACAGTTACTTGTACTTACCTTAAGCATAATAAATAATAAAAAAAATTATATATTATAAAATCATCACCTGTGGAAGACACAAAAAAATACAGTTACAATATATATTTTACAACGCAAAATAATTGTTAAACCATTTCATTTGCCTTTTTTGCTGTTCTCAGAATATATTGAATTTTACTAGAAACAGTGAGTTCAATAGTACTCATCACATAACAGCGGGCAAAAAATAGACAATCAATAAGATTATCTTAAAAAACCCATTCAACATTCTCATTAACCATCTAAAAAATATAAATAAAACATATCTTAAATGTTTTTTTCTAAGAGCAATTTCTAACGTAAAAATGACACATCTCAAACAATTATAAAATAACAAAACATTATGATTAATTTTCATACACTGTAAATAATGTTACTTACAAATATATGCTGACGAAATACACAACAACAAGTCCTTTATGGTTTCATTTACTTTTCCACCCGGCCAAATAGTATGCATCAAATCCTTAGTTTGGAAATTGTTCAATAGTAATCCTGAGCATCCGCCTCCCAGTATTCTGATCCACAACCACCGACATCATCTACGGGTCCCCCAGGACTCATCCATCAGTCTGACGCTGTTCAACATCTACATGGCCACCCTCACACAAATAGCCCTCCATCACAACTTCAACAACATCTCCTACACAAACAACACCCAGCTCATCCTCTTCTTCACCAAGAAGCCACATACCACCAAAAGCAACATCCACAACACAATGAAGGACGTCACCAACTACATAAAGATCAGCGCTGTAAACATAAACTCGCACAAGATGAAGGTACTCATCCTCACACCCACCCCCTCAGCCTCAGACAACTCCTGCTACCTGACTACACTGTGAACAGTACCAACACCTACCAACCATGTCCACAACTTAGGATTCAACCTCAACTCCTCCCTCTCCATGTGTTACCAAGTCTACACCATCTCCTCGTACTGCTATAACACCCTCCACATGCTCCGCAACATTTACAAGTGGATCCTAACCAAAAGAAGAAGAACAGTGACACAGGCCCTCATCAGCAGCAGACTACACTGTGGCAACAAACTCTACACAGGAATTACAGCTAAACACCTACAACAACTACAACAAAACCAAAAGACCTCCACCTGAGTAATCATCAATGTCCCCTGCTGCAGCCACATCACCAACCACCTGATACACCTACACTGCCTCAATATCAACAAAAGGATCACCTTCAAGCTCTTCACCCCCACTTACAAAATACTCTACAACACCAGACTAATCTACCTTAACAGCAGTAATCCTAAATGGCAAATTTTGATCCTAAAATTTTGCCTTTAAAAATATCAGGTAAGAATTTGGTAACTCTTTGGGCAAACGTTGCTTAAAAACTAATTGACTATCATTACAATGTATCCAACCTTTCAGACATTTTAAATAAACAATATAATGTCCAGATGAGGTAGAAGGTCCATCATAACAAATAATTGCAACAGCTACAAAAGTTCTTCCTGATATTGGACATTGACCAGCTACAAAATTTTTAATTAAAGTTTCCAATTTTCTTCCATCAGCTCTACAACGTTGCAGCATTAAAATAACATACTGTCCATATCTTTGTATAAGTAATGTTGATGGCATTTCTGATTTACATTGGATACACTCCATGTTTTTACTCTAATTAGATTGTTAAAATGCACTGATTCACAGTCAGGTAAAGTCAAATATATGAATCTTTCAGTGTCTATGTTAGTGCTACATGTAAACAAACAATTTTGACAGTCATGTTGCCATTTATAAGAAAGGCCAAAAAGGTTTTCAACATCTATACCTTCATCTTCAAGTACACCAAGCATAAACATTAAAAATTCCTGACAATCTTGCTGAATATTCTGCGTAAATTGAGTACAACCAGAACATATGTCCAAAACATTTCGAATATCAGAAAAACTTTGTATTTTACTTTTACCACTACTACATTTCTCATAAACAGAATTCAACAATGAATAGAATCTTTACTCCCGATTTTCTACAATTTGCTGTTGCAAACTTTCAAGAAAAAAAACATTATCAACTACATTAGCATAGCAGTTGACACCACAACTATTTTCAAACCGATAACCAACATTCTCTTCAACACTGTCCTTTCTCTTTTTGCTTGCAGGTGCAACCTCATCATGTATTTTTTCTTTCTCTACAGTTTCACTACCGATATTCTCAAATCTTCTTCTTCTACATACCACACACTTTTCAAATACTGGATATTGACCTAAATTGGGTGCATATTCTCTTCTTAACCTATTATACTCCTTCACAGAATTTGCATCTGCACTAACCTTTGTCTTATCATTATCAATCAAGTACAATCCAGATAAAGTTCTCATTTGAGACAAAGCAACATATGCCATACCTTCTTTAAACACAGTACTTCCAATATTCACTAAAGCACTATCTACACTTAAACCTTGAGATTTATGAATGGTCACCGCATATGCCAAAGAAACAGGAAACTGTTTTCTGCAGACATGCAAATCTTTTAGAAGCAAAATTCGAGCTGTTAAACGACTAAGTTGTTGTACTTCAGCAATTTCATCAAATTTGATTTTCAAAAATTCAATCCCATCTCAATTTTACCCATTGCCCCATTTACTAAACCTTTTTCCACATTCAAATTACGTCGTAAAATGACCCAACAGTTTACACATGCATACAAAATCTTTTCTAAACCAGCAGTTTTACTTATCGATTTCTCTAAAGAATCCAATATCCTCATCAACTTTTCACTCACTCAAAATAATAGTGATTCTTTCATGTTCTATTTTATCACTTGCTTCCAATTTTATAATTTCTTCATTTTCCAACTTTAACATTTCTTCATTGAATATAGAACATTCACGCAGTGTTAACATTATGCAGATAACAGATTTGTTTTCTGCAATTCTCATGTATATTTTCGCGGGGACAATATTTTCATTTGGAAACAAATTGGAAAGCAATCATCTCTGTAAAGCTTGTTTGCCATGTTCGGTCATTTTTCTAATTCTTATATCTTGAAGAATACTTCCATAATCAGCATCATTTGCCTGTCGCATATTCGTAATAAGTTCTTTATACTGAAAATATGACCAAATGTTTTACATTTCCAATGCTCCCCAAAGACTTTCTAGTATCTTCATGCACCAATGTTTTAAACACTACTTGTCCTTTTACAGGAGTAAGTTGTAGAAGATCTCCAAAACCTATGACGTGTTTTCCTCCGAATAATACGTCATACTCTGTTTTAAACATTTGATGCATTCTTAATGCACAAAGGCAAGCATTAAGTTTGATACCATGCTTACCTCATCAATAATGAGAAGTTTCATTTTCCTCAACACTCTTAAAACTTCACAAGAAGCTTCTCCAGATAGCTTATGGTATTCTAATTTGTTTTCATGCTCTACTGGTAGCATTAATAAACAATGTAAAGTAATTCCTTTAATATTGTGGGCTGCTAATCCAGTTGGAGCAGTGACAACACAAGACAAATGCGACTCAGTTCTTTTCTGTAGAAAAATTGTGATTACTCTAATTAAAAAACTTTTTCTTGTTCCAGCTTGTCCACTCACATACATACGGATAGGTTCAAATGATGATCAAGAGCACTCTTTTATCTCATGAAGTAATCCATGCTGAATCTGTTCTCTCACTTGCTCATATATTTCTTTATGCTCAAGATTTAGTTGTTCTCCCAAGTTTCCTAAGTTTGTTACATCTTCTTGAGCTTGATACATTCCTGTTTCCACCTCTTCCATAGCAGTTGCTGCTTCATTTTGAACAATTGGTTCTCCTAGTGGGTCCTGACTCAACGGAGCAGAAGTTTCCCTGTCTTGAGAACGATCTCTAGCAATCTCACCTGAAATTGTAGCTTCTTGCTCAATTTCGTCGTTCAACATTTTCACATAATTAGCAAAAACAGGACATTCTATAGTATCTTTAGTTGTATTGAAGGAATCTTCATAGCTCTCAAAAATCTCCAAGTAATTCCAATTCTAAACGCCATGGCATGAAAAGTTGCAAAACAGCTAAATAGTAAAATTCCTTTTTGTCAGGTGTTTCGCAACTCAGTTTACGGTGATTAATCAAATGTCCTTTTCTTTCTTTCACCAGACATCCTTCAGAACCAATCACGGCATATATACCATTATTGATGTTTTCTGTAATATTCCGTTTAAAAATATAGTTTTGCAGCACTTCATAGAGACAAATGTTCTCAAGATGATGACTTCTATTTGGATAATATGTATCCAACATATTTGTTTTCGCAATATCTGTACTTCCTGGCTCTTTTTCAGCTAAATATTCAATTTCTTGTACAGATTTAAGTACTCTGCTTCGTGTTGCGGCAAGACCTAGACTCACCCAAATGATTCTTCTAGATTTGGAGTATAGACTTGCAGATGAAAAGCGATCCGAGCATTCATACGCTCCTATTTCTCGATGAGATAACATCTTCAAACTGTAACTGTATCATTTCTTACTTAGACTCTTCTCGTGGAAAATCTCTTCCCGCTTTCCTTCAATTCCATATTTTCTGACTTTGTTATGTACGATGTCACATATCGAGCAACAGCAATGGAATTGTCTGCAACATATTGAATATCCATATTAGCATTCCACATGGACAAAATGACTGGGTTATAGTCATTTATGTATTTTGACTCTTCATTTCTTCTTAAGTTGTAGGTATTTTTTGGAGACTTTTTTGTGATAGTATGTCGCAAAGATGACATAAAACTGTTCACTCTTCCTTTCGATATTACAGGTCGTGGAAATGCAAAACAGCATTTGGTGTAGAATTTGTCCTTAGATTTGTACTTTCGACGACAGTATTTCCCACAACGATGGCTTTGGAATCGTAAAACTTGTTGTCTTAAGTCCTTATCTTGTGTACTTTTGGGTACATCACATGTAGTATATTCTTCAATAAAAGACAACACAGTATCATCTGAGTCTGTTCCAAATTTGGGAGCATCTTTGATCCATAATAGCATATGTATGTGAGGAGCACTTCTCGCTTGATACTCCTTTCTCCAAAAGAAATCCAGAACCTCTCCAAGAGGAGGATTTTTTTATTGGTGATAAAAGACATCATAGCTTCGAATCTATGATTGAAATACCTGCAGACATTAACAGGATCCAAAGAGCACAATTCTCCAGGTGTCTTGTATTCGATATTTAGTATATTTGGATTTGCCTCTCAAAGAAATTGAAGTAAATCATCCCAAGCATATTCAGCACAGCTTAGAGTAAGAAACCATGTAGGAGTTCCTAAGTTCCTTAGCATACATTTGAGTTCTCCGTGACGAAGGTACGAGTACTCATTAGTACCACGCTGACATGCGATCAGATTAATCAGCTGACATTCCAAAACATTATCTTTCTGCTGTACTTTATCCATAAATTCCTTTGCCGAAACATTTTGCAGATGTACACCTATTTTCAATATGTGGTTTACTGCATAAGAAAGTCCAGACAAATCACTCTCAAACAAAAGATTAAACAAATATGGAATATATTGTTGAAATCTTGGTTCTTCTGCATATAATCTTGATGTCCGGTATTCAGATGCAGGAATCTGCACAGGTCGTTCATCATATCGTCCTCCTTTTCCTGTAGGAAACAACTGAGGGAAACAACGAGCTTCCAAGCTTTTTTCCCATACACTAATGGGACTTCCTTTTGCTTCTTTCATTTGGAATAACTCTATAGCATTCCCCAGTATTTCTTTGTAATGCAGTGGATGAACACTGCAATGTTCGTAGATTTCTTCAGTTCTGGACACATCCACTTTTTCAATTTGTCCAGATGGCAAGTCACTATCTTCTTGTACAGTTATTTCTTCTTCTCCCACATACACATTTTTGTAATATTGTTAATTTTTTACCAGACACAACGTTGCCTTTTTCACTTTTCTAACATCCACTAATTCTTGCCAGATTTTCTTACTCTTTGTAGGAACGCCATTAACAAGAATAACTAAACGTTCATCCTCTACATTTTCTACACCAATAGTTTCAATATTTTTCTTTAAATCTAGAGGCAAATATACAACTCTTCCCTTTAATCCTCTCTGTAAATCTGAAGGAGGCAATTTTCCTGTCTTAGGCTCCATACGAACAATAGCCTGAAATGGATGCACATATTGAATAAGAATAGACTCATAGGTATTTAAATCCATCTGTTCATAAGGAATTTTTACCAGGCCCATAGGACGAGGTGGGGGCCTTGCTATTATCTACAAGGACAAATATCGCACCACACTTGATCCTATAAACTCGGTTAACTGTGAATCAGCGTTTTTTTTCCATCAGTATTAACCCCAAACGGGCATTAAAGGGTATAATACTTTATCGACCCCCTGGCCCCCGTAATTCTTTTCTCTCCTCCCTCTCTGACCTGAGTGACAATGTCATCTGCTCTGATAAATTTACCATATTGGGAGATTTTAATTTTTATCTGGAAGATCAGGACAACCCAGACACTGCCCAACTAATGACCGATTTCGCCAATCTTGGACTACACCAGCTAGTCAAGGGTCCTACCCATCAAGCTGGACACTCCCTGGACGGGCTATTTACTAATGATCCTGACATTACTGTATCAGATATTATTCCAATTTCATGGTCAGACCATAGGGCTATTATCTTTCAATTGGATGCACGATTCTCTACCATTCTGCAGTCCAGACCTCGCACCAAGATAGGTGCCCGGGCCTGGAAAACTGCAGATCTCCCTCAGATGCTGCATTCTTTGGCCTCCTCCTATCCTCAGGGAGGAAATAGCTTACCATCATCAGCCTCAGAGTTCCAGGACTGGATCAGAAGCGCCGCTGATTTAGTGGCCCCAGAGAAATTTATGCAACCAAATAGAGTATCTCCTTCAGCCCCCTGGTATAATGAAGATCTTCGCCTACATCGCCAACATTGTAGGAATTTAGAAAGGCGCTGGAGGAAAGCTTACTGTGACACAGCTAGACAAACTTATAAAGATGCTCTTATGATCTATAAAAAGGCGATCCTGGCTCGGAAAACAGTCTTTTACTCAGCACAAATTGAGACTGCTGCTAACTCTGCCAGAGAACTTTTCGCCGTTGTCACCACCTTGTCCACCCCCTCTACTGGACCTGGAGTGGAGCCCTCGCAGACTTTCTGCAATGAATTGGCTATCTTTTTCACTACTAAGGTTGCAGATATCTACGCTTCATTTGGAAATGATATTAGAGTTCAACATAGAGGTGACAGCAGGAAAGAAATACTGTCACACCCTAATCCCGATTCCTTCTCTTGCTTCTCACCTGTCTCACATCAGGATGTGATCAAAATCATTTCCACCACTAAATCGGGCTCTCCGTTGGACCCCTGTCCCCCGTCCGTGATGCAGAAACTCACAGAAGTGATCTCACTCCCATTGATGGAAATCTGTAATAACATATTCCTAACAGGCCAATTCCCTAGTATCTGGAAGAAGGCTGTTATTAAACCCCTCCTAAAAAAACCGTCCTTAGACCCTACTGCGGTCGCAAGTTATAGACCTATTGCGTGCCTGCCCTTTCCTGCCAAAATATGCGAATACCTGATGAATCAGCAGCTCTCAGAGTTCGTCGAGACTCACCAACTTCTCGACGAAACGCAGTTTGGATTCAGGAGAGGGCATGGAACAGAGACTGCCTTGATAAAGGCCTCTGATGAGATCAGGACGATCATGGATCAGGGAGGGGCGGCTGTCCTTATCCTTTTGGATTTGTCAGCAGCCTTTGACACGGTCGACCATGTCACTCTTGTCGACCGTGTCACAACCCTGGGTATAAATGGTCGGGCTAAGGATCTTATTTCATCCTTCCTGGCAAACCGTACCCAGACAGTAAGGCTTGGAGACTATTACTCTCCCATCTCTGCACTCCCTTGTGGAGTCCCACAAGGCTCCTCGCTAAGTCCCATGCTCTTTAACATCTATGTAGCGGACTTAGCGAGGATAATAAAGGCCTATGGGATACAGTTAACATCGTATGCAGATGATACCCAGCTGGTGCTGGGTATCCATAAGGATGGCCATACTGTAGCAGCCAACTTCCAGAAAGCTATGCTCGAGGTTAGTACCTGGATGGCCATGAACTGCCTCAGGCTTAACTCGGACAAGACCGAGATCATGACATTCGGAAAACTCTCCCCTGAATGGTCTCTCGGTTGGTGGCCAGACAAGCTCGGCCATCCACCTGTCCCAGTGGAAAAAGCCAGAAACCTGGGAGTGATTTTCGACAACAAGTTGGTCTTTGACCTCCATGTTAATAAGGTGGTGTCATCTTCATTTTTCATCTTGAAAAAGATCAAGAAGCTGCTACCTTATCTCCCTCCGTCAGCCGGGAAGACTCTGGTCTCTACCTTAGTCTTCTCAAAAATAGACTACGCGAACGCTCTCTTCCTCCACACTCAGAAGCGTGTCATCATGAAGCTGCAATCCATTCAGAACGCGGCTGCTAGGATGCTTCTTAATATCCCTCGCCGCAAATCTACCACTTCTGCTATTCGCCAGCTTCACTGGCTGAGAGTCGAGAGCCGTGTTAAATTTAAGGCCCTTTGTATTGCCTATAAGGCCATACATGGCACAGGACCCAGATTCTTGATCGAAGCTTTTCAGCTCTACACCCCCAGAAGGCACCTTAGATCGGCCAATACCAGTCTTCTGTCGGTGCCGCGTACAAGATCAGTCACCTGGGGTGATAGGCGCTTTCTTGTGGCCACTCCAAAACTTTGGAACCTTCTGCCAACTGCCATAAAAGCCGCTCCGAATCTGATTAGCTTCCGTAGACTTCTGAAAACATGGTTGTTTAACCAGTGAGAAGATGGTAGGATGATGAACTCTTGTTGCTCCACAGCGCCGAGACACCTTCGGGTATTTGTCGCGCTATAAAAGTTGCGTAAATAAATAAATAAATAAATAAACTCAAGATTATTATGCACAGCTCTAGCAGGCATTTTGTTCTCATTTAATTTGTTATAACAATATTTACAAATATGCTGATCAGAACTCAAATCAAAACAATTCTCAACCAACAAATAAGTTGCAAAATCCTTCCACTCATTATTATTTTCCTTTTCGCTTTTTAAATACAAATCAACACTCCTGGTCTGATTTTTATAATGAATTCGTCGACAACAGATGCAAGAATTATTTGGTATTTCACCTGAAATCACCTTAAACTTTATAATTTCTTGCTCAAAATTTTCTAGACTGCAATGTTCTACATTCTCTTCCACATTTTCTTCTATTAATGTCTCAGTTTCTGCACTGTCTTCCTGAGGACCAAAGTAACTAACCTGAATTTCATCACAAACATTTGTTACACCTGATACAGATCCACGCAAAAGAGCACTGTTCAACTTTATTAACATTAATGCTGGACTTTTTGCATAATACAATGTTCTCACTAATTTCCTCATTTCAGAATGATGTACTGCTAACATCCTGAAATGGTGAAAAACACTTCGACATACTTTTTTAGAAAGACAAGCCAGAGAATGACCTTGCAAACCAGTATTTTCTCTCACTCTGCAAGGGTCTAGTCCTTGCAACATCTTAATCTTTTGTTTAACACTTTTCTTAGTATAGTTACATAAGAAATTACATAAAAAATCCATAGATTCTTGCCGCACACTGCAAATACTACTACAATTCCAAGTGTACATTGGAGCTTTAGGACGTCTCCCTAAAACTTCACCAGCTAACACCTCATCTGCATTTCTAGGAACAATTTTCTCTTTCTCAATAGGACAACCATTTCTAACCTCATAAGCACGGCCACTAGTGTCAACTGCATGCAACAAATCATTACTCTGAAGATAACTTACTTCATTAAAAAAAGGCTCAAAACTTGAACTATATTTCCATTCACCCATAAAAAACTCACAAAAATTACTTCTGTTAATTACTCTTCTCCACTTACTTTTCACCTTCATTAGATGGATTGGCTTATCTAGTGATCTAATTCTATTGATTACTGAAATTAACAATTTTCCTTTCAATCCCAAAGCTTTCTCAACTCCATTTTCTATACCTTTCTTCTACTTATAAAATACTGTTTTTTTCTTACATACCTTAATTTCTTTAATTATATTTGAAACAAAGTTTTCTCTGCACTTGATTTTCCATGATTGTTCTCTTTATTTGTATTTTCTTTTTCGTTGCAAATACACTAATTACATTTATCTGTTTGTGCACACTACTCTTAGTCTTTAATTTTTCCTCAAAAAAGTGTTCCTTGTCTAACCAGGACTTTCTTTCTCTTTGTTAACACATTGCTCTTCATGTAAATCTTGTTGATGACTTCTCTTCAAATACACACTATTCTTTCGTTGTTTCCGCTTTTGAAACTTAGTAGGCATTATACAGTTTTTTCAGTATCAATAAACAGAATCTATAATAAAAGTATATATATAACATTACAAAAATAAATATATCAAATATTCTATTATATTACTTACAAGAACAGAGGGAGGATTATGAGGACAAACGTGGGACTATAAAAATAAAAGGACTTACAACAAAAGAGGAAGGAGTATGAAACAAGGGAAAATATAACCAAAAAGGGGAGTATAAATAGAAACTGCAATATAACGGAATAAAGGAAGTATGAATAAACTGGAAAGTATCAATAGGTAAGGGAGAGTATGAGGAGAAACATGGAAATATGAGGAGAAGACAGAGTATAAGAAGAAAAAAAGAGAGTAAGAGGACAGAGGGGGCACTATAAGAAGAGAAAGAAAGACTCTAAAGAAAAAAGAAGGAATATGTAAAAAGATACGCAACTATAAGAACAAAAAAGGAATACTAGCAAAGGACAGTACGTATAAGGACAGAGAGATCAGTACCAGAAAGCACGAACAATGTCAGGAAAACTGGAGCAAAAGGAAAAAAGGGGTAAACAATAACAGAGGATACAGTCTGAGGTGAAAAGAAGGAGTATAAACAGATGGAGGATTATAAAGAGTGAAAAGTGTATGACGAAAGAGGCAGAAGTATGACAAGACAAACAAATATAAAGAGAGAGGTCAGTATGAAAAGACAGAGAATATGAGGAAAGTGCTGCAGAGTGCATACAGTGAAACAAGGAGCAGTAACAGATGTGAGCAAACAATATGAACAGATTTAAGAAGTATAAACAGAGAGGACAGGAAAGGAAAATAGAAAAGAAATATGAAGAAACAGTGGAATATATGAACACAGAGAGAAGGAATATAGGACAAAAGGCAATATAAGAAAAACTCAGTAGTAAGAGAACACATTAAGAAGTAAGAGAAGAGAGAGGAGAATATGAAAACAGGGAGCAGTATAACAACAGGGGGTAAAATGAGGAGAAAAATGTCACAATAAGAAAAGACGACAATATTGGCAGAGAGTGCAAAGTATAAGGAAAGACAGAAGAAATGTGAGAACAGACACAAGAGTATTAGAAGAAAAAGAAAAGTATGAGAAAACAATAGGGAATGCCTGCAAAGAACAGCAAGAATAAGAAGAAACATAGAATATAACAACAGAAGAGTATATATGAAGAAAGACGAAGCAATGTAAAAAGACACAGAGACAAAAATATAGAGAAAATACAAATATAAAGGAAGACTGACCGTATAAGCAGAGAGGGAGTACTACGAGAAGACAGTAACAACTATGATGACTGTGGTGAATATAAAGACAAGAGACAATATAAACAGTAGGACAAACATGCAAATATAGGAGCAAGTATGAAAAAAAAGTATAAAAAGAAAACAGAATATAAGAAAAAGAAGATAGTATAATGAGAGAGAAAGGAGTAAGACAAGAGAGGAGGGAGTATGACAAGAGAGTGTAGAAAATATGCAAAAAGGAGCGAATATGAGGGCATATTATCAAGCCAGGGTGATACAATTATCGCAACTTTATCGACAGGAAACTGCCGCTAAAGTGGCGATAATGGGCTTGATAATATGCTCTATGAAATTCCAATCGGAGCTCATGTTAGATGTGAAGAACATCTAACATGAGCTTCGATTGGAATTCCATAGAGCATATTATAAAGCCCATTATCGAAACTTCATCGGCAGTTTCCTGTCGATAAAGTGGCGATAATTTTAACGCCCAGGCTTAATGATATGCCCCATAGGGGCATATTTTCAAGGACCGCTGTTAACATTACTGCCGTTTTATCAGCAGGAAACTGCCGATAAAACGTCGATAATGGGCTTGATCATACGCCCTTGTTAATTCCCATAGAAGCCCATATTCTGCTTTTAACATGGGCTTCAACGGGAATTAACAAGGGCGTATTATCAAACCCATTGTCGCTGTCTTATCCGCAGTTTCCTGCCGATAAAACGGCGATAATTTAAACACCGGTCCTTAATAATATGCCCCATAAATCCTTAATGTACAGACATGCACAGTGTGATATTACACAAAAAAATGAGACCATGTATTTTACCATTTACTACTGAAAAACGTTTAACGGACTATACATATTCCATGTATATAATTAATACATATCAGTGAACAACACTGACTCATTTTCCAAATACATATGCATTTTACTACATTATGTCTGCCACTGTTACATCAAAAAAACTAACACAATAAAACATCAAAGACGCACAAGGGGCTAGTAAATATGCCCAAACTATATACAGAGGCAGAGAAACGAGAAAGAAGACAGAACAGGGAGTATCAAGAAAAAAATGAAATAAGAAGAAAGACAGAAGAAAATGAAGAGACAGAAGAAATAAGAGGAGAGACAAGAAAATATAAACAAAAAGAACGACACTATGAGCACACAGTACAATATAAGAAAAAGACAGTAGTACCGAGAAACAGAAAGGAGTAAGAGGAGAGAGAGGGAAGTATAAAAACAGAGGCTACAAATTATTGAAAAAAGTGACAAATATAGGGGCATATTGTCAAGGACCGGTGTTAAAATTATCGCTGTTTTATCGGCAGGAAAATGCTGATAAAATGGAGATAATGGGATTGATCAGCCGCGGCCCGTGGAGGGAGTTGCGGTGGGACAGGCGGGGTGGGGGAGGGGCAGGGTGGGGGTGATAAACAACGGAATCTGGATGATTGCAGGTGAGTAAACAATTAAATTATCAAAACTATTTCGTAGCGCGCCCTGCATCGCAAAAAGCGATGCAGGGCACAGAACGAAGAGGCATATTATCAACAAAAGGCGATACATTATCACCGCTTTTATCGGCAGGAAACTGCCGATAAAGCGGCGATAATAGGCTTCATAATAGGCCCATGTAAATTCGCAAAGCAGCCCAGGTTCTGGTGTTAACCTGGGCTTCCATGGGAATTGACAAGAGCATATTATCAAGCCCCATATCGCCGCTTTATCGACAGTTTCCTGCCGATAAAAGCGGCGAGAATGTATCGCCTTTTGTTGATTATATGGCCCGAAATTCGTTTTATTAATTTAATTGTTTACTTACCTGCAATCAACCAGATTCTGCTCTTTATCACCCCCCACCCTGCCCCTCCCCCGCCCCGCCTGCCTGCCCCACCGCAACTCCCTCCACGGACCACGGCTGCCTGCCGATAAAACGGCAATAATTTTAACACCGGTTCTTGATAATATGCCCGTCAGTGCCATATTATCAGTAAAGGGCGATACATTATCACCGCTTTTATCGGCAGGAAACTGCCGCTAAAGAGGCGATAATGGTCTTGATAATATATCTTTGTGATTTCCCATAGAAGCCTAGGTTAACACCATAACCTGGGCTTCTATGGGAATTCACAAGGACATATTATCAAGCCCATTTTCATCACTTTACCGGCAGTTTCCTGCCGATAAAGGCGGCGATAATGTATCGCCCTTTATTGATATTATGGCCCATAATCCCTTAATGTACACAGACGCACAAACTGATACTAAACAAAAAAGCATAACAGCATGCATTATGGCAAAACACATTTACTACTATAAAATGTTTAACAATGGACGAATACAGGGGCATATTATCAAGACAGGCGATAACATTATCGCCGCTTTATCTGCAGTTTTCTACCCATAAAGCGCCGATAATATTATCGCTTGTCTTGATATACCCCATAATTCTTACAAAGATGCACCGCACACATTCCCATACAACTTATCAACTCACCTTTCAAATTGATTTCTAGATTAAGAAGAATACCACTCACACAGTGGATATTCTTATACAGAGTCTCTCTAGTTCAGTGTTTCTAGCAGAACCGTGAAATTGAAAATTTTCCCTCTCATTTTACACATACATTCATATAATTAACCAATTAAAATCCTGCACACATTAATTCCAAAGAAAACACACATTTCTATTGGTTTAACATTCCAAACATTTCCAACTGACATAACTTTCAACCCTTCCCCCATTCCACAATCTGTCAGTTACCATAGAATCACTTCAGGGAACACCTAACTCAGCACACAGCTGAAAAGTTCATCATACATTGTTGCAAATTAAAACAGCAAGTATGCTTGACTTGAGAATATACCAGCTTATCTTATGTAACGTTCTTTTCTATCAGTTTTTCTTAACCAATAAAAATAAGGCTTTTAAAAAACAGAAACATGCATCCTAGTTTTCTATAAAATGTTGTCAAACAACCAATCATTTCTTTTCTTTTTTCAAAACTGCATGTCGTCTGCCATTTTAGAAAAATCTTACTTTTCAAACTGCCATTTCATTTGCAGAGACCATCAGAGTGCATCCAGACCTCTCTTCAAAATGCTTACAGTGTGGATTGTGGGACACAGCTATATTTTCTGGAGCCAAAGGTACGCACAACAGAAAAGAATTCACAAGGACCTAGGTTTACCAAATGTAGACATTAAATGGATTGGACAGAGAGGATTAAAGTGGCACCAATTGATGCCATTGGTGAAATCCTTTTTACATCTCCAACACCCTGACCTCATAATTGTGCACTGTGGTGGCAATGACCTAGGCACTTTGACTGGGGTTGGTCTGGAAATGCTTATGAAGGACACTTTTAGAGAATTGATGGCACTTTTCCCCCAAACTGCCTTTGTCTATTCTAATATATGCCAAAGGCAGAAATGTAACTGGTCCAACCACTATTGTCAACAGATTGAAAAAGCTAGGAAACATGTGAATAAATCTGTTTCTGCCTTTCTCCGAGACTATTGAATGGGGTCCATTTACAACAACAATCTGTGTTTCAATATGCATGGCATCTATAGGAGAGATGGTGTACATTTTACAGATGAGGGGAACAGGGTCTTCCTCATAAACTTAAGACTCTGCATCGGTACTTACTTGTAGGTACTAAAATCTCTCAATAAACACAAGGGCTCTTTTTAGAGCCACACAACACATACAAAAATACATTTCATAAATATCTAAAATTATTTTTATTTTTCTTGCTTAGGTTCGCTTACAGGACGACTTCCCATATTCCAGCTGTACGTCGTCCATACGTGCTTGGTAAACGTACGATAAATCTACCATGAAAAAAATAGCCTTTATCACTCATTTTCTATAATTCCCGAGGACCCCATCCCACGGGGCTCAAATCTAACGTTGCGAACCGTGGGAACAGCCCCCCAAGGCCTCCACGATCCCAGCCGGTTCCCCACTTCCTGCGGGAGCCGGCATTGCTATTCCTCACAGAGAGCAGCTTACATGCTTACATTCTAATTTCAAACATGATTTCAACAGTTTGTTATACATTTTATAAAATAATATAGTACTGCACGCTAAAGCAGAAAAGTCAGCACAATTATGATAGAATACAAAATAGAAAAAAAATATTTATACTTCTACACACAACAAACTCGTAAGCAGAGTACACAGTTTAATTTAATAGCACCCTACCACAACTAGTTTTTGAAACACATTCTACAATAAAATGTGTCACAAAATAGGCTACATACATGGTGAGTCTATAACGTCACATAGAAAAAAGAAGGCCACTCTTACGTTACCAGGAAAACACAACAAAAGTACAAGGCCCAAACTTCCATTGTAGTAATTTCTTAGTTGCAGGTCTAGTTATCAGATCGACACACACACACTCACTCATGGCTGGTATACACCCACACCACACCCATTCAGCATCCGTCACTACACACGTGACCCTATCTATAAAAAAGATGGAGCGCACGTGTTGTACGCCATTTTAGAGTTGTTCCCAAAGCACTGAACAAGTGGCCCACTACTACATGCGTGGCCTCTTTGATCACTGAGTTAGTGGTGCCCCGAAGCACTGAGCGGGTGAAGAACCTGCGATGATGATGATTATGGGAGCACAAGTATGTCGTTAGCTATAGAGATATCAAGACTCGGCACCATATATGAGACTTCTTTGTTGGAGATCGTGACTACATCATGAAGAAACTGTTGTTTCCACAAAAGGTGAGCAGTGACACTTGAGTACGCATCAGAAGGAGTCAGACGGTTGTAGCTGACTACATAAAAGAAAAGCGACTTGAATTTTAGACGAACGCACTCCTACATAATGTATTAATTTACATGTTTAATTTTTTTTCCCAATAGCAGTAACGTTTTTATAATCGCTGAAATGTCCGGAATATATTCACAATACCAACGGGAACATATTATCAAGGACCGGTGTTAAAATCATCCGCGGCCTCTGGAGGGAGTTGCGGTGGGGCAGGCAGGCAGGGCGGGGGAGGGGCAGGGTGGGGGGTGATAAAGAGCGGAATCTGGATGATTGCAGGTAAGTAAACAATTAAATTAATAATACGAATTTCGTAGCGCGCCCTGCATCGCAAAATGCGAGGCAGGGCGCAGAACGAAATTCCTTTTATTAATTTAATTATTTACTTACCTGCAATCATCCAGATTCCATTGTTTATCACCCCCCACCCTGCCCCTCCCCCGCCCCGCCTGCCTGCCCCACCGCAACTCCCTCCACGGGCCGCAGCTGCTTAAAATTATCGCCGTTTTATCTGCAGGAAACTGCCGATTAAACGGCGATAATGGGCTTGATAATACGGCCTTATTATTTCCCATAGAAGCCCATGTTAACACCAGAACATGGGCTTCTATGGGAATTAACAACAGAGAATTATCAAGCCCATTATCGCTGTTTTATCGCCAGTTTCCTGCCGATACAACGGCGATAATTTTATCACTGGTCCTTGATAATAGGCCCCCTGGTACGTAGAAATATGACAATAAACTTCTATATAAGCCCGATGTTATCTAACTCCAAATTAATATAGCAACAATTACCAATCATAACATCTTTCTTTTAATTTCTTTTAGATGTACAACTTCACGATGGATTATGTAACAAGGACGACGGCAATAGCACAAGGTGAGCAAAGAAGCTTGTTTCTGAAACAAATAGTTATTTGTAAAAGGAGAGAATCTATAGTATGCAGCAGGCCCACAAAACACACATTGGACTACCGAGGCTTCAGATAGGATGACATACCTTCCTGCGCCCACACACAGTCACACCCGAGTACGTCACAGGTCTTTTAAACACATTTTGCTTATTAATGAGGCTTTGATGTAACCCCCCGCTTACAGCCCCTGCAGCTCCACTCTTCTTTTTGCTTGAACTTAAGCCCCCCCCCGCAAATTGTCTCCCACATTTTAATGTCCTTTTCCTCTTTCTCTTTCTTACTCTCTCACTTCGTTTCTCTTTCTTTTTTAAAGCTTTGGATGCTACTATCTCCACGCTGCTGTATACAACCTTATCTGAATTGAAGTAGTTACCTGTCTTGATTACAGTGAATACTTCTTCCACACGTAGAGCACCATCTTTCAATCACCCCAATGACACTAGGTGACAAAGAATTGATGGCCATATTATGAAGCAAGGGCGATACATTATCGCCGCTTTTATCGGCAGGAAACTGCCGATAAAGCGGCGATAATGGGCTTGATAGTATGCCATTGTGAATTCCCATAGCAACCCAGGTTCTTCTGTTAACCTGGGCTGCTATGGGAATTCACAAGGGCATACTACCAAGCCCATTATCGCCGCTTTATCAGCACTCTCTTGCCGATAAAAGTGGCGATAATTTATCGCCCTTGCTTGATAATATGGCCCTTTGTTTCCTAAACAACAACAAATTATTTGTGAAAGGAAAGACTAGGTACTCTGCAGCAGCTTCACTGTGTAGAAATGTATAATTACCTCTGAGCAGGAACAACAGATAGGTTACAACATTCTGTAAAACAGATCTACAAGCTTATTACGCCACTTTTATGTCACTTTTAACATGAGGAAAGTAACGCAAGGAGCTAGTAAATCTGCGTCTGACTTTTCGAGAAAAACTCTCAACTCCAAACTCTACGACTTAATGGGCTGCAACAGTCTAAGTACGGAATATTAAGAACCCACATCAAAATTCACTTTTGACAGTAGTTTCGCAACTCAGTTTACGATGATTAATCAAAATGTCCTTTTGTTTCCTTCACCAAACATCCTTCAGAAGCAATCACGGCCTATCGAGCAACAGCAAAGGAATTGTTTGCAACGTATTGAATATACTTTGACGTATAGAAGCAGAGTTCAAGTCAATTGGTGAACTCCGGTGGCCGCACTATTTATACAAGGTAACCACTGCAGCCTACATATACAATGCCTTCATAGCAATTCATTAGAAATAAGTCGGCATATTGACAATCCCGTTATGCCACTTTTGCGTCAGTAACGCAGTAGGCACTTCCATATAGACCCACTTGAATGCGGCACTATAACAAGTGAAATGTACCAGGCACACTGCACTCGTAAAACCGTAGTCTTACCTTTATTTGTAAAAGGAGAGAGTGCGTAGTGTACAGCAGCTTCTCTGTGTAAAACCTATAATTACCTCCGAGCACTGACAACAGATAGGTTACAACAGTCTGACAAACAGATCTACAAGCTTATTACGCCACTTTTGAGTCACTTTTAACATGGATAAAGTGACGCAAGGAGCTTGTACATCTACGTCTGACTTTTCAAGAAAAAATCTCAACTCCAGACTCTGTGGGACAGTTTTAATGTTGTTTTCTCTCTCTTTCTCTCTCTCTCTCACTCTCTGTGACATAATTTCTCTTTCTCTCTTAAACTTATAGACACTGCTGTCTGCTTGCACATGTAGGAGAGCAGCCCAACTGAAGTTGTGAATTCCACTGGCTGAAGTGTTTGGCCGCAGTGTTTATACAACTGTAAGCACATAGGCCTAGATCTACAAAGCCTTCATAACAATGCATTAGAAATAAGTCGGCATATTTACAATCCCGTTATGCCACTTTTGCGTCAGTAACGCAGTAGGCACTTCCATATAGACTTCACTTGAACGCGGCACTATAACAAGTGAAATGTACCAGACACACTGCACTCGTAACACTGTAGTGTTACCTTTATTTGTGAAAGGAGAGTCCGTAGTGTACAGCACCTTCTCTGTGTAAAACCTATAATTACCTCTGAGCAGTGACAACAGATAGGTTACAACAGTCTGACAAACCGATCTACAAGCTTATTACGCCACTTTTCTGTCACTTTTATCATGAGGAAAGTGACGCAAGGAGCTTGTAAATCTACGTCTGACTTTTCAAGAAAAAATCTCAACTCCAGACTCTGCAAGACAGTTTTAATGTTGTTTTCTCTCTCTCTCTTCCTCTCGCTCACTCTCTGTGACATCATTCCTCTTTCTCTCTTAAACTTATAGACACTGCTGTCTGCTTGGACGTGTAAAAGAATTGCTCAAAACAAGTTGTGAATTCAACTGGCTGAAGTGTTTGGTCGCAGTGTTTATACAACGGTAAGCACAGAGGCCTAGACCTACAAAGCCTTCATAGCAATGCATTAGAAATAAGTCGGCATATTTATAATCCCGTTATGCCACTTTTGCGTCAGTAACACAGTAGGCACTTCCATATAGACTCCACTTGAACACGGCACTATAACAAGTGAAATGTACCAGACACACTGCACATGTAAAACCGTAGAGTTACCTTGACTTGTAATGCTTCAGCTCATTTACTCACATCTACATAATTCTAAACTCTAATTTTCTTTTTTCTTTTGCATATTACCAATCAGACATCTTCTGGAGTCCATTTAACAATTTGTTTATAATATTGTTTATTGTTAAAGTAGTTTTTCTAGTTGCTTCTAATATAATTATAATTAAGTTTCGTTTACAGTTATTGTTTTAATAAAAGTTAATAAAAAAACGATATACTTCTTTTATTTTGTGGGGGGATATGACGATCCACAATAAAAATAATGTTGAAATACTATAGTAAGATGTTAAGATGCGATGCTGGGCGCGGAACGAAATTCCTTTTATTAATTTAATTGTTTACTTACCTGCAATAATCCAGATTCCGTGGTTTATCACCCTCCACCCTGCCCCTCCCCCGCCCCGCCTGCCTCCCCACCGAAACTCCCTCCACGGGCCGCGGCTGGCACTGTCCATTGGGGGGAAACAGCCATTACAACGCGGTCATAAGCACTCGTGATCGTCACCACGAAGCAATTAGCACTCAACCAGCTTTACCACGCATCCCTTTACAACGCAGGCTTTTACAACTAGCATGCATTTACCTCGCATGATAAACGCATAATCTTAATAATGTCTTTGTGTTGACGAACACGCCCTGTAATGGCTGTGGCTTACGTCATTCAAATTAGTTTTTAGGTATACGTGTGACCAACTCTGATAACATCAGAGGCCAAGGACAAACACTGTGGTGTATGTGGCTGGAAATCTCATCGATCACAGAGAAGATAAGCAGAGGGTAAAATGAAAGTAACAGATATAATAAAAATAACGGTGAAAAACTACTAAAATGGCGGTGGACAGAGTACGCAATCAACGTTTGGCGCCTCGCCACTACGTTTCAAATAAATATAGATAAAATATGATTATTAATATATTACAAAAGTACAGCAGCGGATGACACACACGACCCGGGAAAAGAAAGCGGCAAATTTAATACCTGAAATAAAGAAAGTTTTGCTTGTTGAACTTAAAGAAAAAGAAAAAAACGTGGGCTTCGAAACGAGGCTGTGCATGCGTAGAGAGTACAACTGCTGCACACAAAAAACCGGAAAGTTTTGCATACTATCATAAAAATATAGCTCTTTTTTGACCAGTAAACTTAGGTGCATATTATCAAGGACCGGTGTTAAAATTATCCCTGTTTTATCGGCAGGAAACTGCAGCTAAAACAGCGATAATGAGCTTGATAATACGACCTTGTTATTTACCATAAAAGCCCATGTTAACACCAGAACATGCGCTTCTATGGGAATTAACAAGGACGTATTATCAAGCCCACCCTCCCAACATTAATTTAAAAAAAACAGACAGTGCAGGTACCCAGAGCTGGAAGGTCATTTTACATATTACTACACCAGAAAGGTGGCGTTCCCCGTGACGTGTACGGGGAGAGAGGGAGGGAGAGCTCAAAACATATATTTTTTTTAAAAGCCCGAGGGGTGCCGCTCCCCGAGACTGTGGGGAGTAGGACCATAACCCCCCCGCATACTTCAAAATAAAACCAGAGGAGTGGCGTTACCCAGTGCTCGGGGAACCTTACAAGCCCCCATTATGCAAAAAAATTGCCCCCGTAATTTGCCCCCCGGGACCTAATGAATAAAACGGACTTCTAGTTTTTTCACCTTTTCCACTGCTTACGAGTACTGCACGAGTACCCCGCGATTTTTTATTTAAAACAAAATACAAATTGAGCCTAAAGAACCATGTACCACCCCCTGAGCAAGACTATAGGGTCAGAATATTTCTACCCTGCCCCCTTTCCTTATTTCTCAACTTTTTTTTACTGTTTTCTTGTGACTCGGTTCTCGCGACAGACAAGATGACTGCCAACACTTCCTGGTTTGGAGTATTGACAGCCAATCAGCATGCAGCTCATGCTCGTAATTGTACGGATTTCCGTACGTGTACGCCGCAATTTTTCTTTTTAAAAAATAAATTAAAAAATAGAGCCTAAACATCCACGTACGATCCCCTGAGCAAGCCTAGAGGGTCAAAATGTTTCTAGCCTGCCCCCTTCCCTTATTTCTCTACTTTGTTTTACAGTTTTCCTCTGACTCGGTTCTACTGAGGCACAAGATGGCCGCCAACACTTCCTGGTTTCGAGTGTTGAAAGACAGTTCACAGCCAATCAGCATGCAGCTCGTGCTCGTAACTGAACGGATCTCCGTCCGCGTGTAGAACTCTGTCTCCAGATATCGCTATGATTTTGCTTGTAATTTTCACAGAAACTACTGAACGGATTTACACCATTTAACAAAAAGCACAATCTGCGAACCGAACTCTACCTCTCTGCCAAATTTGGTGTAATTCCGTTCAGCCATTCGGGGTGTAGCCCTGGCTAAAGGTCCCCATGTAAAATTGCATGTGCAAAACACGTTTTGGGACCCCACTTTTTTCTCGGCCCCCACAGTCACCCCCAAACTTTCAGAGAAGGAGCGGAACCGAGCAGGCCATTTTCTTGGAGAAATTCACGAAGATTCGACCACCGGCGCCAAAGTTATTCCAAAAAGAATGTTGGGGATTTCCTATGGAAAGTAGGTCCTAACTATAACTACCTACTGGCGACCACCAGTAGGTAATATATATATATATATATATATATATATATAGATATATATATATATATATATATATATATATATATATATATACATATATATATATATATATATATATATACATATATATTACCTACTGGCGGTCGCCAGTAGGTATATATAGTTAGGATTTTTTCTCTATGGGTTTTTTGAAAATTCTATGTCTAATAACTTTGGCGTTTGTGGACGGAATTGGCTGAAATTTTCAGGAAAATGGCACATTTTGTTTCTGAGCAGCCCCTGAAAATTTTGGGGGGGTTCGTCAAGGGGGGGCCGAGAAAAAAGGGGGGTCCCAAAACGCGTTTTTCCCATGTTAATTTCCATAGGGCGGTTGGCCTCACTTTTAGCCCGAACGGCTGAATGGATTTGCACGAAACTTGGCAAAATTGTAGGGACTGGTAGCCCGATGTGCCTTTTGTAGGTCTCAATATATGTGCTCCAGTGGATTTTGAGAAATTAACGTTTAAAAAAATATATATATCTGTAACAGCGGACCGGGCAGCGCTCTGGTTCGCGGACTTTTCGCGCAACGGAGCTTTGTGAAGCGAAGCTGATTGGTTCTCCGGCGTCTGTCAACATTCCAAACAGTCCGTAGCGGCCGCCATCTTGTCTCTCGGTAGGATCGAGAGACAAGAGGAGGTCAAAACAAAGGGGGAAATAACTATAAGGGGGCATAGTAGATCCTCGCTGACCCCCTAGGTTTGATGTGGAGGTTTTAAAAGGGCCCCGCGGGGCAAAAAAAAATAATAATAATCGAACGGCTGAATGGATTTGCACGAAACTTGGCAAAATATTAGGGACTGGTAGCCCGATGTGCCTTTGCTAGGTCTCAATATATGTGCTCCAGTGGATTTTGAGAAATTAACGTTCAAAAAAAGATATATATCTGTAACAGCGCTCCGCTTCGCGTAACGGAGGTTTGCGAAGCTGATTGGTCATTCTGTCACTGGGCTATAGTTGGGCTACATCTGGCTGATATTTGGGCTACATTTGTTTTTTTGTGTGTCTGGCGGCCATCTTTGGGCTACATTGGGCTACATTGGGCGTCATTGGGCTACATTCGGCTAATTAGCAAATAGCTCATCGCAAACTAGGAATGGTAAAGAATCGCTATTTATTCCTTAAAGTTCGCTATTTAGGAAATGCAAAAAACTTTGATGATACATATGGCGGTTCATCTCTAACAAGATAAGAAGCATAGGGATACATTTATGATGACTGGCGCATCACCAGGGATGTGTTAGTCATTCTGTGCCGCTGTTCCGTCACCTATGGTGTGCTGCATTTACAATGCGGCGCATCATGGGGCAAAAACAGCACAGATGCGTGATGTATCTGTGCCGTAAAGGTGGCGCATTGCTGGAGTTGTATCGCAAGTGTGATGAAGCTCCAGCAAGGGTCGGGGTGCCCCTGTCGCAGGGTTTCTGTTCTCACACAGAACTGTGGACAGAGGATTGGAACCTCGGCGAATGCATTGCTGGAGTTGTATCGCAAGTGTGATGAAGCTCCAGCAAGGGTCGGGGGTGCCCCTGTCGCAGGGTTTCTGTTCTCACACAGAACTGTGGACAGAGGATTGGAACCTCGGCGAATTAGGGTGTCCCAAAACTCACGTTAGTAATCAAAAACTCCTTAGCAAGCTAGGTACAGTGTCACATTGGATATAACAAACTCTCAATGTTTAGACAATCCAGAATATGAACTTATAGTACCTCAGGATACGTGGAACTCATGAACAGTCGGTCGTTATAGATATCTTAGAAACCAGAACATGGAGTTAAGAAGAACAGATGTGTATTTGAAATGTTTATTTACTAATGCCGTCTTCTCAGGCGTAGTACCTTAGATAATAAAAGTACACATATTATCAGTAGCAAAATTACCAGCATAGTTACTAGTACATAAAAAGTGAATGGTGATAGTATGTTAACATGCTGTAAATGAATAAGAGTTAGCAACACTTATAAGCAGCCGCGGGCCGTGGAGGGAGTTACGGTGAGGCAGGGAGGCGGGGAGGGGGAGAAGCAGGGTGGAGAATACAAGTACACATATTATCAGTAGCAAAATTACCAGCATAGTTACTAGTACATAAAAAGCGAATGGTGACAGTATGTTAACATGCTGTAAATGAATAAGAGTTAGCACTTATAAGCAGCCGCGGGCCGTGGAGGGAGTTACGGTGGGGCAGGGAGGCGGGGAGGGGGAGGGGCAAGGTAGAGAGGGCTCCACCCTGCTTCTCCCCCTCCCCGCCTCCCTGCCCCATCGTAACTCCCTCCACGGCCCGCGGCTGCTTATATCTCACCCTCCCTAATACACATATTATATTATTTGCTAAGAAGGTCTCTTTGTGTTGGTTTAGGGCGTGCCTATACTTTAGTGTCTTAGATTTGAAGGAATCACATCAGCATACACCAGCTCTCTCTTCATGTGAACCGCATCAACTGTTGTGTATGTGTGTTCGGCAAAGCAATATAAAACCCGCCTCATGCCCAGAATTGGCAGAAGTTGCACTTATTTTATGAGTATGAAGTCGTGGAGATCAGACCTCATAACAATTCTGTATCGTGTTGTTCTTGAAACTTTAGCACTCGCTGTACAGATATAGTTTAACAAGTAAAGCAGATAGTAGACCAATAACATATTATTCTCATGTAAACCACGATGAACTACTAGGTGGAAAGCTAAAGCAACAACTAAGTGTCGTGTGCAGAAGTTGCAAAAAAGGAAAAATGGCGTTTAAACCGGTAATGAGCCCATGCTAACTTAACACGGTGTAAAGATATCCAGGACCTAGATGACACCTCCTCATGATCCGGAAACGAACTGAATAAGATAATAGAAGTGCCATCTCATGAGAGCAGATTGCAAGTTTATATGTGGACGGTCCGCAAGGTAAAGCATTAAAAACTAGGAAAATTTAATGCTAAAGAAAAATAAAACAGCCAAGTACTTTATCGAGTCTTAAGCCAATAGGCAAGGTAAATAATAAAAACTTGACAAATAAGTCAATGAATTGTCAATGAAATGCTAGTACTCAGCATATCAAACATGAAAAAGGTCTATGACATAACTGTGTATGCAAAATAAGCTGCAACAGCCTCCAATAGGAAGTCACCGTCTTCATCCGAAAACAGTTCAGCCATCCAATTTAAAAGCGGAAAAGAACATACGTGCTCTCCCAGCACCGGATCCTCTATCACCATCAGAGGACAGCTCGGTGGGTTTTCAAGAAAGCTCTGTTCCAAGAAAGACTGTGCTGCCGCCAGTAAATTCCAGGGACCAAGTAGTCCATGCATCAATGCCACAGCCATAATCCTTTCGCCAGGACAAACCAACTCGTGAGTAATGATAGGAGTCATCAGCTGATTAAAGTCGACGTCAGGAGAAACCGGTCCGCAGAGACACAAATCAATGGCCCAATTGAAATCACAGGTCAGGCAGTGAAATACAGGCTGGACACAGGTGAAGTAGGAGAACCGAAAAGATAATCCATATGCCGTGCTTAATATCGCCAACGGCATTGTGCCATAATATTCTAGCATGCGATTGCGGAACAGTGTCAGCAGCTGCAGGGTCGGAGGTTGCATAGGAGGGACATCCATATTTAAAAATGTAAAAAAGCACAAGAGCGTCCGCTGGTAATGCAAGTAAAAATGCCAATCCACGAACCAGAGTGCAGAAAATACAATGAAAGGAAGCAGGGATGACTCCAAAGATTTTCTCAAATGAAGTCACGAGACCACTGGTAACAACTTTAAAAAAGTGTGCCAGGGACTTTGTGGAGGATGCGTTAAAGATAGTCGGAAACATGTTGCTGAAATTGAAAGGCAAATCTTAATTGAAAAGGGTGTGCACCTCTGTACGGGTGTTCGCTATGTGAAGTACGAAAGTTTCACGGGCCGAACTCAAGGCCACCTCTCTCTGAGACAAAAGAGCTCTTATTCTTGCCATGCCGTTGAAACGTGTCCCAAGGTTGGTATTTGTGGCCAGATTGAAAACTCCCTATGTTCATGTGTGGGAGGAAATAGAACATTTCTGCAGCAAATAACCCGTTCACTTACTGTTACGATAAAAGGAATACTTTTAATTAACTCAGAACAATCTTCATTATTGAGCATCAAATAACTACCATTTTCCAACAACTTGAACGTGGGGATGATAGCAGGAACTGGCGTGCCTTGCAACACGCAAGCCATATTTGGTCGGTGTTTGTTGCATGAACCGTGTAACTGTATGTGCCTACACATTAGTGAATGATCTGGCGTCTCAGTGCATTCCTCTCCATTCAGATAAACTTCTTGATCATCTTTGAAACATCTGTATGTGTATGGAAGCGACCAGACCTCATGAAGAAAAGCACTACCTAAAGGTTCATAACGACCTATTGGTATATATTTCATACAATTTGAAAACTTATATAAAGCAAAAGGCAGCGTTATTAAACCGTGGATAAGGCATGTTGCCAAAAAACCCGCAATCCTCTGCTGATGATGTCACTGAGCATGTCATGAATGATGTAATATGTGACATCATCAGCAGTGGATTACGGGTAATGGTATCTCTAGTTTACTCCCTTATAGCTGTCTTTCTTTTAACATAAGTGTCTGTTTCCTTCCCTTATACTTACTGTTTTTGGTTCGCTTCCGGTTCGCGAACTGGGAAGCGAACTAAGAGAAATAGAGGTTGGCACAGTTCCAAATATTGTACCAATTTTTTAATAACGGGGAGGTAGTTCTGAAAAGAACTTTTATTTTTATTTTTCTGAACATTTTTTTACTGTTTTTGAATTTTTCGGAACAGTTTTATATTTTTTTGGGTTTTTCTTGGAGGGGGCAATGAAAACGATTCATTGTAAAGGGCTCAACAGGAGCAACAAAACAAAAAAAAGAAGTATTTATTATTTTGGGCGTTTCGGACAAACTTGCATATGATAGTCAATAGCTCTGTTGATCAGAGTGATGCTTTTTTCTCCGTAGGAAATGAATCCATCGCAAAATGCACAGATGTGTTTTACATCACCAAATCTCATTTGTATATTTGGCACCATCTCCCTGCCCTCTGGTCCCGTTACTTCCGGTACAACAGATCTTCTGGCCATAATAGGGAGATTATCTAGGTCGTTCCGAAACTGTGCAGCACTGTAGTTGTTAGGATGCCACCTAGTCATATGGCGATGCATTGTGTAGTTTCCGAAACTGTATTTTTTGTCGGTCCCTCTGGACAGTCTATCTTGACATATAAGGCAAGTTACGTATCTTGCATTTACTTTTTTCTGACCTTTGGGAATTTTAAAAAATTGCCAAATGAAGTTTTCTTTCCGGTGAGACGTCCTGGGCTGCTCAGGCAAAAACTGCCTCTCTTCGTGCTCGTCCTCCTGTTCCTCTTCTTCTTCTTCTTGTTGAATTACAACTTGAGCAGGTGGTCCACTCTTCCTTGGATGTGGTGGAGGTGGTGGGGAAGCACCAGCTGAAGCTACTAAAGAAGCCATTGCTCAGTGATCACAAAGGGTCTTTCTCTCACAATGATGAAAGTCAGAGTGAGGAAAGAAGGAGGGATTTTCATCATTTGGGAAAAACAAGAGTTCTCAACCAATCAAAAGTGTTCATTTTAGATTATATGACCTAGTCTTACATCATTAGGAAACCAAAAGTGAAATGAACCAATGAAAAGTGTTATTACCAAGTCACATGACTTGCTGTGTTTACGTTAAGCGCTTTGCAGGGCCTCCCGGTTTGCTTCCAGAAACCTGCGCTTTGCGACCCGCTTCGCGTACCAGTTCGCTAACGTAGTACGTCATATGACGTATCACGCGACAACGTGAAACGTCATGCGGACGGGAGGCGTCACGATGTTGTTTTGTAACGCGGCACTTGCGGTAAAGAAACGTTTACCGTCTCGCGGTCTATTTCGCGGCATCAAGGTCAGCTAACGGGAAGCTTCCCGATTTGCGAAGCGGGAACGAAGAAAAAAAAATATTTAAAAAAAAAATTATTCATAAACATATAAAATATATTTTTGGATTTAAAGAAGAATACATTTTACAGCTGTAGATATTAGCTTTAAAAAAACCAATGAAATTCACTGAAAAAACCATAGGTTATGGACCATATATAGTTAGGAATTAGCATTTACAAAACCTTGAAAATTCACTGAAAAAACCATAGGTTATAGACCATATATAGTTAGGAATTAGCATTTAAAAAACCTTATTTTACTCACACAAAACCATTGAAATTCCATATATAGTTAATTGTACTAACTATATATCGCGCACCCGCAATCCACTGCTGATGATGTCACATATTACATCATTCATGACATGGTCAGTGACATCACTGATGACATCACTGATGACATCTCAAATGACATCACTGATGACATCACTGATGACATCTCAAATGACATCACTGATGACATCACTGATGACGTCATCCAGTGACTGTATAATTCTGTAAAGTTAAAATATGTCTTACATATTTAAGAATGAGTGGATGTATAAATGTCTGGATGAAGGATTTAGTAGGTGCATGACTGACTGTATGAGTGAGTGGTTAAATGTGTCTCACTGAGTGCATGGGTTAGTGACTAAACTGTCTCAATTTGTGCATCATTATGTCTGTTGTTCTATAAACTGCTGCATGTGTTGATCATTAGCTATATGATTAACTATATGCGTTATTGATTGGTTGCCTACGTATTTGTATGGGAGACTGAAAGTGTGTATGGGTGGCTGGGAGGTGTATGACTCTGTGCATAGATGTGTGAGCAGTTGATTCACTAGATGTATGGGTTCAAAAGTGCATGTGGAAACAGCTGTATGGGCGGTTGACTGTGTGCATGAGTGTATTGCTGAGTGAATGGATATCTCAGTGCTACATGTAAAAGTAAGTACATATGTAAAACACAGTACATGTGAGAGTTGACATATATAAATAACTGTGCATAAGAGCCAGTGAATGTGTGAGTGGCTGTATGGATCATTGTGAACTTGTATCAGGGATTGTATAAGAGAGTAAATATGTGTTAGTATATCTTTGAATAAGTAAGGTGTGTATAACTGTATAGTTGAGAAAATGGATGTGTGATTGATTCTTTGCATGACTGACTAGGTGTGTGTGTAACTCTATGGATGAGTGACAGTCTGTGAGTGTCTGTTTACACTTACTGTATCTAAGGTTATATTAGAGTCTGAAGAGCTTCATCGTATTATCACATGAATGATGTCATCAGTGATGTCATCAGTAATGTCAAATGAGATGTCATCAGTGATGTCATCAGTGATGTCATTTGAGATGTCATCAGTGATGTCATCAGTGATGTCATTTGAGATGTCATCAGTGATGTCATCAGTGATGTCACTGACCATGTCATGAATGATGTAATATGTGACATCATCAGCAGTGGATTGCGGGTGCGCGATATATAGTTAGTACAACTAACTATATATGGAATTTCAATGGTTTTGTGTGAGTAAAATAAGGTTTTTTAAATGCTAATTCCTAACTATATATGGTCTATAACCTATGGTTTTTTCAGTGAATTTTCAAGGTTTTGTAAATGCTAATTCCTAACTATATATGGTCTATAACCTATGGTTTTTTCAGTGAATATATATATATATATATATATATATATATATATATATGTGTGTGTGTGTCCGGCTTTATATAAATGAACATAATCACACAATCACACATACTTTAATTATATACCGATTTCCTTTTTTGCTTTCACTGTAAACTTCCAATTAAAAATATACCATATTTAAGTACTGTAAGGCTATTTGTTCTCTCAAATTATTGCGTAACAAGCAGTGCAGTGGCGGTCCGTCCATTGGGGGCGTTGGGGCGTTGCCCCACTAGCCATGGATGACCGCACTTGCATTGAAAGCCAAGGATCTGATCTGTGCTGTCTGCAGCTGTCAGCTCAGCAGCAGCTGATGAAAAAATAAATCCGAGCGCACTGTGCGCTACCGGCCCGGGACAAGCCTGACACAATCCGGGCATCGTAGGAAGTGGGCCGTGGCCGGGGGGCGGGGCTGCAGCAGAGAGAGTGACAGGCAGCGTATGCACAGGCAGAGTGAGAATAGCTGGGACAGTAAATCAGTAATGCGCTTGTGGGATCCAGGAGTAGTGAAAACTTCGACTGGCCCGCGCATGCGCACAGTAGACCTTCCCTCCCCCCCCCCTTCTCGAGACACAAGCACAGTCAGGTAGGGACCCGGGCCCCCGGTCTCATAAATGGGCAGATAGTATCCTGCTCGTAGCCCAATCCTGGCGCAGTGTTGCTTTAACGCTGTGCCAGGATTGGCTGCTGCAGCAGGATGTGTCCGCATGTTGGTTGCTCTGCTGAGGGGCTGCCGGCTGCACTGTAAATTTGCCAATCACCATATGGCTATCCAGCCATATCGAGGTGATTGGCCATTTTCTACGCTGTCGGGGACGTCACCGTGCGTGGTGAAACCCGGCCAGATCACAACAACAGCTCAAGTCTCAAGTGAAGAAAGTGAAAGTGTAGAGTCTGGAGAGTTACGAAGACAAGACGCGTGACCACCACCAGTCGTCCTGACCGTCGTCGTTGTGTGCTCGCAGCTCGCCTCGGGAGTCTGACGGTAAATAAATATTATATTGTCCTTTCGCTGCCCTTTCAGCTGGTCAATTGGGTCGTTACATCCAATACAAGAACATAAGCAAGGGTACCAGTGCTTTCACTTTTGAAAGTGTTATGGAGCCGAAAGTGAGCCATGTTTCATTGGTGTTGTTACAGCGTAGGCCCAAAAGAATACAGGCTGGTAGGTGCCGAATTTTCCCTTTAAGCTGTCATTAATATACATACCTTTTTATGGAATTTTTACGTGCAGTTAAGCATCCATATGGTGTTCACGCAGGAGTTTGTAGTTAGCAAACGCGAACCAAATATATTGGCGCGCATTGCATGAGTACCCGGGCTCCATTAATCAAGATCAGATGTGTTTAAAGCACCAGCAATATAAGTGATTTGCACAGAATCACAGGATATACTGGAGCCGGTCGCCGAGACTTGTACAGCACTTAGGGGTATATTACCAACAACTAGCGATAATTTTTGTCTCTAACTTGTTTAGAGACAAAAATTATCGCCGCACATCGGCGATTTTTATCGCAGATAAACCTTGCTATTAGCAAGGTTTATCGCAAATGCGATAAAAAACGGCCGCAATGCATGAATATCGCTGAAAAGTCAGCGATATTCATGCATTATCGAGCAAATGCTCTTAGCCATGTTATCCACCTCCCATTGGATAACATGGTGAAGAACTGCTCAGGGCAGGTGTTAGCTTTTGGAGATATTCGCGCTTAGCGCGAATATCTCCAAAAGTTGGTAATAGGAGATAGCGATGTTAGCGACTGTTTCCAGTCGCTAACATCTTGGCACGCCCACTTTGCATGTCATTAGTGATAAATATCACTGACATGCAAAGCGGGGCCCAAGATGGTCGCTATCTCCTATTAGCTGTCACTAACTGGTGTTAGCGACAGCTTGGTAATAGGGAGATAATTTTATCTCCGCTTTCTTGGCTTTTAAAGCCAAAAAAGCGGAGATAAACCCCTTGATAATATACCCCTTAGTGTTTTTTTGCCTAGAACACTAGTTCGGCTCAAGGCAGATGTATACATATTTTCTCTGTTAGGAGCTATCTTTATCTCTCTTTTGAGGCGATAGGGATTTCGCCGTGTGCCAAGTCATATCGTCCTGCACTGCTCTGCTTATATACACTGGCAACTACGCTTGGTTTCATTGCTGCCCGTGTTGGTGTTTTGCCACCATCCGTCTTCACGTCATATTTATTATTTGCACTCCTGCCCTTGCACATTACTTTTATCCTTGGTAAAAATGCCTCGCGCCTTTCCTTGAATGTTTGTTTTAAGGCGGTAGCTGACGTTTCATGCCAGAAGTGAAGTTACACCGTTCCCCCGGTATGCTTTCACTTCTAGACAAAATGTGCTTGAACTGGTAACCGATTTATCATTTCTGATAATAAAAGGGCAAGACTGTGGACATCATTAATTGTGAGCTGGAATGTGTTTGTCTGGTGACTGCTTCCTGCTGCAGCATGACGAGTGAAAATAAAAAAAGACGGAAAGCTGATCTAAATTTTACATGGTGACATGAAGCAAATGGGGTTTCTTTTTGTGCGTTTTTAATTGTTAATTGACAATTATAATCCTAAGGAACTCAAATGTAATTATTTCTAATGTAAATGTCACCATCTATTATTTAAGACCAGATTTTCATTTTTCGGGGCTGTGTTTCATTGTATATGTTTACTTCCACTCGGTCGACACACTCCTGCAGGACTACTCCACATGTATTACTCAACAACAATAATGAACTCAGGGGCATATTACCAACAACTAGCGATAATTTTTGTCTCTAACTTGTTTAGAGACAAAAATTATCGCCGCACATCGGCGATTTTTATCGCAGATAAACCTTGCTATTAGCAAGGTTTATCGCAAATGCGATAAAAAACGGCCGCAATGCATGAATATCGCTGAAAAGTCCGCGATATTCATGCATTATCGAGCAAATGCTCTTAGCCATGTTATCCACCTCCCATTGGATAACATGGTGAAGAACTGCTCAGGGCAGGTGTTAGCTTTTGGAGATATTCGCGCTTAGCGCGAATATCTCCAAAAGTTGGTAATAGGAGATAGCGATGTTAGCGACTGTTTCCAGTCGCTAACATCTTGGCACGCCCACTTTGCATGTCATTAGTGATAAATATCACTGACATGCAAAGCGGGCCACAAGATGGTCGCTATCTCCTATTAGCTGTCACTAACTGGTGTTAGCGACAGCTTGGTAATAGGGAGATAATTTTATCTCCGCTTTCTTGGCTTTTAAAGCCAAAAAAGCGGAGATAAACCCCTTGATAATATACCCCTCAATTCCCTGGACACTGGCCATAACTAATTGTTAATCATTCTTTGCAGAGGCATAGCTGCTCTCAATGGCATATATTGCACTATGGTGATCTCATTATTTATAGCTGCTGAGTCTTCAAATTGCTTATGTGCAACACATTTATCGTTTCATTTGCACAGTACTTAAGTCCAATCGTACAAGTGGCTCACTACAGTAACTGTTTAATATATTTAAGGCAGTAAGATATGGAGCAGGTTTTGATGTATTTAAATATTTCAGTACTGCATTTTCACAAGTGCTAAATAAACCTCTCTTTCTCAAATTTTCTTTAAAATGTACCATTTGCCACTGGTTTCTTGAAGGTTTTCTCCCCAAACACAGAATAACACTTAAATCCAACACTTATGCCCTACCACTTTCAAATGTCACCAGCCGCCACTGAAGCAGTGTTAATGTATTTATGCTTATAAAAGGACTTTTCAAAGTTTAATAAAAAGTAGAGTTAATGTAATGTTCCTGCGACAGGTTGCAGTGCAGTTCATTCGGTTATAAATAGCTAAAGACTGCCCCATCGCAATTTTCCATATGGAAAATAATATATTTGCCTGAAATGGCTTCAAAGAATCACACGCAGGCAATTCGTCATCATAGCTTTTGATAGGTTCATTTGCGCCTCACCCTGTAGGTATTAATGAGAAAGAAGCCGCAGAAGATGTTACTTTAAAGGTGCTTGGTAATGACTACATCTTGCTCAGATTCTCTGCATGTAAACACGGGTTTGCCATGTTTATAGGTAGCCAATTACAGCCTGTGCCGCCTGAACACATCAATGATGTGGCACACGATTAGTCACCAGTGGGGAATTGTAATGAACCCCTCTGAGGATTCTGACACTGCAAGGCTCTCATTTTCTGCTCCATGATGTGGGGATGAAAAGTACATTGCGCTAGAAATAATTTAATGTTAGACTAATGGGCCTTCAATTCTGTCCCCGTATAATTTTATAGCTAAAAAGGCTCACCAGAGAAATTGATCCCATTGTTTAGAAAGTTCTGCTCCTATTCTTTTTTAAATATGTATTTTTTTCTAACCTTTTAAAGAAGCGGCAGGAATACTTTGCCATCAGCATTTAGAGTCATAGACATTCATTATCTCAAAAAGTTGCATTATACTTAATGGAAAATAAACCTTTTAGAGGGGTGTCCTTACCCAACATCACTTAAAGATAAACAGCCAGATTCATCAAGCGAAATGCGCTCGCAAAAGGGCCAGATTCGCAGAATCTGCCCCTTTGCGACCGGTATTTTTGCATTTGGGATGCATCATCCCAAATGCAAAAAACGCAAATTGAGAAATCGCTAAATTGCGAATATTTGCATTTAAGGAATCTCAAATTGAGATTCCGTAAATGCAATGCATGAAAGTTTTAAAAATAGCGAATTCGCTAATAGGGCACGCAAATTACCATGAAGTACAACTTCATGGTAATTTGCAAAAACTTTGAGAAATGCACCAAAGTGCATTTTTCAAAGTTTCATGTTGTGCGCAACATATGTGCACAGATCAATTTCAGGGGTCCTTTGGACACCCCTGCACCCTTCAAATCGCAATCTCAATTTGCGATTCGCTAATTGTGATTCGCAAATTGAGATTGTCTTCCCATTCATTCCTATGGGCCTCTATGCCCATAGGAATGAATAGGGAGGTATTCCTTAATTGTGACTCGCAATTTGCGACTCGCAATTAAGGAATTCTAAGAAATCTCTATCGGCCATATTCATCAAAGACCCGTTTTGCGAGTCTTTAATAGCGATTCATAAGGAATCGCTATTAAGGACTTGCAAAACGGGATTCATGTAGGAATTGCAAAAAATATTGCGATTCCTACATGTTCCTTATTTGCGATTAGCAAATTGCTAATCGCAAATAAGGAATAACTCCCCATGCATTCCTATGGGCCTACAGGCCCATAGGAATGAATGGGGAGTTATTCCTTATTTGCGATTAGCAATTTGCTAATCGCAAATAAGGATGCGATTTCAAGGGTGCAGGGGTGTCCAAAGGACACCCTGTAGCACCCCTGAAATGTGAATTTACACTGATGTTGTGCACACACATGTCCAAAGGACATGTGTGTGTGTAACATGCAACTTAGAAAAATGCATTAAAATGCATTTTTCTAAGTTTTCGCTATTTACCACGAGGTTTGACTTCGTGGTAAATAGCGGTCCTAAATTGCAAATTCGCAATTTTTAAATGTTTCACGAATAGCATTTAAGGAATCCCTAATAGAGATTCCTTAAATGCTAATCCTCGCATATTTGCAAATTCTTTATTAGCGATTTTTGCATTTGGGATGATGAATCCCAAATGCAAAAATTGCACTCGCAAAGGGCCAGATTCTCAGAATCTGGCCCTTTTGCGAGCGCATTTCGCTTGATAAATCTGGCTGTATTTCTTTAGTGATTTCTTGATGCATTCCATTTTGCTATTCCTTAATAGCGAATCGGCATTTTTCGCTATTAAGGAATCGCAAAATGGGTTGTTGATGCATCTGGGGGTTAGGCTGAGGAAAAAAACTGCGATTTTTTAATAATGCTCCATTCTTTCGAATTGTATTGGAATTGCATTTATATAGCTCTTCAAACCCATGATGATGCTTTGAAAAAGAATGCTTTTTTTAAGTGTGGCCTATGTGGGAAGTGTTTTGATGGCATATGTTAGTGGCCAGAGAGGTGTCATTAATGTTGCATGCAGATTACATTGTTGTAGCTGATTGCGTGTGTTCCTATGGAATCCACCCATGAGAGAGAGAGAGGCAGCCTACAACATTCACTGGATACAGACAGTTTTGGTGAATACTGTACCTATTCAGCGGAGTACCGGATGAGACATCCAAAGGCATGATCTGAATACAGCATGCCATGGAAAATGATCTGATTCTATCCGTGGATGATGAGAAGTACCCCAGAGGCTAGATCTAGACAAGCACTGCATAGAAACACTCTTTCGGGACTACTGAGGAGAAACCCACTAAGTATGTCTAAATCGACACCCTGCTATAAAGATTGATGCATTACCGCTGCCTGCACCGAAGCGTGGTTTCCCCTTGATGCATCGACCATGGCTTTCACAGCAGGCCCCAGCTTGCCATCACAGCGCGTCAGAAGAATCGCCACAGCCTGAGTTTTGAGCACTGTGTCGCTGAAGTTTGTGACACCCCTCTCCGACTCCGAGGCAGCGCCTGCTTCGCTGCTGTAGATTTAACACTGCACCTGCTTCACTGCTGCTGAATAGTTTCAGTGCATCTGGATTTTCAATGCTTCGTCCCTGGGTGCTGATTTCTTCATCAGCACTGCACCACAGTAAGGAACTGAGGCCGCGTGTCCGGAAAGCCACACATCATATCCCCTACCAGGGTCCTGCGGTGGCCAGAAGGCTATACTCAGGACATAACTGCTCATTATCACAAAGGGAGTGCAGAGACACACTCACCCAGATTGATAAGCAACTAACTGCATAGTGCGGGTAGACTTACGGCGAAACGGACCTCCTGAGTGCAGTCCAGATGCAGAAATGGGGCAAAGGCAGTGACACCCACCAAATGCAAAGCACAAACACCACAGAGGTAGAATTAGCCATGATGGTGGAGAGCTCATATGCCAAAGAATAGATTGTAGATAACCCAGATGAAATAACGCCACCCTGTAATATGGACTTGAAGCCGTTGATCCTGGAGTGGAACAGGGCGATCACAGAACAAATTGACGATATTTCCATCCCAGTGTCCTTACTGAGGCACAGCATTGATAAAATAAGAGAGCACACACAAGACGTTGAGAACAGAGTAAGCACGTTTGAGGACGCAGTAGCTGAACACACTGGACTGCTAAAGCAGATGGGATCAAAATTGAAAGAGCATGAAGAAAAATTCGACGATTTGGAAGACGGATCTCACCGGAATGATGTGCAAATTCTGGGCATATCGCAGGGATCATACATTTAGCTGAAAGAGACCAATATAGAATTGTTGCTGCCCACATTGCTCAAGGATTTAGGAGGGGTTCTCAGGAGATACAGATTAATAGTACACTAGGACAGAAACCTCTTACTGGCCCCCTGCTTAGGATGATAATGGCACAAGTACAAAGATATCGAGATAAGATCCATATTCTGACTGCGGAAAGGCAGCAGGGTACCATGGAATATATTGGCAACCAAATTTCTATCTATCTCAAATAGAGCATTGCTACACAAAAGAAAAGCAAGACATTTGAAGAAGTGAGGCTTAAGCTAAGACAGTTAAATGTGCCCTATGCTTTACTCCATCCTGCCAGTCCTAGGACTGACATCCGACGCAGGAAGCACTTTTTTGACTAGCCAGAAGAAGTTTGAACGATATTTAAGCGTCTGGTATATCTGAGTAATGTATGTTGCACTATGTTAGCTCAAATAATGTCACTTTTGTATGCGCCAAATTGTCATAAAGGGAAAACAACACAGATTAGATAGATCACAAGAAGTGGCGTTGCATTCTGAGTTCCTGGTAAACTCTATCAAACAAGAACATCTTTAGTTAGGACCGATAGTTGTGGTAAACCTGGGTGATCCCCTGAGCTGGGGAGCATGAGTAAGCCACCCTATAATGGGAACAGTTACATATGTTTCATCATGGTTAATGAAAGGGAAGGGACCGTATGTGCTGCTTGCAAGGGCCAAGTTGGGGCGGGTCCTATGGGACGGGTGGTAGTGGGGGTCAAGGGAGGATGGAAGAGCTCACTCATTGAAGGTTCTATGCAACAGATCACCACACTTATTTTTCTGATGTCATTGATACTTGTAACACTTGATGGGTCTCACAATAATATCACAGAGTGTTAAGGACATACACTGCTCCTTTAAACAACAAAGAATATGGTCAAACCTTAAATGTAGGCATGCTTAAATAGTAATGCTGCAGGGAACACATTTAATAGGGGAAGAACATGAGAAATTACAGACCAGATGGGTAGGTAAAATCCGGCATGCTAACCTTATGTAAATAGCTAATGGGGATGACTATCTGAAATGCATCTTTGGTCCCATTTGCCACAGAAGCCACATTAAGGGATGTGCCCAGTTGCTATGCAGGGGTGACTGAGAATGTGTGTGGGAAATCTTCACTCTTATTTAACACTTACACTCTAAATGTAGATACCTCTACCTTCTTTGAGAAGCTAGTCACATTTCTGACTTGCTATGCACATTACGAAATATTATGAATGAGAGATTTCAACTATTTCTTAGATGGATTTATGGACAGTTCCAGGGCCAAGGTCAGAGAATTGGGTAGTCCCTCACTGGCACTGACTACGTTATGGGAGCTCTGGAGCTCGTTGACATGTGGAGGTACTAACATGCACATGACTTGAGAGTATAGTCATTTGTATCACCCTCCACCCAATACAATCTCTTGCATCAATTTTGTCCTAATACACCCAGATGACATAGTACAATTTGGGGAGGTGACATATTTGAATCGTTTATTGTCTGATCACACGCTCATCTGTGTAAATTTGAATGGGGAAATATATAGAAATCCTATACTTCATTGGCATCTCAAACCCCATAGAATTGAAAGATTGCACATACTATGTGGACAAAAGGGAGCCTACAAAAGATTACTTCAACACAAATGCAGGTATAGTTTACTCAGCAGGAACAATATGGGAGACCCTTAAGGTAATAATCAGGGGAAAACGTATAAGCACAGCACATGAGGTCAGGAAAATACTTACAACAACAATAGGTAGATTGGAAAGCAATATCCAGAAATTGAAAAGGGGGGGCCCTCGGCCCCCCCGCACGCATGGCGGCGCGGCGACCGTCGCCCCCACTCTCTCCTTTGTTGCCATTCGACGGTGGGGGCGTGCCCTGGGGGGCGCGGCCCACCGCCGATTGGCTGGCGGCCTCCCTGACCCGGATCCTGGGAAGTGGGTCCGGGTCAGGGGGGGCGGGCTGTAGGAGGGGCCACCTGGCCCCTCGAGAATAAAGAGATAGGGAGCGCCCAGGAGACCCCCTTGTCCCTGGACGCTCCCTCGCCATAACGGTGTGCCCCGCGCTCGGGGCTTCAGGTTTTCAACTTTTAAGAGTCTAGTCAGCCCAAAAAACTGTGACACTTACGCTATCTTAAATTAGCACCGGCAGTATTCATTGTATTCAACTGGAACTGCCTCATTGTTGTCCTCTAGGCGCTGGCAATACTTTATCCAAGCCATGGTTGCTGCTGATTTCTCTTACGCAAGAAACAGCTATTGACGTAAGTCAAATTTTTGACACTATAGAACGACTATCATTGGTGTCTGCTAGGTGATAGTTAGAACAATCATGGAACCATTCACGAATAGGGATACCATCTTCTCTTGGGGTCAACCTGGGGATTAACGACATCTAAAGGTAGGGCTTGACGAGGCGGAGAAAGCCAGTTTCCCTGCAAGCCAAAGCGGAAAGCCAAACAATGGACTTATTTCATTGTGGGGGTAATAACCATAGGAGGTGCTGTTCACTATTCTAGGGGGGACATTGCACCAGTCCAATCGCTGCACCTGTCCAAACGACCATTCATGGACGATAGGTTAAAGTCAACATTATTGGTAAGCTATCCTAGGGTTAGCTGTATTGCGTGCAGCCTTCAGGCTAAGTCTTGAGGGAATATAGGGCAGCTTGTTTTACCAGTCTTTAATTTCATGAATGAGTAAATGGAAAAAGAACAGGTGTATAACAACAAATATGTATTGGTAAGAAACACACCCCTTTAGTTCAGTCAGTAAACTTAGTTAGCACACAAGTAAACTGACACAATATACGTTGAGCCTATGATGAGATTTGAGGCGAATAATTACAGTGTGCTAACTTTTATAGGACACAGAAATTTAGCACCATATACGTTGAGCCCTAGGGGTGTACCAAAGCCATATATTAATAATATGGTGGGGGAACCACGAACGGCATTGAGACAGGGCCTGGAGCCCTTAGAAAGACTACTTGGTGTCCTGATAATGATGCACCCCTGGCGTTACACCTAAAGGTGCCCAAGAGCCGAGTAGCGGCAAACCCTTAGTGCTGTGGATGCATGTGATCATGTCCGGTTGGCGGGGATGATATTTCCCAGGAGCCAAAGTGGCGAGCGGAAAAGGTCCTTGGGCCAGCATATGGCCTGGCGGAGTTAGGTCTGTGCCAATTCTTTTAGCTAAAGACTGTGATGCTGCACTGTTAAGTAGACTGCCTTGTTTCTCACACATAGAGCCTAGGCAAAAAGACGTGGGTAGAAGACCAGGATGAAGAGGCGATGTTCTCGCCTGCAGCACAACTTTCTTGTGTAACAAGGATTGTGAAAATAGGAAGCCAATTTTACAGCCTAACATGGTTATGGCGGCGCTGATCCTATGCTTAACGACATAGCTGCTGCATTAGCAAACAGACAGACTGAGGCTATGCTTAACATTTACTCTCGACGTGTTTATGAGTGGTAATATGGCACTAAGATTATCAAAATCTTAGCGACTGATGGTAATGTAAGTCTAACGCGTGTACAGCAGTTATCGCCGGAAACATTAATGGTGTGTATCTATCTTTCCAATTTATGTATGACCGGGTCCATGGTGGATATCTGGAGTGCTCCACATCACAACTGCTGCAACAGGTGGACAGCCCAAGGGGGGGCTTACGTCAGTCACGGCGGGGTCCAGGGCGGATAGCTGAGGAATGCTCCACATCGCAACATCAGCAGCGGGTGGACGTCAGAAGGGAAGCATACGTGGAGTACGTGGAGAAAGAGGACACCAAGTGCCCAAGTATTGCCGGCAGGTGTAAGTGCTACCCATTCCCTAAGGTGGAAGTGGGAATTGTCACCCAGGTTTTCGTGGTCTTTTCCTTTTCTGCAGTCTCTCAAACCTGTCACGCAGGGGAGGAACTCAGCACTAGTAATAGAGGAGCTACAATGTGCCAGCACAAGCAACAGGCTGGACACAGGACAGGGAAGAGTTGGTTTGAGGGTCTGTGCCATGGTCAGTTCAGGAACTTCCTTCAGGGACTTTTAGCTCAGCAGCCCGACCCCCCGTCAGTGGTGATACTTCACCTGGGGGGGACAGAATTGGCTAAACTGGTGAGACAAATACTCATTGGGTTCATCTCCACTGTGGGTGGGTCTTCAGGATGTGCCCGAGTGGCACAGTAGTGGGTTCTCAACTTATCCGGTGGGGGCAGGAACTCGGTCAGGGCGTGGAATCACTCGGTAAAGAGGATCAACACACAGAGGGACGAATTATTGCAAGCCCCCCTCGGTTGCAGATGATCCAACATGGGTGTATTTGTTCTACACGGTGAGGGGAGTCCATTTGACGGAGAAAGAATGGGTCATGAGGTCTGATGATGTCAGGGCTTGGTTAGAAGGTTTTGCTACAGTGAGAACTGTTTGGGGTAGGTCTAGGCAGGGGGAGGCCAGATCGTCGGTTAACAATGCTGGCCTGTGGCGGTAAGGTCATTATCGGTGAGCACATATTTGAGGTCTGAGGGGGCGGGCATCATCCTATGGAGGTTCCCGCCCAGGGGGAGGGGCCTGCGGGCCACTCCCAGAACTCCAGGGGCAAGGTAATAGGCAAAGGAGCGCGGGTAGGAGTAGTTCACGCTTTCCTTAGGCTGGTAGCCACCCCGCGCGCGTGGACTCATGACGCCACCGGCGCAGAGTAAGGGCCCTCCTTTAGTGGGTAAATGGAGTTCAGGGCGTAGATCGGGCAATTCCCGCGGTAACACTGCGCATGCGCACATCCAGAGGGGAGGCGCAGCTTGTAGGACCTGACACCGGTAGTGACCCTGCCATATGGCCAGAAATGTACAAAAATTCTAGATGAGGATGTTTAGTCTAAGTCAGGAAACAACATGTATTAGAGTTAAAGTCAGGCTCTCAAACTTGTTGCTAAGAATTATGTACCTAAATGTCCTGCTGAATTTTTGTATAAATGGTTGATTATGCAATTAAAACCTTTTTTAATTTCATACTTTAATAAATACGGCCGGGCGACTAGCGCCCGCCTTCCAAAAAGTAAAGACGTCTCGTGTCCACGTTCCTGGGTATTGGGTGCCGGATTGGGGGGGAGGCGGCAGCTAGTCGCTGACCATGTGAAAAGGGGGGGCCCTCGGCCCCCCCGCACGCATGGCGGCGCGGCGACCGTCGCCCCCACTCTCTCCTTTGTTGCCATTCGACGGTGGGGGCGTGCCCTGGGGGGCGCGGCCCACCGCCGATTGGCTGGCGGCCTCCCTGACCCGGATCCTGGGAAGTGGGTCCGGGTCAGGGGGGGCGGGCTGTAGGAGGGGCCACCTGGCCCCTCGAGAATAAAGAGATAGGGAGCGCCCAGGAGACCCTCTTGTCCCTGGACGCTCCCTCGCCATAACGGTGTGCCCCGCGCTCGGGGCTTCTTTGTTTTCCCACCCACCATCCCTTGGAACAAAAGTTTTGTAGCAGTTTGTATGTCTGGTTGAATGCTAAGGTTTTGAAGGTACGGTCCACGGGTCTCACAGGATAATAGAGATGGAACTGTTGGTATATTGTGGATGCTTGGGTCTAGGAATTTTATCCCTTTTTAGCAAAACATGTGTGAAGTGAATTGTATTTGAAGCCATGTGTCTTTAGGCCTTTTTTCCCTTTGTAGCTATACGTTGATACTGTTATTTAGCGAAACATGTGTGAAGCGAATTGTATTGTAATGCCATGTGTCGTTAGGCCTTTTTTCCCTTTTAGCTATATGTTGATACTGTTATTTATTAGCCAGTGTAGCTGTCCTTTAGAATTTTTTCCCATAGGTCGTCGTATTTATTAGGTATGGGGCATGCGGTAAGGTCATTATCGGTGAGCACATATTTGAGGTCTGAGGGGGCGGGCATCATCCTATGGAGGTTCCCGCCCAGGGGGAGGGGCCTGCGGGCCACTCCCAGAACTCCAGGGGCAAGGTAATAGGCAAAGGAGCGCGGGTAGGAGTAGTTCACGCTTTCCTTAGGCTGGTAGCCACCCCGCGCGCGTGGACTCATGACGCCACCGGCGCAGAGTAAGGGCCCTCCTTTAGTGGGTAAATGGAGTTCAGGGCGTAGATCGGGCAATTCCCGCGGTAACACTGCGCATGCGCACATCCAGAGGGGAGGCGCAGCTTGTAGGACCTGACACCGGTAGTGACCCTGCCATATGGCCAGAAATGTACAAAAATTCTAGATGAGGATGTTTAGTCTAAGTCAGGAAACAACATGTATTAGAGTTAAAGTCAGGCTCTCAAACTTGTTGCTAAGAATTATGTACCTAAATGTCCTGCTGAATTTTTGTATAAATGGTTGATTATGCAATTAAAACCTTTTTTAATTTCATACTTTAATAAATACGGCCGGGCGACTAGCGCCCGCCTTCCAAAAAGTAAAGACGTCTCGTGTCCACGTTCCTGGGTATTGGGTGCCGGATTGGGGGGGAGGCGGCAGCTAGTCGCTGACCATGTAGACCGACAAATAATGAAGGGACGAGGGAACTGGGAGCCCTACTATGAATGAATGGAATAACTCACACAGGATATAGATTGCTTGGGTAAACATGACTACAGGTTCACATAGAACTGTGGCATGAGCAGTGAGACAAAGTGGATCGGCCGCTAGCATGGTTAGTAAACAGAGAGAAAGGCAACAAGACGGTGGCAGCAATTCATAGTGAAATTAGACAGATCTTGGTGCCCCAAGCCTCCATTACAGAGAGGTTCAAGGACTTCTATGTTAAGTTCTACACTATGCAGACAAATACAAACTGTTAGGAGATTGAGGATCTATTAGAAGAAGCATCCTTGCCCATTCTACTGGGTGATTTTAAAGTCGATCCTAACGCTCAATTGGACATTTTGCATATTAAGTGGGGAATAAAATGCATGGCTAAAGGAATAACTCCTGGAACTGCCAGTATCCCCATTGTGTTCTATCAAGAATATGTACAGATATTGGCTGCCCCACTACTAGACATGTATACCAAAATGCTGGTCAAAAGCGACACTCCTACACACAATCAGGGAAGTACATGGCGCAGTCTTTCTAAAATCCAGTAAGGATAGTCTGGAATGTGAATTGAATAGGTCACTTTCAATGATAAATGGGAACAACAAAGTTTTGGGGAAAATACTGGCCAAGCACTTGGCTACGGCTGCCAAAATTATAGTCCACACTAATCAGGCGGCATTCATGGGAGGACACACAATCATTACTAATATACAGAATACATTCACAATAATGGAGCATGTAAAACAAACTGAAGAGCAGCCGCGGTCAGCAGTAGGAGTTCCTGCAGGGCGGTGACGTTGGGAGTGGCAGGGTGGGAGGTAGTAATGTATGGATTACGGAGTTTAACAGGTAAGTAACCATATAAATATTTTAAATGAATTTTGTTGCGTGCACTGCATCACCAAATGCGATGCAGTGCGCGCAACGAAATTCGTTTGATTTATTTATATGTTTACTTACCTGTTAAACTCCGTAATCCACACATTACTACCCCCCCCGCCCTGCCCCTCCCCCTCCCCACGTCACCGCCCTGCAGGAACTCCTACTACCGACCGCGGCTGCTGAAGAGCCTTTCACAATGGTCAGCTTAGATGCACATAAAGAGTTCAACAACGTAGACTGGATTTTTCTGCATTAAAACCCTTGACAGATTTGCTCTGGGTGATAAGTTCACGAAGTGAAACGGAGTCCTGTGCACACGCTGTAGAGTTTGCGGTTCTGGAGTCAGAACCGAAAGTACATAACAAAATTCCTTGATAAATGATGGACATCGACAATCAATTTTCATGTGAAAAGAAGTTTGTATTTCAATTTGGTCAGTACAAGCCAACAAACCACCGTGACCTGTCTGCTCCGTAACTTTATGATATATTGCTTTCTGGACCCTACAAACGTACACGCTTGGGCGCCATCACTTCCTGCACCTAAGCCAAACCCATCACTGTTACTCACAGGTTCATGAAGCGAGTCTCCCTATTATACACAGATAGTGTGGCACACGTGAACATAGGTCAAAGGGTGCTAGTTAAATTGAAGATTCAGAGTAGGACTAGGTAGTGATGTCCACTATCCCTACTGATCTTTGCCCTAATCATGGTACAGCTGGCACAAAAACTCTGAGTAAGTCACAAGAGGGATGGTATACTACTTCGATATAAGAGGGTATTAAACACATTATTTGCTGATGACATTCTATCAACAATACAATATCCACCAACACACTATAGAACAGACGTTCAAGGATGTGGGTTGTCAGTCAGGTTTCACACTTAACCTACAAAAATCAATATTACACCCTGTGAATAATGTGCACTATGATAGGACACCAAAATCCCTCTGCAATACAAACGCCACCCTACTGGTATCTGGGAATTATCTTGAGTGAAGATTGGGACAAAGTATATCGCTACAACGTGGAGACCTTCTCGTAGAATCTGGACAGGAGTGTCAACAAATGCCTAACATTTCCCATCTCACTTCTGGGATGCATTGCCTCAAATAAGATGATCATTATACCCAGAGTATTAGATATATATTCAACCAGCCGCGGTCGGCAGTAGGAGTTCCTGCAGGGCGGTGAAGTGGGGAGGAGGAGGGGCAGGGTGGGGGGTAGTAATGTATGGATTAACGGGGTTTAACAGGTAAGTAAACATATAAATAAATAAAACGAATTTTGTTGCGCGCACTGCATCACATTTGGTGATGCAGTGCACGCAACGAAATTCGTTTTCTTTATTTATATGGTTACTTACCTGTTAAACTCCGTAATCCATATGTACCTCAAGTCAGACCCTGGATCATGGCTGTGTGCCCCAATCTACTGATGTTTTGTAAAGACTCCAGCAGAATGGAAACCTTAAACATTGGGTGAGATATATGCAGAAGTCAGCCTTATGAGTTTGCCAATTTCTGTAGGGAATGGGGAATTGAGACTGCAAATGTTTTGATATATGCTGGGCTAGCCACAGATATTAAAAATAATTGGCCTGATATTCCACAAGAACCAAAGGTGCATACAGTGAACCAAGTGATAGTACGATTGCAACAAGGAAGGGGGAGTGATGTATGGGCTTTACCAGGAGCTTGTCCCAAAAGAATCTAAGAGAGTGGAACATTTGATGTTATACTTGAGTAAGGATGTAAGAGAGGAATTTGAGGGCCAGTAGTGGGGTTGGGGTATTCCTGAGTTGCAGGAAAGTAACCAGAAGTGCAAGACTGAAATGAATCCACTACAAATGAGTTCACAGGGCTTACGAAACTCCCCACCTATTACACAAAATTAATTCTTAACTTTCAGAACTATGGGGCATATTACCAACAACTAGCGATAATTTTTGTCTCTAACTTGTTTAGAGACAAAAATTATCGCCGCACATCGGCGATTTTTATCGCAGATAAACCTTGCTATTAGCAAGGTTTATCGCAAATGCGATAAAAAACGGTCGCAATGCATGAATATCGCTGAAAAGTCAGCGATATTCATGCATTATCGAGCAAATGCTCTTAGCCATGTTATCCTCCTCCCATTGGATAACATGGTGAAGAACTGCTCAGGGCAGGTGTTAGCTTTTGGAGATATTCGCGCTTAGCGCGAATATCTCCAAAAGTTGGTAATAGGAGATAGCGATGTTAGCGACTGTTTCCAGTCGCTAACATCTTGGCACGCCCACTTTGCATGTCATTAGTGATAAATATCACTGACATGCAAAGCGGGGCCCAAGATGGTCGCTATCTCCTATTAGCTGTCACTAACTGGTGTTAGCGACAGCTTGGTAATAGGGAGATAATTTTATCTCCGCTTTCTTGGCTTTTAAAGCCAAAAAAGCGGAGATAAACCCCCTTGATAATATGCCCCTATGTCCTAAGTGTAATATTCAGAACCTACATTCATATGTGATGGGAAGGCCAGGGTATAACTATGTTCTGGATATCAGTAGTTGAGCACTGCAAATCAACATGTACATGTGCTTGTTGGGTCTGGTACCAAGAACTACATCGATTACACAAATGGCTAACATAGTAGAAATGGAATCGTCAGTAGGTACGAAATGTAGACGGTCAGGTGGATCAAGAAAGAAGTTCTGTTACTGCAGCAATGGGACTCCAAACTGAGAAGCTGGGTAAAGGCAGAATGTGGATTATGACGGAAATTGAAATATCGCTCTAGGGACCAGGGAATGAACCTGGTGGAAGTAGAGTTAGAGCTTAGGGAATCTGACGAGGAGCAACACAGAGAGGACAATGCTAATTCGGTCAATGGTACTTGATATAATGTAGACTATGAGTAAGTAAATAATTTACTGTAAAATGGTAGTTCAGACAATGAGTGTGTACTACTATGTGTATAACAGATTCACTAGAGTAAGCTCCTTGAGGTAGGGGGAAGAGAGGGTTTGGTGGTTGCTGAGCTGTAATTGTATTCAATGATATTACTTCATGTTGAAGCCAATAAAACATTTTAAAAAATATTGGGGTATATTATCAAGGGGGTTTATCTCCGCTTTTTTGGCTTTAAAAGCCAAGAAAGCGGAGATAAAATTATCTCCCTATTACCAAGCTGTCGCTAACACCAGTTAGTGACAGCTAATAGGAGATAGCGACCATCTTGGGCCCCGCTTTGCATGTCAGTGATATTTATCACTAATGACATGCAAAGTGGGCGTGCCAAGATGTTAGCGACTGGAAACAGTCGCTAACATCGCTATCTCCTATTACCAACTTTTGGAGATATTCGCGCTAAGCGCGAATATCTCCAAAAGCTAACACCTGCCCTGAGCAGTTCTTCACCATGTTATCCAATGGGAGGTGGATAACATGGCTAAGAGCATTTGCTCGATAATGCATGAATATCGCTGACTTTTCAGCGATATTCATGCATTGCGGCCGTTTTTTATCGCATTTGCGATAAACCTTGCTAATAGCAAGGTTTATCTGCGATAAAAATCGCCGATGTGCGGCGATAATTTTTGTCTCTAAACAAGTTAGAGACAAAAATTATCGCTAGTTGTTGGTAATATGCCCCATAGTGCCTGAGTGACTACTTGCACAATCTTTCATATGCTCATTGCCAGCAACAAATGTAAAATAATAACAAAGGTGTGATTGTCTGTCTCCCTCCTCAGTTATGTTTCTGGGCCTTCTTTGAATGAGATATACCTCCTTCAGACCCACTAATGTCAAGACGATGAAATAGGAAGCAATTGGATGGTTACTATGTAGCATGACAGTGGGCCCTAAAAGGCAACTGGACAAATGGTAAGTGCTGGAAGTTCTCTTAAAGCGGTAACTGCAAACACAACAATGATGGACAGAATGTGGATCAATGTCACACATTCACCCCAGTCCAAAGATCTGGGCCCAAATCCATCGTTTTTCCACTCCACACCACCCTGGGTTAGACAATGGCGATATGCAAATCAGCGCTGACCCTGTGCCCCATGGGAACAGTCCAGTCTGAACTACAAAAGCCATGTCCTTCCCAGAACGGAAACAAGCATCCGAGGACCGGCCCGGTTTCGAGGTAACACCTCTCTTCAGCCCGCTAGCTTGATTCCAGTGGTGTGGAGGGCCTGGGACTCACGTCTGAGCATCCCCAGTACACTTAGAGCGGTAATGGCAAACACAACAATGATGGACAGAATGTGGATCAATGTCACACATTCACCCCAGTCCAAAGATATGGGCCCAAATCCATCGTTTTTCCACTCCACACCACCCTGGGTTAGACAATGGCGATATGCAAATCAGCGCTGACCCTGTGCCCCATGGGAACAGTCCAGTCCGAACTACAAAAGCCATGTCCTTCCCAGAACGGAAACAAGCATCCGAGGACCAGCCCGGTTTCGAGGTAACACCTCTCTTCAGCCCGGCTAGCTTGATTCCAGTGGTGTGGAGTGCCTGGGACTCACGTCTGAGCATCCCCCGTACACTTAAAGCGGTAACTGCAAACACAACAATGATGGACAGAATGTGGATCAATGTCACACATTCAACCCAGTCCAAAGATCTGGGCCCAAATCCATCGTTTTTCCACTCCACACCACCCTGGGTTAGACAATGGCGATATGCAAATCAGCGCTGACCCTGTGCCCCATGGGAACAGTCCAGTCCGAACTACAAAAGCCATGTCCTTCCCAGAACGGAAACAAGCATCCGAGGACTGGCCCGGTTTCGAGGTAACACCTCTCTTCAGCCCAGCTAGCTTGATTCCAGTGGTGTGGAGTGCCTGGGACTCACGTCTGAGCATCCCCAGTACACTTAGAGCGGTAACTGCAAACACAACAATGATGGACAGAATGTGGATCAATGTCACACATTCACCCCAGTCCAAAGATCTGGGCCCAAATCCATTGTTTTTCCACTCCACACTACCCTGGGTTAGACAATGGCGATATGCAAATCAGCGCTGACCCTGTGCCCCATGGGAACAGTCCAGTCCGAACTACAAAAGCCATGTCCTTCCCAGAACGGAAACAAGCATCCGAGGACCGGCCCGGTTTCGAGGTAACACCTCTCTTCAGCCCGGCTAGCTTGATTCCAGTGGTGTGGAGTGCCTGGGACTCACGTCTGAGCATCCCCAGTACACTTAGAGCGGTAACTGCAAACACAACAATGATGGACAGAATGTGGATCAATGTCACACATTCACCCCAGTCCAAAGATCTGGGCCCAAATCCATCGTTTTTCCACTCCACACCACCCTGGGTTAGACAATGGTGATATGCAAATCAGCGCTGACCCTGTGCCCCATGGGAACAGTCCAGTCCGAACTACAAAAGCCATGTCCTTCCCAGAACGGAAACAAGCATCCGAGGACCGGCCCGGTTTCGAGGTAACACCTCTCTTCAGCCCGGCTAGCTTGATTCCAGTGGTGTGGAGTGCCTGGGACTCACGTCTGAGCATCCCCAGTACACTTAGAGCGGTGACTGCAAACACAACAATGATGGACAGAATGTGGATCAATGTCACACATTCACCCCAGTCCAAAGATCTGGGCCCAAATCCATCGTTTTTCCACTCCACACCACCCTGGGTTAGACAATGGCGATATGCAAATCAGCTCTGACCCTGTGCCCCATGGGAACAGTCCAGTCCGAACTACAAAAGCCATGTCCTTCCCAGAACGGAAACAAGCATCCGAGGACCGGCCCGGTTTCGAGGTAACACCTCTCTTCAGCCCGGCTAGCTTGATTCCAGTGGTGTGGAGTGCCTGGGACTCACGTCTGAGCATCCCCAATACACTTAGAGCGGTAACTGCAAACACAACAATGATGGACAGAATGTGGATCAATGTCACACATTCACCCCAGTCCAAAGATCTGGGCCCAAATCCATCGTTTTTCCACTCCACACCACCCTGGGTTAGACAATGGCGATATGCAAATCAGCGCTGACCCTGTGCCCCATGGGAACAGTCCAGTCCGAACTACAAAAGCCATGTCCTTCCCAGAACGGAAACAAGCATCCGAGGACCGGCCCGGTTTCGAGGTAACACCTCTCTTCAGCCCGGCTAGCTTGATTCCAGTGGTGTGGAGTGCCTGGGACTCACGTCTGAGCATCCCCAGTACACTTAGAGCAGTAACTGCAAACACAACAATGATGGACACAATGTGGATCAATGTCACACATTCACCCCAGTCCAAAGATCTGGGCCCAAATCCATCGTTTTTCCACTCCACACCACCCTGGGTTAGACAATGGCGATATGCAAATCAGCGCTGACCCTGTGCCCCATGGGAACAGTCCAGTCCGAACTACAAAAGCCATGTCCTTCCCAGAACGGAAACAAGCATCCGAGGACCGGCCCGGTTTCGAGGTAACACCTCTCTTCAGCCCGGCTAGCTTGATTCCAGTGGTGTGGAGTGCCTGGGACTCACGTCTGAGCATCCCCAGTACACTTAGAGCGGTAACTGCAAACACAACAATGATGGACAGAATGTGGATCAATGTCACACATTCACCCCAGTCCAAAGATCTGGGCCCAAATCCATTGTTTTTCCACTCCACACCACCCTGGGTTAGACAATGGCGATATGCAAATCAGCGCTGACCCTGTGCCCCATGGGAACAGTCTAGTCCGAACTACAAAAGCCATGTCCTTCCCAGAACGGAAACAAGCATCCGAGGACCGGCCCGGTTTCGAGGTAACACCTCTCTTCAGCCCGGCTAGCTTGATTCCAGTGGTGTGGAGTGCCTGGGACTCACGTCTGAGCATCCCCAGTACACTTAGAGCGGTAACTGCAAACACAACAATGATGGACAGAATGTGGATCAATGTCACACATTCACCCCAGTCCAAAGATCTGGGCCCAAATCCATTGTTTTTCCACTCCACACCACCCTGGGTTAGAAAATGGCGATATGCAAATCAGCGCTGACCCTGTGCCCCATGGGAACAGTCCAGTCCGAACTACAAAAGCCATGTCCTTCCCAGAACGGAAACAAGCATCCGAGGACCGGCCCGGTTTCGAGGTAACACCTCTCTTCAGCCCGGCTAGCTTGATTCCAGTGGTGTGGAGTGCCTGGGACTCACGTCTGAGCATCCCCAGTACACTTAGAGCGGTAACTGCAAACACAACAATGATGGACAGAATGTGGATCAATGTCACACATTCACCCCAGTCCAAAGATCTGGGCCCAAATCCATCGTTTTTCCACTCCACACCACCCTGGGTTAGACAATGGCGATATGCAAATCAGCGCTGACCCTGTGCCCCATGGGAACAGTCCAGTCCGAACTACAAAAGCCATGTCCTTCCCAGAACGGAAACAAGCATCCGAGGACCGGCCCGGTTTCGAGGTAACACCTCTCTTCAGCCCGGCTAGCTTGATTCCAGTGGTGTGGAGTGCCTGGGACTCACGTCTGAGCATCCCCAGTACACTTAGAGCGGTAACTGCAAACACAACAATGATGGACAGAATGTGGATCTATGTCACACATTCACCCCAGTCCAAAGATCTGGGCCCAAATCCATCGTTTTTCCACTCCGCACCACCCTGGGTTAGACAATGGCGATATGCAAATCAGCGCTGACCCTGTGCCCCATGGGAACAGTCCAGTCCGAACTACAAAAGCCATGTCCTTCCCAGAACGGAAACAAGCATCCGAGGACCGGCCCGGTTTCGAGGTAACACCTCTCTTCAGCCCGGCTAGCTTGATTCCAGTGGTGTGGAGTGCCTGGGACTCACGTCTGAGCATCCCCAGTACACTTAGAGCGGTAACTGCAAACACTACAATGATGGACAGAATGTGGATCAATGTCACACATTCACCCCAGTCCAAAGATCTGGGCCCAAATCTATCGTTTTTCCACTCCACACCACCCTGGGTTAGACAATGGCGATATGCAAATCAGCGCTGACCCTGTGCCCCATGGGAACAGTCCAGTCCGAACTACAAAAGCCATGTCCTTCCCAGAACGGAAACAAGCATCCGAGGACCGGTCCGGTTTCGAGGTAACACCTCTCTTCAGCCCGGCTAGCTTGATTCCAGTGGTGTGGAGTGCCTGGGACTCACGTCTGAGCATCCCCAGTACACTTAGAGCGGTAACTGCAAACACAACAATGATGGACAGAATGTGGATCAATGTCACACATTCACCCCAGTCCAAAGATCTGGGCCCAAATCCATCGTTTTTCCACTCCACACCACCCTGGGTTAGACAATGGCGATATGCAAATCAGCGCTGACCCTGTGCCCCATGGGAACAGTCCAGTCCGAACTACAAAAGCCATGTCCTTCCCAGAACGGAAACAAGCATCCGAGGACCGGCCCGGTTTCGAGGTAACACCTCTCTTCAGCCCGGCTAGCTTAATTCCAGTGGTGTGGAGTGCCTGGGACTTTTAAAAAATATTGGGGTATATTATCAAGGGGGTTTATCTCCGCTTTTTTGGCTTTAAAAGCCAAGAAAGCGGAGATAAAATTATCTCCCTATTACCAAGCTGTCGCTAACACCAGTTAGTGACAGCTAATAGGAGATAGCGACCATCTTGGGCCCCGCTTTGCATGTCAGTGATATTTATCACTAATGACATGCAAAGTGGGCGTGCCAAGATGTTAGCGACTGGAAACAGTCGCTAACATCGCTATCTCCTATTACCAACTTTTGGAGATATTCGCGCTAAGCGCGAATATCTCCAAAAGCTAACACCTGCCCTGAGCAGTTCTTCACCATGTTATCCAATGGGAGGTGGATAACATGGCTAAGAGCATTTGCTCGATAATGCATGAATATCGCTGACTTTTCAGCGATATTCATGCATTGCGGCCGTTTTTTATCGCATTTGCGATAAACCTTGCTAATAGCAAGGTTTATCTGCGATAAAAATCGCCGATGTGCGGCGATAATTTTTGTCTCTAAACAAGTTAGAGACAAAAATTATCGCTAGTTGTTGGTAATATGCCCCATAGTGCCTGAGTGACTACTTGCACAATCTTTCATATGCTCATTGCCAGCAACAAATGTAAAATAATAACAAAGGTGTGATTGTCTGTCTCCCTCCTCAGTTATGTTTCTGGGCCTTCTTTGAATGAGATATACCTCCTTCAGACCCACTAATGTCAAGACGATGAAATAGGAAGCAATTGGATGGTTACTATGTAGCATGACAGTGGGCCCTAAAAGGCAACTGGACAAATGGTAAGTGCTGGAAGTTCTCTTAAAGCGGTAACTGCAAACACAACAATGATGGACAGAATGTGGATCAATGTCACACATTCACCCCAGTCCAAAGATCTGGGCCCAAATCCATCGTTTTTCCACTCCACACCACCCTGGGTTAGACAATGGCGATATGCAAATCAGCGCTGACCCTGTGCCCCATGGGAACAGTCCAGTCTGAACTACAAAAGCCATGTCCTTCCCAGAACGGAAACAAGCATCCGAGGACCGGCCCGGTTTCGAGGTAACACCTCTCTTCAGCCCGCTAGCTTGATTCCAGTGGTGTGGAGGGCCTGGGACTCACGTCTGAGCATCCCCAGTACACTTAGAGCGGTAATGGCAAACACAACAATGATGGACAGAATGTGGATCAATGTCACACATTCACCCCAGTCCAAAGATATGGGCCCAAATCCATCGTTTTTCCACTCCACACCACCCTGGGTTAGACAATGGCGATATGCAAATCAGCGCTGACCCTGTGCCCCATGGGAACAGTCCAGTCCGAACTACAAAAGCCATGTCCTTCCCAGAACGGAAACAAGCATCCGAGGACCAGCCCGGTTTCGAGGTAACACCTCTCTTCAGCCCGGCTAGCTTGATTCCAGTGGTGTGGAGTGCCTGGGACTCACGTCTGAGCATCCCCCGTACACTTAAAGCGGTAACTGCAAACACAACAATGATGGACAGAATGTGGATCAATGTCACACATTCAACCCAGTCCAAAGATCTGGGCCCAAATCCATCGTTTTTCCACTCCACACCACCCTGGGTTAGACAATGGCGATATGCAAATCAGCGCTGACCCTGTGCCCCATGGGAACAGTCCAGTCCGAACTACAAAAGCCATGTCCTTCCCAGAACGGAAACAAGCATCCGAGGACTGGCCCGGTTTCGAGGTAACACCTCTCTTCAGCCCAGCTAGCTTGATTCCAGTGGTGTGGAGTGCCTGGGACTCACGTCTGAGCATCCCCAGTACACTTAGAGCGGTAACTGCAAACACAACAATGATGGACAGAATGTGGATCAATGTCACACATTCACCCCAGTCCAAAGATCTGGGCCCAAATCCATTGTTTTTCCACTCCACACTACCCTGGGTTAGACAATGGCGATATGCAAATCAGCGCTGACCCTGTGCCCCATGGGAACAGTCCAGTCCGAACTACAAAAGCCATGTCCTTCCCAGAACGGAAACAAGCATCCGAGGACCGGCCCGGTTTCGAGGTAACACCTCTCTTCAGCCCGGCTAGCTTGATTCCAGTGGTGTGGAGTGCCTGGGACTCACGTCTGAGCATCCCCAGTACACTTAGAGCGGTAACTGCAAACACAACAATGATGGACAGAATGTGGATCAATGTCACACATTCACCCCAGTCCAAAGATCTGGGCCCAAATCCATCGTTTTTCCACTCCACACCACCCTGGGTTAGACAATGGTGATATGCAAATCAGCGCTGACCCTGTGCCCCATGGGAACAGTCCAGTCCGAACTACAAAAGCCATGTCCTTCCCAGAACGGAAACAAGCATCCGAGGACCGGCCCGGTTTCGAGGTAACACCTCTCTTCAGCCCGGCTAGCTTGATTCCAGTGGTGTGGAGTGCCTGGGACTCACGTCTGAGCATCCCCAGTACACTTAGAGCGGTGACTGCAAACACAACAATGATGGACAGAATGTGGATCAATGTCACACATTCACCCCAGTCCAAAGATCTGGGCCCAAATCCATCGTTTTTCCACTCCACACCACCCTGGGTTAGACAATGGCGATATGCAAATCAGCTCTGACCCTGTGCCCCATGGGAACAGTCCAGTCCGAACTACAAAAGCCATGTCCTTCCCAGAACGGAAACAAGCATCCGAGGACCGGCCCGGTTTCGAGGTAACACCTCTCTTCAGCCCGGCTAGCTTGATTCCAGTGGTGTGGAGTGCCTGGGACTCACGTCTGAGCATCCCCAATACACTTAGAGCGGTAACTGCAAACACAACAATGATGGACAGAATGTGGATCAATGTCACACATTCACCCCAGTCCAAAGATCTGGGCCCAAATCCATCGTTTTTCCACTCCACACCACCCTGGGTTAGACAATGGCGATATGCAAATCAGCGCTGACCCTGTGCCCCATGGGAACAGTCCAGTCCGAACTACAAAAGCCATGTCCTTCCCAGAACGGAAACAAGCATCCGAGGACCGGCCCGGTTTCGAGGTAACACCTCTCTTCAGCCCGGCTAGCTTGATTCCAGTGGTGTGGAGTGCCTGGGACTCACGTCTGAGCATCCCCAGTACACTTAGAGCAGTAACTGCAAACACAACAATGATGGACACAATGTGGATCAATGTCACACATTCACCCCAGTCCAAAGATCTGGGCCCAAATCCATCGTTTTTCCACTCCACACCACCCTGGGTTAGACAATGGCGATATGCAAATCAGCGCTGACCCTGTGCCCCAGGGGAACAGTCCAGTCCGAACTACAAAAGCCATGTCCTTCCCAGAACGGAAACAAGCATCCGAGGACCGGCCCGGTTTCGAGGTAACACCTCTCTTCAGCCCGGCTAGCTTGATTCCAGTGGTGTGGAGTGCCTGGGACTCACGTCTGAGCATCCCCAGTACACTTAGAGCGGTAACTGCAAACACAACAATGATGGACAGAATGTGGATCAATGTCACACATTCACCCCAGTCCAAAGATCTGGGCCCAAATCCATTGTTTTTCCACTCCACACCACCCTGGGTTAGACAATGGCGATATGCAAATCAGCGCTGACCCTGTGCCCCATGGGAACAGTCTAGTCCGAACTACAAAAGCCATGTCCTTCCCAGAACGGAAACAAGCATCCGAGGACCGGCCCGGTTTCGAGGTAACACCTCTCTTCAGCCCGGCTAGCTTGATTCCAGTGGTGTGGAGTGCCTGGGACTCACGTCTGAGCATCCCCAGTACACTTAGAGCGGTAACTGCAAACACAACAATGATGGACAGAATGTGGATCAATGTCACACATTCACCCCAGTCCAAAGATCTGGGCCCAAATCCATTGTTTTTCCACTCCACACCACCCTGGGTTAGAAAATGGCGATATGCAAATCAGCGCTGACCCTGTGCCCCATGGGAACAGTCCAGTCCGAACTACAAAAGCCATGTCCTTCCCAGAACGGAAACAAGCATCCGAGGACCGGCCCGGTTTCGAGGTAACACCTCTCTTCAGCCCGGCTAGCTTGATTCCAGTGGTGTGGAGTGCCTGGGACTCACGTCTGAGCATCCCCAGTACACTTAGAGCGGTAACTGCAAACACAACAATGATGGACAGAATGTGGATCAATGTCACACATTCACCCCAGTCCAAAGATCTGGGCCCAAATCCATCGTTTTTCCACTCCACACCACCCTGGGTTAGACAATGGCGATATGCAAATCAGCGCTGACCCTGTGCCCCATGGGAACAGTCCAGTCCGAACTACAAAAGCCATGTCCTTCCCAGAACGGAAACAAGCATCCGAGGACCGGCCCGGTTTCGAGGTAACACCTCTCTTCAGCCCGGCTAGCTTGATTCCAGTGGTGTGGAGTGCCTGGGACTCACGTCTGAGCATCCCCAGTACACTTAGAGCGGTAACTGCAAACACAACAATGATGGACAGAATGTGGATCTATGTCACACATTCACCCCAGTCCAAAGATCTGGGCCCAAATCCATCGTTTTTCCACTCCGCACCACCCTGGGTTAGACAATGGCGATATGCAAATCAGCGCTGACCCTGTGCCCCATGGGAACAGTCCAGTCCGAACTACAAAAGCCATGTCCTTCCCAGAACGGAAACAAGCATCCGAGGACCGGCCCGGTTTCGAGGTAACACCTCTCTTCAGCCCGGCTAGCTTGATTCCAGTGGTGTGGAGTGCCTGGGACTCACGTCTGAGCATCCCCAGTACACTTAGAGCGGTAACTGCAAACACTACAATGATGGACAGAATGTGGATCAATGTCACACATTCACCCCAGTCCAAAGATCTGGGCCCAAATCTATCGTTTTTCCACTCCACACCACCCTGGGTTAGACAATGGCGATATGCAAATCAGCGCTGACCCTGTGCCCCATGGGAACAGTCCAGTCCGAACTACAAAAGCCATGTCCTTCCCAGAACGGAAACAAGCATCCGAGGACCGGCCCGGTTTCGAGGTAACACCTCTCTTCAGCCCGGCTAGCTTGATTCCAGTGGTGTGGAGTGCCTGGGACTCACGTCTGAGCATCCCCAGTACACTTAGAGCGGTAACTGCAAACACAACAATGATGGACAGAATGTGGATCAATGTCACACATTCACCCCAGTCCAAAGATCTGGGCCCAAATCCATCGTTTTTCCACTCCACACCACCCTGGGTTAGACAATGGCGATATGCAAATCAGCGCTGACCCTGTGCCCCATGGGAACAGTCCAGTCCGAACTACAAAAGCCATGTCCTTCCCAGAACGGAAACAAGCATCCGAGGACCGGCCCGGTTTCGAGGTAACACCTCTCTTCAGCCCGGCTAGCTTAATTCCAGTGGGGTGGAGTGCCTGGGACTCACGTCTGAGCATCCCCAGTACACTTAGAGCGGTAACTGCAAACACAACAATGATGGACAGAATGTGGATCAATGTCACACATTCACCCGAGTCCAAAGATCTGGGCCCTAATCCATCGTTTTTCCACTCCACACCACCCTGGGTTAGACAATGGCGTTATGCAAATCAGCGCTGACCCTGTGCCCCATGGGAACAGTCCAGTCCGAACTACAAAAGCCATGTCCTTCCCAGAACGGAAACAAGCATCCGAGGACCGGCCCGGTTTCGAGGTAACACCTCTCTTCAGCCCGGCTAGCTTGATTCCAGTGGTGTGGAGTGCCTGGGACTCACGTCTGAGCATCCCCAGTACACTTAGAGCGGTAACTGCAAACACAACAATGATGGACAGAATGTGGATCAATGTCACACATTCACCCCAGTCCAAAGATCTGAGCCCAAATCCATCGTTTTTCCACTCCACACCACCCTGGGTTAGACAATGGCGATATGCAAATCAGCGCTGACCCTGTGCCCCATGGGAACAGTCCAGTCCGAACTACAAAAGCCATGTCCTTCCCAGAACGGAAACAAGCATCCGAGGACCGGCCCGGTTTCGAGGTAACACCTCTCTTCAGCCCGGCTAGCTTGATTCCAGTGGTGTGGAGTGCCTGGGACTCACGTCTGAGCATCCCCAGTACACTTAGAGCGGTAACTGCAAACACAACAATGATGGACAGAATGTGGATCAATGTCACAGAATCCGGGCCGGTCCTCGGATGCTTGTTTCCGTTCTGGGAAGGACATGGCTTTTGTAGTTCGGACTGGACTGTTCCCATGGGGCACAGGGTCAGCGCTGATTTGCATATCGCCATTGTCTAACCCAGGGTGGTGTGGAGTGGAAAAACGATGGATTTGGGCCCAGATCTTTGGACTGGGGTGAATGTGTGACATTGATCCACATTCTGTCCATCATTGTTGTGTTTGCAGGTACCGCTCTAAGTGTACTGGGGATGCTCAGACGTGAGTCCCAGGCACTCCACACCACTGGAATCAAGCTAGCCGGGCTGATGAGAGGTGTTACCTCGAAACCGGGCTGGTCCTCGGATGCTTGTTTCCGTTCTGGGAAGGACATGGCTTTTGTAGTTCGGACTGGACTGTTCCCATGGGGCACAGGGTCAGCGCTGATTTGCATATCGCCATTGTCTAACCCAGGGAGATGTGGAGTGGAAAAACGATGGATTTGGGCCCAGATCTTTGGACTGGGGTGAATGTGTGACATTGATCCACATTCTGTCCATCATTGTTGTGTTTGCAGGTACCGCTCTAAGTGTACTGGGGATGCTCAGACGTGAGTCCCAGGCACTCCACACCACTGGAATCAAGCTAGCCGGGCTGATGAGAGGTGTTTCCTCGAAACCGGGCCGGTCCTCGGATGCTTGTTCCGTTCTGGGAAGGACATGGCTTTTGTAGTTCGGACTGGACTGTTTCCATGGGGCACAGGGTCAGCGCTGATTTGCATATCGCCATTGTCTAACCCAGGGTGGTGTGGAGTGGAAAAACGATGGATTTGGGCCCAGATCTTTGGACTGGGGTGAATGTGTGACATTGATCCACATTCTGTCCATCATTGTTGTGTTTGCAGGTACCGCTGGAAGTTCTCTTAAGGCATTTTTACCTGACTATCTACGCTATGCTCGTGTAAAGGAATGGCAAATTCCCAGATCCCAATGTAACCATTCTCATGGGTCTGTGGTGGTGGAGAGTTGCTTGTCTCCTATGCCCTAGCAGTTTCCGGCTTGTGCTGTTTTCGGGGCTTCTGACAGCCGGGCCAGGGTGGAGTTCCCACAAGACACTAAGGGCCTGATTTAAAAAGGTATACTTTATGTCAGTTTACAATGTTTTGCAACTCACAAAGGAATTTTATTAGTAGAGTCTTTACAATTGCGGAGTCTCCGCACTCATGGCGGAGACACCTAACATAAAAAGATAGTCAGTCGTAAAGATACTACTCGAAACATTTCTTTATGAATGGCAAAAAGTCATTCCATAAAAATTTACAATTATTTTTGTGAATTAGACCCTGAGAGCTGCACATGCTGGTGTTTCAGATAACTACCAGTGAGTCATTCCTGTTACAGGCACAAGGATCAGCCAAACAAGTGTGGTCTTGTTAATATTGAGACAAGTTGGGTCTTATAGAGTTGTTAAACACCACGCATACACGAGTTATGCTTTTGATGAACCTTTATTCCCGGAGCGCCGGGAGCTACCAGCTTGCCTGTTGTGGTCGGCGCCAATGAAACAATATGGCCGCCTTCCGCTTCCTGTCCCCTCACTTCCTGTTCCGGGGACGGAACACTAGACCGCTACTACATATCTCCCCCCTTTATGCATTTACCAAACAATGTAACAAAGTTCTTACTTCCAGTTCATATCATAGTCCTTGAACTTCTCGGGCACCTTTACTCTGCGTCCTACTCGGGTCTTCACACTCTCACCATTTCCTTCTCTGTCCAATGCCTCGTTCTCTGTCTGCTCTCTTAATCCTCCTCCATCTCTGTCCGTCACTTCCCATTCTCCTTTTACCTTGCATCCGCTTCTCTCTCTCATTCTCATTCCTTTATCTCCTTCTCCATCTGCCACCTGCTGTACTCCTTCTTCAACATTCTCTCCGTACCCTTCGCTACGTTCACTTTCTCTTCCTTCGTCGACATGCTCTGCTCCTTCCATAGTCTCTTCCTCCCACTTCAGGATCTTGCTGCACTTCGCCATTCTGTCCATTGACCATATTTTCCCGTCACTTAGCAGAGCTGATCGGCCGTAGGGCTCCACCACTTTCAAGGGTGGTGAAAACTTGCTTTTTCCTTTTCTCTTCAAGATGGCCAGCTTTACTCGAACCCAAACACCCTTCTCCAGCTCCGCTTCCTGAGTGTTCCGTCTCTTGTTGTAGTGAGCTGTGTATACCTCTTGGGCTCTTTCCAGATTTCTTCTGACCACGGCTGGTGACCACTTGCTCTGCACCACTAATTTCCTCCAAGCCATGTTGTCTTTCGTGAAGGCTTCCCTTCCTCTTAAAACCTTGAAGGGACTGTATCCCGTGCTCCCAGGTGTGATGCGATAAGCCCAAATCATCTTCTCCACTTCTTTTTCCCAATCCAGACCATCATCTATGGCCGCTTGGATGGTGCCCATAATCACTCGATTGAATCGCTCCACTTGGCCATTTCCAGAGGGGTGATAGATGGGTGTGTGTTTCACTTCAATGCCATTTCTGTCGGTAAAGGCAATCCACTTCGCTGAAGTGAATTGGGGCCCGTTGTCGAACGTAATTATTCTCGGGATTCCTTCCCTGACAAACGTGGCACGTAAGAAACGTACCACAGCTTCAGTGTCAGCATGCTCCATAATCTCCAACTCCGGCCACTTTGAGTATTTGTCGATGATTACTACCACATATTTCTGAGTTCCTGCTTTGTCGAGGACTGGACCCATAATGTCCACTGATATCATTTCCCACGGTCCATCCGGTACCGGGAATCTCCCCAAAGGCGGTCTCAGCATGCTCTGTGATTTGTCCGCTTTTGCACATGACTCGCACTTTCGCACATGACGTTCCACCTGTACATCGATGGCCGGCCACCAGTACGCTTGTCTGGCAAGGGCTTTCGTTTTCGTTATTCCCTGGTGCCCTTCATGTAGTAGTGACATCAGATGATCCAGAATGCTCTGTGGAGGAACCACCTTGTCACCTCTGAGTAAGAATACAGGGTTCTCTGCCAGTGACAGCTCGTCCCGGACCTCCCAGTACCTCCTTAGTTCTTCTTTCAGGTGTCTTTTTTCCGGCCATCCATGGACCACATACCCTTTTACTGCCTCTAAATCAGTGTCCTCCTTGTACGCCTTTTCCCATTCCTGAGCACTTATCCCCTCTTCTGTGTCTTGGATAGTGGCCACCACATATCCGTCCCAGTTCTGTCTCTCTCCGCTCCTTGCTCCTTCCATGGCCGCTGCTCTACTCAGGAAGTCCGCAACTTTGTTCTGCGGTCCCGGAATGTGTTCAACCTCATAGACAAAGTCCAACAATCTGAGGGTCATCTTGGCAATCCTGGGTGTCGCGTGATCGTGGCCGCTGGACGTCAGTACTCGGACCAGTGGTTTGTGGTCCGTCTTCACCAGGAACTTGGCTCCCCACAAGTACTGCCTAAATTTCTCCATCGCCCAGACTACAGCCAGCATTTCTTTCTCCACCACACTGAACTTCTCTTCATTGGAAGCTAGCGAACGAGAGGCGAAGCTGACTGTCGACATCTCCCCGGATTCTGACTTCTGCATCAGGACTGCCCCCAGGCCGCGGTCACTGGCGTCGGTAGTGAGGATGGACACTGCACTCGGGTCGAATCCTTTGAGGGGAATGGCGGTGCTCATCTCCTGTTTGAGGGCATCAAATTCCATTTGCTCGTCTTTCCCCCACTGAAACTTATTCTTTTCCTTAAGCAGTTGGCGAATGAAGTGAGTTTTCGTGGCGAAGTGGGGAATGAATTTGCTGTAATATTCGGCCATTCCCAGAAATGACCGAACATCTTCTTTCTTGCTAGGAGTGGGGGCCTCCTGGATGGCTTTCATGTTCGTTCTTTTAGGTGTAATCCCTTGTCCACTCACCTCGTGACCTAGGTATGTGACGGATTGTACCCCTAACTTGCATTTGGACCACTCAGCCGTAAGGCCATTGTCTTGCAGCGTTTGTAACACCTTGTGGAGTTTCTCATTATGGTCTTGCTTCGACCTGCCCATCACCAAAATGTCATCCTGAAAGAATAGAACATCCTTTAAGTTTTTTAACAGTCTGTGCATGATCTTCTGGAAGACTGCCGCGGCGGAGGCCAGGCCGAAGGGCATCCTCACAAATTCGTAGCAACCAAAGGGTGTGATAAAAGAAGTAAGATGGCTGCACGATGGATGCAGTTTCACTTGATGGTAGGCTGACGACAAGTCCACCGTCGAAAACCATTTGACATCTTTTGTTTTCGTCAGCATTTCATTGATGCGTGGTAGAGGGAATTTGTCAATGACAATGTTTTTGTTCAATTCCCTGAGATCCACGCATAATCGTACTTTGCCGTTCGTTTTCTTGGCTAACACCAAGGGTGAGAGCCATTCTGCACTCTCTATTGCCCTGATCACTCCTTCTCTTTCCAGTCTGTCTAGTTCCGTTTGTACTGCTTCCCTACTGCGGAAGGGAATGTTCCTTACTTTGTGCACGACGGGCTCAGCTCCCTCTTTTAGCTTTATGAGATGCGTGTATTTACCTAGTTCACCAATCTGGCCGTTGAACACCTTGGGGTACGCCTTCTGCCACGACTCTACATCTTCCTTGTTCTCCATGTCCATCAGCAAGATTTTTTCGATTCCTCCAGGGTTGAGCTGGATTCCCAACGCTCCCTGGTCCTTCCAGCTCAACACCGAGGGGCCTTTCTCTGCCACATATAATTTGCAATTTGCGTGGCGGCCTCTGAATTTTGAACGTGAGTGGACAGTACCCCAACATGGGAATTCTTTGTCCGGTATACGTGACTGGTCGCACATCCATAGGTAGTAGGTTCTCTTTGATCTTCGGCGCGAATCTGTCCTCCCAAACTTTCCTTTGTATGATGGAAATGGGCGCCCCACTGTCCGCAATCATCTCCATTGGTATTCCGCCGATGTGCATGTCCAGCCTGGGCCTATCTGTGTTCGACCCTTCCATTTCCAACACTTGGACATCTATGTACAGGAACTCCTCTTCCTCCACTGTGTCCTCCTGGTCGCTTGCATCTTCACTTCGCCCTTGGTTCACATAACGTACTCACCAGGGACTTGTATCTTCTTTTGGGGGCTGCTCTCGCTCCGTTTGAAACAACCGGCACCCCAGCCAATCGCGGCTGTGAAGGGCGGGACAGGGGCGGCACCTAACGGAGTCTCGAGCGGTTAGCGCTCTAGACCTCCACTTCCTGAAGGGTATTTAGGTTGCGAGGAGGCTGGCGCTTTCGCGGTAGGAGTCTGGTGGCAGCTCACTCCCCGCTGGGCGACGAGCCTTGTTACATTTGAAAGCGTGCAAAATCTCTGTGGCACACTAGACAGATTTGTAAACTTTGCCCTGTGTTCTCGAGTTGTAACTCGATTTTTTAATCACAATTTTAAATCATTGTAGTGACCTTACTGTGTTTTTACTATTCACCCTGTCAATTTGAGCACTCACTCGCACTCACCAGGGACTTGTATCTTCTTTTGGGGGCTGCTCTCGCTCCGTTTGAAACAACCGGCACCCCAGCCAATCGCGGCTGTGAAGGGCGGGACAGGGGCGGCACCTAACGGAGTCTCGAGCGGTTAGCGCTCTAGACCTCCGCTTCCTGAAGGGTATTTAGCTACTCGTCGGCCCCAGCGCGCAGCGATGGCGCGCAGGGTAGGCGCCTCGGACTGCGCCAAAGACGAGCCTAAGACCAGCCCGTCTGTGCCCGTCCGTGCCAGGCCGGGTCACGGGGCACGAAATGCTGAGACAGGTAGGATCACAGTGGACCAGATACGGGCATTGCGCCCTACCATTACCAATAACTGTTCCATTTTAAAGCCTTCCCTGAAAGGTACACATGTGTGCCCTCATTGTGCTTTTGCACTTACTAATATTCAACCCTATCCAGAGGTCCTATATAAGCCTAGGCCACCTACTCTAGCCTCTGTTGCAAACTCTCGTACTTTTACTTTTTACACTGTGAATTGTAGATCACTGCCCCAACACAAAGCTGATATTCACCACCTCCTAATGGAAGAAAAACCTTGTGCGATATTTTTAACAGAGACCTGGTTGCACGACGGCTCAGGCCCCGATGTAGCCGCTGCTCTGCCCTCTAACTATGCTATTGTTAGAGCAGACAGAGAAAGACAGGTCGGCGGGGGTATCGCTGTGATCTTTGACAGGGATTTTAATTGTGACTCTGAACCGGTCAATATCCCTGGATGCGAAGCCGCATTTTTTAAAATATCCTTGAACCCTAACTTTATGTTCTCCGGCTTCTTAATTTACCGCCCCCCGGGTAATGGCAGTGTATGGGCTGCAAATTTGGTTAACCTTATTTCCCCGTACTTCCTAAATGCCCAAAATCTGACCATATTGGGGGACTTAAACCTCCATTTTGAGGATAAATCTAATTGCATCGCTTCCAACCTTCTGGAAGATTTTAATACTTTGAATATGTCCCTGAGAAATGAGGACCCCACGCATAAAGCTGGGCACCTGTTGGATCCCATTATCTCCAACATACAGGAGCTGAAATGGTTAAAAACCGACCCTATTTGTTGGTCGGACCATTTCTTAACGCTCTTTAGTATTACGCTTATACAACCTGACAAGCTAGGTTCTGCCCGGCCCCCAATTTCCATGAGAAACTGGAAAAAGATAGATTTGACCGAACTGCAGAATGCTTTACGGGTATCCCCCCCAGTTTTAGGTGATGATATGGAGATCAATGCGCTGGAAGCCCACACCTGGCTACAAAGTGCAGTGGATATTTGCCTACCCGTTACAAGGTGCAGAGGGAATGTCCACCGGCCCCCGGCTCCCTGGTATACGGAAGAACTGAAGCTGGAAAAAACCAAGTGTAAGGGACTTGAGAGGAAGTGGCGCAAGCACTATGATCCTCAATCTAAGGAACTGTACCGTAGGGCTAGAAACCTCTATCACACGGCCTGTTCCAGAGCTAAGGCATTTTATGTAACGGAAACCATTAATATGGCTGCCAATAAAGCACGGACCCTTTTCAGTACTGTAAAAGACTTAGCCGGAGCAAATTCTGCGGCGGTCGCGCGCCCCCTGACCCCTCAAAAATGCCAAGATCTTGCTACGTACTTTGTGGGAAAGATCGATACTATTCTTGCAAACATCAACCCCCCGGTGAGGGAGGACAGGGAAGCCCTTCCTTCAGAAAGCCCACTAGGAAATCGACTGGATTCCTGGCCTTACATCTCCGTGGGCACCTTAAAACTTTTGGCGACCTCCATCAAATCAGGTTCTCCGTGCGATCCCCTCCCTATTAACATTCTGTGCCAACTGGATGACGGTGCTTTAGGAACTATTGCCGAGACACTTAATGCCTCCATCCGTCTGGCAACTGTTCCGGCATCGTGGAAGCACGCTATGGTCAGCCCTCTGTTGAAGAAGCCATCTGCTGACCCAGAGGTTCTTGCAAACTACCGCCCAATATCTCTGCTGCCTGCTTTCTCAAAAATTTTAGAGAAGCATATCCATGGCGTGCTCTCATTGTACACGGAGAACAACAACTTGCTCCACTATTCCCAGTCGGGCTTCAGGGCAGGCCACTCCACCGAATCTGCCCTCCTGGGAGTCACGGAGAAGATCAGGGGACTTTTGGACGACGGACAAACGGTTGCTCTCGTCCTGCTCGATTTGAGCGCGGCTTTCGACACCATCTCGCACAGCAGACTGCTTGCCAGGCTGAGTGGGGATGGTGTCGGAGGGACCGCATTGGACTGGATTAGATCTTATCTGAGCAACCGGACGTTTCAGATCTCGTCCTCACATGCCCAGTCGGATATTTTTCCGTCATCCCATGGCGTGCCCCAGGGCTCAATTCTAAGCCCATTATTTTTCAATCTTTATCTCCGCCCCCTCGCTGATTTAGCAGAGCGGGTAGGTCTTGAACTCATGACCTATGCGGATGACTCACAGATTATTTTTTCCCTCACCAACTCAGAGTCTTCATCCCCTTCAGCTCTGAAACTTGGTCTTCAGGAGGTCTTCAGCTGGATGTCAACAAACCAGCTGAAGCTCAACGGGGAGAAGACGGAGATTCTTCTCCTGGGAAAAAATCGTGATCTGTGGCAGGAGAGGCACTGGCCGCCATCCCTGGGCGCTTTCCCCAGCCCAGCTACCCAGGTTAGAAACTTAGGGGTGTGCATCGATGATTCTTTATCGATGAAACAACAGGCTAATAAAGTGGCTGGTATTTGTTTCACGATTATTAAATGGTTGCGGAAGATTATCTGGATGCTGCCTGTGGATACCCAGAAGACCGTAGTCAATGCGCTAATAACATCTAGGCTTGACTACGGTAACATTCTATACCTGGGCTCCAACTTAGCTGTAACCAGGCGGTTACAGCTGGTCCAGAACTCCGCAGCCAGGCTGTTGTGTAAGATCCCTAGGACAGCAAGGATCTCGAGTCACCTTAGAGACCTACACTGGTTGAAAGTTGAGAACCGGGTCCGGTTTAAGGCCTTGACCTACATGTTCAAGATCAGAGCGGGAACCGCACCACGGTATCTGCAGAAACTGGTTAGGCCCCATGTACCTGTACGGAATCTCCGCTCTTTAAATGGAGCAACCTTCACGGTACCCAGATTCAAGCTGGCCCGAATGGGAGGTAAATCTTTTTCCCACCTGGGACCAGTTCTTTGGAACTCCCTTCCTTTAGCCCTGCGCAAAGAGGAGAATTATGCCAGTTTTAGGAAACAAGTTAAAACCTGGCTGTTTAATAAATAACTGTTTAAACAAATAGCGGTCAATGTGTTGTCAGCAGTTGCTTTCTGTGCCTTGTTCTCTTAACCATGGCGCCGGGAAACCCTTTGTGGGTATCTGTGCGCATTACAAATGCAAAAAATAAATAAATAAAATAAATAAAAATAACGTACCATCGCGTTCTTCGGTTTCCTGCGGCACACCTTTTCGTAGTGCCCGAAAATGTTGCAATAAGAGCATTTGGCTCTGAACGCAGGGCACGCCTTGTCATTGCCTAGATGGGCATTGCTGCCACACCTGTAACAGTGGGATCTACCTCCTTTGTTAGACTTGTTATCCGACTGGTATTTGGTGAAGCTGTTGGATTTACCACCTCCCTGATTCCTCTGCGTCTCACTCTGCCTCGATCGTTCACTTCTAGTAGGTGTCATGATCTTGCATACTGTTTGCGACTCTCCAGCTTCTCTCTTCGCTGCTTGAGCGCACCGTCGCGATAATTCGGCTTTCTTGACCATCGCCCAAATTTCTTTGAGTGGAGCATCTCCGTTCACCCACAACTTTTCCTGTATGTGAGAGCTGGACGTGTGCATGATAATCTGGTCCCTGATTAGTTCATCGTGAAGCGTGCCAAACTTACACGTGAGGGCCAATTTCCGCAAAGCTACGACGTACTCGTCCACCGTCTCCCCAGTCTTTTGCTTCCTCTGAAAGAAGTTGTATCTGTCGATTGCGACGCACACCACCGGTCTGTAGTGTGCATCCAGGTTGGCAATGGCGTGACTAAAGACGTCAGTGTCCGTGGCAACCCTCTCACCTTTGACTATGGTGTCATACACCCTGATCCCTTCCGGACCTAAATTATATAATAAGATCTTCTTTTTCCTCTTGCTCGAGAACGGGGTATCACCTTCTTCTTCCAATGCTTCCAGATAGTTAAGGAAGTACCTCTTCCAGTCTTCCCATTTCATCTCCGGTTCGCCCCCTTTAGTCAGAAACGGTACCAGTTGGGTGAGGGATGAGGTCTGGGCTGCCATTGCTGGTGCGTTCCCCCCGTCTGTAGCAGTAGTGATCGCCCGACTGGGTGGGCTCCCCGGCGTGTGCTGTCTCGCTGCGTCCTCTTCGCTGCGCTCTCCGTCGCTCTCCTTCCCTTGGGCTCTCTTAGTGGGGTTCGATAGCTCTGGTCGGCTGCTCCCCTTATCTTGGTGTGAGGAGCCCGGCGCATCAGCCAGCGTCCGCTGTTCTGCCTGGGTGCCTGGCTAGCCGCTTGTGACCAGGATGGTCCGATTCCCGCTTTGGCCTTGTGCACCCTGCGTGAGTACTTCTTGTGGCGTTTGGTGTGCCCTGCCCCCCTGTGGTGACTGCGTGGTCTGGGCTGCCGCGTACCTCGCTGCTCAGGGTGCAGGCTCTGGCTCGCTGTTGCCTTTCTGGGGTGCCGGTTCGTTTTCGCGCCTATGGTCCGTTTTCGCGCCTCTGGCGTGCAGCGCGGCGGCTCCTCTGCCGCGCTCCGGGTGTCTCTGCGTTCGCTCACGCGTGATGCGTGTAACCCTCTCTGTGTGCGTGGTTGTGGGTGTCACATCCCATCCTCGTCGCCATTATAGAGTTGTTAAACACCACGCATACACGAGTTATGCTTTTGATGAACCTTTATTCCCGGAGCGCCGGGAGCTACCAGCTTGCCTGTTGCGGTCGGCGCCAATGAAACAATATGGCCGCCTTCCGCTTCCTGTCCCCTCGCTTCCTGTTCCAGGGACGGAACACTAGACCGCTACTACAGGTCTCATTGGGGTGGGGGCAGGGTCTGAAGCCTGGGTGGGTGGACCCCTATCCCCTAAATACTCCCTGGTATTTAGTGTGCTTTTTGCAGGTAAAGAGCTCCTTCTGCTCCCCCCACCCCCAGGCGTGGGGACAGAACGACTTTTGTAGCCAGCTATGGCAGAGGAGCATCGCCCCACTGCTTTTCAGCAGTGGAAGGAAAAATAAAATGATAATAACTGAAAGTTATTATCGTTTTATTTTCTCCTCTTGCAGGAATGGCAGCTTTGCTAGGTGGGGTGGGCTGCTCTGCTGATAGAACAGGGGAGGGGAGGAGTGGTTTGCACTCAATAAAGTGAGCATGAATGTTTGGCCGGCCAAACATTCATGCGCAGTTAGCATGTTCTTCACCCAGGCTGCATTACTGCCTGGGTGGAGAACATGCTCAGGCTCCCTGTCCCATCTGAGCACCGTCGTTTGGCGCTCAGACCAATCACAACGCTGAAATGCAGCATGGTGATTGGCTCAAGGGAGCCTCAGCCTGGGTGATTCCTGTGCCTTGCTCTGGCCACATTCCTCCTCCAACCCCGCCTCCCCGCCCTGCCTCACCACCACCACCTATCCGTGCCAGCCGCCACTGCTGACCTCTAAGAGAAGAAAATGAATCCTTCTAGTGCAGGCACCAGAAGGTCCTTTAAAGCCCGCCCCAAAGTCGGCAAATGCCGACGATCACACTGGGAAGGGAGCGAATGGCCACACTCAAAAGGTTAAGGTCAGTGGACTGCCTAGGAAAGAAAGAAAAAGCCTTAAATAGGTCCTGTGAAAAAGAAATTGATAATAGAAAACATTACAAATATTTGCCTGCGTTCAATGTATTTGGCAAAGCCAGCGATTAGAAAAAGATTGTACTCTCTCTCTAATGTTCATGTCTTTAGCATCACATATAATGAAACATACAGTAGTAAGGTAAAATAGTAGTGTTTGTCGCTTTTCCATCCCCTTTTTATATGTAGATTTAAATGCAGGAACGGGAAAAGATATTTCAACCCATATCAGACTAAGTCGGCGTCATTTGATAAATAAATGAATGCGTCACAAAGGTCAATGATATTTGTTGTACGAGATGAAAATCGAAAAAAACACTTCAATGTAATGCTTCAGCTGCTTAAAAGACCGCTCAATAAATTGCCTTTTAGAAACAAACGCAACAGCTCTCCATAGAAAAACAAAACACGATATAAAATGTGCAATACGCCAAAATTCTCATTGACAACTCATTTTAAAAAAGCTATTAGGCTGCATGAATGAGCAGCGCAGTACGATCATAATTTGTCATCTGTACTTTGACTCATTCCCATTACCATTCAGTCATGAGAATCAAACAATGAAGCCGCCTTGTCTACGTTTATTATTCCGATTTAGCGTAAAGGGAGACTAAAATGGCTCTTTCGGAGAACTGATTTTTACAATTGGACAGATCCTCTGGCTTCATTGACACTGACCTTGGCGGACATACAGGAAGGGGCAAAATGCTTGCACAGTGTTCTAGAAGCTACCAAAGACCAGTTCAAAGTAAGGGCCAGATTTATCAACAACCCAAATTGCGACTCCCAAAGAGCGATTTTTACCGAATGGCTATTTAAGAATCGCAAACTGCTATGCAGGAAAAAAAAAACGGTTATATTTAGCGATTCAGTAAAATTCGCAATTCCAAATACAGAATCGCAATTACAGAATCAGTATTTGCGAGTTCGCAAATTAAGAACTCCCATATCAGCGAAACGGCTATTCTGGTGCAGTTTGATGAAATCACAAGCAGGAAATGATCCTGCCCATGCTGTTTCAGAGAGTTTGAGGCTGTGGGAGAGGCTGAGAGCACGAGCACACCACTCAGGAGCCCATCAGGAGTGCTAAGAGAGGCACAAAGTCACATCATGGCCACACCAAAGAAGGGAAAGAAGCCTGCAGGACGGAAAAGAAAACATAAATTCAGTGAGAATGAATTGGATGTCCTCCTTGAGGAAATGGTGAAGAGCCATAAACAACTCTTTGGCAAAAAATCACTTCAGATACCAGAGTCTGAGAAGAGGAAGATCTGGCTGGCAATACAAGCCAAAGTAAATGCCATTGGGTACACACTGTGTTTCATTGAAGACCTATGCAAGCGCTGGTACAACTTGCGCTCAATGGCAAAAAGAAAAGGTGGCAAAAAGGCTTGAGAATGCAAAGAAACTGGTGGAGGACCATCGACAGAGCCAGCGACAACACCCCTGGAGGTCTTGGTGGAGTCCACCCTACAGCCAGAAAGCATCAGTGGCATAGCAGATATTGACAGCTTAGCCACAGACAACACCAGACAAGGTAAGATGCATGCTAAATTCACCCTGAGCCATCACTCACCAAACTCCCCACTCCTAAATGACACAATGACCCAGTAATATTGCCACTCAAGTCGACATTTTGTTAACGCCCAGCAATGCATCATGGGTGATGCAGTCCCAAACATTAGAAAGCAAAGCAGTGACACAGAGAAACATATCCGCAGTGTATTCACACCAGTCAATGAGCAAGCGAAGCACAGTATTTTGGTATACCAACTCATGTACATTTAATAGTAAATAACAGAAAGCAGGACACACAGTAAATAGTCCTGTTGTATTCACAGGAGAACCTGCGCCACAGGCGAAGACACACAAATTAATAAGGCACCTGAGCAACAGCAACAGGCAGGGGAGGAAGAGTCCGACACAAGAACACAAACAACAGCTACACCAAGACCGCACAGGTACACTGTGGCTCCACTACAGGAGTTTGAGGGAGGAGTGGAAGACATACAGGATGATCCAGAGTCAAGGCCCAAAGATCAAGCACAGCGCCAAACTCATCAGTCTCCTGTGCCATCTAGCAACAGCAGTAGCCTCAGACGCAAAGTGTGGTCACAACGTGTTGCTAAACAGGGGGAGGAATCCATTGTCTTCTTAGGGCACCATGGTAAAGGTGCACCAGCTGCAAGTAAAAGGCATGAGATCAATGTAAAGGCAGCTGGTGTCCCTAAATCATGACATGACGGACATCAAGGATGGCATCAGGGAGCTGAATAACACTGTTGTAGAGGGTCATAGGGCTAATGCAGAGTGTATCAGGGACATCAATGTAGCAATCAAAGAGCTATGCACCGCCATGCAGAGGGAACATGGCTCTAGGAGCCGTGAAAAGCAATACCTACTTAGCCATATGGATGGGTACACAAAGGCAGTCAACCATCATGTGCAATGCCACAGCTGTCCTTACCATGCAGGTGGAAATGGCCTACTGCAGCCAGGATGTTGCCAGGGGATTGGTGCAGGTCCCCAATGCTGTTGAACAGCTACAGAGAGCCACCATAGCTGGCACAGGTATACTGGGTGCTGGGGACAGTGAGGAGGCCTCCAGCCACAGCAGCATCACTCCACCGGTAACTGAGCGCAGACAGTGGAGTGTACGGCAAGGGACAGCATCAGAACCATCATCAAGGGAGGGCAGTGTGAACCTTGACCGTTCCAGTGCTGCTCGTGAGCGCAAGAAATAGTTAGTGCTGTGACCGAGGCATGCAAATGGGTGAGGTAACCCATGACGTGAGATTAAATGGGTTGTAAATGTGCATGCAGTGTATATATGCCAAGATGAGCAAATCAAGGCACACAGTGGTGATGATTTGGAGGCTGTGTGCACACATATTACCTGATGTCAAGGTCAATAAAACACAGTTCTACAACAGTCATGATTTGCTTTGTCTCATTACTCACCTAGAAACAGTTGCGTGTGATTTTATTACGTCTGTGTCTCCCATCTGCGGCACCTGCACCACCTGCTGCTCTGCGAGGTGGCCGTGGGTCCTCATCCTCCTCCGAGTCAAAATCTGTGATGTCCAATGGGATGCCCTTTGTTGCTGCCAGGTGGTGTAGCATGGCACAGGTTGCAATGAATTTTACAACATATCTCTGGTCTGTACTGCCGTGCACCTCCACTTTTGTGTAGTCAACGGAACCTACTCTTCAGCAGTCCGAAAGTACGATGCACCACATTGCTCATCGACTTATGGGCAGCATTGTATCTCCTTTCACATGGGGTTGCTGGATTGAGGTATGGTGTCAGTATAAATGAACACACTGCACATGCGCTGTCACCTAAATGAGAAAGGAAAAACAAATTAATCACTGGCCAATTTCAACAGATCCAAGGAGTCCATCAGATTGAGGGATGCGCATTTACGTAACTGGTACCCTTCTCCAAATTCTCCCCCAGTGAGACATATATATATATTCCACTGTGCCTGAAGATGTGAGAGTCATGCGTACTACCCGGAAATTTGGCCACAATGTCAGTGATGATGTGTGAGGCATTACATATGACCTGGACGTTGATGGAATGAAATGATTTCCTGTTCCTATACACATACTCATTTACTGAGGGGGGACAGATTGCGATATGTGTCCCATCAATGCACCCAATGACTTGTGGGAACGGTGCCATCTGGAAGAAATCAATTGTTGTCTATTGCAATTCCAGTTGCATCATGGGAAACCTGATGTAATGGTGTATTCTCTGAACCATTGCATCTGGGAAGGAATTAAAAAAAGCGTGACAGGCAACTTTGGGAGACCCCTCCAGCTACAGCTATCACCCCTTGGTAACTCCCTGATGCCATTTGGTGCAGTGAACACAGGACCTGCACATGGGTTGGAATGGCTTGGGTCCTCTGGGTCTGATGCTCCAGTATTGGGTGTAGGTCATCTACCAGGTCTAGTATAGTAGCTGAGTCTAGCCTGTACTTCTCATGTATTTCTTCTTCTGTCTGCTGAAACAGGGTAATGTGTACTCTGTAAATGCCTTCCTGTCTCCTCCTTCTCTGTGCTGCTGCTTGTATCTTCATCCTCCTCGCTATGACATATACGGCTGCCATTGTGAAAAAGTGTGAGGCACTCTGGGGCTGTTTAAATAGTGTGCACCTGGTTACCACCTGCCTTGAGTTGGTGGTAATTTGCGAGTCACAATTAGGGATGTATGACGTTACAACGCATGCTATTACAACGCATGCCTTTACGACGCAAGTTTTACAACGCAAGTCGTTACAACGACTTGCGTTGGGGGGCGCTGGATAGTGAATAGTTTAATTTACTATTCCAACTCCAGTCCCCGTGGATAGTAGGGAAGGTGTTGGAAACCATTCCCTATCCTAGAGCGCCCCCCAACGCAAGTCGTTGTAAAAGTTGCGTTGTAATGGTTGCGTCGTAAAGGTACTTCGTTGTAAAGTTGCGTTGTAAAGGATGTTCCCCCACAATTAGCGATGTTTGATGAAGTTGCTAATTGCGATTTTTCATACATTTCTTTGCAATTTTTTAATTGCAATTTTGCAAATAGCAAGTCGCAATTTGGACTTCGCAAAGTTCAGATTTGCAAATCTAGAATTTGCTAATTTTGAAAATGGTATTTTTGCGATTTCATATTTTGCGATTGGGTTTTGCTTTCATTCATTGCACACTGCGATTTTGTGATCTCAATCAGCCAAATTCTGCAAATTTCACTGTTTGCGATCGCTAGATATCTTGAATAATCGGGCCCTAGGAATTAAAATCTTTTTAACAAAAGAAAAATATATCTTTGCGAACTACAGAAACCAGCAAAAAGAGGTTCCAAGCAGTCAATAAGTGCTACTAGGAAAAGACGAGACACAAATATTTAGGGCCTCATTTACGAAAAGTGTTGCATCGCTGGGGAAAAACAGCGATGCAACACTTTTTTTTGCGGCATTCTTGCAACACCATGGATGCTACATATTTACATACGGTGCTCCATGTCGCAGGGATATCACAGATACGCCAAAAATCCTGACGTATCAGTTGGCACAGTAAAGATGCATTGCTGGAGTGTGTCGGTAACCTGGCGCAACTCCAGAAATGTGTCATTGCACATGGGGCAAGTCCCGTGTAAAAAGCCCTGCATTACTCCTTACACCTGTTTGGAGCAGTCAAAAGGATTTCACTGCACCACTTTTACAAGGCCTTTTTACGGGGGAACTCCTACCCGACATACATTATACCTGGTGAAGATAAAATCAATCGCAGAACTTTACAAAGTGAAGCATCTGCCTAGATTCATCACTTTGTAATAGGGCGCAGTATGGCACATTGTTTACACCACCGTAGCATCACACAAAAGCGACTCAAAGGAGGCACAAGCCCTCATAAATAAGGGTCTTACGGGCACATGCATCAACGATAATTGCATTCGCAAACGGTGCGAATCGCAATTTACGGCCATTTGCGAATGCAATTATCAAAAGTGGAATGCATCATATATTTCGCAATTTTAGGAATGGCAATCATGTTGCGATTTCTAAAATTGCGATTGCATTTCAGAAATCGCAATTTCAGATTTCTGAAATGCAATGCATGATCATTTTTAAATTGCGAATTAGTAATTTGGAAGGGGTAAATTAGCATGAGGTTGAACCTCGTGCTAATTTACCAAAAACCTTCGAACATGCACAAAAATGCATTTTTGAAAGTTGCATGTTACACACACCCATGTCCTTGGGACATGAGTGTGTGTAAATTGCACTTAAGTTTAATTTCAGGGATGCAGGGAGGGGTTCTTTGGACCCCCCCTGCACCCTTGAAATTGCATTTTCAATTTGCGATTCGCAAATTGAAAATCGCAAATTGTAAATGCCTTCCCATTGGAATCAATGGGAAGGGTTTTCCTTAATTGCGATTCACAAATTGTGAATCGCAATTAAGGAAGATTACCGAATCGCTAAAAAAAAGCGAATTATTCATGCATTGCCATTTGCGAATCCTTAATTGCGATTCCTTAATTTTCGCAATTAAGGATTCGCAAACGGCAACATTGATGCATGTGGCCGTTAGTATTTTGCAAACAATTGGCAGAGTGAATCCCATGGTTCCGGTGAAAAACAAAGAGAATACATAGGTGCCGGAGACTGAGATCATGAGAAAGGAAGGAGATGACCTTAAGTTAATACAAAAATGTCCACATTTCACCCTCTCATTGTAAACCCATTTTGTGAGAGGGGCTAAAGGCGCTGTAGACAGAGAATAAGAAGTTCCTAGGGAAGTTAGTTTGGAAGATATCATCAATGTGTTGTGGACTTCAGACCGAAAGTTGCGTGGAAAAAGACATTCGTACAGCATGAGGCGAAGGTCCACATTAGCTGAAGTACAGCTCTAGCAATTATCTTTCTCTATAAGACCCAGGGGCATATGTACAAGCCCCTTTACTCACCACAATGTCATTTTTACCGACGTTGTAGTGGCGATAGGGGCTTAGCCTTATTTACAAGGCAGCGTTAAGCCACTTAACGTGGCTTAATACTGCATTGTAAATAAGGGCAATTTTCACGCTATGGTTAGCGTGAAAGGGGTAGGCAGTGGGTGTTGCGGTGGGCGTTCCACTGCAACACCCATTGTTTTTTATGCTGCCCCCTATGTACAAGGGTGGTGTACATAGTAGGCAGTGCCAAAATTAAGACCTGGCAAAACAAGGAGAAATGCATTATTTCCCCTCGTTTTTTGCTTATTCCATTTGTACTGCATTGTGCAGCACACAAGGAAAAAGCAAAATGCCATGTATTGTTTATGTACAGGACGGTCCCACTTCCTGTACATAAAACCACTTCCTGTACATAAACAATCTTTAAAAAAATGCAATTTTGTCACTTTCATGTGTGCTGCATTAAGAAGCAGATATGAAAGTGACAAAATGGCATTTCTGGATTTTTTATGTGCAGGAAGGGACACCTTCCTACATATAAACAATCTTTCTCTGCACGCAGACACCCTTTCACTATGGCGCAAGGGTGCCTGCGTTCGCACTGCACTGCTAAGTGTAGCGCCATCGCAGGGAAAAACGCAGAGCTGCATCATATTCTTGCAAATAAGGTGCAGCCTTGCACTTCAGAAGTGGCGGAGAGAGGCGTTAAGCCAGGAAAGCTAACGCCTCTCTCTGCCACTTCCTTGTAAATATTCCCCCCAGTGTGGTAAGACGGTGTGGAATATAGAAAGTTCTGTGTAATATATGTAGTTTGGTCTAGGCGAGATTTGGAGTTATTTTCTTGGTGAATGGGGAAGCCCGTAGTTTTGGCTAGTGAATATCTGGCGAGTGTAATAAACCGTCTTGAGCCCAGTCCTTATGCAAATTCTGTTGAGTAACGTCACATAGCGAGGTAGTTATGGGTCTAAGCTTGGTGTAGATCTTAGAGGCCAAGTGACCGCCTCTTTTAAATACTGTTAAGATTGGGAGCGAGACAGCCTTAGAAGGAAAGGCTTTGGGGCAGATTTATGTTAACTGGCGCATCCCCAGGGATGCGCCAGTTAATGTGCGCCACAGTGCGCCACAGCTCCGCCACCCATGGTGCGCCGCATTTACAATGCGGCGCACCATGGGGCAAAAACGGCACAGATGCGTGACGCATCTGTGCCGTTAAGGTGGCGCATTGCTGGAGTTGCGTCGCAAGCGCGACGCAGCTCCAGCAAGGCTCGGGGGTGCCCCATCTTTGCAATGCTTTGTCAAGACCTACGCCTGCTTCAAGCAGGCGCAGGGTTTTGACGCAGCATTGGCCTGAAAGTGACTGAGTGAAATCTTATAGATTTCACTCAGCCACTTTTGCGAGGCGCACCTGCCCCGGAACGCCCACCCTGCGCCGGAACGCCCACAAGCGGCGCAGGGTTTTACAACGTGACGCATCTGCCTAGATGCGTCACGTTGTAAATCGGTCATAGGGATGCGCCACGTTTACGCCGCCTTGCGTGACGCAACAGCGGCGTAAACGTGGCGCAAGGGCCTCATAAATCTGCCCATGGCCACTTTAATATCTCGAGGTCGCTCCTTTCTCTTGTGTTCTTTTTCTTTTATATTTTCTCTCTGTTTTTGTTACTTTCCCACCTCCTGGTTGTGCAACAGAGATATTATCGCAGTATTGAACTCTCTGTTAATGGGCTACCAGCATTTGTACTTGTTATTGTCAAAAGTATGTTACAATTCGTTCTGTGCAAACTGCACTTAGCTCATGAATGTATGCCAACCATTTGTTTTGTACTACAACCCTCTAATAAAAACTTTTAAAATTAAATTTTTTTTTAAACATTTTAGGCTGTGAAAGATAATTAACACTATCTTGTCTTGAGAGGCAGGATGTGAGAGAGAGTCTCTAAATTGCCATAGTCTGGGATATTCGCGTGGGCACAGTCAGCATGAGCAGGAAAACATGGCTACAGCAATTACAACACACTAATTCAATCGTTTACCTTATGAACCCCTCCCTTTTGCAGTATATATCAGTGCACTTTAGGGCATGTTAGTAATCATCAAACGGTTCCCTTTCAAGGTCCTGTCATATTCAAAACATTCCAAGGAATGATAAGCAGGTTTTCAATATTAATTATCATACTGTGAACTATTTTCAATGGGTAAGTTCGATTTCAAGAATTTTCATTCCCTAACCTCCACATATAACTTTCAGGTAAAGCCAAAATTCTTCACCCATCAGAACCCATCCTGTCATCTATGGTGTGTAAGATCTTAACACTTTTAAAAAAAATGTGATCAATCTGTACACACATACCTTGAGAAAAAATAGGTATACAAGCTAACCATTCAGAATCCACAATTGCACAAACACCACATTCTTAGGTCAGGAAAAAATCAATAACCATTCGGTTCTGTAATATTAGTTTATTATGCTTTCATTTGGTCATAGATCAACTGCTAGATATGGCAATTGCAGTTGAATTCACTACTTCCTGTAGTACTTAAAATGGCTGCTTGATTTCGTAAATGGACAATCCTACTCCATATATAGGAAAAATATGCCAAAGATATGCAGTGTCCGAAATTTCTTTGGGCAGTCTCTTGCAGAGAGGGTGGAGTTTAGGAGGGATATGTCTTATGCCATATGCGACATTTGCAGGACTACAAGATAAAGCCCAGCCTTTCAGCAACCAGTCGTATTCCTTGTTGTTGCAGAAAAAAAGGTTCCAGTGCCCATTATGGTAGTCTGAAGAAGTAAGGAGACAGTTTAGAGTCAACGATGGGGCTGGGTTTTAGAAGTCACATTCAATGCGACCCACAGAGATGCTGTAATTTATCTCACAGCTTGTCCAGAAGCAGTGCTGGCACGATGAACCACAAGGGCGTGAAAATAAATTAAGCCCACAGTTGAGAAAAGAATGTAAACTGCTGAAAAACAAGTTCCTAGGAGAAGTACCCATGATGATTGGTTTCAAGGTATTTTTCCATCTTCCTGGAAATGGATTGGAGCCATGTGTCTTCTTCTTTAGGAGACAGTGGGCAAGGGGGCACAAATCAAACAAGAGGAAGGGTTGAGGTTTTGCTTGTAATGCTCCAAGTACTGCAGGAAAGAGTGAATATCAGCTACAGAAGTGGTTAGAAGACCCATGCTGTTTTTTTCTTCATGGCCATCACCTGACCATTTCAAACACAGCCACAGAGTGAGCCAGCCAACAAGGTTCAGAGCCACCAAGGGATCAAGTAACTCGGATGCTTTCCAGTATTGGGCTCACAAGGCATAATCTAAACAGGTTGTCTAGGTCACTGTTCATGGAGAGCTGGACTTGATAAAGGCCTCATGAACAGGGTTGAAACACTGACTGTGGCTGATGGGTTTGATATGACTCGGTGGCCAGGCTGCAGGTCCTGGGAAGCTTTGGCTTGACAGCTGGTCAGTTAGCTTGTACCACCAAATTGAAGCTTTTGAGACAGTCAGTTACTTGCTATATTACAGTCATATCATCATTTAAGTGCAAGGTAAGTAATGCCGAAGACATATAGAGGTTCACGGGAGCACCATGGCGTGTCCCATGATTATCTCATATGGTTGTGACTTAGCTTTATTGTTATGAGTGGCTTACATTGACCATAGTGATAAAAGGTAGAGCATTATTTAAAGTGACACTGAAATGTTCTTCCCTGATTCGGAGAGGTGAGCATAGTGGAAGTGTTGTTTGATGCCCAAAGCCTTTCATAGTTGTTGAACTACAGATGATACAAAGTGACAATCCTTGCTACTCCCTTGCCACACGAGGAAAAGCTTGGAATGAAATATTTCAGCAGTTGTTCAGCTTCAGAGATAGCATCAGCATGGGTTCATGGGCAGACTTCAGTCTATCCGGAATGTACACTAAAACAAGAAGATACATATAAGGCACCAGTGAGGTGGTAATTGTATGAAATCTATTTGAAGGTGCACAAAAGATTACATGGAAATGAGTGGGCAGTGGGGGTCTTTACCACTGTTATCAATATTAGCTTTGTAGTTGGCACAGGGATGACAATACTGTAGGACAATGGAGGGAAAGGAGATAACAAACCATTGTGTATTTGTGGCATGAGTCATGCCGTCACTACAAACATTTGACAGTCAGTCTCCCTTGCTTGACTCACTCTACTCAAGCCATTTTTACAGCTCTGTTTTGGGCATTATTTCCACCTTCCTGCAGTTCTGCAAGATCCTTTAAAGAATGCACGAGAGGCAAATTAACATGAGTTGCATTCAGTGTAATTTCAGAACTGGGAGACAGGGCAGTGTTGTTTAGCAGCTTGATCAGAGGAGGCAAGTCTGAGCCCTCCTGTCACACCTGCCCAGACCCCTTAAGGCCTTGCTGGGTGCACCCCAAATCATTCTCCTCCATCTTGTGAGTTGCAGCCTACCTGTGCCCCAGATTGCAGTGAACGGAGTCCAGGAAGTGCTAAGGAGACAGACTAGTGCTTTCTCTTCCCAAGACAAAAAGTTGTTTTAGTGTTTTATCTTCACAACACAAAAAGTTGTTTAAAAAACGATTTTCACTTTCTGTGTTTACTGTCTTTGCCTGTGGTTGTTACAGTTTAAAATTGTAGTTTTAGCCTGACTGTGATTGCATATTTTATCACCTGTGTTGTGTTTTAAACTGGTGGTTTTCCCTGCCCATGATTGCTTCCATTTAGCGTGTTGAATTGTGGGATTTGCAGTCCAACCTCTGTAGTTTGTCCCTCTCATTCATTGGTGACAATTCTATTTTCCCTCCAAATTTCTCCTTTGCTCCCCAGCAACAGGGATTTTCTACATCAGAGGGTGCTACTGTGAGCTGTTTAAACTGTGTTACTAGGGCCTGTGCACTTCGTTATTTGGCCAGCAGAGGGAGTAAAGTTTTATGCATACAGTATTGTTAGATTTCAAGTTAGTGAGGCCCTTACCTGCTGAAGTCCAAAGTGTGGATTGAGCCTATCTGTCTCCCAGGAGATTCTGAACAAGAGAAGCAGCTTCCAACTCCCTGGCCAGCAAACCTTGTCTGAGGTTGCTGGGACCTTATATGGTCTGCTAGTGGTTGGTACATGTCTACCCTGATTTGTGGTTGTATCTGGTGTTACTATTGGATTAGGGTTAATGGCCTCATTGGTTGGGGATTTGAGGGTTCTGATTGGTTTCTGGGTCTGTGATTCAATCATTGTAGGGTTGGGACTAGGGCTAGGGTTAGGATTTCTATTGGAAGTAGGGACTAGGGCTTCCTATGTTATTGTTTGTTGGGAGTAGGGTGGGACTAGGGCTAGGGTTAGACCTTTAATTGGAAGTAGCGAATAGGGGTTCTGGTGTGATTGGTTGCTGGACTAGGTGTGGGACTTAGAGTAGGGTAAGGCTTTCTATTGCAAGTAGGGACTAGGGCTACCTGTGCCATTGGTTGCATGGACTTGTTTTGGGACTACTGGTAGGGCTAGGGCCTTTATTGGACGTAGAGATCAGGGTTTTTGAACTGATTGGGTCCTTGGACTAGGGCTAAGATTGGCTGTAAGGTCCTTGTCTCCTATTGGTTCTAGATTTTAGGGATAGTGTTGTGATTGGATAGTGTTAGGGCTAGGGTTCCCATAGGCTGAAGGGGTCACCTGATTACTAGGGCTATAAGAGGCCAGGCTTAGGGCGTCTCAGCCCAGGCGTCGAGGCTAAGGGCAGAGAGGACAAGGGCTGTTGCCTGTTTGAGCCTCTTATGGGCAGAGAGGACAAGGGCTGCTGCCTGTTTGAGCCTGTTATGGGCAGAGGACAAGGGTAGTTGCCTGTTTGAGCCTGTTCGAGACTGGTCGGGACTAGGGCCAGAAAGGCTGCCCTTTTTCTCATTGATGAACTGGGATCACTGCCTAAAGTATCAAAGGAAGTAAGAAACTTCAGAATGACCATGGACTCCAAGCTGTCGATGAATGCCCAAGTGGATAAACTAGCAAGATCAAGCTTTGTCACTATAAAAACGCTGCAACAAATATTCCCTCATTTGGGATTTCCACACTAGGTCCAAGCTACTATCTCCCTTGTTCTGTCCAAACTCGATTACGCCAATAGCCTCTACCACGGATCACCTTTAACGACCATGAAAAGACTACAATGGATTCAGAACTCGGCTGCCAGACTACTCTTGTATATCAAACATCTATGTACCTTCCATGTACTTGGATCTGTGTGTCTGTTACTTTTCTCCTGAAAAAGCATATCCAATGCACTACCCTTTTTCTCATCCTGTACCTCTATCAATATCTTTAATCTACATATACTTACCTCCTTTATGTATTTATATACTTTCAATGTAATTATGGATCCAGACATTTATCACTTTCTTCTAATTTAGCATTTCCAATGCACTACCCTATTTCTCAGCCTAAACTTCGCTCAATATATCTTGTACCCCAACCTTCTGACTCATCTCAAACTTCTTCTACTACTCCTTCCAATGCACTACCCTATCTGTCATCCTATACATCTATCAAGATATCCTCTACAACCACTCTCTCATTTATCCCAAACCCCATACCACTACTATGATTGCCAAAATAACCCTTTCTAGACTCTCTCCTACTCTACCCCTCCTTGCATCATCTGACACCTCTTTTACTATACCGATCCCCTAAAACAAACCTTTCTAAACTCTTCCCTCTGAGTCCTCCCCTCCAAAACTCCTTATTACTCATCCAAAAGCCACCTCCTACTGCTAAGACCTAACAAAAAAATCCTTCACTCTTTTATCCCTCCACTATCCTTTTCAATCGAAATTAACAGACTAACATGTTCACTTCTCACATTCCATATTAAACTATATATTATACTACCCATATAACTGAATAACATATCCACTACTCAAATTACTTCATATTTTTTACTATACTCTTTTTCAACAGTAATCCTTTATGGGTTCTGGAGAGGCGTACTACTTGCCAGAAAAGCGCTTTAACACCCATCAGGGGTAACAAGTGCTATATGAATGCTAATCTTTCTTCCCCTTTTATCCCTCCACTATCCTTCTCACTCCAAGTAACTGACTAATATCCACCACTGAAATGACTTCATATTTCACCATATTAATTCACCACTAATCCTTTGTAGGCTTCCTGAATAGCTGGCGTCAACAAGCGCTATATAAATACAAACCTTTGTCCTCCTCTATCCTTCTGCTATCATTCCAAATCCAAATAACTGACTAACCTATCCACCACTTAAAATGTACTTGTATGGTTCACTATACTAATTCAACAATAATCCTCTATGGGTCCCGGTGTAGCGTGCTACTCGCCGAAAAAGCGATTTGACAGCCATCAAGCACAGGTACGTAGGATTTCATGCTGTGACATCATCAAGAGCAAAGGACTAGTAGGCAATTGGTTTCTATTTATCCCCGTGAAATTGAATAAGCACACCTGGGACAATACAATGTGGAGGATTTAGTCTAATTGGGCAAGTCTAATGCAGGTGCAAAGGGCAATGCTTCTTTCAGGATACCATATTTTGTTCTGCTTCCTTCAACCAAGACACCGTTTGAGGTTATCATTTTGCACAAAATCTTGCAAAATCCTGACAATGTTAGCACAATATAAAACAAACTGTCAGCAGTGGCCTCCCATCCCCAAAATAGTGCATACCTGGGAAACGGTAACTAGTGTGGGCAGCTGCGGACCACCTTCCCATCAAGATGACATGGCCTAAATATTGAACACTGGCTACATTTAATTATACATTTTCTTTAGGTGCACTGATTCAGGGACTCAGACTTGCAAAGCTCCAACGATCCAATACTTCAGCAGCCTATCAAACTAGGATGGATCATTCAGGAAGGACAAAGATAACATATCTTTTTGGAGTGCTTGTAGAGGTGATTCAATGCACCTTTGATGGAGTCGAAATTCCATGATTTGGCCCAACGAGAATGTAAAGCGACTGACTCTTAGGATATATTAGAATAAGGAAGAATGCAGAATATACATCTATGAGTATAAACCATGCAGCAGTCACTGGTACAGATGACAGAATAATATCAGGATTAAGACTAACAGGAAAAACATGGTTCTACACCAGCATTTATGACATATTTATCTTGCACAAAAATTATATGTTTCTGTACCAGGCATTTAACATGGCAAAACAGGAGAGTGGCACACCAATAGTGGGCATGTGGGCATTTTTCCCGGTTTTATTTGAGTGGCACTGACTGGACCCATCCTCGCCTCTGCCTCCTAGAGTAAGGGGTACTGTTGTGTGTGATGCAGCTTTTTCATGAGGTTTACCCATAGCCGTACTTCTCAGCCATAGGAAAAAAAACTACATCATTAGCATGTTTGGATCATAAGATGGAAAGAAGTTCAGATATTATTATTTTCACTTGACTCTCAAATAGACACAATTATTAGTACAAGAGATAACTTCCTAGAAATTCTGCTGGTGAGAAAGGATCCAGAATGAAACCATGTTATTCAGTCATGGGACCTAAAGAAACAAATACAGAGTTTGTAATATAATGAAGAGCAAGTACACAAATAGCCAACTCCATCAACAGCCTAGCCCAGGAGAGGCAGTAGAGAACATTCAGAGGTTTTCAGTGCAGAGCACTACAGACAATCAATAAGGCTAGAGATGGTGTTCTTTAATGACATGTTCTACATTTGACCTTTTCCGATCTACAGGAATCGGGGTATCCACAGAGCTATGGGCTTCTCTCGGGCTGTCCTAAAACTTAGGGTATCACCTTTGTAAAATTTCTGTGAATTCATGTTGTTTGGATTGTTCTCTTGAAGCCCCTAGATAGAAAAGAACTACATTTCCAATGCCCCAACTGCCTCCAATTGAAACAGGAGAAACCACCAGGTGGAGCAAAATCTCCCTTTCCCTACTCCATCATCTGCATGTTCCTCCTCCCTGTCCACTTCGTACATCCTGCTGCCTCATGCCTCTTTGGCCTCTCCCTCTGACCATTTTGTTAGAAGGATTAGCAAAGATGTACCTGGATGCAGTTGATTCTTTTATTTCTTGTATAGTAACACAACAAGAGAAACCAGCTCAGCAAGGTCATTAGTATGCCACCTGTTACAGATAGTATGCAGTTGCTCCTGTACCACAGCCAAAAACACTTAAATCAATCAAACAATCAATCAGGATTCTTAAAAAGGACAACTACTCACCCTTTAGGGTATTAAGGTGCTAAGTGAGAGTGGGAGGGATGGGGGTAGATCTGCGTTCAGTCCACTAGCCAAATATTGAGGTGCTTCCTAAATTTCAGCAGCAATAGTGAGTGCCAGAGGTGCAGAGGCAGGGAGTTCCAGCTCTTTGTAGTGCGGTAGGCGAAAGATTTCCGGCATCCATGGTTTTGCGGTTCCATGGGATGGTGGCCAGGGTCAGTTGGGTGGAGTAGAGAAGTCTGGTGGGAGTGTAGAAGGAGAGGCAGTGCTTGAGTTAGGCTGGTCCGGTGTTGTGGAGGACTTTGTAGGTGTGCATGAGGAACTTGGAGATAATTCTTTTGTTGATAGGTAGCCAGTGAAGGTATCTCAGGTGGCCAGTGATGTGGCTGCCATGTCAGATGTTCAGGATGAGTCTGGCAGAGGTGCTCTGGATATACACAATTCTGTGTCTAGATCTGCTCGTCCTGTCCTGTCTTGCAATCTTGTATTGGTGGGGGGGATTGCTGTAGTGATGACAGCGGCCGATGACGGAGTCAACCAGGTTTTGGTCAGGAAGAGCAGGTCTGGTGAGCGATCATGTAGCAGATGTCAAATTTTGCTGGTGTGCTTGGTGAGTAAATGAGTGTTGAGGAGTATGCAGAACAGGGAGGGGTATAGCTTAGTGGGGGTCAGGTTTGTGGTTGTGCTTGTTGCTTGTGTTGGATGGGTGAGATGCATGAGGAGTGAGGTGAGTGCAGGAGGGTGCATGTGAAATGGCAGGTGGCAAAGAGAGGTAGTGAAGTGCAGCAGCAGCATGGTAGAATAGTGGGCTGGACAGGGCCTGGGAGCGGGCTGGTGCAGATGGCGGTGTACTCTCAATTAAGAGAAGAGAGTTTTGGTGGGAAACCAGTAACATCACTTCCAGTGCAGATGGATGAGAGGAAATCCAGTGATGTCACTTCCTGTGCAGATGGATGAAGGGAAATCCAGTGATGTTGCTTCCTGATGGATGATGAGAAATGAGTTGTGTATGCCAATGAGATTTAATATTTGCTTTGTTTTATGGCACAATATCATTTCATGACATAGTCTCTCTTACATATTTTAAGAAGGGATAGTCACCATTCTTAGCATCAATTCATCGACCAGTTTCCCACAGAGTAAATGTTCATGTAATTTTTGTGGTAGGCAGACTCAAGGTTTTGTTGCCCTTATCCTGCCCCAGACAACACCTACATGCACCAATCCCTTGTTTATTTCTTAAATATGTCTAAAATGCTGGTATAGAGTTTGGCAGTCTTCGCTTAAAAGTCAGTGCATAGACGCAAGGTTAAGGGATACTGTCATAGTCATAGGTGCATGAGCTGAGAAGATGACAACAAAAACGAATGCTTTCTTCACAGCCATACTTCCAGGGACCAGTAAATAATCTACTGTGCCTCAGGTTTAACACAATTTGATCTGCTAAATATATTTATCTTGAAGCTGATACGTTATCTTTTTTATTTGAACTAAAACGTTTTGCTGGCCTGACTCAGCCCAGAGTCAAAATCCAAAATTATCAAAATCTGACAAAATTATATTGAAATCTGCTTCGAAAAGGACATTTTACCAGAGATAATTGTATTCCTGTAATATGTAAGAAAGTGTTTCCTGGTAGTGGGACCCCCTCCCCCCCCGCCTTCCCCCGCGGCCCCCCCAGAAAAAAAATGTGAAAGGAGACTGGGTTGCTGCTGCAGCCAAAGCCTCATGCGATTTTAAACTTTAGAACTACCGCACTGGTTGTGGAAAAACAGACTCATTCCATGAGGTACTTTAGCTTCCTCTATCTCGTAGTGAGGGTATATTAGAGAAAACTAGGGGGTATATTACCAACAACTAGCGATAATTTTTGTCTCTAACTTGTTTAGAGACAATAATTATCGCCGCACATCGGCGATTTTTATCGCAGATAAACCTTGCTATTAGCAAGGTTTATCGCAAATGCGATAAAAAATGGCCGCAATGCATGAATATCGCTGAAAAGTCAGCGATATTCATGCATTATCGAGCAAATGCTCTTAGCCATGTTATCCACCTCCCATTGGATAACATGGTGAAGAACTGCTCAGGGCAGGTGTTAGCTTTTGGAGATATTCGCGCTTAGCGCGAATATCTCCAAAAGTTGGTAATAGGAGATAGCGATGTTAGCGACTGTTTCCAGTCGCTAACATCTTGGCACGCCCACTTTGCATGTCATTAGTGATAAATATCACTGACATGCAAAGCGGGGCCCAAGATGGTCGCTATCTCCTATTAGCTGTCACTAACTGGTGTTAGCGACAGCTTGGTAATAGGGAGATAATTTTATCTCCGCTTTCTTGGCTTTTAAAGCCAAAAAAGCGGAGATAAACCCCTTGATAATATACCCCAAAGTTCTGGTCGAAATTTCTTTCAATAATGTATTATTGTTTCATACTATTTTCAGGCACCGGTGTTTTAGCCAAAAGGTGTCGAGGCTGTAATAATGCTATATATATAAAGAAGCTGGGACATAGGAAATATGGCAGCAGTTACATTCTGTCGCTTAAATTAACATACTCTGTAGGCAGCAGGGCTTCATCAGCAGAACTTTCCTTTTTTTCTTTTTATTATTTTATTTGGCATCAGCAGAGAAAGAAAGCATATATATACATCAAATCAGCAAAAAAAAGATGGTACTGTGATTCCAATCCATAATAAGCAGAGTTATCGAAACTATAAATCCGTAACTTTGCACCAACCATTAAATTGAAGAGCGTACCAAATACAGAAATACAGAGGTAAAAAAAAAAAAAAAATTAAGATTAAGCTTTCTCAATTTTCAATCCAGTTAGTAACTGGAGACCATAAATTACAACCAAATGTCTTCTTTCTTATAGCTTTCAGTTTGTACAGTGCGGTTTCGAGATAGTACATAGAGAGGAGCTTATTTCGCCACAAAATAATATTTGGTGGTTCTTTATCAAGCCAGCCTGACGTAACACAAAAACGAAAAGTGGACATACATATAAACACAAATCCAGCGACTGGGTCTAAAATTGAATTAGTTGCATTTTCTTCACAGCCGAACAAAACTAAAGATGCGGTTAATTTTACTGAGATAAACAATTCGGTTGTAAGAAAATGCTCTACGTCAGCAATAAAACTTATCAGTTTCGGATATTCAAAAAACATATGTATTGCATCAGCTCCATGTAAATTACAGTGACTACAACTCGTCCCACGCCCTACACTCCATTTGGCTATCTTCCCCGGTGTATAGTACAATCCGAATATAGACATATAATGCTGGCTGATTAGTGACCCATTCATTAAGACCTTTCTAGCGATTGCTAAGCTTCTCTCTATGTTTAGACAAGGAATATTCAATTTATTCTGCCATTTACTTGCTATCACGTCTAGATCATCCTCCCTCTTTTCCAGAATTAGTTGGTACAGAAATCCAATTCTTTGACGGTATTTAATCGCTTCTAAAATTTCAATTTTCTCCCAAAAAATTGAAGAGTGTGACAGCTTTTGTAGACAGAAACTTCGCACCTGAAGGTATTTAAAAAAATCGGATCGATGTATATGGTAGCTGTTTATCAGATAGTCAAATGAAACAAAATCTTTCTCTATAAATAAATCTCCCAATTTGTTAATGCCTAGGTCATTCCACCTATGCATTACCCTGTCCTGCAATATCGCCGGCAAAAAAGAGCAGTTCTGCAAAGATGTGTATTTCGATAAATTTATATTAAGTCGGCATTTCCTTTTGACAGATCGCCAGATAGAGTAGGCTGTATCAAATATCTTAAATTTGGTCTTTTTGTAATAACTGGGCTCTATGATCCTATTTAGACACTGTTTCGCCTCTGTCCCCAGAAGCATTTCATAAATCGATGGGGTCAGAAAGTCCTCCAAATGATCCTCCGGTAGTAAAAGTACACCCATATATTGCATTATTGTCATCCAATGATATATTTGAAAATTTGGCATACCCCACCCCCCTCTATCTCGAGGTAATTCACAGCTTTTTAGTGCTCTCCTTGCTCGGCGATACCCCCATAAGAAACTGGAGCTCATTCTCTCTAATCGAGCAAAATAGCCAGATGGAATTAGCAATGGTATAGCTCGAAAAATATATAAGAATTTTGGAAAAATAAGCATTTTTATCAAATTACTACGGCCTAAAAGAGATAGTCTCAGATTATTGACCCTTTCTAAAATCTTATTTGATGATGCTATTACTGGATCTAAATTAATTGGAATAATATCCTCAATGTTAGCGGAAATTTTTATTGCAAGGTATGTAGCCTCCTTATCTATCTTCATATTCTCTGGATATCCCGCCGCAGAATGTATGAGCTGAGTTTTGTCAATATTCAATTTATAACCAGAGACCTGGCCAAATTCCTCCGCTGACTTTATAATATTGGGTAATGCCGTGTTGAGCCCTGCCGTAGCCACGGCTATATCATCAGCGTAGGCGTAAACTTTTATTTCCCAGCCATTCAGTAATACTGGTTTAATTGCGGAATTGTTTTCCAACTTTCGAATAAAGGGATCGATATATAGAGCGAATAGCAGGGGGGAGCAGGGACAGCCCTGTCTCGTCCCCCTTGCTATCCGTACCAGCCCCGAAACAGAGCCCGAAATCCGAATTACCGCGGTCGGGTGAATGTAGAGTGTTCTTATTGCTTTAATAAATTCTCTTGGGATCCCCATCTTCTCCATCACTGACCATAAAAAGGTCCAGGTGACCCTGTTGAACGCTTTCTCAGCGTCCAACAGGGCCACCCCGACCGGGGACCCAGTCCCCTGAGCCCAGTCAAGTAAAGATATTATTCGCCTGACATGGTCAGTGGTCCCTCTACCCTGTATAAAGCCATGTTGTCTGATGGAGACAATCCCTGTCATAAGATCATTTAGCCGGTTTGCTATAAGCTTCGAGTACATTTTACTGTCTGTATTCAGTAGAGAGATTGGTCTATAAGACCCCATCTCTTCAGGATTTTTCCCTTGTTTTTTTTAAAAATAACAATAATTGCTTCCGCCCAAGATTGTGGGGCTTTACCCTCAAAAGCTTGCTGACAGATTCCAACCAAGTCACTTTTAAGTTGTACTCTAAATGTTCTGAAAAACTCCAGTGGTATATTGTCTGGCCCCGTAGCTTTACCAGAGGCCAACCCTAATATTGCTGCTTCTATCTCTTCCCAATCAGGGGGTGCTAGAAGATTGAGACGTTGAGCCTCCGACAAGGGCACAGAACTTGCTTCCTTGAAGTATTCACCCGATTCGATGAAGTCCCTTTCCTCGCTATAGAGACATTGGTAAAACTCTTGAAAAGCAGTCAGAACTCCTCCTTTAGTCTCCTGTATGTCCCCTTTTAAGTCCCTAATTTTTAAGATATCGTTGTATACCTGCTTCTCCCTTGCTCTTTTCGCTAGCAGTCTACCACTTTTTTCCCCAAACTCATATGCTGTTTCCTTATATTGAGTATAATTGATAGCGATTAAGTCGGTTATTTTAGAATACACATTGGCTTTTTTAATCGATAGATCCTTTTGGGCCAGTCTACTCAGGTCTGATTCCCCTCCTTGCCTTAAGGTCTCTGCCAGCTTCTCCTCCGCTTTTATTATTTCATCAAAATCCTTTCGTTGTTCGTTTAGGAGTCGCTTACGTTTAAACCCTGAATAGCTGAGAGTCTCCCCTCTGACTACAGCCTTAAAAGTATCCCAGACCATTTCATAGGGAGCAGTACCTTTATTAAAGGCAAAAAATGTGTCTATTACTTTAGACATGTGTTGACAATATTCTGTCTCTAATAATAATTTGCGCTCAAAAGACCATCGTGGTGGTTCAATATTACCCTCTGTTTCCACATTTCATTCCAGCACTACCGGGTTGTGGTCAGATATTAATTTGGGGTGTTTCAGAATTTTAGCTTGTATTAAAAAAACATGTGAAATAAAAAAATAATCTAGCCTAACAAATTTTTGATGAGGAGCAGAAAAGAACGTGAACCCTGAATGGTTCGGATTCTTTTCATGCCAAACATCGAAGAGGCCATGTTCCAGAAGTAGCCCACGTAGAGCCGTGTATACAAGTTTTTTCCTACCACAGTATGCTGAATTGGATCTTATATCAGCCTTTGCCTCCACATTAATGTTATAATCACCGGATAATAACACTGGAGTAGTCCACTGTGCCAGTTCTAAATTAATAAAATTAAATACTTCTGGATCATCTAAATTTGAGCCATATATATTACAAAGTGTAAACCCCTGCCGTCCTCCCTTGAATTCTGCTAGCACCCATCTTCCCCATTTATCAGCTGCCGTCTTTATGCAGTCCACCCAGCCCCTCTTTTTTAATATTGCTTCCCCTCTCTTAACTCCGGATTGTTTGGAACAAACTACTAATTCCAACCCCATATTCCTTAGATGTTCTCTATTGGCCCATGCAATGTGTGTTTCTTGTAAACAGAGTATATCTATACCCAATATCTGTATGATCTTAGCTAAGACTTGCCTTTTCCGAGGATCGTTTAAACCACATACATTTAGGGTACATATCTTAATCTTTCTGATCATTGTATTTAATTTCTCTTATCGTTCTTGTCATTCTTATATTTTAGATTTTCTGGAGAAACCACTCTACATAGCTTTTAAATATTGACAGAGCCAAATTTAGATCCTCTGCTGGTGCCATTTTTACCCCCCATCACCTAAACCCCGTGCCCCTCCCTTCCCACCCCCTTTCCCCCCACCCCTTTCATCTTGCCCTTCCCTCCCCCCTCCCAACACTCCCACCTCATGAGGCCCATGGACCATAAGTCCCTGCAGTGATGGAGTATCGTGTCCTCCCCTCCGTCTCTCCCTATACAATCATATAATCGACGGTTACTGCCTAACGTTAGTTACTCAGACACAAATACATATGTTATGACATCATTATGTTCTATCACCAAATTCTATAGGCTTTCTAAATACTCTTTCGCCTGAATTTCCGACTGAAAGAACTTAGTTTGACCTTTAAACATCACTTTAAGTTTCGCAGGGTAATGCAGGTATATCACTGCGCCTTTTTTTTAAAAGTCCGGGATTAACTGTCTTAGATGCCATCTCCTGGAAACTGTCGCCTGACAGAAATCTGGTCTGACAAAGAAACTGCACCCCTTGGCGTTAGCCTTTTTGTCTGGTCTAGCGAGGTCATAGATGTCTTCTCGCGCTAAAAAGTTATTGAAACAGACAAGTATTGCTCTTGGAAGATTCTCTTGTCCTTGACTGGGTTTCCGCACATTAAAGGGGAACCTATGTGCCCTCTGTACTTCTCGTGTCCATTCCCACGTTGTTAACTCCGGAAAGGCTTCTTTCAATAATTCTGCTATAAATTTACGCGGATTTGTTCCTTCTAAACCCTCCGGAATGCCAAGAAAGCGTAAATTATTTCTACGGGAGTGGTTTTCAAGTTCGCTCAACTTATTAGCTAGATCATCACGATGTGCCTTGATATTTTCCAGCTCTTCTTTCTGCGCTACAGCATAATCTTCAAGTACAGATATACGCGTTTCTGTTTCTGTAACTCGATCTGCAGTTTCTGTTCCCAGTTTTATCGCCCATCTTACTGCATTTTTCACTTTACTGCAGGTAGCCTGCACACGTGTGATTTCTGTCTTGCTCTCGGCTCTGTGATTCATTATAGTTTCGTAAATCGTGACAAGAGTAATTTCCTGTGGGGGTAGAGTTTCCGGAAAACTTGATTTGGTCCTTATTGTCTCACTCGGCCTTTGCCTCTCCTCTCGTATTTCCCCTGATCTCAGACCGGATGCTTGAGGCACACCTGACTTATGTTGTTGTCTTTCTTTCTTCTTCTTAGTTCTTTTCTTTACAGTTGATGCGCTGCAGTTAGGCGAGATCTTACTGTCCCCCGAAAACTCTTCAGCACTGCTAATTTCACTGATATCATCCTCCCATTCCTCGTCAGATGATTTTTCAGAAAAGGAGTAGAAGTTTTCTCCTGACTCTGGTACTGACAAGGTTCCTTGTGAGCTGAGCTCCTTTTCCATCTGGTTATATTGAGTTACGGCCATGACCGTATCTGATGGGGTAATTTTCCCAAAGACATTACCATCTATGATCCCCTGCCCCTGTTCCAAAGTTTCTTGAAATTGTCCATTATTTTGAGCGATATCAGAGATAATTGTGGGTCCACCGAGTATTTCCTCGTGTTGTGTCGAAGAGCTAGCTATTTTTCCTGAATTTGTCATATTCTCCGATATTGCTACTGCTGTTGCTGTCTCTGCTGAGGGATCATTATAGCGAGCACTTTGGCTTTCAAACATTACAGGGAGTGTGAGATTTTGAACCCCTTTTTTCAAAGACCGAGGAATCACAGGAGCCTTTCCTTTCTCCACAGTTTTTTCCCCTTAGCTCCCATAATATTAGTCATATTTGTCTCTGGGGTATCTGGGGCGCCATCGCCATCATATTCCATTATACTCTCATTACTCTCGTGTCCAGCATTTCTATCTTTAGTTGTATTAGTCTGCGTAGTTGCCTTAGTAGATCTCCCAGCTGTATCCCCTAGATTTTCCTTGTTCACCTCTGTTCCTGGCTCCTTATTTTTGCCCCCACGCGTAGTCACTTTTATTGCTGTAAGCTCACTTCCCTTCTCTGCTGCCTTTGCCTGCATTTTCTTATTTTTTAGGGTCCTGCCTCCTCGCCCCCGAACCACTCGGCTCTGAAGTCCACCTAATAAGAGCAGCAGAGGAGATCTCCAGAGTGGCGCCCTGCGCCAAAATGAAATTAAGTCACTCGGCATTCGAGTAGACCTGCTGAGACAGCTATTATAATTGTAATTGTAATTGTGTTTGTGGCAGAGATTATAAAGTTTTACTCACTTTTTTATTAGTCACTCTGTATCACTGTGTCCAATGTTGTTACCGTTTTTCTTCCAAAAGATCTGCCACTTAAAGCCAGGTTTTAGCACTTCACACAGCTCATAGTAATCGAAAACAGTCCAAAAGACCTCGCTGCTCAGGTTGCCTGTAACCGGTAATTTCCCCAACTCCTCGAACTCTGTGTTCTGAGACCAAATGTATCAGCCGGCAGCTGGCAGCCGTATTAGCCGTGTTAGCTGTGTCAAACCGGAGCTTTCATCCAGCCGCTTTCTTCCCCTCCGAAAACACCCTGTTCTCTAAAATCTTTTTGGCGGTCTTCAGCGGTTAACGAGCCACACCTGCCTTAGACTCTCCGGCCACTAAACACAGCCACTGGAGTCGGTCGTTAGCTCAGGCCGCTGCAGGCGGCTCCTCCTCGAGCAGCTCCGCTCCTCAGGCGGCTCCACTCCCGTTGCTGCTGCTACTGAACACGCAGAAAAGTCGGTCAAAATACACGATCTTGGCGAGTCATCTCTGATAAGTCTCCACAGCCACAGAAGTCGGGCGCGTCAGGTCACCTGTCAAGCCGCTTGCTCTGACCGCTGTGGCAGCCCCTCAAACGGCTCCGCTCCCGCTGCTGTAAGTATTCCAATAAACGTGTGGAAAGTCGGTCAAGGTTTACAACACCGATGATTCATCTCTAGTAAGTCCCCCCGCCTTTCATGAGCCGTTTCTACACCGTTTCTACACCGCCGCCGTTGTCTTGCACGGACCGAAACAGGAGGAGAGTAAAGAGCTGCTTACACAGCCCACGCCACGGACGCCATCTTGCCTCTCTTCCTCAGCAGAACTTTCCTAACGTGAATGCTGGGTTCTTTCCCAGACTCATGCCTCTGCTCTGCTTGTGCTGCAAATGTCACAGATTACTGCGCCTGCGCGGAAGGAACATTAGGGCATGAGGACAAATGTACTTCACAAATATAGAATGAGGTTTCTGTTCAACGCTACAGACATATTAAAGCCATTCTTCAAGAAGATCTCTATCTTCTACCTGGAATCCTTTTACTTTGCAGCAATTAGCAAAGGAATTAGTGAATGGAAGCAGAAAACGACAATATTAAAGCACTCTGTCATATTAAGCGCGTTGGTCAGTCAGTTAGACTTGCTACTTGTGCCTCCAGTCAAGAGGAATGAAGTTATCAGAAGAACAAAATATATGTCTTGCACTTGCAGCAAAGAAAGCATGGGGTTTGGAAGCCGACCAAAGGGTTCTTCCAATGTGGATTACCCATCCAAAGGGTTATATAAAGCAGCAGTTGCACTGATAAAAGATACATTTTCAAGAAAAAGAGCTGCCAAGAAATGCAGTGGTATTACCGCAATGTGGTACTGATATTACCACAAGAGACAGATTTTACGAGCAAACTTAAGACATGCGTTATTTTAGCAATAGTAACACATTTTTTTGCATTTATTTCTCTGCTTCCACCTGGCTTGTACTGGCGGAATTCATTCTGTAATATAATGATGCAGAAATCCTCTTTACTTTTTGAGAATAACAATATCATTTATTACTACAGTTAGCTCATACTTATAACAAGCACTTAGAAATCAATGCATTTATATTAGGCAGGGCATTGAGTCTCTGCTATACAGTACTCTAGTTCCCAGCTATCTCGGCCATGCACATTTTCACTTGCAAAGCATCATCAATGATTTTTTTACACAATTTCTATTGAGGTTATCAACTTATACCATACATCAGGTCACATCAGTCATAGCATACATTGCCATCACTGCGCCTACTTGTGGGGCGAAATGATCGGTCCATGCCCACCCATCCCGGCAACACTGTAAAGGGCCTGTGGGGACGGAGAGGACAATGACCTCAACCACAACTACTTTTGGTCTGTGCAAAGAATGTATAAGCAATAGGGTAACTGGTTCATGGTCGATAGTCCAAGTGGAAAGAGGGGAACTGTCCCCTGGCAGGTACAGGAAGAGAGTTGGCAGCAGGGGATTGCGGGTTTGCAAGTATATCTTGGAATGGGCTACCAGGGCCCTATCACCAAAGCACTTTACAGCCTGGTAACAAGTCTACGCCCCGTTACATTAGTGTATAGGGTATTATAAAGCTGGTTAGTAGCTGGTTTGGATTCCACATGAATTTTGAGGTCCCCAACATTCGACAGACAGCAGTATGTGATGAATTGCCCCTCCTGGAGGGCCAGTTCTTTGATCAGGTCTGTGAAGGTCAAGAGCTGGCCATCTCGGAGACGCGCTGTTAGGCCTGGCATTTCTTGGCGTCATTACCCCTGACTTTTTGCCTCTACCTCCTCTATTTTTGGTACTGTGATGGATATGGTGTTGTCAACGTAGATGCTTTGGACACTGCCACTGCTAAACAGTGTCAGAGTAAAGTGCTCCTTGAGAAAGTGTAATGGAGATTGGCTGTCGATAATGCACGCAGTTTCCTAAACTGCCATGTTGCTCTGGTAAGTTCAAGCACTTACCAGACCCTGCCCTTCCCTTTTCATACACATCAGGCACCCCTATGGTAGGTCTAGGGTACCCCCTGGACAGAGTGCAGTGCATGTGAAAGGTGGGACATGTACCAAGGTGTGTACCATGTCCTGGCAGTGAAATAATCTCCATTTTGTTTTCACTGCTGAATTGCCATCTTGCCCATTAGAATAGTATGGAAAGGCTGTGTAGTGTGTTTGCCAGCCTATCCTCCCAAAGGATTAAGATGAAAAGGTGAAGTTTAGTATGCCTGAACTCACCCTGCAATAACACATCTATTTATAAAGATGGTTTTTGCATTATGTGTTTGTAAACCACTCTTTCAGAAGTGGCTGGGTTTTTGTGCTTTAAACATTTCTGTGTGTCTCCGCCTGGTTGTGGATTGACTGGATGGATTTTAAAGTGATAGGATATAGGGAATGTCTTGACCCAGGGGAGGAGGTGAGACAGTACAGGCTGACCTGCATCTGGAGTGTGTAGGGGGAGGAGTAGGCCTAGAGGTGAAGAGGCCTGGGCTGGTGCTATAAACAGTTGTCCCATCTCCTGCTAAGTGATTGAGATTCCAGGCCCCCACTAATCAAAGGAAGAAGGTGTCACTGGTAGGGAGGCACCCAGAACTGGTTTGAGCAGGGGTCAGTGTCCCCTGTAACACAAAGACTTCAAAGCCATTGAGGGGTATAACTATGTGAGCTGAAGCCCCTGAACTTCGGAGAATGGCTTGATCAAGTGTGAACAAGACTAGAGCTACTCCGTGGATCAAGAGGAACCTTTGCCAAGGAAGAAGTAACTAAAGAGACTGTTGGATAGGACTGCTCTTACTGTCTGATCTGGGGCTGGCCTGCAGTTTGCTGTTTCAACTAAGGTAAGGCTGTAGGGACTTCGCTGTGTGCTGTGTCCCTCTGCTTGAAGGACTTTGCTGTGTGCTGTGTCCTGAAGTAACTGTCCCCAAGGGCCCGAGGTGAGCTGGCTCCCTGTTTGGAAACACAGGAACACAAACATTTCCAGAGAAGACTCTCAGATACGCTGTGGGTGCATGTGCTCTGTCTAGCCTGAGACCTTCGCAAGTCGTGCCCTGTGATCTTGGGCACCTGGAGTTCCAAACGAGACTCAGAAATGCAGTGTGCGTGTGCTGTCTAACCTGAGTCCTTCAAGAGGATCGTCCTGTGAACGTGTGTACTGGGGAGCCAAGTAAGTCTCAGCGACGCAGTGTGCTTGTGCTTGGGGACAGCCTGAGGCTTTCATGTGGTTTGGCCCAAGATCGTGTACATCAGAAGAGCAAGTGAGTCTTAGCGACGCTGTGTGTGTGTACCTTCTACTGCCTGAGACCTGCGCAAGAGGTGCCTGTGATTGGGGGCACCGGAAGATAAAGTGTGTTTTAGCAACACTGTGTGTGTGTACCTTCTACCGGCTGAGACCTGCGCAAGTGGTGACCTGTGATCATGGGCACCAGAAGATCAAGTGTGTCTCAGCAATGCTGCGTGCGTGTGCGATGCATAGCCTGAGAACCTCGTGAGGAGTTGTCTGGTTATCGTGTACCTGGAGTTCCCCTGAGTCTCACTGACTCTAAATGCGGGTGTAGTGTGCTGCCTGGGATCTTCCCATTGCCCGGAAATTCACAGAAATTGCATTGGAGGCCCAAGTCGCTGGACGAGGAGAGGAGAGTGGGTTCGCACCCCCAGGTAACGTGTGCAAATTCCTGGGGAGGGGCGCAGGCTCAGAGGTAGATTTATTTATTTTATTTATTTTAACGATTTATAGAGCGCGCAAATACCCGTAGGTGTCTCGGCGCTAATGGATCGTGGACTAGTTCGGATATCTGGGAGCCGTTGGCTGAGTAGCTGGGTTCTTGTCTTCTTCTATTGGTTAAATAACCAGGTTTTTGTCTTTTTCCTGAACACAAGTAAAGATTGGCTCGATCTAATCTCTGCAAGTAGGGTGTTCCAGAGTTTTGCAGTGGCCACGGTGAACCGTTTATCTCCCCAAGAAACAGTTCTTGTACGAGGGATCGAGAGGAGGTTAGCCGTGAAGGACCGGAGGTCTCTGGAGGGAGCGTAGGATTGTAAAGCATTGTTGAGGAAGAGGGGGCCAGCTTTGCGGGATGCTTTATAGGCAATACACAGAGCTTTGAACTTAATGCGGTTTCTTACTGGAAGCCAATGATAGTGTCGAATGATGTGCGAGATGGATTGCCGTTTTGGGGTTCCAGAAAGCATTCTGGCTGCTGCGTTTTGCACCAGTTGAAGTCTGCTGATGACTTTAGTTTGGGCGTTCAAAAAGAGCGCATTACAGTAGTCGATAGTAGACATTACCAATTTGCTAACCAGTGTTTTCCCTGCGTTTAGGGGTAAGAATGGAAGTAGTTTTTTTTTTATCATACGCAGTTTGAAGAATGAGGATGAAACCACAGTTATTGCATGAGGTGCAAAGGACAACCTGTCGTCGAATATGACCCCCAAATTTCTAACCTTAGTGACAGGTACGGGGGTGTGCCTTGTGAGGAAGGCCACCAGCTGGGTGACCAGGTGGGCAGTAGGTTACCAAATATCATTACCTCCGTTTTCTCAGAGTTCAACTTGAGACAGTTTGTGGTCATCCAGTTGCTGATAGCAAGCATGCCCTTCTGAAACTTGGCAGCAACTAAATCCCCATCATTATGCACCTTGAGCACCAATTGGATGTCGTCAGCGTAGGATGTGAGTCCCATCCGTGTGATTTGATGACTCTGGATGCTCTGGACCTCTCTCTCTGTCCTGCAGCATGAGCCTCTGCATCAGCTCAGATTGAGGCTCGTGTGCCAAGGGAGTAGCAGCGCCGGGGCCTGATTGCGAAGCTGCATTTACTGTGTTCTATCTCACCCGAGTGTGGGGGGCAACTGTGGCCAGAGACTAACCGCAAGTCTGCACGAGTGGCGGAGAGACCGCCGGAGGCAGCGTGAATGGTGCCGGAGTCTCTTACATATTGCATTACTTCTGCATACCAGAGTATCTGATGATTGCATAACGCATTGCTTTTTCCTGCACAACAGACTGCTTGTTTTGTCGTATTGCCCATTGCGTTAGTTTGCCTAACAAACTGCCTGATAAGTGTGTTATATGATGGAGCAAGATGGAAACAAAACATTTTTTGTATACCCCTTGTGAAGTTACTTCTCCATAACAGTAATATGCATTATTCGTGTGGTTTTGAAATTAACCAACATAGAATAGAATGCACCTACACAAATACACGTGGGATACTAAATTGCATGTAATTGCAAATCGTAATCTACTAATTTGTAGTGTATTGTGTCCTCAACAGTACACATTTGTCATAATCTAATTGAAAATTGCATGGATGTGCTTTCTGTCTATTTATTTGTGGCATAAATCATGAAGATTGGTAAGTAAAACACGCATATATGTTGATTAAAGCTAGGTAACTACTAACTGGGATACTTTTAGTAGGGGGAAGGTAAACAGAAGGGCTTTATTTCTCAAATTTCGTTTATTTGTGTTTGTTTCTATAATAGTTCCTAAAATGTGGCCTACGTGGCCAATACAAAATGGAGGCTGACTGCGACTCCGTGTTTGCGATGAAGTACGCATGCGCAAGTTCGAAAAGGGAGAAGAGCGAGCAGCCTGTGCCTGTGCAGAATGGGTCTAGGACAGTGTGGCCTGCATATTGGAATGGATGCCAACCTTTTCGAATGTCAGTATCTTGAACGTGGGAATAGGGCATCGAATAACAAATTAAAGGACTATTTTTTCAATTATAACGATGACTGCGGAAATTGAACAATAAGGTGATGAGGTGATGCTCATTCATCCCTCAAGTGACCAATCACGGACAGTCTAAGACCCCAAAGTTACAAGTTTTAAATAGATAAGTTAGTGAAAAAGGGTATAAAAGAGGACATTTGGGACGATGAAAGTAGCTTACTTTTCCGATTTTATCTTTTCACCCCGACATGCTGCCGATCTGCGCAATTTTCCTATGGCGCAGGGACTTTGACATTTTTCTGGACTTTAACTTTTGAATCGGTGTGGAGTCCTATGAGAGGGGAATATCGAGAGAGATAGAGAGGTGTTCTTTGGGAACTATTCTGTCCTTATGCTGATGTCTGCGTTTCCACAATTTGGTAATATAAAACTTTTCCTATTTTTCAAATTGTCATACAAATAAATGAATGTTTTGAATCTTAAAACTTTTTCTTCCAGGTTATTGATATTTAAATAGATAGAGGTAATGCTAGGAGATCAGGGGCCAGATGTAGGTAAATCTCATTTACCGATTCTTAAATACCGAATTTTACCGATTCGGTATTCATGAATCGGTAAATGAGATGTAGATAAAAAAATCGGTATTTTTTACAGAATCGGTAAAATTCGGAATCGGACTTTCGGAATATACCGATTCCGTATTTACCGATTCTGTATTTACCGAATCGGTATTTCCCATTCATTCCTATGGGCCAAAAGGCCCATAGGAATGAATGGGAAATACCAATTCGGTAAATACCGAATCGGTAAATACCGAATCGGTAAATTCCGAATCGGAAAGCAAGCAAAAGTGAAACTTAAGAAAACAGCCAATCAGGTGCAACCACCCTCCCCCTCCCTACCAGGAAGTGGCTACCCAGGCAGCTGCAACTAATTAGAAGGTTCTGGAGAGGCAGTCAAAGCTGAGCAGAGACACAGAGCAGCAGGGAGAGTTTGTTTGAAACTACACCAACTGAAAAATGTCAAGCAGCAGTGAAAGCCAGAAGTCAGAACGAAAGAGGAAAATAAGGTTCAGCAGCATGGAGCTGCAGGTACTTGTTGAGGAGGTAGTGAGTGTGCACAAGAAACTTTTTGGCAGGCAATCCCTCACTGTTCCTGAGTCTGCCAAAAGGAAAATCTGGATGGCAATAGTAGAAAAAGTGAATGCTGTGGGAGTCACACCCAGGAATACTGAGGATCTTAAAAAAAGATTCTACGACCTCAGGAGCCTCACCAAGAAAAAAATGGCAGAAATCCACAAGCAGGCTGGCTTAACCGGTGGAGGCAGGAACCCAGCGCCCCCCCTGACTGACCTGGAGGAGTTGGTGGCCACAACCATTGAGGCAGACAGCGTCTGCGGACTGGGAGATGTGGACAGCTCAGCCCGAGCTGCACCAAAAAAAGGTAAGACGCATGCGCAGCATTACACCCCATACCAACCTGCTTCCCTTTACCCTTTGTGGACTAGCAAACCCCAGTCCAGTACTGCTATCATTACACAGGAGCAATGTATTATGGGAAATGTAGTTAGCAAATGTAAGACCATGTGTAACAGCGCAGACATCAGCAAATTAGTGAAAGTAATGCAGATAAATGAAAGTGAAATGTGTAAAGCATTTATTGTAGTGACTGTGACACAGTAGCACTCAGTTGATATACTCTTAATTATACCTAGGGGCTAAATCAGGCAGTCGACCCACTGACACAGAAGGGACTGCACCAGCAAGGGAGGAGACTGAGGAATCAGGTCCAAGCCAAGTGCAAGCCTCGTAGGAGGAAGGTGACACGACTGACATCTCCCATTAGGATGACACTGTACACATCCCACAGTTGCTGCACTCCGCACAGCTTTCACAATCCCCTCCCTTGGTATTCTCTCCAGAAACTTCACCATCACAGCTCCAGTCCACTCCTGCAACCCCACCAGCCAGGAGGCGTGTATTGGCCCCACTACCAGTGATGGAGGGAGCAGAGGGTGAGGGGGAGGCTCAAGTCAGCGTAGATGTGACTTCAGCAGCACGGAAGTCCACAAATGAGACAGTCACAGCTCGCAGAAGACAACGCAGACCCAGCAGTGCAGGTGGACGTGGTGAGGGTACTGTGTTCTGTGGGCTGGAGGGGAGCATGGTGCGCATTCAAAGGATGCAGGGCAAATCCATCCAAGCCTGCCAACGCCAACTCATAGCCCTGAATGTGCAAGTAGGAGACATGGGGAAGGGCATGAGAGACATTGTGGAGGCAAATAAAGAGGTCGCAAAAACAAATACGGACATTGCAGCAGGGATGCAGCAGATGAGCAACTCAATTACACAGCTATGCTCAAAACTAGACAGTCTGTCACACACAAGGCGCAGGGATGCCCGTGCCCACAATACGGCCATCAATCGCTTGGCCACTGCCACATCCTTACTATGCAGGAGGGTAGAGGCAATGCTAATTTCCAACACAGCACAGAATCCTGCCCTGGACGTGGCAGAGGCTGAGGACACTAGTAGCTGGAGCAGCATAGCAAGCGGTGTTGTGGAGACACGGAGGAGTAGCAGGCGCCCAGCTGAGGCTGCAGGACACACTGAACAAAGCGAACAACATCGTAGTGGCCCAGGGAAGCGCAGCCGCAAGTAACATTACCGGTCATGGGTGAAGTAACCCGGGACATACAGTCCCCACGTTTATAATGTTAATTTTGTTGCACTTAAGTGCTTGAACGTTGTGGCAACATTAAAATACGTTGATCCCATACACAACCTGTCTGTGTCTCATTACTTACTCAGAAATAGTTGCGTGTAATCTCCTCACGTCTGTATCTGCCATCACTTGGTGTTGTCACTCCAGCAGGTTGTGTTTCAGGCACAGCAATCTCGTCGTCATGATCCTCATAGTCTGACAACTCAACCTCAGTACCCTTCTTCACAGCAAGGTTGTGCAACATTGCACAGGCGGCAATGATCTTACAGCAGGTGATGGGGGTATACTGCCGGGCACCTCCACTCTTGTGCAAGCACCTGAACCTGCTTTTCCAGATTCCAAAGGTACGCTCCACAACATTTCTTGTGCTCTTGTGGGCCCGGTTATATCTCCTTTGGCTGGGTGTTGAGGGGTTGAGGTAGGGGGTGAGTATGAATGAGCGGAGGGCATATGCACTGTCTCCTAAAAGGAAAGGTGAATACATTACTCACATGCATACATGTACTTCTTACTGCAATAGGTGTTAAAGGGGTCGCACACTGTGTCTTACCTAGGAGGTATCCTTCACCAAATTCCCTTGCTGTCAGCCGTGCATAGGTTCCGCTGTTTTGAAATATAAAGGAGTCGTGGGTACTCCCAGGAAATTTTACCACAAGGTCAGTGATGGCGCACTTGGCATTGCAGATCACCTGCACATTGATGGTGTGGGTGGACTTCCTATTCCTGTATATATATTCGGTGGCAGCAGGGGGACATATGGGAATGTGCGTGCCATCAATGCAGCCAATGATATTGGGGAAACGTGCCATCTGGTAAAAGTCAGATTTTGTTTGTACCAGTTCAGCATGGGTTGCAGGAAAAGATATATAATGGTCCATCCTCTGTAACATGGCGTCAAGGAATTGGTGGAAAAAGCGTGACAGGCTGCTCTGGGTCACCCCACCTACCACAGCAACCACACTCTGGTAGCTCCCAGACGCAAGCAGGTGTAGGCTGCACAGCACCTGCACGTGCGGTGGAATAGCGTGTGCCCTTGGGGTAGTGTGCTACAACAGTGGTTGGAGGTCCCTGATGAGGTCCAAGATGGTGTCTGGGGCCAACCTGTACCTTTGGAGTATCTCTGCCTCTGTGAGCATGAACAAGGTGATCCTCTGTCTGTAGACCTGCTCCTGTCTCTGCCATTCCCTCTCTCCTTCCTCCTGTAGCTGTAGCCGTCTTGCAATGACATAAAATGCCGCCATTGTTCAAACAGTATTGCATTTTGGGTCCTTTTTTATGGGTTACACCTGGTTACCACCTTATTTCAATCCATGGTGAATACCGACTCTTAAATACCGAATTTCAAGCAAATTCGGTATTTAAGAGCTTCCCTACATCTCAATTTTCAATATGACCACTTCTTATTTACCGATTCGGTATTTTACCGAATCGGTAATATTACCGATTCGGTAATATTACCGATTCGGTAAATTTACCGATTCCGTAAATTTACCGATTCGCAAACCGTTGCGATTCGGTAAATTTACCGATTCGGTAAATTATCCGAATCGGAATGTTTACCGATTCGGTAACTTTACCGATTCGGTAAATTTACCGATTCGGACGATTTTCTGTCTCCTACATCCCAAATGCTCAATACCGGTCGGTAACGGCTGAAAATTGGTATTTTCGTCCGTTACCGACCGGTATTGGGCTACCTACATCTGGCCCCTAGTCTCTAAATAAAAATTTAATAAATGGAGAATTAAGCTGGTCTTGTTATCCTTTAGTTAACTTTTACTAGCTGATCCATTGACAAATAATGGTGGGGTGTTTTAAACGTTTTTCTTAAATCAAAACCATGGTACTAAAAATAAAACTGCAGATGTAAATAATGTGTAAAAATGTGTTTTAGACACTCCACTATAAACCAGCAGCTCTCTGTTGGTCTTCACCGAATCCTCGGAGCCGGGTAAATGTGTGTATGAATGATTTGCAGTGTTATGGACCCACTGATGTGTAATTTGTGATTAGCTCCTTGGGTTAATGTGGTGGTTTTACAGAGAATTTCTGGAGCCGCGCTGCATCAGTTAATTACATGGTAGCAGAGCATAGGTTGCTATAGGTTAACTAGGATATATGATGTGTAGAGTAGAGTATATAGAATTTTGATGTACAGAATTTATGACTAACATCTGTTGAGTTCGTATTGCGTTATATATAGTCTGGCAAAGGCTTCCGGAAAGTGTGGGAAGCTGGTCACTCTGTCTGCAGGCATTGGAAGTGTGGAAAGTGAAGTCCCACATCACATAGTCTGTTTCAAAGTGGTGACATTGTAGTATGTTACAAGTTTAGGGACCTTTACGTGTAAAAGTGGTGAATGTATAGCGAGGGCAACCTGTGAAATCTTGGGCCTGAACATAGGGATCATTGCGTATTCTGTCTTAAAACTCTACCTGGAGAGAGTAATAAAGTTTAACCTAAGCTTTAGAGAAGGTTAAGGTAGAGGGAAGTGCTACTTTATCGGCGAAAGTACAATTCTGTTATAGAGAAGAGGTAAGCGATGTCTACTGGACATACAGAGGGGCAGATTTACAATTACTGGCGCATCCCTGCATATCAGCAGGGATGCGCCAGTAATTGTGCGCCGCAGCTCCGCCACCCATGATGCGCATGGGGCAAAAAACAGCACAGATGCATCACGTATCTGTGCCAACAGATGGCGCATTGCGACACAGCTCCAGCAAAGCTCGGGGGTGCCCTATTCTTCCAATGCTGCGTCAAGCCTTACGCCTGCTTCAAGCAGGAGCAGGGTTTTGACGCAGCATTGGCCTAAAAGTGACTGAGTGAAATCTTGTAGATTTCACTCAGCCACTTTTAGGAGGCGTTCCTGCGCCGGAACACCCCCGCCCCCCCTGCGCAGGAACACCTATATGTGGCGCAGGGCTTTACAACGTGACTCATCTTCCAGATGCATCACGTTGTAAGTACCCCACACCATGGCGCAGGATTTGCGTCGCCGCTGCGTCACAACAGTGACGCAACAGCGGCGTAAATGAGGCGCAAGGCGGTTGTAAATCTGCCACAGAATACTTGTGTAATTGAGAAAACTATCACTTTGGTTTTAGCGAAACAGATGAATGGAGTTGTTTTATGTAGTTACTAACTGATTTTGCTGTATAAAAGTGTAAATACAGAGTGCTGATAAATTTTGTAAAGGAGGGTGTGAGAAGTTGGCCTGGTATATGATGTTCACTATTCTAGTGAGCACCTTGCACCAGTCCAAACAACCCTTATGGTGATGGTTGTAAGTCAACCTTATAGACCAGCTATCCTAGTGGTAGCGTGGACAGAACAGTGTTAGGCTAAAAGACTCTTGAGGGCGTGTAAAGCCAGCTGTTTTACCATATGTAACCCCTTGAATACCAAATGAAAGGACACCACACAGGATATATATAAAATATATATGTATTTATTCACTAAGACACTCCTCTTTATGAGGTCAGAGGCAAAAGCACATAACAAGTTATACTTAGAAATACTTTAAATAGCACAATTTACAGTTAGGCCCTAGGGGCGCGTAAAACCATATACTAAGTAAGTGGTATAAGAACCACGACTTGGGAAAGGAGAAGGCCTAGGGCCTAGGGAATCGCTGGGGCTACACTATCTGACCCTTAGGTTAGGAGTAGGAGGCCCACAGGCGGCGCGTGCAGTGTCAGTACACTCACGCGAGAGTCAATAGAAAGTCAATGGGGACTTTAACGGTAAGTAATCGAAGATTTAGGACACTTCCAGTCTAACTAGGAATGTACAACTAACAAAACTAGACACTAGGATAGTCAATCTCTACAGGAGCACCGAAGTACTCGCGTTACCTCACCCACGGGCTGCGTGTGCATAGGTGTCAAAGTGTGCCGGGTTTTCTCGTTGATTCCTATGGAGCCTTGGAAGAAGATGCTGCAGGCGACCAGAAGGAAGATGTCCGGGTGGATCCAATGGTGGATCTAGGATGGAGAGGACCTGAAAGCAGAGGGGACAGAGTCTAGGTCACTAGACAGTGATCGGGTGGAACCAGGGAGGAACCAGACGTCATCGAGGAGCAATCAGGTGCAGATGTGAAGCTTGTTGTTGCAGCCACGCGGACCAGGAGGCGTCGAGGACAACCAGGTGTTGGAGAGGAGCTGTCCCATGAACGTTCTTGCAGATGGAGGGGTCGACTTCCAGATTGGAGCCAACAAGCCTAAGCAAAGGCAACCCACGCAGGATACACAAAGAGATTCTGGTGCAGACCAGGAGGGTCTGAGGTATTTCACCTTTTCAGGGAAGCAAGTGCCAGTCTGGAGCAACCAGACCAGTGATGGATTTTCTCAAGGATCGTCGTCAGAGGGCTACTAGCCAACGGGCCAGCAACCGGACAACGCGTCGAGCAGAACACAAGCAGAAGGGCCCCACGCAGATCTCGTGAATTGTGGAGGGCTGGTCTTCGGTGAGGGTGGAGCTCGGTGTTGGGGTGTCTCAGTCCCCAGTGCACAGCTTTGAGGATGCTTCAGGAGCTGCGCTGGTAGCAAGTTGAAGACTTTCCAAGTTACCTGGTTCCATGGATTCCGACGCCTTCCACGGAGCTCAGCTGTGCTGGAGTCATGCAGTGGGGTCAGAGGAGTCCTGGAGTCGAGATCTTGTCAAGCTATGCGCTCGAGTTCTGGTGGGAACGGGGACAAAGCAAGCCGTTGAGTTGCTGGATGGTGCCTGGTTTCCCAGGGGTGGTCACTCCTTGGCCACAAGGGAGATTCTTCAGTCTTCAAGTCGGTTTGAATGTCGAAGGGCCCAGAGTTTCATTTCAAAGTTTCATCAGGATAAATCCAAAGTCTCCTGGGTCAGCTCCTACCTTTATACAACTAAAGGGGGCTGGTTTACTCACTAGGGGCCAGATGTAGGTAGTTCTTATTTACCACTTCTTAAATACCGAATTTTACCGATTCAGTATTTAAGAAGTGGTAAATATGAAGGGGGGAGATGTAGGTATTTCCAGATGTGGAAATACCGAATCGTTAAGATTTGGTATTTACCGAATCTGGAAATACCGAATCGGTATTTCCTATTGATTCCTATGGGCTGTGAAGCCCATAGGAATCAATGGGCAATACCGATTCTGTAATTACAGAATCGGTAAATACCGATTTTGGCAAGGGTGCAGGGGGTGTCACTTTGACACCCTCTGGCACCCCAAAAATAGGCATGTGCGCCATGTGGCACACAGACATGCCCTAAGGGCATGTCTGTCTGTCACATGGCTAGGTGTGCATGCACACATGTGCATGCACACCTGAATTCGGTATTTTAACACCCAATTGGATTGGGTGTTAAAATACCGAATTTGTAGGGCCTTTGGGACTCTGAAGAGTCCCACCTACATATGGATTTACAGAATCGGTATATTTACCGATTCGGTAAAATACCGAAGTGGTAAATTTACTGAATCGGTAAATATACCGATTCTGTAAATTAAGCCTACCTACATCTCAAAATCCAATTACCGGTCGGTAACTGCCGAATTCGGCCGTTACCGACCGGTAATTGGCCACCTACATCTGGCCCTAGGTCCCTCCTATGGGTGGAACCAGGAAGGGGGGTGGTTACACCCTCTTTCCTTTGTCCAGTTTCACGCCAAAGCTGGGGCTGGAGTGCCCCAGCACTGGTTTGAACTGGACTATGCATGGAGCACCTAGTGTGCCCCAGGCAGGGTCTGTTTCTTTTCAGCCCTCCCTGTCCCAATACACAAAATCCTGTCTGGGGTGGTGCTCGCACCTCTCCAGGCAGGAAACCTATTGTCCAGGCCTCCTTCGCTGGAAGGACTCCCAGCAGCAGGAGGTCAGACTTGTGTCTGTGGCAGCAGCATCCATTTTGTGACGCTGTGGCTCTGGTTGACTTTAACTGGGATAGTCAGAACTAACATGTCTTCTCCCTCTAGAAGGGTGGAATGCTACCCCCATCGCCAGAATTGGCGAGGGGGTAGTATTCCAAAGCGTATGACACCTTACACAACATGTTTAGATAAAGCCAAAACAAAGTTAGCATTTAACCGCGAGGTTCATAATGCACTTAAGAGTATATGGTATGGCAATATCATAGAACAGCTAGAAGGACATGGTTCAGAAAGCGGCAGACAGGCTCAGCTCATGCTAGAGCACCATCTCACACATAACCAAGCACTCTGCCTCTAGGATTGTTAAGGCCTGCCATATGAGTGACTTATAGGTTACTGTGTGTCTATATTTAAGGGTAGATATAGGAATACTATACCTAAGCAAGGGGTGATTACACGACCTTGCCCCAGCTGAGTGATCAGCCAGTTGTGTCAGTTTGAGTGGCCAGCCAGGGTTGGCATAATACATGCTGCAGGCCCTGGCAGGCCTTGGTTACACCTATGCCCTGAGTACCTAAGGTACATTTTCACAGGGGCTGATAAGGTGGACCACTTCCCAATTGTGTATGTACCTAGAGTACATGGTTAGAATTTAGAGAGAGTGCATCTGGGCTGTGGGTCTGATTAGCAGGCCCACAGCCACATCTAAGTCGAAAACCAGTAAAGCAAAAGCAAAAAGTGGGGGTGACCATAGGAAGCAGACCCTACTCTCCTACAGAGGGGTCAGTCGAAGCTGCCGAAGCCGGAGCAGGGCTGACGTCAAAAATGTCGCGCTGAGATTGGCTCGTGTGACCTAGACAGAGTAAGGGCTGATTGGTGCATCAGTGAAAGCAGCGAAATAATTGGTTGAGCACTAATGAAATGTATCTTGTATTGGTGGGTTAGTGTGAACCGCGCTGTGATAGGCTGGTGTTACGAAGCAGTTTACGGAAGAGTGCAAAATCTTTTGAAAGACAGGACATTAACAGAAAAATTTAGTTTTACTATGGAGCGGAGAGAGAAAAATCTTCATGGTTTCAAAAATTGAAAAATGTGTTTAAAAAGGATAAAGTAATTGAGACAAGAAAGGGAACATTGCTTCCTCCGCCTAAAACTCCTGCATCATACATGATGACAAAATATGGCTACCATACATGCATATGGTTAGAGAATTGGGCAAGATATACCAAAAATGATGGTGCATTAGCGTTCCAGAAGTAGGATCTTTTAGTCTTGCAGTATTAAGAAATTTGAGAGACAAGATAATGAAGCTTGAACCAAGACCTAGACCGACTCAGTTTGAAGCTTTAGCTGAGTGGGAAGACAAAATGCATGATTTAGAGTGAGAAGGGTTTGAGGACTACATAGGACCAAAGAATAGATTTCGTGGATTTTGGAGAGAAACTCATGATAATAGAATGTTGAGATTGAGAAATGCTAATATGTGTGACGGGATGTATCCAGTTAGAATGGTTGATGAAGGGGTAGGACGAAAATGTATGGAAAAGAGAAATAATGTGGAGACAGGAAGGAAAGGTTATGAGGATTGTGAATCAGAGGATACAGTGCCGGAGGAGATATTAAATAGAAGACCACCGCCATATCAACCAAGTTCTATAGGTACAACCCCAAATGCTCCACCAATGGAGGACAGGTTTGCAGAGACTCCAAGGCAATTTTAAAATTTTAGAGATCTTCCGGAAAGAGTAGAAATGAGATACGATTCTGATGTTCCAATAATAGGAACCAGACTTACTGGTACACCTAAACGAAGTGATGAAACAAGGAAAAATGAGAACAGAATAAAGAGGCAAATTGAAGAACAACCAAGTACTTCTGAGTATATACATTCAACAAATGAATTAATTGAAAAGATACAAGAACTTACTAATAATATAGAAGCTGTAACTGTTCCGGTAACAATAGGTCCTGTAATTCCAGTGTTTGAGAATCACTAACTATTCCTTTGAATCAGAGTTTACAAAAAGTGAAGGAAAAGGTTTACCCAGACTTGTCAGAAATTAAACGTACTAATCAAATGACACTGCCTGATTTAACTTTTAATCAAAGTCTTCAGTATAAATTCCCAACAGGTGCAGAGTCTGGTTCTATGACTCCTGAGAGAAGTGTAGAGAAAATCGATTTGACACAAACCCCAGTAGGACCATCAGAGCAGGAACTAAGTGATTGGATTAAAACTTTGAAATTGAAAGAAAATGAACCAAAAACGTTAGATGTGGCTAGACTAAAAATTGATATGGAGGAATTAATAGTTGGAACGATATGCATGACCGATTTGAAGGGTTAGCAAGTGAAATGGATGTAGATTTTATTTATTTATTTATTTATTCTTGAGATTTATACAGCGCGTACAATTGCCCGTAGGCGTCTCGGCGCTAGAAACTTTGAATGTATTCCCGAGGTTAGGCCGGTAACTATTCTTGATCAAACAGCCAGGTCTTTATCTTTCTGCGGAAATGCATCAGGGATGGGCTGTCTTTGATGGAAGCTGGCAGGGAATTCCATAATCTGGGAGCTGCCACAAGGAAGCGTCTATCGCCCCAGTTAACTGTTTTTGTTCGTGGTATTTGTAGGATTTTAAGGTTGTTAGATCGGAGCGATCTTACGGAGGACTGGTATCTGAGTTGGGATTTCAGGAAATGTGGGCCACAGTTGTGCAATGCTTTATAGAGTATGCACAGCGCTTTAAACTTGATCCTGTTTCGAATCTTGAGCCAATGCAGGTCCCTTATAGTCTCAGAGATTGGTGAGAACTTTGGGATTCCAGACAGGAGACGGGCTGCAGCATTCTGGATGGTCTGCATTTTGTTGGTCACTCTTGCTTGGGCGTTGATGAATAAGCTGTTACAGTAGTCAAGAGATGACAACACGAGGGCGCTTACCAGCGTCTTACCTGCTGAGGTTGGTAGAAACGGCATGATTTTCTTGATCAGCCTGAGTTTATGATGGGCTGTTGCTGCTATTTTATTTGAGTGGGCCATGAAATTTTATTTATCGTCAAAAATGACCCCCAGATTTCTGACGTTGATGGCTGGTGTAGGTGGTGTTCCGTGCGTAGGGGGCCACCAGGTGTTTGACCATCGGGGGGAGAGATGTCCAAATATGACGACCTCCGTTTTTTCAGCATTTAACTTTAGGCAGTTAGAGGCCATCCACTCACCGATCGCCCGCATGCCCTCTTGGAAGTTTTCGGCTACCTTGTCTCCATTCCCGTTGATGGCCAACACAAGCTGGGTGTCATCCGCGTATGAGGTAAGGCTCATCCCATAGGCCTTGATGACAGAGGCCAGGTCCGACACGTAGATATTGAATAGTGTCGGACTGAGGGATGAGCCTTGAGGAACCCCACACGGTAGTGACAGCTTGTGCGATTGGAAGGGCCCCAGTGTGACCACCTGTGATCTACCGGCCAGGAAGGAGGAAAGCAGATTTCTAGCCATGTGGCGGATGCCCAGGTTTTCGGCACGGTCGACCAAGATCTTGTGGTCGACCGTGTCTAAGGCTGCCGACAGATCGAGCAATACGAGTATTGCTGTACCTCCTTGGTCCCGTATCGCTCTTTTACAAAATATAAAGTGTTGCAGAAACCTTATAGAGTGGATTTTACAGAAAAGAATACAGAAAATATGAATACAGCAGGAAGAGTAACTCAAATAAAAGAATTGATTTGTTGTTGAGAAAATGGGGAGACATTGATAAGTGGAAAATAATATGGGCAAAGAAAAGAGAGGAAAACAATGACAAATCAACATTAGCGTTCCCAGTAAGAGAAAAAGAAGAAGTGGTAAATGAATTTCCTATGAGAGAAATACCTGGAGGAGGATATGTACATGTACCTTGGAGCAGACAGGACATATTATCATTTAAGAATTACTTTCCCAGAGTAAGAGAGAAACCAGTAGAATGGTATAGACAGGTAGATCGATTTGTAAAAGTTTCAAAGGTTTTATGGGAAGATTTAGATGGACTGTTTGGCATAGTGGTACCAGCAGATCTATGGTCAAAGTGTAAGATCACTGTAGATTGGCCTAAAGCTGAATATCCACGAGATAAAGTAACAGGTGCTCCTGTACCTGAAGTAATGCGAAAATATGAGCAAGTAATAGTGTTTCTGAAAAATAAAATCCCACTAAAAAAAACAGATTGGGTAAAGATTGACAGAACAATACAAGAAGCAAAATAATCAGTTCATGCATTTTATGAGAGACTGTTATTAGTGTTTAAACAATAGAGTGGATATGAGGAGTTGAATCAAAAAGATATGAGTCATTTTGTATATCGTTTTGTGTTTGGATTAAGACCAGAAATAGGGGACATTATTAAGCATAATATGATGGGGTGGGAGTCATGCACAGTTGATGAGGTTTTGAGGCATGCAAAATACTGTAGTGATGAAATCGAAGTAAAACAAAGAAAGCTTAAAGAAAAAGCGATGTGGACACAAGTGAAAGTTGCAGAGCATCGAGAAGCTCAATTAGAAAATAAAAGTGCAGAAGGAAATCAGAATAGGATAAAGGGAAATTTCAGTAAACCAAAATTAACAGGAGATATACAACTAAAGAAGAAATATCCATGTCATAATTGCGGCCGGATAGGGCATTGGAGAAAAGAGTGTAAGTATCCACCGAAAGTTAACCCAGAAAATACATCATTGAATCCGCAGGTGCAGAATGAGGTCATTCAACAGCCATTGCCACAGCAGCAGGTAGTTAATCAACAGAGTCAGGTGCCACAACCTCCACTTCCTCACAGTGTAAATCTACAGAGATACAGTGCAGAGATAGGATTCTGCGCAGGAGATCAGGTAATAAGAAATCCAAGAGTGAGTGTGAGTCAGCAATATTGGCTGAAGGAAGATGGGAGTGAGTCGGATGACAGTTTCTGACGGTGCCTGAGAGAGGGAGAAGAGTATGTACTTGGTGCTACTCTAGAGGTAGTTCAATCTGGTCCTTATGTGAATGGAAAGGTGAATGAGGTAGATGTGACTTTCCTAGTGGACACAGGTGCTACCCGTTCTACTGTTAGATCAGGAGAAGTTCAAGACCTTCCTCTCTCGGGAGAACATATACAAGTTGTAGTTGTAGCTAATAAGCAGATTAAAACGTCCCTAACAAAACCAGTTGAAATAGAAATTGGAAACTGAACATACATGCATCGATTTGTGGTGTGTGACAGTAGTCCTGTTAACCTTCTTGGCAAGGACATACTGTGCAAAATGAACTGTGCCATTTACTGTTCACCAGATGATATTGAGCTTCAAACCCTGGATGAGGTTAGCTTGTATAAAATGACTATGTCACTGATAGAATCAGAGAAGAACAATATGTTTCCTGTGTTTGATCGAGAGAAAATACCTGAAGAAATGAAGGAGGTAGTCGAAGAACAAGTGTGGGACTTCACAAGAGAAGATATTGGCTTGATGAACAATGTAGATCCTGTGAAAGTTTCTGTGAAAGCACCCCAAGAGCAATCCCTTGCTGCTTGGGGCTTGCTTTGTATTTTAGAAGACTGCTATATTTATTGAGGCCTGATTGCTGCTTGGAGCCAGGACTACCAGAGTGACTCCAAGGGCTAGTTGGCTGGTCTCCTGTGTATGCTACAGGGCCACAACAAGCTCCAGAGACCTTGAATCCCCCACCTGGCTTCTGCTGGAGTGATTTCTGATGCCTCCAAGTAGCGCTGATCAACTCCCGGATTCTTGGTTGTGGTGTTGAAGGTACTGCTCCTCACTAATCCTAAAAGTTGTGTCTTAAAATATTTTCACCAAATGGTGGCCTGAGAACAGAGTTACGACCGGTACCTACCTGTCTGCCGATCTGTCTGCGATGCATCGCCGGTCAGCCTAAACTTCTCAGATGCTCCCTATGTTCTTGTTTGCAGCAATAAACCTATTCAACAGGACCTTCAAGCAACTGAATCGACCTCATGAAGCCATCATCAGCTGCAGCCTGCAGCTTCATCTCATTCGACATAGAAATCTTCACTGACCTCTCTCCAGCAGCTCCCCAACAACGTCACCTTCTCCTCAGACACTGATGGCTGCCTTGCCTAGCTGTACTTTACCTTCTCAGGAACTTTTCTTCAAATTTCTTATAAGTCCAAAGGTAAGTCGAGAACAAGTCCGATCCACCTTGTGTGGCCGAAATGTCTTTCATCGACGTTGGCCTTCACTTTTGATAATTCCCCAGTATCAAGGCGAACAGACATACACAGTTGGAGCTTGATCTTTTAGGTGTTATTTACATTGACCGCAATACCTTTACAACTCGGTCATTACAACGACCGTATCGTTACAATGCAATGCCATTGCTAGGCAAGTCATTACATCGACTTGCAGTAGATGGCGCTCTAACATAAGGAATAGTATAATTTATTATTCCAACACCTTCCCTACTGTTGCATATGCTGGAGGTGGAGGTGGAATAGTAAATTATACATCCCTAATGTTACAGCGCCATGTACTACATGACGATGTAAGGACTTGCGTAGTAATGACATCGCATTGTAACAAAACATTATTAGTTTGATTAATACAATTAATGTAAACACAACGCATTCCATACCAATGCTGTTGTTACAACTGTATTGTTATGGAATGCAATGTATTTGCATAAGTTGTAGCATGCTATATTCATTATTTTACACTTAAAATTGTGAAATTCATCATTCTGACCTGCTGAATGGATTTTATTTGTTCTGGTGTAATTTTATTTATTACAATTTACAAGGCCGGAAAGGGGCTACAAATGGCGATGAGATAGGGGATAAGAAACCTGAACATCGATAGTGCTCTCCCCGAGAGTTTGCCATGGTCCAGGCAAACTGCTTGTGCGTGCCACATGTGCCGTCGTCGAAGTGCAGACTCAATGCCTAATGCATATGGAATCACAGTGCAGCTCCAGCCGATGTGAAGAAGTTAACGATAACAAAAAAATTTCAGAGAATCTACACATCATTGGAAGAGAAGCTGCTGGTCAGGGCATACATAAAAATACAGTGCTGTCACGCCAGAAAAATGCATAAGTTATATAGTGCATTGCTGTCAAAGGTAGATACGTACAGATACAGAAAAGAAGTGCTAAGGACTGCAGTAGTCAAATACAACTAAAATACATAAAGCGCTGGCTGACAAAACAATTGACAAGAAAGCATGCTGTAATTGCACTTACCAGAGCTGAGATAAGGGGGGGCTCTACGACCTCAGCACCAGGCGAGGAGACCCAAGACAAAGCACAAGAGTTGTGCTTACTGAGCTGTCCAATATCAGAAGTAGCACACCACCAAAGCAGCTCAGAAAAACTACAGAGGTCTCCAGAAAGTAAAGGGCTCCGATGGAGACCAAGAAGGAGGTCACCATACCACAGACTATCCAAGATGATCTGGGGGCAGATCCGTTGCAGGACCTCAGGGAGGAGACAGATGATGCAGGTCCTAGTGGACAGCCTACAGTCTATGAAAGAGCCTCAATTTCAACCACTCCCATAAATGGTTTCAAAGCTGCCGCCTTCCTGAAAACACCACCGCCTTTTGATATCACCAAAAAGCAAAATATTGGCAATAGATGGTGTAGTGTCATGTGAGTTAGCAATGGCAGAACCCTTTTGGCTTCTGATGGACTCTGTAGAGATGTAATATACATGTTATAATAGAATGCAAAGAAGGCTGATTTTGAATGTTGAGTTCACAGCTACACTCAGGAGAATAAAGACGTGTAATACTAAGCTGTGTGTGTGGTGTGGTCATTGGAGAGTACCCAGGCTAGGGGAAGACACTAGAAATGGGAACGAGATAGGGGATAAGAAACCTGAAGATCAACAGTGCTCTCCTAGAGGGTTTGTTATGGTCCTAGCAAATAGCTCATTCATGCCACGTGTGCTATAGTCAAAGTACAGAATTGACACTCAATGCATGAGGAGTCAAAGGGCAGCTCCAGACACTGTGAAGCAGTTGAAGAATAAAAAAAGCATTGCAGAGAATCTACACGTTGTTGCCGAGAACCTTCTGGGCAGATCAAACATAAAGGCACAGCGCTGCCACGCAAGATAAGACATAAATTATACTGAGTGCTAACGCTGAAAGCGTATCCAACCACGTTTTCAAACAACAGTCATTGAACATCGAAAACTGCAAAACAATGCTGTGAACAAAAGCACTGCAAGGTGGAGATCAACTAGGTGTGAGAATCTGCACATTGACATTTAGAAAAGAAGAAATAATTGACTAGCTACCTAAATTGCTGAGTGGGACTCAGAACAACTCCAAGGGTCTCCAGAAAATGAAGAGCTTTGATGGAGACCAAGAAGGAGGTCATCACACCATAGACTGTCCAGGACAATCCAGAGGCCAATCCATTGCACAGCCTCAAAGACAGTGCAGAGGATGCAGGTCCTAATGGACAGCCAACAATCTTTGAAAGAGCTTCACCCTCAATGTCAGCCACTCCCATAAATGGTTACAATACTGCAGCCTTCCTGAAACCACCACCACCTTTCAATATCGGCAAAATCAAAACATTGACAATAGACGTATAGTCTGGATAGAGACATTTGATGATTTCATTAATGCACTTGAAGAGACTCATTCCAAAAATATTATCAAATACCTAAAACATCTTATTGGTGATGGTGTAAAAGAAGTGATAGGAAGATGCATAAAACTGACAAAGAAATCACATACAATCAAATTAAAGAAACTTTGAATCTCTAGGTTTAAACGAATGCCCAATGTAGATTACGAAAGATATATTTTCAGTCAAGAATGACAGAACATTGCAGAAACCATCTATGAATTTGTCAAAATACTTCACACACTCATCAAATACTGCAAGTTCCATTCATTTAATGACGAAGAAACCATACATCTTAGAGTTGTTGATGGATGCTTGTCAGATTGATTCAGATGACAAATGCTGTGAGAAACTCTTAGTCTAGAGCAAGTGTTAATGTTTGCCAGATCTGAAGAGCGTGTCAATAGTCAAGCTGCTGATATGTAGACCAGAGGTGCCTAGAATTGATCAGTCATGAGCAAGAAAAGTAAGCTAAAGCCAAAAGACTGAAGGACACAAGGTGACATCTACCTGTAAAAATAAGTTGTGTTGTAGATGTGGATTTTTGTTTCCACCTAATAGTAAATATTCTGTCATTGGACAGACATGTAAAGGCTGTGAGAAGGAGAGCCATAATGTGATGGTTTGCAAAGCAAAGGAAAAAGCAAGTGCATTGCAGCACAAAGACAAAAAGAGCACCAGAACGTTCCAGAAGCAACATTCCACGTGCACCCCTAAGGCCAAGCTGCAATATCAGTTAAGACAAATCGATACTGAACAAAGTAGATTACCATCTAAATCATCGTCAAACAGTTCTTCTCAATAAGTAGCAAGTGAAAGTGAAGATGATGGTTGAGCCATGTCGAGGTTTACCTCAGAAAAGCGTGCATATATTGGACTGGCAGCATGAGAAGAAAAATGTCAGTCAAAGCAAGGGTCAATATGCTAAAGCACCAATGTCATTTGAACATTGTCTGAAGATTACCCTGAAAGTAATGGTTGTCTGATACCTTTCATCATTGAGAGTGGCGCTTCGATAAACATTATGCCTGAGGAGAAATATAATGAACTGCCTCCATTAGCGCAACTCACGTTATCGAAAACCAAAGTGTATACATGGGCTGCATCAACATCCTCAAAGAGTCAAGGAATGGTGCCATATGACAACACCAGCCCTCTTATTGCACAACTATGCACACCAAGCCCATTGCTATGCACCGTGTGCACACAGCTAAGCAAAGGAAACAGTCACAGATACTAAAGTGTCACACACCAATGCAGTTGTAGAATAAAGTCTGGGCACAAACATGCACAGCACCTATTGACATCTGCATCGCCATGGGGCCAGAGCAACAAGGACCATTCAAAAAATAAGAAAGCATGTGTGGTGGTACAAATGAAGACAAAGGTATACAGGAGATGACAATGGCCAGTCCATGCCCAGATGTAAATGTCTGCCAGGTCAGACAAATGAACAAAGAGTCTCAATGACAAACATGTCGTGCCAGTCCCTAGATGGCAACAGGACCCTGTAATCTTAAATTATGCACGAGTTGCATGGTATGCATTGACACCTCACACCATGGACAAGTAATGCATGTACCACTGCATCATGTCAGGAGGCAGAGTAGTGCACATAGAAAACAATGTGATGATCAGTCAATTGTGTGGTATACAAAAAGTGAATGACACAGAGCTAACACAGAGCTTGTGGGGTGCACTACAATGACCATTTCCCATCTGATCCACAGGTGACCAAGAACTCACTGCAGAGGACAACACAAGCAACCTGCTGAGCCAGTCTCCCCCCGTTACATGGACTCTCGGATGTTGACTCCCGGGATCCTATGGACGATGAGCTAGAATCCGGCCCATCTGGTGTGCCAGGGAGCAACAGGTCCCAGGGCCCCATTATCCCTCCACCACATCTGCTGCAATAACAACTTCACCGCAGACCCCTGCTGTTATGGCCTGTGCGTCCACCGCCACCACCACCACCACCAGTGCTGCCCACAACACCCTCCCTGTCCCAGAGGATGACCACCCCACACCACAGACTGAGGATGGCAGGGAGAGGATGCTGGTGCACACAGTAGTGAGGCAACAGGTCTGTGGCAGCAGGGTAGATGGGAGGGCAGGGTCACCCACAGACACCAGGAGGCTGGGACCGAATCCCTGGATCACATCACCAGAGTCCTTGGCACTAATGAAAAGGCCAAGGGACAAACGGGCTTGTTGGACAAACTGTTACGTGAGCTCATCCTGCTGATGAGGTCCATCGACACCCGCATGGGACAAATTGTGGACCTCTTGGGCCAGCAAGTGGTGGTACTGAGTGACAGGCCTGTGCCACAAACAACATCTCCACCTCCCTCTGATGGGGCGCAGGATGACAGTTCACCATCCTCCCCTGCGCCCATAGAGAGGGGTGAGTCCTCATACCCCACTGGCCCTGCAGCAGGGCCCCCTCCCAAGTGACAAAGGGGCCGTCCTAAGAAGACTCTGGAAGTATCTGGAGCAAAAGTACCTGCCACACATCAGTCACAGAGCTAGCCCTGATGGTAACCCTCTTCACCACTGCCTTTTCACTTTGGACTGTCCTTCCACACACTGCCTTGTGAATGGCATCTGTCTGTTGGACTGGGTCGCCACATCCATGTGGTGACTACCAGGTTACCTCATGTACCATGACTGTCAACTCACTGCCTAACCAATCACCTTATTGTAGATATCCACCCCCTGTCACATGTCCCCATTGTAAATAAACACACCTTACATACACTTGTGTTTATTCCAGGATGTACAGTCTTTACCATGATTACAATGTACCAGGAGACTGGAGTGTATGTAGGCAAGGAGAGGTTGAAGGCACTTAGGGAAACACAACAGAACAACATTCACTGGTCTGGGTGTGGCATCACAGACAACACACAACACCCACCATCAAGATAAGCCAACATGCACACATCACAATGGGCAACAAGTGTTAACATACACGTCCTGTAGATGTCTCCAAATGACCTGTCCCGGAAAAATTGGCAACCACTGCTGAGTCTACAACTGGCTGCTGTTACAATTCTCACATACCCCTTCACGACAGCAGAAATATCATCAGACAATGGGTATGTTGTACATTGTCACCCACCTTCAAGTGAAGTAGAGGGTGATGAGCTGTTGACGCAGGTCAACACCTTCCTCCTCTCCACTGTCCTCTTCACTGGACACGGGTTGGTTAGCAGGCAGGGGCCTCGGGTCCTCATCATCATCCAGGAGCAGGGGTATCTCCTTGCGAATGGCTAGGTTGTGGACCATGCAGCTTGCCACTACAATCTGACACACCTTCCCGGGTGAGTATGCCAGTGCACCTCTGGTCTTGTCCAGCCAACGGAAATGTGACTTGAGCAGACCAAAAGTATGCTCCACCACACGACGTGTCCTCTCATGGGCATCATTGTAGGGGACTTCTGCCAGGGTCCTGGGATTCTGCAGTGGGCTCAGCAACTAGGGACAATTGGGATATGCAGAGTCACCTAGGCATGACAAACACAAATAGACATCGCAATGTCGCTGAGACAGAGGGCAGAAGGTAACACAAAAAGCACGTAATACGACTAGGCATACTCACCCACAATCCATGCACGCACAGGAAGCAGATTAGCCATCAGCTGCGGCACAATACTATTATTCAGGATGTAGGAGTCATGGGCTGAGCCTGGGAATCTGGCACACACGTGGGAGATGAGTATATCTGCCAGGCACACCACTTGCACATTTGTGGAGTGGTAATGTTTGCGATTCATGTAAATGTGCTCACTTGCCTGTGGTGGCACACGACCAACATGGGTGCAATCTATGGCACCACAACATGGGGGATGTGCCCAAGGGGATAGAAGTTTCCCTTCACAGCTGGAAATTCAGTACCCCTTGGGAAATGGATATATCTGTCCTTGTATATCATCATGGCGGACAGAACATCACACAGCACCATGCTGAACATCGGTTGTGACATCCCACCAGTGCTGGCTACTGTCTGCTGGAATGATCCAGTGGCAAAAAAAGCAGGGCTGCCATCACCGTATAAGGTGGGGGGAAAGCTGATGGATATGTCCTGGGAGGCTGCAGGTGGGGCTCCAACATATCACAAAGGGTCTTTAGGGTGGCTCTTTCCTGACGAAAATTCCGGATGATCGGCACATCCTCCATGTCCTCCAGCACTGTCAAGTGATGAAGCAGATTTGGCATCCTCCTAGTTGAGAGGAAAGTGGACACATGTCAATGCAATACACCATGAGATGGGCACAGCATCTCACGTTCTGGATGAAACAACGCCAATAATGACTGTCATCAAAATTGAGTTACAGACCAGCTTACATGAAGTGACACCTTCATCTACACATAGGGCAGACCCGTTAACTTACACAAAACGAGTACCTCAAACACCACCTTGGTCAATGTGATTGCAAATAGGGATATGGCCACATTACACAAGGGCGCACTTGGGAGTATAGCATCCAGCATATGTGTAACAAATCAACCCCACTGTCTCATACCTAGCTGCTGTACCTGTCACACCTTAATGCGTCATTTAATCCTGGCACAGATCCACAACACAATGACCACATTTGGCACAGAAATGACGATTGTGTGTATGAGCAGACATGAGGCCATGAAAGAACTACATCATTCATTGAGACTAGAATTGCTGTGATTGTCACTGCATCTCAACACATTGACATCTGTATATATTGTAGAGTCCAGACAACACTGTCCTGCCTCATCGACCATCAAATTCATACGTGACATGTGAGGGAGTACAGGCCAAACTTCGAAATCGCATACACAAACATGGCATGTGCAGTCACCAGTGGAGGAAATGGGACATTGGCATCATGTGCACAATAATGTGCCATTGACCATGTGGCCACTGTGCATTGTTGATCTGTGCCAGATGGCCATTGCCATTGTATGGCACCCAAATCGTGGTAGCTACTGCCTGGCCCCAGCGGTGAGTCACTAGCACCCCCCATTCACACAAATGCAGTATTGATAGGCATGGGGACATGCCCAAATGGCAGTGGGCATGCTCCGCCACCCAAATCGTTGTGCCTCATGTGATTGTATTTGTTAAACTAAGGAGTTAGGTCCTTAGGGGTAGGCTGGACCTTATTATAACAAGAAAATACAGAGCTGCCTACTCCACCCTTATTTTTACTAAAACCTATTTCGAATGGTCAAACCACAACTTCTTTAGTTTGACAAAGTATTTTTATTTACACCATCCAATTTTATATTTTCTTTTAAAGACTATTTTTTTCAAAGTACATAATGCAAAAAAAGACCACTGTACATTGATCTATTTACAATACTGTACAATACCATTAAAGATATACATATAACAAAACACTAAATCAAAAAAGAATTATCAATATAATTCATCCCAAACAAAAACATTTTCAAACAAGACAAAACATTATATACACTTGAATTCCATAAATGAATAGACAAAGTAAGCCAACAAGGAGTTCAATTAATGTAACCAATACATCTAAAGGTCAGATGTTGCTAATTAATACTGTAAATGACCATTTACTGAAGGAGTTACTTACTCCATAGGCCTTCCTTAGGGGAGACTTATATAATCTCTTATACAATATGAAGTAAAGTGAGGGCTTTGCATTTAATGCTAATGGCAAAGTCAAACTAGCAGTTTACACGCTGCTCTTCCAGTCTGCAGTGGCAGGCTGGTGGCCATGTTGTCATTTGTCACACTCAGGGTGGCACAAACATTCCTGCAGCCCTGGGTGGACACTCTGCCTTAAAGGCCATTGGTACCCTGGGTCCCATATACTAGAAACTTATAAATAAGTCAGTGCTTGCCAAATGGGGACATCCAATTTGACATACCTTTTGTAATGAGTCATAACACTGGCTCTGAGGTCCAGTTAGCAGCCCTCAGTGAACTCTCAGAGTCAAAACAGCATCAGCTACTAATCCAAATGGGACAAAAAATGGGGGGGGGGGAACCTGCACAATGGCCTGTTTCCCTACAAACCCCAAATAGAACAGAGGGGCCCTTTAACTTAATTTATTGCAGCTTATGTTGTCTCTCCCCAATTCTTCACACCTAGAGTTCCAACTACAGTATCTCTGCTGAGGCGCAATAGGGTATTTATTCGTACCCCAGCCATTTTCGGACAGACATTTGGTCTCCTTAACTCACAATTCAGAAGTTGTAACAGTACAGTGGGTGTTCTGGTGTGCTCATCTGAAGTCATTTGCAAGATCATTGTTCCCCATTATATGTTGTAAATCTTTGTAGTATGGCAGAGCTTACAAATTGCTCTGAACCTTTACCTTGGTCCTCATCCAGGTATGCGCGTTATAGGAGCATGTTCCGCTGGTCAACATTTTTTTCTCTTGAGCTGCTAGTTTATCCACCACCTTTATGTGGTTCAGCAGTCTAATGTCAATAATAAATGTTGGACATTAAACACACTGGGGCATATTATAAACAACTAGCGATATTTATAGCTAAATAAGCTTAGCAAATTTTTTTTATCTCTGCGCATTGCCGGATTTTATCGCAGAGATAACATGCTATTAGCAACATTTATCTCCAAAGCGATAAAATATCCGGCGATAGCGGCGAAATGCGTGAATATCGCTGGAAAGCCAGCGATATTCAGGCATTATCGCTAATAGGGACTTAGCCTGAATATCCAACTCCCATTGGATATACAGGCTAAGAACTGGTCTGAGCAGGCGTTAGTTTTCAGCGATATTCGTGCTTAGCGCAATTTTTTTTGTTGCTACGCCTGCGTTGATATTAGGCGATAGCGATGTTAGCGACTGCTTTCAGTCGCTAACAGATTGGGTACGCCCACTTTGCATGTCATTAGCGATAAAAATTGCAGGCATGCAAAGCGGGCCCCAAACCACTCGCTATCACCTAAAAGCTGTCGGTAACTGATGTTAGCGACAGCTTGCTAATAGGGCGATGAAATTATCACCACTTTGCGGGCGAAAACGCCCGCAAAAGCGGCGATAATTTCATTTCGCCTGCCTTGGCAATATGCTCCACTGTTCATAAATGCCATCCTGAGGCACCTCTGTCCACATTGCATATTGCATGTAACATAAATGCATTGCCCAAGAGTTTACAACGTGGTCTTTTTTTTTTTTATAATAATAATTTTGTTTGTTAAATGTTTTTGTATCATATATTAGAGTTTATGGGCCCGATGTAGGTGGCAAATACCGGTCAGAAATGGACGAATTAGGCCGTTTCCGACCGGTATTTGGCATCTTGAGATGTAGGGGGCCAGATTTTACAGATTCTGTAAAATTACCGAATCGGTAAATTTACAGAATCTGTAAAATACCGAATCGGTATTTTTACCGATTTGGTACCTTCCAGATGTAGGTGGGACTCTTCAGAGTCCCTAAGGCCTTACAGAATCGGTATTTTACCACCCAATCCAATTGGGTGGTAAAATACCGATTCCAGGTGTTCATGCACATGTGTGCATGCACACCTAGCCCTTAGGGCATGTCTGTGTGCCACATGGCAAACATGCCCGTCTTTGGGGTGCTAGAGGGTGTCAAAGTGACACCCCCTGCACCCTTGCTAAAATCGGTATTTACCGATTCTGTAATTATAGAATCGGTATTGCCCATTGATTCCTATGGGCTTCAAGGCCCATAGGAATCAACGGGCAATACCGTTTCGGTATTTACAGAATCGGTAAATACCGAATCTTAAAGATTCGGTATTTACAGATTCTGTAATACCTACATCTCCCCCCTTCATATTTACCGACTCTTAAATACCGAATCGGTAAAATTCGGTATTTAAGAGTCGGTAAATATGAATTACCTACATCTGGCCCTTAATCTTTTAATATTTATGCAGTTCATATATTACATTGCAGGTTTAATACATGAACGGTATCTCTTTTTCACACAATCCACACCATAATTGGAAGATTCTCTCCGCCCAGCGGGGCGAAGTCTCTGCACTCAGTTAGACAGCAACAACAAAAAAGGCCCAATCTTGCATGATCAGTCCACAAGAGAAAATGTAATTCATCTGTAAAATGATACCTTAACACAAATGGAGTCTCCTGCACCTTATATGCCTTTAGTTACTTGCAAACCTTTCACCTGACAAAACCCTCAATCCCCAAACCTCACTATGGCCACCCTCAATCCATGATCGTTTATCACCTATGCTTATACTTGGCAGAAAACATTAAAAAAAACATGGAATTTACTTATTCCCAAAAGTACTCACAACCAACAGGAGTAAGAAACAAGGAGGTGCTAGAATCAACACAGTTTGTAGTCTCATATCCTTCAAGAAATTTACAAACAATATCTACTCCAAATTGGCTGTTATATCAGAGGAAAGGAAAAAAACTAAAGGGCTTTCAAAGAAAAAGTCAACATTTTCAAAAACACAAAACAGAACACCGCCCCTTTTTTTTATCTCTGTATCATTCCTTAATTCTGTCTTGTGACTGTCTACAGTCCACCAACACTTACCTCTACCTTCAACACCTCAGTAACTCAAGGGTGTTTGCCTCAACTGCATGATCCATATCAGCACTCTCAGACAAGATTTCCAAGCCTCAGCCTCGGAGCTGAATTCTCATCTTCAGGGGATCTCAGCCCAGCTTTACCCCACAATATCACCCATATAAATCACCTGGAGCTCCAGAAAATCAGTCACCTCCACTAACGGCAAGCTGACCCTGATCCCCTTGCGAAGTGGGTCTCACCATCACTGACTAGAAGCATTACTCATGCACTGGCCGCCTCCTGTCTGAAACCAACTGCCACAGTTAGCCTGACAGGCACTTCACACAGTAACACTTTAACAATCATCCCAGATGTCTTGGCCTATGTTCAGTAGAAATAGTGAGGCTAATATAAAGGACAGGTTAGTCATGATCTACACAGGCCAACCTCGTATATTTGCCCATCTTTCAAATGCATGAACACCCCCTGCATTATCAACACTTAGAGTGGCTTTGTCATTTCAGTCGTCTACTAAGTCCCTTGATACAAACAATAATTTCTGGATCAAACAGATGGATTGTCTCTCCACTGACAAACACTATCCAAGAAAATAGTGTTGGTGGGTGGTTTCTATTTCTGGGCCAGTAAACCAGAGTCTAAACCAGCAGTGGACTTTCTCAAAAACACAGAAACCCTAGACGTCAACCAACCTGTTAGTGGTACAACAGACACATCCAGACACACACAGGGCCTGGTATTTATGCGCAATCTTTCTACCTCAAATATGTCACTCCATCTATTAACTTGGTCATATCTTTCTTTCATCCCTAGCTACTCCTCACACCTGAACTACAGCCTCTTCTTTGCAAAAGAAATGACCTGCCACCCTTAACAGAGACTACAAAATGTCAGCACACCACAATTTACAAGGCTGACAAAACAAACTATCTGCACATAGATGTCCATGAACCATTTGTACAATAATATTTCCAATAAATTGATACAAGAAAAACCAAATAAAATCTTGCACTTGGCATAAAATCCACCGAGCGGTTAATCAATGAACTAGCAAAGCTAAGGCAAACCAGTTGCAAGCTTGTGAACATCATTCTGCAGCACACATAGAAAGAGTAAATGGCTATGTCCTTTCCTGCACATAAACAATCACCCCTGCACCGCAGGCACCAGTGCAACAAGGTGCAAGGGTGCCTGCGCTGGCACTAGGCAACTTTTTTAGTGCAACGGGAAACACAGAGGTGCACCGTATTTTTTTCACATATGGCGCATCCCTGCATTTTGAAAATGTCAGAGCGCTGGGTTGCCAAATATAGCGTAATCCCACGCTCTGGCACTTTCTTGTAAATGTTCCCCATAGTATTTAACTATCAAATAATTATTTTCCAAACTATTTCATGATACAATAGTGTTCAATACATTAAGAAGAATCTCCACATTTTCTCTTGAGGGCGACTTTCTGTGGTTGATGTATGATGGTTGATAATACCAATCCCCTTAAACTGTGAACTGAGGGGCATATTACCAAGAATAAGCGATAATTATCGCTAAGCTTGGTTAGAGGCAATAATTTTATCGCCGTGCTTCGCCTATTTTTATCGCTTAGAAACCTTGCAATTATCAAGGTTTATCTCCTAAGCGATACAAATCGGCCGAAATGCATGAATATCGCTGTAAAGTCAGCGATATTCATGCATTACCGAGCAAATTCTCTTAGCCATGTTATCCACCTACCATTGGATAATATGGCTAAGAACTGCTCTGGGCAGGCGTTAGCCTTTGGAGATAATCACGCTTAGCGCGATTATTTCCAAAAGTAGGTAATAGGAGATAGTGATGTTAGCAACTGTTTCCAGTCGCTAACATCTTGGCACACCCACTTTGCATGTCATTAGCGATAAATATAGCTGACATGCAAAGTGGGCCCCAAGATGATCGCTATCTCCCACTAGCTGTCGCTAACTGGTGTTAGCGACAGCTAGGTAATAGGGCGATAAAATTATCGCCGCTTTAGTGGGAAGAATTCCCGCTAAAGCGGCGATAAGGCCCTTGGTAATATGCCCCTGAGTTCCGAATTTATTTTTGGCATTCATTTGAGTTACTAGAGAGAATAAAGTGTGGGACTTCTGGTCCTGAAAATGCAAACTATAATTTAAGGCACACTGATTCAAATTGTCCACGCGAGTAGGGCTGTAGGACTATTTCCCATACCATGTTTCTGTGAATTAGCGCCATAGTTTGGAAATGCACTGCTAAAGTTGTGTATGTACAAAAGGATGCTGGCCCAGAGTCAATTTTAAAGTAATGAATTGTACAGTGCATTTCCCAATTCAATTTGTATAGGAAGCTCAATTTAGCGTTCGTTTCCAGTGTAGCATTTTCATTAACAAGATAATGCTTCAGCTTTGAGATTTAAATCAAGCCCTCGTGACTTGGCTTGACTCGAAGGCACATGCGTGTAACCATTCTAAATGGTTAAATGGGAAACAACTGTGACTTTGTAGGAAGTTTATTGCACGCATAATGTTTCTGTGAATGGTCTGCAGAGTGAGAGGCATGTGACAGGAAACCCTTCAAGGTATACAGATGTGGCTCATTGCATGACTTACGGAGCCGGTGATTGGCTGGACTCAGAGCGCCCCTTCTTGAAGCATGCTAAAGCGAGGAAACTGTTAGTTGTAGGCAGCTTGAGGCTGCCTATTGGTCTATTCCTCCCCACGATACTCGGCCATCCGCAGGTCATTACTGGTGCCAGTTCTCCATACCTCTCCATGCGTTGTCCAATAACTCTGTCATGTTTTTCTAGTTTTGCAACAACATAGAGGACTACACCATCAACCTTAAGTAAAAGGGAAGATTAAAACCCAAGGGGCATATTATCAAGAACGGCGTTAAAAATTATTGCCAGTTTAGCGGCTGAAAACGGCCGCTAAAGCGGCGATAATGGGCTTGATAATATGCCCTTGAGAATTCCAATAGAAGTCCATGTTCTGGTGTGAACACGGGCTTCTATTGGAATTCTCATGGGCATATTATGAAGCCCATTATCGGTTTTCTGCCGCTAAACCGGCGATAATTTTAACGCCGTTCTTGATATGCCCCTACGTATTTCTTAGGCAACAAATAATTAAGTAAATAAAAGATTTAAAAGATGGGTAATACAATTCAAGTGAAAAATAAATTTCTGTCACTGAAGGGACAAATAAAATAATGGAGTAGTTTAGAGATTTTATGCACGTTATTGTACACTGTATATTACTAGTTGTCAAGAAATACAAGTACTGTAACTCTTTGGTTGATGAAAATCGCCCAAAAAATGCTCTTAGATTCTAAGAAACAGTCCCCATTACCCCCCTCTGGCCTATACCAGTATACTGATGTCACATACAATGTGACCTATTCACAGAGCAGAGGCATTTTGGAGTACTAAAGAAGTGCTAGATTAGTACTTTTTAAGGTACTCTTACATGCCTTTGTGCATTGGCTCCAAAACAACTAACATGGGCCTATTTATCAAAAAATCACACAGCGCAGCAAGCCATTTTGCTGCACTGCGTGATAGGAAAAGGGCAGGAATGCACCGTACTTAACAATATGCGGCGCATTCCTGTCATCTCCCTGTGCTGGTGCACAATGTGCTGCCTAGCGCCAATGCAGGCACCCTTGCACAATGGTGCAAGGGTGCTTGCGTTGTACGCAGGATTGGTTTTGGGCAGGAAGGGACACCTTCCTGTACAAAAATAATCCTCTGAGGCTTTTTCCTCTTTTTACATGTGCTGCAGAAAGAGGCACACATAGAAGGGGAACAGCGTTTACAACGCAACTTTAACAACGCAGTACCTTTACGATGCAACCATTACAACGCAAGTCATTACAACGACTTGCGCTGGGGGGCGCTCTAGGATAGGGAATAGTTTTAATTTACTATCCAACACCTTCTCTACTATCCACGGGGACTGGAGTTGGAATAGTAAATTAAACTATTCACTATCCAGCGCCCCCCAACGCAAGTCGTTGTAACGACTTGCGTTGTAAAAGTTGCATCGTAAAGGCATGCATTGTTAAAGCATGCATTGTAACGACGTACATCCCACATAGAAAGGAGAAGTAAAGGGGAGAAATAAAGATATTTTTCATTACACCTCACCTAGAGAGGCATAGGATTTTGACGCATTCACAATTTTTACCAGTAATGGTAAATCTGTGAATGCACCAAAATTCATAAATGGATTTGTTGGAGCACCCACACTCCAACCATAGAGTGCTTCGCTTGGGCAGAGAAATGCAACGCAGCGATTTGAGCTGCTTTGCGTTACTCCATATTTATCAAGCCACGCAAGGTGGCCTTGCGTGGCTTGATAAATCAAGCTTAAGAGTTGCGTTGTTCTTGAGCCCAATTATGTGGTGCAAGAGCAATGCAACTCTTCGATAAATGTGGGCCTTATTATATATTGAAACAACTCTGTCTTCTTTGAGCATTCACTAATCGGGAGTTGGACATTTTTGTGGGCCAATTTCCGAAAGCATGCACAAGTACATAAAAAGATACTCCTCTAGTACTACTTCCCATACTCATAAATGGTTTTGTGAATCACCTGTGCAGCATTTGTTAAACCCTTTAATTTCTGTTGGGTCTGTGCCGACAGAATGTCGGAGTGTAGTAACCGCTGGTTTCCGTAACAAAGCTGACTCTGCCACCCCTACACCCTCCTCAGAATATGCTGCCTGCAGTATTTCGGGGCACCCACTCCATGTGGCTGATGTCACAAAAGCATAATTATGTTATGGACCTCAAACCAGCTCTCACACCTAATAATACAGGCACTGGGAGCCAAGAGTTTGGAAGGTGTAATGTAGCTTCACTGCATGGCATGTGGATTGTCAAAATTGTGAGTGTTCTGTACTTATATGTATGGGGAAACAAGTAAATTCCAATCTCCCATCTCATACCTAGACAATGGGGTATAGAACGTCCACAGTCACTAACAGCACCCATTACACAGCATGGTTGCCACTATAAGAATTAGCTACTCCTAAGTCTCCATAAAACTAATATTTTCTAGGCTCTATGGGAACACTGAAATGCTGAACACTTAATAAGATGGAGCAAAGGATGAGGTTACCATGTATCTTGTTGCTGTTCTGGGGAATATGGTGTCCATATTTCTGCATCTAATTAGGTAAATTGTGAGCTTTAGCAGTTGAAAGGTGACCAAATTGCTGTTGTGGGATACCAAAGGATAACAATTGTCGTACATGGTCTTTTAGACTACTAGAGGAATATCCTGTTAATTGGATAAGACCCTCAATGAAAAAAGAATTCCACATGCACATCCGGCTCCAAGTCCATTAAGAGATCTTGTGATCAGATAGGATCCACTAGATAAGTATCGACTTAGTGGTATGTTCTTGACGCGGTTAGCCCCAAATAAGGTCTAAAATCTCCACTTTCCAAATAAGCTTCAGGTGGGTAACACTCAAAAGCAGAGTTTGTCCATTTACCTGCACATCCCATGTAAAGATATATCCACAAGGTAGGTTCCCATGGTAAACAAGCATTCTCAAAGCCAATAGGTCTGGTAATTCAAGTTTTTTGTCATGCATTTTGTACAACTTTATTGTTCAAAAAGCTACTGGGTTAGCATGAAACTAACAAAAAAAAACACATTGACTAAAGGCAAAAATGTTTTTGGTCTCAAAAAGCAGACATTGCTATAATTACCCCTGGCAGTGAAGGGAACTACTTTGTGTGTGGATGTGCTTTTTGCAAAAGGGCAGCGTGCCATAAGTAATAGTGAAGTTAGCCAATGGCTGAAATGGTCTAACACATTGCCCCTTAATGCATGCTGGAGTGGATAGAAGAAAAATGTGAATGCCACAACAGACTAAAGGATGGAATCTGGCTGAAAATAGGGTTGAAAAGATAGAGCACACGGATTAGTTCATATTCAGAGTTCATGTGAGCTGAATGCAAGAAAGAAGGAAAGAAAGAAGGAACAAAGGAATAAGACGGAAAGAAAGGAAGAAAGAAAATAGAAAGAACAAAAGGAAAGAAAGAAAGAAAAAGAAGAAACGAAAGAAAGAAAAAGAAGTAAAGAAAGAAAAGAAAGAAAAAAGGAAAAAAGAAAAAAGAAAAAGGAAAAAAGCAAACGGCAAAAGGAAAGAAAGACAAAAAAAGGTGCCCTAAGGTGCCCTTCCCCCAAACCTTTTCCTTCCTGCCCCATTTACTCTTATCTTGTTTTTGTTGGCCGTAGAACTCTGTTCACTTTACTGCTGTTAACCAGTGCCAAAGGAACTGTGCTCACTCCCTAAAACAGGATTACATTGACTTACACCCAATTTGTGCATTTAATTTACTTGTAAGTCCCTAGTAAAATGCTACTACATGTACCCAGCGCCTGTAAATTAAATGCTACTAGAGGACCTACAGCACTAGCACTAATTTTACCACCTACTTAGGTAGCCATTTTAAACACGTCTAAGGCCGGCCTTGGCAGCTTATGTGTGCAGTTTTAAACTGCCAGTTCAACCTGGCAAAATAAACCTTTTGCCAGGCCTAAACCTTCCTTTTTAACACATATAAGCCACTTCTATGTAGGCCCCAAGCAGCCCATAGGGCTGGGTGCAGTGTTTTTAAAAATGTGGACATGTACTTTTATGTTTCACATGTCCTGGTAGTGAAAAACTATTAAATGTGTTTTTCACTACTGCAAGGCCTTCCCCTCCAGTAGGATCCATTGGGTTACCATATTTCATTTAATAAGTACTAACTTTCAATTGTAAGCAAGTAGGATGGTCGAACTTGGGGGCCATTAGGATGTCGGGCGGATCGCCACCGCCATGCGGGCGGTGGCGATCTGCCCGACATCCTTTGCCGCCCGCCACCTATTCCCCCCCGCCATATTGGTATGGCGGGGGACCGCGGTAGACGGAAAGACCGTCCGCCGCTTTTCCGCCCCGGTCGCCTTGCGGCCGGGTCGGAAAATGTTTAATATGGTTGTGGTGTCTATTAGACACCGCCAGCCATATTATGATGGGCCTTGGGTAATTCCTTGCGGAGACTCCCTGCGGGGGCCAGTTGCGGGCCCCCTGGGACTACAGGGGGTGGGGGGTGCACATGGGGGTACATATGGTACCACCCTACATTTCAAAGTGCAACATGGCAGACACCGCACGGTGCCTGTCATGTTGTGCTTTGAAATGCACAACGTGCATTTTTACCATTGCGGCGGGCGGCGCTTTCAGCACCGCCCGCCGCAATGGTAAAAATACAGGATGCATCCTAATGGCCAAGGCGGGAACGCCGCTCCGATGGCGGGCGGTCCCATTTTGCACGGGAATGGCGGGCGGGCAGAGTTCGCCCGCCATCCTAATGGACCCCTTGGTGTCTGAAGAATTATAATTTAAAACCCTCTTTAATGGTAGAGTTAGATTTTAAGTCACAATTCTGAAAATTACACTTCTAGAAAGTTGGCATTTTCTTGGCTTAATCATTTGGTGCCTGCAGCCTGTGTCCTGGGTCACATGACTATGTGTAGTTGGTCTTTGTGTATTGCACCCAGCCAGTGAGACAGAGGGGGAATAGGTGTTAATATGATGGGCCAGCTCTGATTTTATGGGGGGCCTGTCACCTGCCACACTTTCACATCACAAAACCTCTGCCTGAGCACACTCACAAACAACTCTTGGATGAAAACCTCCAGGACCTTCTAGCTGGCACCAAATAAAAATACAGAGCCCTCAGTCCCAACTTTCAGTGCACCTCTGAAAATGTAGACACTACAGAAGAAGGACTGCTGGGCTGCTGACCTGCTACTATGCTGCCCTGCTGAATGCTGTCCTGTATGCTGAGAAGAAAGACTGGATCTGAACCCTTCAACCCAGGCTACAGTGACTCAAAGGGTCAACTGACTGACTTCCTGTTCTGAGTTTCAAGGACTTTACAATCTGCAGAGGCCTCCCTGCACCTGTACAGCTGACCTGCTGCCTGGACCTGCAACAGGATCTGCCTGAGCCCTGCTGTCCTCTGCTGGAGCGAGGTCCTGATACCCAGGAGCTGGCCTTCAGGTCCTGGACCATTGGTGTGGCATCAGTTGTGTTCTGTTCCCAAGAAAAGCAGAAATCCTGAAGTTTTGGGTCCTTCATGACCATGAACGGGATTATTCGCACTAAGATCTTGCCGCCCGTGCCATCCACTAATTTGAAGTTCAGGTGAACCTGATTCTTTGCACCACAGTGACCAACAGCAACATCCGGCAGTGTGAGATCTGCACTTCACACTACAGCATCAACAGCCCGCAATGACTGTTAGCACAAATCTACAGCAATGACATCCACGACGCCCAACAGGATCTTCATGCTGCAGCAACAACCATCCATGACACCCGACCTGCTCTTCGTGCCGCAGCGATAACCATCCACGACACTCTCCCAGCTCCTCATTGCCCCTCCATCGCAAATAGAACTATTCACACTGGACTATAGACAGCACCTCTTCAGCAGAATTGACCTGGTCACTGTATCTGTCCCGCACTCCATGCAGTCAGCCTGAATTTGTGTCTTTCAGCTGGTCTTACATGACCAGATAATAGCGAGTCATGCCTTGTGCTTTTAGGTGCTCTACTTACCTGAACTTTTTTAAATTACGAATCTTCGGTTCTATTGGTTGGATTTTTGGTGTTTTACTCTCAAATAATTTACTACATTTTGCTATATTATCCAAAATTGGTGTGAGGTTTTTCGTGTATTGTGCTCTCACTTCATTACTGTTTGAAGTGCTGCATAAACACTTTACACCTTGCCTTTAAGTTTAGTCTGGCTGCTTTTGTGCGAAGCTACCAGATGGTTGAGCACAGGTTAATTTGGGGTTTGCTTGTGTTTTACCCTGACAGAGAATGTGGTTGCTGCTTGAGCAGGGTTTCACACTCCTCAACCAGTAATAAGAAAGAAAGAAAGAAAGAAAGAAAGAAAGAAAGAAAGAAAAAAGAAAGAAAGAAGGAAAAAGATAAAAGATAAAAGAAGGAAAGAAAGAAAGAAGGAAGGCAGGAGAGAAGGCAAAAAAGAAAGAAATACAGGGTTGCACAGATGGATAGAGCACACTGATTATATTATATTCGGACTTCTTGTGAGCTGATATGAAATAGCAGCAGCCAGATGAACAAGGACGGTCCAAAGGAATTTACAACAGCAGTAGCAGCAGATGGGATCTGATAAAGCTGGAATGTGCCCTGTGGTCACATCAACAAGGTCCTGCTATCGCATTAGGTTTACACTCATAGGCAACACTAAAGTAATTATAAACTAAAAACAAAAATACTGGCAATGAAGGGAACTACCTTATGTTTGGATGTGTTCCTTGTGAAAGAACAAAATGCAGTTACTCAAACTGGTTTTAGCCAGTGACTCAAGTATGCTAACTCATTGTCCCATGCTGTATGTGGTAGTAAGTGGAAGCAAAATGTGAATAACACAATAACAGACCGATGGATGAATAGAGTTAGCTGAAAAGCCCCTTTATGGTTTTTAGTAGCGTCAAAAGGTCTTGGCCACCATCAAATCTAAAAACTAGGTGGTCTACTTATGAAAAAGACAAGTAGTGCAGTGCAGCAAGTCACCTTGCTGTGTATACTGCGTGACAGGGAAAGTACAGGAATGCACTTGCTTTTAAGGCAATACGGTGCATTCGTACCTTTTCCTATACGCTGGTGCCATTTGGCAGCATAGCGCCAACACAGGATTGCAGGATTGTTTTGTGCAGGAAGGGACACCTTCTTGCACAAACATAATCCTGAGAGTCATTTTCCTCTTTCTATGTGTGCTGCAGAATACAGGTCACATAGAAAGAGGATGTAACGAGGAGAAATAAAGATATTTATATATCTCCTGGAAAGGAGTATCTTTTAGGGCATTCTAAGGTTTACCAGTTCCAGTAAATCTGTGAATGAATCCAAAACAATGGTGGTTGCCTGAGCACACCCACTCAATGCCCATAGAATGCCTTTCCAGGGCAGAGTAAGCCAACACAGCTGTTTGCGCTGCATTACTATACATAAGATTTAAGGAGCCACTAAGGGCCATGCACTGATGCCTTGTGTGGCTTCATAAAACTGACTTAAGGTTTGCGATGCTCTTCCACCACGTTGCGTTGTGCAACAGTGACGCAAACCAGCTCGTAAATAGGCCCCTAAACCTATAACACCATTCCTCATTGACTCTCAATGTGTCTGTAGGGAATGCAATTTAAGGGGAGCAGATGATTTACTACATTTTACTCCATAATATTCACATAAAAAAAATATTTACCACTACAAATTTGTTCTCATTATCATGAAGTTTAAAAGATGCACTTATGTTGGAAAACAACCAAAATGTCTCCTTAAATGGGATCATGCATTGTTTTTTTATTTCCAAAATATCTGCAACAAAACCTAATGAGTGGGTCTGACGTCAAGCGTTCATGAGCGAGGCGAGAGACAGACCACTGAGGAACGCCGAGGTACTGAGGTGCCGCTGTACCACTAGTCACCTGCCGTCTGACCGACCCAACCCGACCTTCCCCCGACCTCCATGGATCATGGACCACATCGCACGGGGCAACTAAAGGCCGGATGTTGGTGCTCAGGGGGTAGACTAGGAAGTCAGCGAGGCACAGGGACTTCCCTACCACACTACTGCAGTCTGGGTTGGGTGAGGCGGCAGCCCCTCTAGGACCTGCAGCAGAGGCACTTGCCGCACAGTAGCAGCAGCAGCAGTGAGTGTGAGTGTGGCTGCTGTAGTCAGCTGCCACAGAAAGTGATACCGCTGTGGCAGCGGAGGTGATCTGGACAGTGCAGGGTGCAGCCTGCATCACGACTGAAGAGGCCTACTCGCCACTGTTGTTCCCTCAGCCTCTGCTCTCACAGCCGAAGACACCTCTTGTTGTTCCGCTGACAGCCCCCAGACAGAGCAGTGACCTGGGGGGGCCAGTAAACTGAAGAGGCAGGGAAGGAAGGTAGACTAGGGAGCCAGATGTACAAGTCACCTGGACACCCAACCGACCTTTGTGACGCAGGCTCCTGTGAGGGCACTGTGAGGCATAGGCCAACAGCCCTCCAACCCACCAGCCACTACTACTTTTCTACAGACTCTCATCACACTGGCACCCAGACACTGCAGGACATGGGCAGGTAGCAACACGGTCGCAAAGAAGCCGGATGAGGGGAAAGGATGGAAATAAACAGGAAAGAAAAAGGAACGAGCATGCAGCTAGGAATACTGCAAGTGCAACTGCAGCAGAGCTATCGGTGCCTCCCAGGTGCAATCCTTTGGGGCACGGGCCGCACCTATCCAAGAGATGCATCTAACCACCCAAATCCACACATCAAGGGAACCTACAGAGTCCTTTCTGAGTGAGTACTGCTGAGTCGCTGCTTAGCCCCTGTGGAAATTACTGAAATACCTGGGAAGGTCAGCCATCACTGCAGAGTGAAAGAGGTATACCCTCTCCCCTTTGCACTCACCTACTGGGGCCAAAAAGTAGTGGGAAAGCAGTGTGGCACCAGCATTGGCCTAGGCCACCAGGAAGCGGAGATAACCAGGGCACTAACCAGTGCACACAGAGCATAGAGCACAGCAGGGCAAAGCCATTGGATATCAAATGAGGTCAGGGAGGACCAGGGTGGCTATCTCCCTGAGGCCAGCAGGGAGAAAAGAGAAGAAACGAAATCCATGTCCCACCACACATACCAGCATCCAAGCTCAATTAATCGTAACTGAGCAAGATTCAAAGGACACTGAAATGCCAAGCAGTTAGGAGGGCGACTCAAAACAACTAGAATATCTAACCCAACCGAAAAGCTACACAACATTTTGATTTCTAAAATATGCAGGCTCCACTTTCTTCTCAAGCAACGCCACTTCAAAGGTGGCAGAACCCTTACAACCTCTACAGTCGCAGCTGTCCTTACATCTTACACAGTCCCAAGAAGAGGGCATTCAACCCATTCTACCCAAGGAAGACCCAGTCTGCCCACCTTGGCACAACCAATCAACAGCAAAGACAACTGTTTCAACGTCGATGATAACGGACCAATCCACCAATCCCCCTCTTCTTCTCAAACAACTCTTGACAACACACACCACACCTATTACAATGGATCAATATCCATCTCCAATCAGGCAATCAGGAACCTTGAAAACAGACGCACATCAAGTAGCACAAGAACAAGATCAAAAAGAGGTCAACTCTCAGTAATTCCAGCACTCGCATCAGCATCACCCTTGGCCTCAGATGAGGGGTCTGCACAGCTAGCAAACAAATTAAAGGCAGACGATCTCTGGGGGTGCACACAACCAAACCCTCACTAGATCTTCAAACAGCGAGAGGAGCACGCAGAATCATCAGCTAGAACCTCGACTGGAAGTTACTTCAATTCCATCACCAAATGACAGCAAAGCCACCGCAGACTCGGTGTCCCGATCTTTAAGAGCCAACTCCTCAACTGTAGTTGCAGCATGGTTGCCCACCTGCGCTGATTCACTCCTCGCAGGGTTAGGCGACCCAACACACCAAGAGGAGGGGCTGGTGGTCCTCTCTTACCTGAACACGCAAGAACGGGAGGACATGTTAGCTTCCTACCTGCTAGATCTCCAAAAGGGGCACCCCCTGTCCAGGTGATCCAGGACTACACAGATGGTCACTGCCATGACCCCCAAGGAGGGGACCAAGGGGGACTTGAGCACCAAAGCACAAACTGGCACAGCATGGGGCTCACTCCTGAATACCATGTAATTGTCTGTGGATGTACTCCAATACCAGCCCAACATGATGAACATTCATTCAGCTGTCCGTACTGAACAACCTGGTGCTGTTCGTTGGGGGTATGGATGAGGAATTGGGGGTTCTCAGCTGTTTAATAGAGAGCCCATTTTTAGGTGCGATTAAGCTGCGTCTGCATCCATATATTGGACAAACTAGCCACTCTCCCATCAATGCTAAACACCATACTTAAGGACCTGAGGAACGCATCAACAGCTTCCATATGCATGCCCCTCACAGCTAAGAGCAGCGAATCAGGCCCGGAGCGGGGAAGGCACTACCACCCAAATAGCTTAGGACTGCTCTAAAATCAGTAGCTGGAGGGTATGAGCACCCCAAACTGCAATTGGCCTATAGATACCCGTCAGGAACCATCTGCAGTGGATCAAGTGGGAATACACAATCCAAAGCCCAACGCCAAGCAACAATGTCAGCAAAGAAGGAAAGGCCACCAGAAATCTTTCCCAAACCAAACAGCCTTTTACCCCATCTTCAGCCAACAACAGAGCCAAACAGAGACCACGTCCAGGAGGCGCGTCTCTTATTCAAAATGACAGGTGCACAATTGCCTCAGACACCCGGGCCATGATATCTCGCAAGACCCCGCCTCATAGAAACAGACGTTACTCAGGTCAAGGTCCAGAACACACCACTGTGTCCCCCAAACACCTACCTCCGCAGCCCGGACATGCCCAGCCATAGCAAGGGAGGAGTATCAAACAGGACCAGCATCAGAAGTCACTGGAGGCCCGATGCAACAGAGGATCTAAGTAATGGGCCTGGACATGAATGGGCAATCAGCAAAGGCCGGCTAAGCAAAAGTGTGGAACACACTGCCCCAAAACTCGTCCACATCCAACACTGCAGGGTGCAGCTGGCAGCACTCAGCCCAGGATCAACAGGGCGACTCGCACTCTCCCGAGCAGCCAGCAACAGAACCAACCACAAGCAAATCAAAAACTGAGAACGTAAGACACGGAATGCAAAGTGATCTGGAGCAAATCCAACTCAATGAGGAAACCAAACTCAACTGCCAATGCGTAACCATGCAGCACTTCATTCAACACAGTGTCCCAGCACCATGCAGCCTGCCACAAACTTCATATTGCTCCATCCTGAGTACCACCTCAAAAGGGAACCATGACATTCTGAACAGGGGAACATCCTGAGGCTATTACCTGCCACCCAGAATCTTGCAGATTTAAACTCAACTGATTTACTCTCAATAGAGTTCATCTGACCCGCTGCTCTCTCGATGCATGAGGTCACCAGGGCTACATGGAGAATGACTACAATCGCCCAGAAAGTACTCGCCTGGCACCACATCTTCAAAGCCTGTGGAATTAACATTGCCTCCCACCAACACCCAGGATATCCATGGGCGCTGTAAGACCCTAGCCCGAGGTCTGCAGCCACCAGTCCTCCCAGGTGCACCAACTCAGTGCTCAGTGGGGCCTTGGGGCAATGACCACAACGGAGGCTAGCCTCAATAGAAAATCAACAAGTCAGCCCTCAGGCAGCACCAGCACGCAAAGTAGACATCCAGACCTTGGGACGATTATAAGAACTATAACTACCCTCCTGGGCACCCAATGACAACACACACAGAAAGAAGTAGACACCAGGGCCTGCAAAACAGTAATCCACCTCTGCTCTTGAAAAGTCAATGGACTGGCAACCAAAATATTGGATCTGGAATTCCTGCAGTACCTCAAGTCATTTGACATAGTTCTACTGCCAGAAACTTGGCTCGCAGACCCGATCCACTTGCACGATTTCATATGCTTCACAACACCAGCTGTAAAGGGTGGGAGACTTAGACACTTTTCAGGAGGACTGGCAACTTATGTACACACGACCTACACAATGTCAGAGGAGACAGTCGGTCCTGCCTTACCGGCCACTACAGCTGTCAAGATCACTCTTCCTTTTGGGAGTACAAGACAAGCCAGTGATAGTCAATGCGTATATCTACCCAAAACGTAGAGCAAAAGACCCGGAACAGCTAATCAACCAGCTATTAAGATACATAAGCAAGCCAGAAACACCACACTTCCTTTTTTCGGGGAACCTGAACCAGAACCTCCTAGGTACGCTGGTGGGGAATGAAGTACGTATCCAATCCCTATTTTGGAACATACTGACTCAAAGCGGGACCCCCCACGGGAAGACGAACAGTAAAAACAGATGCCTCCTAGATTATCTAGAACAACTTCACTTCAGGGCACTAATTGGACAATTCCCTGAAGACTCTCCACCAGTTGCCACCCACTATTCTGCCTCAACATGCTCATGTATACTGGATTATACATTTGTCAATCTCTCGTTGTTCCGCTGCATACTCAGATTTCGACTGGGGGACATGGGGGACAGTGACCACCGACCACAAGAAACTCTTCTTTCAGCAACTGCACCTCCTTGCATCCACCTGGAGGTGGCCCTAGGTTCTAATTACATGACAAACTACAAGAGAATCACATTTGTGGCAGCAAACATAGAGTCCCTGTCATAAAGAGCAATAGACCTCCTACATTCTCAACAATAGCACCAAAGAGTCACATAACCAACTGGGAATGCTTGACTGCTAAACTAGCAGAACAGCACGCCTCATCGGCCAAAAGGAAACTCTGCCAGGACCCCAGGCTTGGAAGTAGGATCAAAAAGCTCTAAGGGGTCAAATAAAGCACTTCAAAAGATCCATAAACAGCACCTTAAGATCTCTGTGAAACCACCCAGGGAACCCAACTCTCCACAGACTTGTGGGACAACAAAGAACTTCGCTTAAAAAGCTGAAGTGAGAAGCTAATAGAGAATGGGAAGACGAGACCTGGGCAAATAATGTGCATGCAGCAGGAATTTCTTCTCATAACCCAGAGGAAACCTGGGCAACCTTTCTAAGTGAGCACTTTAACCATCAAACTGTATGGGAAGGGAGAATTCAGCAAACCAAGGAGACACCAGCAGAAGGCTTCACAGGAGATTTACAAAAGAAGGCGAAACACAACTAAAATGATGGATAAAGCAGACGCACTTGAGTACGAGCCCAGGGCCTCAATCATTCACTTAATAAAGCACTAGATTGCAAAAGGGAGTAGGGAAGGGGCCCCAGGCTCTAACGGCATACCAAAAAACAATAAGAGGGAGTGACCCGATAACCAAGGGGCTGGGTACTGACGTAATCAACAAAAGGAGGGCCCCTTAAGTAAAACGCTTTGCATAGTGGGGATATCCAAGTTCAAACACTCCTCATTCATTCCAGTGTCAATTTTCAGAATGTATATGAATTAAACAAAACATAAATTGAAATAATAAATTGTTGAATATATCTGGTGTACAGTTTGTCGAAAATGTATTATACAGTTGTAACAATGGATTGGCATAAAAACACAAATTCATAATATAAAAACAACAATACTTCAATAATATACAAATTATAAAATTATTAGTAAGAGACAAAAAACAAGTGAATCAATTAAAAACCATCATGAAATGTTAATCTGATGAGAATCAAATTATTGGGTAACTTGTGTCAACTGATAACACCCTTAATAGTTCCTCAGATTTAAAAATAAACGAAGAATGCGTTGACGCGTTTCGGTGTTGTTGCTCAATATTGCACCACCTTTGTCAAGACGGAACTATACGTTGCCTCTTATCAGAACAGTATCTCTAGAATACAATAAAAAAGCACAATAAAATTCCACCCTTAGAGTACATGCATAGTATTGTATAACAAATTTTACCAGATCTACATTTCTGAATTGCTTAAAGCAATTTCTGAACTTTGACACTAATAATACATTCATACCACACATATAAAGAAACTAAGGGGAGTATATGTACATATCCACATCTGAAACTGATGGGCCATAGTTTTGTGTCAAATTATATTGGCAACTTATGCTTAAATAACATTTTGAAATGACTATATCAAGGGGGGATAATTTCATGTAAATCTTATGAATCTTATATATCTAAGAACTGAGGCAGGAGAATACCCTTTACCTCGTGTTCCCAACACTTATTCTCGTTTGCTAGTCAGTGGTTATTATTTTCTGTGACATACCTGATGAATTGCTGTCCTACAGTCAGCAAGTAACTCAAAGTTGATGTGTGTTCTTCAGATGAAGTAAGCACACTTAGTTTAAAAAAAGGAGGAGGGGGAGAGGTTTTTGATGCCCCAACCTCGATAAATCTGTATGAGGGAAATAAACCAATGGTGTATATCCTGCCTTTCATTTATGAGAAAGGTAGTTTTTTTTAAAAAAAACGATAGTTTTTAGATATTATATATTGCAATTACCTTCAAGTGTCCAACTCTTTTTTCTCAAAGCAGCGGTCTATCATTTAGACGATCTTCAATTTTAAAGACCCTGCATGTGGAAGATAATGGGCAATAAAGTCCTGCTCTATGTTATTATGTAACTAGGCTCACACTCAGTTTTTTGGAGTGGTATCTCTCTATAAAACATACCTGATGATGTATCTCAACCCCATTAGCGGCGGTGCCTTGTTTAAAACCTCGGGTTTTGGTTCTTTTTCTGTCTACACAGTTTGCCAGCCTTTCCCCAATCTTCAGTTTTGGCGGGTCCCCAGTTACGGTGAACCTGAATCAAGAGAATGCCAGTCAATTGTAGTCTGCTCAAATTTCCCTATCGGAGTTTTAAACCCGGTAATTACAATTACCCTGTGTGTGCACGTACCTGATGGTGGGAGCTGATCTCATATAGCGGTACCGATGTGCAGTGGCTCCGTTTTGATAAAAAGGAGTCCAATGAGTACAACGCTTATATATACATATCGGCTATAGGTGAATATGTTACACCTGAGACAAGCGACGTCCAATACGCGGCGCCTTCATCTAACGGCATACCATCAGCACTGTTCAAACAGGGGGAGCCTGAATGGGCAAGCGCCCTGCTCCCATATATCCGGAAGTAAGGTCACTTGACGGGATTCAAGATTGATGGAAAGGCTATATGATTGCTCCGATCCACAAAATTGGAGATAAGACCTCACCGGAAAATTACTGCCTGGTGGCATTGATTGACAATGAGTCAAAATACTTTGAGGGCACTGTGCTAGCGGAACTCACAGCTTAGGCAGATGAAAACATAATAATACCACTAAATCATACGTGATTTTGCAAAATGTCAGGCATAACAACAAACATCCTGGCAATTTCTCTACTCATAGCCAATGCAAAGTCCTCAAACCTTCCATTACACCTATGTTTTATTAATTTCAGTACTGCTTTCAACAATGTTGTCAGGGCAAGGATGTGGGGTGAAGCTGGCTCGATGGGGCATTCCACGAGCTCTTTCAAATGTGCTGATACTTTTCCACACAGACACTTGGGTGCAGGTGAAATTGGGAGCAGGGACTCACCTCTCCAGACACGTATTAACAACCAAATGCCTGTGCAGGGCTGTTTACTTGCTCCCACTTTGTTCAATCTATTCATGCCAGACTTGATGCAATAACTTAACACCTGCAATTCCCATGTGCCCAGGCTGAGAGGCAAAATACTAACTAGTCTCTTGTATGCAAATGATGTAGTCCTACTTAGCCACACCCAGGTTGGCCTTAAACAAAATGCAGAACTATGCCACAGAGAACAACCTAAAAGTCAACTATAGGAAAACAAGATCAACGATCATCAACAACAAGAGGAAGCAGCAGAGGCTCTGGCACTTGGGTGAAACACAAATAGAACTAGCGGTGGTCTACAAGAACCTGGGCGTCGGCATAGACAAAGAACACTTCTTCTCTCAACAGAAAGAACCAAATAGAAGGAAAGGGCTGGCATTAGCAATAACATTAAAAAGTCTCACTTCAAAACTGACTGTGCCCACGCTAAGCCCTCTCCTAAAGGTAGCACAAGCCAAAATTCTTCGAACAATAATAACCTCCGGCTGTGAATCAATGCATGGCAGAGACGCAAAATTATTGGACAGATTCTTACTTAAAGCTTGCAGAATCATGTTCAGCCTCCCAAACTACACCTCACCAGCCCCGATGAGGCTGGAGCGGCCTATTCAAACAATCCTTGGCCAGACACTGGGCTTACATCATCTGATGGAATAAGATCAGTATCACCACTCCAAATACCTTAAACCAACTACTATGGGAAGAACTAGAGCAGAGAGACACATCTACCGCAAGAAGGTATCTTCAAGAATCCTTGGCAGCCACCATGCTCTCCGATCTCTGGAACACACAGATTCACCACTCAACGTTCAAGAAATTGGTTTGGAAATCCTTAAAACAGCTCTCACTGGTGGCAGATAAAGCCTCCTTTTCAGCTAGAGCTCACGCATGGATGACCTTAAATAATTACAAATCGCATGCACCTCAAATTGTTTTTTATCAGGGTCATCCCAAATCAATAAAAAACACATTTTTTGAGGTACCGTCTGGGTCTACTCCCATGTGCCCTGAACCTTCCACCTTGGCTGAGGGTGCCGACTCATACTTCTTTACCATTTTTTTCTCATTTTCATAAGTTTTTTTGCGATTCTTCATCTTAAAATACAATATTACATAAAAACACCCTATTACATAATTCATCCATAAATTACCCCAGAATTATAAAATATAAAATCAGAAGTATTACACCATCACAATAATAAAAAAACATAGGAGAATTCACTCACAGAGGCAATCAATGCTGTCCCAAAGCTGAACTGCAGACTGGTAAGGTTTCTAATGCTAGCTGAACAAACAAGCATTAGAAATGCAATCGGGCTCGGATTTATTTGAGTTTGAGCTAATGGCATTGTAAATGCCAATGTATTGTTGCTATGTGTTATGGAGTGTGTTCATGTGGTGTGTACTGCCAGTGATCTCCTTGTGAGTGTGAGAATATTGCACCACTTGCCTGTGATGTCCTTCTTGTGAGTGTGAGAAGCTTGCACCTCTGCTGCCTGTGGTCTCCTTGTGAGTGTAAGAAGCTTGCACTGCTGCTGCCTGTGATGTCGTTCTTGTGAGTGGGAGAAGATTGCACCTCAGCTGCCTGTGGTCTCCTTGTGAGTGTATGCACTGTCATCGCTAGCCTGTAGATATGCACTGTCATCGCTAGCCTGTAGATATGCATTGGCTTCACTAGCCTGTAGATATGCACTGTCATCGCTAGCCTGTAGATATGCATTGGCTTCACTAGCCTGTAGATATGCGCTGTCATTGCTATCCTGTAGATATGCGCTGTCATCACTAGCCTGTAGATATGCATTATCATCGCTAGCCTGTAGATATGCACTGTCATCGCTAGCCTGTAGATATGCTCTGTCATCGCTAGCCTGTAGATATGCTCTGTCATCGCTAGCCTGTAGATATGCACTGTCATCGCTAGCCTGTAGACATGCATTGTCATCGCTAGCCTGTAGATATGCACTGTCATCGCTAGCCTGTAGATATGCACTGTCATCGCTAGCCTGTAGATATGCTCTGTCATCGCTAGCCTGTAGATATGCACTGTCATCGCTAGCCTGTAGATATGCATTGGCTTCACTAGCCTGTAGATATGCACTGACATCGCTAGCCTGTAGATATGCATTGTCATCGCTAGCCTGTAGATATGCACTGTCATCGCTAGCCTGTAGATATGCACTGTCATCGCTAGCCTGTAGATATGCTCTGTCATCGCTAGCCTGTAGATATGCACTGTCATCGCTAGCCTGTAGATATGCATTGGCTTCACTAGCCTGTAGATATGCACTGTCATCGCTAGCCTGTAGATATGCTCTGTCATCGCTAGCCTGTAGATATGCGCTGTCATTGCTATCCTGTAGATATGCGCTGTCGTCGCTAGCCTGTAGATATGCATTATCATCGCTAGCCTGTAGATATGCACTGTCATCGCTAGCCTGTAGATATGCTCTGTCATCGCTAGCCTGTAGATATGCGCTGTCATTGCTATCCTGTAGATATGCGCTGTCGTCGCTAGCCTGTAGATATGCATTATCATCGCTAGCCTGTAGATATGCACTGTCATCGCTAGCCTGTAGATATGCTCTGTCATCGCTAGCCTGTAGATATGCTCTGTCATCGCTAGCCTGTAGATATGCACTGTCATCGCTAGCCTGTAGATATGCATTGGCTTCACTAGCCTGTAGATATGCATTGGCTTCACTAGCCTGTAGATATGCTCTGTCATCGCTAGCCTGTAGATATGCACGGTCATCGCTAGCCTGTAGATATGCATTGGCTTCACTAGCCTGTAGATATGCATTGGCTTCACTAGCCTGTAGATATGCACTGTCATCGCTGTCATCGCTAGCCTGTAGATATGCATTGGCTTCACTAGCCTGTAGATATGCACCGTCATCGCTAGCCTGTAGATATGCACTGTCATCGCTAACCTGTAGATATGCACTGTCATCGCAAGCCTGTAGATATGCATTGGCTTCACTAGCCTGTAGATATGCACTGTCATCGCTAGCCTGTAGATATGCATTGGCTTCAGTAGCCTGTAGATATGCGCTGTCATTGCTATCCTGTAGATATGCGCTGTCATCGCTAGCCTGTAGATATGCATTATCATCGCTAGCCTGTAGATATGCACTGTCATCGCTAGCCGGTAGATATGCGCTGTCATCGCTAACCTGTAGATATGCTCTGTCATCGCTAGCCTGTAGATATGCATTGGCTTCACAAGCCTGTAGATATGCACTGTCATCGCTAGCCTGTAGATATGCTCTGTCATCGCTAGCCTGTAGATATGCACTGTCATCGCAAGCCTGTAGATATGCATTGGCTTCACTAGCCTGTAGATATGCACTGTCATCACTAGCCTGTAGATATGCATTGGCTTCAGTAGCCTGTAGATATGCGCTGTCATTGCTATCCTGTAGATATGCGCTGTCATCGCTAGTCTGTAGATATGCATTATCATCGCTAGCCTGTAGATATGCACTGTCATCGCTAGCCTGTAGATATGCGCTGTCATCGCTAACCTGTAAATATGCTCTGTCATCGCTAGCCTGTAGATATGCATTGGCTTCACAAGCCTGTAGATATGCACTGTCATCACTAGCCTGTAGATATGCTCTGTCATCGCTAGCCTGTAGATATGCACTGTCATCGCTAGCCTGTAGATATGCATTGGCTTCACTAGCCTGCAGATATGCGCTGTCATTGCTATCCTGTAGATATGCGCTGTCATCGCTAGCCTGTAGATATGCATTGGCTTCACTAGCCTGTAGATATGCGCTGTCATTGCTATCCTGTAGATATGCGCTATCATCGCTAGCCTGTAGATATGCATTATCATTGCTAGCCTGTAGATATGCACTGTCATCGCTAGGCTGTAGATATGCACTGTCATCGCTAGCCTGTAGATATGCGCTGTCATCGCTAACCTGTAAATATGCTCTGTCATCGCTAGCCTGTAGATATGCATTGGCTTCACAAGCCTGTAGATATGCACTGTCATCACTAGCCTGTAGATATGCTCTGTCATCGCTAGCCTGTAGATATGCACTGTCATCGCTAGCCTGTAGATATGCATTGGCTTCACTAGCCTGCAGATATGCGCTGTCATTGCTATCCTGTAGATATGCGCTGTCATCGCTAGCCTGTAGATATGCATTGGCTTCACTAGCCTGTAGATATGCGCTGTCATTGCTATCCTGTAGATATGCGCTATCATCGCTAGCCTGTAGATATGCATTATCATTGCTAGCCTGTAGATATGCACTGTCATCGCTAGGCTGTAGATATGCACTGTCATCGCTAGCCTGTAGATATGCTCTGTCATCGCTAGCCTGTAGATATGCATTGGCTTCACTAGCCTGTAGATATGCACTGTCATCGCTAGCCTGTAGATATGCTCTGTCATCGCTAGCCTGTAGATATGCGCTGTCATTGCTATCCTGTAGATATGCGCTATCATCGCTAGCCTGTAGATATGCATTATCATTGCTAGCCTGTAGATATGCACTGTCATCGCTAGGCTGTAGATATGCACTGTCATCGCTAGCCTGTAGATATGCTCTGTCATCGCTAGCCTGTAGATATGCATTGGCTTCACTAGCCTGTAGATATGCACTGTCATCGCTAGCCTGTAGATATGCTCTGTCATCGCTAGCCTGTAGATATGCGCTGTCATTGCTATCCTGTAGATATGCACTGTCATCGCTAGCCTGTAGATATGCATTGGCTTCACTAGCCTGTAGATATGCACCGTCATCGCTAGCCTGTAGATATGCGCTGTCATTGCTAGCCTGTAGATATGCACTGTCATCGCAAGCCTGTAGATATGCATTATCATCGCTAGCCTGTAGATATGCACTGTCATCGCTAGCCTGTAGATATGCACTGTCATCGCAAGCCTGTAGATATGCATTATCATCGCTAGCCTGTAGATATGCACTGTCATCGCTAGCCTGTAGATATGCACTGTCATCACTAGCCTGTAGATATGCATTGGCTTCACTAGCCTGTAGATATGCACTGTCATCGCTAGCCTGTAGATATGCATTGGCTTCACTAGCCTGTAGATATGCACTGTCATCGCTAGCCTGTAGATATGCTCTGTCATCGCTAGCCTGTAGATATGCGCTGTCATTGCTATCCTGTAGATATGCGCTGTCGTCGCTAGCCTGTAGATATGCATTATCATCGCTAGCCTGTAGATATGCACTGTCATCGCTAGCCTGTAGATATGCATTGGCTTCACTAGCCTGTAGATATGCACCGTCATCGCTAGCCTGTAGATATGCGCTGTCATTGCTAGCCTGTAGATATGCACTGTCATCGCAAGCCTGTAGATATGCATTATCATCGCTAGCCTGTAGATATGCACTGTCATCGCTAGCCTGTAGATATGCTCTGTCATCGCTAGCCTGTAGATATGCACTGTCATCACTAGCCTGTAGATATGCATTGGCTTCACTAGCCTGTAGATATGCACTGTCATCGCTAGCCTGTAGATATGCATTGTCATCGCAAGGCTGTAGATATGCACTGTCATCGCTAGCCTGTAGATATGCACTGTCATCGCTAGCCTGTAGATATGCACTGTCATCGCTAGCCTGTAGATATGCATTGGCTTCACTAGCCTGTAGATATGCACTGTCATCGCTAGCCTGTAGATATGCTCTGTCATCGCTAGCCTGTAGATATGCGCTGTCATTGCTATCCTGTAGATATGCGCTGTCGTCGCTAGCCTGTAGATATGCATTATCATCGCTAGCCTGTAGATATGCACTGTCATCGCTAGCCTGTAGATATGCACTGTCATCGCTAGCCTGTAGATATGCATTGGCTTCACTAGCCTGTAGATATGCATTGGCTTCACTAGCCTGTTGCACGTTTGACTCCACTCAGCCTTTCATCCTTCTGAGGTTGATAAAATGAGTACCACCGAGTCGGATAACAGTAAACATCTGTTATCTGTCAACAGCAGCACGCGAGCTCTTGTGGGGTAAAGTGGCGCTCTGTAAATGCATGTTATATAAGAGAGAGAGAGACATTTTCAGCAGTGCAAGAAGGTTTCAAACATCCAGGCAAATCACCTCACATTTCTGGCAGTTTTATTCACATCCCAGTCTATTGCCGATATTGTGAGCTGAACCGCGACCCAGGAGAGGACTCGAAACCACTTCCACATGGCATTTTTTCCACGTACGGCCAAAGAATGGAATGTTATTATTATTTTTTTTGGGTGCATGCACATTGTCAAACTTCTCCCGGGCTGCTGATTTAAAGCTCGGTAAGCCCCCACAGAGCTGCTTTTTAATTGCTTCCGAGGGATGCAGGTCAGATCTCCAGTTAGCCGCAGCGCCTTGTGGTTGCAAAAGCCATATTGTGGCTTTTATTTGCATTTCGAAAACATTTTTTTTTAACTTATTAATGGCATGTAGGTAAATCATTATTTTTAATAAACGGAAGAGAAGCCTACGGTAGAGGAATACCGTCCACAGAATTATGCTTTAAGGTCCTACTTAAAAGCATTCTTTCATCGTCACATTTTTTTTTATAGTTTCCATAACCTCGGCTAAACGAGCGCTCATAAAACCTTTCCCTCTCCATTTTTAAAGAGGACTCGAATTTCACTTCCTAATTGGCTCGAACCATTGATGAGGCATTTCCTATTTGAAGAAAACGTCTCATTTAAATAGCTGCGCTTCGGTTGAATCTGTTCTCGAAATTTAGCAATCGTAAAGTGTAACACTAAAGAAAAATGTTAATTACTCGCAGGAGCGGCTGTCAATGCCGGAATTCGCCCCCGTGCGCCTTGAGGTGGCAGGAGATGTAAGTCGCGGCCTATGCATACATTTGCATCTTTCACTGAAGAATCTTTCAGCGCTCCCACAAAGGGTCCTTAGCTCGCTTACCGTGTCACTGTTCTGTTGCATGCAATGGTGAACGCGCTCGCACCATCTGGATTGCATTACACGGGCACTCTGACAGCTCGTAATTAAGATTAATCACTCTGCCGTGCTCGTTCTCGCACACAATATGCCACATCGGGCACGCGTAAATTACTTACAGCCTATCACGTCAATGCTACTACATACACAGCACAGCGAAGACGAATCACTAGGCAGATGACAGAATACACTAAGGAATGTGTCTGTTCAGAGCCCTAGAGATCCTTTCTTTCTTCTTTAGCATTAGGAGCTCGAAGCTCCACCCCCTTCGTGGGCGTAGGCCGAGCCCTAAAAATGACAGTAGTCTCTGATGGGAAAAGAAGCCACGTTGCAAGCTGTAGACACATCAGCGCAGCTATTGCGGGACATCGGAAACTGAACCCACTCAAGCACTGAACCAAGGACCAATAGTTGCACACATATTCTTCTGAACTCAGCATCCATTATCTAATGAGTAAGAAGATGCCCCAACTGTTATTTTAAACATGTACATTTCAAACTTAAATCCTTATTGGTTTAATTTGCTCGTTCTTAATGCACTGATTTTGTATTAATCATACAACACATTTACTTTACTTATTTTACTTACTGGGCAGCTTGCACTTTAGTGGTTGGCAGCCCCAAACATCACTCCCAGCCCCGATTGACCTCACTTGGCTGAGCGAACCATACTGGGAAGGAAACCTGCGATTTAGCGCCTTAAAAACACTTAAAGCACTGGCCCTTAACTGATAATGCTGCTCTTTTTAACTATATAGAGGCAATTACAAAATGTTTTATGAGGATTTATTTTTTAGCTGCTGCACATCTGCAAGTTGTTACTATCAGTTATGCATGCGTAGTACTGTATTTTACATTGTGTATCTACGGTTTAATTGGTTGTTTTACTGCATTGCAATGGTTTTCAATAACTATGCAAAGAAAAATAAACTTGGGAACATCATTTCCAAACGTTTTCAGTTAGCATGCTTTGTTTGTAGTTTAATGTGCAGGTTGGAGCATTTCTAAGTATTCAGTCAAAGTTGCTTTATTGCAAGTTTCGCTTACTTTCAAATCCATTATATGTTGTAGTACTTTGTTGGACCAAGAGCAGCTGGCCGTTTCTTGTTTCCTGATGTTAACTTTTGTACTTTCAGAACAATCATTTCTGACAACAAAATAGTTGTTGGGGAGCAGGGATTTTCCAGGTGAAAATTCAAGCACAAAATTCACTCACCATGGTTACCAAATGAATTAATAACCTCATCGTTCATATCATGACATTAATGAGAACTGACTTCTCTGATACTGATTTCACCACGATTCGTGGATGGAGTTATGTTTCTTATCTGTTGGATATGCCAATCAATCTATTGGTACAGTAGTGGTCCCTGAAATAAAATACTTGGGGGTCGATTACGATACAGCCCATAAAGGCTCTGAACTTCTGTCTATGGCACCCACTCGGCATGCCCTTGTGGCCAGGGATGCTTTCACCTCTTCCTGGGGTCTGGGGTTGGTAGATCCCTCTCCGGTCATCATCTTGTGATTCTTGTGTATTGTCAGACTTCAGTTGCCTCAACATTGCGGCCTCTTGTTTCTTACACGCTCGTGTTGCTGTTGGGCAAGTACTAGAGATGGAATGGAGTTTCTTCCCTGGGACTAAGGTGGCTCGCATGGTTTTGAATGAGATTGGTAGGCCTACTGTTGTGACTGAGAGCCTGAGGGACAAGGTTTTTCTCTGATTACATTCACCATACAATATTGCGATTCCATGTCAGGATTTCCTTCCTGTCAAAATAGCCCATTCCAAGATGGCCACCAACAGACAGTCACCAAAGAGCATCTAACTGTTCAAAATGGAGACTACAATCCAGCTGAGATTCCTTGCCTTTGTGTCGTATTTCCTAACTTACCCTATACAATGCATCTTGAACATCTACTCATTACACCACCATGCAATCAGTAGGTTCATCACCTGTTTATCTGCATTTTTTTTAGCTTTTCTCTCTTACTTAGGTTTGAGCTTTATTTCCGTGGATATGCTGCTTCCTTAATTCCTGTGCTGTCCTGTGAATACTCTTCCCTGAGGCTCGGTTCTTTTTTGGAGTCTTTCCTCACAAGAGTTATTATCTCTGAGGATTATACTTTCCAAGTTTTCTGGAGTTTCATTCTGCATTTTGGGATTTTTACTCCTGTGTTATGACTCTTCTTTCCGGACACCTACTGTAACCAAGTGAGGGTGCAGTAGCGTCAGGAAGGCATCGCACTCACCTTGGACAAGCCAAATCTATGACTAGGAAGGTACTGCTGAGTCTGACCACTGACATTTAAACTCTCTTCAGTGGGCCAGTCTGATGCAAGATTATAGAGAGTTTGCTGGATACCTAGGTGTGCATCCCAAGGGAATTGCTGCATGCACAGGATCACTATTACTATCTGCTTGAAGATAAATCCTTGACTGATATGAAATAACTGCCAAATATAGTTAAAATGTAGATGCAGGAGGATGAGTTATGCTGATGTCAGGTCCAAATTATATTTTTGGGGGGAACAACTTTTTAGTCTCCCATCTCTACCAGGCAACTTGTTCTCTTCTATTGTACTGGGAATGAAAACATGGTGCTACTGATATGAAGCAGGTGTGTAGTGGAGGCATTAGGTGTCTATGTGTTCATTTTTTTTATTACAAAAATCTTTGCAGTAGTCACAGATTCCCTTCTCCTTGGTTAATATATTTTGTAAACAATTAAAACTAAACAGGCCTGTTTGAAACTGCGTGTTGTAGTACATTTAGTTGCACTGCAATATTAGTAACCAGGTACTACAAAACGTTATTGACAAACCACAAACCTATATGAAGAGGTTTCTCCACCACTCCAGTCTTTTCTGTTTTCAAATCTCTTCCACTACTGCATTAATCTCTGCACAGTGATGGCTATGGTTTAGTAGTAAATGTGGGAAGCAGTTTAGGGAAGAGGAAGGCATGGCAAAGGAAAGGGGAGAAAGGGGTTTAGTGAGGGGCATGCATCCACTGTAAAGAGTGCAAGTACATCCCTACTCACAAACTGCACTTCTAAAATTACTACAGCCAAAAAGAACCCAAAACAGTGGTAACTATACTTCAGCTAAGAACAGGAGTAAGTAAGTCCAGCACCACACATGCTCAACCACACCACTGGTACTTTAACATTCCCCCCAATAAAAAATAATGGAGGCAGGGATTTAGCACACTTTACAAAGTATGGTTAGAATAAAACCATGTATATATATTACCTACTGGCAAATGCCAGTAGATAGTTATGGTTATGACCTAGTTTCCATAGGACAAGTATTTTTTTGTTTGCCTATAACAGAGGGGACTGAGAATTTGGGGCGTTAAATAAGGGTGTATTTGTAATGTTAATTCACATAGGAACATTTAGCCACACCTACATCCGAACTGCTGAACTGACTAACAACAAATTTGGCAGGGAGGTAGATGTTGGTTCATGGAAGTGCCTTTTGTCTATTTGGTATAAATCTGTTCAGTAGTTTTGAGAAATGTTAACCCGAACATTATAGTGATATCTATGGCCGTGGATATTTCGCAACAGTTCCACATTAAATCACAAATGCACACACCAATGGGAATGGTCTGATTGGCTGGACGGAACGAGAACAGAAAGTTGCGGCCACCGTTTTATTGATCGGGAATGGTTCCCAGACCTGAAAAATTCTGAAAAAGCTAATATAAGGGGTTAGAGTGGAGGTACGCTGACCTCATGTTTGATGAATCGGGGTGTTAGTGGCATGAGTTATGTGTCCAAAATTGATTTTTTTAATCACATGCGTTATTCACTACACTGCCTCGACTGCCAGTGCGGCCCCCCTTGTACCATCGCACAGACATTGTGAATATCACGAAGATATCAGGAACATTAGTGAAAATATAAAACAATATATATATTTGAACACACTTGCCAGTCACTGTCACATACTCATATATACACTTACAAACTTAGTCAGACACTTATACACCTACTCACATACCCACTCACACACCTATATATCCAGTCACATACCCACTCAGGTACTGATGTACCCACTGTCATACCCATTGAGGTACTCATGCACTCACTTATAGACTCACTTGGAGAGTGACACACCAATGTACAGACCCACTCAGAAACTCATATACCCACGTACAGAGTCAGTGTGAGACTTTTGCTTCCACTGACTCACCCACTGATAATGAGACCCCCTCAGACACTTATGCACCAACTATTAGATCCAGTCACACACTCTTGTATCCATTCAGATACACAGTCAGAGACACATATACCCACTCACGGACCTTTTCAGACACTCATGCACCCACTCAGAAGACCCACTCAGACATTTACACACCCAGTCAGAGACTCACTCAGACATTCATGAATCGACTCACAGACCCACTGAGAGACTTATAATTCCACTCACACACCCACTGAGACATTTATTGACTCAATCACAGATCCAGTGCGACAATTATGTACTGACTCACAGAGACACTGAGAGACCTGTACTTCCAGCCGAACCTTCACTGATAGAGAGATGCACTCAGAGACGTATGCAACCATTGACACACTTACTGAAAGACAAATGAGTCTACTCTGATAACCACTTATAGGCTTATCTATGCAGTGATAGACCCACTCAGAGACTTATGCAAGCACTCACATAGCTGAGTAAATCATTAATACAGACTTTTATAGAGATATTTATTAATGTTTTTATAGAGGTAATTAGATAGTGATGTATCTAGTGTGATGGTTAGAATTAATAAGACAGTTAAAAATGTTAAATGTGGTGGTGGCTATTGAATTCCTACTTTTGCTTTGCATTTTCATTACATATCCATGAGGATCTCGGGTACCGATGCCATCGCCATCTCCGACGTCACCGCGAAAACAGAAAATAGGTTTTAGAGATTTTTTTAATAAAAACTCTAGAAAATATGACTTTAGAGAATACTGTAAGAAATCCCTATAGTGTAAAATACTGTAATTTGTGTGGATAGATGTGCTTTAGATTTTATGAAAAAGGCATGATCGTCATGGTTAACGAGGTCCTTGCGATGTCCCGAATAGCCACGAAAATAGAGAATAGGTCTGAAAGATGGTTTTAAAGAAGCTTAGTACAAAAATATGAGTTTGAACATGGTTTAAAAGAAGGATATGTAGTGCAATGTTCAGAATGGAATCTTTTACATGTTATTTTTAGATGTGTTGGTGGTCATTGAATGTCTGCTTTTGGTTTGTGTTTTCGCAATGTATTCACTACGATCATGACGTCGTTGCGAAAATTGACAAAAAATAAAAAAAACTTTAGAAAAAAACTTCACAATATTTTGGGTACTAGGGTGGCTCTGACAAGAGCCGCTGTGTTGGTTATGTGCATATGACTGCTGCACATAAGATCGGATGCAGAGTTCCAGGTTACTTAGAACACCCTGTTGCCTTCATCTGTAAAGTGCACACCATCATTTCTATAAATTACATGCATGTCAAAACACACATTGTTGTTATAGATACAGCCCATGTGATGGTCTCTGAGGAATGCAGAAACAGTCTTATTAATATGTGTCCTGGCTTTGTCAATCTGTGGACAGAATTGATTTGACCACTTCCATTTCTGTCAATGGCATATAATGGAGTACACCAAGATAATGTGAGCGAAAAGCAATATCAATTTTGCAAAGGTTTCTTTCATTAGGATTTCCAGCCCTACCCCAGTCAATATGCCTAGGTCATTGCCACCACAGAGCACAATCATGAGGTGAGGAGCTTGGGAAACATAATGTATTTAACCCAAGCCAGCAACTGATGAAACTTTAGCGCTCTCTGGCCAAGCCAAGTGATCTGCATATTCTGCAAACCCAAGTCCCTGTTGATAGCTCTCTTTTTTGCAGCCTCTTTAACCCTATAGATATAGCTGTGTCCCACTATCCATACTCTAAGCATTTTGAGGTGAAGGAGCAATAGAGCAAAAGTAGTCAGGAGAAGGCAGTTAAAAAGGAGATTTAAAAAAAACAGACATATTGTTTTGGGTGATGTCAGCATGAAAGTGAACAAAATTAGGTAGTGTGTTTTGTATACATCATACATATACGGGCTGCACACCTCTGCTTTTTTGACAACTTTCTCTGTAATTTTTTAAACTCCAATCATTTTAGCCGTTGCGTGCTCATTGGCGTCGTGCCATGCCCACACTGCACGTGTAAAACTTAACAACAACAAATATAGGTGCAACTTTCTGCGCCTAGCCATTGGCACAGCATTTTCATTTGCATTTGCATCATTTTCTTTCATTTATATAACTTTCTCCACAATTTTTTGACAGATTTTAGCAAGCCTCTTTTTAAATTTCTTTCTTGCTCGTAAACATTCTCATCCTCATGCAAGGTATCGCCATTTTCCAGGTTTCTAATGCTCAAGTTCGGCCATCCGAGCCTTTCATCAAGAACACGACTAGAGCCATATTCATCAGTAGCAGTTTATTTAATATCCAATGCATTTCAGGCCTCTCGGGCCCTTCATCAGGGAAAACTGAAAACGACAATTAGACATGCTTTAATTTATACATCCGCCCTTACGTACAACATAAAACAACTTATCTTTGGTAAATCTCACCAACCCTTCAAATGGTAATTATAAATGCATAATTTTTCAAAACCTCCCCTTGGAGTCTCAACCATGTTAAAGCTCACCTCTCCAAAAATAACAGTCTTGTTATCCTGACCCTCGGTAATACGCGACCATACTACAACCCCCACTGCTTGACAGTCCCATTTCATTTTTTCACCTAAAAAAAGTTCTGTGATTACTTTTAAGCCTCTGTTTTTCATAAACACGATACTCTCTTCCTTCCACCCTCAAGCTCTAATCTGTTTGTCTCTCATCAAAACAAGCTCCTCGCCCATCTTTTCTGTAAGTTTATCGTACCTGCTAACAAGCGATCATCCACCCTCCTTCCAAACAGACGTCTCCCTTTCCCTCCGGCCTCGTGTCTTTTAATCATTCACTACAGCCCCTCCCATCAAGCAGCCAATCCCCCCTCACCTGTGCCCTTTCTCTTCTCTCAGACACTCAACTCCCCATAATGCATTTAAAATGACTCGTGGTGAAATCCAAATTAGTTACGTAACAATTTTTCAAGTCCATTCACTTTTAAACAAATGACGGTGTTTAAAGCATTTGCTCAGTCCAAAGTTCATCGCAGCAAATACCAGTTTCTTCTGACCCATAAAAATAAACTAGCCGTGTGAATTCCGATGTTCCGCCTTGCCTGTGAGGTAAACAGCATTTCTTTCAACATAGTTCTTTTTCGTTATGATTTGCTCAGTTCTTTGTTGGGTGCAAACCCAAAGGGGCATCATTCTGTAAACATCATACATATACGGGCTGCACACCTCTGCTTTTTTGACAACTTTCTCTGTAAGTTTAAAAAATTACAGAGAAAGTTGTCAAAAAAGCAGAGGTGTGCAGCCCGTATATGTATGATGTTTACAGAATGATGCCCCTTTGGGTTTGCACCCAACAAAGAACTGAGCAAATCATAACGAAAAAGAACTATGTTGAAAGAAATGCTGTTTACCTCACAGGCAAGGCGGAACATCGGAATTCACACGGCTAGTTTATTTTTATGGGTCAGAAGAAACTGGTATTTGCTGCGATGAACTTTGGACTGAGCAAATGCTTTAAACACCGTCATTTGTTTAAAAGTGAATGGACTTGAAAAATTGTTACGTAACTAATTTGGATTTCACCACGAGTCATTTTAAATGCATTATGGGGAGTTGAGTGTCTGAGAGAAGAGAAAGGGCACAGGTGAGGGGGGATTGGCTGCTTGATGGGAGGGGCTGTAGTGAATGATTAAAAGACACGAGGCCGGAGGGAAAGGGAGACGTCTGTTTGGAAGGAGGGTGGATGATCGCTTGTTAGCAGGTACGATAAACTTACAGAAAAGATGGGCGAGGAGCTTGTTTTGATGAGAGACAAACAGATTAGAGCTTGAGGGTGGAAGGAAGAGAGTATCGTGTTTATGAAAAACAGAGGCTTAAAAGTAATCACAGAACTTTTTTTAGGTGAAAAAATGAAATGGGACTGTCAAGCAGTGGGGGTTGTAGTATGGTCGCGTATTACCGAGGGTCAGGATAACAAGACTGTTATTTTTGGAGAGGTGAGCTTTAACATGGTTGAGACTCCAAGGGGAGGTTTTGAAAAATTATGCATTTATAATTACCATTTGAAGGGTTGGTGAGATTTACCAAAGATAAGTTGTTTTATGTTGTACGTAAGGGCGGATGTATAAATTAAAGCATGTCTAATTGTCGTTTTCAGTTTTCCCTGATGAAGGGCCCGAGAGGCCTGAAATGCATTGGATATTAAATAAACTGCTACTGATGAATATGGCTCTAGTCGTGTTCTTGATGAAAGGCTCGGATGGCCGAACTTGAGCATTAGAAACCTGGAAAATGGCGATACCTTGCATGAGGATGAGAATGTTTACGAGCAAGAAAGAAATTTAAAAAGAGGCTTGCTAAAATCTGTCAAAAAATTGTGGAGAAAGTTATATAAATGAAAGAAAATGATGCAAATGCAAATGAAAATGCTGTGCCAATGGCTAGGCGCAGAAAGTTGCACCTATATTTGTTAGTGTGTTTTGTATGCCTTGGCAAGAAGTCTTATTATTGGCTGTTGTTTAAAAAAAGACATGTAATACAGACATGGATGTGCTTTTGAATCTGGGGAGTGAAGCACACTTGCTGTATCTTATTTGGAAGTAGCATGTTCCTTCTAGAATGTGCTGTGAACTAGTGACCTACTGGTTCCACTGGGTTGCTAGGTACACTGAGCTAAGAGTGTATTGTGGGGGAAGGGGGTTAAAGATACAGGACATTTTTTTAAAGCTGAGGAGTGATGGCACAAGTTAAGTAACTGCAAGTTTTAATTTCCAACTGAGGACTTCGTAATAAACTATTATGTAGTTTTTAAATTTTAAAGAAATGAAGCTAGATATTGGGTTGAACTCCAATTTTTTTTGATTTCTTTGCTATCATCGCAAATACATTGCAAACACACATAGAAAGAAATCTCTTTTTGAAAGAGAGGGAACGGGTTAACAGATACTAACCATTCACAGGTGGAGATACTGCAATTTAAAATAAAACACATGATTTCATTTGCTGCCTTTCTCATGATCACAGATTGCAAAGTTGAAGAGGTTCCCATTTTATGGTTGCTTTGTATTCGAGTGGCTTACCATTCTTGTGCTTAGCTTTTACAAATCCTAACAGTGTCAAAACTATCAACAAAGAGCTAAAACAATATAATCTACTAACTGAATTCACTGATATGTACATAACATTTTAGTCCTTTATAAAGATTACATTAGAAATGAAGACGTTTATGGGAGTTTGATAAAAAGAGTATCACAGTGATATGAAAAAATGTATCAGATGAACTGTATCTATTAGAGGGTAACTGTTTAAGAGGTTAGTGGTGAATGCTTTGGGAAGTAAGAGAAAAATGAATTAGTGACTCTTTATTACATTGTGTACTTTATTGAAAAATAATAACATTGTATTGTGGAAAATTGCAATGAGGAACTAAGAATGTTTTAAATGACTACATTTCATGTGCAAAATACATACATCTGTCATTTGCATTCTGGAAGTGGTAGTACTTTTAGTAACATTATTAAAGAGGAGTAGTATTATCATAAATCAAATATGAAAACATGTTGTCCGCCTGTATATGAATTAGAAAGAAGTAATACTTGTTAGGTATGTATTGGGAAGTGTTTGTCAATGTGGTTTATAACTTATATGACCGCTTTGCATATGGTTAGATGGTGAGATATGGTTCTTGTGGTTGCGCATATCTATATATACGGTGGGACTTCTGAGTTTACTTAAAGATGCAGAGAGGTATATATTTTTGGAAAGATGACTTGAAGGTGTACATCTATTAACCCCTTCACTGCTAAGCGTTCCCCCACCCCCTTTTTTGGCTATTTTTGTTAGTTCACGCTTAGGCCCCTGTAACTTTTTGCAGTACAGTAACAAAATGGTCCGCTAGTAGACATTAATTCTAAATACACACAGTGAATCACATCCAAAATACCAAGTTGTTCAGAGCCCAAAAGATTAGATCTCCAATTTGTTATGCTGTTATTATTAATTGCAACACAGTCGCACAATACTCATCAACTGGTACTTAGTATATGTACAAATATTTACATAATTTGGTGCTCAGGATAGGGAAGAGGAGAGAGGAGTGTTCGTGAGCATTGTGGACTGGTGAGGGTAGTGGACACGGACATAGTGGTATGACATATATCCATCACATTGACATTGTGATACTGATCCGGCCTAAAACATAGGCCAGTTGTTCCACATAAATTACATAGCTTAACATGGACACTGTTATCATATACAATTGTCCTTGCTTGTAATCTGTTAGATATCTGTCGACGTTTCGACCCCTAAAACTTGAACTAGGTGAGTCCAGCTTTAGGTTGGGGTCTTCATCAGGACTGTGGTAGAGCTCCTATTATCGCTTCCAGCTTGTGTATTTATGATGGGGAAGTAGAGGATGTGGGCTCAAAATAGCTCTCGCAAAGATGAACAGCCTTCTGTGCACGTGACATTGAGAATGGCAGGTCATCCGATCACTGTCATCTCGCAGATGAATCTGCTGTATGTTACGTAGTAACCGTCTCTGGCAGCATATAACTTTTTGACCACATAAGGTATCCACGCCAAATTTGCGTCCTTTTTTCCAACACCATAGGGATTCTAAAGGTACCCAGGGTTTGTGGATTCCCATGGAGGGGACCCAGAAATTAGCCAAAATACAGCTAAATTTAGGATTTTTTGTGAAAAATGGAAAAAAGTGCTGCAAATTAAAGCATCAGTTTTTTTCCCAGCAAATGGTTTCAAAAAACGGTTTTGGGGGCTGAAATCAAAATATTCCCAGATTTTAGGAAATGACAGACTTTTGACATAAAACCAATTTTGTTTACACAGTTTTGGCATTTTATCAGGATGTAGCATATTTTTGCTATTTGTTGTGCTTTCAACCTTCTTCCGGTTAATGGTAGAAATGGGTATGAAAGCAATAATGGATCCTGGACAGCTATACATTTCAGAAAAGTAGACAAAATCCTGAATTCAGCAATGGGTCATTTGTATAGATCCTTCAAGGTTTCTTTATCAAAACTAACAGTTAAATATAGGAAACATTTAAAATTAGTTAAAACAAAAACAACCATTTGTGTCAATGTTTTCACCTGTAACTTCTACCATTTATTAGAACTGTTTGAAATCAATATACCGTCACATCCGCTGGACCTTTCTGGTTGTGGGGATGTATAGGACTTGTAGGTTCACCAAGAACGCGACGGACCCAGAGCCAATAACTGAGCAGCGTCTTGCAATGTTTTTTTATTATGAACCGGGTATATGGTTATTCTGGGTATATGTTTACATGGACAAATTGGTATGAAAGACACCTATGTATTTCTAAAATGGGAAAAAAATATAGAGTTTAGAAACAGTAGTTTCTTGCACATTTCCGAAATTGGGAGTACCCATACTAGCATGAGAATTATAGGTAATTTCTCAAAATGACTTCTTTTTACACAATGTATTTCATTCGGGAGGCAGAAATGCACCGAAAGTCAATAGGTAATAACAGTTGCGCTACAATTCTGTGGTACCCTAAGTCTACTGATAAAAATGGTACCTCACTTGTGTGGGAAGGTCAAGTGTTAGCGACAGGAAACAGCTCAAAACGCAACTTGGACACACATTTTCACAGTGAAAAATGACCCTTTTTTTGCAAAGTGACTACCTGTAGTTTTTGAACCCTAGCTCTGTCGGCACCGAGGGAAACCTAGCAAACCTATAGATTTTTTTAAACTACACACCCAGGGGAATCCAGGATGGGGAGACTTGACTGGCTCTCACCAGGTTCTGTTATGCAACGTGGACACACCACTTTTTCATTTGAAAAATTACACCTTTTTTTGCTAAGTGCCTAGCTGTAGTTTTGGAACTCTAGCACTGCCAGCACCTAGGGAAACCTAGGGAAACCCATACATTTTTGAAACCCAGATACCCAGGGGAATTCAGGATGGGGTGAATTGACTGGCTCTCACCAGGTTCTACAAAATTCCACCCACCCGGTGGTCCCCAAAGTCTTCTGAGAAAAATGGTACCTCACTTATGTGGGTAGGCCTAGTACTCTTGACAGGAAATGGTGGAAAAAACGCAATGTGGACACACCACATTATCACAGTGAAAAATGACCCTTTTTTTGCAAAGTGCCTAGCTGTAGATTTTGAAACCTAGCTCTGCCGGCACCTAGGGAAACCTAGCAAACCTATACAATTTTGAAAACTGGACGCCCGGGGGAATTCAGGATGGGAGGACAAGATTGGCTCTCACCAGGTCTGTTACCCAGAATCCCTTAGCAAACCTAAAAAAGTGTCAAAAACACATTTTCCTCACATTTCTGTGGTGGAAAGTTCTGGAATCTGTGTGGATCCACAAAATTCCACCCTCCCCACGTTCCTCAAAGTCTTATGAAAAAAAATGGTACCACACTTGTGTGGGTAGGCCTAGTGCCCGCGACAGGACACGGCGCAAAAAAGCAACTTGCACACACCACATTTTCACACTGAAAAATGACCCTATTTTTGCAAAGTGCCTAGCTGTAATTTTTGAACCCTAGCTCTGCTGGCACCTAGTGAAACCTATGAAAAACTATACATTTTTGAAAACTAGACTCCCAGGGGTATATAGAATGGGGTGACTTGACTGGCTCTCACCAGGTTCTGTTACCAGGAATCCCTTGCAAACCTAAAGCATTGTAAACAAAAACAAAAACACATTTTCCTCACATATCTGTGGTGGAAAGTTCTGGAATCTGCGTGGATCCACAATATTCTACCCACCCACCCACGTTCCCCAAAGTCTTCTGAGAAAAATGGTACATCACTTGTGTGGGTAGGCCTGGTGCCTGCGACAGGGAACAGCACAAAACGCAACGTGGATACACCACATTTTCACAGTGAAAATTAACCCTTTTTTTGCAAAGTGGCTAGCTGTAATTTTTTAACCCTAGCTCTGCAGGCACCTAGGGAAACCTAACAAACCTATACATTCTTTAAAACTAGACACCCAGGGAAATCCAGGATGGGGTGACTTGACTGGCTTTCACCAGGTTCTGTTACCCAGAATCCCTTGCAAACCTACAAAACTATCCAAAAAAACACATTTTCCTCACATTTCTGTGGTGGAAAGTTCTGGAATCTGCGTGGATCCACAAAATTCCACCCACCCCATGTTTTTCAAAAAATTCTTAGAATAATGGTACCTCACTTGTGTGGGTAGACCTAGTGCCCGTGAAAGGAAACAGCGCAAAACGCAATGAGGACACACCACATTTTCACAGTGAAAAATTATCCTTTTTTTGCAAAGTGGCTAGCTGTAGTTTTTGAACCCTAACTTTGCCGGCACCTAGGAAAACCTAGCAAACCTATATATTTTTGAAAACTGGACACAGAGAGAAATCCAGGATGGGGTGACTTGACTGGCTCTCATCAGGTTCTGTTACCTAGAATCCCTTACCAACCTAACAAATTGTCAAAAAAAAAAAAATCCTCACATTTCTGTTGTGGAAAGTTCTGGAATCTGCGTGGATCTACAAAATTCCACTCACCCCATATTCCTCAAAGTCTTCCGAGAAAAATGGTACCTCACTTGTGAGGGTAGGCCTAGTGCCCACGACAGGAAACAGTACAAAACACAATGTGGCACACCACATTGTCACAGTGAAAAATTACCCTTTTTTTGCAAAGTGCCCAGCTGTAGTTTGTGAACCCTAGCTCTGCCGGCACGTAGGGAAACCTAGAAAACCTATAAAAAATTGTAAACCAACCACCCAGGGAAATCCAGGATGGGGTGACTGGACTGGCTCTCTCCAGGTTCCGTTACCCAGAATCCCTTGCAAACCTAAAAAAGTGTAAAAAAACTCCACCCACCCTGCGTTCCCCAAAGTCTCCTGAGAAAAATGGTACCTCACTCAAAACCTAGTGAGATGACAGGCAAGTGCCCAAAACCTATTGAGATTAATTCACAATTACCTTTCACAAACCAACCTGGTTTTTCAAGGGGGTCCCATGAGTTTTTTGCCCTGGGCTCGGCGGACATCTAGGGAAACCTACCAAACCCACACATTTCTGGAAACTAGACAGCCGGGGAAGTCTAGGAGGTATGGCTTGCATGGGTCCCCCAACATTCTCCTACCCAGAATCCCCATCAAACCTCATATTTTGCTGAAAAAAATCACTTTTTTCTCAAATTTCTCTGTGGGAAATTTCTGGAATCTGCGTGGATCCACAAATTTCCTCCCACCCAGCGTTCCCTCAGGTCTCCCAATAAAAATGGTACCTCACTCGTGTGGGTGGGTCATGGACCCGCGACAGGCAAGGGCCCAAAACCTATTGATGCGACATCAACATTACCTATCATAAACCAACCTCTTTTTGCAAGGGGGTCCCATGAGTTTTTTGCCCGGGGCTCGGCAGCCATCCAGGGAAACCTTCCAAACCCACACATTTCTGGAAACTATACACCAGGGCGAGTACAGGGAGGAACGGCTGGCATGGTTGCCCCAACATTTTCCTACCCATAATCCCCTGCAAACCTCAAATTTTGCTGAAAAAATCACTTTTTTCTCAAATTTCTGTGTGGTAAAGTTCTGGAATCTGCGTGGATCCACAAATTTCCTCCTACCCAGCGTTCCCCCAGGTCTCCTGATAAAAATGGTACCTTATTCGCGTGGTTGCGTCAAGGACCCGTGACAGGCAAGGGCCTAAAACCTATTGATGCGACATCAAAATTACCTATCACAAACCAACCTGGTTTTGCGAAGGGGGGGGCCCATGAGTTTTTGGCCCGGAGCTCGGCGGACATCTAGGGAAACCTACCAAACCCACACATTTCTGGAAACTAGACACATGGGGGAGTTCAGCAAGGTATGGCGTGCATGGGTCCCCCAACATTCTCCTACCCAGAATCCCCTGCAAACCTCACATTTTGCTGAAAAATCAATCACTTTTTTCTCAAATTTCTGTGTGGAAAAGTTCTGAAATCTGCATGGATCCACACATTTCCTCCCACCCAGCGTTCCCTCAGGTCTCCCGATAAAAATGGTACCTAACTTGAGTTTATGGCCCGGGGCTCGGCGACCATCTAGGGAAACCTACCAAACCCACATGTTTGGAAACTAGACACCCTGGCAAGTCCAGAGAGGTATGATTTGCGTGGGTCCCCCAACATTCTCCTACCCAGAACCCCCTTCAAAGCTCAATTTTTGCTGAAAAAATCACTTTTTCTCAAATTTCTGTGTGGGAAAGTTCTGGAACCATTAAAAATGGTACCTCACTCGCATGTGTGGGTCAAGGTAATTTTGATGTTGCATCAATAGGTTACGGGTCCTTGACCCACCCATGCGAGTGAGGTACCATTTTTTATTGGGAGACCTGGGGGAACGATGGGTGGGAGGACATTTGTGGATCCACGCAGATTCCAGAACTTTCCCACACAGAAATTTGAGAAAAAAGTGATTTTTTTCAATTAAATTTGAGGTTTGCAGGGGAATCTGGGTAGGAGAATGTTGGGGGACCCACACAAGCCGTACCTCGCTGTACCCCTCCTTGAAAAACCAAGTTGCTTTGTGATAGGTAATTTTCACCTGTTGTACTCGGCCGGGCTTTGCTCCGCCGTGGTGCCTGTGGCCGGGCTTGGCTCCGCCGGCATTTCCTGCATCGTGGTGTTACCGGCCGGGCTTGGCTCCGCCAGGGGGACGCCCTGACTACAATCCCCAGCTGCCCCAGCGCTTCTGGACCACGCTCACGCAGAAGGGCAGCGCCGGGAGGCGCATAAAGGAGAGCACGCCGCCGGGGTGTGTTGGGAGGCACTTTCACCTGTTGTACTCGGCCGGGCTTTGCTCCGCCGTGGTGCCTGTGGCCGGGCTTGGCTCCGCCGGCATTTCCTGCATCGTGGTGTTACCGGCCGGGCTTGGCTCCGCCAGGGGGACGCCCTGACTACAATCCCCAGCTGCCCCAGCGCTTCTGGACCACGCTCACGCAGAAGGGCAGCGCCGGGAGGCGCATAAAGGAGAACACGCCTCACCGTCCCGCGGGACGCGCACGGGGCTAAGCCAGGGCAAAGGGCGGGCCCTCTGTGGCCCTCAGAGGCCTGAGGAGACTGGACTGGGCCAGGTCCTTTTAGCCTCCTTCTGTTGGACCTTATTGCGCCAGGAGCTTGTAAGACATTTGATAATTTTTAATACTTGTTTGTTTTATAGGTTGTTTTTATTACAATTAAGAGTGCTTAGATTGAAGGAACTAGTCTGCAAGAAGTAGCTCCATTTGTATTTACTATGTCAAAACCCAAAAATGATAAGGTACTGGTAGGTCCTGCTACTCTTGATAATTTCCTGGTCAGGAAAGTCAGTCAGATTAATAATGACAGACGTGCATCGTTGGGGAAAGGCACTGTGGCAGGGGAGACATTACTGGAAAATGCCCCTATCAGCCTATCACAAGATAGTGCAATTAACTCAACTGATGTCATCACTATTGACCCCCCAGTGCCCATGTCAGTAATCGTGGCGGTTCATTCTGACCCACAGGTGTTATCATGTCCTGATACTAGTGTGTTACAGGAGACCCAACCAGAAACCAGGGCCATAAGAACTTGTAGAACTTTGTCTCAAAGGGTAAATGGGAAGCAAGATAAGTCTAAAAAAAAGGATGGTAAGGCAATTAACAACCCTGCAATACCAACCCCTTTTGTTTTTACGGGAACTAGTAATGATGGTAATGGAAATGGCGTAAATATAACTCATGATTTTCTAGCTTCGCTTATAAAAAATCTAGAAGCTTCTTTGACAACTAAAATCGAGGAGCTTATTAAACCATTAACTAGTAAGATAGATAACTTAGCTAATGAAGTGACAAGGTTGGGCGCTCTGTTATTATCACAGAATAGTGTCACACCTAGTGGAAGTGTACACTCTGGGAGGAAAGGGAGAGAACTTGCCGATATTAATGATACATGTGATAAGGCAAGGGGTAATGTTGTTGTTGCAGTGGCCTCGGGCTCTGTAGCCCCTATCCGTCCTGATATCCCTGTGGCAGCTGCTCAGCCGCAACCATCTACAAAGCAAATAAACAGCAGAGCTCCCAGACCCCTGAGGTACAACCGTTATCTTAATTTACTACCTGATTGTGCCCCGTTTGTGGTAGTATTAACTAATGTGCCCTCCTGTGGCACCCATCCCGCATCTCCTTTTGACGAATCCCAAACCTCTTTGAAAAATAAAACAGTGTCATGGCTCAATAAAAACTGTGGGTTCCCAGTCTCTTACTCGGATCAAATTATGACAGTAAGACGTGTAAATTGGGTAGGGCCGTCTAAAAAGACTGGGACAGGGGACTGTATAGTCGTAAACTTTAAACACCCCCAGCACGTGGCAACTATCCTTTTGAGAGCTTCTGCTTTGGTTTATAATATGGACAGTATTTGTGTACGCCCCCTGGGTTATTTTTATGCGCATTTGTGTAAACCTATACCACAACAGAATTTAACCAGGCGGGGGCTTGAACCTTATACTCCTGTGCAGGAATCTCAGTTTCTTTACAATGTTACTAATCCCTGTGGGTCAGGTGGGCCCTCTAGAATTCACATTAGGAGTCCGAGTGTCGGCCAGTATCAATATGGGTTGAACATAAACACACAGAACAGATTTGAAATGTTATCCGGTCTTGAGCAGTGTGATTGACTGGGGGGACCTGTGGCTCAGGTGACTAGGGCTTCAGGTGAATCTTCAAACTCAGTTAACCCGGTGATTAATACCGTAGGAAATCTTATTGTCTCTTGGAATATTGCTGGTCTTGCGGCTAAAATGTCTGATGTAAATTGGGTTACTTACATCAAACAATTTTCTATTATTTGTTTCCAAGAGACTTGGGAGCTGGGCTGTAATCTCTTCTTAGAAGGATATAAGGCCTTCTTTGTGCCAGCCTTGCCTTCTTTGCGGGGAAGGCCTAAGGGGGGTCTTGTAATCTTTGTGTCCATATTGATACCATGTGAAGTACGGAGAATTGAAGCTCACCATACAGGGGTCATGGGATTAATTCTATCTGGAGGCAATGTTCTCGTGGGCCTGGTGAACTTTTATAATGCTGCTTTTGATAGTGCAGGTATGAATCATATTCATGTTCTTAATTCGTTTGTCTCTAATTTTATGGGAAAAATGGGCCATAACCTCATGATTTTGGGGGATTTTAATCTGCATCCTTGTGTAGATCCATTGCACAAGTGTTTATCAGAAATGACTTGTGCTAGCGCAGACTGTCTGCATATGGAGCACACCAAAGAGGGGGAACTGTGCAACGATTTACTGAATGATTTTGACCTCTCTTTGACTATGTCATTAAAGGACCCCTCATACCGTTTTGACATCCCTACTTTTAAGGGGCACGGAAGGGGTACCTTCATTGACCACATACTTGTATCAAGGACTATGCAAACTTTTTTAGACTCTTTCAGCATCCTTCCTAGTGAATTTAGTGACCATAATCCTGTCACAATCTGTCTGAACTGTCCATGGGTAAAAAAAGGTCATAAGAGTACTGTGCAAGGAAGACTGGGCACAACAGATGGGAGGAGGCGGCTAAAATGGTCAATGGTCTCTGCGGATTTACTCTATAAGAACATTACCGAAGGGTATGCAGAGGACATTGACGTTTGTATCAATGGGGGAAGTGTACCTCAATCGGTTCTAGAGGCTTATCAAAATATTTCGGAGAAGGTGTCAGTGTTTCTATCGGTTCCTAATAAAACCCAGGCTAAAGTAGGACAGAGATGGTTTAGCCATGATTGCACTGTAGCTGCCCGCAAATTGAGGCTAGCTCTGTCAGCTTCCCCGAGGGATAGGGAGGTTGTTAAACTTTGTAGAAAGGAATACAAGGCTATTACTGTCTCTCGTAAGGAGCTACTGAAGAGAGAGGCCTGGGAAGAATTGCTTGACCCCTCTACCTTGAATAGCAGCACCAAATTTTGGGCTTTGGTCAAGAAACCTTTCTTGACAGAGGACCCTGGTGATGGAATCGTGTGCTGTATAACCAAAGAGGAATGGGAAGGTCATTTCAAAAGTTTATACTATTCTGAAATCTCGGAATCTGTGGCTGTTGCCCCCCATGTTAGGGATAGCCCTATTATTTTTGGCAAAAGTGAGGTCTTGGCAGCCATTATGGGCCTCACTGCTAATAAAGCGCCAGGTCCTGACGGAATACCCCCGGATCTTTACAAGTCTGACCCAGTTTTTTGGGCTCCCATTCTGGTAGCCATATTTAATGCGGCGGCCATAGTGGGATGTCCGGAAACGTGGGGACTATCAACTATAGTCCCTGTATTCAAGAAGGGAGATAGGGGAAGTGCACTCTGCTATCGACCTATATCCCTAATTGATTCAATGGTTAAGATTATGGGGAGGGTTATACTTCAACGCCTAATAAGTTGGTCGAATGAAAACCACATTTTGTCTATTTCTCAATACGGCTTCTGTGAGGGGCGCTCAACTATAACCCAGTGTCTCAACCTGTTCCTCATTTTGAATAAATATACTGTCGTACAGAAGGGAGTTATTCACCTTGCCTTCATGGATCTGTCCTCAGCGTTTGACTGTGTCAACAGGGGGAGGCTGTGGCGGACCATGAAGGATAAGGGAATAGATGGGGGGATTGTGGAGTTCCTCGCGGATCTGCACAATGACACAAAAGCCAACGTAAGGTATTCATCGACTGGGGAAACTAGGGGTTGCTTTCCTATTAATAAAGGTGTATGCCAGGGGTGCATCCTGGCCCCTTACCTTTTTAATTTTTATATAAACGACCTGGAGGCTGAGTTACAAGAGATAAAATCTGATTGTCCTAGAGCTGGTGCGCGGTGCATTCCTTTGCTTTTATATGCCGACGATGCGGTCTTAATCTCACAAACAGAATTAGGTCTTCAGGGACTTTTGAATGGGTTTAATAAATTTATGTCTGATAGGGATCTTACGGTCAACAATTCTAAATCCTTTATAATGCATGTTGGCCGTCAACCTAAAAAGAAGTTCAATTTTAAACTGAATGATGTCCCGATACCCATCACCCAGACATTTTCTTACTTGGGTGTCCTATTTGATACTAAGATGTGTTGGGCCCCACACTTGGCCAAGAAAAAGGGGGAAATGTCCAGGGTAAATGCCTCCATCTTTAATTTTGCCTCTAAGTTGGGGAAAAAGCCAAATGTGGCTATGATGAAACTATATAACGCTAAATCCATAGCCACAGCAGTATATGGAAGTGAGATATGGGGCTACACAAACTGTGAACAACTACAAATAGTTGAAAATAAATTTTTAAAACGTCTGTTGTGTGTCCCTGGGAGCACACCAAATCTAGATGCTCATGAAGAACTTGGCTGTTTGCATTTATCGGACATTGTTGGACTGAAACCACTGTTGTGCTGGGTAAAACTATGGTTAAGTGATGCAATCCCTCTAACCCACCTGATAGTGGAGTATCTCGTGTCTCTTGATCATGCAATGTGTGTACCCTGGCTTAAATATTTGAAGTCCCAATTTTTGAAGCTTGGCCGCCTGAACCTGTTTGATAACCCGAGGGATATAGTTAAGGGTGATGTTGCTGCAATTAAGAGTGCTTTTTTCCTGAACCGTAATGCTTTAAGAGATGAAGTTGAGCTTTTGAAACCCAATGTCAGAAAGTATATCATGTTGAGAACTTGTGATTCAATGGAAATGTATCTGACATGCTCCTTCACCACCCATGAGAAATTTTTGCTGACTCGCTTCAGGTTTAACATCTTTCATCAGCTTTTAATTAGACCCAAGTCGGATGTTTTTAAGAAACCAGCAGCTCCCTGTGGCTGCGACGGGAAGTCTCCACAGGATATGCTGCATTTTATATTTTTATGTACATTTTATGAATATCCCCGTAAGCGGTATCTGGTTACTCTTTTAAAGAAATTAAATTTTAATCAAATCAGACCCGCCCTTATGTATTTACAGCTGCTGTACTCTGACAGTGTCCTCCAGGTGTTAGAATTTTTAAAATTGACTATGAGACTAAGGATTTGTTTGGATGAGTAATTGTGCATTAACTGCAGCTCAATGCACTACTGCACTTTCTTCTGTATATGGACCCTATTGCACTTTTTATTGTTCTGACTCTGTCTATGCACTCTTTTTTAAGATACATTTGAGTTGTATGTAATTTAGATTGACTTTGTGATAATTGTGATGTTTTATTATGAACTGTTTTATGTGTGTACTTTTATGGATTGCAATATATCCGAAATAAAGTCAATTTGATTTGATTTGATTTGAGGTAATTTTGATCTCGCCTCAATAGGTTTTGGGCCATTCCCTGCCGCTGGTACCAGGACCACCCACAAAAGTGAGATACCATTTCTATTGGAATACTTGGAGAAATGCTGGGGGTTGGAAATGTGTTACTTTCTGCACCGTGAAAATTTGGGCACAATAATGCAAGGAAAATTTGACAGTCACATTTTGAGGTTTGTAGGGCATTGTGGGTAAGATAACTTGTTGGGATCCACAAGAGAGACATCACCATGTACTCCCATGGGTGTTCAGTTTCCCACAATATCTACAGTTAGTAGTCTTTTTTAGATGAAATGTACACCTTGGCAGAGAGACAAAGACAAAGATTACTGCACAGCCATCAATTCCTTATGCACATACTAGTTGGATTTTGCACGAGGGTGAATGATGGTTCAGTATATAAAATTTTATTAACAAGAGATTTCACTAAAAATGAAATACACTGTCAATAATTGAAAGGACAAAAAACGGATCCAGTGACTCGCAGCTCGTGAGCTGTAAAGCCATGACAAGGCACCAACCGCTTTACAGGCCATTCACACACCTTTCATACATGATTCACACAAGAACATTCACGAAAACCAGGCATGAAACCAACACATTCCAACATTCACAAAAAAGGGACAAGGTACACCCTGTTTGAGAAAAACAGAAAAGACAAATAATTCTGCAAAACCACCTATTCCTCAAGCACACATGCATATTGGTTGGATTTGGCACAAGGGAGAGTGTTGGTTCAGTATATAGGTATTAATCAGATACTTCACAAAAATGAAATGCACTGTTAATAATTGAAAGGATGAAAAACTGAACCATTGACTCACAGCTCATGAATGTGACACATACAACATCATTCACACCCTCAGCCACGGGCCCAGCACATTAAAACAATCACACCAGGAGACAGCGCCATTCAAAGGCCCATCACTTTCACACGCCCACATTTCTGACACAGCAACCACACCAGCACACAGATTGCGTGTAGTGGCGTTTATCTAGCAGTGTGTGTAGTGACCAGCAGCAAGTCACTACTGACAGACGGCCAGCCAAGCACCCGCCGAGGCACAGAGAAAAGTGAGGTTTGAGGTGGCAGAGGGAGTAATGATTAGGCTAATTTGTATGAATCTTCTAATCACCCAGGCACTATCCGTCTACTCATGCAATCATCCAGGCACTACCAATGTACTCATGCAATGAAGGAGACTCTACCTATACACACATTCAATCAATCATATATTACCTCTGCACACATGCAATCACCCAGGCAGTAGTCTTGTATTCAACCATTCACTAAGCCACTACCTAGGCACTTATCTATTCTGTCAAGCAATACTGAAGCTGTCATTGAATGATAAAGGCACTACAGTTGCACTGAACCATTCACTCAGGCACTACCCATGCAGTCATCCATTCAATGAAGCACTATTCATGCACTCATCCAGTGGCAAAAACATTAGCCTTGCACTCATAGTTTCACTCAGGTACTTCCTATGTACTCGTACAATCACCCAGCCAGTACCTTTACACTCGTGCAATCATGCAGGCATTACCCATGTACTCATGGGATCAGTAAGGCACTAGTTTTGCACTCAATTGTTCACTCACGTGCTACGTATGCGGTTATCTATTCCCTCAGTCACTAATGTGGCACTCATCCAATGACCCAGACATTAATGTTAAAGTCATCATTTTACTCAGGCACTACCCATGCACTGATCTAAGCATTCAGACGATATCCTTACAGTTATGAAGTTACTCAGGCACAACGTAAGCATTCATGCAATCACACAGGTACTACCCCTGGACTTATGCTATCACATAGGCAGTACATATGGACTCATGTAATGAGTCAGGTACTACTCTTGCACTCAGCCATTCACTCAGGCAGTAGCTATGCTGTCATCCAGTCACTCATGAACTACCCATGCAGTCATGCAATGAAAGAGGCAGTATCTATACACACATCACATTAATGAGGCATTACCTGCACAATCATGCAATTACCTAGCCACTACTCTTGCAATCAAGCATTCACTCAGGTACTACTCAGAAACTACTCCCTTCACTCATGCAGTATGTATGTACTCATCCTATGATGCATCGTTCCATTCAGGCAGCACTCACACAGTCATTGAATCACAGAGGCAATACTGCTGCACTCATACAATCACAGAGGCAGTACACAGGCACTCAAGAAATCAAGGACGCACTACCTATACACACATTAAATTAATAAGACATTACCTACACAATCGTGCAATGAATCAGGCAGTACTCTTGCACTCATCTATTCACTCAGGCACCACCCATGCACTCATGTATTCTGTGAAGCACTACCTATGCAGTCATCCAATGATGCAGGCAGTACAGTTGAATGTATCCATTCACTCAGGCACTACCCATGCAGTCTTCTAAGCAACAAGACATTACTCTTGTAGTCATTCACTTACTGAGGCACAATCCATGTCTTTTCATACATGTTATGCATGTGAAGATCGTAGACCTATAAAACACAGGTATACATGGATTTTTATGCTTATTTTATGTATGATGCCACTAACAAAAGACACTGACACATGTATGCATGTTTTCAGGAATATGATGACGCTTACAACAGAGACATGCAAAGGGTTCATGCTTTATATTTAGTTAGGCCCAACACTCTTAGTAGTTGCCGAATAGTAAAGGTGCTAGACAAAAGTGAGGTTTAAGACATGCAGGCAGAGGGATTAGTGAATAGTCTACTTTGTTGAATTATTAGCGACATCCTACATGAAAGAAAGATACAAATACATGTATACATGTGTTATATAGATATATCATCTTTAGATGCATAAAGTGTGAAACTAGATGTAAAACTAGAGATATAACTCAGTCGCAAGACCATGCAATCTTTTTACCTAGAGAGACTGCACTTTCCATTTCAATAACACACCAAAATTTCTACAGTGTACTTCAAGTGTACCTTTACTCAGACTAGTACAAACTAACATAATTACTAATCCCTCTGCCAGCATGTTTAAAACCCCAGTTTTGTCTTGTAGCTGCACTATTCAGCGTCTACTTAGAATGTTTGGCCTAGCCAAATATTAAGCATCCTTCTTGTGTGTTTCTGGAGCTCTGCTGCTTGCTTTTGTACTTTTCTTCTTTGTTTCTGCTTCTTTTTGCAAGCCTTTTTCCCTTTTTTGCGGCTCTTTTGTCCCGTTCTACACCTCTCTTCCGTGTTTCTCGACTTCTGTTCCATCTTTTCTGCACCTCACTTTTCTTTCTGCAGGTCACTTAATAGTTTATGCACTTGCCTAGCCACTTTAACCAAGTTTGGTGCTTCTTTCTGCACTTGTTTTGCCTCTATCTGCACCTCTGTTGCTTCTTTTGTCTGTCATCTTGCCTCTTTTTGCAACCATGTTGTATATTTCTGCCCAAGTTTTCTCTCTTTCAGCACCTTTGTTGTGTCTTTGAGCAGCTTTGTTAGTCTGTTTCTGCACCTTTCTTGCTTCTTTTTGCACCCCGTTTGACTTTTTCTATACCTGTGTTCCCTGTTTTGCAGTTGTGTTGCCTCTTTCTGCATCTTTCTTGTATCTTTGTGCGCTTCTGTTGGATGTTTGTACACCTCTGTTGTTTCTTTGTTCACCACTAGTGTCTCTTTGTGCAGTTCTGTTGCGTCTTTCTGAATTTTTCAAATTTTTTAGTAGCTGTGTTTTTCTTTGTGTATTTCTTTTAGGTGTTTCTAAACTTTTTTTTCTGTCCCTTTTTTCTGCCTGAGTACGATTTGTCTTCTTTCTGCAGTACACTTTTGTTTTTTTTATTGGCAATAAACAGAATAGCAATGTAATTGTAATTAATTGCCTACTAGTTGATATCAGTATTCATATGTAATTACTTTAAAATAGTTAATTCATGTAACAAATTATTGAAACTGTTCTTTGTTGTTTAAAAAATTATTTTGCTTGGATCAAAAATTCAAGATGGCAAGAAAACATGAAAAGAGAAGACAACAACAAAAACAGACCACATTAAAGAAAAATAGAAAGACTGTGCTATAAAAAGATGAAAATATTACTAAGGATAAAGTTTGTTCTGAAACAATTGCAGAGAAATTAAAGATAGACAATAGCAATGAAAGGAAAAAGAAGAGTTTTACAACAAAAGCTGAAGGAGAGCGACATTTCTAAAAGTGGAAAAACATTAATTGTTGGAAAAACAACATGTTAGAAGAAGAGAAAAACTATTTAAACAGATTTGCGTTCAAATCTTTCGAAGTGGAATAATTGCATTTTTTTTTTAAAGATTGTAAAAAGTATAAAAGAAGGTCAGCAGCCTATAGGAAGCAACAGATTGAAAGTGGAGTAGATACTGTGTTTGATTTGGAACAAAAATTATTTATTTTAATATTAAAGAGAATGAGAACATTGGATAAAATACTTACATTTATGAAAAGCAAAAGAAAAAGACTTCTTAATAGAAGTAACTTTTGTAAAAATGTCACCGGTGAATAGAAGCACACGTCTACTAGTAAGCCATTCTTTAATGAAGAAAGCTACATTCAACAGAACACATTAGTGTTTTCAGTTGATACTAGTGGTCGATGCTTTGAGATGAAAGATGGTTGTCCCATTCCAAAAGAAGAAATGATTGTTAGTAGTGTGGAAAAAGTAATAGCAGAAGAAGTGCAAGGGAAGAGTAGGCTAGCTCCTGTACATAAGTGGGATTGTAGCAGTATTTGCAGTATTTGACAGGAATCTATTGACCTATTGCAAACCTTTTTATGAGATTATGCAAAACAAGTGTTAGACAGAAGATTAGGATGTTACAAGAACCAGATCCATGTAAAGTAAGAAAATATACTAAGTTGAACGGACATTCTCTGCCTTGTCTTTCAAGAAAAGTGTGTAAAAGTATTTTTCATCACTTAAGAGTGTTAGCAGTACACCACTCAGGAATGCGGAAGTTGGTAAGTGAAATGAACACAGCTCTTTTACACGGTTCTTTATCAGATGTACAAATAGTTTGTGATGATAGATAGTTTCATTTTTTGGGTTCACAACAAGAGTATGTGGAAAGTGAGAGCTTAATATTTGTAGATGTTGAAGAACATGGGAAAATCTACAAGATTTCACGGAGTCAGTTTTACGACGCTGCTGCGTCAAATCCTTACACCTGCTTGAAGCAGGTGTAAGGAGTGAGGCCCCATGTTGAGTATGGGCGGCCCCTGTGCATTGCAGGAGTTGCGTCGACTCCAGCAATGCGCCGCCCGTGCGCCTCAAGATGTGTCACGCATCTGCCCCTCCTTGCACTATGGTGGGCCGCATCTGTGGTAGCACAAAGGGGGGGATTACGTGACGCATCTGTTCTGGCGCATCCCTGCTGATTTGCAGAGATGCGCCAGAAGACGTAAATATGCCCCTAAGAGTTGGTAGCTATTCCTCAGGAACTGGCAGATTTAAATGCATGTGAGTCGATTCTTATTCAAGCTGTACACCAATTTCAAGCCATAATTTGCATGGAGCCTAAAACAGGTAAGCTGCCACCAACTTATTCAGAGGTCTGAAAGGAAGAGTTTGTCCTTAACTTTAGAGTGTAAGAAAAATATTGAAACTGTTGGTGAAGACAGACAGGAATAGGAGCCAGTAGTTATTCTAGTAAATGGCATCCCAACAAAGAGTCAAAAAATATAGCAAGAGTTTGTAGATGTTAATAAACTTCAAAAGGCTACATTATATCTTGTAAAGAACACTATTTATTATAAAACTGTAAATGTTGATGAACAGGTAATATGTTTAGAGGAGGAATCAGAAATTTCAAGCGGCTAAATAGAAAAAGTGGAGAAGTCCAGGAGTGAAGAGATTTATGAACATTACACGATACATCCTCTACATTCAAAAGAAGTGATAGGAAACAGCATTGAATTATATCAAATGAAAAAAACAAAGGGAACTCCAATAAGTGTATGGTAAAAAAGCTTACAAGCTCGTTGTTTTCCACAGCTGTTTGCCATTGGATAAGATGGACAATTTGATGAACGGCTTGTATGGATTCCAGCTTTAGAATACCGCTCGAAACGATTGTCCTCTAAAGATCCAAGATTTCGACAGTGCATTCCATATACATTTCATCTTCTGTTTGAAAGTGATTTGTCTGCTCTTTCATATGCGGTGAACCACATATTAAAAACAGGAGTTCATCTTCAACATGTTTCTGTAACAGAATTCATGGACAAAGTTCAACAAAGATATGAAAATTTTAAATCACAGGTAATTAATTTGGTGGCATTTTAACGTGGTACAAATTAATATTGGTTTTGTCGTCACAGTGAACTTAAATGAATGTTAAGAAACTTAGGTACATTAACATGGTTTATGGTTTATAACACCTGGCTGTGCTGAATATGCGTTGGAAGATTTACTTGAATTTCTACGAGAAGCAAATTTAAATATAAAAAATATTGAAATGAAGACACCTGGAGAACTGTGTGCTTTGGATCCTGTAAATGTGTGTAGGTACTTTAACAATAGGTTTCAAACTATGATGTCATGTATCTGTAATAAAAATAATTGTCCTCTTGGATAAGTTTACCAATTTTTTGGGCGAAACGAGTACCAAGCCTGATGTGTTCCTCAAATACACATTTAGGGGCCGATTATGATCGCGGACGGACTTGAGTCCGTCCGCGATCATCGAGGATGAGGGAACGTCCGCATGGGCTGCGGCGTTCCCTCCTGTGCTATTAGGATGTGACCGCCACCCTGGCGGTCACATCCTCTATTTTTAACATTGCGGCATGTGCGGCTTCAAGCTGCACCCGCAGCAATGTTAAAAATGCACACATTGCATTTGTATGTAGAAAGTGGCAGGCACCGCGCGGTGCCTGCCGCTTTCTGTATACAAATGCAGAGGGGTACCATAGGTACCCCCCATGTGCACCCCCCACCCCCCCTTCACCTAGGGGGCCCGCAATGGGCCCCTGCAGTGAAGATCCGTATGCTTTTCAATGGCGGTAAACCCGCCGCGGAAAAGCATATCTTGGCAGCAATCCTAATATGGCGGACGGTGTCTGAGAGACACCGCCACCCTATTAGAGCTTTTCCGCCGCAGTTGTAAGCCAACCGCGGCGGAAAAGCGGCGGACGGAAACCAGGACCCACCAGCCATCCTAATGTGGCGGTGGGTCTTTGGTGGGTCCGCTGCGGCTCTTTCCGCATCCTCCGGCCGGGGGTGGCTTCCGCCGGCCCGGAGGATGCAGAAATGCAGAAAAGAGTTTGAGACAACAAGTTGTACATTTTCAAAGTCACTGCTGTGGAAAGTATTGTCGATGAAAATACAAGTCCAAAGGGAAATTTCATACAAAGTGTCATTTTGGATTTCCACTTCCAATAATTTCTAAAGGAAGACTACTTTTTTTGTCAGCAGAGAGGCATAAAATAACTCTGAAATCTCCCAAGAATACATACAACTTAAAAAGAAGTGAACAGTCAAAATATATCAATGACTACAATCCAGTTATTTTGAAAATATGGAAAGCAAACATGATTATTCAATATGTTGCAGATAATTCACTTGCTGTTGCTTGCTATGTTACATCATAATAACCAAATCAGAAAACACAGAGATGAAAGAAATGTGGGAAGAAATTTCACAAGAGAAGAGTCTTAGCAAATTATTTTACAGCTTTAGCTTGAAAATGCTTTTCCACCAAGAGTTTGGATCCTATGAATGTTCGGATCGCTTGTGCTGTTCCAGTTTATATTCAAAGTCAAGAGGAATTATTTGGGTAAGTTTAGGTCTGGTCTGCACACGAAATAGAGTATGGAAAACATTAGAAGAAATTGAATACTTAGCACTGAATGAAAGGTTGAAAGAACAGAAATTCTAAAAACGAATATGTTAGATACATACTATCCTAAAAGGAGTGCACATCTCAAACGCTATGTCTGTATGAAACACTTCAACATTACAGCTTTAAAATAAATGTTACAAAAAATATAAAACAAGGAAAATATGCAGTAATTGGATGTGACGGATGTTTAGTAAAACATACCAAAGGATCTCATTAACCACAGAAAACTCAGTTGCAGAACTCCAGATAAGAGAGAACTATTCTATTTAGCACTTCTGCAACTATTCAAGCCATGGCGTAATGAAACAAAATTACTTGGAGATTTCAACTGCTACGAAGATTCTTTTAATGCATGTAAAGATAGCATTGAACGCACAATTTCTGCTACATATCTACAAATGTTAAATGATAAGATTGAACAAAAAAATACTATTACAGTTGAAATAGCTAAAGACAGTTCTCAAGATAGTCAAAGTTCTGGTCCACTGAGTCAAGATCCACTGGGGCAACCATTTATCACAACTGAAGCAGCAATAGTCATAAATGAGGTAGAAACTGCAATGCAACAAGCAGAACAGTGTAATAGTACATTGGAAAACTTAGAAGAACAATAGAATATTGACTAAAAAGAAATATATGTATAAATGACAGAAGAGATACAACATGGTTTGCTACATGAAAAAAAAGAGTGGCAGTGTTAATTATTTAAACCTATTCTTATGGACATCTGTACCCAAGCTGGAACAGGTAAACGTTTTTTAATTCAAGTTTTGAACAGTTACATATAGAAAACTGCAGATTCACATTTATCTTGTGTTGTAACAGCTACAACTGGATTAGCAGCACACAATATGAAAGGGATTACTTTACATGGATTACTTATGCTACCACTGGAACATGATAATATATTGGAATAACAGAAGCTGTCTGGAGAAGCTTGTTATTCAGTGCCAAGAGTACTGAAGAAAATGAAACTTTTAATCATTGATGAGGTGAGCATGGTCTCAAATTTAATGCTTGCCTTTGTGCAAGTGAGAATACAACAGATTTTAAAACAGAATACAATGTGCAGTTTGGAGGAAAACATGTAATTGCATTTGGAGATCTACTACAACTAACTCCTGTAAAAGGACAACCAGTTTTTAAAACAAATCTGTATGAAGACACTCGAAAAACTTTGGGAAGTATTGGAAATGTGAACATTTGGATACATTTTGAATATAAAGAACTTATAAAGGATATGCAACAAGCATGTGATCAAGATTATGGAAATATTCTTAAAGATATAAGAATTGTTGTCTTGCCAAAACATGGTAAACAAGGTTTGGAAAGTCGGCTACTAAGGAACTTGTTAACAACTGAAGAAACAGCAGCTGGCGTAATGTAGAGGAAGATTGGGGAAAAGAAGTCGTCTATAGTTTGCCTTAATGCCTACACTGCAAGAGTGATCTACATTCAATGAAGAGCTTTTAAAACTGGAAAAACAAGAAATAGTTGACTAAATTGCACTCTCAAAGTCAGTATTTAAAACTGCAGGCTTAGAAAACACTTTACATGTATGTATAAACTATCATGTCATTTTACGGCATAATTTGAATGTAGAAGATGGTTTAGTAAATAGAGCAATGGGAAAAGTTGTTGATTTAGTAAAATATGAGAACAGAGAAGGAATAGATTTTTGGAAAGTAAACTTTGATCAGATTAAAGAGGTAAGACATATTGGGCATTGTGTTGTACGTTTTTTGCTTGTAAAAGACTTGTATGTTCGCAGAAAACAATTTCCTCTGTCTTTAGCATATGCAGTAACTATTCATAAATCTCAAGGTTTATGTAAAAACACTGCTTTGGTAAATATTGGAAGTACATTGTTTAAAGAGGGAACGGCATACATTGCATTATCTCGAGTAAGAACATTGTATGGTTTGTATTTGATTGATTTTGATGTTAAAAAGGTTAGTGCTGATGTACATTGTGTAAGAGACTATAATCGTTTAAGAAGACTTTATACACTGGATTTACATGAATACCCCATATATGAGAAACGTGTAGTGTGTCCAAAACCAAAATATGTCAAAGATTCAAGTGAGGTTGAAAAAAATTGGAGAGACAGTTGAAGGTATAAAGAAACAGAACATGGAAACTGTTGATAACATTGAAGGATACAGTGGGAAAATAGTTCAGGTATCAACTGTTACGTTAATGTGATTCTGAATGTTTTTATCTGCAAGATCTTCATCAGAAAATCTTGGAAAATCATGAAAAAAGATTTTGTTCTGTACTACAAAATGTATTTCAACAGTTGGTAACTGATAGAAGTAAAATCCATACTGCTTCTGGCATTCGACATCTTTTGGATATATGTACCGGTTCATTGACATTTACTCGGAATATACAACAAGATGCACAAGAATTTCTAATGCTTATGCTCGGAGTATTAGAAGATGAAGGAATGCAGATTGAAAATGTATTTGGCCTAAGTTACAGATGGCATCATGAATGTGAACAGTGTTCATTTACTTCAAGCACTGAAATAGACAGAAACCGATTCATATACTTAACAGTACCAGACTGCAAATCAGTACTTTTTAACAAATTGGTAAAAACAGCCAATCATGATATGAAATATTCGCATTGTAAATCAGAGATGTTGTCTATATTACATATAGAAAGATATGGAACATATCTAATTTTAATGTGACAACGTTGTAAAGCAAATGGAAGAAAACTAGAAAGCAAAATTAAATGTTTTGTTGCAAGTCAAATATCTTTTTGTGGAAGAACATTTACAATAGTGGCTATTATTTTCCATGCTGGACCTACTACTACATCTGGACACTATACTGTGTATTTAAAGTGTAATAAAGGATATGCACATTGCAATGAAGCCCACTTGGAATTTAAACCTAGATTGCCTTACGAATTGCCAAATTCATATTTGATATTTTTGAAGCCAACATTTTGAATACATCATTCGGCCTATTGCGAAGATGTGAACAGAAAGTAGACACCACGGCAAATAATTACTAATTCTAATTTGTGTTTGGATTATTATTTGTGGTAATTGGTATTGTATTTGGGACATTGCATTGTAAAGCAAATAGTTTATATATTTGTTGTGTATATTATACCATATTTAAGTGAGAGTGTACATTTCGGAAAGTGTCCTTCAGATGAATAATTGATGTAATGTACAAGAAGGATGTAATAAATAAATGGTAGTTAGGAAAACACATAGCTACACATATTGAAAATAATGCTCTATTCTGATTTGATTTTTTATACAATCTAGTGGATTGTTTTGTTTTCCCACTGTTCCATGATGATACTGCATTGGAATCACTGTGTATGGTGAAGTTAAGTGGAATCTGAGAACAGCAAAAAAGGGAAAACGAAAATGTTATGTAATTCTAAAATGATGCTGTTCTCTTAAAAATATAATAGTATAATTTGTATAATACATTACATAACAGTTTGTCTTCTTCTTTATAGTAGGTTGTGGTTAACTTTGAAAAGAGTTTTAATCCTGTTTAGGACAATACTACTCTAAAATTGTTCAACAGAGTCATGTTTCTAAATCACTTAAAAAGGTAAGAATACATAGGATAATATGTATGATAATGTGAAACAATATTTGAAGTTCATGTATATGTTATTTATTTATATTAAAAAGAAATATTGACCCTTTATACTATTTGAAAACGTTGATCCTGTTGCTGAGTTCACCAGCAAATTAGTCATTCTTTTACACAAACACTATCTATGCACTGATGTAATCTCTATAGCAGAACTTTAGCATTAATAGCATAACTCAGGTATTATCCTTGGATTTTTCCTTTCACACAGGCACATCCTATGCACTCATGGTATCACCCAGACACTACGCCTGTACTTATGCAATCACCAACAGACTACCCATGTACTCATACAATCATCCAGGCAGTACTCATTCACTAATCCATTCACTCAGGTACTACCCATGCACTCATCTAATCTGTCAAGCACTAACTATGCACTTACCTAATGACTAAGACATTACCCGTGTACTCATACTGTCAGTCAAATAGTTTCCTTGCAGACATACAGTGACCCAGGCACTACTCCTGGAGTCATGGAATCACGCAGACAGTACGCATGCACTGATGCAATCACTAAGGCACTAGTGTTGCACTCAACTACTTACTGAGGCACTACCCATGGAGTAATTCATTCAGTCAGGCTGTTGCAGGGATTCTGCCTAAGATCACAACTATGTGTACGATTATGGGACCGTTTTAGGTAGGGACTGAGTCATCCTACTATCTGAGTGCCTATAAGCTCTGGGCCAACTGGCTATATTGTCTCATGTGCTGTTCGAATCCTTTACAGAAAACAAGTGATTAGATAACACAGAACACAACACTCCCACATCTCTCAGGAATTGCAGTAACAAGACACACCCTTTCACTGTCACTCTTGTTCTGGTACGATCTGACAGAGACATGAAAGATTATAAAATATTTATTTTAAGTAACTTGGCATTGCGTGTAGTATATGTGCCACAACAAGAACAAAAATGTATGCTAGAAATATAATATTATATTGGTCTGTTGATATGTCATAATTGGAGATGTCACCATAAAAAGACTATACTGCCTAAGCTCCCTCTCATTGCTAAGAATAAGTATTATTATATAATAGAAGGTCTCTGGGCTTTGTTTGCAGACCATATAACTTTGAATATAGATGGCAAATCTAAATTATAGGTGCTGTTTAGCTGTTGTCCCTGGAAACGTTTCTCTCCAAGTGTGTGTGCCATGTATTTGTGTATCCCAATTGTATCACAGTATGGGTGTTCAACAACAACTACATTGGTATGTTTTATACAGGTGGTAGGGCCAGTCCAAAGCAGAAAAACAAGGGAAATTGTTTATTGACTTTGACCACAATGTTGAATTTAAAGTTCTGAGTGATGCTGAGAAGAAACAAAGCAGACTGTTCTCATCTGAAAAGTACGAACAAGGTATTTTGCATAAATAAAGCCTTGTGTTATCGTGCGCAAAAGCTGGATAATGGCAGCAGGGCTTATGTTGAGTTAGTGAAGTCTATAATGTACTGAAAGGCCAGGTCTCACCCTTCCGTTCGCCAGTTCTGTAGCAGTCAGGCAAAGAGAATGCAAAGATAAACAGAGCCAAACGAATCTGTAAAGGTGAATTCGAAGAAAAAGTCAATATCTGAAAGTTCACAAGGAACGAAAAAGGAAATGAGCAAAAGGAAAAAAAATAGTGTGTTTTGAGGTGTAGAAATAACAGGTAATAAAATCGGGCTCCCTTGCGCACTTATGGAGAGTCATCGAAATGAAAGAATTCACAAGCACCACGGAATGCAATCAGCCCAAACAGGTCATCCACACCTTTCCAAGCAAAGAGGGTCTCCATCCAATTGAGTAAGCCAAAAACAGATATGGTCATTGTAATCTTGTGCAACCAGGAGCATGTCAGGGCATCGTGCGTGATATTCGATGATACTGTGCTGCAAGAGGCGCTGTGCATGAGCGCATGTATTCCATCTCCCCTTCTTGCATTATTAAACGCATCCATCAAGCATGTTTCTCCAGAACAGTCCTGGTCATGAGTCAGCGATGGACTCACCAACAGCTCATAATCCAGGTCAGCGGGTGAAGTAGTGGAGAGCAGACATTCAGGTCACTTTAAAAGGGGCACTGGAAACTGTAGAACACAAGTTGCACGCAGGTGAAATAGATGCACAGGAAGTTCAGCCTATAGCTGATGCCAAGAGTTGCCTATGGCAAGCATCCAAAAAGTTGCAGCATCCATTCACAGTACAGCCACAATTGGCCTGGATGGGGCTCAACCATTGGACAGGCAGCCATTTCGTACTAGGATCAGAAGAACAAGCAGCACGCAAACCAGCAACTCACCACAGAATAGCCGCCAAAGACTCTGGGAAAATTAGAATGAATAAAATCCGGTATTGCTCCAAAAATAGTCTGAAAAGGGATAACAAGGCCAGAGTCGACCAGTTTAAAAAAAATTAGTTGGCCTTCGGTTTCAGACGCATTAAATATTTGGTTATTAATTCTGCATAATGTAGTGGAAGATTGGTATTGAGCAGTGCCTCATTGTCACTTGGTGTTTTAGTCACCTGCTATTTGAAGGTCTCATGAGCTGATGTGAGAGGCACTTCTTGTTGAAAACATAGCGATTTGAGTCAGCATACATTATTAAAATCTGTTTTCAAAGTGGGAATGGAAGGCCATAGGGGGGAGGACAAAAGACATCGGTGCTAGATGTAACACGTTGTAAAAGAGTTTCTATATGCAGGACGTGTGCTCGTAAGCCCCAGCAATTGTGGTTATTTGGGATATGATAACTGTTGTTTGTAAGCTCAATGAGCGTGAGAATAACAGTAGGCACTGGAGTTTGTTTAAAAAATATACAAATTACTGTCCGAAACATTAAAATGTCCATGTACTTTAAAGGATGTTGTATGGAAGAATCACAGAGATTCCCTGTTAGGAAAAGGTATTTATCTTCATGCTCACAGCAAAATGCAAAATCAACAAATAAAATACATAAATAAGAGTAGTTCCAAGGAACTTAAACATAGCAATGTTGTAATGTTTCATGCGATGAAGGATACACACATCCAATCAATCAGACATTAGCTACGCAATCATGCAAACAGCCAGGTAGTACTCTTGCACTCATTTTATTCACTCAGGTAGTATCCATGCATTCAACGATTCCCTCAGATACTAGCAATGCACTCATACAATAACCCAGGAATCACTCTTGAAGTCATCCTTTTACTGAGGCAGTACCCATGCACTACTCCAAGCAGCTAGATATTAGTCTTGCACTCATACATTCACTTAGGCACTACCCATGCACTCATAGAATCTGGGAGGCACTACTTATACACACATTCAATCAATCATGCATTACCTATGCATTGATGCAATCAGCCTGGCACTACTCTTGCACTCAACCATCCACTAAGGCGGTATGTATTCACTCATGAATTTCCTGAAGCACAATCTATGCATTATACCATTGTGTCCATAAAAATCGGTTTAAAATATTTTAAAACAAAAGAATAACGAATTAAATATTATTTTTAGGTCCTTAGTAATAAAGCTCTACGTCAAAAAATATATTAATTCATTATAAATATGTGTTTTGGACTGATATTTCTATATAACTGATCCGCAACTCCATAGTGTAAGTTTGTGTAGGGTCTGGACTTTTATTTTAGTGGCATAGCTAGGGGCGGGGGGAAATGCTCTGCAGCATCCCCCTAATAACTCCCTTCCTCAACTTTTATACTATTAAACGTGATTATACAAAGTTTAATTTATCATAAAATAGTTAAAAAAATAACTTTTGTAATATATCACACTGTACAAAACTGCAAACAAGAAAACAATTTTAATTCAAAGAAATAATAATATAAATGTTCGCTCAGCTGTGATATATATTTTTTTAAACTGTTTATAAACATTCAAAAGTTTTTTAAAAATATTTTAAAAATGATAGACGAGAATGAAAAAAAAATAATAAACATCCTTTAATAATTTGTGGGGGGAAATAAACAGTAGAAAATCATAAATAAAACCATAGGTTTCAGCGACGTTACACTTAGGAATTTGCAGTTAATAAACCTTAGAAATCCACTGAACAAACATAGATAGCAGGGATGTTATAGTTAGGAATTAGCATTTTCAAAACCTAGGTATTCAGTGAAAAAAACACAGGTTTCAGGGAAGTTATAGTTAGTTTGATATTTCACTCGTACAAAACCAGAGAAATTCAGCCGTTATAGTTAGCTGAGTAACACACCCGCAATGCACTGCTGATGACGTCACATATTACATCACTCATGACAAGGTCAGTGACATCACTGATGAAATCACAGATGACATCTCAAATGAAATCACTGATGACATTACTGATGACATCATCCACTTAATATCTGCTGCACCTCTTCCCACCATACCAAAACTTTTCATAAACTCACTCTAAAAGATAGAGTAGAATTCTCGAAACCATAGACACACCAATACCAGTTAGTACATACCCATTCACTGATTCATATGTGTACACCCTTCCACTCACTCACCCATATAGTCACTCATTCCCAACGTTACTCATCTATTCGGCCACTGATATATGCAATCATATACCCATACAGACACACACTGCCACTCACCCATAGAGTTACTCACACACCTAGTCAGTCACACAAAGAATCAATCACATTGCCATTTACTCACCTATACAGTTATACACACACACCTCACTTATTCATACAGATACTAACACATACTTACGCTCTTATACAATCACTGACACAAATATACGCTTATTCATACAGTCACTCTCAAAATCCTCACTCTCACATATAGTCACTTAAATACTCACACACTTACATAAACTGTCGCTCCCATATGTAGTTACTCACATATATACCGCTGAGATATCCACTCACTCACAAACACAGCCATATGCACACTCACTCACCCATACAGCCCTTTGCACACGCACTCATGAACCTATACACCCAGTGAACCACACACATCCATACAGGGAGTCACACACCCCTCACCCACACTGACACTCAGACACCCATACAGGTACGCAGACAAACAATCATACCATTGGTGAAAACCTTTATGCATTTGCCAAAACCTGACCTGTTAATTGTGCACTGTGGAGGTAATGACTTGGGCACTTTGACTGGTGTAGGTCTGGAAATGCTTTTAAAGGACACCTTTGAGCAATTAATGGCACTTTTTCCTCAGACTGCCTTGGTATATTCAAATATATGCCAAAGACAGAAATGGAGGTGGTCAAACCAATTTTGTCCACAAATTGAGAAGTCGAGGAAGCATGTAAACAAATCTGTTTCAGCTTACATGAGAGACCATGGAATGGGCTCCCTGTACAACAATAACTTGCGTTACTACATGCAAGATATCTACAGAGGAGATGGAGTTCACTTCTCAGATGAGGGCAACAGAATTTTCACTCTGAATTTAAGAATGTGCATTGGTACCTACTTATAAGTACCTAAATGTACCATAAACCCAAAAGCTCTTCTCAGAGCTACCCTACATCTGATCACTCACAATTATTATTTAACTCTAACATTTTTCACTAATTTTCAACAAAATACGCTACCGGGGCCGCTACCCGGTACGCGAACCGGGAGCTAACCTCGCGAAATTTTTTTTAAAAATGTTTTTTTTTCGCACATATAAGCCTCCTCAGCCACCCTCAGAAAACCTAGGGGGTCAAGATAACTCTACCGTGCCCCCTTCTACCCATTCTGAACATTATTTGCCCTCCATCTTGTATCTTAATTCGACCGAAACACAAAATGGTGGACTCCCGGAACGCTTAAGGTTCGCGAACCGGGGCGCTCAACGGTTCGCGTACCGGGTCGCTCCCTGGGAAGCGCACCATCAAAAAAGGTGGGAAAGTAGTTCACACAAAAGCCACTTGAGACAATTCCACCAAATATAGATTAGCTCATACTACATACCAATCCCTACCATTTTCACAAATTTGATTGGAATTCCATTTAGCCATTTAGCCTGTAGACCTCTCTAAATACCGTGAGGTAAATTACTTCACAAAACACATCTGAAGTGTTGGAATTGACAACCAATTAAAATGTTACTTTCATTTTCTACTTTTTTTACCTGACATTTGATTGGTTATGTACCCGAATATATATAAAGGAAGAGAAGGAAACACAGCCATTTTGACTACTACTTCCTGGTGTACATTTCAATAGGATTTTCATTAATAACTTCAACTTCTTTTTAAAGGTAAGTTGTTATTTTTAAAACTGAAGTATATTGTGCACTTTAAGTTAATATGGCAAACTTTTTCTGTTAGTTATATACTATCCCTCTGTAGTACTTATAAATTTAGATACACTTTTTTATATTCCTACTTCCACTCTGATACTATACACTGCCCAAAGATAAATTCACTGTTAAAAACTGCCTATCTAAAATTAATCCCAACAGTGCCCTACCTCTACTAATATATATTTTTTTTATGCAAATTTCAGGGAAAATGGAAAGTGAACAAAAAATTTCATTTGAAATTGTCCTTCCAGAGTCCAACACAGAAATCATTGATCCAAATGAGATTGAATTTATGGATGAAACTTGGGACCAAGAACTACTGCAATGTGTACAAGCAGTAGATAACCTCCTTGCAAATGAGGACATTTTACAACCTCAGAGACTACAATGTATATTCCATGATAATTATGAAATTTCTGACAATGAAATGTTAGAAAGTTTAATAAATTATGAAACACAATAAAAAATGCTTAAAAAAAAAAAAAAAAAAAAAATAATCAACAAAACCAACAATCAATTAACATACAGCATTTGAAAAGTCTATCATTCATTTTTCATTGCAGTACGCTGCCCAGAACGCTTCCCGGTTCGCGGACCGAGCGCTACCCACGCAAAAAAACAAAAAAAAAAAATTATTTTTTTTTGCCCCGCGGGGCCCTTTTAAAGCCTCCACATTAAACCTAAGGGGTCAGGGAGGATCTACTATGCCCCCTTATGGTTATTTCCACCTTTGTTTTGGCCTCCTTTTGTCTCTCAATCCTACCGAGAGACAAGATGGCGGCCGCTCCGGACTGTTTGGAATGTTTACAGACGCCGGATAACCAATCAGCTTCGCTACGCGAAGTTCCGATACGCTTAAGGTCCGCGAACCGGGGCGCTGCCTGGTCCGCGCTTACAGATATATATCTTTTTTTAAACGTTAATTTCTCAAAATCCACTGGAGCACATATATTGAGACCTACAAAAGGCACATCGGGCTACCAGTCTCTACAATTTTGCCAAGTTTCGTGCAAATCCATTCAGCCGTTCGGGCTAAAAGTGCGACAGACCGCCCTATGGAAAACTCAATGTTAAAAACACGTTTTGGGACCCCCCTTTTTTCTCGGCCCCCCCTTGACGAACCCCCCCCAAATTTCCAGGGGCTGCTCAGAAACAAAATGTTCCATTTTCCAGAAAATTTCAGCCAATTCCGTCCACAAACGCCAAAGTTATTAGACATAGAATTTTCAAAAATCCCATAGGGAAAAAATCCTAACTATATATACCTACTGGCGACCGCCAGTAGGTAATATATATATATATATATATATATATATATATATATATATATATATAATATATATATATATATATATATATATATTCACTGAAAAAAACATAGGTTATAGACCATATATAGTTAGGAATTAGCATTTAAAAAACCTTATTTTACTCACACAAAACCATTGAAATTCCATATATAGTTAGTTGCACTAACTATATATCGCGCACCTGCAATCCACTGCTGATCATGTCACATATTACATCATTCATGACATGGTCAGTGACATCACTGATGACATCACTGATGACATCTCAAATGACATCACTGATGACATCACTGATGACAACATCCAGTGACTGTATGTTTCTGTAAAGTTAAAATATGTCTTACATATTGAAGAATGAGTGGATGTATAAGTGTCTGGATGAAGGATTTAGTAGGTGCGTGACTGACTGTATGAGTGAGTGATTAAATGTGTCTCACTGAATGCATGGGTTAGTGACTAAACTGTCTTAATTTGTGCATCATTATGTCTGTTGTTCTGTAAACTGCTGCATGTGTTGATCATTAGCTATACGAGAGGCTATATGTGTTATTAATTGGTTGCCCAAGTATTTCTATGGGAGATTGAGTTTGTGTGGGGGTGGCTGGAAGGTGTGTGACTCTATGCATAGATGTGTGAACAGTTTATTCACTAGGTGTATGAGTTCAAGAGTGCATGTGGAAACAGCTACATGGGCAGTTGACTGTGTGCATGAGTGTATTGATGAGTGAATGGATATCTCAATGCTACATGTCATAGTAAGTACATATGTAAAACACAGTACATGTGAGAGTTGGCATATATAAATAACTGTGCATGAGAGCCACCGAATGAGTGAGTGGTTGTATCGATCATTGTGAACTTGTATCAGGGATTGTATAAGAGAGTAAATATGTGTTAGTATATGTTTCAATAAGTAAGGTGTGTTTAACTGTATAGTTGAAGAAATGGAGATGAGATTGTTTCTTTGCATGACTGACTGGGTGTGTGAGTAACTCCATGGATGAGTGGCAGTGTGTGAGTGTCTGTATACACTGAGTGTATCTAAGGTTATATTAGAGTCTGAAGAGGTTTATCGTATTAGCACAAGAATGATGTCAAATGAGATGTCATCAGTGATGTCATCAGTGATGTCATTTGAGATGTCATCAGTGATGTCATCAGTGATGTCACTGACCATGTCATGAATGATGTAATATGTGACATGATCAGCAGTGGATTGCAGGTGCGCGATATATAGTTAGTGCAACTAACTATATATGGAATTTCAATGGTTTTGTGTGAGTAAAATAAGGTTTTTTAAATGCTAATTCCTAACTATATATGGTCTATAACCTATGGTTTTTTCAGTGAATTTTCAAGGTTTTGTAAATGCTAATTCCTAACTATATATGGTCTATAACCTATGGTTTTTTCAGTGAATTTCAATGGTTTTTTAATAGCAAATATCATAAGCTGTCGAATGTCAAGTACGTGGTAAGTGAAAACATTTTCGTGTTTATGCACACTGATCTGCTTTGAATGGTGCCCCCCCCCCTCATTTCTATTAGGAGTACTCTCTCTTTGCAGATAGTGAAAGGTAGTTAACGCAGGTCTTTGCCCCCATTGTAATCCGTCGTGCCTGCTTCTCTCTCCATTTGATTGATTGTTATCCAAGTATTTACTGTTTTAGAATTAGTTCTCTGTGGTTCATTCTCTATTTACAAACAAACACAGAGTCGCAATACTCTGTTTAGTCTTTGCAGATAACGAAAAATCGTGTAAAAAAAAAAGAAAAGGAATCGAGCAAAATCAGTAGGCCACTAATGGGATCTCTTTTTGACCTCGCTAAAATAGAAACATTAGGAACAACCCCTCATGACAAATACAAAACTAGTGAGATTAACTGAACTCCACACAATGATGGCTGCAAAACAGCTCGGCTCCGCCACCCACCCCGCCCAAAATAACGATAAAGAACGGCTGCCATGATTGGTTGCGGAATGACCACGACGGAGCTACGAAATGGTGCTGCTCTCATGCTAACCCCAGCTTCAGTCTGAAACATCCAGAAACACTGTAGACTACCAATTCGATCAGTTCCGGTAGCGCCCCAATGTAACCCGGTAGAGAAGAACTAGCTCTCCCCTCTTTGACTGATGGTTCTTGTTGCCTGTCCCTTCTGTTGTCATTTAACAGAACTATTTAGCCTGCTGAAAGGGGTTGTGTTCCGACCGCTGGTTGGTGGAGACATTTTGACTATATTCTGTACCTGCGTTGTCGCGTAATGCGTCATATGACGCGCCGCGTTAGCGCATCCGGAAGTCATCCGGGGCGCGCAGCGCGTAACGTAAGCATAACAAGTCATGTGACTTGTTAATAAAACTTTTCATTGGTTCATTTTACTTTTCTTATTGTAATGATGAAAGGCTTGGTCATATGACCTAAAAATTACGCTTTTCATTACTTCCGAACATTATTTTTTCTTAAATATATGTTATAATGTTCCAGGCTAATGTACTTTCCCGGAAATTTTACAACTGTCCTGCAAGTAAAATATATTCTTTTTTCGAGAAAAAGAGCGTTTCTTCGTCCCATGACGGAGCCGTTGAGCAAAAGAGGGTCGACCTGCTGTCTTAGTCGCCGATACGCCTGAATATGAGATTCTTATCGATCACTTTATGTTTGCAGGAATAGAAAACACAACAGCCCTTGACCATTTATCTTTACTGCGTTCCTTCGTATTATACCTTTTACCCTTCATGTAATTGGTCTGCTTTATTTCACTTGCCTTTTAATGATTCTAAAACAGTCACTATTATTAAAAACTTTACCAATGTATATACTACTACCATGTTTTCTTTTAAAAACCTTTATTGTGAAAATTTCATTATACAAATACGAGCCTATAACCACGTGGGCCTGCCACAGAGCAAACTGTAATCGTATATGATGAATAGACATTTACACTGTAGAGGAACGTAACGGGCGGGCCATTAGGTTGCAAGAACTAAGGTGTCTAACAGTTACGGAATCGGTGGACGTACATTTTATAATTAAAATACGACAGGGCCAGTTACAATAAAATTATCTAGATATACATTTGCGGGCAAGTACCATGGGTGACGTTAATTCGAACTTTCAACAGTACAGTAATCAATAACACATCAGAACTTAATATCAATAGGGATGTCGAAATATTCAATCAATTCTCGTCCCCGCCCGCCATGTGCTTCAAAACTGCATACGTATCTCGTGATTTCAAGGTTCTGCAACCAGTACACAACAAGGAGTTACGAGTCCCATTTATTCCGGCGCCATTTTGGGCGAGGACGGGCAGGTCCAGGATATAGTCAAAATGTCTCTACCAACCATCGACTATGATGATGTTCATATGCTGTATTTATTAGAGTAACACTCATCTGTCCACATGAAATTAATTTGCCACAATCTAAACATGTCATTTTAATCTTTCCAAAGTTCTTCTAAATATTTGGGACCGTTTCCCTTGCCTCTGAAGCTCTCAGTGCCACTTCTTTGATGAATGTACTAGCAGGTCAGGGGTTCTCCTCCAAATCTCTCTTTTTTGCAGCACTATAATTAATTGGTGCCCCCTCTCCATATGACGATGCATGGTATAGTTACCACAACTATATTTTTTTTCGGTTCCTCTGGAGAGTTCATCGTGGCAGATGAAGCGTGTAACGTACCGGGCATTTACCTTTTTTTGCATGTACAGGAAAGGAAAAAAAAATCGAGCGTCCGAGTTCTAAGGTGTCCCAGGGCCATTTTGGTGGACCAGGCCCAAATCCAAAGAACAGCCATCTCACAGGCTAATGGGGCGACCCACGCCGAGTTTCAGCATTGTAGGATGACCACACAAGTACAGCAACTTGCTAGACATCACCTCGGTGCCATCCGGATCTCGGCGCCCCACTGCAGATGAAGTGCCTCTCAACTATGAAACCACCACGGTGACATCCGGATCTTGGCGCGTTGTGCTGCCTTCGGCCTATTCGCACATCGGTCCGCTACTGACGCCATCTCACAGGCTAATGGGGCGACCCACGCCGAGTTTCAGCATTGTAGGATGACCACACCAGTACAGCAACTTGCTAGACATCACCTCGGTGCCATCCGGATCTCGGCGCCCCACTGCAGATGAAGTGCCTCTCAACTATGAAACCACCACGGTGACATCCGGATCTTGGCGCGTTGTGCTGCCTTCGGCCTATTCGCACATCGGTCCGCTACTGACGCCATCTCACAGGCTAATGGGGCGACCCACGCCGAGTTTCAGCATTGTAGGATGACCACACCAACTTGCTAGACATCACCTCAGTGCCATCCGAATCTTGGCATCTCAACGCCTAGTGGTATCTTCCATACAAAAAATATTGTTACGCTGCCTTTGGCCCCATACGCACATCAGTCCGCATTTTAGACATCACCTCGGTGCCATCCGGATCTTGGCATCTCAGCGCCTTGTGGTGTCAGTCAGAAAATATTGTTGCGCTGCCTTTGGCCCCATTCGCACATCGGTCCGCTACTGATGCCATCTCACAGGCCAACGGGGCGCCCCACGCCGACTTTCAACATTGTAGGATGGCCACAGAAGTGCGACAACTTACTAGACACCACCTCGGTGCCATCCGGATCTTGGCGCGTTGTGCTGCCTTCGGCCTATTCGCACATCGGTCCGCTACTGACGCAAACTCACAGGCCAACGGGGCGCCCCACGCCGACTTTCAGCATTGTAGGATGGCCACACCAGTGCTGCAACTTGCTGGACACCACCTCGGTGCCATCCGGATCTTGGCGCGTTGTATTGCCTTCGGCCTATTCGCACATCGGTCCGCTACTGACGCCGCCTCACGTGCCAACGTATTTTCTCCGCATTTTATACCCTATGCCGCATAACAGGTCATGTGACTTGTTTATAAAACTTTTCATTGGTTCATTTTACTTTTGGTTTCCGAATGATGGAAGGCTTGATCATATGACCTAAAAACAACACTTTTCATTGGATGAAAACTTTTTTTTTCCCCCAAACGATGAAAGCCCCACCTTTTTTCTGGATGTTTCAGACTAAACTGGCGTCAGCATGAGAGCACCACCATCTCGTAGCTCCGTCGTGGTCATTCCGCGAGCAATCATGGCAGCCGCTCCCCACCAGAAGCCTGCAGGAGTCGGGGCCCCCAAAACTTTTGATGAATTCTCAAGGCGGAGGGGACGCTTTCGAGAATGGGGTCCAAGACCTAGCAGACAAGCGTCCGATTTCCAAGGTGTCCCAGGGCCATTTCAGTGGACCACGCCCAAAAAGGAAAGAGCCTGCCGCCATTTTGAGAGTCCTGTGGCAGCCGCCTATCGCTGCACCGCAAGAGTGGGCGCAACTCAGCTGAATGGCGGATTTTGACACAGTGGACCAAAAGCGGACGGAATGGCAACTGAAACGGTAAAGGGGCGCCCCACTAAAACAGATGAGACTCCACCTGGAGAGGCCCGTTCACGCCGCCTCCCCCGGGGCGCTCCACGCCGTTATTCGGAGCAGCATTGTAGGATACCAAAACCAGTGCGGCAACTTACTGGACATCACCTTGGTGCCATCGTTCTGCTGCCTTGGAACTATTCGCACAACAGTTTGCTACTGATGACCCACCCCCCGCGACGCCCCACGCCGTTATTTGCTGGGTGGCAACTTACTAGACATCACTTTCGTGTCATCTAGATTTCGGCGCGTTCTGCTGCCTTGGAACTATTCGCACAACAGTTTGCTACTGATGACCCACCCCCCGCGACGCCCCACGCCGGAAATCTGGACGTTGTGCTGCGTTGGGACTATTCGCACAGCCGACCGCTACTTCGTTGTTTTTCCCTAAAAATGTTTATATGTTATTACTATTTTTGTTTTCTTGTATATATTTATAAATTATTAAAGTTTTATAATCTTACTACTTTGTCGGAGTGCTATATATTTTTAATGTGACACATAATTGTAAAAACTTTGATGTACAAAGAGTCATCCCTGGAATCTTCCGCTTCACGCTCGGTCCCCTCCCCAATCACAATACAGGATGGTTTTCAGATAATAGCAACGCTTCTGCTGTGACGGATCTCATCGAGTGTGGGCCTTGATCTACTATAACTCCTTTGAAGAGGGGTGATTCTTTACAGCTGTGGCCATAAACTACATCTGCAGGGCTAGCTGATAGCCTAGGACCGGCCTGGACAATCGGACACAGAGGAAAAGGAGTGTCAGAGGGTGCGGTAGTGAATAGGGCGAAAGGGAGGTGTCGGGCGGGCACAGGGTGTGATTCTCAGGGAAGAGCAGCGCAGATGGGGGGAGGTTTATTACCCATGCATAAGACAGAGAGCGGGGGTGACCACTGCCTGGGTGAGATGCTTGCGAGGGTGGGGAGCCATGCTAAGGATCGACAGCGTGCACAGAGTGGGTCTGGTCAAGGCATCTAAAATGGCTGCCGTGCACGACAAAAGTGTGGCATTTGAAAAAAGACAAGATGGCGCACACAATGTTTTTCAACAATTCCTGATTTCCTTCGAATCGAACGTTAACAGACGTTGGGGCATATTACCAAAGTTAAGCGATATTTATCCCTAACGATGCATTGCAAAGATTTTTTTACCGTCAGAAATTATCGCAGATAAACCTTGCTATTATCAAGGTTTATCGCAAATACGATAAAAAACGAGCGCAATGCATTAATATCGCTGAAAACTCCGCGATATTCATGCATTACCGAGCTAATGCTCTTAGCCATGTTATCCACCTCCCATTGGATAACATGGCTAAGAACTGCTCAGGGCAGCTGTTACTTTTTGGAGATATTCGCGCTTATCTCGAATATTTCCAAAAGTTGATAATAGGAGATAGCGATGTTAGCGACTGTTTCCAGTCGCTAACATCTTGGCATGCCCACTTTGCATGTCATTAGTGATAAATATCACTCACATGCAAAGTGGGACCCAAGATGGTCGCTATCTCCTACTAGCCGTCGCTAACTGGTGTTAGCAACAGCTAGGTAATACAGATATAATTTTATCTCCGCGAAGCGGAGCGCTGTTACAGATATATATCTTGTTTTTGAACGTTAATTTCTCAAAATGCACTGAAGCACATATATTGAGACATAGCAAAGGCACATCGGGCTACCAGTCCCTAATATTTTACCAAGTTTCGTGCAAATCCATTCAGCCGTTCGATTATTATTATGATTTTTTTTTTTTGCCCCGCGGGGCCCTTTTAAAACCTCCACATCAAACCTAGGGGGTCAGCGAGGATCTACTATGCCCCCTTATGGTCATTTGCCCCTTCGCTTTGGCCTCCTCTTGTCTCTCGATCCTACCGAGAGACAAGATGGCGGCCGCTACGTACTGTTTGGAATGTTTACAGACACCGGAGAGCCAATCAGCTTCGCTTCGCAAAGCTCCGTAACGCGAAAAGTACGCGAAGCGGTGCGCTGTTACAGATATATATCTTTTTTTGAACGTTAATTTCTCAAAATCCACTGAAGCACATATATTGAGACCTAGCAAAGGCACATCGGGCTACCGGTCCCTACAATTTTGCCAAGTTTCGTGCAAATCCATTCAGCCGTTCGATTATTATTATTATTATTTTTTTTTGCCCCGCGGGGCCCTTTTAAAACCTCCACATCAAACCTAGGGGGTCAGCGAGGATCTACTATGCCCCCTTATAGTTATTTTCCCCTTTGTTTTGACCTCCTCTTGTCTCTCGATCCTACCGAGAGACAAGATGGCGGCCGCTACGGACTGTTTGGAATGTTGACAGACGCCGGAGAACCAATCAGCTTCGCTTCACAAAGCTCCGTTGCGCGAAAAGTCCGCGAACCAGAGCGCTGCCCGGTCCGCTGTTACAGATATATATCTTTTTTTAAACGTTAATTTCTCAAAATCCACTGGAGCACATATATTGAGACCTACAAAAGGCACATCGGGCTACCAGTCCCTACAATTTTGCCAAGTTTCGTGCAAATCCATTCAGCCGTTCGGGCTAAAAGTGAGGCCAACCGCCCTATGGAAAACTCAATGTTAAAAACACGTTTTGGGACCCCCCTTTTTTCTCGGCCCCCACTGGACGAACCCCCCCCACATTTTCAAGGGCTGCTCAGAAACAAAATGTGCCATTTTCCTGAAAATTTCAGCCAATTCCGTCCACAAACGCCAAAGTTATTAGACATAGAATTTTCAAAAAACCCATAGAGAAAAAATCCTAACTATATATACCTACTGGCGACCGCCAGTAGGTAATAAATATATATATATATATATATATATATATATATATATATATATATATATATATATATATATATATATATATATGTTTAAGCAAAATGCCCTAAGCATTAAGAAGGCACACACCATGCTCGGCCCTCCAGCCTTTATGTGCCACTTGCATTCCAATCTCCGGCATACGGTTACCTCTGCCGACGCGTTTCAGCACACTTGATGCCTGCATATGTTGTTACTGGCTTTATTGCACATCATCCCCGCCTCTCGCGGTCATGTGATGGTTCAATTGTCATTCGGGGCATTCTGGGGCATGAAGTTTTCCATGCAGGTGAGCATTCTCCTTTAAGTAAGTTCGAGTGTGCTTTTCCAATTAAAATTCTATTCATTCCTCTTAGTGAGTTCCAGAGAGAGATATGCAAGCCAATTATGCAACTTTGAGCATGTCGCTGATTCAAGTCCGGAAAAGTTCTGAACTACAGCTTCGTGCAGCTCAAGGCCCCTTCTTCCTGGGCTAGAAAAACACACTTGATGCCTGCATTTGTTGTTACTGGCTTTATTGCACAACATCCCCGCCTCTCACGGTCATGTGATGGTTCAATTGTCCCTCGGGGCATTCTGGGGCATGAAGTTTTCCATGCAGGTGAGTCACAAAAAATGCAGGCATCAAGTGTGGTTTTTCTAGCCCAGGAAGAAGGGGCCTTGAGCCCTGAAACGCGTCGGCAGAGGTAACCGTATGCCGCAGATTGGAATGCAAGTGGCACATAAAGGCTAGAGGGCCGAGCATGGTGTGTGCCAGTGTCTAACCCAGGGTGGTGTGGAGTGCAAAAAAACGATGGATTTAGGCCCAGATCCTTGTACTGGGGTGAAAGTATGACATTGTTCTACATTCTGTCCATCAACTGTGTTTTTTGCAATTCTTAATGCTTAGGGCATTTTGCTTTAAAATATATATATATTTTTTTTTTGATGAGGCAAATGTTACTCACCTGTGAACAAGTCTTGCAATGGAGACGAAACGTGTGACCCCTCGTCCCGACTTTATCTGGCACCAGAGTTGGACATAGTATCTAATGTGACAGCATTACGTGGACCAATAGACCTCTAAACATTGCAAAGAATGAACATTGACAATGTGCTCACATGTGGAAAAACCTGATAACATGACAGACTGTTTAAGGATTTAATTCACTACAGTCCACAGTAATAGCAAAATGCACTGTAAAGATGATGATGCAGCATGAGAAAGCAGTGCTTAAAAATAACGCAATTATGCTGAAAGTAATTCTGCACTGCACTCCGTTTGGTATGTTTGTTAACAGTACAGTGCATTTTGGGAATTGAAAGACACTAAACCAATTGTGTCACATGACAGCCTGAAATGTATTTAAACGCTGTGGTTTAATGAGGCAAATGTTGCTCACCTGTGAACAAGTCTTGCAATGGAGCCCAAAAGTGATACTGGGCCTCGGAATCTTCTTTGTTCTTGCTGTTGCAAATTAACAGGGTGATCCGTCCCTGCTTCCGAGGCCGCCCTGCAGGGTTGGTAGCTTCCAAGTCGGAGGTTTTTGTGTGATATACATATATATATAGCAAATCAAAAGGTTCCCTTCATTTTTTTCTGTTATCATTCGAGCTTTCATTGGTCATTTTTTTAACCCTTTCATAGTCTCCTGATAAGAATCCCAATCTGGCAGTACTTGTGGGTGGATTCACGACTCCGTCACACCGCCTTGCAAAGCCCCTGTGTAACTTTGCGACGGTTTCACAAATCCATACAGGAGACCGTTAAAGCATAATACTGCTATCGTTTGGCAATCACAGGGACTTGGGTTTTCCTAATGTGGATATTACTTTGATTGGCCAGAGAGGGTTCAAGAGCCAGCAATTGCTACCGTTGGTTGAGAGCAATGCAGATTGACAACATCCACATCTCTTATTTGTGCACTGTGGTGGCAATGACCAGGGAACTCTTACTGGGATAGGATTGGAAGTAGCACCGAAGGATACCTCTGGCCAATTAATGGCACTTTTCCTTCACACTTCCTTGGTGTACTCCAACATTTGTCAAAGGCAGAAATGGAAATGGTCAGATGAATTCTGCCCCAGATATACAAAGCCAGTAAATATGTTAATAAACCTGTTTCTATATTCCGCAGGGACTACAACATGGGCTCCATCTAAAACAACAACTTGCACTTTGACAAGGGGAATATATATACGGATGGAGTACATTTCTCTGAGAAAGGCAACAGGATATTCCTTAACAACTTGAAACACTGCATCCTGTTTTATGTGTAGTTATCATTAGGGGTGGGTGGTGAACTCCACTCTGACAGTGGAGTTTGCAGAGTTTTGCCAACTCCGCGCTCTTCTGGGAGCATGCAGTTGGCAAAAAAACTCTGATTCTGCCATGTGACGGAGTTTGCCCCTGCCACCCACCCATAACCAAGCAACCAAGTCCTGCCCCGCTTGAGTACTCCTTACCTGGATCTTGGCATGACGTTCTCCATGCCCAAGCTGCCTCCTCAGTGCAGGACTTTTCTTCTCCTCCAGTCCTGGGCTGTGAAACCTTTTCGCTGCAGGATGCACAAGGACTGCATATGTGTGTGCATACAGATTGGAGACCGGGTTCAGTTCTCCACTCTCTATGCTTGCGCATGTGCAGTCCTTGTGAGTCCTGCAAGAAAGGGGTTTCCCAGCCCAGGACTGAAAGAAGAATGCTGCACCAAGGAGGCAGCCCAGAGTCAGGAAGGAGTGGAGGAAACCCCAGGATCACCGCCACGGGTGACGAACCGCCGACAGAGGTCAGCTGTGGTCTGCCTGTGGGGCATAGTGGAGTGAAATTCCACAGAGTTTTTAGGTAACTCTGTGGAATTCCACATAGTGCCACTCCGCCCTCCCTTAGTTATCATCTACACACAATAAACCCAAAGGCTCTTCTAGGAGCCACCTTTATACCGGACACTCATTGATATATATTTTAAAACCTTTTTTTTTATTTGGGGGAAGTCGCAAAGCTATTGTGGATTTGCAAAGCATGAATTCAAAGCACAACAGCTCTTTTAAGATTTATAACTTTCAGTTTGACTCTGTCACATGGCAATGGCTCTGTGAGTAGTTTTGCCAGTGCCTGAGTGTGTGTCTAAGTGGATGAGTAAGTCTCTCAGTGGGTCTGTGAGTGTGCACTTCACTTTCTGAGTGGGTGTGAGTACTTTCATGAGTTTCTCAGTGAGTTTGTGAGTGGAAGCATCAGTGAGTGGATGTGTGAGTGATGGCATGAGTCTCTGAGTGGGACTGTGACTGGCTGTGTGAGTCTCTGAGTGGGTGTCTGAGTGGGTGCATAAGTGTCTGAGTGGGGTCTGTGAGTGAGTGCATGAGTGTCTGGGTGGGTTTGTGAGTGGGTGCATGAGTATCTGATTGGGTCAGTGACAGGGTGCATGAGTCTCTGAGAGGGTGTAAATGCATACGTCTCTGAGCGGGTGCATGAGTATCTAAGTGAGTCTGTGAATGGGTGCTTGCATGTTTGAGTGTGTCTGTGAGTGGGTGTGTGAGTGTCTGAGTGGGTCTGTGAGTGAATCCATGAGTGTCTGAGTAGGCCTATAAAAGGATGCACAAGTGTCTAGGTGGATTAGTAAATGGGTGTGTGAGTCTGTGAGTGGGTATGCAAGTGGGTTCATGAGTCTCTGAGTGGGTCTGTGAGTGGGTGCATGAATCTGTGAGTGGGTTTGTAAGTGGGTGCGTGAGTGTCTGATGTGGTCTGTCAGTGGATGTGTATGTGTCTGTGTGGGTCTGTGAGTGGGTGCATGAGTGTCTGAGTGGGTCTGTAAGTGGTTGCATGACTACCTGAGTAGATCTTTGAGTGGAGCATGAGTTTCTGAGTAGGTGTGTGAGTAGGTGCGTGAGTCTCTGGGTGGGGCTGTGAGTGGGTACATGAGTGTTTGACTACATGTGTGAGTGGGTGCATCATTATCAGAGTATGTCTGTGACTGGATGCATGAATGTTTCACTAGGTCTGTGATTGTGTGCATGAATGTTAGAGTGCATCTGTGACTGGGTGTATGGATCAGTAATTGAGTGAATAATTATCTAACTCAGTCGGTGAATATGTACATCAGTGTCTGTCGTGAGGTGTATGATTTCTGGGTGGGTCTGTGAGTGGGTGCATGAGTTTCTGAGCGGATATGTGAGCGGGTACTTGAGTGTCTTAGTGGGTCTTTGAGTGTGTGCATAAGTGCCTGAGTGGGTCTGTGAGTGGGTGCATGAGTGTTTGAAAAAAGGTCTGTGAGTGTGTGCATATGTTTCTTAGTGGGTCTGTGAGTGGGTGCATGAATCTCTGAGTAGGTGCATAAGCGTCTGAGTAGATCTGTGAGTGGCTGCAAGAGAATTGCAGTAGGTGAGTGGGTACATGAGTGTCTGAATGGGTCTATGAGTGGGGTGCATGAGTGTCTGAGTGGGTTTGTGAGGTGGCATCATGAGAATAGGAGTGGGTCTGTGACTGGGTATATGAGTTTCTGAGTAGGTCTGTGAACGCAAGCATTAGTTTGCGAGTGTCTGTGTGAATGTATAAACAGTGCATTGCGGGGTCATAAGTTATAGTTAGCTCAGGTAACTGTAGAATTTCAATGGTTTTGTGCATATATTATCTGAACCTAACTATAATGTCCCTGTAACCATTGTTTTCAGTGAATTTCAAATGGTTTTCAAATTCTATTTCTTAACTATAATGTCCCTGTAAACTTTGTTTTTTTTGTGAATTTCAGAGGGTTTTAAAATTCTATTTTCAAAGTATTATGTCCTTGTAATGTTTAGTTTTTTTAGTTAATTTTCAGGGTTTGTTTTTAGTGCTAAGTTTATTACAATTTATTTTGCTTTTTACTTTAGTAATATATATATATTTTTAAACTGTAGCGATGTTTTTAAATATACTTTATATACGGTTTAAAAGGTAATTATCAGATATGTACTTAATGTAAAATATATAATAATTTGTAAATGTAATTAAGCAAGTTTTATTTATTTATTTGTATTTTTTTGTTTTGCAGAACCTCCATGAGTTTGAAAACATAGACCGGACTACAAGTACTCTTTGATTATTAAATCTGGCCACGTGATCGCAATAAATTCACAAATTGTGATTCACGTATTCGCCCAAATTTTATTAATTTTTTTAAATATGTACATCCCTCTACTTTCAATAATGACATGAGTTTGAACATATTAATCAGTATATATATATATATATTTATATATATATATATATATATATATATATATATATATATATATATATATATATATATATATATATATATATATATATATATATATATAGCACCCTATGTCTGTTTTTCAAGATAGCTACTAATTGTTTGAATTTCGCGGCTTCATGAATCTATGGACTTGAATCACACATTTGCTTGATGATACACCCAAATCTTGCCTTCTTATTGGGCACATTGGGACCCCACCCATGTACATGCAAATCCACACCCAAAAACAGTAATTTCTCCAGTGCATTTCATAGAAAGAGGATTCAGAAGCAGTGGTGCTCTGCTTTTTGTTCACTTATGTGAATAATTTGATAGAATGGCTGAAGCTTCATCTTTTGTCCAGGATGAACATCAGGAATGTATTGAGGATAAGGAGTCAGATACATCACCTCCTCAAAAATCAAGTGATGTCTGGAGGCAAATTACGGTACCTTAAGGGGAAAATAAGGTTACTGCTAAATATGTGCATTGCAGTATTTATGGCAAGCAAGGATCTAAGGGCACTGCAAAGAAGTATTCACAGAACAATTTCACTTGAAGCTCCTCATCCTCATTGAGGCCTCCTAGGGCCTTACTTCAAAGCAACATAATATACTCTCATTCCAGAAGTCTAAGCTTATTCTCTCTATCTCCACCTCACAGGTTTAATTTGGATCCTGTATATCCCAAAAAATGACATAAGGTCAGGGTCTTGATTATACACCTTATATAACCATATATATCTGTTTAATTGAAAATGTCCCCACCATTTATTCTGTTTATATCTCTGAGACAAAAGTGAGCACGAGTGAATGGGCGAAATGTATTGTACTGTTTCAACAATCCCTGAGGGGTCAGAGTTGTCATGTTCGATAGTTGCCAGAAACTACGTGGTCCTCTGAAAGAGGGGCTCATAGTGCCACTGTAAGCTAGCTGGTCTACAGACTAAAATATACTTTTGGGGGTGTCTGGAATCAGTCTGGACACCAATCCCTTAGTTCATTGTGTCTAAACTCGCAGATCCTATATAGAGTTGTAGGAACTACAGGACACATGGTTACCTTTCTGAATAGCTACCTATGCGTGTTTATGGGGTGTAGTCTTTCCCACTTGTTTCTTGGATGTCAGTTTGGCTGCTGAGGATGTGGAAGGTAGCTCTGTTGTACTGAGATATATGACTGACTTCGTAAGTTGAATGAAGCTAAAGCCTGTATTGATTGTGAAGTGAGTCCACTCACTAGTTTCCTTATATCTCTACATTCAAAGATTCACATCTTTGCTGCAGATTCTACATACACAAAATGCATCCGCAATTGTATATTATTCACTATTGAATTACACTTTCACTGTCCTCTATTATCCACTATTCAGAAGCAAATAATGGGTGGAGGGGTATTCTTGACATATAGTGAAACTACAAAAATTATTATGCATCTTAGTTACAATAAATTAATGTTTGTTGGTATTTGGAAATTGGCATTCCACTAGACGAGACTAAGTTCCACAAATCCAGGACAGATCCCATTCTAGCATTAGCAAAATAAAATTAGCAAAATGAACTAAATGAAAAACAGATCAGATAACAGAGCTCAATCATAAATTGGCTTAGTTCCACTGATTACACCAAATGAGTTTGAAGGCAGCTGTTCCTATTATGATTTACAGATGTTGTCCACAGAGAAACAACAAAGAATGCCCATGTGTTTTTTATTACAGTTCTACTGAGGAGTGAAGAAAGAGGAAATGCACACATGGCAGCACTTCCATGAAGTGCTTTGCCTTATTTGCTGCTACTAAAGATTTTTTAGCTATGTTTGTTAAAACACTGACCCAAAAAACAGGGTTTTAAGAAACACTTCAAATATACAAACACAAATAGTAGTTTGACTCTGTTCATATACTCTTATGTTACTTGACAATACAATAACCTCTGTGCTTTCTATTGTCTACAGTTATGTAAAATTGCTCTTGGAATGATTTAAGAAGTATTACTCTACTCAAAAATTATTGCCTTGTGTGCTTGGGATTGTTGCATGTTAAATTGTTTATGTGCAGGAAGGGAACCCTACCTGTACATAAACAATCATTAAAGGTGATTTCCTCTTTCTCTTTGTGCTGAAGAATGCAGCACACATAGAAAGAGGAAAAGAAAACGAGGAGAAATTAATACGTTTCTCATCGTTGCGCCTCCTTACGCCTCCCCTGGGGAGGCGTAGCATTCACATGCATTTCCAGATTCACGATTCCTCATAAATCTAGAAATGTGTCTGGTTCCATGGGTGTTGCGTGGGAACACCCACAGCAACACACATGGCACGCCCCTTTCACGCAAAGTGCTGCATGCAAAGGAGCCATATTTACAAGGACAGGAAAAGTCAAACATGGTGGCTTTTCCTGTCCTTGTAAATATGCAGCAGTAAAATGCACCACCGGTACAACACATAAAGTGACGCACAGGTGGTGCAAGGGGCTTGTATTTCTGCCCTCTAGTTCTCAACATATTGTTCGAGGACCCTAGGGTACGTGACTGTTTCACAGAATCAAACAATATAAAAATTAATAAATTAAAATTAATACAGCATATACAAATAAAGAAGCAAAATTGAACATTTGAAACCTTTTTCTATAATTAATTGTACATTAAAGAGAATATTTCAAGAGTGTATACTGTTTTTTGCATTTTTATGTATTGTTTTGAAGTTTAAATTATAGATTACAGATGATAATAGATTATAATTATTATTAGGCGGGTGGTCCCTGGATTCCAGTAATGATTGAGTAAGTTGCACAGAAGTCAAAAGGTTTGAAACTGCTGCTCTAGCCTTGTCACAAGGTTTGTCCATTCTGTTTTATCAGGCCAACAATTTGTAAATTTGCTATGTGGTACTATGTGAAGGAAATGAGCCTTGAGAGATTCACACATTATACAGTTACCAGAATGCGCTAATCCCATATTCTCTTGGGTCCAATAGGTGTGTAATAGGGCCCTTTGCTGAATATAGATAGTTTGTAGTTTCAGAGTTGATTTTGTGATACCAGTACCAAACTTGTTCCAGGGCCAATCTGATATTGTCATATCCTGTTCTTGTTCTGAAACTTTCTGATTTTCTTGCATATAGTAGGGGAGGGCGATAAATAGCACTCCACCAGAGGAGTTTGCAGAGTTTTACCCATTCCGCAGTGGTCTTGGAATGGGGAGTTCAAGAAAAACTCCTCCAACCACTGAAGTGGAGTATTTTCAAGCGAGTGGCTTGCCAACATTTAGGTAGGTGCACAAGCAAGAAGTTCCATTCCCTGCGTAATTTTCAGGCACTAAAACAACTCATGGTGAGATTGCTCAACACGAGCTGTTGGGGCAGGTAGTCACTGTTTGAGTTGAGAAAGCTGCTTCTAGAGAGGAAAATCTACTCAAGCAGCAGAAAGAAGCAGCACCCTTTGGTGCTCTTTGTCATGCTGGTCAAGCTGTATACAGTGTGGAACAAGCCCCCGGTGCTAAGAACCAGTTAAATGTGCCAAATTATGCTTGCTCGAGGAATTTTGCAGAATCACACAGAGTTTTATGTAACTCCATGGAATTCCACGGAGTGAAACTCCACAAGTTCCACCCACCCCTAATATATAGCAGAAATAGTCAATGTTCTAAGATCTTTTATGATGACAAACCGATCACCTAGAGCCTGCATGAACACATTTCTAACTATGGGCCTCCTTATGATGGTGGTCAGACTTACGTCCTCCAAAGCGGTCGAAATGTCTATTTTTTGCATTGTTGCGGGTGTATACATGCTTACGATGAGACCACTGCAGACAACCTATCGGTGGCGGTCTCACCGATGACCAGCTGGACTCGCTCCTCGACGGTCGCTCCCTGCCTCACTTCCCTACCTTCCGGCACCCCTCCTGCTGATCTCAGACAGAACTTCATTTTGCTGCGCCAGACATCGCCTGCAGTTCCAGCGCCTCGACGCTGTCTTAGCGCCCATTGCCTGTCCTGTGAGAGCGCCTGGTATCATTTAATCAAATTTAATACTTTATGTTAATTGCGCTGCATAGAAATTAATATTGTATGTTATTTGCGCTGCATTTATTGAAGTTTATTTGTCCCCTTGAGTGTGTTCGTGCCCCAGTTTCACTTTCCCTACCTCCATTTGTTGTGCTCGTGGCCCGTGGCTCCTCCCCGCCTCCCAGCTGCCCCTCCCACCCACTAGCCGAGTTAGAGCACTCCCCCCCTGGCTCACTGTGACCAGCTGGACTCGCTCCTCGACGGTCGCTCCCTGCCTCACTTCCCTACCTTCCGGCACCCCTCCTGCTGATCTCAGACAGAACTTCATTTTGCTGCGCCAGACATCGCCTGCAGTTCCAGCGCCTCGACGCTGTCTTAGTGCCCATTGCCTGTCCTGTGAGAGCGCCTGGTATCGTTTAATCGAATTTAATACTTTATGTTAATTGCGCTGCATAGAAATTAATATTGTATGTTATTTGCGCTGCATTTATTGAAGTTTATTTGTCCCCTTGAGTGTGTTCGTGCCCCAGTTTCACTTTCCCTACCTCCATTTGTTGTGCTCGTGGCCCGTGGCTCCTCCCCGCCTCCCAGCTGCCCCTCCCACCCACTAGCCGAGTTAGAGCACTCCCCCCCGGCTCACTGTGACCAGCTGGACTCGCTCCTCGACGGTCGCTCCCTGCCTCACTTCCCTACCTTCCGGCACCCCTCCTGCTGATCTCAGACAGAACTTCATTTTGCTGCGCCAGACATCGCCTGCAGTTCCAGCGCCTCGACGCTGTTTTAGCGCCCATTGCCTGTCCTGTGAGAGCGCCTGGTATCATTTAATCGAATTTAATACTTTATGTTAATTGCGCTGCATAGAAATTAATATTGTATGTTATTTGCGCTGCATTTATTGAAGTTTATTTGTCCCCTTGAGTGTGTTCGTGCCTCAGTTTCACTTTCCCTACCTCCATTTGTTGTGCTCGTGGCCCGTGGCTCCTCCCCGCCTCCCAGCTGCCCCTCCCACCCACTAGCCGAGTTAGAGCACCCCCCCCTGGCTCACTGTGACCAGCTGGACTCGCTCCTCGACGGTCGCTCCCTGCCTCACTTCCCTACCTTCCGGCACCCCTCCTGCTGATCTCAGACAGAACTTCATTTTGCTGCGCCAGACATCGCCTGCAGTTCCAGCGCCTCGACGCTGTCTTAGCGCCCATTGCCTGTCCTGTGAGAGCGCCTGGTATCGTTTAATCAAATTTAATACTTTATGTTAATTGCGCTGCATAGAAATTAATATTGTATGTTATTTGCGCTGCATTTATTGAAGTTTATTTGTCCCCTTGAGTGTGTTCGTGCCCCAGTTTCACTTTCCCTACCTCCATTTGTTGTGCTCCTGGCCTGTAGCTCCTCCCCGCCTCCCAGCTGCCCCTCCCACCCACTAGCCGAGTTAGAGCACTCCCCCCCCCGGCTCACTGTGACCAGCTGGACTCGCTCCTCGACGGTCGCTCCCTGCCTCACTTCCCTACCTTCCGGCACCCCTCCTGCTGATCTCAGACAGAACTTCATTTTGCTGCGCCAGACATCGCCTGCAGTTCCAGCGCCTCGACGCTGTCTTAGCGCCCATTGCCTGTCCTGTGAGAGCGCCTGGTATCGTTTAATCGAATTTAATACTTTATGTTAATTGCGCTGCATAGAAATTAATATTGTATGTTATTTGCGCTGCATTTATTGAAGTTTATTTGTCCCCTTGAGTGTGTTTGTGCCCCAGTTTCACTTTCCCTACCTCCATTTGTTGTGCTCGTGGCCCGTGGCTCCTCCCCGCCTCCCAGCTGCACCTCCCACCCACTAGCCGAGTTAGAGCACTCCCCCCCGGCTCACTGTGACCAGCTGGACTCGCTCCTCGACGGTCGCTCCCTGCCTCACTTCCCTACCTTCCGGCACCCCTCCTGCTGATCTCAGACAGAACTTCATTTTGCTGCGCCAGACATCGCCTGCAGTTCCAGCGCCTCGACGCTGTCTTAGTGCCCATTGCCTGTCCTGTGAGAGCGCCTGGTATCGTTTAATCGAATTTAATACTTTATGTTAATTGCGCTGCATAGAAATTATTATTGTATGTTATTTGCGCTGCATTTATTGAAGTTTATTTGTCCCCTTGAGTGTGTTCGTGCCCCAGTTTCACTTTCCCTACCTCCATTTGTTGTGCTCGTGGCCCGTGGCTCCTCCCCGCCTCCCAGCTGCCCCTCCCACCCACTAGCCGAGTTAGAGCACCCGCCCCTGGCTCACTGTGACCAGCTGGACTCGCTCCTCGACGGTCGCTCCCTGCCTCACTTCCCTACCTTCCGGCACCCCTCCTGCTGATCTCAGGCAGAACTTCATTTTGCTGCGCCAGACATCGCCTGCAGTTCCAGCGCCTCAACGCTGTCTTAGCGCCCATTGCCTGTCCTGTGAGAGCGCCTGGTATCGTTTAATCAAATTTAATACTTTATGTTAATTGCGCTGCATAGAAATTAATATTGTATGTTATTTGCGCTGCATTTATTGAAGTTTATTTGTCCCCTTGAGTGTGTTCGTGCCCCAGTTTCACTTTCCCTACCTCCATTTGTTGTGCTCCTGGCCTGTAGCTCCTCCCCGCCTCCCAGCTGCCCCTCCCACCCACTAGCCGAGTTAGAGCACTCCCCCCCCTGGCTCACTGTGACCAGCTGGACTCGCTCCTCGACGGTCGCTCCCTGCCTCACTTCCCTACCTTCCGGCACCCCTCCTGCTGATCTCAGACAGAACTTCATTTTACTGCGCCAGACATCGCCTGCAGTTCCAGCGCCTCGACGCTGTCTTAGCGCCCATTGCCTGTCCTGTGAGAGCGCCTGGTATCGTTTAATCGAATTTAATACTTTATGTTAATTGCGCTGCATAGAAATTAATATTGTATGTTATTTGCGCTGCATTTATTGAAGTTTATTTGTCCCCTTGAGTGTGTTTGTGCCCCAGTTTCACTTTCCCTACCTCCATTTGTTGTGCTCGTGGCCCGTGGCTCCTCCCCGCCTCCCAGCTGCCCCTCCCATGCTCCGCCCCTCTCCACTCACCATTTAGGACAGATGAATCAACGCGCAGCGTCCACACGCTGCGGCGGCGCCGAAGGTGCGCCAAAGGTAAGCCCGTCTACGCCCGTCCGCGCCTGGACCGCGCCCAGCGCCAGACCCCCTGGCCCCCGTACCACCCACCCCACCCGCATTACTTACGACGCCTCCACCCTCTTAGCCCTAAACTCCGGCCGACTCCCCAACTGCGCCCAAGCCGCTCCTGGACACACCCATGGACCCTTCACTTGCAACTCCTGTAAGTATGACGGCACCAAGACCAACTCCTCATCCACGAACACCAAACAGAGATCTGACACCAACCACCTAAAATGCATCCTGCTCAACACCCGCTCGGTCCACAGACACGCCATCGACCTTTGGAATCTACTAGACACCATCTCTCCGGACGTCGCCTTCCTAACAGAAACATGGATGAACGACTCATCAGCCCCAGACATCACCATTGCCATCCCGGACGGCTACAAGATCATCCGTAAGGACCGCACCAAACAAACAGGAGGAGGCATCGCTATCGTCCATAAGAATTCCATTCGCATCTCAACCAGCTCAGACGTCAACCTCGCTAGCGCCGAACACCTTCACTTCCAGATCCACACCGACCCCAAGACCACACTCAGAGGCACCCTCCTCTACCGACCTCCAGGACCCCGTGCACAATTCAGTGAAGACATCACTGACTTTATCACCCCACGCGCCCTCCCCTCCGAGGACTACATTCTATTGGGAGACCTCAATTTTCACCTGGAAAAGAGCAACGACAGCAACGCCACCACCCTTCTGGACAATCTCGCCAACCTCGGACTCCAACAACTTGTTAATACCCCCACTCACTACGCAGGTCACACACTCGACCCCATCTTCACCTCCAGCAAACATATCTCCTTCAGTCACACCACAGTTCTCCATTGGACGGACCACAGCTGCGTTCACTTTTTCTACAAAAAGACCACAACCATCCTCAACCTACTCTGCGAAGAAATTGGAACAAAATCACCATTGACCAGATCTCCTCATCGCTTCTTCAAAACCCCCCTGCCCACTGTTCGAACCCCAACCAAGCAGCCATTAACCTCACTCAATGGCTAACCAACAGCGCCGACAACCTAGCACCTCTGAAAAAACGTCAAATCAAACTAGGCAGCAAAAACGCTCCCTGGTTCAACGATGATCTTAAGAAATCCAAGAAACTCTGTCGCTCCCTTGAGAAGGCCTGGAAAAAAGACCCAAACAACAGCACCAGGGACGCCTTCAAAAACGCCACCCGCATACACCACCAACTGACCCGGACCGCCAAGAAAGCCGCATTCAAAGACCGACTAGACAACAACGCCCACAACAGCAAGGAATTATTCAACATCGTCAAAGAATTTACCAACCCCTCAGCCAACTCCAACGACATCACTCCCTCTCAAACCCTTTGCGACTCCCTAGCTTCATTCTTCCACAACAAAATCGCAGACATCCACAACAGCTTCAACAACCAACCCGGAGACCAACCCACCCATCCTTCTGCCGGACCTTCACCCCCCTTGAACATCCTTAATGACTGGAACCCAATCTCCACTGAGGACACCACCCGCCTGAGGAACTCCATCCACTCAGGATCCCCCACAGACCCATGCCCTCACCACATCTTCAACAAAGCAGACTCCATTATAGCACCACACCGCCGAGACGTCATCAACTGCTCCCTCAACTCTGCCACCTTCCCGGAAAGCTGGAAACACGCCGAACTCAGCGCACTTCTGAAAAAACCCACAGCTGACCCCACCGAACTCAAAAACTACCGCCCCATCTCGCTCCTTCCATTCCCGGCCAAAGTCATCGAGAAAGCTGTTAACAACCAGCTCGCCGCCTTCCTCGAAACCAACAAATCCCTCGACTCCTCACAGTCCGGCTTCCGAGCAAAACACAGCACTGAGACTGCACTCATCGCAGCAACAGACGACATTCGAACTCTACTGGACAATGGAGACACAGTCGCCCTCATCCTCCTTGACCTCTCCGCAGCCTTCGACACAGTCTGTCATAGCACCCTGCTACAACGCCTCAGAAACATCGGAATCCAAGGAAAAGCACTGGAATGGATCACCTCATTCCTTACCGGAAGAACTCAGAGAGTCCGCCTTCCACCATTCAAGTCAGAGGCCACTGAAGTCATTTGCGGCGTGCCACAAGGATCTTCACTAAGCCCCACCCTCTTCAACGTATACATGGCCCCCTCGCGACCATCGCACGCCAACACAACCTCAACTTCATCTCCTACGCTGATGACACTCAACTGATCCTCTCACTCACCAATGACCCGAACACCGCCAAAACCAACCTACACGAAGGAATAAAAGAAGTAGCCGAGTGGATGAAGCACAGCCGTCTGAAACTGAACTCAGACAAAACAGAAGTCCTTATCTTAGGTACCTCCCCCTCCGCCTGGGATGACTCTTCGTGGCCAGAGGCCCTTGGAAAAGCACCCATCCCGACGGACCACGCACGGAACCTGGGCGTCATCCTGGACTCCTCACTCTCAATGAACAGACAAGTCAACGCCGTTTCATCATCTTGCTTCAACATTCTTCGCATGCTCAAAAAAACATTTCGCTGGATCCCCACCGAAACTAGAAAAACGGTCACCCAAAAATTATTACGATGTTCTGGGCATTGCCGAATATAGACGAGTTTGGTATCTACGAACCGCAAATGACGAGTTCGGCAAGTGTGCGAAATTTCGCTACACTACCTGCCAGGGTTCGTCTAATATTATATGATTCTTCGTCTGAACCCTTGGGTTCCATTTTAGATACGACATCCATTTTGTTTCTTGCCCTCACGTAGTCAGCGAGCAGGTAACTGTTCGCCCCTTGACCCTCTAGTTCCCAAGCCTTGCGGAAGACGCATATTCCTTTCATGCATCTTTATGGCCGGAGGAATGACACAGCAAAGGCAGATGGCACAGCTTGAAGGTAATCTGGTCGTGCCGGCCTATTGTGACAGCCGTGCAGGAGATGGGATCCAACTCTTTGATCCTACGATCATGTTTCCGATATTACCCCCACACTCTTTTCTCTACACGTGTCTGACTTCCTTGCAGCTGCTCTTGTCTCTTCTTCTTTGTCATTTACAACTCTAATGGGTGTGCCTAATGGTGGGAAGATGTACTTTTACAGTTGGGAACCGGCATGGCTATTGTAATGATGTTCCGGGATTCTTAACACATGAAAGCGACCCTTTTGAAGCATACTGTGGGAACCGGATTGTAATCTTTTGTCCACATGTTATGCAATGGTAACACTCTGTATAAAAGAGAGCGACCTACAAAATCAAATCGAAGCAGACTCTCAGAACCTACACACTGTTGTACTTCTTGTGACTTTTGCCTCCCTGCAGTAATAAACGCAGATCTTTGACGCCGAAGGAAGTGTCCCGTGTCTCTGTAATTTGTGCGCCGAAACAGGTATCCCATGAAGGTTATAGGTGTTGTTCCCTGGCACCGCTGGTACTGTTAAAAGTCCAGTCCTTCAGTTGGCGCCCAACGTGGGGCGACTTCAGCGGTACCGGTCCAAAGCCTGATGATCGTGAGGAACTTCGTGTGAAATCTCCGAGGGAAGGTGCACCCCGCTTCATCGATCCTGTTGTCGAAATAAGTGGCCCGAAGTTTTTCCCTGCGAAGATTCCCGCCTCCTGACGGCTGCGACGGACCGATGCCCTGACTGTCGACCTGTCTTCGACGCCCGGCGCAGACCTTACGTACAAGCGAGACAATAGACGGGCCTTCCTGGTGACGCCATTGAAGTTCGGAGTTAAGTATTTTGTGGGTCGCTCCCAGTCCTTAGTGGTTGTTCTAGCTTTTTGAAAGCTTCGTTGTTAGCCTTTAAGGCTTTGTTGTAATAGCTCACTGAGCTTTGTGATAGCCTCCTCAGGCTTTGTTGTTAGCTCTCCGAGCTTTGTAATAGCCTTAAGATTTTGTTGTATTGCATGGTTCCATTGCATTTGTGGTTCTTAGTATTGGTTCTTAGTATTATTTGACAGTTGCAATTGCCAAAAACCGAGGGTTTTGACTTACACGAGGTTTTATTGCTTCGGTAATCCTTGAAGTTTGATACTAGGTTAGTGTGCATGATGCCTAGCCATAGTGGTTTGTTTCGTATTTTCAAATATTGCGCAATGGATTCCCGGTTGGAGGACTCGTGTCCGATACCTCCAGTTGGAACTCCGATACATGATCTTTATAGTCGACATGGGGTGGGTCCTATAATATATAATGATTACTGGGTCCGTTATACAAAGAAAGACGGTGATCTTAGATGGCCACCACATGGAACTTTTGAACTTTCGATTTTAGATAATCTTGAGGCTAAATTATTTTTAAAGAAAGCGAGGCCAGCTATGTTTGATTCCTTTCGGATATGGCGTAAAGAGGCCAAGCAGAAAGAAATCAAACAACTTAAAAAGGATCAAAAGCAAGAGTTCGTTCCTGTAATGCAAGCTATAAAAGAATGTAGACAAGACAAAGAAGAAAAAGACATGGAAATCTCTACTAGATTGCATCACATGAAAATAGATAAATGTTACCCAGTTTTACCGAATAAATCAGAAAAGAAAGAAGAAGATTTGAAGGAGGATTCCTTGCTGTCATATTTGATGAAATCACCACCTCCTTATGTACAGGGTGCTACTGCTCCTGTAGCTGCTCCTGTAGCTCCCCCTGTTGTTCCTCTTGTTGCTCCAGCGGCTGCGGGTCAGCCCGCTGTTAACCCTACGTTTGTTCCACCACCTGTCCTTGTTCCTACTGCTCCTGTACCTGTACCTTCGCAGACTGTTGTTTCTGCTACTCCGACTACCTTGTCCGTTTCTACTATGCCTTCCTTCACCTCCAGTGTTGTTGCCCCTGTTTTTCTTTCTCCTTCTGTTCGTAAGCGTGTTCCTAACTCTGTTGCTACCCTTTATTCACCTCTTTCTGGTCCATTACTTTTGTCTAATTTATCTGAAACTCCTCAGAGACGGAGTCAGATCCCTAGTGGTAGGGAGAAAGAGACGTTAGTAACAATGGCACATAGGTGGATAAGACATCCTGCTAATTACACTCCTCGTGTGGTCTTTGATACGTTTTCTCAGTTTAATGAGCCTACGCAGAGATTCGTGTTTGAGGAGATGTGTAACTTTTTGAGGGAAGAATGGTATAATGATGATGTAGATAATGTACCGTCCGACATAATTGAACTTCAGAGTCACTTTTCGACTGGTATGATTATAGGAGACGATGTACGACGTGCCGTGGAACGCTTATTAGCGTTCAGACCCACAGCACATTCTCGGGTGTCATCAGATGATACCACTGAGAACTGGAAAGCGGTTCCTGGTCAGTATCCAATGAGAGAGGTTCCGCCACTTTGGGTGCCTGGTGACCCTGCTGCTAACCCTCCGGTTCTAGCCCATTTTCGAAGGGTATGGATACATCTTCCATGGAAACGATCGGAAGTTTTGCAAGTGAAGCAATCCTTGCCTGATCCGCGTAAAAATCCGGCTGGTTATTATAAGGAGTTATCGCAACTGGTGGAAGCTTCTATTATGAACCTTGCCGATATCGACATGTTGTTTGGTAATGTTGTACCGCAACCAGTTTGGGTTAAAATTCGTCAAGCAAACCACGCAAATGAGCTAGGTGGTGATTGGGCTGCACTACTAGCGGCTGATGCATTACAAGTTGGTGGGGCTAAGCCTGACCAGCTAATCTTAGATTGACCCCAGAAAATAATTACGCTCATGAAAACTCTCATGCCAGCGATGAAGGTGAACTGGGATAAGTTATCAGCCTGTAAGCAAAAGAAAGACGAGAGTGTCTCAGATTTCTTTACAAGGTTTGAGGAAGCATTTGTCGACCACAGCGGCCAGGACATGGGCGCTGAGGGAGGCCAGCGGTTATTCGTTGACAAATTCGTGTCAAATTTGCTGCCTGAGCTATGCAACAAATTAAAGAATTCAGAGAGTGCGTGGGCAGTTTCAACCCCTGCGCAATTACTAGCAACGGCCCAGTATTATGAGAATAGGGAAAAGGAAGAAAGTGATCGTGTAGAAAAGAAAACTAAGGAGCTCAAAACAAAGGTTTTGTTGCAGCAAGCATACCCTCCACGATCAAACCAAAATGATTCACAACAGCAGTATCGACCACGAGCACAGCCCGATAGGACACAGCCGCGCTCTGACAACTTTGATTATAGATCTTCACTTGGGTATAATCAGTGCGCATATTGTAGGAAAGAGGGACACCTAAAATATGATTGTCTTGCCTTACGGGACCGTCTGAATGGTGTGTCGACACGTGGAAACCGTGGTGGTGGTCCTCAACAGGCACCACGTGGTAGAAGTCGTGGTTCATTCCACAATCAGATTGATCGTCATCAAAATCAATCGGATGCAAATAATTATTTTGACCAGCGAAATGCGGGGTCAGTTCGATCTGCACAGTATAATGTGGACGATTATTACGTAGAGCATGAGACTGTTGTAAATAACAATTACTAGGATAGCCAACGACAAAGAGAGGGAGTAGTGTCAGTTCCGGTCGATCAGAGTGGGCCTTACGTTGCAGTGGCTACATCGGGTGTAGTTGAGCCTTTTCTGTTAGACACTGGTGCGACAAAAAGTTCCATCATGCATTCAAAACTCCCTGGCGCACCTTTGTCTGGCTTAACGAATGTTTCCGTTGGATTCTCTGGCGCCCCTGTTAGTAATCCAGTCTCTAGTCCTTTACCCCTTATGATTGGACCTCGTGAGCTAACGGCTCCACTGATTCTATCTACAGGGTGTGGTGAGAATCTTTTGGGCCTGGATTTGTTGAAACGATTATATGCAACATTGTATTGTTCCCCCGAAGGAGTGGAGCTTACGTTGGGACGGAGAGTGATCTCTCCCATGTATTTATCGGTCGATAAATTCCCACCGGAATTGAGTTCCCTCCCTGCATCCTTATGGGCCACAGGTCCTAATGATGTAGGCCTATTAGACATTCCACCCTATGTGATTCAATTAAAACCAAATGCGCGATTACCGCGTTTACCTCAATATCGTATTTCTCTTGAAGGCGAACGAGCGCTGTTAGCAATCGTTCATGATCTCATTGGAAAAGGTGTTGTTGAAGAAACTCGTGGAAACGTGTGTAATAGCCCTGTATTGCCAATTCTGAAACGAACTGACCCAACTAAACCTCCTGTGTATCGTTTCGTTATAGATTTGAGAGAGGTAAATAAAATAGTAGTTCCACAATTTCCTGTGGTTCCTGACATTACGGCCTTACTAACAATGATTCCGGCATCTGCCTCCTGGTTCACAGTGATCGATCTAAAGAATGCTTTCTTTAGCGTCCCGATTGCAGAGGAAAGCAGAGACCTATTCGGATTCTCATTAGGTGGTCGCAGTTTTAGGCTAAAACGCGCTCCACAGGGCTACTGTGAAAGTCCGTCAATCTACAGCCAAGCACTTAAAGGTCAGCTTGATGCCTTTGTATTACCAAAAGGTGCAGCTTTGATTCAATACGTTGACGATCTTTTAGTGGCAGCTGATACAGAAACCATTTGCAAAACGGCTACAGTATCATTGTTACACTATCTACATAACTTACACCACAAGGTATCGCCTTCAAAGCTACAGTATTGTTGTCAAGAAGTTACCTATCTAGGTCACTTATTGTCAAGAGAAGGGAGAAGGTTGACCCCAGAGAGAATTGCAGCGATTTCCCGAATGACTGTGCCAAAAACTCAGAGAGATGTTCGTGCCTTTTTAGGTATTACGTCCTATTGCAGACAATGGATTCCAAATTTTTCATTGTTGGCGAAACCATTGATAGTCCTTACGTGCAAGGATGTCCCATCCCCAGTACCTTGGTCTGGAGAATGTCAGAAAAGTTTTTCGGAATTACGTGATGCGTTGTGTTCGGCTCCTGTGTTGGGCACTCCTGACTACAGTAAGCCGTTTACACTATACGTTCACGAGAGGGATGGTTGCGCGTTGAGTGTTCTGACACAACCTTTTGGTGGTAAGCAACGCCCATGTGCCTATTTTTCTTCGACTTTAGACCCAGTAGCTAGAGCCTTGCCGAGTTGTTTAAGGGCAACAGCGGCAGCTGCGGCGTCCATTCGACAGTCCGCAGGCCTAGTCATGGACAATATGCTCACGGTAATGGTTCCGCATGCAGTCGACACTCTATTGAATCGAACGAAAACTCAACATCTGACGAGCGCAAGATTGTCTGGATATGAGTTGACGTTGTTGGCCAGTCACATACGGATAAAACGATGTAATGTGTTGAATCCAGCAACATTGCTGCCGATCGACACAGAATCAAGTGATGAAGCAGTACATGACTGCTATCTCAGAACTGAAGAGGAAACTAAGGGTCGTATTGACCTAAAAGATACTCCATTGACAGATCCCGATGGTACTTTATATGTGGATGGTTCCTGTTTTAAGTTACCGAATGGTGATGTGACAACTGCGTATGCTGTAGTTACATTGAGAACGATTGTGGAAAGCGCAAGGTTAAGTCAGAATTCGGCTCAGGCTGCTGAGTTAATTGCTTTGACGAGAGCGTGTGTGTTGTCTAAAGATAAACGGGTGAATGTGTTTACAGATAGTCAATACGCGTTTGGTGTAGCACATAGTTTTGGACGACTGTGGAGAGAGAGAGGATTCCTTACGTCACATGGCACGAAGATTCAACATGGTCAGCTTGTAAATGATCTTTTAGATGCACTCACATTGCCTAAACAGGTGGCCATAGTCAAATGTAGTGCACATCAGAAAGTAACAGATGATGTGGGTCGTGGAAATGCGTTTGCGGATGAAACGGCTAAAGAGACGGCTAAAGATTTGACAAACAGAATGTATGTTACGAGCTCAGTAAGATGGCCAACAGAGACTGGTATGTGTGAAGACACATTTGAAAGTGTGAAAGGAATACAGAATGAAGCCACTGAGACGGAAAGGACAAAATGGAGAGAGAGCACGGGAAGATTGGATGAGAATGGATGTTGGGTTGATCTATCAGAGAAGCAGAGATGGATGTTACCGGATGCGTATGTGCTCGCTGTTGTTACAATGGCTCATGGTATGGCGCACATCAACACGAAAGGCATATGCAAGTTGTTGTCTCATGTATGGAAGAATGATGGGATTACTAAGTGCGCCGAGAGAGTGGTTAAGAATTGTATGGTGTGTTTGATGCACAATCCTGGTAAGGGCACTCCCACTCCACCTGGCCATTTTGCCCCTCCTACGTACCCTTTCGAAGTTATCCAGTTGGACTATATCCACATGGAGAGATGTAATAATTTGAAGTATGTACTGGTTGTGGTGTGTGCATTTTCTAGGTGGATTGAGGCCTACCCCCTTAAGGATAATACGGCTTTATCCACGGCAAAAATTTTGCTCAAAGAGTATTTTTCCCGCTACGGAATGCCTCGGGTTGTATGGTCGGACAACGGAAGTGAGTTTGTTGGGAGTGTGATGAAGAGTGTGTGTCGTGGGTTAGGGATTGTACAAAAATTTCATAGTGCAAATCATCCACAATCAGCAGGATTGGTGGAAGGATATAATGGCACTTTAAAACTGAAATTGGCTAAAATTCAGGCAACAACTGGTTTATCATGGCCCGACGCTTTGCCTCTGGCTCTCCTGTCGACCAGGGCAACTGTACACTCTCGAGTAGGGCTCAGCCCATATGAGATTGTGTTCGGCCGTCCTGCTAATGTATGGGGAGTCCCAAGACCAAAGGAATTTGATAGAATTGAATACCCTATGTTGATTGATTATCTCTATGATCTGACTGCTAAATTGAGTTTGATTCATCAACAGGTCTTTGAGTCTCTGCCGTCACAAACAGAGGGTCCTGGTCATCGACTTCAACCAGGGGACTGGGTCCTTGTCAGAAACTACGGACGGAAACGAAACCTTGAACCAAGATTTGTGGGCCCGTTTCAAGTGCAGCTGGCTACAAGGACGGCGGTTCGATTACACGGACGTCGGAACTGGGTACATGCTACCCACACCAAGCGAGTCCCGCTTCCTCTGCCGTCAGACATCTGGATGAAAAGAGGTCTTTCTTCTTGTGAGACCGACACTACACCACATTTTGTTCCATTCAGTGAAGCTCGGCTTGTATCTGACACCGTTGCTGACTCCTCTCAAACAATTCCCTCCACGTCAACCTTGGAAAACTTGACTGTTGAACAATCGCCTGAACAATTGAACACTCCTTTGCCGTCCAACCCGTTATTTGAAGATCAGACTCGCTCTGGAAGTAGCCGATATTTTCTTCGTCCTCGAACAAGTCATAAATAAAAAGATATTTTTTTTTTTTTCTAGGTTCTACATTGCTCTGAAAACAGTGGACATTATATATTGTGTATCTTTTTCTTTTCCGTACAGCCAAGAACATTATTTAGTTAGAACCTACCATCCAGGTTGACCGTAAGGCCGTGCGGGTACTTCCTTCTGTTTAGCAGCTATCGACACAAGGTTGGTTTCTATTATCAATTTCTGGGAACTCCTGGGAATTGATAACCGCTACTCAGAACGAAGTGCGTCAAGAACGTCGCGGACGGTCGTTAGGGGATGGAATCATCATTTGAGCTGTCGAAAAGGGAAGAAATGTTGGCGCAAAGATCTACCTTACAGAAAATATGTCATACAAAATGGTTTCTCTCACAAATAATCATACTGTTTCTCACCATATCTATGCTATTAGTAGGAGGAATATATTATGGGTCTCAGTTCTTATTGTCTTCTGCTACACCTACTCTTCCATCTCGTGATCTATATTTCGTTTCTACTGTTTCTCCACATTCCTTTTATCCTCTGCCTCAACACGAACAAGTCAGACGTGCGGAATTCAGAAACAACTCTTTTATTCAACTCTTGCATCAGCATCAGTTAGTGGTAAACACTACCAATTGTTGGGTGTGTGGATTAATGCCACATACCATGGATAAGGGTATTCCGTACTTAGTTCTGCCTTATAGTGCACAAGGGTCAGCTCGAGCATTACAAACTATGTTTCGTAGCGCACTAGATTCCTACCCCCATCGAGAACCACGCTCAGCAAACTCTGGTCCTGGCCCGTACCACAAGACTCTGGCGAGAGCTATTGCAGACTTAGATAGAGATATTTTTGAGGCATCGCTCATCCCAGAGGAAGAGGTGCGAGCATATAAAGAACTAAGTGAAGCTGAGTACAGCTTATCAGTGGGTGAAAGGCAGCTTAAAAGCTCACCACCGATATGGATTGTACCTCACCTTGGTAATTTCTGCTTGAAAGGTCTTGGTCGAAATCCGAGAGCTCAGTTTGGGGAGAGTGCTTGTACTGAGACGTATGTCTTACCGACGCTCTCTTCCCCTGTCTTCCTGCCTGCCAAGGGTACCTACTTTGTATGTTATGATCGAGCTTATACGTGGTTACCTCATGACTTCTCGGGTACCTGCTATATTGCAAATCTTTTGCCTCCAACTTTCACTGTGGCCTCTGATTATCACAGAAATAGAATTGTAAGAGGTGTGGTTAGCAAAGAAGATACTTCCGGACAAGAAGCGGGAGACTTCTTTAAGGGTTTCCTACCGTTCTGGGGACCGATGGTTAATAGCAGGAACTTGAGGCAGTTAACTCGTGTAGTAGAATCAACTGCCAACATAACTGCAAATGCCCTTGGTAATTTGACAACCGAGCTCCAAGCGGATAGACTGATGACGTTACAGAACCGTATGGTTCTAGATATCATTTTAGCAGATAGAGGTGGGGTTTGTACTGTCATCCATTCGAGCTGTTGCATATTCATACCTGATAACGCTCCAACGGTTTATCAAGCCATCTCTAAGTTGCACAAAATTTCGGAGTCCATACACGTGGACGAAGGAAATTGGACGCTTCTGGGATGGTTTTGGGGTCTGATATCGACTTGGGGTTGGAAGATTCTGATGATCATAGGGGTTGTTGTGACATTTCTGTTCTCAGGTTGTCTTTGTGTGCAATGTGGTCCTGCCTTATGTGGCCTTTGTGCTACGACGTGTATAAGACAGCCTGTTGTCACCAAAGAGGCATTGAAGGATAGAATAATGTATCAACAACATCTGAGTGATCTGATGAGTATCGAAATCGATTATGATTCCGACTAGTGCTTGCCTACATGAGGGCAAAAGGACCGTCTGAGGTTCCGTAAAAATTATTACGATGTTCTGGGCATTGCCGAATATAGACGAGTTTGGTATCTACGAACCGCAAATGACGAGTTCGGCAAGTGTGCGAAATTTCGCTACACTACCTGCCAGGGTTCGTCTAATATTATATGATTCTTCGTCTGAACCCTTGGGTTCCATTTTAGATACGACATCCATTTTGTTTCTTGCCCTCACGTAGTCAGCGAGCAGGTAACTGTTCGCCCCTTGACCCTCTAGTTCCCAAGCCTTGCGGAAGACGCATATTCCTTTCATGCATCTTTATGGCCGGAGGAATGACACAGCAAAGGCAGATGGCACAGCTTGAAGGTAATCTGGTCGTGCCGGCCTATTGTGACAGCCGTGCAGGAGATGGGATCCAACTCTTTGATCCTACGATCATGTTTCCGATATTACCCCCACACTCTTTTCTCTACACGTGTCTGACTTCCTTGCAGCTGCTCTTGTCTCTTCTTCTTTGTCATTTACAACTCTAATGGGTGTGCCTAATGGTGGGAAGATGTACTTTTACAGTTGGGAACCGGCATGGCTATTGTAATGATGTTCCGGGATTCTGAACACATGAAAGCGACCCTTTTGAAGCATACTGTGGGAACCGGATTGTAATCTTTTGTCCACATGTTATGCAATGGTAACACTCTGTATAAAAGAGAGCGACCTACAAAATCAAATCGAAGCAGACTCTCAGAACCTACACACTGTTGTACTTCTTGTGACTTTTGCCTCCCTGCAGTAATAAACGCAGATCTTTGACGCCGAAGGAAGTGTCCCGTGTCTCTGTAATTTGTGCGCCGAAACAGGTATCCCATGAAGGTTATAGGTGTTGTTCCCTGGCACCGCTGGTACTGTTAAAAGTCCAGTCCTTCAACCCACGCACTGGTCACGAGCCGCCTGGACTACGGAAACACCCTATACGCCGGTACCCCCGCAAAACTTCAGAAAAAACTCCAACGCATCCAGAACGCATCAGCAAGACTCATACTAGACATCCCGCGTAAAGACTACATTTCTAGTCACCTGAAAAACCTCCACTGGCTCCCCGTTAATAAGAGGATAACATTCCGCCTCCTAACCCACGCTCACAAAGCACTTTACGAACTTGGACCCGAATGCCTCAACACACGACTTTCCTTCTACACCCCCTCCCGCCAGCTACGCTCCTCCAACCAAGCCCTTGCTGCTGTACCTCGCATCAACAAAACCACCATGGGAGAAAGATCCTTCTCCTACCTGGCAGCTAAAACCTGGAACTCACTTCCCACTCACCTTCGCCTCACTCAGAACCACCTAGCATTCAGAAAGCAACTTAAAACTTGGATATTCGACAAGTAATTCCCCCCCCACCCTTCTTCAAGCGCCTTGAGACCCTCTGGGTATGTAGCGCGCTATATAAATTACTCACTTACTTTCTTACTTACTTACCGTCATCGTAATCATGCCCTATGTGTTTATTAGAAGTAATATATCACATTTTTACAAAAGTTTATAATCCCATGTCATATATTAAGTTTAAATCAATTGAATTGAAACAAATAGCTTCCCATTTTTATAAGATAGTTTTGCAAGATCCCACAATCATACTATGTTCTCTAGAATACCATTATCCAAGAATGTTTGATAAACTTGTTGTTTCAGGCAGCAGAGGGAGGACACTGCACATTATTTTTTCAAAGTTTCATAATTCCTCTAAATAATTGCTTAATAAAAGTGACTCTATCTAAAGTGAAACCTATACTATTCAAATGGCTACAAAAGAGATCAAAGTATATGCCTCCAAATGAACTTCCACCTAATAGGGAATCTTGTTGTGCTGAAGGCAGAATCATTGCTTAGTTTTCAAACGCCACACAGAATATTGATAGTCTTCTAATTTTTGGATATCCAAATCAACTTTCTCAAATAGAATTTTAATGTTGTCAGTACCAATCTTTGCCTTCAATGCACGGTGACAAATAAACAAGAAACCATATTTTTGAGCTCCTTAAAAGTATTGCCATGTGTTTCTACACAAACTTTGCAGAATAGGTAGCAAATTTATGACAGAATAATAATTTTCAAACATCTATCCTTGCCCAACAGGCAATATCAAGTTACAACCAGCATTAGCCTCATACCTCTATATGTAATTTAATTCAAACAGTTTAACAGAAAATATTTTGGCTGGGGAACTAGCTAATATAACTACGAAATAATATTCACCTTGATTCCAGGAGAAAGACCAAAGATCATGGTCCAGCTTCCTGACTATGCATGAGTCTAGCATTATCACTGATTTTTCCCATGAAGTAACCTGAAATGAACGAAATATTGAGCCGGGGTCTAGGAAAGCCTGTACAGATGATTCCAGTGAAGAGAGAAATTGAGCAAGGACTCATGAGCATCAATTTCCAATTTTATTTGAGATTGTGAGCCTACTCAAATTTTAAAACCAAGTTGCCCGTTGTAGATCACTTAAAGATGGGCCGACATGTTTCATTGCCTATCCGACGCCGGAATGAGAAAAAGTCTACACATCGGGTAGACGCAGCAAAGTAACGGCAACTGCAGGTGCCGGTGGGGGACTTACGTTTGAAGGCAATACCCCCAGACACGGTGGGGAGCTGGTATGACTGCCCTTGGCTACCAGGTGTCACGCTCCGTAAAAAGTTGGTGTACAGTGAGGTGATTTGCAACCTCTTGCCCTGACGAAATCGCCCCAACAACGGATAGGCAATTAAACATTTTGGCCCATCTTTAAGTGGTCTACAATGTGCAACTTGGTTTTAAAATTTGAGTAGGCTCACAATCTCAAATGAAATTGGAACGTGAATCCTAACTCAATTTTATTGTTGGAGTAAAATGTTATTCTTATGCACACTGCGGGGTCTTCTTTAGACATACATATATCACTGTCTACACCTCTTTTCCTTTGACTGGACACACATTATTCTTTTTCCTTTTCTCACAGGTGATAGAGTCACAGATAACGAGAAACGTGGGCAAACTGGTGAGAACCTACCAGTAGCTCCTCTGATGAAGCGCATGTGAGAGACTCTCTCACCTTCACACACTTTTTTGTTATTTATTCCCACCTTTTCATGTAGAGGGTCTGTTGTAGAGAGTGGACTGATAAACATACGTTTATAAATATACAATTTTCCTGTGCATAATGTAAATGCCTATATTCTTACAAACTAATCTTGATCCCTCATATAGCTATTGCTAAAGGTTCCACGCTATGTTAAATCTACGTGAAGCTAAGGGAGTGCTGTTCTTGTCTTGCTCTGCCAATTCTGTTGATAGTAAACCATTGACATTTACTTTTCTCTATGGGCCCTGATGTAAAGCCTCAATCAATGTTACTGTACTTGAGAATCTCTGACAAAAAAGACCAATTTATATTGTCAAATGGTTTTTCAGCATCAAGCCCTAACAAAATAAAGACCAAGTCTACAACTTCTGTTGCTTGAGTTATTTCCCCTTTTTACAAAACCCACCTGACTTCTGTGTATGATGTTTCTAATTATTTTTATACCATACTGCGAGAATTTCGCAAGGATTCAGCCAAGGACTCCACAATTAGCCCCACTCCTTACCTTTTCAGTCAAATAAGATCTGCAATGAACTGCATAAAGTGGAAAGATTGTAAAGGGGAAGAAGGGAAAGGGAGATAGAGAAAGAAGAAACATTCCGTAAGCAGTTCGTACCTCTGTCCAACGAGGTATTGACTGGGAGTAGGTGTGTGGCAACAACCCTCGATCTGTATTGAACTGACTGATAACCACATACTCCTATATTAAAAAGGTATAATTTTCCCAAGTGTACTTATATACGAAAGATTAACAATAGCTTGTGAGTATTCATCATGAGACGCTTACCACCTAGTGGAAATAGAGAGGTCGTGAGTAGCCCCTAAACGAGCAGGTTACAGTCAGGGGACCAAATATGAATATCCCCTTCCAATAGTCGAGACGTAAAGTGCCAGGATGATTTGGGGAATTCAGAATTGGAGCAAACCCTGTGAAGGTAGGCAAGCAAGACTCTCAATCTGCAAATGGAAGGGCAAATCAGACCTGCCTTACTGCCCAAGGGAAACAAAGGGGAACACAGCATAAAAAGCCTGACTTACAAGGGTAAACTTACACTTTTGTCTAAGTTTACTCTTGTTTTGGTATTCACAAACTATGAGTTAACAGTGAGTTTACAACTATGGAGAGACTCTGCAGTCGAGGTGGAGAACTCTGCACATAACAAGATAGGTCTGTCTAATCTTTTAATGTGCAGAGTTCACCACCCTAGCTGAGGAGTCTCTGCATTCAAAACTTACTATTAACTTGAAGATTGCGAACACCAGAACAGGAGTAAAGTCACACACTAGTGTAAACTGGGCCGTGAAAACCCCAGATGGATGCAGCAGCCCTGTAGCCACATTCAAATGAAAGAAACTATGCCACAGACTCTCCTGGACTTCTTTACTTTTTCTTTTATCCTGGCCGCCATTTTGCTGCTGCTTTCGGCTGCTTTTCTCTGGACCCTGACCTGCCATCTTGCCCATTCCCTCGTCATTTACCCTTTTCCCTCGTTTCCCCCTTGACGATCCTCAAATGTTTCTTCCCTTTTCTGATTTGCCTTTTCTCCATACCCGTGTATCCCTCCCACCCTCCCTTGGTGCTGTGACTGCATCCCCCCTCCGACCCCACTTAATGGAACTCTGCTTTTCTGTATATAAAGATAACTCTAATCACTAGTATATGAAGTAGACCTTTGTACTCTCTACCATTCCTATGTGACTCTTAGAGTATATCCACTCGTATCCCTTCCCTATGTATATAGAGATAACTCTAATCACTAGTATATGCAGTAGACCTTTGTACTCTCTACCATTCCTATGTGACTCTTTTTTTTAATAAATCTTTTTATTATTTTTAAAACAAGGAAAAGGGGGAATAGACATATCCGGTGCCATACATACATACAATGATAATCGGGTGATACTGGTACTATATCAGGATAGATGTAGAACAACAGAAGAATCACTGAGCGGTCCGCATTATTGAGTACAGAATGAGATTTGCAGCAAGTCAATCGACAGACAATTTAAGTGCGGACTCTCAAGACCCTCCCACCCGCAAAATCGAAACACCAGAAGAATCATGACAACCAGACACTAGAATGTGAAGAACAGAATCAGGATATTTCGCCAATATTGCTAATAGAGGAAAAAATAAAAAGGAATTGAAAAAAAGGAAAAACCATATGAGCGATAACAGAAAGAAAACAATAAACCCATCTCCCCACCCTGCACCCCTGCAAACGGCTATCGCCTAACCCCCAGTAGCAGCGTGCCTGTCGCCCCAACTAACTAGATTCTAAAAGTAGAAAAGAGAAATCGTGGGGGAGGGCATTTCCATACGAGCTCCCGGTCTCCTTCCCCCCTGCCAAAGACTAGCACCCCCTAAGATAAAAAGACAATAATATATAAATCACAGAGAAGAAAGTAGGGGATGCCATGATGCACCTCCCAACCTCCGGTGGGACCAACAGCCATTAATTGTACATCCGATAAGGCCGTAATACCAACCACAGTCAATCCCTCTCAGCCCTGGCCTTTCCGAACCATTACGTGGCCCCCTCCCGGTGGGACCATAACTTCGACAGGAGAGTCAAAGTAAAAAAGGGTCTGAATAGATACAATACAAAACAATTCAAAGTCAAAAAGATCTCAAGGTTTTCAGCAACACAGGAACACTCATTCATGGACGGATAGTTCGAACGTAGTTTCCTCCAAGCTCGCACAGTCACTGAAGATAGAAAGGATGGAACAGAAGTCCAAGGATAATCAGTCACAGGATTTTCCGGGAGGGGTAAGCAAATCAAGTCTCTCAAAGTCAGCGATAATGATAGACGTGTCAATCCGTTCAAACGCTGGGTTCAGGATGTTCCAGGAGACTATCGGAGGGCTGGAGCTTCTCTTGTCGCACGGGGTCCTCGCCCAAAGTCAGGATGGTTGTCGTTGAAATCGCAGCTGGCGGTAATGCCTGAGACGTAACAGGGTCCGGTTCTACGTCCTCCATTTCCAATAAGCCTGTCATTATTTTATTAATCAGAGCATCCACATGTGAGTGAAACGCCCCGATGGCTGCCAATACCGTCTTCGTGACGGCTCACGCTCTGTCCAGACCATTTCACCACACTCAACACCGATCACGTTCACTTCCCCCGGGGAGCCCGGTTTCTCCGGGGGGAACAGGCAGGAGCGGAGCGGACGGAATCGGAGGGCGACTAATCGTTTTCTGCGGCAACCAAACCTGTCTTGCTTCCGTGAGCGAAGACCCCGACACACCGAACCCCGGTCGGATCCCACCAGGTCCGCGGGTCAGGGACCTCCACCCCGGTCGCTGTCGTAGCACGTCACTCCTCACTCGGTGTTGATCAGGCGAGATGAGAGCCGTCAAGATCGGGCAAAGTAAAAACCTCCACTGCGGTAGACCGGACCCTGATCGAACCTCACGGCCGATGTTGTTCAACTGCGACACGGCCAAGTCAAAACTCGAGGCCCCGGCTATCCTGTTGGAGTAGGCCGCAAACTTCAACTCGACACAGCTCCGTCACCAAAGCGAATTAAGTTTTCGGAATTGCACCATCGGAGTGAGTATCGGTTCATCCATACGGAGGTCGGGAGTTAAATCAGGATTATAGACAGGACCATCTGGCAGGATATGGAGGTCGGCGGAGCCGGGAGACTACGCGGCCATCTTGGTTGCTAGCGTGGCTCCTCCCCTATGTGACTCTTAGAGTATATCCATTCGTATCTCTTCCTTGAGTGACTTTACTATTTGTACATTTGCAATTTTTCTTTCTGTTTGCATCTCTTCCTTGTGTGACTTTACATCTTGTACATTTGCAATTTTTTCAGTTTGTATCTTTTATGTAACGCATGTAATCCGTAGTCCTTATGTTTTGCAACTGGTTCTTATGTAAAACGCTCTGACACCTTCGGGTAAGGTTCGCGCTCTATAAAATTGCATTAAATAAATAAATAAAAAGACCATATAGTACAAACTAAACAGCAGGAATAAAGAACCCACCAACTGCTGTTGCCAGGCAAAGTGAAATATTATGACATGTTTAAATATTTCTAGCTTTTACAGACCGGGAAGTGTCCAGAAAGTTCTGGTTCTTCAAGAATATTCTGGCTCTTCCCACTCCACAATGGAAGTGCTGTTGTGTGTTACCCTCTGACTCCACTCTCCTTCTCCCCCTCTTAGCCTCCAGTGGGCCACTTGTAATAGTTTCCAAGCCTGGCCCATAGCAAGCTTGTATTGTGGAGTCTGGTAAATATGGTTGTGTCCTTATGATACTAGTATTGACCCTTAGAGATTACAAATTGTAGCATTCTTGGCACATACCCACCAAAGAAATGAATGACCAGTATTTATTATTACGCCGCCACAGTGTGTCATCTATAGCTTTATTGCTCATAAGAAGGGACTCATTACACTAACCTATAGTCTTACCTACCTGGTAACTTACTTGTAATCTTTTAAACTAGATTTCTGTTTGGTAGTTTTATATCCCCAGTGATCGATGAAATGAAACTGGAGCTTGTGCAATTTTAAGAGTCTGTCTGTAGTTTTAGAAATAGTACAACCTGAGACAGGCACATCATTTGAATAAAGCTATGACTGGAAATGGCATCATTGAACACACTTCATAATAAAGATAGATTTATGTGAGAAAGATCTTGTAGGAATGACAAATGAAGTTATCGAGGTCAGTCGACTCCCTAGAATTAAAAATTAAATTCATCACTCCAGCAAAAGAGATTCCTGTATCTAATAATAGTGTAATTTCTTTGTCATGGAGAGGTATAGACAGTTTATAAAAAAAACGTGAAAGCATAGTGGTAAAATTATACTGAAACACGTCAAAAATGTTAATTGTAAAATCCTGAAAGAACTTATTAAAGCTTGTGTTATTTACTAATAGCAGAATATTTTCTGCCTTTTTTCCATGGATAACAATACTGTTTCATATTTGCGTTTGTTGATTGCTAGCAAGTTTTTACATTACCAATATTTGGCCTTAATTCTGTGAAAAGTCCACTCAGCTTTCTGCCATTATTTGTTAATCTGTGCGTGCATGACTGAACCTGTTTTCTAAAGTTTGGATTGTTATTCCAATTTTATTGAAACTGATGCTTTTAACTCTTTGTAGATTGTTTTTACAAGAATATTCCCTGTAAAGGGCTATGCATTCCATACAATGTTTTGACTTTAAATACTCCTTCCGCGTCCTTTAATAAAGTCATTAATTCCCTTGCTGAGTTTGTCTCTAAATTCATCCTTATCCTCCCCTATCTCTCGGTGAATAGTTTATTGCTGATAGGATTTAAATGTTGCAATTGATTGGCTGCACAATTTTTTTAATCTCAAACACAAAACATATACAGCTAGATTCATCAAAGTCCCGTTTTGCGAGTCTGTAATAGCGATTCATAAGGAATCGCTATTAAGGACTAGCAAAACGGGATTCATGTAGGAATTGCAAAAAATATTGTGATTCCTACATCTTCCTTATTTGCGATTAGCAAATGGCTAATCGCAAATAAGGATGCGATTTCAAGGGTGCAGGGGTGTCCAAAGGACACCCTGTAGCACCCCTGAAAAGCAAATGTAGCCAGATGCTGCGCACACACATGTCCAAAGGACATGTGTGTGTGTAACATACCACTCAGAAAAATGCACTAAAGTGCATTTTTCTGAGTTTTCGCTATTTACCACGAAGTTACAATTCGTGTTACATAGCGGCCAAATATTGCGAATTCGCAAATTAAAAATGGTTGATGAATTGCATTTAAGGAATCTCAAATAGAGATTCCTTAAATGCAATTCCTCGCAAATATGCGATTTCGCAATTACCGATTTTTGCATTTGGGATGATGAATCCCAAATGCAAAAATTGCGCTCGCAAAGGGCCTGATTCTCAGAATCTGGCCCTTTGCGAGCGCAATTTCCTTTCATGAATCTAGCTGATAATATCACAAAATGTCTGTGAGAGCTAATTCTATCCTACATTAGTGCTGATGAGAGGCAGAAAACAGATGTGGTCTCTAGAAGTGTTAAGTAATTTCCAGGCATCAGCCAATACCTTTTGAAACAATGGTCTATCTTTAGTAGTTGTTATATCTCACTTTTGAACTTCTGTCATAAAATAAATCTAGGTTATGTTATGTTTGATATGTTAGTAGTTTTATGCAGTGCACTGTTACCTAATATAAAAGTCCTAGGGGCCTCATTTATTAGGCTGTGCGTCACTTTTATGCCGCCGGTGCGTCACTTTTTTTGACGCACCAGTGGCGTAAAAAATGCCCCTTGTTGCGCCATATTTACAAAGTGACGCATCTAGGTAGATGCGTCACTTTGTAAACCCCTGCGCCACATTATACCTGCGCCAGGTATAATGTATGCAAGGGGGGCGTATTGACGCAAGGAAGGGTCGTAGAAGTGACGCAGTGAAATCTATGAGATTTCACTGCGTCACTTTTAGGACGCCGTTGCGTCAAAATCTTGCGCCTGCCTCACAGCAGGCGTAAGACTGACGCAGGCCATGTGAAAGGACGCATTGCTGGAGTTGCGTCACTTTTGTGACACACTCCAGCAATACGTCACTTTTGCGCTTACAGATACGTCAGAAATACTGACGTATCTGTAACTCCTTGCGACATGATGCATCATACATTAAATATGACGCGCAAGGAATGTCGCAAGGAGTGCGCACTGAGAAGTGACGCATCGCTGCTTTCACGCAGCGATGCGTCATTTCTCATAAATGAGGCCCCTAGCATTGAGGTAATGCAAATATGAAAATGAAAAAAGGAAGCAGAGCCATGCTCGGAGTATAAAGTCAGATTTTAAGGCCTTTTTGGGGTGGGGGGGTTATATAGCGTGAACGAGACCAGAAGGTATCAGAGGTTTTACTTAAGCATCAGTTGCGTTACAGATGGACACATACATTTTTGTTAGGGACGGGGAAATTAATTGATTTGCTCAGAATCACGGGATGTTGAGCATCCCTGCTGAGACTCGAACCCGGTTCCCCAACTTCGAGGTCGACTGCTCTAGCCGCTAGGCCACATTCTCTCCATCATTCCATCAACGAACCTGCATTCCTGCCAAACACTAACATTCCATCCATAAGTCTCTATTCCCCCTATACACCCGCATTCCATTAATGGATCTACATTCCATCCCTGAATCAAAATAACATCCATACATCCTGCATTCCTTCAATGATGCACAGTGAGCCTTTTTGATCGTATCACTGCAATCAACACCATTGACTATCTTCCTTGCACGGCGCCTGGTAAACTGTTCCACTCAGAGCCCCGCTCTCGGTGGATAAAATATTTCCTTATAAGTGGGACTCAAGTAGTCCAGGCCGATCCTTTTGCTCTGAAGTCAAACAGGTCTGTTGGGGGTCTCTTCATGGGTCATCACTACCTCCTTTCCTAATTAACTCATATCTGCTTCCCCTGGTTTGTCTGCTACATGAGTTTAATTTCCCATTAACTGGGTGTAGAGGTCACTCCCTGAGGAACCCGGTGAGCACACCTTCCAACATTTTGGATGTGGTAAGAGGGAGATTTTGGAGAAAAAAAATGTGATTCCCCTATTGACTTACATTGAAGAGGAGTAGATTTTTGGCAGGAAGCCTAAAATGAAGCCATTTTGGGCTAAAAGCTAAAAGATCTTGGGCCTCATTTATGAAAAGTGACGCATCGCTGCGAGAAAACAGCGATGCGTCACTTTTCATTGCTCCCTCTTTGCGACCCCAATGATGCGTCATATTTACAATATGACGCATCAATGTGCAAGGAGTTACAGATACGTCAGTATTTCTGACGTATCTGTAAGTGCTAAAGTGATGCTTTGCCGGACTGTGTCACAAAAGTGATGCAACTCCAGCAATGCGTCCTTTCACATGGGGCAAGCCCCATGTGAAAGGGCCTGCGTCAGTCTTACGCCTGCTGTGAGGCAGGCGCAAGATTTTGACGCAACGGCGTCCTAGAAGTGACGCAGTGAAATCTCATAGATTTCACTGCGTCACTTCTACGACCATTTCTTGGGTCAATACGCCCCCTTGCATACATTATACCTGGCGCAGGTATAATGTGGCGCAGGGGTTTACAAAGTGACGTATCTACCTAGATGCGTCACTTTGTAAATATGGCGCAACAAGGCGCATTTTTTACGCCACTGGTGTGTCACAAAAAGTGACGCAACGGCGGCGTAAAAGTGACGCATGGGCTCATAAATGAGCCCCCTAGTGTGCAGCACAGTGGCAGTGAAAGAGATTTCCATAGTCGGGCTGCTCTTACCAAGAAGAATCTGCCTCCCATACAACCATGCCTAAACTTTGGGAACATAACCAGCTGTAGGCCATCTGAGAGCAACATGCAGACAGGCTAGAGTGTGCAGACTTGTGGTGGAGGGAGGGGTGACCTGTTCTGTAGAAGGCCTTACGAATAAAACAAATAGAATTATCCATGGTTCCTCTTGGAGAGAGGCAGCAAGTGTAGTGAGTCTAAAGTGATAGAGGTGGAGGAATGCTGAGCACATTGTAGCATCAGCCTATCGGCTGCATTTTGAATGTGCTGCAGCCTACTCAAAAGGCCAATAGGGGAGCCCAAAAATAGAGAATTGCAGTAGTCCAGTTGACTCAAAATAGTCTACTGCACCACCAAATGATGATTGGAAATAGGAAGAAGTGGTAGAAAAAATTCAGAAAATGAAACAACGGAAAAGCAAGTGGGTTATAGATAATTGACATGATTAGAGAAGTATTGTTTTTCATCCAAATAGAGAGACATGGATCAGAGTCCCATAGGGCCAGCCATAAGTCAGTAGGTAAAGCCTGAGGTAGGCTGTTAGTGATGCAGTACAGAATTTCAGTATCATACACCTTAAATTTCAATGAGTTGTGGGACAACCACGAAGTAACATCTGACATGCAGTGTGGAACGTATAAAAGGGCTGGGCCACCGCCGGAGGAAGATCCTTCTCCTACCTGGCGGCCAAGACATGGAACTCCCTCCCCATACACCTACGGCTGACCCAGGACCATCTCCCCTTCAGGAAGCAACTCAAGACCTTGCTTTTCGAGCAGTAAGGGACCCCTCCCCCCCCAGCGCCTTGAGACCCTCCCGGGTGAGTAGCGCGCTATATAAATTTGCTTGATTGATTGATTGATAGGGAGATGTTCAATTGTGTGTCTTGTACACAATTCATGAAATACACCTCAGAAGATCTAACGAGGTCTGCTAGGGGCATATATAGAGATTAGGAAGAGTAGGACCGAGCTATGGGGAACACCCTGACCTAATGTCTTAATCTCAGAATGGAATGGTTGAAAATGAACAGCCTGACATCCGTCCTCTAAATAGGACTAACACCATGGCAAAGCAGCTCCACAGATGCCAACCCAAGCGATTCTGGAGTTCAAGATGGTATGGGATGCTGTATCGAATGCAACAGAAAAATTGAGTAATACCAACACAGCTAGTTGACCCCTTTCTGCTTACATTTTCGTGTCGCAAAGGACAAAAACTTGCATCGTCCATGAGCAGGGTAAAATCCAGATTGAGCCGGATCTGACAACTGATGTCATTTAATAACTCCAGATACCTGCCTGTTTACATATTTTTCCAATATTTTACCAGGTAAAAGCAACAAACATATTGGCTGAAAGTTGTTCAAAGTGTACCTTTTTCAAAAGGCAGCAGCCTAAGCCCTTTTCTACTAATTTGGGACCATTGGCTCACCCAAGGATCTTTTACAAATGTCCAAAAGCGGATAGGCCAAATTCAAAGAAACTCCATGTCAGGATCTGAGAGCAATTTGACCTAAATGAAACACAGAGGAAATTGAATTTGCCAATTTCGTGAATACTTTTGTACTTAACAGTTCAAATTTAGAAAGAGAAGATGATCCTCTAAGGCTGTCTCATCTGCCACAGTTGAAATTCCCAACTATCAACAAAGACACACTTTTAACAGATAGAAGAATGTACTCGTTAAGTATCTTAGTGCAATTGTGCCTGACTTGGAGTAGCACAAGAAGTGAATGACAATACGATTAACTGATAATTTAACCGGCACAACTACTCCAGCACCCTTTCTAGCCTTGATGGAACTGACTCTAAGAATTTCTGAAACAAAATACATGCCAACCAGTACTTGTTTGAAGGACAGTTATAAAATTCATTCCCAGCTTATTTGTCTTCCAATCTGCATGCCAAAGATGTTAATGTCCGTTGTGGCACCATTGAGATGCATGGTATCTCTTCCTCTACTTCTCCCTGTAGTGTGTCATCCTTTTGTATGAGCTTTAAGATGACTCCAGGAGCCTGGCAAGCTGGGAATTTCAGAGTGCACTCTATAATTAATAATCTCAACATCGAGGAGGAGCTTAGCGTGCATCCAAGATGGTCGCGTGAGCACAGAGCTCTCGAGACCCTCGCCGCCTCCCGCGTATATCCTGCCACTAATCCTGCCACAGATGATGGGTTATTGAAGATTTGACCCTGCTGACCTAAATGCTCTTTTCTGAATTTGATTTGGATGCCGGGAACCAGACTTACGCCGTTTGAGAAGTTGACGGCCTACACCGGGGAGCAGCCTGGGACTCTGGTTCCCGAGGTACCCGGGTGGTAATCGAGCAACAACGGACAGTGGAGGTTGTCTTGTGCCCCCAGGGTACTTTCGGTTTCGTTTTTGGGCTCTCTGGGCTGAACCCAGTTTCCATCTCGCTTCAGTCTCCCGAGGTCTGCATTTGGCTTGTACGCTGGCCCGCCCTTCTTCGTGTTTTAGACTTTTCTGAGATTGACCTGAAGAGAAGCCATTCATACCAGGTCTCGAAGGGCCCTCAGGGGCACGTCGCACACTATGGCGGGCAAGCCTGAAAGCGATAAGCGGACGACCAAGGTCACGCACGAGGGGGCGCCACTTAATCGAACATCATGGACCGCTATACCCGTGCTAAAGGTTCCCCCAGTGGTGCAGGCAACATACCGGACGAGACCGGAGATGGTTCTGCGTCGACGGCGGAGCTGACCTTGCGAGACGTTATGGGCGCCATTGCAGATATTAAGACCTCCATGGGCCAGCAGTATGAGACGCTGGCCTTGAAGTTGGACAGGATGGCGATCGACGTTAACTTGATCAGGACCGACCTGGCGAAGACCAATGAACGGGTCAAGTCTTTGGACATCAAGACCGCCAGTCTTACAACCGACGTGTCTGATCTTCAAACTGAGGTCCGTAATCTACGCTCCACTAACGACTTGTTCGCCCGCCGGCTGGAAGACTCCGAGAGTCGTGCAAGGCGCAATAATGTCCGCATTATTGGGGTTCCCGGAGAAGTCCTCTGAGATGACCACAGATCTCCTCGTGGAGGACCTGATACTGAACCATCTGGCTCCCAAAGGCCTCAGTAACTTTTTTGCAGGTGAGCGCGCTCACCGTGTTCCGGGTGGAGCTCATAAGCCAGGCACTCCGCCACGACCCATAATAGCTAGGAACTCTTCCTCCTCCTGGGGTTTCTCTTTTTGTAGACTAGTTTCTTGTGAGGGCGACAGGCACACTGCAAGTTGGGGTGGTTCTTTGGACTAGCGCAGGGGTGCAGGGTGGGGGGATATGTTCAAGGAATTTTCTTGGGGGTGGGATGGGGAACTGTGTGTGGTTTTGTTGGGTTTAGAGGCAATGTTTTACGATTTACTTTGATTCTGATGTCCGCTTCGCTGGAAGGGGGAGTCGATCCTTACTGTTGGGATGGGGTAGGGGGCTGAGGGTTATCAGTTGGAATGTCAATGGCCTGAGGGATAGAATCAAACGGGGTGTAGTGTCGCAGTTCCTGAAACGTTTTTCCCCTGATGTGGTGTTGTTACAGGAAACGCACTTGATTGGGAACACATGTCGTGCAATGAATCGCCGAGGGTATCGTTTGGTCGCCCACTCCGGATTCACCACTGGTTCGAGAGGGGCGGGGATCCTAGTCAGAAACTCCCTCCCCCTTGCGATAGACGTGACCACTCTAGATGATAGAGGTAGATATGCTGTCGTCACCGGCAGATGGGAGGGGAAGACGATCTCCATACTCTCTGTCTATGTCCCGCCTGGCTTACAAACTACGACATTTTCGGACCTGGGGGAGATGGTACTGGGACTCCCAGAGGGTATTTTAATTGTGGGCGGAGATTTTAACTCGGTGGTCTGTGGTAAAGAGGATCGTAGCCCCCCTAGAGACCTTGCGAGATCGCCGTCTTGGTTGAGTAACTTCTTGGAGACACTGGGTCTAGTAGATTGCTGGAGGTTGATGCACCCTGGAAAGGCACAGTACACCTTTCATTCTGGAGCACACAAGAGCCTTGCCAGACTTGATTACATACTTGTGCCGGCGGCGCAGGCCGTCTCGGTGAGGGAGGTTAGACACTTGGCCAGGGGCATATCCGATCACTCCCCAGTGTGGCACACCATTGATGCTCAGTTCGGGGCGGAGGGTAGAGTGGCCCCGATTAATCCCTGGCACTTTCGTAATCCCAAAATCAGGGCGAGTATGGTCAGGTCCATTGATCAGTACTTTACTGAGAATGTGGGGTCTGTATCCTCCTCCGTTTCATTGTGGGAGGCCTTCAAGACTGTGGTCCGTGGTCAGGCCCTCTCTCTGATTGCTGATGCTAAGAAGAGGAAGAATGAGGAGGTAGAAAGACTGGAGGCTGAACTCAGTAACTTGGAGAGAGAGTTGGAGTCTGGAGAGGCACAAGAGAAACGGCATGCTCTGCACCTTAAACAATCTGATTATCGAGCTCTGGTGACGGACGCTGCCAAGGCTATGAGCCAGGAGCAGCGGGGACGGCTGTATGATGTGGGGGATAAAGCGGGGAAGTTGATTGCCTGGCTGGATAAGAAAGAGAGGGCGAGTCGTGTTGTGCCTGTGGTAGAAAGTGCTGATGGAGTGCGAGTGGTTGACCCTGTGGACATAGTGGAGAGTTTCGCGTATTATTTTCAGAAGGTGTATGCACCAGTCTCAGACAGACCGGAGGAAGACTCGCATATGTTGCTTAGGGATATCGCCTTGCCCTGTCTGTCGGATTCGGACAAAGAGCACATGGAGTCGGAATTTTCCAATGATGAAGTGGCGCTCGCTATCCGCTCCATCCGCTCAGGTAAGGCCATGGGCCCAAGTGGCATCCCCATCGAGCTGTACAAGTTACGTCTGGACAAAATGGCGCCTTATCTCCGCGAGATGTTCCTGGAGTCGCGTGATGTTGGGTCACTCCCACGAGACCAGCGACTCGCGTCCATTGTTGTGATTCACAAAGAGGGTAAACCCCGGGATTTATGTGCCTCATATCGACCGATATCACTTTTAAATTCCGAACCCAAAATCTTGGCAAAACTATTAGCTAATCGCCTGATAAAGGTGATCGGCGACTTGATACACCCGGATCAGTCTAGATTTATCCCGCACCGCAACACAGCGCTCAACTTGCGTCGTCTTCACGGTGTCCTGACGAGGGCGGGGTCCCTACGTGAGCCGGCCATCTTGGTGTCCTTGGATGCCACGATGGCCTTTGACACCGTGGAATGGCCGTATTTGTGGGCCGCCCTCGCGAAGTTCGGGTTCGGCCCCGGGTTTATCGGTTGGGTTCGACTTCTGTATGAGGAGCTGCTCGCCCAGGTTGTGGTTAATGGTAGGGTCTCGAGGTCCTTTGTGCTCGGGAGGGGTACACAACAGGGATGCCCGTTATCTCCTTTGCTGTTCGCGCTCGCCCTAGAACCCCTGGCTGCTTGGCTACGGTGGGAACCGTCACTTAAGGGAATCAGGTGGACCCCTGACTTTGAGGACCGCCTATCATTATACGTGGACGATATTTTGCTGTACCTCCCCTCCCCACAGAAATCGCTGGGAGTGCTGTTTGATGTCCTCAGTTCATTTGGCAAAAACTCCGGCTTGGTGATTAATTGGGCTAAATCTAGCGTTTATGCACTCACTGGTGATGTGCCCCCGCTACCGGGAGAGGGGGATAGATCAAAGATGAGCTGGAGGTCATCCGCGTAGTTATAAACGGTGACCTCCAGCTGCTGGAGTGCGAAAATGAGAGGAGAGATATAGAGATTGAAAAGCAGGGGGGAAAGAGAGGAACCCTGGGGAACACCGCACGTGACGGGGAGAGGAGTGGCCTTAAAGTTGCCTAACCGAACCGCCTGAGTGCGGTTCCTCAGAAAGGAGGAGAGCCAAACAAGGGCTGATCCCCCGATACCAGCCGCCTTGACACGGGTGAGTAAGATGGTGTGGTCCACCGTGTCAAAGGCGGCGGAGAGATCGAGGAGGACCAGTGCCTGGTGCTTGTTCTCATCCATGCCCGTTCTGAGATTGTCTAAGACTGCGACCACGACTGATTCGGTCGAGTGCCTAGGACGGAACCCGGCTTGGCGGGATGCCAGTCCTCCGTTTGCCTCAACATGGGCGCTAAGTGCCGCGGTGACGTGGCGTTCCATCACCTTGCCCAAAAAGGGTAGCAGGGAGATGGGGCGATAGTTGGCCGTGATGGAAGGATCCGCGCCAGGTTTTTTCAAAATGGGCACTATTGTTGCTGCCTTTAGCGCAGAGGGCACAACACCCTGTGCCAGAGAGCTGTTGAGGAAAGCGATGGGGAGATCAGGGCAGCTGGAGTAAATTTGCTGCAGGACTCGCGCCGAGCAAACGTCCGCAGGAGACCCTGACTTCACTTTGGGGAGTATCTCCAGAAAGGAGTCCTGGGTGAGGGGGGGAATGGAGGTAAGTGGGAGTAGGACGGACGGGGGGGAGGGATCGACGAAGGCAGACGAGGGTGGTGGGATGTTGGTCTTGATGGTAACAATTTTCTCTACGAAATAAGTATTCCGTTGATCACAGAGGAGCTGGGAAGGAGGAATTTGGGACGAGGTTCGGTCTGAGAATGCCAGGTCATTCACTATGCTGAAGATTTCCCTGGTTTTGTTTCCTGCAGAAGTTATTTTTAAAGAGAAGTAGGAAGTTTTTGCATCCAGGATTGCAGATTTATATTTAGCCAGTGCTGATAGGAAGTGGGTTTTTAATGAGGGGCTGTAGTTTATCCTCCATTGCCTCTCCGCCCGTCGGGCGCTCAGTTTGAGATCCTTTAGGTGGTCATTAAACCACCTATTGGAGTCCTTGGGACGGCGGATGGAAATGCGGCGTAAAGGCGCCACTGAGTCGCAGCCTCCAGCCAGCCAGGTGTCAATGGCCTTGGCTTGAGAGGCAGATGATAAGCCAGCAAGAATGGGAGTGGAGTTGCGAAGTGAGGAGGTCAAGGAGGGATAATCCAGTCTGTTCCAGTTCCGCGCCCAGGTGTTTTTGGTGTGCGGAGTTTTGGGCATTAGGTTTCGGAGAATGGAAAAGGAAATGAGGGTGTGGTCGGACCACGGGCACGGCGAAACAGCAGCCGAGGCCACAGGGAGGTTAAGGGACCAAACCTGGTCCAATGTGTGCCCATGGGAATGAGTGGGGACGGATATGTGTGACACAAAGTTGAGGGATGAGAGATAATCAGTAAATTCTTTAGAGGCTAAGCACTCATGTGGGTCTGTGGGCCAGTAATTGAAGTCCCCTAGGACCAAGACCGAGGCAAAGTTGACCACCAGGTTAGCCAACAGGTCTTGAAGTGCCGGCAAGAATAAGGGTGAGGGCTGAGGTGGGCGGTACATAAGGAGACAAGTGATGGGGGGGGGAAAATGAAAGAGAACGGACTACCAGGAAGTCAGCAGGGGGAATAAGGGGAAAAGGAAGTTGTTGAAAGTTCAGCTCCGACCGAGCAATTAGGGCGACCCCACCACCAGCCTTACCTGTCGGCCGGTCGGCCCGCAGGGCCACATAAGAGGAGGGTAGGGTGGCCAGGAGAACCGGGAGGGAAGAATCACAGTACCAGGTTTCGGTCAGAAGCAGCATGTCTGGTTTCTCTGAGTCGAGTAAGACAAACAGCTCGTGGTGGTGCTTGACCGCTGACCTGGTATTGAGTAGGACAACAGACAATGCCGGGGACCGGGGGAAGGGGTCAGGGGGGAGGGGGCAGGGTGACGGGGGGTCGTGCTGCGGGGGATAGGATGTAGTGGGGGAAGAGGGAGCAAAACCTAGTGTAGAAATCAGACTGCGGATAGAATCCGGGAGTGGCCAGTGGCCCTGGAGGGCAGTTAAGTCCTTGGTGGTGTAAGACATAGTTTTAGCATGGAGTCGTGCCCCTAGCCCCGTCCGGCCGCGGACGGGCGCAGACGGGCTTAACTCTGGCGCAACACCGGCGCGCCTACGTCGCGCCCGCTGCGCTCGTCCGCTGCGCTGACACATATTGGGCGGCTATGTAGGCGGTGACGCGGCAGGGGAGGGATCAGGAGGGCGGGGGTGGGCGTTGCGAGTTTTAAAAATACAGGTCGCCGTTTCCCGCTTGTAATCAGCGGGACGGCGGTAGGCAAAAGGATGCTGCTAGCAGTCAGCAGCGCGATTCAGGTAAACCCTAGGTCCAAAGAGCTGGGCATGACCAAAGGTTGTTCTAATTCATCCTTCACTCTGTCACATCATGTGCATGCAGAGCATCTATTCAAATTACCCACCAAGTCTGTGTATCCAGGAGATGTGCGCTTTTCTGATTTTCAGGCTGTGAACCTTCATGTTTTGCCGCTTTCCCCATGACAACAGCATTCTCAGCATGGGACTTGGTTTCCATTTACGGCTTTTTTGTAAGATACTGCCTCATCCATTGGGCTTCCTTGAGCCCCTCCAGATACGTACTATCCCTTCACGGCAGGACCAGCCCGCAACTGCTGTCACTCACTTCATCTATGCCTAGTCATCATCTTACCAGAAATTGATGCTGGACAATTTTAAGTCTCAGACATAATTTAAGTCCTTATGATGATCCTTATATTAATAAATGGGATTGAAACGTCATCGACACAAGGTACAGTGACTATTGCATATATCACTGATAAATAAGTTCAATAGCATTGGTACCTAAAATTGTGACAGAACTTTTGTATCATTGTTACTTGTCACTCCTTTTTTAGAAATGTCTGAGTTGTAAAGTATTCCCCTTGTCGCTGTCCCTTGCCTTTTGTTTTATGTTTCCCACTTCCATTAAGTTCTTCTGTAATGTGATTGAATGAATATTTTTCAAAGTTTCTTATTTCAAAGCTTGTGGCATTGAACTTATTTAATTTCTTTGCTCATTGCTCGATGTAACTCTACACCAAGTGACCACTTGTTCCTTGACAAACACTCCTTACCCATGGTCACTTGTATACCTGTGGCTTCCGTTGTCCTTGAAAATGTGAAAAAGGTATTGCACATTGGGTACAAGTGGTTTCATTGCATGCATGCGGGCCATACTCTTTGACTAGTAGATAGAGGTAGGTACCTACGGTTAAACGTTATGCCCAGTGGGCTCTGATGGCATGGGCAGTGGTTGCAGAGGAAATTGCCACATGCCACAACTTATTATCAGTCGTTATTGCACACAGCCATGTGACATCAGCAATAGACACTAGGGACATGGAGACTGAGCACCGAGTATGGCCAACGGCATCCTGCACACAGGTAGAGACTTTAAGCAAAAAGATTAGTGCTTAACGGTGTTGCCCCAGAAAGGAGGGGAAGCCATGTCTTGCATCCAAAACCACAGGGTACAACATAAATCTTCCCACTCATATGTTGGACATGTCTACACAAATTGAGATTGCTATTAGAAAATGGTATGGATTGGTTGAATATCATGTTAATTTAGAAAATGAAATTGATGAATTTTACTGGAAAATGAGAGGGATATTTTTTGTTATAAATTGTACTTACCTATACTAATATAATAAAGAGAGAGCCCAAAGCTTTGAGGCGGGTAATCTCAGGAACCACAGCACCAATCACAACACCCAATACAGCGTTGGAAAGGGCAGTTGCAGCAGAAGGACATAGGTTATGCAGACGCCCACCATATACATTTAAAAGGTAAAAGAACTGTACCAGCAAAGTAGTCCCTTGTGGGCATGTCTACGTTGTGCTGTGGGCGTGTGTTGGGGGCGTGACAAATGCTGGGGTACGTTCCACCCTTCATGCTATGTCTCATATCGTGTGCTGTGGGCGTGTGCTGGGGGCGTGGGCGTGTGCGGGGCGTGGGATTACAGAAAAAAAGCGAGCGTTGTGCCCCATATTTCATTGTTTTTTCTTCCCAGGTTCTGTACACTTCAGCTCCGGGTGTCCACCCTGCTCCCTTTAAATACCCCTGCACCCCATAATCATAACCCACCCTTACTCCTTAAAATACACCAACACCCTTAAACACTAACCCATCTTAACCCTATAAATATACCCTGTACCCCAAAACCCAAACCTATCCCTAAACCCTAAAAATACCCCTGTACCCCAAAACCCAAACCCAGCCCTGAACCCTATAAATACCCCTGTACCTCAAAACCCAAACCTACCCCTGAACCCTAAAAATACCCCTGTACCCCAAAATCCAAACCTAGCCCTGAACCCTAAAAATACCCCTGTACCCCAAAACCCAAACCTACCCCTGAACCCTAAAATACCCCTGTACCCCAAAACCCAAACCTAGCCCTGAACCCTTAAAATACCCCTGTACCCCAAAACCCAAACCTACCCCTGAACCCTAAAAATACCCCTGTACCCCAAAACCCAAACCTAGCCCTGAACCCTAAAAATACCCCTGTACCCCAAAACCCATACCTATCCCTAAACCCTAAAACTACCCCTGTAGCCCATAACCCAAAACTATATCTGAACCCTTAAAATACCCAAACACCCCAAAACATATACCTCAGTACCCCAAAACATATACCCCTATACCCATACTTACCTTATCCAAACATTTTTTTAAAAGCATGCTTTTACCATTACTGCATTTACAACGAATTTCGTTGTAAATGTATGCGTGGTAAAAGCATATAAAATTTAATGCCATGCATTATAATGGCATTGCGGAGTCATGGTACTTTCGTAATGAAAGTATGGGGAGTGATGGTATGCGGAAAGAAAGTTGCGGAATAATGGGTATTTACCCTCCCCCGGTAAGTACATTGGTGGCACGGCAACCCACATCTCCAGCAACATACTCATATTTTTTCACCACCGATTTGAAAAATGCACAGGTCTCTCTCATTGATGGCCAGCACCAACATACACTTTTAGACACACCTCCCGCCACAAGTTCTAGAATTGTGAACTTTAGAGCTGGGGAGCTACGTTCGAATCTCGGCATCAGCTCAACATCCTGTGATTCCAGGCAAATCGCTTTGTCTCCCCGTGCCTACCACAAATGAATGTGTTCTTCTGTAATGTAAATTGTGCTCATGCCATGTTGTCGAGTTCGCGCTATATAATATTGCAAGGAAAAATAAAGTAGGGAAACTCGAGTTCACACACTACTGAACGTGCACTCTTAAGTGCATCAGCAGTACACTGTGAATCGGAGCGTTTCACAGGACTGTCACAGATAAGAAATGCTATCAAAACGAAATCCTACAAAACAATATACTACTGGCCGGCAGCAATTCATAACCGGACAACGTCGGGACGGGCTGCTAGTAATTAATAAGTAGGTAGAATTATGATAATTTAAATGAACTATATGACTGGTTAAGCAAATTTGACACTTAATTTTTGCTGATAATGTATTCAAATACAGTAAAATTTACTAGTTCGCAATGGCTGCTCAGCACTGGTCACAAGAAGCTTCAGTTGAATGAGTTAGTAACTCTTCCATCTTGATTGTTTTGCTGAACATTGAAAAAGTTGAAAGGAAAAGGATTGGGACGACAGGGAGCAAGGCGTAAGCTGAAATGCATTTGATGTGTTTTGTTTCACTGCTTCTAATAAAGAGAGTTTGGCGCACTCCCTGGAGTGGCTGTGTCGACCTGTTCAAGCTTCAAAATAATGAATTTCATGGGCTCCCACTCCTGCGCACAGAGGTACTCGTAGTGACTGGGACGAGTGGGATGATATTGTCCAGCCGTGAGAGTGGACCGCCGTTTGAAGACGGATCCTTTGGTGTTGGTAGGCTCGGACACCATCACGGAGGGAGCAGAGTGTTCCATTTGAGTGGCATAGGTACAGCAACGAACTGTGTGCTTTTTAACTTTTATTTTTTGCACTGGCTGAAGGGCGACAGCACCGCCCACTGGGGTATTTACTGAAGATGGAACTGCAAATACCATGATGCTATGAGACAGAATTTTAATAAAGATACGCCCATTTGGGCGGAACTTTTGATTATTTGGAGCAGGTGTCCATACTTCCTGGGTGCAGTTCTCCATGTCAGCGGTGGCTCGTGAGAAAGGGCGCAAGCCATAGGTTTCAGGCCTCATATACTTAGGAATTAGCATTTAAAAAACCTTAGAAATTCACTGAAAAAAACATAGGTTTTAGGGGTGTTATAGTTAGCTGGACATTTCACTCGTACAAAACCGTTCAAATTCCTCCAATATAGTTAGTTGTACTAACTATATCTTGCGCGCCCGCAATCCACTGCTGATGTCACATATTACATCATTCATGACATGGTCAATGACATCACTGATGACATCTCAAATGACATCACTGATGACATCATCCAGTGAATGTGGTTTTCTTCGTTATTTAAATATGTATTATATATATAGCAATTTGCATTGAAGAATGACTGGATATATAAATATAAATATCTGGATGGAGGATTTAGCAGTGTGATTGACTGTTTACTTGACTAATTTATACTGTTTCACTAATAATATTGGATAGTGACTAAACTGTGTGAATATCTGTATCACTTTGTCAGTTGTTGTGTAAACTGCTTCTCCAGTTGGTTACTAGCTATGTGAACGTCTATATTAGTTATTGATTAGTTAACTGAGTATTTGTATGGGAGAGTGAATGTGTGTGTGGTTTGGTGGGGTGTGTGACTGCCCAAAGATGTGTGAATAGTTGATTCAGTAGGTATATGAAGTTAAAACTGCATGTTATAACAGTTGTTTGGGTGAGTGAATATCTTTATGGGTGTGGTGATGAGCAAATATATCTCTTAATGGTACATGTCCAACAAACTAGAAAAAACAAAGGCAGTGTATGTGTCAGTTGTTATATATAAATAAGACTCAGTGATTGTATGAGTGACTGTATGGATAACTGTATTCTTGTAATAGTGATTTTATAATACACTAAGTATGAGTTACTATCTATATGAATAGATGAAGTGGTGTTTGTATAAGTGTGCAGCTAAGTAAATGTAAGTATGATCCATTGTTTGCATAAGTGAGTAGGATGACTTCATAGGTGAATAAATGCTAATTCCTAACTATATCAGGCCTGAAACCTATGTTTTTTTTCAGTGAATTCCAAAGGTTTTTTAAATGCTAATTCCTAACTAAATCGGCCTGAAAACTATGTTTTTTTAGTGAATTTCAATGTTTTTTTAAATGCTAATTCCTAACTATAACATGTCTGAAACCTAAGTTTTATTCAGTGAATTTCAAAGGTTTTGTATGATACCTGCAGTAAGCACCACAGAGCTGCGTTGCAGAGAGATGTAAAAAGGGGCATGGCCTCAGAACACCTCTCTGCAACGCAGCCCCCTGGAGCATACTGGAGGTTCCTGGTGGGCTAGTTGGCCCCCAGGGACCCCCAGTATTCAAGGGGAATTCAGTATTCAGGGGGCGCATTTGCCATTGCAAACTACAGTGTCCCAAGGGTGGGCACCCCAGGACACTACAGGAGCAGGCCCTGGGGGGTGGTGGTCCCAGGGCCATCACAAGGCTCCAGGAGAGTCTCCCATCATCTGCAAAACCCCGGGGGGTCCATCACGGACCCCCCAATTTAAATATTTAGTGCCCCGGGGAGGTGGCGGTCCCTGGGGAATGGGGGGCTTGAGCCCCCCCCACACAGGGTACAAATATATATTTTTTAAAACCCCGGGGGTGGCGGTCCCCGGGGCTTCGGGGGGCGGTGTGCCCTCCGCAAATACAAGTGAAGTCGAGCCCCGGGGGTGGCGGTCCCCACGGCTGGGGGGGCCTTGTGCCCCCCACAATTATTCAAACTTTGCCCCGGGGGTAGCAGTGTGGGGGAATTGGCCCCCCACACTCGTTTTTCAAAATGCCCCCAGGATTTGGTCCCGCCGGGGGCTAATTAGCTTTGAAGCGTAGGAGCCCGCGCTTCATTTTTTTTCTCATTGGCAGGATCCACGCATCCTGCACGGATTTTGCCGATTTTTTTAAAAAGGGCCTTGCGGTCATTGTGGGACTCCCTGAACAGGCCTAGGGGGTCAGGGTGTTTCTACTCTGCCCCTTTACACGTTTTGTGCGTTTGTTTCTTAGGTTGTTTGTGCCTCTGCACGTTTTGAGACCCCCCCTTTTTTCTCGGCCCCCGCTTGGCGAATCACTCTGAGACTTTCAGGATAGGAGCGGACCGGAGCTGATAATTAGTTTTGAATATTTCATGAAGATTCGTCAACGGGCGTCAAAGTTATTCCAAATAGAATGTTGCTGATTTCCTATGTCAAATAGGTCCTAGCTATATCTACCTACTGTTGGCCGCCAGTAGGTAATATATATATATAGTGTGATCAAGGACTGAAGAAGTTTGAAACGTGTCACTGAGGGGAAATAAATACATCTGATCCATACCTTCCCGTGGTCCGTTTCTCTCTTTCCCTTGGCGGGGATTACAGGAGAGTCGTTTGGAGGTGATATATATATATATATATTCACTGAAAAAACCTGTGATGTCATCAGTGATGTCATTTGAGATGTCATCAGTGATGTCACTGACCATGTAATGAATGATGTAATATGTGACATCATCAGCAGTGGATTGCGGGGCGCAAGTTATAGTGAGTCCAACTTACTATAACATGGGAATTTCAATGGTTTTGTATGAGTAAAATGTTCAGCTAACTATAACTGGTGTGAAACCTATGGTTTTTCAGTGAATTTCAAAGGTTTTTTAAATGCTAATTCATAACTATAACGAGTGTTAAACCTATGGTTTTTTCAGTGAATTTCAAATGTTTTTTAAAAGCTAATTTCTAACTATAACAAGTTTGTAACCTATGGTTTATAGCTATTAAATATTATATATTTTTTTAAATTATTAAAATAATGTATATTTTTCTAACATAAATTTTTCAATGTATTTTTCATGTGTTTTTTTTTTTATCTTTTTTCCCCGGAGCGCTCAGGGTACGCGCACCCGTAAACGCACCCGTACACGTAGCGAGAGCCCTAATCCCACGTGCGAAAAATTATATAATTATGTATTTAAAGTAAATAGTAATGCAAGACATTCAGTAGCATACTCATAAAAGTAGTATTTTTTATCTTTAAAATCCGTATTTTGACTCTAAACACATTTACGAAAAACAAGTAAAACGTCATCGTGACGCGCCACGTAAGCGCCCCCGGAAGCGCCTCCGTAAGCGCCTATGTACGTGCCGCGTTAGCGCACCCGGAAGCGCTCCGGAGCGCGTAGCGTAAGCGCGTCAAGCCATGTGACCTTAAAAGAACACTTTTCCTTGGTTCATAACAGTTTTTTTTTGCAAATATTGAAAGCCCCCACCCATTTTCCTCACTGTCACTTTGAATTTGGAGAGAGCAAGAGGTGTTCTTCGGATCGTCAGCAGCATCTTTTAATTTTCAAAACAATGGCTGGAAGACAACCAACTTCCAGTGACTCAGAAGAAGATTTTTTGCCTGAGGACCCTCCTCGGCGCAAAGTCAAGGAACACTTCATCTGGAAGTTTTTTACCTTCCCGGAAGGAGAAAAGAAGGTAAATGCGGCAAAGGTGTGCTGCAAGATCTGTGGCACCATCTTATCAGGTGGGAATCCAAATAAAAAATACAGCTTTGGGAATTCAACTTTATTAAGGCATGTTGAAAGGAGACACCCCAACAACTATGAGAGTGTCAGGGACCTGGCACGTAATCCCCCAGCAGAGGGTGGCAGCACCTCGACTGGTGGAGCAACACCTTCGGGAAGTCAAGCTGGAAGATTGATCCCGAATATACAGCCGGTCTTTGCAGGCATCAAAATTGTCTGTATGGATTGCGATGAACTGCTCTGCTGTGGGGAGCAGAGTATAACACTTATTGCTCGTAAAAGACAAGACCACCGCTGCTTCACCCAGCACTAATTTTTCCCTTTTTTTTGCTCCTGTTGAGCAGTTTTGGATTCCCTGATTTTGTTTTTCTCCCCCCAAAAAACCCAACAAAAAGTTTAAAATCGTTCTAAAAATGTTTAAAAAAAATATAACATCAACAAAAGAAGAAAAAAAAGTTATTTTTAGAACTACCTCCAATTCTCCAAAAATAGCTATATTCTTTATATTTTTTGTTATTTTTTTTTAAAAAAAAGAATGTATGTGAATGGGAGAAAGAGACTGAAGGAACAAATGACAGAAGGGGAGGGAGTGAGGGTGAATTGATGAAGGAGAATGAGGATGTGACAGGACAGAGGGAGTGAGAGAAGGAGTGAGTGAAGTGGAGTAAGATGAGTGAGGGAAGGGGAATGAGTGAGGGAGCGAAGGAAGAGAAGAGAGGGGAAGGGAAGTGAAGCAGAGGGACAGAAAGAAGGTGAGTGTGGGAGGTGAGTGAGGGGAAGGGGAGTGAACATGGCGAATGAGGATAAGTGAGGAAAGCGGAGTAAAGGAACGGGAGTGAGGAAGGGCAAGAGAAGTGCAGCGAGGTTGAGGAAAGAGTGGTGATAGAGGGTGGATAAAGGCAAGTGAACGTGAGATAAGGGGAGTGAGGCAGTGAGGAGACAGAGGGAGTGAAGGAAAGAGTGAGAGAAGGGGACTGAGTGAGGGAGTATAGAAAGGTAAATGAGGGAGTGTAGGTGAGTTAAAAGTAGTGAGTATGGGGGAAGAGGACTGAGAGAGTGAGGGGACGGAGGTAGTGAAGCTAAGAGAGAGGGAGTGAGGGAAGGAGAATGAGGATGTGACAGGACAGAGGGAGTGAGAGAAGGAGTGAGTGAAGTGGAGTAAGGTGAGTGAGGGAAGGGGAATAAGTGAGTGAGGGAAGGAAGGGAATAGAGGGGAAGAGGACTAAAGCATAGGTACTGAGAGGTGGTGAGTGGGGGGTGAAAGTAAAGGGAAGGGGAGAGAATGATGTGGATTGAGGGGTAGTGAATGAACCGGAGTAAGGGAACGGGGGTGAAGGAGGGTGAGAGAATGTCAGAGAGCATGAGTAAAGAGGGTGAAAGAGGGTGGATAAAAGTGATTGAGGGTAAGACAAGGGGAGTGAGGGAGTGAGGGGATAGAGGGAGTGAAGGAAAGAGTCACAGAAAGGGACTGAGTGAGGGAGCAAAGAAAGGTAAGGGAGGGAGTGTGGGTGAGTTATAGGGAGTGAGCGTGACGGAAGAGGAGCGAGAGAGTGAGAGGATGGAGAGAGTGAGGCTAAGAGAGCGAGAGTGAGGGAAGGGGAGTGAGGAAGTGAGAGGACAGTGGGAGTGAGAGAAGGAGTGAGTGAAGTGGAGTAAGGTGAGTGAAGGAAGGGGAATGCGTGAGGGAGCGAAGGAAGGGTAGATTGGGGAAGGGAAGTAAAGCAGGGGGTCTGAAAGAAGGTGAGCGTGGGAGGGGAGTTAGGGAAAGGGGAGTAAACATGGGGATTGAGAATAAGTGAGGGAAGAGGAGTAAGGGAACGGGGGTGAAGGTGGGTGAGAGAAGAGTAGTGAGGTTACAGAAAAGAGTGATGAGAAAGTACATTTTGTTTGTCAAACTTACCTTATAAGTAATGTAAACTTAATGACATATTACTTATTTCAAAAAACAAAAGCATGCACCCTAATTTTCAGTGGAGAATTTTAAGAAACCACCAATCATTTCTTCTTTTTCAAGTGCACTGAATCTCAACCACTTTTTTTTAATAACTCCTGCTTTCAAACTGCCATTTCATTTCCACAACTCATCTGAATACAACCACATCTACCTTCAAGATGCCTAAAGTCTGGATTGTGGGTCATAGCTTTGTTCACTGGAGTGAAAAGTATGCAGCAAACAGAGGTGTTCCCAACCTTGATTTACCAAATGTGGATATTATGTGGATTGGCCAGAGAGGATTGAGATGTCACCAATTGATACCATTGGTAAAATCCTTTATGCATCTACCACACCCTGACCTCATAATTGTGCACTGTGGTGGCAATGACCTGGGCACTTTGACTGGGGTAGGTCTGGAAATGCTTTTAAAGGACACCTTTGGGTAATTGATGTCACTTTTTCCAAAAACTGCCTTGGTATATTCTAATATATGCCAAAGGCAAAAATGGAACTGGTCCAACCAATTTTGTCCACAGATTGAGAAAGCCAGGAAACATGTGAACAAATCTGTTTCTGCTTTCCTCAGAGACTATGGTATGGGTTTCATATACCACAACAACTTGCGTTACAACATGCAAGGCATCTATAGGAGAGATGGTGTACATTTTACAGATGAGGGGAATAGAGTCTTCCTCTTGAATTTTAGACTCTGCATCGGTACCTACTTGTAGGTACAAAAAACACCCACGTAACACAACAGCTCTTTCCAGAGCTACCCTACCTCTAAGCACTCTAAATTCTTATTTTACACTATTTTCTTTCACTGTTTTTCCCCGTGCTGCGCTCAGGGTATGCGTACCTGGAAGCGTACATGGGAACGCACCCAGCGCTTACCCCGCGAAAATTTCAACAAAAAACAAATAGTTTTTTTGCCCTTCAGGGTCCTTCTAGGCCCCCCTCAGAAAACCTAGGGGGTCAGGCGGTGTCTACCCTGCCCCCTTTTAATCATTTCCCCCTTTTTTTTCACCTCTTGTGTCTCGAATCTACCGAGACGCAAGATGGTGGACTCTCTGGACTGTTTGGAATGTTGACAGACACCCGAGAGCCAATCAGCTTTCCGCTCGCGCACTTCCGTGTCGCGCCGGGTGCGCTCCCAGGTACGCGTACCGGTGAGCGCTCGTAGCGCGCATATAGATATATACATTTTTTTAAAGTAAATTTTCATGAAAACCACTGGAGCAATTTTCTTTTTTTTTTTATAAGACTTTATTTAAATTTTGCCAATAGTACAGTGTAATGTTTAACGAATCAAGGACTACCGTTACTCATTCAATATCACATCTACGAATTTACACAGCTGTTTAGCCGACAACCCTCCGGTCACTGGAGCAATTTTCACCAAATATAGCAAAGGCACTTCTGCGTACCAGTCCCTACAATTTTGCAAAGTTTGGTGTAATTCCATTCAGTGGTTCGGGCTATAGCCGTGTTTGAACGTCATATGGAAATTAACATAGGGAAAACACGTTTTGGGACCCCCCTTTTTTCTCAACCCCGCAGGACGAATCCCCCCGAAACTTCCAGGGAAGGAGCGGAGCGGAGCTGGCCTAAATTTTGGAAAATTACACGCAAATTCCTCAACCGGCGCCAAAGTTATTCCCAATAGAATGTTGCGGATTTCCTATGGAAACTAGGTCCTAACTATAACTGCCTATATATATATATATTCACTGAAAAAAAACAAGGTTACAGGGGAATTATAGTTAGGAAATAGAATTAAATTCACTGAAAAAAACAAAAGGTTACAGGGACGTTATAGTTAGGCTGATATTTCATTCACACAAAACCACAAAACGAGAGATATTCAGCGGTTAGTTGAGCTAACTATAACTCACTCCACCGCAATGCACTGCTTAAGAACTCACATATTATATCACTCATGACATGGTCAGTGACATCACTGATGACATCACTGATGACATCTCAAATGACATCACTGATGACATCACTGATGACATCATCCGATGACTGTGAGTGTTTTTAAAAAGTTTGAGTGTTAAATTATATACCAAGGTGTATTGGTGAATCATTGAGTGTATGAGTACCTGATTTGATGATTCAGTGGGTGCGTGACTGACTGTACAAGTGAGTGATTAGGTATCTCAGTGAATGTATGAGTGAATGACTAGCTTGTGTGAATGCCTGTATCGGTCTGTCAGTTGGTGTCTAAGTGGTTGTATGGGTTGATGAGTGGGTAAACGAGTGGCTGTATGGCTGATTGGTTGTCTGAGTACCTGTATGGGTGCACGAATGTCTGATTGGGTAGTTGAGGGGATGTGTGACTACCTGCATGGATTAGTGAGTAGGTGAGTTAATGGCTGTATGGGTTCGTGAGTGCATCTGTGAAGGGCTGTATGGGTGAGTGAGTGAGTGAGTGTGCATATGGCAATGTCAGTGAGTGAATGGAAGTGCCAGTGGCATATGGGTGAGTAACTGCATATGTGAAAGGTAGTATAGGTGACTGTTGAAGTATATGAGTGACTGCATGTGTGGGTGAGTGATTGTAAGAGTGGCTGTATGAGTGCTTGTGTTACTGACAATACAGGTGAGTGATTATGTGTTAGTATCTGTATGCATAAGTGAGTGGATGTGTATATAACTGTATAGGTGAGTAAGTAGCTGTGTGATTGACTCCATGGGTGAGTGATTAGGTGTGTGGGTAGCTCTGTGGGTGACTGACAGTGTGTGAGCAGCTGTATGAGTGAATATCTCAGTTGCTGTATTATTGACTAAGTTAGTAATGAGTGGCTGTATGAGTGAGTGAGTGGATGTATGGTTGGAGCTATGAATTAGTAAGTGGGTGTATAGGTACTAGTATGGTTGTGTTAATGATTTTGAGAATGGTAGTGTGGAAGTCGGAGTGGGTGTATAAAAGGTTATATTGGGGTATGAGTGGGACATCAGAGATTCTGTGGATGATGTCACTGACCATATCATGAGTGATGTAATATGTGAGGTCATAAGCATAACATTGCGGGGGCACGAGTTAGCGTGCCTCCCCAGCCACTTTGTTTTATATCCTATTACTGCCACACCTTGGATTAACCGGATGCTACCCACCCGGCACCTCCGGGCATCGCACCCTTAGGTTCTTGGACCTCTCGCTCTTGTAAAATGCATGTACTTGTCTTTATCCCAAATGTTTCCACCCCCTCCTAATTTTTGTGTACACACTATGTTAATCGTTTAAAAAAGAGCTCTGATACCCTAACGGGTCTAGTTAGCGCTCTATAAAACACAAAATAAATACATATAGTTAGTGCAGCTAATTATAGCTGCTGAATTTCTCTGGCTTGCATGAGTGAAATGTCATCCTAACTATAATGTCCCTTTAACCTTTGTTTCTTTCAGTGGATTCTAAGGTTTTTTTTAACTAGCAGCTGTGTTTGCACAGTGGTGGAGAAAGGGGCTGGGTCTCCGACCACTTCTCAGGAATCCCACTTTGGTTCAGGAGAGCTTCTTGGCCAACAAGGTCCCACAGGAGTAAAGTGGACTTCATGCCAGAACCAGTAGTATACCACAAGCCGGGATTGCAGAGTGGAGGAAGAAAGGGGGCATGGTTTCTGAAGATCTCTTAGCAATCCTGCAGTGTGGGACTTACTGGAGATAACTGGAGGGGTAGTAAGCCCCCAAGGACATTCTTGGGGGCCAACCATCCCTCCTGTTACTTCCAGTAAGTCTCACTCAGCAGGATAGCTGGGCACGCCCTTTTTTTCCACTACTTCTCAAAGGAGTCTCCTGGCACACTACTAGTAGGGGGAGGAAATCCCCTTGGCTATCGAGGGTCCTTGGGGCAAACTACTCCTCCTTTCACCACCTCTCAGCAATCCTGCTGTGTGAAGCTTACTGTTGGTAACATAATGTCTTGTTGGCCCTAAAGTACCCTCAGCAGCCAAGGGGACCTAAGCCCCCAACCAGCAGTTCACTAGGAGGTGTAGATATGTGGAATATGGGGAGAGGCCTCTGCCAAGTTGACATTTTTTGCGCTTTTTTTTTTATATTTTAGGAAGTGGGACAATTTTGGCCCCCGGTCCCTATCCCTGATGCCCAGCGTTTACTTTGTTTTTTATTTTATTTTTACATTTAAAGTAAAGGGGGCTTGCGGCTCCCCCTACCTGGGCTATTTTTGTCCCCCAGGAGCCCATTCCCAAAGGCCAGGCATTCATTTTATTTATTTTTTAAGGTGGAGGAGAGCCATGTGGCTCCCCTCCCCAGGCCGATTTTGGCCCCGAGGACCCTGTCTCCCCGGACCAGGCCTTTTCCTTTGTATTTTATTTCAAGGGAGGAGGGCTGAATGGCCCCCCTGCTGGGCCTTTTTTTTGCCCTGGGCACCCCATATTCCAGGACCAGCCCACATTGTTTGGGACTGTGGGGGGATACTCAAGGCCACTGCGGTCCCTGTTGGCTCCCTGTGTACTGCGAGAGCCGGCATTGCTTTTGGACACAGGGAGTTGCTAATATGCAGCTCCCTTTGTACAAAATCAATTTTGAACTGCTTTTTGAAAGCAAGAGCATTTTTTTGCTCTCCCTTATTAGAAGCAGAGCAGTTTGAAATGGTATGACAGAAGCTGTAATCTCGCCATGCCATAGCAAACTGCAATGTCCTGGGGTGGCCACCCCGAGAATTCGCTGGAGCTGGCCCTGAGGGATGATGGTCACCAGGGTTATATGTGGCTCCAGGAGGTGGGCCGCGCACCCCCCTCCTTTGTAAATTAAACCCAAGGGAGGATGTGGTCCCTGGGGTTGCTGGGGCCACGCAGCCCCAGATATAATTTTAATGAGCTTACCAGGGAAGTTGGCAGTCCCTGGGGTTGCGTGGCGGGTAGAGCCCCCCTACACAATAATAGTTAATTTAGCCTCGGGGAGGGGTTTGTCCCTGAAGCCAGGGGTTCACAAAGGATTCCTGTTATTAATGTTTCTGAAGCCCAGGGAGGGGGAGGTCCCTGGGGCAGCATGGGGGGCCATAGCGATCCCATGTTTCACTATTTTATTATAGCCCCAGGGAGTTGGCAGTCCCCGGGGTTGTGGTGTGGGGGCGCATTTCTCAAACATATAGCCCCGGGTAGGAGGTGGTCCCCAGGCTAGCAAGTGCTGCCATAAGCCATCGCCAGATTTTTTTAAATACATTTTTTGTTGATGCCCCAGAACCTGACTCACCTGGGGGGGGGGGGTTCTTATTAAACCACAGGACCTCACGCTACGTTTAAAAAAAAGAACCATCACAGGAGTCGCACAGCCATCGCGATTCTTAGCGTAATTTTTGTTAAAAAAAGATTAGTATATATTTAACAGTCAATGTATAATAGTTTTCAATTCTAATTTTTTTCACCTTTATACCTGCACTGGGTGTGAGGATTTTGTACATCTCTAATTTTAAAGATAGATATAACTCTTATATTTACATTCTTAGTTATGAAAGTGTAATTAAAAAGTAATACAATACTAATGCATCAAGCAGTAAAATTATATTTTTTTATTAATGTTAGTCTTAATAGTATTTTAAGGAACTGTGATACCACCATGCACTGTTACATTACGTATTTCTGGGGTTGCATTGGTGTCTAGATTCGGGAGTCTGAAAACAAAGTTCTAAATCAGTATATAGACATTTTAAATTGAATAAATCATGAAGAGGTCTACGAACAATACTAAAAAACATGTTAAGTATTCAATAATTTTCCAAATAGATTATGATTTAATATATTTTACGGAATCGCACTCCAGGCCTGGTGGGGTTGTGCCGGAGTCGCGCACCCCATTTGACCAACGAAAAAAAGAATTTGATTGGTGTAACACCTTTCAGTCATAGGAACTTCAAACTTTCACCTGCTGGTTCTAGAAATAAGAGAGTGTGGTTCTCATTCTGATTTCTACTTAATTTTTTCGTGTTCTTATTTTGTTTGAGAAACCTATGGCTGGCTATTACAGGCAATAGGAAGAGGAAGAATTAAGAACCTGCTTTAAAAAAAACAGTTCTCTTCAGAACCACCTATTCTGGTTTAAAAGAAAGATGAATTATTTGTTAAATGTATGTCTGTATGTGTGAGTCTGTCACTCACAGCTCACTTATAAGGGTCCTGTGGCACATTTGCACCACCACAGTGTCATTTTTTGATGCCTGAGTTGTAGAGTGCAGCAGCATTTTTACAAGTCTAGGTAAAGCCACTTTACATGGCTTTTTCTCTCTGTGTAAGTATGTACACCTTTGACGCACAACACTGCAAGTATTTAATGGTTGTTGCTGTGGGTGTCCCTATACATCACTCAAGAAATCTGAACCATTACCAGATTTACAAAAATCGTAAAACTGGGAATGTGCCAGAATTTAACACTCCCCCCCGTGGAAATGTAAGAAAAGCACCACAAGAAGAAATGTTTTTATTTCTCTTTATTATTTCCTTTTTCTATGTGTGATGTACTCTGCACTATATATAGAAAGAGGAAATTGCCTGAATGGATTGATTTTTTAGAGGAAGGTGTCCCTTCCAGCACATAATAAATGTAGCCTTAGAGCCCGCCATAGCAGGCTCTACCGGCCATTAAAGGCCCCCTTTACCGTTAAAGGCCTGCACCAAAGGTGAAGGTCTTTAACAAGGAAGCAGACTTTTAGTGACTGGTAGAGCTCTCTTCAGAGGTTTCTAAGGTAATTAGAACAATCTCCCCGTAATGGCCAGAAGTTTATAATTATTAAAAACAAAGGCCTCTCAGAGCAAAAAGAGCTTTGAATCCCCTTGGAGTCCGAGAGGCCTGTGCTCATAGCAATACCTGTGAAAGGAAAAGAACTTGCCCCCAGATGCATCAAGCATCCATTTTGCGATTCCTTATTTGCAAAAAAATAAGGAATCGCAAATAAGGAATTGCAAAATGCAATGCATCAAGAAATTGCTAAAAAAATTGCAATTTCTTAAAATTCCTTAATTGCGACTCGCAAATTGCGAGTCGCAATTAAGGAATACCTCCCCATTCATTCCTATGGGCCTAGAGGCCCATAGGAATGAATGGGAAGACAATCTCAATTTGCGAGTCGCAAATAGCGATTCGCAAATTGAGATTGCGATTTCAAGGGTGCAGGGGTGTCCAAAGGACACCCTGTTGCACCCCTGAAATTGATCTGTACACATATGTTGCGCACACACATGCCCTTAGGGCACGTGTGTGCGCAACATGGAACTTTGAAAAATGCACTTTAGTGCATTTTTCAAAGTTTTTGCAAATTACCATGAGGTTCAACTTCATGGTAATTTGCGCCCCCTATTAGCGAAATCGCTAATTTTTTAACTTTGATGCATTGCATATAAGGAATCTCAATTTGAGATTCCTTAAATGCAATAGAAATTTAAGAAATCGCAATTTTGCGATTTCTTAAATTGCGATTTTTGCATTTGGGATGATTCATAACAGGTCTGGCAACAGTTTAGCGTTGTCATGTGATCAAGCCACTGTGGTGGTGAAACGCGTAATGGCCAACGAATAAAATTTGTGACTTAGCACCAAGAAATGGGTCTGTGTCTGCTTGCTTGAGCAGACATTTGGAGCAGCTTTTGAGCAGTGTTTGCGGATATATATATATATATATATATATATATATATATATATATTACCTACTGGCGGTCACCAGTAGGTAGTTATAGTTAGGACCTAGTTTCCATAGGAAATCCGCAACATTCTATTGGGAATAACTTTGGCGCCGGTGGACGAATTTTCGCCAATTTCTCAAATTAGATGGCCCGCTCCGCTCTGCTCCTTCCTTAAAAGTTTGGGGGGGATTCGTCAAGCGGGGGCCGAGATAAAAGGGGGGTCCCAAAACGTGTTGTCCCCATGTTAATTTCCATAGGGCGGTTGGACTCACTTTTAGCCCGAACGGCTAAATGGATTCCCACCAAACTTGGCAAAATTGTAGGGACTGGTAGCCCGATGTGCCTTTGCTATGTCTCAAGATATGTGCTCCAGTGGATTTTGAGTAATTTAGGTTCCAAAAAATATATATATCTATAAGCGCGCCCCGGTACGCGCACCGGGGCGTGCACCAGCGCGCTACGCGAGTACGCGAGCGGAAAGCTGATTGGCTCTCGGGTGTCTGTGAACATTCCAAAAAGTCCGGAGCGGCCGCCATCTTGTGTCTCGGTAGGATCGAGACACAAGAGGTGGCAAAAACAAAGGGGGAAATGACCAAAAGGGGGCAGGGTAGACCCCCCTGACCTCCTAGGTTTGATGTGGGGGCTATAAAAGGGCCCCACGGGAAAAAAAAAAAGAATTCAATTTTCGCGGGGGGAGCGCCCGGTACGCACCCCGGTACGCGTACGGGTGCGCGTACCCTGAAAAAAATGAATGACAGAGTTTTTTAAAAATGTAGTTTTTTTTTATAAATTGGAGGTAGTTCTAAAAAGAACTGTTTTTTTTATTCTTTTTGTTGTTTTATATTTTTTTTATTGTTTTTTTGAACATTTATTACTTTATTTGGCTTTTCTGAACAGTTTTATATTTTTTTGTATTTTTTATGGGGAGAAACAAAAAACAGGGAATTGTCAACGGCTCAACTGGAGCAAAAAAAAATCAGGAAAAAATTAAGGTTTCTTTGGGCACTTGTGTTTATCACCAGCAAGGTTGATGAGATTAATACTTTGCTCACCATAGGTAATTGTTTTTCCACAAAATATACAAACGATTTTGTATCTACCAAACTTGGTTTGGATGTTTGGGATCATCTCCCTTGTCTCTGGACCCGATGGAGTGGGTTCTTTGCTTGTTGAGGTTCTGGAAGAAGATTGGGGAAGGTTTCTGGCCAGTTCTCTCACCTCAGCCACAGAATAGTTGTTAGGATGCCTGCGTTGCATGTGGCGAATCATGGTGTGGTTACCAACAGAATATTGTTTTTGTAGGGTTCCCCCTGGAAAGTTCACAGCCACAGATCAGACAAGTTACTTTTGCCGCATGGACTTTCTTGTGGCCTCTTGGGAATTTAAAAAACTCCCACACAATGTGCTCTCTCGGTTTGTAAGGGGGATTGTCTTCAGGCAGGAAAGTCCTCCTCTCCTTCTCCTCCTCCTCCTCCTCCTCTTCTTCTTCACCACCAATGATGTGTTGTGGTGGTCCTTTTGGTGGTGGTGGTGGTGGTGCAGATGATCCTGCTGCTGCTGCTACTGTAGCCATTTCTCAATCAATGGAAACAGGTCTTCCTCACTCAAAGAACAAAGTGAGAATGAGGAAAAAAGGTGGGGGCTTTCATCATTTGGAAAACAAAACTGTCCTGAACCAATGAAAAGTGTTATTTTCAGGTCACATGACCCGGGCTTTCATCATTTGGAAACCAAAACTGTTCTGAACCAATGAAAAGTGTTATTTTCAGGTCACATGACCCGACGCGCTTACGGTACGCACCCCGGGGCGTGCCCGGGGGCGCTTACGTAGCACGTATGCGTTAGGGCGCTTCCGGAAGCGCTTACGCCGTGCGTCATTAGACGCATCACGCGGCTACGCAATACGTCACGATGATGTTTCGTTCGCGGCAATAGCGCTAACGGGACGCTCACCGGTATGCGCACCGGGGTGCGCCGCAAGACTGCGCTTACCGGTGCGCTCACCGGTACGCGCACTGGGAGCGCTCCAGGGCAAAAAAAAAATATTTAAATAAATTTAAAAAAAAAATAGTATTACATAAATATACAATATAGGATTCATTATAAAATAGAAATTAGCTATTAAAAAACCTATGAAATTCACTGAAAAAAACAAAGGTTTCACACCAGTTATAGTTAAGAATTAGCATTTAAAAAACCTATTAAATTCACTGAAAAAACCATAGGTTTCACACCAGTTATAGTTAGGAATTAGCATTTAAAAAACCTATTAAATTCACTGAAAAAACCATAGGTTTCACACCAGTTATAGTTACCAGGAAATTTTACTCGCATAAAAGCATTGAAATTCCCACGTTATAGTTAGTTGGACTCACTATAACTTGCGCGCCTGCTATGCACTGCTGATGACGTCACATATTACATCACTCATGACATGGTCAGTGACATCACTCATGACATCACTGATGACACCATCCTTGTAAAAGAGTAACAGACCTCCTTTCAGTGTAATGTAACCCTTGAAACACATATTTAAAAATAGAAACTAAAATGTACAAAAAAATGGAGATACCCATACCAGTTACAACAACCAATTCAGTAATTCCACCATCTATATACACATCCACGCATTCACCAACAGTCCTATATAGTCACTCATACATATACTCACTCATCATATGTAGTGATACACCTATACATCCTGTTACACACCGACAGTCATCCAAAAGATACTCTCACACATACTCACACATGCTAATAAACTATTGAACATCCATTTATTTGCATATACAGCTATACACACACTACTACTTTACTTCTAAGGAAACTTACACATACTTACTCTCTTAAACAATCACTTATAGAAACACATACTAATTTAAACAGGAACTCTTACAATCCCTCACTCTCACATATACTCACTTATATACATCAATATTCACATATACTAGATTAAAACATATGTAGTTACTGATAAAGACACTAGTGAGACAGTCATTCACTCAATAACACACACACATACACACTCATCCACCCATACAGTCCTGCACATATGCTGTCTTCAAAACACATACAAAGAGAGAGTCAGTCATTCATGCATCTATGTGCTACGTAATACCCCCACCAAACCATACAAACACTCATACTGATACTAAGAAAAACATCTAATAACCCATATGCATACACATGTAGCTACTCACCAACCCATGAATCCACTTATACACAAAGTGAAACAATAATACACATATTTAAATATTTAAACATTACTCACTATTATATGTATTCACTAAGATACACTTAATAAGCCACAACCAATCATTTTTTTTAAAACATCCATGTAAACACTTATTTAAACATTTATTCTTCCATCAACTTTTACATATACATATATAACACATATTTATTTTTCAGAAAGACACACATTCACTGGATGGTGTCATCAGTGATGTCCTGAGTGATGTCACTGACCATGTCATGAGTGATGTAATATGTGACGTCATCAGCAGTGCATTGCAGGCGCGCAAGTTACTATAACGTTGAAATTTCAATGGTGTTATGCGAGTAAAATTTCCTGGTAACTATAACTGGTGTGAAACCTATGTTTTTTTCAGTGAAAAAAACAAAAACAAAATATATATATATATATATATATATATATATATATATATATATAAAATAAAAACTCAGGACAAATACAGAAGATACTGGCCAATAAATACTTACCAGTGATCCCATAATTGGTCAGTCTTTCCATCTTAGACCTAGAATAACGTACAGAAAAGGACACAATCTTAGGGACATTCTTGTCCGAAATGATATAACATCACAAGTGACTGCAAATACCTTGAAGCTAAAAGGTTTTTATCCTTGCGGCCATTTCAAGGCTTGCGAAAATAGCTGTTCGAGGAAAACAGTAGCTATCCGAGGATATAGTAAACCTAAAATCATTGAACAATTTTTGACCTGCAGTACTGTATATTGTGTCTATGTGCTGTTTTGCCCTTGTAAGATGCGGTATGTGGGCAGCACAGTGTGTATGGCCTAAAAGAGAGTTTTGGAGCACATGCATGCTATTAACAAACAAGATCAAAATTACCCCATTGCTAGACATTTCGAGCTCTTACGTTCATCTAACAGTATGTTACTGTTTTTTTGTGGTCGAACAAGTACACATTGGTCCAAGAGGAGGTAATAGAACTTTACTCGTACGGAAACGGGAGTCTAGATGGATCATGGAAATTGAGACTTGTGCCCACATGCATCAAAGTCAATTGCATTCGCAAACGGTGCGAATCGCAATTTTCGGCCGTTTGCGAATGCAATTGATTAATTTGGAATGCATCATGCATTTCGCAATTTTAGGAATCGCAACCATGTTGCGATTTCCAAAACTGCAATTGCATTTAAGAAATCGCAATTTCAGATTTCTTAAATGCAATGCATGATCATTTTTTAATTGCGAATTCGCAATTTGGAAGTGGTAAAATAGCATGAAGTTGAACTTCATGCTAATTTACAGAAAACTTTCAAATATGTACAAATAGCATTTTTGAACTTTTAATTTACACATACACATGCCCTTGGGGAATGTGTGTGTGTGTAAATTGCATTTAAAGTTACATTTCAGGGGTGCAGGGAGGGGTTCTGTGGACCCCCCCCTGCACCCTTGAAATTGCATTCACATTTTGCGAATCGCAATTTGAAATTCGCAAAATGTGAATGCCTTCCCATTATTTCCTATGGGCCTTTTGGCCCAAAGGAATCAATGGGAAGGGTTTTCCTTAATTGCGATTCCCAAATTGTGAATCGCAATTGAGGAAAAATACTGAATAACAAAAATAAATGCGAATTGTTCATGCATTGCAGTTTGCGATTTCTAAATTGCGATTCCTTAATTTTCGCAATTTAGGAATCGCAAACGGGTGCAATGATGCATGTGGGCCTAAATATCCAAAGGGTCATAATTCGGACAAGGAATTGAGTACACACTTGCGTGATGATTATTATTGTGCCTATGATAGAAGTGTAACTGTCTGTACAGTACCTGTTCCCTTAGCTACAGTTTTTGCTTTGATTTTTGGTGGGTTTTCAATAATAACTGAGATTCTACTGCTATAACCCATTTAAGTCTGGCTGTTTGATTACGATGGAATTCGACATTAATTCTAAGAAAGAGGCTATAAGTAGATATGCTAAAGCCACTACATGTTTTTAACTTCGTAATTCTTTGTACTCTTTTTCTTTTCACACAGGAGGATAGGAAAGGTCATCTATCTTGCAGACTCTCTTCCACTCCGTTTACCTTAACCTTTCCCTCTCCATGTCTTTGGGTCTTCATGTCAAGATAAGATTCTATCTTTACTATTTTCTTTTGTATTGCACTGTATTTTTCACTTTGAGCACTTTTTTGGTCAATAGGAAGTCTTGATTTGGGACAAACTGTATAAATCTGGACATTCTGCTATATTATATATACTATTATACCACCACTACGGTGATGAACATTTAATACAAGCAAACAGCATCACTGACTACAGTGATTTGGTCAATTCATATATAGCTAAGCACTATTTGCCAAGATATATGATAGAATGATACTACAATGCCACTGTTTTACTGTGTTTTGAACTTTAATTATTTGGCACGAAGCCGCAAATACAAACAGATAGAAATGTATAGAGTTGACACTACCGAATAGGATGTCTAGTGTATATATGCAGACTACAAGGGTAGAATGTTCTGCATTTTGCCGCTGAATAAAGTTGATTGTGGCAGCATAATTGCTTTAATAATGAAAAACAGTCGTTACAGCAATTCTATGCACCATAATTACATATATCATGTGTTATATTTATGTTCACTCGGAAGACATAATCGAGTTGTACCGTTATCGCTGAAGCTATTATTGCACACATGCCCAAGAGTGATTACGGTACACATTGTTGATAAAAAACATGATAATTTCCGCCGCAATGCAGTGGTCTAATGTATGCTACTGTGGGAAATGCAATTAGGCTTGCCAGTTAACAAGTTATGATCGTAACGAATTATATTGTATAATTTAAGCCTATGATATGTACATTCCAATATGGCTGCCATTGTAACATACTTTGTACAGACATTAGCAGTATGTCGTCTATTACCATGCAACTATGTAAAGACTTCTTCTAATGCCGAAACACATTGTGTGATCAAGTCAGTTTCACTGACGAAACGCGTCACGGCAAATTAAACTTTTGGTATTGACTCTGAGTGCAAGTCCTTCTTTCAGAAGATTTGGTGGAATTTTTTTTTTACCGGGAGGCCTGCCCGGTTTGACTTGCCACTTGTCTATGGGAGTGAAAGCAGTGCGAGGCTCAGGTGTTTAATTGCTGGCAAGCCCGAGAAGAAGGGGTTTTTCCTCGAAACGCGTTGGCAATTGGAATTATTAAAAAGAGCAGGAAGGCAGGCTGCATTAAGGAGCCGTATGGCGAGGCTCTGTTGTGTGACCCCCTATTGCTTCAGGGTACTTTGGAATATAAAAATTAACACAGCAGCCTGGCCGTGAGGAGGAGCACCATCGCCAATCAAAACAACACTACATGCTGCAGCTAGAATGATTACTGGCATCAAAAAATCGGATCACATCTCCCCAGCACTCAAGGAACTCAAATGGCTCCCAGTAGAAATGCGTAGTAACTTCAGAACGGCCTGCCTAACCCACAAAGCCCTCCATACCGGCAAACCCGAATACCTGGCAAATAAACTCAAAAAAGCAGGCCAAGCCAGGATTCTGAGAAGCTCAAACTCCTTCCTGCTCATCCTACCCAAAACCAGAAAGAAAAGAACAGCGGACTGCTCCTTCACTGGAAACGCCCCCAAAATCTGGAACTCCATCCCCCCGCACACCAGAACTATTCCTTCTTTTGTGGAATTCAAAAGGCAACTGAAATCCCTGTTCCTGATCCGCTCCGTTGGCTGTGGATAACCGGGGTCAGCAAGCAACCCCTGAACTAGGTGACTACAGTGAATCCCATAACCAAAGAAGCTCGGCAACTCACCCATGTCCCGCTTACAATGTCAATCATTGATTGCTTATACCTTACATATGTTATGATCATGTTCATGTTTATGTTATGTATATGTTTATACAGATTTTGTCATTCTATTACTGTAAAGCGCTCTGCTACCTCCGGGTCTTGACAGCGCTATAGAAAACTTCCTAAATAAAATAAATAAATCGCCGCGAAAGCTGGAGGAGAATTCCACATACCAGCAGGGTGAGGCTGTTGTTTTGCACGAACCAAGATATTATCAGCACAGTGCCTAAATATGCTAAATCAAGTCTGCCATAATACTCAAAACCTACTACAGGATAAAAATGTGCCTTAATAATCAATGAGACATTTGAACTTACTGCAAGGGAATAATACCGCTCGCATTCAGGACTCCATGTCCCAGCACACATCAAGACCTGCACGGAACATACGCCCACTGAGGGGCAGTGATGTAATTTAATAAAGCTGCAGAGTGAAAGGAGTGCGAGGCTCAGGTGTTTCATTGCTGGCAAGCCCGAGAAGAAGGGGTTTTTCCTCGAAATGCATTGGCAATTGGAATTATTAAAAAGAGCAGGAAGGCAGGCTGCATTAATGAGCTGTATGGCGAGGCTCTGTTGTGTGACCCCCTGTTGCTTCAGGGCACTTTGGATTATAGAAATTAACACGGCAGCCTGGCCGTGAGGAGGAGCACCATCGCCGCGAAAGCTGGAGGAGAATTCCACATACCAGCAGGGTGAGGCTGTTGTTTTGCACAAACCAAGACATTATCAGCACAGTCCCTAAATATGCTAAATCAAGTCTGCCATATTGCTCAAAACCTACTACAGGATAAAAATGTGCCTTAATAATCAATGAGACATTTGAACTTACTGCAAGGGAATAATAACGCTCGCATTCAGGACTCCATGTCCCAGCACACATCAAGACCTGCACGGAACATAAGCCCACTGAGGGGCAGTGATGTAATTTAATAAAGCTCTAGAGTGAAAGGAGTGCGAGGCTCAGGTGTTCCATTGCTGGCAAGCCCGAGAAGAAGGGTTTTTTCCTCGAAACGCGTTGGCAATTGGAATTATTAAAAAGAGCAGGAAGGCAGGCTGCATTAAGGAGCTGTATGGCGAGGCTCTATTGTGTGATCCCCTATTGCTTCAGGGCACTTTGGATTATAAAAATTAACACGGCAGCCTGGCCGTGAGGAGGAGCACCATCGCCGTGAAAGCTGGAGGAGAATTCCACATTTATATCAAAAAAGATTCCTTTCTGGGTACTTATTTTACCAGGTGACCATGAGGCCTATCCGTACCAATTGGCGGTATGTAACATTTACGTTTGGCAAATTCAAGAAGTCGAAATTTAAGTCTCCACACTAGGATACTTGTACTTTTTACTCAAAGTTTATTTTATAGAAATTCATATTTAGGCATTCATTTTAAATACACTGTATAATTTAACACCGTGGTACTCTGGTACAAATATATATCTAACAGCTAACAATTCCGTATTACGGTTATCTAGCACAGAGTCACCACTTGATAATATGCATTCAAGAAAAATTAAAATACAATAATACCACAAATTAATAAAAAAACATTTTATCACAGTTTTAAAAGGGTCCAAAGAGTCGACGCGTTTCGGTGCGTTTATTATACTGAGTGCACCTTCATCAGGACAGAATGAATTAAAAACAGGTATTCATCTTCTTTCTGAAAAAATGAATAGAATGCATGTTAATGGTGCGAAATTTCTAATTTGAGTTTTTTAACCTAGTGTATGGAACTTAATATTTTGAATTTGCGGCACACTTTCCTTACTTTAAATTTAAGAAAAAAGCTCGTCCTACAAATGAATTTCTGGGACGTTTTGTTCTCTGGTTATTCTGGTAGCACGTGTTTATTAATTCACGGCCGTCAGTGATCTGTAGACATAATTTTCCTTATTAGTGATGTCTATACATTGTTTGCATTTTCAATTTACAACTCGATTATGATTTAATAGGCTGCACTTACTTATATTAATATTCAGAAACATGTAATCACAATACCGGGATAAATGATGTCTTCTCCAGGAGGCGTGTTTTTCTTCGACTATATACTCCCCTCTTGTGCGGTCTCCCGACAGAGCTCTTAAATAAGGGAAATATCACAAGTCTTATAGGGCTTTTGACATGTTTTTAGAGGAACTGAATAACCAACATGCTGGTTTTCTACCTACCAACTCTGTGAATCCTGTCAGTTTCAAAGGCTTTTAGCTCATTAAGTGGATCTTGACGGTTCTAAGAATTGCTGTCGTTGCCCTCTCTCGCCAGCCGTGCTCCTTTTATTTAATTCAGAGCTGTTGGTTGGATGTGACAGGGGTATAGACATTAATATAATGTAGACAGTTTGTACGTTGTCTTTACAACACATGTATTCTTATTATTCCCTGATAGTCTAATGTGGTCGTACTTTGCATTTATACCGACCCTTTTGGCATGACACTACGTAAGCAACAAACTATTTTCATGAGTCCCCATTTAAGTTGAGACTATCCTGGTGTCCCGTTTTGGTTATGCGGGCACTCTTTAAGTATGAATAACAATATTTTCATAAGTCCCCGTTTAGATTTGGGAATATCCTCGTGCCACATTTTAGTTATGCGAGCACTCTTTAAATATGCACCGTTGGAGTTTCCCCCGCCATCCCACTAAACCTGCGGGCTCTCTCTTCTCTATACTAAGCGTACTTGCATTATTCTCATGCTCCTTAAACTCCGGGTAGCAAATTACCGAGAGCGTTCTTACCTCAAGTCTGGCTCGTGCTTCCTTCGTGTGGCTGGCGTCCGCTTCACTGGAGATGACAACCACACGAAGGCTGCCGGGTACTATTTATACCGAAGGTAATTGGATAATTGTAACCTCGGCTGCATATCCTTAAACGCTAAATACCCTTAATTTGGTTCGTATCGGCCATGATTGTAGTTTTTTAGTCCGGCTTACTTCATATGACCCGGGCACTTTCTAACGACACACCGGAAGTATTAAATGTTTGCTGCGCACGGTGGCCATATTTGTAGTTTATCGATCGTGCTCTCTCAACTACAGGGCCAAAATTGCTAGACACGCGGCAAATCTAATAGCTGGCTCAGTTATCACGGCGGCCATTATAGTGTTGTCTATTCAGCGCGTGAATGAATAAACTTTCGATGGTACAAGTCGGTCGCCATGTCAGCCGCGACTTATATTAAAATAAGAGAAGCACATCTGTGTGATGATTAGCTCTACACATTTATCTACGTTTGTTGAACTACGTATGCCTTAACGTATATTCACATTCACATTGTTTATTCTAAACATTCTCATGCAATTTTATTTTTTCTTCTTTCAGACAGTCAAAATCCGTTTTTTACAAACAGGGCGTGCATATGTCTCATAACACTGTAAATGCAAACACTAGTACAATACAATATTATTTCTAGATATAAATACAGTACAGTATTATACATCGCTCTCTGTTAGAAAAAAGGAGAGAAAATATAGATAAGGCAAAAGAATGGTGAAAACAAAATACATTTAGATGTATTATTGCTATCAGGCAAAAATATCTCTTGCTCTGATTATCAACAATTCTACCATATTCCATCTGCTTTAGTGACTTTAATGCATGGCTATCTATACAATCTCATCAAGCGAGTACAGTTTGTTTGGCAGTTACACGCACACTACATTTTATAGCCACCTTTAGTCTCTCAGTTCTAGATACTTCTGGTTGTCATAAGATCCCTAGCGATATCAGTTAATTCTCAACATTATCTGATTATTTTGTCCCACTCTTCACGGTTGTTGAGCCCCTGGTAGTAGGATTTAAATTTTGACATATAGAACTGTTCCCTCAGTTTGCGCTTTTTGTTGGCATCTCCACCTCTCACAGAGGTTTTGATTTTTTCCAGAATGAACCATTTTAAATCATCTAGTTTATGGTTCTCTGCCATCCAATGTTCCACTAATGGTGCATTTTGCTTTTTAAGTCTTATTGCTGATCGGTGTTCTGTCAGTCGCAATCGTATTTCTCTTCCTGTTTCTCCTATGTAACATTTGTTACAGGGGCAGAGGATTAGGTATACCACATTGGAGGTCCGGCAATTTACGTGCTCGTTCATCCAATGGGTAACCCCATTCACTTCCACTTTATCAGATTTGATGATACCTTTGCAGTGTGTACAGGTCCCACACGGCAAATTCCCTCTAATAGGAGCACCATTGAGGACATTTCTCTGTCCATTTCTTTTAGGTTCTTGATATGTATGCACTAACTGGTTTCTAATAGTTCTATTTCTTCGAAAGGCATAAGTGGGTTTCGCTAACGGGGTGACTCCCGTTTTATTTAGTATTCCCCAGTTTTTATTTATCAAGTTCTTTACTTTATTGCTGAAACTATTGTAATCGGATACCATAATTATATCGTTCTTCTGTTGTTTAGAATTCTCAGTTGTTTCAAAAAGGCTCTCTCGATTATAATATTTTGCACGCTTGTAAGCTTGTTTTATCAAGCGTTTGGGGTAGCCTCGCAGTGTGAGTTTTTCTGTTAAAGTCTGTGCATGTTTCTCATAGGTGTTTCTATCACTGCAATTTCGTCTAATCCGTAAGAACTGGCTAAAAGGTATGCCATCTTTTTGGCATTTAGGATGATAGCTGGTGTGGTGTAACAAAGTATTTCTATCTGTGGGTTTCACAAATAGTTCCACGCTTAATGCTTGGTCTTTTGCATAAATTTTAATATCTAAAAAATCCACAGTAGATTGACTCTTATTAAAAGTGAATTTAAGGTTTGGGTCACCACAATTTATCCATTCAAGGAAATGATCAAGATCATCCTCCGTACCGTCCCATATAAAGAAAATGTCGTCTATAAATCTAGACCATACTTTGACATTTTCAAAATATGGGCACATCTCATTATATACATGTTTGGACTCAAAGCTACCTACATAAAGGCAGGCGAGACTGGGAGCACAGGTGGCTCCCATGCTGGTGCCCTTGATTTGGCAATAGTAGTCTTGTTTGAACAGGAAAATGTTATTTTTAAGGATAATTTCAATACAGTCCAAAATAAAAGTATTTTGAGCATTTAAATCGCCCAAGTCATTTTTTAGTATCTCCTCCATCATTTTCACCGTATCCTCCTGAGGGATATTAGTATATAACGCTTCAATGTCCATACATACTAGCCATTGGGTTTCCTTATTGAAACTTAATCCCTCTACCTTGGAAATCATGTGGGTTGTGTCTTTTATAAAGGACGGTAATTCTGCCACCAAAGGCTGAATAAAATGGTCCACATATTTGCTGAGGGGCTCTGTTAAGGACTCTATACCGGAAACTATTGGCCGCATTGGTGGATCTTCTGAGTTTTTGTGGACTTTGGGAAGTCCATACATAGCTGGGACTTTTGGATTTCATTGATGAGGAAGCGGTATTCTTCCTCACATATTACACTATCCTCTTTGGCAAAGTCTACCACTGTCTTGACCTTTTTCTTCAGGTTTTCCCATTCACTAATATTACTGGGTCTGTAATGCATTTCGTTATTAAGGAGTTTGTACATTCTAGATTCATAGTCGTCCGTGTTGAGGATGACTATGCTCCCTCCCTTGTCTCCTGATTTTATTATTATATCGTCATAGGATGACAGTGATTTTAACGCTTCCCTTTCTAGTTTAGATTTCAAAATATTAAGTTCCATACACTAGGTTAAAAAACTCAAATTAGAAATTTCGCACCATTAACATGCATTCTATTCATTTTTTCAGAAAGAAGATGAATACCTGTTTTTAATTCATTCTGTCCTGATGAAGGTGCACTCAGTATAATAAACGCACCGAAACGCGTCGACTCTTTGGACCCTTTTAAAACTGTGATAAAATGTTTTTTTATTAATTTGTGGTATTATTGTATTTTAATTTTTCTTGAATGCATATTATCAAGTGGTGACTCTGTGCTAGATAACCGTAATACGGAATTGTTAGCTGTTAGATATATATTTGTACCAGAGTACCACGGTGTTAAATTATACAGTGTATTTAAAATGAATGCCTAAATATGAATTTCTATAAAATAAACTTTGAGTAAAAAGTACAAGTATCCTAGTGTGGAGACTTAAATTTCGACTTCTTGAATTTGCCAAACGTAAATGTTACATACCGCCAATTGGTACGGATAGGCCTCATGGTCACCTGGTAAAATAAGTACCCAGAAAGGAATCTTTTTTGATATAACTTTTGACCCAGTCCTTTCTGGTCCCTGGGAAACTCTCTTTTTTGGGAGAATTCCACATACCAGCAGGGTGAGGCTGTTGTTTTGCACGAACCAAGACATTATCAGCACAGTGCCTAAATATGCTAAATCAAGTCTGCCATAATGCTCAAAACCTACTACAGGATAAAAATGTGCCTTAATAATCAATGAGACATTTGAACTTACTGCAAGGGAATAATAACGCTCGCATTCAGGACTCCATGTCCCAGCACACATCAAGACCTGCACGGAACATACGCCCAATGAGGGGCAGTGATGTAATTTAATAAAGCTGCAGAGTGAAAGGAGTGCGAGGCTCAGGTGTTTCATTGCTGGCAAGCCCGAGAAGAAGGGGTTTTTCCTCGAAACGCGTTGGCAATTGGAATCATTAAAAAGAGCAAGAAGGCAGGCTGCATTAAGGAGCCGTATGGCGAGGCTCTGTTGTGTAACCCCTATTGCTTCAGGGCACTTTGGATTATATATATATATATATTTTTTTTTTTATATATATATATATACTAGCTTACCCGTCGCGAGTTGCTGCCATCTCAGAAGAAAGGAAATGTAAGGAAACTTGTTATGATAACATTCAATTTACATTGTATCATTTTTATTGAAACGTATTCATTTTAATATGGAAAACATTTTAAAGTGTTGTTTTAATTCTGTTTATTTATTCGAGTGCTTGTGGATACACGTGTTTCCGTCTGGTGCGTACACGAATAAATCAGAAGGTTTTCCGACGCGTGAGCTGGCCACATACAGTTTTCCATGTGAGAAGCACGAATTCTCCAAATCTAGTCCACACACTTGCAGCGATTGTCCTTGTGCTTCGTTGATGGTCATTGCAAAAGCGAGTCGCACCGGAAAGTGTAAACGTTCAGTATTGGAAAGATTATGAGGGCCCTGGAGGGCGGGGGGCCGATATATAAAAAAAAAATCTTTTTTTTTTTTGCCAGAAACCTTCGAGGGAGTGTACTCAACAACTTTTAACAATTTTATTTTTTGGGCCAGAAACTTTTGCGGGAGTGTACTCAAAAACTTCCCAAAGTTTCATGGCGATCGGATGAATGGTGTAGTAATGCATAAAGGACAAACAGACATACTTTCGATTATATTATATATATATATATATATATATATATATATATATATATATATATATGCAGCAAAAGTCGTCAAACAAAGAATCCAAAGGATGACAGCGGACCCAGAAGTTTGAAGGTGCTATATTTTTATTGTGCTTTTCCCCGCACCTCCGCCATGACGCGTTTCAAGCCTAACGGCCCTTGATCACATATATATAGAAAAAAAAATTCGCCCAAAACGAAGCTCCTACTGAAAAACATGGCCCCCTGGCAGGTGGTGCGCGATGCCAGTGGAGCCATCCAGACGTGAATACCACAACGAAAGTTCCAATGAATCGCAGGCTCAGAGATTGCAAAAAAAGTGCTGGTTTATTAGTCAAAGAGGTTATGCGTTTCGACAGCAACACTGTCTTGATGCTGTTGAAATGTATAACGTTTTTGACTAATAAAGCAGCACTTTTTGGCAATCCCTGAGCATGCGCTGCATTGGAACTTTCGTTGTGTTAACTCCTCCAGCCAATGATAACTGCTCATCCGAGGGTGTCACCAACTACTGATGTCTCTTCTCCCGATTCCCACAATAAACATTCACCCTGCTATAGTGTTAAACTTTGTTACATGGGGTAATATTTCTTAGGAGAACCTTCTTACCTAAGCTAAGAAATGTGCTATGAGTTTCAATGTGACTGCAAAGCATGTCAGAGATGCAGAGGCACACTAGCAATAATATTCTGATGTGGCATACATAAAATGTCTAGGGGCCTGATTATGAGTTTGGTGGTCTCGCAGTAGGGCGCATTACCAGTGCTCTGCTGTGAGACCGCCAAACCCATAGTCAGACTGTCCTCCGGATTACGAGTTGAATCCTGGGGAGCGGTCCTGCAGCAGCAGTCACATGGCAGTGCCTTTTTAAGCGTCAACGGAGAGCCATAGAAAGGCATCACGCGCCTACACAGGACGAAAGGCGCCATGTTGTGCATTTCTTCCTGTGTAGGGACTGGGGGTGCAAACATGCAGGGGGCACAACATATGCCCACCTGCATGCACCCCCCTGCACAGAAGTGAACTGAGTTGCCTCAACACCACCTGGAGTTGCCTCACCGCCACCCTTTCCGTAACGGGCTCACAGCTTTAGATAGCCTCTCAGTGAGGCAACTCGTAATGTGCTCAGCAGTGCCGCATCGGCACCACCAGCATATTGTAGCCTCAGACCACTGTGCCACTGCCACAGGATCCATGATCTCCGGTGGTTGCAGCTGTTTTGTGGTGGTCCCACCACTGCACTTGTAATATGTTGGTCGGACCGCCAGTACGGCAATGTGTGGACCACCACCATGGGTTTGGCAGCCCCATTCACTGCCAAACTCGTAATCAGGCCCTAAGTCTTTATCTAGTTTGACAAAGGCTCATTATTAAGCCGAAACATGTCACTTAGGCTCACTGTTCTGGGTCTAGCAGAGGGATGAAAGAGATTTTGAGCATCCTGAATTAAAACGTTGGGAACATTTGTTTTCAATTTTTTTCCACCTTCAACAACTGTTGCAATTAAACTGCATCAGCATTAACAAAGAAGAGGGGAGAGCAGAGCTGATATGCACCACCTCCCTTCTCCCAGGGATGCCTTGTAATCTCCTAATCTATTTGGCTGCCTGCCTAACTCCATCTATCCTTTCATACCAACCCATGAATTTATAAATCATTTATTTCAGTGTTTTTACATCCTCAGCCACATTGAGTCACCTACTGCGACTGACCGAGAAGCCAACCCTTCATCTTAGTTGAAGTCAGAAATCTTTGCCTTCCTTCCAGAGGAGCAAATTGAAGCACCCAATCCCAGGTATGGCATTAGATGTGGATCTAAGAGTATGGAGTAGGATTTTTAGATGTTTCTTGCTTATTCTAAAAACGTTTGCAGTATAAATCGATAGGGAGATTTATAAGAGGAAGGCAATGTATTCCTTGTGTAATGTGTACCCTTGATATTAATATTGGAGAATGTCAAATATATGGCATTATTCAGAATATCTTAATACCCCTTGATGAGGTGGAAATAGAAGAACAATTTTATCTATATAGCATTGTGAACCAGTTCAGCGCTACTGCAGGCATGATACAACAAACGAAGGATGAGAAAAACATATTCCATTTTATGTGTTTTTTTGCTTATAATAGCTGTAGCAACAGGCCTATTGATGTGAATAAAATTGAGATATTTATCTATTCTGTGTCAAATCTAAAATGCTAATCCCAAAAAACAAGCAACTCTTTGCAGTCATACTACTTAAGAAACATTTATCCCAAAGGGGATTGGGTAGATAAGCCTTGTTCCTTCCTGTTGTTATTTCTTGCAACAGGATTTCTGAAGACACCAGAACTGTAAAGAGCAAGCAGCCATTTGTGTAATGGTATAAAACCCATATTTCACAGGGAACCATGACATATGGAAACATGTTCAGGGTTCCCCATTGAATATGGATTTCAGCATAAAAAAATGAAGCTACTAAACTACTCTGCAGAGCCTTGCCATTGTCAGTTTAACTGGAAGTAATCAGCAGAGAGGACCAAATTATGGGTAAAGGTTATCTAAATTATGCAGAAAAAATATAATGCCACACACTCTTTGGCAATAACGTTTTCAACTTTTTGGGCTAGAACAAAAGTTTTTTGGAAAAAATGCTAATTATGTATCAAATTCTGTGGCAAGTGCATTAAATCCATAACTATGAAAGAAGTGGTGCAGCCACAGAATCACATAAATCCACTGGCAGTCACCATTGTTCATTGTTTTATCATCACAAAAAAATAGATGGGAGCAAGTTCCTGTGTCATCTGATCAGGTACAAAATGTTTAATGTGATATGCATTTGTATTGAGTAGAAGGATGGCTAAGCTTAGTTTATTAGTTTGAATATAATGTGACATTAGCAAACTTATCAGTTAGAATTATCCCTTTCCGTGCTGATGACGGAAGCGCTCCGTCATCAGCCACGGTGGCGCTGTGCTGATGACGGAGCGGTTCCGTCATGGCCCGCCCGACGTGCCTGCACGGCGCTGATTTCGCGCCTGCACGGCGCTGATTTTGCGCCTGCGCGGGCATTCTATTGAGCACAGCTCAACCGCGGCTGGTGACGGAGCGGTACCGTCACCAGCATGGGCCCGCCGCGTGCCCCCCCCCCGCCCCCTTAGCGCTGCGGCGGAATAGCCGCCGCAGCTATGAGGTTAATGGGTCTATTAGGATTATTAATAAAGTTGGGGAGCCAGATTGTGCATTTGTGTAAATTAGTAAGATTATGATTTTTTGGGGTGGTGGAGGTAGAAATGCATAATGTTTTAATTTTCGAGGTATGGGAGATCTTTCCTAAGAGCATTCCTTTTGGAGTTGTGTTACATACTTTTTATAAGCAATTTAACGAAAATGGTTTGGAATGTTGTCGTTCTAACAATATTTTTCATTTTCCTTTATTTACTGATTTGCAGTCATGTTTTGGCATTTTTTAAAAACTATATTTTAGATTTTGAAGAAGCATAATGATGGATTAATCTGTAACCTGCTCTTTTTTTGGACTTTTCTTTGGACATATTTATCTTTGCAATGTTTTTGAAATATCGTTTTAAATATCTTTTTGTGGCAGAAGTTTGTTCTGTTTGCAACTTTTACCTCTAAGAAAAGGATGTGTCCAAGAATGATAAGAAAAAACCTGTGCTAGGCAAATTACTTTAAGTACATTAATAAAAGTTTTGCAGTTCCGGTTGTAGACACAGTAGGGTATATGTACAAGAACTACAGCTAACCTGTGTTAGCGTTAGTTAGCAAAAGTTTTCTTAACACGGGCTATTGCCCTGTTAGCAATGTATTTACAATATGACGCTACATGGCGATAGTTTCAGGTAGCCACCGTGAAAACTGCCGCTGACACTAGCGTGAAAGCGATACAAATTCTGGCGTTAGCGGGCGAAAACAGATGAAATGCCCCTTAGCAGCAAAAAAACTCACGTTAGCCCAACGCGACTTTTTTTGTCTCTAGAGGCAAAAATAGCCTATAAGTCCTCCTCGAAGGAAAAATAGGAAACAAAACCAATGAAACGCAGAATTGAGCTGACAGGGCCAAGTGCAGCACAGATCAACAACCCCACCAAGTTCCCCAACAGCCAGGATGACCAGCCAAAGGCCCAGGGGAAGAGAAAGTTCAGGGCTGCAATCATGAAAAGAGGTGCATCGCTGGGCAAAAACGGTGCTGCATCACTTATCATTGAGCTCTCCTTGCAACACCATGGCATCCAAAACCTTGATGGCGTCGACAGTCCCCGGGGCCGGGAGGCCTCGCTGGGCCTGAATCTGGGACCCAGAGTGGGCTGTGGAGGTGCTATGGAGTTGGTGGGCTGTGGTGTTAGACTTTGAGGCATTGGCGATCCTCCGGTGAAGTCTGCCAGGTTGCATGGAGACACATTGCTGACCTGTGTTTGAAGAGAGCCTGGTGCCCCTTGGAGCTGTGAACAGTGGAGGTGCTACTGCGCACCAACGTAGGGAGGTCTACATTGCATACCATGCGCCACTGCTACACCGGGGTGCACGGAGGAGATTACCAATGGTGGGCCACACCGCTCTGCATCACATGTCGGAGGATATTGCACTGGCCGGACGCTGTGGAGGGTGATGCCCCTGAGCGGTGCTGAACTTGTGTGGCAGGAGCACTACAACTTCATGCCTAAGGGGGCTCTCTTTCATCACCTGCATTGGGAGTTTCCCCAGTGGACTTGGCGGTGACACCTGTACCCAAGCTTGTGAAATCCCACCTGGCTGAGGCTCCTGTTGGCTGAGTCACAGATTTGGAGAGAGTGCTGCAGATTGCGCCACGGTGGCAATGTCAAGGTGAGGAGAAGTTGGGAAGTGTAGCGGAGAAGGCCCGGTGGTCGAGTCGGTACCAGACCTAGCACCTGTGGGTGATGCACCCCCACGGATCGCTAATCCGCTATGGTGGAAGAGCATCACCCCACTGCTTTCAAGCAGTGTAAGAGGAGGAAACATAAAATGATGATAACTTTCTGATGTACTCATGCAAAGAGAGAGTCAGTCATTCATGCATCTATGTGCTACGTAATACCCCCACCAAACCATACAAACACTCATACTGATACTAAGAAAAACATCTAATAACCCATATGCATACACATGTAGCTACTCACCAACCCATGAAGCCACTTATACACAAAGTGAAACAATAATACACATATTTAAATATTTAAACATTACTCACTATTATATGTAATCACTAAGATACACTTAATAAGCCACAACCAATCATTCTTTTTTAAAACATCCATGTAAACACTTATTTAAACATTTATTCTTCCATCAACTTTTACATATACATATATAACACATATTTATTTTTCAGAAAGACACACATTCACTGGATGGTGTCATCAGTGATGTCCTGAGTGATGTCACTGACCATGTCATGAGTGATGTAATATGTGACGTCATCAGCAGTGCATTGCAGGCGCGCAAGTTACTATAACGTGGAAATTTCAATGGTGTTATGCGAGTAAAATTTCCTGGTAACTATAACTGGTGTGAAACATATGTTTTTTTCAGTGAAAATATATATATATAATAAAAACTCAGGACAAATACAGAAGATACTGGCCAATAAATACTTACCAGTGATCCCATAATTGGTCAGTCTTTCCATCTTAGACCTAGAATAACGTACAGAAAAGGACACAATCTTAGGGACATTCTTGTCCGAAATGATATAACATCACAAGTGACTGCAAATACCTTGAAGCTAAAAAGTTTTTATCCTTGCGGCCATTGCAAGGCTTGCGAAAATAGCTGTTCGAGGAAAACAGTAGCTATCCCAGGATATAGTAAACCTAAAAACATTGAACAATTTTTGACCTGCAGTACTGTATATTGTGTCTATGTGCTGTTTTGCCCTTGTAAGATGCGGTATGTGGGCAGCACAGTGTGTATGGCCTAAAAGAGAGTTTTGGAGCACATGCATGCTATTAACAAACAAGATCAAAATTACCCCATTGCTAGACATTTCGAGCTCTTACGTTCATCTAACAGTATGTTACTGTTTTTTGTGGTCGAACAAGTACACATTGGTCCAAGAGGAGGTAATAGAACTTTACTCGTACGGAAACGGGAGTCTAGATGGATCATGGAAATTGAGACTTGTGCCCACATGCATCAAAGTCAATTGCATTCGCAAACGGTGCGAATCGCAATTTTCGGCCGTTTACGAATGCAATTGATTAATTTGGAATGCATCATGCATTTCGCAATTTTAGGAATCGCAACCATGTTGCGATTTCCAAAACTGCGATTGCATTTAAGAAATCGCAATTTCAGATTTCTTAAATGCAATGCATGATAATTTTTTAATTGCGAATTCGCAATTTGGAAGTGGTAAAATAGCATGAAGTTGAACTTCATGCTAATTTACAGAAAACTTTCAAATATGTACAAATAGCATTTTTGAACTTTTAATTTACACATACACATGCCCTTGGGGAATGTGTGTGTGTGTAAATTGCATTTAAAGTTACATTTCAGGGGTGCAGGGAGGGGTTCTGTGGACCCCCCCCTGCACCCTTGAAATTGCATTCACATTTTGCGAATCGCAATTTGAAATTCGCAAAATGTGAATGCCTTCCCATTATTTCCTATGGGCCTTTTGGCCCAAAGGAATCAATGGGAAGGGTTTTCCTTAATTGCGATTCGCAAATTGTAAATCGCAATTGAGGAAAAATACTGAATAACAAAAATAAATGCGAATTGTTCATGCATTGCAGTTTGCGATTTCTAAATTGCGATTCCTTAATTTTCGCAATTTAGGAATCGCAAACGGGTGCAATGATGCATGTGGGCCTAAATATCCAAAGGGTCATAATTCGGACAAGGAATTGAGTACACACTTGCGTGATGATTAATATTGTGCCTATGATAGAAGTGTAACTGTCTGTACAGTACCTGTTCCCTTAGGTACAGTTTTTGCTTTGATTTTTGGTGGGTTTTCAATAATAACTGAGATTCTACTGCTATAACCCATTTAAGTCTGGCTGTTTGATTACGATGGAATTCAACATTAATTCTAAGAAAGAGGCTATAAGTAGATATGCTAAAGCCACTACATGTTTTTAACTTCGTAATTCTTTGTACTCTTTTTCTTTTCACACAGGAGGATAGGAAGGGTCATCTATCTTGCAGACTCTCTTCCACTCCGTTTACCTTAACCTTTCCCTCTCCATGTCTTTGGGTCTTCATGTCAAGATAAGATTCTATCTTTACTATTTTCTTTTGTATTGCACTGTATTTTTCACTTTGAGCACTTTTTTGGTCAATAGGAAGTCTTGATTTGGGACAAACTGTATAAATATGGACATTCTGCTATATTATATATACTATTATACCACCACTACGGTGATGAACATTTAATACAAGCAAACAGCATCACTGACTACAGTGATTTGGTCAATTCATATATAGCTAAGCACTATTTGCCAAGATATATGATAGAATGATACTACAATGCCACTGTTTTACTGTGTTTTGAACTTTAATTATTTGGCACGAAGCCGCAAATACAAACAGATAGAAATGTATAGAGTTGACACTACCGAATAGGATGTCTAGTGTATATATGCAGACTACAAGGGTAGAATGTTCGGCATTTTGCCGCTGAATAAAGTTGATTGTGGCAGCATAATTGCTTTAATAATGAAAAACAGTCGTTACAGCAATTCTATGCACCATAATTACATATATCATGTGTTATATTTATGTTCACTCGGAAGACATAATCGAGTTGTACCGTTATCGCTGAAGCTATTATTGCACACATGCGCAAGAGTGATTACGGTACACATTGTTGATAAAAAACATGATAATTTCCGCCGCAATGCAGTGGTCTAATGTATGCTACTGTGGGAAATGCAATTAGGCTTGCCAGTTAACAAGTTATGATCGTAACGAATTATATTGTATAATTTAAGCCTATGATATGTACATTCCAATATGGCTGCCATTGTAACATACTTTGTACAGACATTAGCAGTATGTCGTCTATTACCATGCAACTATGTAAAGACTTCCTCTAATGCCGAAACACATTGTGTGATCAAGTCAGTTTCACTGACGAAACGCGTCACGGCAAATTAAACTTTTGGTATTGACTCTGAGTGCAAGTCCTTCTTTCAGAAGATTTGGTGGAATTTTTTTTTTACCGGGAGGCCTGCCCGGTTTGACTTGCCACTTGTCTATGGGAGTGAAAGCAGTGCGAGGCTCAGGTGTTTAATTGCTGGCAAGCCCGAGAAGAAGGGGTTTTTCCTCGAAACGCGTTGGCAATTGGAATTATTAAAAAGAGCAGGAAGGCAGGCTGCATTAAGGAGCCGTATGGCGAGGCTCTGTTGTGTGACCCCCTATTGCTTCAGGGTACTTTGGAATATAAAAATTAACACGGCAGCCTGGCCGTGAGGAGGAGCACCATCGCCGATCAAAACAACACTACATGCTGCAGCTAGAATGATTACTGGCATCAAAAAATCGGATCACATCTCCCCAGCACTCAAGGAACTCAAATGGCTCCCAGTAGAAATGCGTAGTAACTTCAGAACGGCCTGCCTAACCCACAAAGCCCTCCATACCGGCAAACCCGAATACCTGGCAAATAAACTCAAAAAAGCAGGCCAAGCCAGGATTCTGAGAAGCTCAAACTCCTTCCTGCTCATCCTACCCAAAACCAGAAAGAAAAGAACAGCGGACTGCTCCTTCACTGGAAACGCCCCCAAAATCTGGAACTCCATCCCCCCGCACACCAGAACTATTCCTTCTTTTGTGGAATTCAAAAGGCAACTGAAATCCCTGTTCCTGATCCGCTCCGTTGGCTGTGGATAACCGGGTCAGCAAGCAACCCCTGAACTAGGTGACTACAGTGAATCCCATAACCAAAGAAGCTCGGCAACTCACCCATGTCCCGCTTACAATGTCACTCATTGATTGCTTATACCTTACATATGTTATGATCATGTTCATGTTTATGTTATGTATATGTTTATACAGATTTTGTCATTCTATTACTGTAAAGCGCTCTGCTACCTCCGGGTCTTGACAGCGCTATAGAAAACTTCCTAAATAAAATAAATAAATCGCCGCGAAAGCTGGAGGAGAATTCCACATACCAACAGGGTGAGGCTTTTGTTTTGCACGAACCAAGACATTATCAGCACAGTGCCTAAATATGCTAAATCAAGTCTGCCATAATGCTCAAAACCTACTACAGGATAAAAATGTGCCTTAATAATCAATGAGACATTTGAACTTACTGCAAGGGAATAATACCGCTCGCATTCAGGACTCCATGTCCCAGCACACATCAAGACCTGCACGGAACATACGCCCACTGAGGGGCAGTGATGTAATTTAATAAAGCTGCAGAGTGAAAGGAGTGCGAGGCTCAGGTGTTTCATTGCTGGCAAGCCCGAGAAGAAGGGGTTTTTCCTCGAAATGCATTGGCAATTGGAATCATTAAAAAGAGCAGGAAGGCAGGCTGCATTAATGAGCTGTATGGCGAGGCTCTGTTGTGTGACCCCCTATTGCTTCAGGGCACTTTGGAATATAGAAATTAACACGGCAGCCTGGCCATGAGGAGGAGCACCATCGCCGCGAAAGCTGGAGGAGAATTCCACATACCAGCAGGGTGAGGCTGTTGTTTTGCACGAACCAAGACATTATCAGCACAGTGCCTAAATATGCTAAATCAAGTCTGCCAGAATGCTCAAAACCTACTACAGGATAAAAATGTGCCTTAATAATCAATGAGACATTTGAACTTACTGCAAGGGAATAATAACGCTCGCATTCAGGACTCCATGTCCCAGCACACATCAAGACCTGCACGGAACATACGCCGAATGAGGGGCAGTGATGTAATTTAATAAAGCTGCAGAGTGAAAGGAGTGCGAGGCTCAGGTGTTTCATTGCTGGCAAGCCCGAGAAGAAGGGGTTTTTCCTCAAAACGCGTTGGCAATTGGAATCATTAAAAAGAGCAAGAAGGCAGGCTGCATTAAGGAGCCGTATGGCGAGGCTCTGTTGTGTAACCCCTATTGCTTCAGGGCACTTTGGATTATATATATATATATATTTTTTTTTATATATATATATATATACTAGCTTACCCGTCGCGAGTTGCTGCCATCTCAGAAGAAAGGAAATGTAAGGAAACTTGTTATGATAACATTCAATTTACATTGCATCATTTTTATTGAAACGTATTCATTTTAATATGGAAAACATTTTAAAGTGTTGTTTTAATTCTGTTTATTTATTCGAGTGCTTGTGGATACACGTGTTTCCGTCTGGTGCGTACACGAATAAATCAGAAGATTTTCCGACGCGTGAGCTGGCCACATACAGTTTTCCATGTGAGAAGCACGAATTCTCCAAATCTAGTCCACACACTTGCAGCGATTGTCCTTGTGCTTCGTTGATGGTCATTGCAAAAGCGAGTCGCACCGGAAAGTGTAAACGTTCAGTATTGGAAAGATTATGAGGGCCCTGGAGGGCGGGGGGCCGATATATAAAAAAAAAATCTTTTTTTTTTTTGCCAGAAACCTTCGAGGGAGTGTACTCAACAACTTTTAACAATTTTATTTTTTGGGCCAGAAACCTTTGCGGGAGTGTACTCAAAAACTTCCCAAAGTTTCATGGCGATCGGATGAATGGTGTAGTAATGCATAAAGGACAAACAGACATACTTTCGATTATATATATATATATATATATATATATATATATATATATATATATATATATATATATATATATATATATATGCAGCAAAAGTCGTCAAACAAAGAATCCAAAGGATGACAGCGGACCCAGAAGTTTGAAGGTGCTATATTTTTATTGTGCTTTTCCCCGCACCTCCGCCATGACGCGTTTCAAGCCTAACGGCCCTTGATCACATATATATAGAAAAAAAAAATCGCCCAAAACGAAGCTCCTACTGAAAAACATGGCCCCCTGGCAGGTGGTGCGCGATGCCAGTGGAGCCATCCAGACGTGAATACCACAACGAAAGTTCCAATGAATCGCACGCTCAGAGATTGCAAAAAAAGTGCTGGTTTATTAGTCAAAGAGGTTATGCGTTTCGACAGCAACACTGTCTTGATGCTGTTGAAACGTATAACGTTTTTGACTAATAAAGCAGCACTTTTTGGCAATCCCTGAGCATGCGCTACATTGGAACTTTCGTTGTGTTAACTCCTCCAGCCAATGATAACTGCTCATCCGAGGGTGTCACCAACTACTGATGTCTCTTCTCCCGATTCCCACAATAAACATTCACCCTGCTATAGTGTTAAACTTTGTTACATGGGGTAATATTTCTTAGGAGAACCTTCTTACCTAAGCTAAGAAATGTGCTATGAGTTTCAATGTGACTGCAAAGCATGTCAGAGATGCAGAGGCACACTAGCAATAATATTCTGATGTGGCATACATAAAATGTCTAGGGGCCTGATTATGAGTTTGGTGGTCTCGCAGTAGGGCGCATTACCAGTGCTCTGCTGTGAGACCGCCAAACCCATAGTCAGACTGTCCTCCGGATTACGAGTTGAATCCTGAGGAGCGGTCCTGCAGCAGCAGTCACATGGCAGTGCCTTTTTAAGCGTCAACGGAGAGCCATAGAAAGGCAGCACGCGCCTACACAGGACGAAAGGCGCCATGTGCATTTCTTCCTGTGTAGGGACTGGGGGTGCAAACATGCAGGGGGCACAACATATGCCCACCTGCATGCACCCCCCTGCACAGAAGTGAACTGAGTTGCCTCAACACCACCTGGAGTTGCCTCACCGCCACCCTTTCCGTAACGGGCTCACAGCTTTAGATAGCCTCTCAGTGAGGCAACTCGTAATGTACTCAGCAGTGCCGCATCGGCACCACCAGCATATTGTAGCCTCAGACCACTGTGCCACTGCCACAGGATCCATGATCTCCGGTGGTTGCAGCTGTTTTGTGGTGGTCCCACCACTGCACTTGTAATATGTTGGTCGGACCGCCAGTACGGCAATGTGTGGACCACCACCATGGGTTTGGCAGCCCCATTCACTGCCAAACTCGTAATCAGGCCCTAAGTCTTTATCTAGTTTGACAAAGGCTCATTATTAAGCCGAAACATGTCACTTAGGCTCACTGTTCTGGGTCTAGCAGAGGGATGAAAGAGATTTTGAGCATCCTGAATTAAAACGTTGGGAACATTTGTTTTCAATTTTTTTCCACCTTCAACAACTGTTGCAATTAAACTGCATCAGCATTAACAAAGAAGAGGGGAGAGCAGAGCTGATATGCACCACCTCCCTTCTCCCAGGGATGCCTTGTAATCTCCTAATCTATTTGGCTGCCTGCCTAACTCCATCTATCCTTTCATACCAACCCATGAATTTATAAATCATTTATTTCAGTTTTTTTACATCCTCAGCCACATTGAGTCACCTACTGCGACTGACCGAGAAGCCAACCCTTCATCTTAGTTGAAGTCAGAAATCTTTGCCTTCCTTCCAGAGGAGCAAATTGAAGCACCCAATCCCAGGTATGGCATTAGATGTGGATCTAAGAGTATGGAGTAGGATTTTTAGATGTTTCTTGCTTATTCTAAAAACGTTTGCAGTATAAATCGATAGGGAGATTTATAAGAGGAAGGCAATGTATTCCTTGTGTAATGTGTACCCTTGATATTATTATTGGAGAATGTCAAATATATGGCATTATTCAGAATATCTTAATACCCCTTGATGAGGTGGAAATAGAAGAACAATTTTATCTAAATAGCATTGTGAACCAGTTCAGCGCTACTGCAGGCATGATCCAACAAACGAAGGATGAGAAAAACATATTCCATTTTATGTGTTTTTTTGCTTATAATAGCTGTAGCAACAGGCCTATTGATGTGAATAAAATTGAGATATTTATCTATTCTGTGTCAAATCTAAAATGCTAATCCCAAAAAACAAGCAACTCTTTGCAGTCATACTACTTAAGAAACATTTATCCCAAAGGGGATTGGGTAGATAAGCCTTGTTCCTTCCTGTTGTTATTTCTTGCAACAGGATTTCTGAAGACACCAGAACTGTAAAGAGCAAGCAGCCATTTGTGTAATGGTATAAAACCCATATTTCACAGGGAACCATGACATATGGAAACATGTTCAGGGTTCCCCATTGAATATGGATTTCAGCATAAAAAAATGAAGCTACTAAACTACTCTGCAGAGCCTTGCCATTGTCAGTTTAACTGGAAGTAATCAGCAGAGAGGACCAAATTATGGGTAAAGGTTATCTAAATTATGCAGAAAAAATATAATGCCACACACTCTTTGGCAATAACGTTTTCAACTTTTTGGGCTAGAACAAAAGTTTTTTGGAAAATATGCTAATTATGTATCAAATTCTGTGGCAAGTGCATTAAATCCATAACTATGAAAGAAGTGGTGCAGCCACAGAATCACATAAATCCACTGGCAGTCACCATTGTTCATTGTTTTATCATCACAAAAAAATAGATGGGAGCAAGTTCCTGTGTCATCTGATCAGGTACAAAATGTTTAATGTGATATGCATTTGTATTGAGTAGAAGGATGGCTAAGCTTAGTTTATTAGTTTGAATATAATGTGACATTAGCAAACTTATCAGTTAGAATTATCCCTTTCCGTGCTGATGACGGAAGCGCTCCGTCATCAGCCACGGTGGCGCTGTGCTGATGACGGAGCGGTTCCGTCATGGCCCGCCCGACGCGCCTGCACGGCGCTGATTTCGCGCCTGCACGGCGCTGATTTTGCGCCTGCGCGGGCATTCTATTGAGCACAGCTCAACCGCGGCTGGTGACGGAGCGGTACCGTCACCAGCATGGGCCCGCCGCGCGCCCCCCCGCCCCCTTAGCGCTGCGGCGGAATAGCCGCCGCAGCTATGAGGTTAATGGGTCTATTAGGATTATTAATAAAGTTGGGGAGCCAGATTGTGCATTTGTGTAAATTAGTAAGATTATGATTTTTTGGGGTGGTGGAGGTAGAAATGCATAATGTTTTAATTTTCGAGGTATGGGAGATTTTTCCTAAGAGCATTCCTTTTGGAGTTGTGTTACATACTTTTTATAAGCAATTTAACGAAAATGGTTTGGAATGTTGTCGTTCTAACAATATTTTTCATTTTCCTTTATTTACTGATTTGCTGTCATGTTTTGGCATTTTTTTAAAACTATATTTTAGATTTTGAAGAAGCATAATGATGGATTAATCTGTAACCTGCTCTTTTTTTGGACTTTTCTTTGGACATATTTATCTTTGTAATGTTTTTGAAATATCGTTTTAAATATCTTTTTGTGGCAGAAGTTTGTTCTGTTTGCAACTTTTACCTCTAAGAAAAGGATGTGTCCAAGAATGATAAGAAAAAACCTGTGCTAGGCAAATTACTTTAAGTACATTAATAAAAGTTTTGCAGTTCCGGTTGTAGACACAGTAGGGTATATGTACAAGAACTACAGCTAACCAGTGTTAGCGTTAGTTAGCAAAAGTTTTCTTAACACGGGCTATTGCCCTGTTAGCAATGTATTTACAATATGACGCTACATGGCGATAGTTTCAGGTAGCCACCGTGAAAACTGTCGCTGACACTAGCGTGAAAGCGATACAAATTCTGGCGTTAGCGGGCGAAAACAGATGAAATGCCCCTTAGCAGCAAAAAAACTCACGTTAGCCCAACGCGACTTTTTTTGTCTCTAGAGGCAAAAATAGCCTATAAGTCCTCCTCGAAGGAAAAATAGGAAACAAAACCAATGAAACGCAGAATTGAGCTGACAGGGCCAAGTGCAGCACAGATCAACAACCCCACCAAGTTCCCCAACAGCCAGGATGACCAGCCAAAGGCCCAGGGGAAGAGAAAGTTCAGGGCTGCAATCATGAAAAGAGGTGCATCGCTGGGCAAAAACGGTGCTGCATCACTTATCATTGAGCTCTCCTTGCAACACCATGGCATCCAAAACCTTGATGGCGTCGACAGTCCCCGGGGCCGGGAGGCCTCGCTGGGCCTGAATCTGGGACCCAGAGTGGGCTGTGGAGGTGCTATGGAGTTGGTGGGCTGTGGTGTTAGACTTTGAGGCATTGGCGATCCTCCGGTGAAGTCTGCCAGGTTGCATGGAGACACATTGCTGACCTGTGTTTGAAGAGAGCCTGGTGCCCCTTGGAGCTGTGAACAGTGGAGGTGCTACTGCGCACCAACGTAGGGAGGTCTACATTGCATACCATGCGCCACTGCTACACCGGGGTGCACGGAGGAGATTACCAATGGTGGGCCACACCGCTCTGCATCACATGTCGGAGGATATTGCACTGGCCGGACGCTGTGGAGGGTGATGCCCCTGAGCGGTGCTGAACTTGTGTGGCAGGAGCACTACAACTTCATGCCTAAGGGGGCTCTCTTTCATCACCTGCATTGGGAGTTTCCCCAGTGGACTTGGCGGTGACACCTGTACCCAAGCTTGTGAAATCCCACCTGGCTGAGGCTCCTGTTGGCTGAGTCACAGATTTGGAGAGAGTGCTGCAGATTGCGCCACGGTGGCAATGTCAAGGTGAGGAGAAGTTGGGAAGTGTAGCGGAGAAGGCCCGGTGGTCGAGTCGGTACCAGACCTAGCACCTGTGGGTGATGCACCCCCACGGATCGCTAATCCGCTATGGTGGAAGAGCATCACCCCACTGCTTTCAAGCAGTGTAAGAGGAGGAAACATAAAATGATGATAACTTTCTGATGTACTCATGCAAAGAGAGAGTCAGTCATTCATGCATCTATGTGCTACGTAATACCCCCACCAAACCATACAAACACTCATACTGATACTAAGAAAAACATCTAATAACCCATATGCATACACATGTAGCTACTCACCAACCCATGAAGCCACTTATACACAAAGTGAAACAATAATACACATATTTAAATATTTAAACATTACTCACTATTATATGTATTCACTAAGATACACTTAATAAGCCACAACCAATCATTTTTTTTTAAAACATCCATGTAAACACTTATTTAAACATTTATTCTTCCATCAACTTTTACATATACATATATAACACATATTTATTTTTCAGAAAGACACACATTCACTGGATGGTGTCATCAGTGATGTCCTGAGTGATGTCACTGACCATGTCATGAGTGATGTAATATGTGACGTCATCAGCAGTGCATTACAGGCGCGCAAGTTACTATAACGTGGAAATTTCAATGGTGTTATGCGAGTAAAATTTCCTGGTAACTATAACTGGTGTGAAACCTATGTTTTTTTCAGTGAAAATATATATATATAATAAAAACTCAGGACAAATACAGAAGATACTGGCCAATAAATACTTACCAGTGATCCCATAATTGGTCAGTCTTTCCATCTTAGACCTAGAATAACGTACAGAAAAGGACACAATCTTAGGGACATTCTTGTCCGAAATGATATAACATCACAAGTGACTGCAAATACCTTGAAGCTAAAAAGGTTTTTATCCTTGCGGCCATTGCAAGGCTTGCGAAAATAGCTGTTCGAGGAAAACAGTAGCTATCCCAGGATATAGTAAACCTAAAAACATTGAACAATTTTTGACCTGCAGTACTGTATATTGTGTTTATGTGCTGTTTTGCCCTTGTAAGATGCGGTATGTGGGCAGCACAGTGTGTATGGCCTAAAAGAGAGTTTTGGAGCACATGCATGCTATTAACAAACAAGATCAAAATTACCCCATTGCTAGACATTTCGAGCTCTTACGTTCATCTAACAGTATGTTACTGTTTTTTTGTGGTCGAACAAGTACACATTGGTCCAAGAGGAGGTAATAGAACTTTACTCGTACGGAAACGGGAGTCTAGATGGATCATGGAAATTGAGACTTGTGCCCACATGCATCAAAGTCAATTGCATTCGCAAACGGTGCGAATCGCAATTTTCGGCCGTTTGCGAATGCAATTGATTAATTTGGAATGCATCATGCATTTCGCAATTTTAGGAATCGCAACCATGTTGCGATTTCCAAAACTGCGATTGCATTTAAGAAATCGCAATTTCAGATTTCTTAAATGCAATGCATGATCATTTTTTAATTGCGAATTCGCAATTTGGAAGTGGTAAAATAGCATGAAGTTGAACTTCATGCTAATTTACAGAAAACTTTCAAATATGTACAAATAGCATTTTTGAACTTTTAATTTACACATACACATGCCCTTGGGGAATGTGTGTGTGTGTAAATTGCATTTAAAGTTACATTTCAGGGGTGCAGGGAGGGGTTCTGTGGACCCCCCCCTGCACCCTTGAAATTGCATTCACATTTTGCGAATCGCAATTTGAAATTCGCAAAATGTGAATGCCTTCCCATTCTTTCCTATGGGCCTTTTGGCCCAAAGAAATCAATGGGAAGGGTTTTCCTTAATTGCGATTCGCAAATTGTGAATCGCAATTGAGGAAAAATACTGAATAACAAAAATAAATGCGAATTGTTCATGCATTGCAGTTTGCGATTTCTAAATTGCGATTCCTTAATTTTCGCAATTTAGGAATCGCAAACGGGTGCAATGATGCATGTGGGCCTAAATATCCAAAGGGTCATAATTCGGACAAGGAATTGAGTACACACTTGCGTGATGATTAATATTGTGCCTATGATAGAAGTGTAACTGTCTGTACAGTACCTGTTCCCTTAGGTACAGTTTTTGCTTTGATTTTTGGTGGGTTTTCAATAATAACTGAGATTCTACTGCTATAACCCATTTAAGTCTGGCTGTTTGATTACGATGGAATTCGACATTAATTCTAAGAAAGAGGCTATAAGTAGATATGCTAAAGCCACTACATGTTTTTAACTTCGTAATTCTTTGTACTCTTTTTCTTTTCACACAGGAGGATAGGAAAGGTCATCTATCTTGCAGACTCTCTTCCACTCCGTTTACCTTAACCTTTCCCTCTCCATGTCTTTGGGTCTTCATGTCAAGATAAGATTCTATCTTTACTATTTTCTTTTGTATTGCACTGTATTTTTCACTTTGAGCACTTTTTTGGTCAATAGGAAGTCTTGATTTGGGACAAACTGTATAAATCTGGACATTCTGCTATATTATATATACTATTATACCACCACTACGGTGATGAACATTTAATACAAGCAAACAGCATCACTGACTACAGTGATTTGGTCAATTCATATATAGCTAAGCACTATTTGCCAAGATATATGATAGAATGATACTACAATGCCACTGTTTTACTGTGTTTTGAACTTTAATTATTTGGCACGAAGCCGCAAATACAAACAGATAGAAATGTATAGAGTTGACACTACCGAATAGGATGTCTAGTGTATATATGCAGACTACAAGGGTAGAATGTTCGGCATTTTGCCGCTGAATAAAGTTGATTGTGGCAGCATAATTGCTTTAATAATGAAAAACAGTCGTTACAGCAATTCTATGCACCATAATTACATATATCATGTGTTATATTTATGTTCACTCGGAAGACATAATCGAGTTGTACCGTTATCGCTGAAGCTATTATTGCACACATGCGCAAGAGTGATTACGGTACACATTGTTGATAAAAAACATGATAATTTCCGCCGCAATGCAGTGGTCTAATGTATGCTACTGTGGGAAATGCAATTAGGCTTGCCAGTTAACAAGTTATGATCGTAACGAATTATATTGTATAATTTAAGCCTATGATATGTACATTCCAATATGGCTGCCATTGTAACATACTTTGTACAGACATTAGCAGTATGTCGTCTATTACCATGCAACTATGTAAAGACTTCCTCTAATGCCGAAACACATTGTGTGATCAAGTCAGTTTCACTGACGAAACGCGTCACGGCAAATTAAACTTTTGGTATTGACTCTGAGTGCAAGTCCTTCTTTCAGAAGATTTGGTGGAATTTTTTTTTTACCGGGAGGCCTGCCCGGTTTGACTTGCCACTTGTCTATGGGAGTGAAAGCAGTGCGAGGCTCAGGTGTTTAATTGCTGGCAAGCCCGAGAAGAAGGGGTTTTTCCTCGAAACGCGTTGGCAATTGGAATTATTAAAAAGAGCAGGAAGGCAGGCTGCATTAAGGAGCCGTATGGCGAGGCTCTGTTGTGTGACCCCCTATTGCTTCAGGGTACTTTGGAATATAAAAATTAACACGGCAGCCTGGCCATGAGGAGGAGCACCATCGCCGATCAAAACAACACTACATGCTGCAGCTAGAATGATTACTGGCATCAAAAAATCGGATCACATCTCCCCAGCACTCAAGGAACTCAAATGGCTCCCAGTAGAAATGCGTAGTAACTTCAGAACGGCCTGCCTAACCCACAAAGCCCTCCATACCGGCAAACCCGAATACCTGGCAAATAAACTCAAAAAAGCAGGCCAAGCCAGGATTCTGAGAAGCTCAAACTCCTTCCTGCTCATCCTACCCAAAACCAGAAAGAAAAGAACAGCGGACTGCTCCTTCACTGGAAACGCCCCCAAAATCTGGAACTCCATCCCCCCGCACACCAGAACTATTCCTTCTTTTGTGGAATTCAAAAGGCAACTGAAATCCCTGTTCCTGATCCGCTCCGTTGGCTGTGGATAACCGGGGTCAGCAAGCAACCCCTGAACTAGGTGACTACAGTGAATCCCATAACCAAAGAAGCTCGGCAACTCACCCATGTCCCGCTTACAATGTCACTCATTGATTGCTTATACCTTACATATGTTATGATCATGTTCATGTTTATGTTATGTATATGTTTATACAGATTTTGTCATTCTGTTACTGTAAAGCGCTCTGCTACCTCCGGGTCTTGACAGCGCTATAGAAAACTTCCTAAATAAAATAAATAAATCGCCGCGAAAGCTGGAGGAGAATTCCACATACCAGCAGGGTGAGGCTGTTGTTTTGCACGAACCAAGACATTATCAGCACAGTGCCTAAATATGCTAAATCAAGTCTGCCATAATGCTCAAAACCTACTACAGGATAAAAATGTGCCTTAATAATCAATGAGACATTTGAACTTACTGCAAGGGAATAATACCGCTCGCATTCAGGACTCCATGTCCCAGCACACATCAAGACCTGCACGGAACATACGCCCACTGAGGGGCAGTGATGTAATTTAATAAAGCTGCAGAGTGAAAGGAGTGCGAGGCTCAGGTGTTTCATTGCTGGCAAGCCCGAGAAGAAGGGGTTTTTCCTCGAAATGCATTGGCAATTGGAATCATTAAAAAGAGCAGGAAGGCAGGCTGCATTAATGAGCTGTATGGCGAGGCTCTGTTGTGTGACCCCCTATTGCTTCAGGGCACTTTGGATTATAGAAATTAACACGGCAGCCTGGCCGTGAGGAGGAGCACCATCGCCGCGAAAGCTGGAGGAGAATTCCACATACCAGCAGGGTGAGGCTGTTGTTTTGCACGAACCAAGACATTATCAGCACAGTGCCTAAATATGCTAAATCAAGTCTGCCAGAATGCTCAAAACCTACTACAGGATAAAAATGTGCCTTAATAATCAATGAGACATTTGAACTTACTGCAAGGGAATAATAACGCTCGCATTCAGGACTCCATGTCCCAGCACACATCAAGACCTGCACGGAACATACGCCCACTGAGGGGCAGTGATGTAATTTAATAAAGCTGCAGAGTGAAAGGAGTGCGAGGCTCAGGTGTTTCATTGCTGGCAAGCCCGAGAAGAAGGGGGTTTTCCTCGAAACGCGTTGGCAATTGGAATCATTAAAAAGAGCAGGAAGGCAGGCTGCATTAAGGAGCCGTATGGCGAGGCTCTGTTGTGTGACCCCCTATTGCTTTTGGGCACTTTGGATTATAAAAATTAACACGCAGCCTGGCCGTGAGGAGGAGCACCATCGCCGCGAAAGCTGGAGGAGAATTCCACATACCAGCAGGGTGAGGCTGTTGTTTTGCACAAACCAAGACATTATCAGCACAGTCCCTAAATATGCTAAATCAAGTCTGCCATATTGCTCAAAACCTACTACAGGATAAAAATGTGCCTTAATAATCAATGAGACATTTGAACTTACTGCAAGGGAATAATAACGCTCGCATTCATTACTCCATGTCCCAGCACACATCAAGACCTGCACGGAACATACGCCCACTGAGGGGCAGTGATGTAATTTAATAAAGCTCTAGAGTGAAAGGAGTGCGAGGCTCAGGTGTTCCATTGCTGGCAAGCCCGAGAAGAAGGGTTTTTTCCTCGAAACGCGTTGGCAATTGGAATTATTAAAAAGAGCAGGAAGGCAGGCTGCATTAAGGAGCTGTATGGCGAGGCTCTGTTGTGTGATCCCCTATTGCTTCAGGGCACTTTGGATTATAAAAATTAACACGGCAGCCTGGCCGTGAGGAGGAGCACCATCGCCGTGAAAGCTGGAGGAGAATTCCACATACCAGCAGGGTGAGGCTGTTGTTTTGCACGAACCAAGACATTATCAGCACAGTGCCTAAATATGCTAAATCAAGTCTGCCATAATGCTCAAAACCTACTACAGGATAAAAATGTGCCTTAATAATCAATGAGACATTTGAACTTACTGCAAGGGAATAATAACGCTCGCATTCAGGACTCCATGTCCCAGCACACATCAAGACCTGCACGGAACATACGCCCAATGAGGGGCAGTGATGTAATTTAATAAAGCTGCAGAGTGAAAGGAGTGCGAGGCTCAGGTGTTTCATTGCTGGCAAGCCCGAGAAGAAGGGGTTTTTCCTCGAAACGCGTTGGCAATTGGAATCATTAAAAAGAGCAAGAAGGCAGGCTGCATGAAGGAGCCATATGGCGAGGCTCTGTTGTGTAACCCCTATTGCTTCAGGGCACTTTGGATTATATATATATATATATTTTTTTTTTATATATATATATACTAGCTTACCCGTCGCGAGTTGCTGCCATCTCAGAAGAAAGGAAATGTAAGGAAACTTGTTATGATAACATTCAATTTACATTGTATCATTTTTATTGAAACGTATTCATTTTAATATGGAAAACATTTTAAAGTGTTGTTTTAATTCTGTTTATTTATTCGAGTGCTTGTGGATACACGTGTTTCCGTCTGGTGCGTACACGAATAAATCAGAAGGTTTTCCGACGCGTGAGCTGGCCACATACAGTTTTCCATGTGAGAAGCACGAATTCTCCAAATCTAGTCCACACACTTGCAGCGATTGTCCTTGTGCTTCGTTGATGGTCATTGCAAAAGCGAGTCGCACCGGAAAGTGTAAACGTTCAGTATTGGAAAGATTATGAGGGCCCTGGAGGGCGGGGGGCCGATATATAAAAAAAAAATCTTTTTTTTTTTGCCAGAAACCTTCGAGGGAGTGTACTCAACAACTTTTAACAATTTTATTTTTTGGGCCAGAAACCTTTGCGGGAGTGTACTCAAAAACTTCCCAAAGTTTCATGGCGATCGGATGAATGGTGTAGTAATGCATAAAGGACAAACAGACATACTTTCGATTATATGTATATATATACATATATATATATATATATATATATATATATATATATATATATATATATATATATATATGCAGCAAAAGTCGTCAAACAAAGAATCCAAAGGATGACAGCGGACCCAGAAGTTTGAAGGTGCTATATTTTTATTGTGCTTTTCCCCGCACCTCCGCCATGACGCGTTTCAAGCCTAACGGCCCTTGATCACATATATAGAGAAAAACAAATTCGCCCAAAACGAAGCTCCTACTGAAAAACATGGCCCCCTGGCAGGTGGTGCGCGATGCCAGTGGAGCCATCCAGACGTGAATACCACAACGAAAGTTCCAATGAATCGCACGCTCAGAGATTGCAAAAAAAGTGCTGGTTTATTAGTCAAAGAGGTTATGCGTTTCGACAGCAACACTGTCTTGATGCTGTTGAAACGTATAACGTTTTTGACTAATAAAGTAGCACTTTTTGGCAATCCCTGAGCATGCGCTACATTGGAACTTTCGTTGTGTTAACTCCTCCAGCCAATGATAACTGCTCATCCGAGGGTGTCACCAACTACTGATGTCTCTTCTCCCGATTCCCACAATAAACATTCACCCTGCTATAGTGTTAAACTTTGTTACATGGGGTAATATTTCTTAGGAGAACCTTCTTACCTAAGCTAAGAAATGTGCTATGAGTTTCAATGTGACTGCAAAGCATGTCAGAGATGCAGAGGCACACTAGCAATAATATTCTGATGTGGCATACATAAAATGTCTAGGGGCCTGATTATGAGTTTGGTGGTCTCGCAGTAGGGCGCATTACCAGTGCTCTGCTGTGAGACCGCCAAACCCATAGTCAGACTGTCCTCCGGATTATGAGTTGAATCCTGGGGAGCGGTCCTGCAGCAGCAGTCACATGGCAGTGCCTTTTTAAGCGTCAACGGAGAGCCATAGAAAGGCAGCACGCGCCTACACAGGACGAAAGGCGCCATGTTGTGCATTTCTTCCTGTGTAGGGACTGGGGGTGCAAACATGCAGGGGGCACAACATATGCCCACCTGCATGCACCCCCCTGCACAGAAGTGAACTGAGTTGCCTCAACACCACCTGGAGTTGCCTCACCGCCACCCTTTCCGTAACGGGCTCACAGCTTTAGATAGCCTCTCAGTGAGGCAACTCGTAATGTGCTCAGCAGTGCCGCATCGGCACCACCAGCATATTGTAGCCTCAGACCACTGTGCCACTGCCACAGGATCCATGATCTCCGGTGGTTGCAGCTGTTTTGTGGTGGTCCCACCACTGCACTTGTAATATGTTGGTCGGACCGCCAGTACGGCAATGTGTGGACCACCACCATGGGTTTGGCAGCCCCATTCACTGCCAAACTCGTAATCAGGCCCTAAGTCTTTATCTAGTTTGACAAAGGCTCATTATTAAGCCGAAACATGTCACTTAGGCTCACTGTTCTGGGTCTAGCAGAGGGATGAAAGAGATTTTGAGCATCCTGAATTAAAACGTTGGGAACATTTGTTTTCAATTTTTTTCCACCTTCAATAACTGTTGCAATTAAACTGCATCAGCATTAACAAAGAAGAGGGGAGAGCAGAGCTGATATGCACCACCTCCCTTCTCCCAGGGATGCCTTGTAATCTCCTAATCTATTTGGCTGCCTGCCTAACTCCATCTATCCTTTCATACCAACCCATGAATTTATAAATCATTTATTTCAGTTTTTTTACATCCTCAGCCACATTGAGTCACCTACTGCGACTGACCGAGAAGCCAACCCTTCATCTTAGTTGAAGTCAGAAATCTTTGCCTTCCTTCCAGAGGAGCAAATTGAAGCACCCAATCCCAGGTATGGCATTAGATGTGGATCTAAGAGTATGGAGTAGGATTTTTAGATGTTTCTTGCTTATTCTAAAAACGTTTGCAGTATAAATCGATAGGGAGATTTATAAGAGGAAGGCAATGTATTCCTTGTGTAATGTGTACCCTTGATATTATTATTGGAGAATGTCAAATATATGGCATTATTCAGAATATCTTAATACCCCTTGATGAGGTGGAAATAGAAGAACAATTTTATCTAAATAGCATTGTGAACCAGTTCAGCGCTACTGCAGGCATTATACAACAAACGAAGGATGAGAAAAACATATTCCATTTTATGTGTTTTTTTGCTTATAATAGCTGTAGCAACAGGCCTATTGATGTGAATAAAATTGAGATATTTATCTATTCTGTGTCAAATCTAAAATGCTAATCCCAAAAAACAAGCAACTCTTTGCAGTCATACTACTTAAGAAACATTTATCCCAGAGGGGATTGGGTAGATAAGCCTTGTTCCTTCCTGTTGTTATTTCTTGCAACAGGATTTCTGAAGACACCAGAACTGTAAAGAGCAAGCAGCCATTTGTGTAATGGTATAAAACCCATATTTCACAGGGAACCATGACATATGGAAACATGTTCAGGGTTCACCATTGAATATGGATTTCAGCATAAAAAAATGAAGCTACTAAACTACTCTGCAGAGCCTTGCCATTGTCAGTTTAACTGGAAGTAATCAGCAGAGAGGACCAAATTATGGGTAAAGGTTATCTAAATTATGCAGAAAAAATATAATGCCACACACTCTTTGGCAATAACGTTTTCAACTTTTTGGGCTAGAACAAAAGTTTTTTGGAAAAAATGCTAATTATGTATCAAATTCTGTGGCAAGTGCATTAAATCCATAACTATGAAAGAAGTGGTGCAGCCACAGAATCACATAAATCCACTGGCAGTCACCATTGTTCATTGTTTTATCATCACAAAAAAATAGATGGGAGCAAGTTCCTGTGACATCTGATCAGGTACAAAATGTTTAATGTGATATGCATTTGTATTGAGTAGAAGGATGGCTAAGCTTAGTTTATTAGTTTGAATATAATGTGACATTAGCAAACTTATCAGTTAGAATTATCCCTTTCCGTGCTGATGACGGAAGCGCTCCGTCATCAGCCACGGTGGCGCTGTGCTGATGACGGAGCGGTTCCGTCATGGCCCGCCCGACGCGCCTGCACGGCGCTGATTTCGCGCCTGCACGGCGCTGATTTTGCGCCTGCGCGGGCATTCTATTGAGCACAGCTCAACCGCGGCTGGTGACGGAGCGGTACCGTCACCAGCATGGGCCCGCCGCGCGCCCCCCCCGCCCCCTTAGCGCTGCGGCGGAATAGCCGCCGCAGCTATGAGGTTAATGGGTCTATTAGGATTATTAATAAAGTTGGGGAGCCAGATTGTGCATTTGTGTAAATTAGTAAGATTATGATTTTTTGGGGTGGTGGAGGTAGAAATGCATAATGTTTTAATTTTCGAGGTATGGGTGATCTTTCCTAAGAGCATTCCTTTTGGAGTTGTGTTACATACTTTTTATAAGCAATTTAACGAAAATGGTTTGGAATGTTGTCGTTCTAACAATATTTTTCATTTTCCTTTATTTACTGATTTGCAGTCATGTTTTGGCATTTTTTTAAAACTATATTTTAGATTTTGAAGAAGCATAATGATGGATTAATCTGTAACCTGCTCTTTTTTTGGACTTTTCTTTGGACATATTTATCTTTGCAATGTTTTTGAAATATCGTTTTAAATATCTTTTTGTGGCAGAAGTTTGTTCTGTTTGCAACTTTTACCTCTAAGAAAAGGATGTGTCCAAGAATGATAAGAAAAAACCTGTGCTAGGCAAATTACTTTAAGTACATTAATAAAAGTTTTGCAGTTCCGGTTGTAGACACAGTAGGGTATATGTACAAGAACTACAGCTAACCAGTGTTAGCGTTAGTTAGCAAAAGTTTTCTTAACACGGGCTATTGCCCTGTTAGCAATGTATTTACAATATGACGCTACATGGCGATAGTTTCAGGTAGCCACCGTGAAAACTGCCGCTGACACTAGCGTGAAAGCGATACAAATTCTGGCGTTAGCGGGCGAAAACAGATGAAATGCCCCTTAGCAGCAAAAAAACTCACGTTAGCCCAACGCGACTTTTTTTGTCTCTAGAGGCAAAAATAGCCTATAAGTCCTCCTCGAAGGAAAAATAGGAAACAAAACCAATGAAACGCAGAATTGAGCTGACAGGGCCAAGTGCAGCACAGATCAACAACCCCACCAAGTTCCCCAACAGCCAGGATGACCAGCCAAAGGCCCAGGGGAAGAGAAAGTTCAGGGCTGCAATCATGAAAAGAGGTGCATCGCTGGGCAAAAACGGTGCTGCATCACTTATCATTGAGCTCTCCTTGCAACACCATGGCATCCAAAACCTTGATGGCGTTGACAGTCCCCGGGGCCGGGAGGCCTCGCTGGGCCTGAATCTGGGACCCAGAGTGGGCTGTGGAGGTGCTATGGAGTTGGTGGGCTGTGGTGTTAGACTTTGAGGCATTGGCGATCCTCCGGTGAAGTCTGCCAGGTTGCATGGAGACACATTGCTGACCTGTGTTTGAAGAGAGCCTGGTGCCCCTTGGAGCTGTGAACAGTGGAGGTGCTACTGCGCACCAACGTAGGGAGGTCTACATTGCATACCATGCGCCACTGCTACACCGGGGTGCACGGAGGAGATTACCAATGGTGGGCCACACCGCTCTGCATCACATGTCGGAGGATATTGCACTGGCCGGACGCTGTGGAGGGTGATGCCCCTGAGCGGTGCTGAACTTGTGTGGCAGGAGCACTACAACTTCATGCCTAAGGGGGCTCTCTTTCATCACCTGCATTGGGAGTTTCCCCAGTGGACTTGGCGGTGACACCTGTACCCAGGCTTGTCAAATCCCACCTGGCTGAGGCTCCTGTTGGCTGAGTCACAGATTTGGAGAGAGTGTTGCAGATTGCGCCACGGTGGCAATGTCAAGGTGAGGAGAAGTTGGGAAGTGTAGCGGAGAAGGCCCGGTGGTCGAGTCGGTACCAGACCTAGCACCTGTGGGTGATGCACCCCCACGGATCGCTAATCCGCTATGGTGGAAGAGCATCACCCCACTGCTTTCAAGCAGTGTAAGAGGAGGAAACATAAAATGATGATAACTTTCTGATGTACTCATGCTATGTTTCCTTTGCGGGCGGGAGGGCATGTGTTGCTGCTAGTAGGGGGCGAAGTAGTACGCACACTCAAGTGCACAATGACTGTTAGGTCAGCCCTCTCAGCTCACCCAAAGCAGTCATGGGCACACCCCTGTTCGCTATGCAAGCTGCATTACAGCCTGCATGAAGAACATGCCCACCTTGTCACGGCGCTCAAGAACAATCACAATGCTGCATTGCAGCAGTGTGATTGGCTTAGTGGAGGGAGCCTGGCTGCCTGCTTCCTGTTCCTGGAAGCAGACTCAAGATAGCAGAAGATGCAGGACCCGGCTTTGAGCTAAGAATTATTATTTTTTTTTTAAATATATTTTTATTAAGAGAAAAATAAGAGGAAAATAACCATATCGGGTATCGTACAACAGAACACATTACAGCGGTGAACGAGCAAATAGACGAAGAAAGTACATATCAATTAAGAGGCATCTGAAACGTCAATACTGCAGGTATATAATAGGAGCAAAACATTACATTGCGCAGCCCGAACGGCCAAAGTCTTCAGAGCCAGCCCACCCACAAATCAGGATAATTAAAATCAAAGACTTGACACCCGAATATGAGAAACAGAGCAACTCAGGATAGTACGCCACATCTCTTGTAAAAAGGGAAAAAGGGAAAGAAGAAAAATCCATAGAAACAAAATAAAGGAAAACCAAAAAAAAACATCCCCCCACCCTGCACCCCTGCAGATGGCTACGGCCTAACCCCACTAGCAGCGTGCCTGTCGCCCAATAAACTAAGCCCTAAAGTTAGGGGAAAAGTGGAGGAGGAAATGTTATACAGGCTCCCGGTCTCCTCTCCCCCCGTCAGAAGCAAACGACCCCTACCTTCATACAAAACGGTTTAGAAGAAAATAAGTAAACAAACAGATAGGGGAAGTTATAAAAACCCCGCCCAACTCCCGGAGCAATAGAGGCAGCAAGTCCCTTAACAAATGAAGTCATTGTATCGAACCCAGACAGTCAAACTCATCCCTGGCCCTTCCGATCCATCGTACGAACACCATCCGGTAGAACCACCATATTAGCAAGAGAGACAAAACGTTTTAATAACTTGAGACCAATACAGCCAGAGAGGGTAAAAAATATTAAGTCTCGAAGTCCACCAACCATACGAAAGTCAATCCAAAAAGTACTGAAGGAAGTATCCAGGAGTAAAAGAACGAATGGGTCCATCATGGGCGGTGGCACTGTTGATTGTGCTAAATGTTCAGAAGATCCACTCTCGTACAATTTTGCTCGTACGTCGACAAATGGCACCAGTACTAGTTTCTGTTTGGGGTCCTCCTTTTGGGTTAAACCAAGCTTCGCAGGAAACACCGTTTGTTTCAGGTCTGGCAAAGGGCTGGAGTCCGGTCTCGAACACACAGTCTCAATCATTACGGCCAGTTTGTGGAAAATGGCCTCCATTTGCGAATGAAGAGCCCCGATGGCGGCCATTACGGTCCTCAGTGACGGTACACACTCCGTCCGGTCCATCTCCACTCGCCCAATGACAAAGCAGATCTTTAACCCCGGAGGCCGGCTACTCCGGGGAAACAGGCAGGAGCGGGGCGGATGGAAACAACGGGCGACCTGTTGGGTTAGCGACCTTTACACCGCCGCCGCGAGCAAGGATCCCACCCGTAGACCCGGGGAGAGGCAGCAGGGTCCCCGGGACCTGGACCCCCACCCGCAGCCGCAGACACTTCTTGTCGCCGTCCTTTCAATATAAAGCGGAACCCAGGACCACCATCAGGATCGACTAGGATAAACTTCACTTCGGTAAGACCGGACTCCGCCTAGATCCCGCGGCCGATGTTATCCAACTGAAAATGAAACTGGGTCAGTACTCGAGGCACCGGCTCACACGCTGGGATAGGCTGAAAATGAAAGATGGTGTAACTTCATCAATCGAGTCGATAAAAACTCCGGGATTGCACCCCTAGACTCAGCAACGATTCAGACACAGGGGAGTCTGGCGCGAGTTCAGGATTAATTACAGGATATATCCGCAGACGACGGAGGTCGACGGAGCCGGGAGCTTATGCGGCCACCTTGGTTGCTAGCGTAGCTCCTCCCCCAATAATTTTTTTTAAGATATTTACTGACCCCATATCCTCGCCGCATCCAGTGTCCTTTCCCGTGTTTCCCGCCTCCCAGCTGTCCAGTCCTCCTGCAGCACTACATAACGGTGGCCGCTGTGCAGCCATGCACAGTGGGCATACCACTTGTGCACCAAAGGCAAGCCATTCTGCATCCATCTCCACCTGGACCGTGCCCAGCACCAAGGACCCTTCCTCTTGGACACTCCACCGCTAGACACCAGCACTCTCCTCGCCATCAACCCTGGATGCCACACTGCCTGCCATCTAGCAACAGTGTAGAATTCTCTTTCACCCTGCGCCTGTTGAAACTGCAAACACACCTTCTGCCACATCAGCACACCAGTGCCTCCGGCCCTCAGCCGACCAACAGTACAGCCGACCAACTCAACTGCATCCTCCTCAATGTGTGGTCCCTCCACAAACACTCAACAGAAATCTGGGACCTCCTCGACACCACATCTTCAAATATCACCTTCTTCACGGAAACCTGAACCAACATCTGTTCCAGACCGGACATCGCCATCACCATCCATGCCGGCTACAAATTCACCGGCATGGACCATCCCGAGCGGGCAGGATGAGGCATTGCCATTGTCTATAAAAGGCACATTCAGACTGACCACGGACTCTAATGACCCGATGGTGACCATGGAACACCTCTACCTCTAGATCTGGACCAACCCCAATGCCACCCTCCGCAGCACCCTCATCAACAGGCCCCCTGGGCCATGAACCCCCATTCACTGATGCCATTGTAGATCTCATCGCACCCCAGGCTCTCCCATCCACCGACTACATCCTACTCAGAGACCTCAAGTTCCACCTGTACAACCCCAGTGATCAGAACACCACCCCCGTCCTGGGAAACTTCGCCAACATCAGACTCAAGCAGCTAGTCACTGCACCAACCCACATAGCCTGACACACACTCAAGCCCATCTTCTCCACCATCAACTACAGCTGCTCCACAGGACGCTCCTGTACTGACCATCATTGTTTACATCACGCCATCACCACACCCACCATACACCATTGCCATCATTCCCCCCGTCGCAGCTGGATCAAGACCACCGAAGAACTTCCTGGCAACTCCCTCAGCACCACCTCTCCACCAACGCTTACAGACGCCAACACCGTAGCGCGCAACCTCCACCGATGGATCTCCAACTGCGCCAACACCCTAGTACCCCTCAAGAAAAGACCAGGAAAACAACACTCCAAGAAGGCTAACTCGTTCACTATCACCCTCCACTAGTCCAGCCCCATCGGCGGACGTCTCGAGAAGAGATGGAGCCACACCATCAATCAACTTCACAAAACAGTCACCCTTGCACCACGGCGCAAAGGTGCCTGCATTGGGGCATGGCAGCCATTGTGCACCAATGTAGGGTAAAAAGACAGGAGGGCTTATTAATGAGCCCCTTCTGACAGTTTCATCCTGCTGGTGCATCATTTTCTTGGCATACTTGCAGCATGATTCTTGCACCACATTGCGCAGTATTTGCAAAGTGGCGCCTCTAGGCATATGCCTAACCTTGTGAAGCCCTGTGCCACATTATACCTGCATCAGGTATGATGTATGCAGGATGGGCATTCCCATGCAACAAAACCTCATAGGATTGGCACAGTGAAATCCATAAGATTGCACTCCGTCAATTGTCGGAAGCCACTGCATCAGTAACTTACGCCTGCCTCATGGCAGGCATAAGCGTGACGAAGTGCCACAGGGATAAGCTGGCCCCATGCATTGCTGGAGTTGCGTAATGCTTGTGACACAACTACAGCAATGCATGACTTTAGTGTTGACATATACATCAGGATTCAAGACGGATCTGTAATTAATTGCGGCATGGAGCGCCGTACAGTAAATACAGTGCATCCATGGTGTCACAAGAAGGGCGTAGTGAAAAGTGTTGCAACGCGGTTTTGTTGTAGCGATGCAACATTTTTCATGAATGAGGCCCAGAAATTCACCCTATTTTATTGATGGCACGCATTCCTGCCCAGTAGTTTTGTCACAGGATAGCAGAGCAACATTTCTTGAAGCGCTGGCCAGCACCAAAACCTTCTGAAATGAGACCCCAAGTGTTTGCACCATTTCTTGCGACCAGCTATTTTCTGATCTCAAAAAACTGCCTCTAACTTGAGTTAGAGGTAGTTTTTGGGGTTTTGCACCATGCAAGGAATTACTTGTAAATATCATGAAGTGGTGTTAGCTGCAGTTTTTGAACGGGAATGCCTACCTTGCCTCTCATTTTTGTTAAGTCCCGCTAACAGAAGTGGCAATCTTAAAAATTCAAAAACAACAAATTTCCTTTTCCAGGGAATCTTAAAAATTCACCTTTTCACTGGAAAAGTGCCGCTAACTACAGTTAGCATCTACTTGTCAATATGGCGATTAACAAAAAGACGCAGTAACGTCAAAAAATGTACGCTACCGCGGTGTTAAGTCCTTGTACATATGCCCCAGTGTTTGTTTGGGAACATTGGTTATTTTATTGTTGGTTTCTGTGGTTCAGGTAAGAGGAGGTTATGATCTATTCAATCATAGGGCTTGGATATTTTCAGCTGTACTAAATTAGCATGTTATGCATATGTTTTGTTTGTTAGTATACTTTAGGACAGAGAGTTTGGGCTAGATATACCATTTGTCTAAGATCTTGGTAGCATTTTTTAAGAAATTCAATAAATTGGTAAATGGTGAATAGTGTCTCCCCAGGATCCCATGGAAAGAGTTGTGCCACTTTTTTGTGCGTGTATGTATATGTGTGAATGTGTATGGTTGAATGAGCAGATGTGTGTGTGAGTGAAATTGAAGGTCAGGGGGCATGTGAAGATACTTCTGCTACCCCTAGCATTTTGGTGAATTGATGTCCATGGGTGTAAGTGTTCATGGTATTAAGACTCAAAACAAGACTTCTTCAAAAGAGGGATACCCTGACCCAATATTAGTGATGAAGGGCATATTAACTATTGTAGTGTAAACCTGTTGATTGTCAGTGGTTAGAGGAGTATCTTGTGCATATTTGTTATTGGAGTTGCAGGGCTAATGCCATCAGCATATGCTGATGTATTGGTGGAAGATAGAGCCACTGCTCAGGGGAGAGGCATCATTCTGAAAAAAGGATGTATAGTGTGTCAAAAGGATAATCATGTAAAGCAGTAATTTTGACACCTCTCCTGAAGTTTGTTTAAAAATTGCTCACATTGTCAGCAGAAAATTAACGTTATTCAGGTATCATTTGGAGAATCATAGAATCTTACTGGTGAGGACTAATAGTGATGTGTCACATGAAGGCACATCCAAATAATGCCGGTTAGTTAGGGTGCAGTCTTATAAGTGCAAATATACCAAGCCTGATGAGGTGCACATGCAGAACGAGCATCAGTAAGTGGCGTGTGCTAAAAAAATGATCAGTTGTCAAAAATTGGCTGATTAGGAAAGTGTGCTCATGTTAGCTGAGTAAACATGGTAACACTGTCATTGGGAAAAGCTGTTAAGAGCACGAAATACAAGTAGTGCCGTGTCTGATCATGTACATTAATAATATTAAGGGTCGCTATGCGGTTAAGTGCAGCTTGCTTCATGTAGATATAGTTATAGACACCGGTATGAAGGTTTCAAAAATGGCACGTATGCAGACACAGTATATATTGGTGTTATCTAGTGCCCAGTAGACAAATAAACTCCACACTCTATCCGTAAATTACATAATTGTGCACTATTGTGTAAAGGAGTTAGCGTAACCACTACAAGTGCCCTAATCACAACCCCTGCTAGGTGCGTTGAGCCTAAATCATTGCTTTTAACACACAGATACGCAAACTTGTGTGAAGCTCGCTAAAAGCCAAAGATGGGTGCCTTTGATACCATCTCTCATCAGATCCCTTTGGACTGGTTTCGAGAGAAGGGTGTCAGAAGCGGGGCCTTCAAATGGATCCAGAGCTTTCTGGCAGACAGAACACAATGTGTCCAGTTGGGGGCTTTCGTCTCTCAAACCACCAGTGTGGACAAGGGGGTACCACAGGGCTTGGGCTTGAGCCCCACCTTGTTTAACATATATGTGGCCACCCTAGACTCAATCATTAGGAATTGTGGGTTTGAAACCATATCCTATGCTGATGACACCCAGATGATAGTCCCTATTGAGAAAGTTAAAGTGGAGGAGATGTGGACCCCAGACTGGTGGCCACCAGAGCTAGGAGACATGCCCGCCCCTAGAGGATGGGCCAAGAACCTGGGCATAAAAATTGATAACAACTTATCAATGGAAGAGCAGGTAAAGTCGTGGCAGGCACCTGCTCTGGAACCATGCAAATGCTCAGAAGGATCTTTCCATGGATTCCGCTTATGGCGAGACAGACTCTTATCCAGGCGCTCTTGGTTAGTCGACTGGATTATGACAACTCAATGTTGGTCGGGATGAGTGATGATTTGGCCTCTAAATTGCAAGTGGTTCAAAACACTTCAGCCCGCCTCGCCCTCAACAAGCCGGCACGGACCCCCTCTGCTCCCCACCTACGCCAGTTGCATTGGCTCCCCATTTGAAAGAGGTCCATCTTTAAACTGTTATGTCTGGTTTTTAAATCCCTTCATGGGATGGGGCCAGCCTACATGATGAAGAAGATCAAATGGTATCAACCCACACGAATGCTGAGATCCAGCAGCCGTAATCTGCTCTGTGTATGGAGAATCAGGAAGGCTAGGATGGGTGGATGGGCATTTTCATACCTAGCCCCCACTCATTTGAATACCTTGCCGGAAGAGATCCGTGCTTGCACCAATTTCCGCCATTTCAAAAAGCTTCTTAAGACCTGGCTATTCTAATGATTCCTTTGCAATAGTGTGCTCCTCTCTCAGGCACCGAGAGATCCCCCTGGGGATGATTCGCTGCACCCTACAAATGAGTAAATAAATAACTAAATAACTAAATAAATGGGGGCCCATAAACACAGAAATACAATTTCAGTTGTCAAGGGCCGCATAAAACTGCTTACCTTACACGGAGCTGAGACCGGAGGTAAACGGCAGTCCAGAACGGGAGATTTTAAACCTGGCAGCAAATCCTAGTGCCAGGGCCGGACTGGCTACTGGGCAGTTTGGAATGCTGCTGAGCTGGGGGGGTGATTTTGTTCATGGAGACCTGCGTGTGCTAAACGAAATTCGTTTTGCATTAATTATTTCGAAGCACACGCAGGTCTCCATGAACTAAATCAGCCCCCACCGCAGTGAAATCAGCCCCCAGCTCGTCAGCATTCCAAACTGCCCGGTAGTCAGTCCGGCCCTGCCTAGTGCCGCATTCGTGTCACGTTACTGCTCGAATGCTGGGAGCTAAGCAGCTTGCTGGAGCACGTAGTCACGGAGATCACGTAAGCAAGCTCTGTGAAGAAGGCCGTACCAAAGGAAATATGGCACAGAACTAGTGACAAACAATGTGCTGGAATGTTTAAGGCTTCAAAAAATGAACAAATCATTCTACGTGTGTTTGCGAGTCTATAAATGAGCTACGGTGTACTGTTCCCTCCTCGAGGTACTGCATGGCAATTCCTTAAGGAGATATCAGACGTAATCTGATACTTGGACATACACGTTCAGCCCTTTTATGAAATGTATTAAAAAGAGATGTTATATGGCAGAGACTTACTTGAAGGTAATATCACGAGAGACGAGATTTCTACGGCTATTACTGCTCTGCCATATCATAAAGCCCCTGGAGAGGACGGTTTCCCCGCCGAATTTTATAGATGGACTGGTCAGAATATGATAGATACTTTGCATGCTGCATTTCTAGAGGCTGACAAAGAATTCTCCTTGGGCCCCCTTTCTAATAAAGCAATTATAGCTGTTCTACTCAAGCCAGGCAAAGACCCTCTTTTATGCGGACGTTATCGCCCTATATCCCTCTTAAATTCAGATATTAAGATTCTAGCTAGTATTCTTGCGTCCCGTCTTCGCAAAGTCTTACCCTCCTTGATACATAATTCCCAAGTGGGTTTTGTCCCAGGCCGTTCTTCCCGAAATCATCTTCGTACATTGGCTCACACGTTATGGACTGCTAAACATCTTCCAGAAGATGCCTAGGCTATCTCACTTGATGCTGAGAAAGCATTTGATCGCATTGAATGGGAATATCTCTTTACAATAATGCATAGATTTGGTTTGGGTGACCAATTTATTAATAAAGTACATTTATTATACGATAGCCCATTAGCTAAAGTCAACTGTGGAGGTTTCTTATCTACCCCATTTCCAATTCGCAGAGGTACACGCCAGGGTTGCCCATTGTCCCCTCTCCTTTTTCTCTTAGCGATGGAACCTCTTGCTGCTGCAATTCGCCAATCTGATGATATTACAGGTATCCCCCTTCCAATTGGCCATTCTAAAATTTATTTATATGCAGATGACATTCTTCTTACTCTTACTAACCTCCCCCGATCTCTCCCAGCCCTTCTTCAAATTATTGATGATTTTTCCTCCTTTTCTGGTTATAAAATAAATTGGGACAAAAGTGAAGCGTTACCTATTTCAGTTGGCACTACGAAATCAGCAATTTCTGGATTCCCTTTTCACTGGCAATCTTCACACCTTAAGTATCTCGGGATTCTGATTAATAGAGGTTTGGAAAATATGGTTGCGGATAATTTAGCTCCTTTATTTTCTCAGATGCAGAGAGATTTTGATAAGTGGAAAGCTCTAGGATTATCTTTATGGGGTAGAGTTCAAGCTATTAAGATGGTTACTTTACCAAGATTCATTTATGTTTTGGGTATGCTTCCCCTCCAAATTCCTTTAGTTACTCTTAGATCAATCGACTCCAAGATAAAGCTCTTTATTTGGGGCACAGCTAAACCGCGCCTTGCTGCTGCAAAATTAAAGGCCCATCAGTTATATGGAGGCATGGGTCTTCCATCCATTGAACATTATTCACTTGCCCTACACATTTCTCAACTCTCATATTTTCTACCCAAATCTAAAGACATTCCACAATGGGTATCAATTGAACGTCATCTTCTATCTCAGGATTCAGGACTATCCCTTTTATACGGTACTGGTACTAGTTCTTTGGATCCTAAAAATCCTATTTTATCAGCCATGCATAGATCTTGGCAGAGGGGTCATCGCATATTAAGTTCGAATCCGCGAATTCACATTAAAGCTCCCTTGTGGAATAATTCAGCTATTCGTATCAATGGTCGTACTTTATCCTGGCCTTTGTGGAGAGAAGCCGGCATTTCTTCTCTGGATCAACTCTTACATGATGGAGATTTTAAAACTTTTCCCCAACTTTGTGAGGAATTTAATCTTCCACTCCTACATTCCTCTAAATACGTTCAACTTCAACAATGTCTTAAAAAACAATTAGGCTCTCCACCTTGGTTGCTTCAGGTTTCTCCAATATTATCTTATCTGCAACTATGGGGGAAGTTTAAGGGGGTGACCTCTGGTCTTTATAAAACCTTTTTGCTCCCTCTTTTTTCACAACCTCTCTCACATACTCTTCGGTCTAAATGGCAATCTCGCTTATCTATTATGTACTCCAATGCTCAATGGGATCAAATTCTGGAGGGGTTGCACAAAGGCGTTCGAGAAGTGCGTCTCAAATTCTGTATTTTTAAAATTCTTCATGATTGGCACTGGTCACCGGTTAAATTACATCAAGCTGGGTTATTATCGCATACTTCTTGCTGGAGATGTTCTAATCCTGGTTGTGACATAACACATATCATTTGCGAATGTCCACGCACCAGACCCTTCTGGATCTTTGTTGGCAAAACTTTGAACTCTACAATGACATTAATTTTACCACTTACATCTGCCACCATTATTTTACATAACTTCCATGGTTTTCCAAAACTTTCTAAGCCACAGACTCGTCTTCTTCACACTGCTTTGGCTACAGCCAAAATTTGCATTTTACGCCATTGGGAGTCTTCATCTGCTCCTTCTCAGGAAGAATGGTTGGTGGCAATGATGCAGACAGCCTTACATGAACGCACAATTTACAATCTTCAGGACCAAGCTGACATCTTTCTTCAAACTTGGTCCCCCTTTTTGGAAACCACATTGGATGACGATTCTAACACAACTCCCTCTTCTAATGTGCATCCTTTACCTACTTAATTTTATTATCTCATATGCTTTTCCTGTACTATTTCATTCTCTTTATCCTTTCTCTTTCCTTCCCTCACCCTCCCCCCCCTCCGTTACTCTGGCACCTTTTTCTTCTTTCTTTTAATCTTGATTAGATTTATTTAGTCATTCTGTTACTTACATATAAGATACATTCATACCCTTTGTATTGTTATTATATAACAGTTGTAGAGTATGCACTGTTAAACTTTTTCCTTATCTCTATTACTAAGAGTAAATGTCATAATCTATCAATTCATTATTCTTTTCAAATATTTTGCAAATAAGGTTTTCTTATTTACCTTATTACGTTGATATTTACTATGTATTTTATTGCATAATTCAATTAAAAAATTCAACACAAAAAAAAAAAAGAGATGTTATCACATTATTACAAGTTACCGGCTATGATACTCCGAGAGGTCAAGGTTATGTCGAAATACTAAGTCATAATCGGCCAGTGAAGCTGTTATGTGGTAAATATTGTTTCAAAAAAAGTGGATGAAAAATGTCTTGGGTCTCTATTGTGGCTGGGGGATTATTTATAACACACGGCATACAGGACACTGTGTCTATATTGAGGTACATGCGGACCTTGCAGCCACACTACCAGGTACGTTCAAATATACAGGGCTATCAGATGTAGTCTAACCTGGTGGCCCAAACAGATAGATAGTGTAACCAGCAGTGTTATAAGTCCCAGAGTACATGCCATAAAAAAATCTTCATTCACGATAAATCCTGTGCTCTATATTGCCCACCAAATATGTGATGTTTGTGGCAAAACATGGAGTATGAGAAAGTGCTCATAAACTCTAAACCAGCAAAAAAGAAGGCCAGCATGCCGTGAAAAAGAGGAGGTCCGAAAGGAAAAAGACGGGAAACACGCCAAAAGATGCCAGGTATAACAAGCATCTAATATTGAAAGTGTGATACACAGACAGTCCTAATCCCATTGCCAAATGTCATAATCCCCTTACCAAATTATGCACAGGGCTGTTTTATGGCTGCCTCCTATCAGCATAGAATTGCAATTGGACCTAGATTGTCATAACCCAAATTGTCAAAGAAAACTGACATGGGTCAGGAACATCCTCCTCAAAGTCACTTTGCATGGCTATGAGTGGCTTCATAAATCTGGAGTAGTGCAACTCAGAGCAAATTGATGTGTTGCGCTACTCTACCTTGGGTAGGTGTTCCATGGGCATTGCAGTGGGTGTTCCCACATAACTCCCTAGAATTTTGACGCATGGAATGCGTCAAAATCGTACGCCTTTCCAGGGGAGAAATTCCTTTATCTCTCCTTGTTACGTCCTCTTTCTACGTGTACTGCATTCTGCCTCAGGGGATTGTTTTTGTGCCGGAAAGTGTCCTTTCTTCCACAAAAACAATACTTCATGCAGCACAGGCACCTTTACATCATGGTGTAAGGGTGCCTGCATCAACACTAAGGGGCAGATTTATGTTGCCTGACGCATCTCTGCAAATCGGCAGAGATGCGCCAGGAAAGATACGGCACGCAAGTTCATCCTTGCGCCACCCATGATGCGCCACATTTACAATGCGGCGCACCATGACGCAGGAATGAACAGATGCGTGTCGCATCTTGGGCGTAAAGTTGGCGCAGTGCTGAAGTTGTGTTGCGTGCGGCACGCAACTCCAGCACTTTTCCGACTTGCCCTATCTTTAACGTGGTGCGTCAAGTCTTACGCCTGCTTCAAGCAGGCGCAGGGTTTTGACGCATCAGCGTTGGGAAAGTGACTCAGTGAAATCTTGTAGATTTCACTGAGTTACTTTTCAGGGGCGTTCCTGCGACGGAACGCCCCCCCCTGCACCGGAACGCCTACATGAAACCTGACGCAGGTTTCATGTGGCGCAGGGCCTTACACCGTGACGCATCTCCATAGATGCGTCACATTGTAAATGCCTCGTAGGGATGCGCCACGTTTACGCCGCCTTGCGTGACGCAACAGCGGCGTAAACGTGGCGCAAGGGGCTTGTAAATCTGCCCCCAAGTTGCCAAAAGGGTGACCAGCACAAAGAAAAAGACAGCAGGAATGCACCGTATTCCCTTAAATACAGTACATTCCTGCCCTTTCCCTGTGGCATAGCGAAGCAAGATGACTTGCGCTGTGCTGCACCATAGTTTCATAAATATGCCCCTTAATTGCCATTGGGTGGCCACTAGAACCACGTGTTCCACCACCATATTCTCCTGCATCCATCCTGGCTGCTGCCTGAACGTCTTATTTCTGCTCCTTCCTCCATCATGTGATAATGCAGAATCTATCCATATACATTAAGATTTATGAAATGTTTCAAACGGAATCAGAGAAACGTGTCACCGAGGATTAACAAGGCGTAAAAATGTGAGAATGTCTAAAGCTATCTCTGTTGCGTAGTGTGCTATTGAGATTGTATTCGATGAGTTCCTTGGAAAATGCCAAAAATATCACGGCATTCTCTATGTCCTACAATGTTGAACAGAACAGTTTTCAAACGAGCAACAGGGACATAGCTAACAATAGTGCAGCAGGTGCAGTGACACTGGGGCTCGAAGATGTGAGAGACCTACTTCACCTTAATTAGTGGTCATTTTTTACCACCAAAGCAGGAAATGGAGGGTTCAATTTCCTTGTTTACATTAGGGCCCATGCCTCCCTGGCTCTGAAAATGTGTAGAATTTTGGTAGCGCAATAATATGTGTGTTCAAAATTGCAGAGACATACTTTGGCTTTGAAGGTGACTCATTTCTACTACTGAACTGTGTGGACACAAAGCAGTGGCAGCGAGCAAAACGCATTCCAGTTTTATCAGTTCATAAATAAAAAGCTCTGTTTACTGTAGCAGTTCAAGCAGGTTTATTGAAGTCTGTTTCCAGTTTGGAACTTTTTTTTGTGTTTTTAATCAAATCTTGACTTTTGATCTCAAAGTGACTAGGAAGGCCTCCTTGCTTGTGCTACTGCAAATTATTTTTGTATGGATACCGGTCCCTAAGGGAGTAGAGCTGAGGTGCTCCGGATGTTACGGCATCAGATTCTCTGAAGACGACGGAGGAGCTCTGTGTACTAGTACCAAATTACAACAGTCAAACGCCATCTCAAAAGGAGAGAGGATGTGGTCTAAACATTTTTAAGTGCCAGGGCGGCCGCCCTCAACTCTGGCTAACCTAGCTCGAGTCTACGCAATGACGCTCGACATCTTGTGATTCTGGTCAAATCACTTCATCTCCCCGTGCCTCACAAAAATGAATGTGTCCTTGTGTAAGCAGCTGGTGCTCGTGTAAAGCGCCCCGAAACATTCGGGTCAAGTTCGCGCTATATGAAAGTTCCATGAGGTTCAAATCCATGAAACTCGCACAGACCTATGAGTGACAAGTTATGTGCTGAAAATAATTATACCGGCCTCTGTATACTACATCTTTCACTTGCTCGACGAATTCTACCTGCACAGTTTGTTTCTAATTAGGGTTTTTACGGAAGTTTATTTTCCAACTTACAGTCCTGCCATATGCTTTAATTATCTCGAGCCATTGGCAGCTCTGCCTCCCTCCACTCCCCCCGCCCCCTTCGATATCCAATTAAGGACTAAAATAAGAGCCTCTCTGTGTTGAGTCTCATAAAGGCTGCATTGTTCTTCCCTCCCTAATTATCTGAAAGCTTTATTGGAAACCCTTGCTTTTGTAAATTTCGGTTTCACCTTTGCCCAGCCCCATTTTACTAGCCTCTCTACAATGGTGTCTGTGGAAAGTGTGGCGGCCGCAAAGAGCAAAGTGTGTCCTTCCCGTTCATTTTCCTCGTGCCCAAGGAGTACAGTGACACAAAAAGAATGCTACTTAAAACTAGCTTTCTGCCTTAGTCTCTCTTGTCAATTTCCAGGTGCCTGGTGGTGCCAGATTTGTATAAAATCTAGAAAAGGCGCATTTTAATTAGAGACTGGCATGTGCCCATGCCACTTTTCACGCAACAAAATGCACAGGATTTCTGAAAGTACTATCACGTGTGGTATTGGCCACGTAAACATGAGCTGACGTATACTGTTTTTCCTAAAGCAAGTCCGTTTTTTGGGCCAGATGTACGATCATATTTTGCAGTCGCAAACGAGAAATCGGCCAGTTTGTTACCGCAAATTTGGTCAACCCCATGTACAAACCCTATTTTGCGAGTTTGTAACCTTTTTCCAACTCACAAAATAGGCTTTGCGACTCGCTATCAAGAAGGGGTATACCAAAGGCGTCCCTTCCTAATAGCAATTTGCACTGCATTTTAAGATTGTTTTGGGACCGCAATTGTGGTCACAAAACACTCGCAGTTCACCATCTACTTGAACTAAGTGGTAAGCCACTCGCAAATGTGAATGGGGTCCCCATGGAACCACTTCCCCTTTGTGAGTGTGGGCAAAACATTTTTTTAAGAGCAGGCAGTGGTCCCACAGATCACTGACTACTCTTAAAAAATGAAACACACGCGTTTCATTTTACTCTTTTAAATGCATCCCATTTTCCTTTAAGGAAAACGGGCTGCAAAAACAAAAAAAACTGCTTTATTTAAAAAGCAGTCACAGACATGTTGGTCTGCTGACCCCAGCAGGCCACCATCCCTGGGAGTGCTAGCCATTCCTAATGGGGTCGCAAATAGCACCTGCCTCATGAATATTAATGAGACAGGCAGTTTGCGACCCCATTAGGAATCACAAACAGTGTCTGAGACACTGTTGTAAATTACATTTTGCGAGACGCAAAGCGACGCAATTTGCAACTCTCTATTTGTAAGGGTCGTACCTCTGGCCCATAATTCCTTAGTGAATCCTCATATTGTTCCGGAAGTTTACCTAAGTCAAACAGTTACTTTAAAGATTGTATTGAAGTGATCCAATGGCCATCGAGCTATCTGACAAGTCATTTTAATATAATCAGACATTACACATTTATTAAAGTCACGCTTATTTTGGCTGAATACCTTTTGAGCACCAACATTTCAGCTTCTAACAACTAAAACGGTATTAATGGATTTAGAATGATTTTATGATTTTTTCACACGCAGAACAACTCTTTTGGCTAATATTCCCAACTAAGTTGAAAATATGTGTGATCATTTCAAAATGATTTTGGGATTAATTCACACGTATTTTGGAAATAAAGTTCAGAAACAGACAAACTAGCAAATATTGATTTGAAAAACATTTTATTCGCAGTTAAATATACATAGAAAAATAGCAAAATGAATAAAAAGTTTGTCATTGCTCAAAAAGTATATGTGATGACTTGATTGTTACCATTCACTTTTTCTTAGTTACACCTTCCCTACTGCTCAGCCAGGATGAGTGTTGGAGTGCTTGGTAATGTATTGGAACACTGAATGCTTGGTGATGTCATGGAATGCCTGGGTGTTTGGTGTGGTGCTGAGTGTCAGTTGGAGCGTCCGACTGAACAGCAGGGAGGCTGCCCGAGGTGGGACTATCCTCTATGTATTTACCTACTTACCTGAAACTTACCATCTTGATAACCTGTAACTATGTCATAATAAACCATCTTCTACAATCTACTCTATGGCAACCTTCATCTCTTTTACTGTTACAACACTTGCAATGATTTGAAGAAAAAACCTTCGTGTTGTGGTAGATAGACTGTATCTGAACTTGCTGAAGAAACTGGAACTGAGAAACCTGATGCCTGAAGGAAAAGGAACGCCCTGGTTAACCCCACCAGTGTCAACGATCGGGGCTACCTTTGCCCCAAACTCAGTGGCGACAGCTTTTTTCTTTGTCTCGCATTTGCGATAATTTCTTTTCCTCAATTGTCTTGTCACTCTTAAATTTTTCAACATATTTTCTTCGTTTATTTTCAAATTCTTGAATCGTTTTACTCCTCCTGCAAGATTGTGCTAATTTTCAAAGTTTCTCATGTTATGGCCGGCCATCCGAACCTTTCACCAATAACACGCACTGAAGCAAAGTTCATAAAAACGCAGTTTATTTGACCCAATGCATTTCAGACCTCGGGGGTCCTTCGTCAGGGGTAACTGTAACAAACCCCCTTCTCTCAGTGCAGTTAATTCTTCGTCAGAGATAATTTTTTTACTTGATTGAAGAGTTTGCAGAACAAGTTTCAAGGAAATAAAGATTAGGTGCACAATATTTTGGAATACTGTATACTTCAACGTTGGAAAAAACAAAAACGCATAGGATTTTCGTCCTACTCAGTTTTGGCGGATATTATCCTTTCACCCACTCCAGACGTCTTTTGGAGTTTTTACGGGAAAAAGGGGTCTGTGTGAAAAGCAGGACTGAGTTACTCTAGTATCTAGCGTTAAATTATTGCCTTACCAAACGTTGGGCGCCATGTAGTGTAGCTCCTATATTCCCAATAGGCTCTGCGCATTGGAATAACATATACTATAGTTTAGACGTAGGACTGAGGTCGACTAGGTCTCTATCGATTAAAACATCCGGGTCATTCTGTAGGAGATTTCTGTCATCTAGAACTGCTTGTGCTGCTGCTGCAGTTAATTCTTCGTCAGAGATCATTATTTTACTTGACTGAAGAGTTTGCAGAACAAGTTTCAAGGAAATAAAGATTAGGTGCACAATATTTTGGAATACTGTATACTTCAACGTTGAAAAAACCAAAAACTAATACATAGGATTTTCGTCCTTCTCAGTTTTGGCGGATATTATCCTTTCACCCACTCCAGACGTCTTTTGGAGTTTTTACGGGAAAAAGTGGTCTGTGTGAAAAGCAGGACTGAGTTACTCTAGTATCTGGCGTTAAATTATCGCCTTACCAAACGTTGGGCGCCATGTAGTGTAGTTCCTATATTCCCAATAGGCTCTGCGCATTGGAATGACATATAATATAGTTTAGACGTAGGACTGAGGTCGACTAGGTCTCTATCGTATATATTAGACTTAATTGTGAGTGCCAGCTAGCTCAGAGGTCACTAGTAACTTTCTCGAATTCACAAGAAGGGATTAGTTTCTGACAACCGCATAAACATGACAACTTTGTTTCCCAAGAATAAGAAATCAATCTCTAGAGTCGCGGAAACAATAGATGGCTATTTTACTAAGTCAATCGTGCATGCTTTGTTTCCCCAGAGGTGCTGAGAAAATAGAGAGACGGGGGTTTTCAATAAAAAATATTTATTGAACAGTCTTCTTTTACAAGCATAAGAAATGTACTGCTACAATCGTAATACTGGTTATAATGTACAAGGCATATAATACGAAAAGTATTATAAAGTAGTACTGTAAAAGCATGATATGGTTTCTAAGCCATAAATTGCCTAAAACATATAAAATACATACAGTGATAAAATAATGACTAAAAGTACACAACTGGTGCTTCTAAAATACGCCTACCCCGGTGTACCTAACCTAAGTCTAGTAAAAGGGAAGAAGTAAGTGAGGAGTAGCTTAGGTTTAGTATTTCTCTGCCAAGAATCTATCCAAGAATTCTCTAAGGGTCTAATCAGCTCCATACCTTGGTTTAGAATGAAGGAGGTCTTGTATCTCTCTCTCAGGACTCGATTTCCCAGCAACCCGCAAGGGTAGCCTGGAAACACTGGAGCTGGATTTCTCGGCAGGAGAAAAGACAGCGTCTCTCAGTGCATCAGCTGGAGGGTCGGCTTGCTTCAGCACTTGCTGCTGCAGGGCGTCGGGCAAGTAGTTAGTCGATCTGCTCCAAACCACCGTGTGTTTGTCTGGGCAAATGTAGGCATATTTATATCTTGAAGGTGCCGAGTTTGAAGTATGATCGGACATAATAACGTCACTCAAAGACTCAGTTCTTTGAAAACTCCATGATTTCCTAGATAAATTAGTATTCAGGCAAGGGGAAGTCCCTAGCTGCTGAAGGCAGGTTTTTCTAAGAAATCGTTGTAGATTCTCGGAACTTAGTGGAAGTAGCCATGCCGTATTTGGTCTGCATAGGCTTAGTCCAAATATGGTAATGATTTCTATGCCTATATAAGGATCGGGTAATTTATACCTATATATGGGCATGAATCGGGAAAATTAAACTAGGGTCCTAGATTCCTATACAACACCTCTCTGACCCTAATAATTTCAGACCAGTAACAAACATTACCATGCTAGCCAAAGTCCTGGAAAAATGTGCACAACAACAATTGAGGCAACATATCTCTGAATTCAATCTGTTGAATGACTTCCAATCAGGATTTAGGCCAAACCATAGTACTGAAACAGCAATTCTGCACATCGTGGATGACGCTCTACTTGCCCTCGACCCCAACGAACCCTGTCTCCTAATCCTGCTCGACCTCTCTTCAGAATTCGACATGGTAAACCATGCTAAAATACTAGATCACATGAAAAATAGGATGGGATTAGAGGGTACTGTCCTAAAATGGTTTAGCTCGTTCTTAGAGAACAGATCGCAAAAATTCATAGTCAACCAAACATTGTCAGCTTCATCCAGTAATGCGGTCGGAGTTCCTCAGAGCTCAACACTATCCCGGGCGTAATTCAATCTGTACGTAGAGCGACTCACAGAAACCTTACAACAAGCAAACATCTTGTTCCACATGAACGCAGATGACACATAACTTTACATCAAGATCATATCGTCAGAAGAGATAGGTATCAAGAATCAGGTACTAAAGAGAACCATCCATTGGCTAACCAGTAATCACCAGCAGCTTAACCCACACAACACCAAATTCCTGCTGACTTCCCCCCAGAAAAGTGCTACGAACATCCTAGAGTGGACCAATCTGATCACAGCACTAAACTGAACTCTGAGGATTGTTGATGCTACCGAATCCTTGGGATTTGTAATAGACAAAAACCTGAACATGCTATCACATATTAACACGCTGGCAAAAAATGCATGGTTCCATTTAAGCTACATCAGAAAACTGAAACCTTTCTTAAATAAGTCAGACCTTAAAACAGCAGTCCAGGCACTAGTCATATCAAGGATCGAGTATGGTTGCACAACTCTAGCTGGTCTTCCCAAGATCTCAACAACCCCTCTAAAAACCTGTCACAACGCGGCCATGAGACTTATAACTGGCTCCAGAAAATTTGACCACATCACCCCCCCATCTGAAAGCGCTTAACTGGCTGCCTTACGAAGCAAGAATACATCTAAAAATGGCATGTATCACTCACAAAGTGATACACTAAAATACACCAGTGTACCTAGCCCAGAAAATCACACTATCAGGAAGATGCGGTGGCTCCCGGAGTCATGGAGAACTATTACTGAAACCGGCCCATTTACGTAAGAAAAGAACTTATGGCCAAGCTTTCTCTGGTGCAACCCCTAGAATTTGGAACGTCTCCCCCCTAACATAAGAAGAATTCCGTCCATCTCTACTTTAAAAAATGAAGCCAAATCTTTCAATATGAGTAAATATCTCCCATAATCTCAGCAGACTCTCCACTATCATTGATACTCCATGTTCATACACATCCTACCTCTCATCGAACATTAACCTCTTTGCGGTCTTGTATATATGTATATTAATATTTAATGTTTTTCTCAAAATCAATGTAAAACTACTGATGACTTTGTAACATAACGGTTTCTTGATATGTAAATGTAAAGCGCTCTGATACCCTACTCAGGGTCATGTTCACGCAATATAAAACCCAAAATAAATAAATAAATGATGTAAAGAAGGTCAAACATTCCAGGCTGCAGGCTGTCCAGGTGATGAGGGACACTGGTGGGGTTATCATACAAAAACGTGTCGCACTCCATTTTTTCACAATTGTTTATCCACATAGTACTCAAAAATGTTTATCTTCCGCGTGCTCACTGCAGACGTGCTAAGCCCGAAAACAGCACGTAAACGAACAAGACAACATCAACGATCGGGGCTACCTTTGCCCCAAACTCAGTGGCGACAGCTTTTTTCTTTGTCTCGCATTTGCGATAATTTCTTTTCCTCAATTGTCTTGTCACTCTTAAATTTTTCAACATATTTTCTTCGTTTATTTTCAAATTCTTGAATCGTTTTACTCCTCCTGCAAGATTGTGCTAATTTTCAAAGTTTCTCATGTTATGGCCGGCCATCCGAACCTTTCACCAATAACACGCACTGAAGCAAAGTTCATAAAAACGCAGTTTATTTAACCCAATGCATTTCAGACCTCGGGGGTCCTTCGTCAGGGGTAACTGTAACAAACGATAAAACATATTTTTCAGTAAATCAGCAGTGTGTATACTCATTATTAAACATTTTACATTTCACAAAACACATATTTCTTCCTTTGCTCACCCTAAGCTATCTAACTCCTTTCAGAACAAGTAAACCTAAATCCTTCGATACCTACACTTACCCCTCCCTACACAATGAAAATTGTACAAATGCAAACTGATGCTATCTGAAGACACACCTACATTGTGATTAAACAACAATGTATGCAAACTAATTGTGGTATATTCTTTAACATTGTATTTTCAATGTATACTTTCTTCCGCTGGGACCCCCTTCTCTCAGTACGTTAATTACCCAGGTCCCAGTGACTAATAGTGGGTGTACCCCCCCTTTTTATACCCGAAGAATTAACTGCAGCAGCAGCACAGGCAGTTCAAGATGACAGAAATCTCCTACAGAATGACCCGGATGTTATAATCATCCCGGTAAATGTAAGAAAAACTATAACTTACAAACTCATAAACAATGGAGTATTATCGAGAGGTGGTAAAGTAATCTTTGTTATAGAGGCACATGAATATCGGCAGACAGAGGTATTCTATTCATAGATTCACTTTCCTCCAGCAGATGGAGGGACACACGAGTTCCACTACTACAAAGTAGAGGAACCTCCAATGGAATACGTTCCTTACGAGGACATTGAAATTCCATTAACTTACCAAGAGCATCAGCTCTGGTTTAAAGGTGCCCTACAACATCAAAATCACATTACCAGGCTCGGTCCACTAGGTAGATCAGGAGCAACATGGCCGGTACTAGCCAGCTATACACCACATCCTGACATTGAAAACATGACAGGTCCAGGACTGTTAGTACAGGTAAAATAATTAATTAAAATACATAGACAATTGGTTCAATATGTCATGCGGACCTTAATAGTCCAACCTACTGTAAGGATTCCACAGCACACCCCTCAACAGGGGAACACAAACAAAAATCACACCACAGACTATACAATCAGTCATTGGTAAATTGCCTGCCAAAAGGGAACAAATTCAGTTTTGGCTAGCACAAACAATTACTCGGATAGAGGCAGTATTTCCTGATAGTACACCTCATGAGAAACACAGAATTCTGACAATCTCTTTACCAATGGGGATTGCACCACAAGTAGAAGACTGTGACACTTGGGGTACAGTCTTTGCTTCAATCTACACTAAAACACATGGTGTTCCGTCCATGGCGGTAATACCAGATGTTCTAAGACAGATTCAAAATGAATATGGTCCAGAACCGGCCTTAAATCTGGGTATGAAACTACTGAAGGATTTCAAACAGGTCTCGGCTATACTATTAGCCAACATTAAAGGTGAAGCAGCTTCAGTGGCGATCTGCCAAAAACTAAAAGAAACTGATATTACTGAGCAACCGTATGAGCTTGCCAGAATTATTGAAAAATCCTATGAAGAACTAGATAGAGATAGTTTGGGTGGGAAACCATTGAAACCACAACTAACAGAAAATCCTGAAAAAGTTTTTAATAAAAATAATCTAACTACTCCTAAAAAGAAGTGGGAAAATAATAAACAGACACTTCCTTAATGGAAGCGTTCTCAGTCCAGACGAATATCTCCACAACGGGGAGATAGGTCTCCACAACGGGAGCCCTCTGAAAAAAGATATAACCTTAGAAATAGGGATAATCTAAGAAAACCTGATAGATATCAAGATACTGATACACGTTCCTCTCGTACCTTTCAGACTTCCTCACAGAAATCCGAGAGGAGAGGATGGTCAGAACAGAAAGAGGAACGCGTGAAGTCCAAAGAAGAACAGCACGTTCAAAAAATAAGAAAACTCAATTCACCAAGAAGAAGGTAGCAAGCGTAAAGATCAGACATGCCGAGGATCTTGAGGACACAACTCAAGAACGGGGAGTGGGCTCAGACAATGCCAGACAGCGCAGCAGAAGTTACCATAGCTCGCAAGATCCTGATGGATCATCTGGAGACAGTGGACTTGAATGAATGCATTCAAGTTGAAACTGCCGACACCAGGGTTAGTGTATCCCACAAGTTATATGAAATAACACTCCGGATGGAGGGGGACATACCTAGAAAAATAAAACCACTCTTTTGGGAGAAGCTTTCTAAGGGTTATGAAATTCTTCTAGCTGAACAAGACTGGCCACCTGAATTTGTCAGGGAGTGCCCACATGGGGAAGAAATAATAATGCCAGCCTTCTCAAATCATGTTCCTATTCATAAAAAATACACCTATGCCAGAAAATGGTATTATACAAAAATCATGTGGGGTGGGATGAGGACTCTCCTCACCATAAAATCCAGTTAAAAAAATCAACCTACTGCACAGAGGCAGTATCCAGTTAAGCAAGAAGCTAAAAAACAAGTCAGGGAGATCTTAAATCAAAGTGAATACCAAGGGGTGATTGAAACATGCACCTCGTCAATGAACAATCCTATGTTTCCTGTCTCCAAACCAGACAATTCATATTGTCTAGTTTTGGATTACAGACATTTAAACTCCTGTTGCAAAACATTTGCAGTACAAAATGCACACAGTGCAGCACTGATGAATAACATTGTGTGTAAAAAATATAAAACCACATTAGATATTTCGAATGGATTTTTCTGTCAAAAAATTGCACCTGAAAGCAGGCATTTGACCGCTTTCTCAGTTATGGGGACACAGCGACAATTTTGCTGTCTCCCCCAATGATTCAAGAATAGTCCAGGGTTATTTTCAGCCAGGGTAACAGAGTTACTACAAATGTATGATGATGAGGCATTATCTTATGTCGATGACATCTATCTTGCAGACGATGATTTGGACGTGCACTTGAAAAGAGTGAACACCATAATACTTGGGTTCGCTTCTGAAGGGTACAAATTCAATTTTAAGAAATGACGAATTGCCCACCTCAACGTCCTATTCTTAGGATACGAGTTATCAAGTGAAGGCAAAAGCCTGGCAGCAAACTTCCTAGAGAAATGTGCGCTGCTCCAACCTCCGAAAACGCTGAAAAACTTACAATCAATTCTAGGTTTCCTGAATTTTGGAAGAACGTACGTTCTAAAATACGCAGAAAGGGTTAAACCTCTCTACGAACTAATCAAACCTGATTTCAAACCAACAAATTGGACTCAAATCCACACAGAAATTTTCAGTACAAACAGACATGTTAGCAAAAACACAGTTACAAACACGCAACAACGTGCGCAACCTAGTGATCCGAATCATTCCAGGGAGATGCGGATTCACATACCTAACCTTTAACGAAGGTGAGACGGTACCAATAGCATACAAGTCACACTTGTACACACAAGCTGAAATGAAATTCACTTCAACAGAAAAGATACTGACAGCGGTTCAGACTGCTGTAGCAAAAGAAAGAGATCTCGCGCAGGGTAAACGCATAATGATCGTTACACCTCTACCTGCCTTAAAGGCAGTGACGAAAGCAAGCATTCCCAATGCTAAGGCTTTACATCCGAGATGGATACAATGGGTTAATTCTCTTACTGCAACAGACGTTGAATACGTCTTCGACCCCTACTTGAAGACACAACAATTCCTACAATACGAATACGAATGTCCTCTGCCGACCGATATTCTGCCTCTAGAGCATTACGGATGTATAATCTATACAGACGGATCAGCACAGCCCGCAATTGGGGGTAAACAAGCCTATAGTGCTGCCAGTGCGATTGTTAAAGGTCGCTGGCGCGAAGGTAAATTTAGACCTATGGTCACTAAAACTCAATCACTCGGAGACTGTACAGCTCAGCGAGCTGAACTACAGGCTTTCAAGATGGCGCTTGAAAATACTGATCGCGAATTCCCCACACTGATAGTGTGCGATTCATATTTCTGCGTTGAATCTTACAACGAGCACTTGCAGAACTGGGTTTGAAACGGTTTCAAAAATGCAAAAGGTGGCACAATTAAGCATAAAATGCTTTGGAAACAAGTAGTTCTATTACAGAAAGAACTACAAAAGACTCACATGATTCATACACAGAGTCATCAGCGTGATGGCGTTCACGTTGCAGGGAATTCATTGGCTGATGAAGCCGTGAAGGCAGCTGTGCAAACGGCTTCCGTAGCTACAATTACTCGCTCAAAAAGAGTAATAGATGGTGAAACGTTGCTAGTAGTAAAAGCCTCAATGAAAGGCAGCAATGCAGCACTACCTCTAAACTAGCCACTCACTTATACATACATAATTGATGCAAACTCCGTTCCTTTTGCTCGAATCCCTGGAATGGTAGACAGAGTAATTCCAAACAGGAACCGGAGAGGTGCTTTGGTTCAAGAAACACATATGGGAGAGGGTCTGAGACATCAAGGGATCTTAGAATCTCTACTACAACTAGAAGAGATGTACTGGTGGCCAGGGATGAGTGTCCAGGTTTACGAATTTGGAATCAACTGCGATACCTGTTATATATCATAGTTTTGAACACCCCAGATACCAGACTACAGTGTAGCCAGCCAAGTTCAGACACCGCTGTTAGACAGCATTAGACTATCTACATGCAAAAGTCATAATGGACTAATGCGGTCCCACAACTACTAGGACAAGATTTATTTGGATGTGATTATGAACAAATATATTGTTGTAATCATTATGGTAACCATTATTTGCATAAATCTGCAAACCCTAGAAATGTTTTTACTTACAATCAATGGGAACATTGTCCAACACTGCCAAATGGCAGCTCAAAAACATTTTATGAAAAGTTTCCGTACTTCGCAGGATTTAATGTCACAAATCCAGAAACGTTTTAGTTTAAAAATGAGAATAAGACAGGAAGTAAAACAATGCTGACCAATGCTAAACACATTTATTCTGCAAACTTTTATGCTCAGCTGTCTACATTAGGTTTTGACTTTTGGAAAGACAACATTGAGACAAAAACTTTCTGGGGCACAAAAGATTGGCAGGTGCAAGGTTTAGAAGCCTTGTTCAGAGCCTGCATTATACCAGAACAAATAATGTTTTTAAATGACACTGTTCAACAAACTTCTTGTCTTGGCCTGGCTAAGATAAAAGATTTAAACAAACCGTTCATACCAAAGCCCTCACCTGACAGCAATAACTCTGCGGATGAGGAGGTAGACGTAAAACAGATTTTAATTCAAAGCAGAACTAATCCTGATTGGAAAAAAATGGTTAATATGGCCCACAGACACGAATAACTGTCAAGATAGATTCCTGAAAAAAAAACAGGGTTCACAGTGAATAGGCCAGATCCAAGATATTCTCAGAGACAACCTCCAGGGATAGTAATAGGAAAGTTATGCCTTGAGTGGCTACATAAATCTACACTTCCAGAAATCAAACAACACTTATCTTTACTTAATGAAGGCAATGATTTGCGATATTTCTTAATGGGGCCTCGCAAACCACGTCAAAAACGTTTCATATACGCCGGTATATATGCTGCTTACAACGAAGCATGGAAAATAACGCAAATGGAAACTGCAGTAAGAATACGAGAAATTGAAAAAGGTTGAGTCCCTTTTAGAACGTTGGAATTTATTACCCCTGTCTTTAATAGGCCCAGCAGCACTGATACGAATGTCGATTTTACCTCTTTGTAATTTTTTATTTAATGCAGCACCCTGTGTTATCCAGGTCTCCTTTTTAAAAAAGTGGATGCCCTGATTTCCTCATTTCTCTGGGCCAGAAAGACTCCGAGGCTTGCACTTAGGACGTTATATCTTTCATCAACACAAGGAGGGCTGTCCCTCCCAAATATTAGAGAATGTTATTTTGCGTCTTTTGCTCACCACAGCTTTAGGTGTTTCTTTCTAGACACTAACGAGGCAGACAATTTTTTTTTATGAAGAAGATGCTGCCAGAGGTAAAAATAACTGATCCGATCAGAGTTACTAAAGATCCAAAGAAAATTCGCTATACGTCCCTTCAGTGGATTTTCAGACAGAAAACCCAGTTTTTTAAATTCCACTGTATTCCTAGAATATCTAATACAACGGATTTGAACAATTTCAACATAGGGCAAGAGGGATGTATGGACAGTAAAATAATAAATCTCTGGAAAGACAATGGCTTTGGGAAAATTGAAGACTTCCTGGTTGGCAATAGGTGGAAGTCATGGAACCAAATAGCCAGACAGGTGCACCATTCTCATTCCATCCTGAATTGGTCTTTTCTTATGTTTAATCCAATACTCAGGGAGCTAGATATAGGAAATCTTTATTTTAACGAAACTATCTCTACAGCATTGAATAATAAAACTCCAAAAAAGATGAGTATTTGGATTAAAATACTAAAAGAGGACAAGGAGCAGGAATTTCCTAGTAAGATTATTGAGAGGTGGAAAAAGAGGGAGGATATTGAAATCAACCAACAAGTATGGGATAAAATAAATAAATTTAACAAAACAATCTTCCGCGGCGCGAACTTTAAACGCATGCAATTTTATAATAAATGGCTGATTTACAGAACTCCCTCTTATCTCCATAATATCTTCCCCCTTGTTGCCGACAAATGTTTCCGTTGTGAGGAAAAAGGGAATTGGAAGCACATTGTCTGGGAATGTCCCAAAATTCAGCCACTTTGGAAGGAAATCGAAAAATACCTCTCCATTGAGCTTAAAGCTTCTATAATATTTGATGATCTAGTCTCTGATCTAGGCTGTTCAGCGACCAACACCCAATACGACAAATTTCTTTTTATAGCCTCTCTAATAGCTAAAAAGCTTGTTCTGCAGTCCTGGAAAACCAACCAAGTACCGACCTTCCAGGCTTGGAAGGCTAAATTATTACGAATCGGGGGCAGGGAAAGAAAATATGCGCTTAGATCAGGGGCGCTCAAGAAATATGAAAAGTTTTGGAGTGTGTTTGATTTGTAAAGTATATCTTCATAATCACCATTCTGCTCCTATGCACTTTTAAGCACTTTGCACTTTATAAATCTATGTTGCACTTTATAATTATGCTGTGAATACTTGAACGCCGATTATGTATTTATATTTATATGCCATGTTCTGTACTAAATCTTTTACCAATGTATTCTGCAATGTTGATCTTGTTTTTATGAACTCTCAATAAAAATATTCAAAAAAAAAAAAAAGAGAGAAATTGATCGTATTAATTTAGAGAAAAGCCTCTCTGTAGTGGACAATGGGTTAACGACTCTGTCCTCCAGAATTTATTCTTTGGACAGCATCGTATCATCTGCAATTGACATAATAGAGCAAGACTTGCTAATGTTACAACATGGCCAGTCTCAATTACATTCTATAATGCTGCTAGGCTGGACGTTGCAAAATCTCCGTTCAGGCTACGTGCCATGGTGTTTAATCAATACCACGTAATTGTTTACTGTGTTTAACCATACTGATAAACAAATCTCTATGGCACAAAAAGAAGCAGACTATACGGTGCTGAGCATTGAGAAACTGGAAAGATTACCATTGACAGTTTCTGAGAAGCCTGTCATTGAATGGATAATACATGGCACCATCACGATACCAGTGACGCTTTTCCAATTTCACTATTGTCTACAGCATATACCAGCGGGCCTGTATGAAAGGTTGGGTAAAGAATACATTAAGTCGACCTGGACTTTACCTTACACACACAAATGTTGGAATGGGGGAAAAAGATATTCCTTAGTGGTAAAAATTGTAAGAACTCACTAAGTATTACACTTTTGTGCCAAGGTATTAATTTACACGGAGCCTGCGAAGGTTCTGCAAATAACTAACCCTGGGCGTAGTGGGCATAGTGGGGCTCCGCGGAGCTACGCGGAGTGGGCGAGAAGCTACGCCCACTCCCGCACTCCGCGTAGCCCCACTACGCACCTCCCTCCCGCTCTCCTCTACATACATTATTTAAGCAAAATACCCTTAATAAAACAATTTTAAAGCACTTACCGTGTCCGGGGCTCGTCCGGGGCTCCCTCTTGGAATCGCGTCATCATGGATACCAATGCGCATGCGCGGCCGCCCGCGCATGTGCATTGGTATCTATGAAGGGACGCTATTCCCAAGAGGGAGCCCCGGACGAGCCCCGGACACGGTAAGTGCTTTAAAATTGTTTTATTAAGGGTGGTTTGCTTAAATAATGTATGTAGGGGAGGGCGGGAGGGAGGCGGGTGGCGGCCGATTCGGCTACGCACACGGAGTGGGCGTAGTGTTGCCGGCTACGCTGTCTACGCAAAATGCGTAGGAGGCAACACTACGCCTACTCCGTGGGCGTAGCCGATTCGGACGCCCAGGCTTACAAATAACCTCTAATGCCACCTGCACGGTTCACCCTCCACAGTGATAGAACCAATTTTCAGGCAGCAATCCAATAGCAGCTACGTTATGCTCAATGACCACCGCTGTTGTGGCATGTTGCCAGGAAAAGCGTATCTAGTTAGAGTGTCATCCAGGGTCACTTGTTGTATGCAAGTATTGTATCCAAAGAGCAAGACAGATAGGGAGACGGCGTTATGGCCTTCACTGAATATCTCTTCTATACGAATTGATACTTTGAGCAGAATGAAAGTCATTCTTTTACAAAAAACTGTGCCACTGACCTCGTCTAGAGAAACATATGATCTGCAAGTTGCAAGGACTTCTGCAGAGATACATGCATTATTATCAACAAACTGCCCAGTACATTTTGCAGAAATGTTAAGTCAAATCTTAAATATGTCTGATACCAGTGGAATCGCACATGTATTTAAGACGATTTCTTCGGGACTGTTAGCACCATTTGAAGCAGTCCTCGGCATTTTTCCAAATTTCGTGCACTCTGTGTTCGGCGGCCTGCCTCTCATCTTGGGACTCGTAGCAGGAATTCTATTTTTATTCCTTCTGCTCCGATATGGCAAGTCCAGTCACCAGCGATACCAAGACTACCATAGAACAAGCCCTCCTTGCCATGAGGTATTGTGAGAGAATTACACAGATTCTTGGCTTGGCTCGTTTAGTGGATCTGAACACAACTTGGGGGTCGATTAGGATGGCGGATGGACTTTGTCCGTCCGCCACCCTGTCGTAAGAAGGGTCCGTCCGCCACAGGGGCGGAGGTCTCGTGCGGCGAATTAGGATGCACCCGCCACAGTGGCGGGTGCATCCCGCATTTTTAGCATTGCGGCGGGCAGTGCTGAAAGAACCGTCCGCCGCAATGCTAAAAATGCATGTTGTGCGTTTCAAAGCACAACATGACAGGCACCGCGCGGTGCCTGCCATGTTGGGCTTTGAAACGCGGTACCCCCATGTGTTTCCCCCACCCCCCCTTCACCCTGGGGGTCCACAATGGGCCCCCAAACCAAAGACTGTATGCCTTTCCACAGCGGCAATGCCGCTGGCATCGTAATATGGTTGGCGGTGTCTCCGGAGGCCGGTCTTGCCGTCCGCCGCGGACTCCCCCGCCATCCTAATATGGCGGGGGGTCATTTATGTGAGGATGGTGAATGGATTGCCCCCGCTGGGCCGGCGGTGGCTACTGCCAGCCCGGCGGGTACAATCCGTCCGCCATCCTAATAGGCCCCTTGGTTCCTTTTGTTCAGACCAATCTGGCAAGATTGCATCTTATCTGTTCTGCGATGCCTGCTTTGCGGAGAGGAATGCGTGTTGGACATTTGTCACATCAGTCCTGCCATCGGATGTTGACGCTTTGCTAGGTCCGGTAACGACTCATGCATCGTGTTGCCCCCAATGGCTGCCCATTCTGATGACGGTATTCATTGAGGTCTCGCCGGCAAGTTTAACTGAGGGTGAGATACGAGACACTACAGGCACAGGTACCACCTATTGCGGACATTGCTAATGCATCAAACACTGACGGCGATGATCCTCATCTATGCGCATTCGGCCTGCTAACTGAAGTGATTCCACTTTCGCCTACTATGGTAGACGGTTTCTTTGCCAGCCTAGACGATCTGATGTTTTCTCCTGACACCGAGAATAACTTTTGATTAATTCACACAGCGTTCTCTGAACTCTGAAATTCAGCCTTTGTTTTTTCAAAACAAACCGACTAACAAATTCGAACTTTTTCCAAAATAGACCTTGTTGGCACAGACTAATCTGCTTAAAGTAGAACTATTCTTAGAGAACAAGATTTCTTTTTAAAACTTCCTAATGACAATATTTGGCCTTGTCCTAAAAAACTTAACAGTTTAAATATTATGCTATGGGATGGTCTCGACTTTTTTTCCGTACCTTAAAGATACATTTTATGAATGTAATTACATTTTTCATAAATGTTAGAATGTATACTCTCATACTATGCATCATATCGGTTGAGACCTTTTTTTCATACAGTTTATACTCATTTCATGTGAACAAACCTTTCAAATGCAATTTGTATTTTGGGTGGGATTGTAAACACTTGCCTTAGATATGTTCACTGCTTATACATTTAGTTTTATTGAACTTAATATCGTGGAGTGGGTGTTGTATAGGAATCTAGGACCCTAGTGTAATTTTCCCGATTCATGCCCATATATAGGTATAAGAGGAATTCCCCGATCCTTATATAGGCATAGAAATCATTACCATATTTGGACTAAACCTATGCAGCCCAAATACGGCATGGCTACTTCCACTAAGTTCCGAGAATCAACAACGATTTCTTAGAAAAACCGGCCTTCAGCAGCTAGGGACTTCCCCTTGCCTGAATACTAATTTATCTAGGAAATCATGGAGTTTTCAAAGAACTGAGTCTTTGAGTGACGTTATTATGTCCAATCATACGTCAAACTCGGCACCTTCAAGGTATAAATATGCCTACATTTGCCCAGACAAACACACAGTGGTTTGGAGCAGATCGACTAACTACTTGCCCGACGCCCTGCAGCAGCAAGTGCCGAAGGAAGCCGACCCTCCAGCTGACGCACTGAGAGACGCTGTCTTTTCTCCTGCCGAGAAATCCAGCTCCAGTGTTTTCAGGCTACCCTTGCGGGTTGCTGGGAAATCGAGTCCTGAGAGAGAGATACAAGACCTTCTTCATTCTAAACCAAAGTACGGAGCTGATTAGACGCTTAGAGAATTCTTGGATAGATTCTTTGCAGAGAAATACTAAACCTAAGCTACTCCTCACTTACTTCTTCCCTTGTACTAGCCTTAGGTTAGGTACACTGGGGTAGGCGTATTTTAGAAGCACCAGTTGAGTACTTTTAGTCATTATTTTATCACTGTATGTATTTTATATGTTTTAGGCAATTTATGGATCTACAAACCATATCATGCTTTTACAGTACTACTTTATAATACTTTTCGTATTATACGCCTTGTACTTTATAACCCATATCTCTTGAATGGGGGTGAATGTTTTGATTTGCTCTGCATTCCGTCCATCAATTGTGTGTCTTTTGCTTCAGATGAATGTCTGACAAAATATAGAAAGACATAATATCAAGGTACAAAAATATCGGAGCATTAATATCGATGTCAACAATATCGACATCCTATCTACAACAAGGTAAGTACAAAAATATCGGGGGGAAATATCGATGTCAAAAATATAGTTTTTAAAAAAAAATCTTTTTTTAATTAAAAAAATATGCAAAATAAATTAAATACTACTTAAAAATATAATAAACATAGTTAAAAATATTTTATAATATTTTAAATTAATAAGTAATATACAAAATTTAATAAAGAACTTAATTAAAAATATGCATATAATATATAATATACATACTTACTTAATAATCAGTTTTAATACTTATTTTAATAAATAATAAATAATAAAAAATATTATAAATTACAAATTCATCTATACACATAAAATATTAACATAAATAAAAATTAAATAAATATGCAAAACACATTTTTAAAAATGTACTTTTAATATTTTTAAAATTAATTATATACTACATTTTCTAAAACTATACAAAATATATTAAATAACAGAGAATAAAATACTATTATGACTCCCAAAAAAACAACAGTAAGTAAAATGTTGGGTAGCGTAGAGGTAAAAATTACTATTCCCACTCCAAAGAGTGCAACAGTAGAGAAAGTGTTGGATAGCGTAGGGTTAAAAATTACTATTCCCACTCCAAAGAGTGCAACAGTAGGGAAAGTGTTGAATAGCGTAGGGGTAAACATTACTATTTCAACTCCAGAGAGTGCAACAGTAGGGAAAGTGTTGGCTAGCATAGGGGTAAAAATTACTATTCCCACTCCTAAGAGTGCAACAGTAGGGAAAGTGTTGAATAGCGTAGGGGTAAAAATTACTATTCCAACTCCAGAGAGTGCAACAGTAGGGAAAGTGTTGGATAGCGTAGGGGTACACATTACTATTCCCACTCCAGAGAGTGCAACAGTAGGGAAAGTGTTGGATAGCGTAGGGGTAAAAACTATTATTCCCACTCCAGGGAGTGCAACAGTAGGGAAAGTGTTGGATAGCGTAGGGGTAAAAATTACTATTCCCACTCCAGAGAGTGCAACAGTAGGGAAAGTGTTGGATAGCGTAGGGGTAAAAATTACTATTCCAACTCCAGAGAGTGCAACAGTAGGGAAAGTGTTGCATAGCATAGGGGTAAAAATGACTATTCCCACTCCAGAGAGTGCAACAGTAGGGAAAGTGTTGGATAGCGTAGAAGTTAAAAATAACATACTTATAAATAAATTTATATTTTAAAATATTTAAAAAATGAATTATTAAATAAATCTAAACTATTTACAAATACCAATACATCATTATTAAAAAAATAATTACCAATGAATAATTAAGTAAAAATAAATTAATAATAAATACTAATTCATAATAACTAATCACCAATAATATAATTTTAAAAAACAATTAATTAAAATAAATTATTACTTAATTGCATTAAAATTACTTCCCGCCCTACTGCCCTATAAACTCATAACCCACCACAGAACATAATTATCAATTAATCAATTAATAAAAAATAATTACCAATGAATAATTAAGTAAAAATAAATTAATAATAAATACTAATTCATAATACCTAATCACCAATAATATAATTAACAAAAACAATTAATTAAAATACATTATTACTTAATTATATTTAAATTACTTCCCGCCGTATTCCCCTATAAACCCATAACCTGCTACAGAACATAATTATCAAATAATCAATTAATTTAAATTAAGTACCAATTAATAGAAATGAATTACCAATTAATTACAATTAATTTATAATTCACAAAAATAAATATTTAATTTAGTATAATTAAATTACTTCCCATCCTATTCCCCTATAAACTCACAACCCGCTACAGAACATAATTGCCAATTAATCAATTAATTTAAATGAATTAACAATTAATACAAATTAATTACAAATTAATTAAAATAATGTATAATTCCTAAAAAATTATAATTAATTTGGTATAATTAAATTACCACCCACCCTATTCCCCTATAAACCCACAACCCCCTACGGTACTAAAATACAAAATTTCATTAGATTACTTTAAAAAAATACATTTTAAATACAAAATAATATACATAAAAATCATATAAAGATCGATATCAGTAACATTGATATTACTAACATCGATATTACTAATATCGATATTAACAAAATCGATATTACTTGCCTTCGAAATTCTGTCCCATCGATATTAAAAATATTGATATTACTTACCTTCTATATTCTGTCCCTTCGATATTTAAACATCGACATTATTGTATGTCGATATTTAAAAATCGATATTTTGTCTGCCTACCACTTCAGATATGTGAGCCAGGGATTACTTTATTGTTTGAAGTTCTGCAAACAGTACTCCTGACAAGCCTGCCTCCGACTGCAATACTGAATCCAGCTACGAAGGATACACATATGAATGAGAAGGATCTCTTCAGCAAAGATATAATCCCAGGAGGAATTTCTGGCATTCTTTCACAAACCTATGTGTATTCTAAAGTGGAATGAGGATGAACAACAAATCGATAGACGTTCCATGTCAGTCGTAGGAGAATGGAAATTCGGAGTCAGGGCAATGTCAGATCCTGAAGTCAGATCAGAGGAACATATGCAAGTCAGGGCCTAGCGGTATAGAAACAGTCCAAAACGTGACATAGGAGCACGTTACGTTTTGATTAATTCATGAAGTCAACATTGCATCAAGACACAATTGCAACAAGTACACAATCCAGGCGAAAGGTTTTGAAGCATTGGTTTAAGAACATACCCTTTTAACAATGCTGATGCTGCCTCTGCTACTGTAATTGTGCTCCTTGGCTATTCATAAAGTAATATTTACGAACAGTGAGAGGTAATCTCCAACCAAGTTACCATAATACTGTGACCCAATGCTGTGACTTGACCTTCATAATAGGCCATGAAGTATATGGTCTGAGGAAAGAAGACCACAACACTATGCATTTGTGCAGCTAACAGTGCAGAACTTGACAGACTGACATAGTGACCTCATACAGTTTACATCCTATCTGGACTGCAGCTTTTAATAATAATAGTTTTTTTATCTACAAAAGAAAATGTAAGACAGTTGAAGGAAGGACCACCCAGGAAAATCAAAAAGGTTTTTCATATCTTCTCGAAACAACATATGGCTCAGCCAGATTTATGGTACTTAGAATTAAAGGTGCTGTAATTGTTTTACATTCATGCCTGTTTGTACATATAATTCTGTGCTTGCGAATTCAGAAGTAAGTAGGAGCATAAAAATGGCATTACAGTCATTTACTCAAAGATCACACAAAACTATTACGCTTGATGGTACCTAGGTTAAAGTTAAGGCTCAATGTTATGGACCGCTGGTTAGATACTGAAACCCAGTTTGACCCAGTTAACTGGGTCAAACCCAGTTAGACTCGGTTCATTTTCTGCGCTGCATCGCCAAATGCGATGCAGTGAACGCAATGAAATTCATTTTATTTATTTATATGTTTACTTACCTCTATTCGGCCGCATTGCGTACTTTAGTACCCCCCACCCTGACCCAAGTCACTGCCCGGCAGCACTCCCACCATGGGCTGCTACTGGTTGGGTATCTCCTACTTGGAAGGCATTTAGTAAACCCAGTGGGCTTTAAGAAGTTGTGGTGCACAGTGCACTCTATTCCCTTGAAGTCTACACCCTCTCTTTACAACAGACACATATGTCTTATAAGTTAAACACTCACTGACATTGGTGTGAAACTGACCCCGCATGTTTAACGCACCTTGTTCGACAAGTTCGACAAGTTCAACAGTTCACTAATCTCAACCATCATTTTTGCAGAATCTTATTTGTGCATTTATCCAACACCCACAGCCCTAGATCAAATTGGCCCTCTGTTCAATCAAAACGTAAATGCGCATACATTTTCTCAGATGGGTTGAAGGCCAGCACCCTGGATTTTCTTGGCTTCTATAATCTGACCCTTATTGCACTGACCTCTGTGTTTGGATCAGCCCAGTCAGGGTGTTACCACAACCTTATATTCAAGAAATTCTAGAATGTACACAGGCGTTAAAACTACCTGCTCCCTCTTGTCCAGTTATAAATCCCATACAGCCAGGAAGCCACTTTGCCATTAAATCTTCCCAGAAAATACGGCTAGTATTTGTTTCTTAATGCTGTCTCCTACCCCCAAGCCCTAGCGGCATAGAAAGTCTAATAAAGCTGGTTGAAGCACAGAAATGGGACCCTGACCTCCCGTTGAGCAGTAAAATACCACCATAGTTTGGGCATAGAGGCCCCCTAACAGGGCTCGAGTCGAGGTACCACGCGAGTGGACGGCGTCCCCCCACTTATTTTACCAGGTGGACGCCGTCCCCCTGCACCTCAACCGCAGACCAAACCTACATTTCCAACGGAACGGAAAAAACATGATCTCGCAGGTTCACTGCTGTACCTCTGAAAACACCGACTCCTTCATACGTTTGTTCTTTGACATAACAAAAAGTAAACGTTCTGGAATGAGTTGTTCAGAGAAATTAGGTATTTGGTTCAAGCAGAGCACCCTTTTCTTCAGCAGGGAGCATCCGTAACTTACGGTTTTTTTTCGTTTCTGAATCAGGAAGTTTAAGAGGCAGGACGCTGCATACGCTGCATACGCGCTGGCTTCGCAGATGCAATCGCATCTAAGGGATGAGTGAGGGGAGGCAATGAGCCCGATGGTGCAAGCCACCTTTCGTGACGTCACTTACTGTCGTGACGTCACTTCCGGTGACAGCGCCCCCCCCACTTCTTTTTTTAGGACTCGTGCCCTGCCCCTAACACCTCTGTGACCCAGTGCCGGTGCCCCTGCTGCACTAACCCCAACACCCTCTTTTAACCCTACCCACCCTCTCCCCCCACGAACACGAAAGAGTCACTTTCTAATCAGGCGCGTTGGGTCTCCCGTGAAGTGCGCATTACAAATTGCATCGCATGCTCGCTTCGATGGGGGCTCACAGGGGAGTCGGCTGTTGATTGCTTCTTAATGAATTTCAAAACTAATAACTATAATGAGCAACATATGTTCGCTCTCGTTGCGAGCTAATAAAGAAATCATTGCATGGAAATAAAAACCATATTCTTTTGCAGAATGTTCCTATTTAGCATCCAATAGCACCAGCTCCCAAATGTAGGATGTCTTCTGGTTAGAAGCATCTGTTGAATTTGTGTACTCGTATTTTTTTTTGCTTGTGTGGCTTCTTTACAGTTTCACGGTGTACCAACACTAGATGCATTTAGTTTGTACCGCATTGTGTCATGGAAGAGGCTTCTGGACTCAGTGATAAAGTACTCTGCTCCAGTTTCTTGATTATGCCAAGTGATGAAAACGTACGCATCAGTCTGTTAATCACTAATATTAGTGGCACAAATAGCTTACTAATAGATAAAAACATGTTGAACAGTAAGCATAGTGCCTTGATGACATACGGTTTCTCTCATAGCATCTGGTCGTCTCGTCCTCATCTTCCTACTTAGTTATGCAGTACTGTTTTAGACCTCTGATCAACCCTGGTTGCCCAAAACACTTTTTTGCTTATTTTTTCCTCTTTACAGTTAGGCCACAAAGCTTAACACAGTTCTCTTACCTTGCCTTACAATAGCTGTGTAAGGCTCCACTTATTCTGGCGCGTACATGTCCTAGCCATGATCTTAATCGCAAAACCCATTTTACTCTTCCTAACAATGAGAAGAGAAATTGACAACTTGGAGTAATTTTGCATTACAATACTTAATCTGGAGGTTACTCCATACAGTTCATCCTCGACCCTTCTTTACTTAATGTGTAGATGCAAAGCAAAAGAGGCACAGGTTCCTGATACAAGGAGCAGACAAGTCCACAGAGTGTCCTCAATAACAAAGATATAGAACAAAGCCCACTTCAAGATACTCAACCCAACCGAAGCTCCCAAAATATTGTGAAGAGCGTGAAAGACAAGCCTCTGGTGGGGGCTTTCCATTCGTCCACATGGGGAATGATTCCTGCCTCTGCCCAGAATGCTGCACTCCTAGATGAGGCAACGCAACTGGAGGAAACTCTTGCAACCTACCTGGCCATTTAGTCAAGGCATAAACAAGCACTTTGAGATTGTGCGTGGGCGATTCGTAAAACATTGATCAGAATGAGCATAAGAAACTGTCCTGTCAAGATGAACCTGCTCCCTCTGTTCACATCCAACTCCTTGTGATAACTTTTACAGGTCATTTGCACAACCCATTAGTGGAAGTAAAAAGCAGTCCATGTTTGTTGGAAAATCAACAGCATTTTTACATCAACATACCCTAAAAGATCATCAGAAGAGGAGCTTTATCAATAAGAACTGCCAAGTAATCACACACCTACCAGACTTTATTGTCACAGAAAATTAGACATTGATAAGTCAAGGGTGACCTGCTCAAGAGGCTTGAATGGATGATGCTGCATAACACACAGCAGGATCCATTGTAGATAAATCAATGCATTAAAGGATTCAATACAATTAATGGCCCATTATTAATGAAGGAATTGTGCTAATTATTATAGATTATAGAAAAACAGTGTGGCCACCCATTGGCTCCCTGGCAAAACTATATGAATTCCTTTCTAGTCGGAAACTGTCTGGCTTGGCCTGACTCCCTTTGATTTATGCATGAATTTCCCAGCCCTTCCAGTAGCCCCCTCGCCACTCAGCTTTAATTGGCAAGAAAATAAATCAATCCCTCCTCTGTTGGGCTTATGTAAATATGGCCCTGATTTCACTGCTCTCTCTTTCCACCAGGAGGCTCATTATCGTTGGCATTCGAGCACCTGTTTGATATCAGTGCTCCTCCACTGCAGGCACATATGTACGCTTGGTAGTAGTGTTCTGTTTTAATTACACCGTGCTGTTTTACCTACGTGCCTTCAACAACAAAACCATCAGGCTCCAAAGCACCATCAGCCAGCTACATATTTCTCAGGATGAGACCTGAAATCAGATTCACCCGAGCCCCATATTATTGTACCTGATTCTGTCATGGAAATGTATCTTTGATGCACAAGGCACTCAGTTCCCGCCCCGTTTGCCCCTCCTTGAGCACTCTGTTACTTGTATGTATCTACAAGTATGACTGTGTGCATGTATGTGGAATTTTTCAACACAAAAAGTCAGTAAACTGCTGTAACGGGTGAAAGGCAGAGATAAAGTTAACTAATGACTGCAGTTGAAAATGGGTTCTGAGAATGGAGGTGGACAGTTACTTTATTGTAATGTAGTGTTTTTTAGGTGTGTTTTCAGCTGTTTTCTAAATTGGAATTGGATTATGGCTGTCCTGATGGATACATGGATGTAATTCCACGGGTGCATAAAGTGAGGAAACCTGTTGTCTTGGTTTTTCTCCATTTTGTATTTTTTGCAACCGACGCACAAACTTCATTTCAAGGTACATTTACTAGTACTACAATAGTGATACTAAAGCACAACAAAATTCTATCGACAAACCTACGCATGAAAATATCCACCTACACCTGTTTTTATATGGCAAAGAAAAAGTGGGAAGGATATGGGAGAGTGGTTGAAAAACTGGAAATACTTACTATAAAATAGGTGGTGTTTAGGAAGGAGTAAGGAAGGGCTTAAGGGAGGTTTATTACAGATTTAGGGAGGTACAGACAGCTACCCAAAAAATCAAAAACCCATTGCTATTTACAGACTGAACTTCTAAAGTTACTACAGCCCAAAAGGGACCAAGACAGTAGTAAATGTTCTCCAGCTCAGAGATGGAGTAAGTCCAGCAACACATATGGTTAACCACTAATACTGCAACAGCCTCTCTTTGAAAACAATGGAGATAGAGACTTAAAATAAAACCTTAAAGGAAATAATGTTCAACTAAAGTATATTATTTAAGCTATGTCATAAAAAATAAACAAAAATAATTTATTTTTATAACAATTTCTAAAATTAAAACATATTCTTTTTTAAGTTTCTAAAGTAATGTAAGATTGTTTTCATTAGAATTTTATTGAATTACTTTTAATCAATTCTATACATACATTTTTATAACTTTTAATACATAACAATACATGTATTTTTAAATGTTTGGTGGAAATTCATAATTAAAACTCGAGAAAACAGAATTAAGTTTTAATTTAAAATTAAAATTAAGTTAACAGTCCTGTAGCATTTTTTTTACTTTGTTCTACATTTCAAATAAATATATAACATTAATTGTGCTTATTTAATATGCCTGATAACATTTATAGGAAAAAAGTGAGAAAGGGAAACAAGTGCTGGAATGCGATTATCAATTAAATGTGTCCCATACTTACAACCCAACTTAACTCCCAGTTCTGGCTTTTATTTCATAGATTGAAAATTCAATTTTAAATATAGAGCATATCTGCTGTCAGAAGTGTGTATATTCCAAAGGGTTAACAACTCTTCAGTGCTTAGCATTTATAAGTTGAAGAACAAAGGTGGCAACAAAACATATGCCCATACATTTAGTAGGACTGATCTGTCCACACCAGCTCCTAAAACATGAAAGGTTGCAGTAAGAGTTATAACTGCAATGCCTTCTCAAATCCCTGAGCAATGTTTAGATAACAAATACATGGCCCTTGTCCACATCCTATACGGAGCATTTAGGGCAATTTGGGTCTTTTGATGTAGCCTACTTGGAGTGAAATATAGCCTGTGTTTAGTCTCATAATATTACATTAGTGGGATAGTGTTAAGTAGGTATTTGCTGCTCAATTTAAAGCTGTGAATCATCACATCCGTCATGAGTGTTGTATTCAAAGCCTTTGACCAACTCTATGCTAGCCTGACGTTGCAGCTAGGCAGTCATTGCCTCAGGGACACATATCATTTTTTTATATTGGCTTAACATTTTCGTTCGATAACTTTATTTCGGCCACTAAGAGCCATTAAAAGTACAGAATAAAACAGTACATACAAGATAAGATAATAAATACAAAGGAGGAAAATAGTTAATTACAGGTTAAAATATAGTTCTGTATCAAGCTAAGAATAGATTAAACATAAATTGTATTATCGAACACAGACATCATATTAAAAGGGTAGGAGCTACTGGGCAATGGCCGAATTAATCAGGTTCCTGAGTCTGTACCACATGGCATTCAAAAAGCGTGACACAGCAAATACAATGGGCGGGTGAGTGTCATATTTATGCACTCAAAAAGCTTGGGCACACTGGCGGAAGCCTAGGTTCCTACAAATTGCTAACACCCAATAATTCCAAGCAGCCTGATAAGCTGGACAGAAAAAGAGAACATGGATTTCATTTTCCAGGGGGGATCCGCATGCGGGGCAATCCATGCTCTTATTAGCATCCCATTTACAGGCAAATGCCTTTAGGGGCAAAGTGCACATCCTGAATTGCATCTATAATTTCCTGGCTAAAGCAGGGTGTATCAGGTCTAAGAATTCCTCCATTTTATATTCTGTTTTAACTTGCAGGAATTCGGTAGTCAATCTTCCCCCATCAGTGCTCGCATTCAGGGATGCTAGATTATGTTTCCTGAAGTGAGTGAGCAGATTAGCTTTAGATAGCTCCAAGCAGGTTACATCAGGGGTTTCCCACAATTCCGGTAGGCCAATACGAATGCAAGTAGACTTTGGGGCCGATTCCGATTCGGGAAAAAACGCTCCGAATAGCCGCTTTGAGCGTTTTTCCCGTACGAATCATACCCTGCAACGTCCCCCGTACGTACGACGAAGAACGATTCGTACCAGGAGCCGTACTCCGTACGAGTCGTACAGAGACCGTACGACTCTAATCTCCGTATGATTCTCACTCGGAACCCGCGGTACGCGACATCTGTACGGTTTGCGGCTGGTTTTTACAACCCAGCAAGTACGATACGTGTCGGGTACGCACCGTACAACCCTTTTTCTATGGGAGCTGAAAACAGCCGTAAAAGCAGAGTTTGCGCCGAAACAGGTACGGAACGCCCCCCCGGGTACGGTGCGTACCCCCCATGATCGCAAGAGTACGGTGCGTACCCCTGCGATCATGGGGTGTACACACCGTACCCCATGTATGCTGGGTGTACGCATTGTACCCCATATACACTGGGTGTACGCATCGTACCCATGTACGATGGGTGTACGCATCGTAGCCCATGAACGCTGGGTGTACACATCGTACCCCATGTACGATGGGTGTATGCATCGTCCCCATGTACGATGGGTGTACGCATCGTACTCCATGTACGATGGGTGTACGCATCGTACATGGGGTAGGGTGCGTACACCCATCGTACATGGGGTACGATGCGTACACCCAGTGTACATGGTATACGATGCGTACACCCCATGATTTCAGGGGTACGCACCGTACCCCTGCGATCATGGGGTGTACGGACTGTACGGTGTGTATGTGTTTGTGTGCTTTTCTGTACGACTCGCCCTTACCTGACGTGGATCGTACAAATCGCGTACTCATACCCCGGTCCGGATCGGACGCATTCACGGAATACGGATCGTACTACGCGACTCGGATGGATGGGTACGATTCGTACGGACAGGGCTCCGGATACAAATCGTGCAGATGTTTTTTTCCCAGAATCGGAATCGACCCCTTTATGTGGGTCAGCCACCGGATATTCTTCCTTCTCAGAGAATCCCAAATGTCCCTGAATTCGTTCTTGTAACACACAAGTTCAGGTACGGACCATAATCTCTTCCAATATGCTAGAGGGCGAAATGTCATTACCTCCTCGATTGGGAATAGCCCCAAATCGAGGCGAAGGGGTACGAGAGGGGTGCTCACTGGTAGACCCAATATATTTCTCATAAATGTGTGTTCTACCTTTGATAGACTGGTAGATTTCTGGTGACCCCATAAATCTGCCCCATATAAGGCTGCCGCTCTAGCCTGGGCGTTATAGATTTCAATTACTGGCACTGCCGGTTTGAACTCAGACTCTCTGTGCAATCTCTGGATCCCCCCCACCACTTTAGTTAGTTTAAGTGCAGCTTTCATCAATTGCGAATCCCAGTCGAGGTGTTCACCAAGGGTAATGCCAGGTAGTCGAAGATCTTAACTCTCTCCAGCGGGGTTCCACTCATAAGGGGATTCGGGCGTGTCTGCAACGGGGGGTTGAAAACCATGAACTTGGTTTTGTCAAGGTTTATCTCCAGACCCCTGGATACACAGAAGTCGGCAAAGCCATCCAGGGTTCGTTGAATGCCCGTCGATGTCTTGGACAACAACAGGGTGTCGTCCGCGAACATCAGAGCGGGCACTCGTCCAGTGACTAACCTCGGAGCATCAATATCTTTAACTCCGAGAAGATGGTTAATTAGTCTGTTGATATACAAACAGAACAGAGTTGGAGCCAAAACACATCCCTGGCGTACCCCTTGATTCACCAGAAAGCGAGCAGTCAGGTCACCCAGCCTACCGCACCTGACCTGCGCATAGGTACCAATGTGTAAGCGCATTAGGACATTCAGGAGGTAGTGTGGGAGGCCCAGATCGAGTAATACCCCCCACAGTTTGTTCCTGGGAATCAGGTCAAATGCTGACCGCAGGTCCACAAAGATCATGTAGAGGCTGCCACCCTCTACAATCACCGTTTTCCAATAAAGGACCTGAAGTCTAAATAGCTGGTCCACTGTAGATATGCCCCACCTAAAACCGGCCTGGAAAGGAGATATTATCTCTTTTTCTTCCATCCAGCTCTGTATTCTATCCAGAATAATCCTGCCCATCAGTTTTTGAGTGACGTCTATCAGGCTAATAGGCCTGTAATTAGACGGTTTAAGAAGGCAACCTTTTTTAAAGATGGGAACTATTTCGGCGCAACACCAGGAGTCAGGGGGATTCATGTAATTGAGTATGGCATTATAGAGGACACAAGGGTACAGGGCCCAGATTTTCGGTTGGGTCCGGACAAGATCTCCCCGTAACTTATCTAGGCCGGGCGCCTTGTTCGGAACCAGCTTAGAAATAGCCCCTTCCACCTCCAGGAGCGTAATCTCCCTGGCCCCTCCAGTCAATACTCGTGGGGGAGGCATGGGGGAGAAACTGCTGGACCATCGTCGGACGGAGAGGCATATAAAGCCTTAAAGTGGGCTTCCCAAACAGTCGCGGCTATATTAGGTTTGTTAGCTTGATTGCCCGCCCTGCTTCCACAGGTGGCAATTGTCCAAAAGGATTTTGAGTCCTTTGCCTTAAGGGCAATTCTAAGTTCTTCCCATTTTCCCGCCTCCCACTCTTTCCTTTCCCTCTCAATAACCCGTTTGTAGAGGTGCCGTTGGTATATAGTCCTTGTCTTGTCCTGAGATTTTACCACTTGGATCAAGTCCTTTTTGACTTTCCTACAGGTGGCATTGTACCAGGGGTGTGCCGAAACAGTTGTAGGCCTGGAACTTCCTACCGGGTTAAAAATCTTAGCTAGGTTCAGGAGGACCCCCTGATGAATATTCAGAGGCTCATCTCTGAAACCTCGGTCCGGAGTGTGGGCCTCCCATTTGCCCATGTCACTTAAATATGGCAAGGCCCTTTGGTATAGATGAGCAAACTTTTTTGGGGATCCTAAAATCTGTGGCCTTTTGACTCTCCTCCTGTTGTTAGATAATAAAGGCGGAGGGTCTGTATTAAGGTCAGAGGCAAATTTGGACAGGCCTAGACTCCCTGGTTTCAATGTCAGGACCAAAGGGTTGTGGTCACTGTCATCCCTGGTATATATCTGAAAATCCAGAACCAGCCCTCAAGTTCTGGGTTCCACCATGATATAATCAAGAATGGAAGTATGGCCTACTCTGTTAAAAGTCATTCGACCTGGTCTGTCCGAGTGTGTCCGTCCGTTGCAAGCTCTAAGGGAAGAGGAAAGGGTGAGAGAGTTTATTTGGAGAACCAGTAGAGTCCAGGCTCTAACTACCGTGGTTCAGGGACATGCCAGAACTGGTCCTCACTGTCAATGCCCTCATCGGTTACATTAGTGAGTGACTCATACTGGCAGTTGAAATCGCCGCCAACTATTAAAGTGGTAGCCGGATTAAGGGTCAAGATGAACTGCCTGAGTTGGTCAATAGCAGCGGACACCTTCCCGCTTGGGGTTGGTCGCGAGTAGATATTTATCAAAGCCGTTTGTCTACTATCCGGGAGAGAGATTTCCTTGGCTCCCTCCACCCTGTTTCCCTTTCGGTTGTGTCAGAGCGTGCCTTGGTGTTGTTCCCACTTGGCAGTGATCCCGACTCCACAGGCTCTCCTTCGTGAATCCCATCCTCTTTGGCCTGGGCTGCTAGGGAGCTAGTATTCACCTGCCTTGGTGATTGAAAGGGGCTGGTTGGTTCCCCAGACTCCTCAGCCCTGGCCCTGGTATCAGTTTGCAAAGAGTTGGATTGATTAGTACATGCAAGCAAAACCGTTACACTCGGGGTTTGAACCATCTCCTCTAACTGCCATTCCCGTGTCCCACCCTCGTCCGCCGCTAATGCTGGATTGCTAGCAACCCCCAAAGTTATTGATTGGGGAGTACCAAATGCTGGAATGACCCTATGATTCTCACTGGGTCCCCCCCTACCCGTACGCCAAGGGTTCTTAGTGGGAAAATGGCCCCGTAGGGGACCAGTAACATTGGTAGGGGACCTAGAACTATCAAGTCCGGGACATATGTCAGGTGTACCCTTCCCTTCAGCAGAAAAATGTTGTGGGGTTGGCTGTCAGTCAAGTTGGTCCAAGACACTAAATCTATTGTTCAGAGGGAGCCAGTCACTGCTTGGGATATTGGAGTTATTTCCTATACAGGAGCCTTGGGGAACCCGGGTCCCATGGCCCCACAAATCGAAACCTCCCCGGGACAGAAGCCCTCTGGGAACACTAGGGAAGGGGTAGAAATAAGTCAGAGGGAGAGATTGGATTTGCGTACCAATAGTGGCCCAGGGCCAATCACATATGTGGTCCACCACCCTTCCACTCCTGAAGGTAATGACTACACAGTCACCCTCTATGTTTTTCACCCTTGACCCTACCTAGTCCATGCGACGTGCAAAGAGGATTTTGCTAGATGCGTGCGGGGGTAGTGGTCTGTTAGAGTTCAACCAGTGGATGCACTTATTTTTAAGATCTCCATAGTCTTCCCTTTTCTCCCGATCCAGGGGTGGAACCCCGGCAAGGACTATTACATACGGGGCGGACTCGGGGGGAAGGTCTAGACAATTAGGTTCTACAGCTAAAAGGTTACGGCCGTTACCCCTGGTTGATAAAGCTTGAAAGTTGAGCAACCCTCTACCCCCTCATTCACGTTGGAGCTGAACCCTTCCCGAGTTCTGCCTGCAGTACTTTCCCTCGACTGGACCGTATGGCCCCCTCCTACCATACTTTGGATAGTCATACCAGCTGCATTGTTTGTAGGAGGGCACGCAGGAGGATGTGAGATTACAGTATCACACTCTTGTAGCCCAACAGTGATAGCATTTGGAACATTAACCTGTGTAACAGCCCCCTCCCCAGGAGCAGCCACGTGTTGCTGTTCTAAGCATTGGAGTCTATTTTCGATAGCGTTAAGCCTATCATACAGAGGGAGGCAGGACTTAGTGAGGATGTTTTCCAGTTTGGCCCAGAACTCGTCCCCCAGTTCCGTGGAGCGTCCAGCTTCAGGGGCCAGTTGAATCAATGGCACTTGTTCGGTTCTAAGGTCAGTGACCAGACTGCCATTGATTGGTGCCATTTGACCATCCCGAACATTGGTGCATTTCTGGACTTTAGCTTTCCTTCTATTTATCGAGGCACCACCGCGCTTCCTTTTAGAAGTAGTCACCAAAGGATCATGGCCCAATTTTGTGTTGGTAGCAGAGCGAGTCTGAAGTTTCCGGGGAGGCGAGCTCAATGTGTCAGAGTTTTGGGCAGGGGCGCAATGTACACTAGGTGCATCATCTTCAGTATCAGATAGATCCAGAGGTCTAATTTCGATTTGGACCTGGTGAAAGCCCTGATTCCCATCGCCTGAGGGAATATTAGCAGAAGGTCCTTGTGGGATAGGCGATGGTACCTGCGCCAGAAGTCCCAAGTGGCCCGTCCCGTCCTCATTCGGCCTCGAACGGGCTCAAACGGGTGTGCCCTTGGCCTGGGCTTTGCCCGGCGCCCACCCGCGCGCGCGTCCCGCATCGCGGGGGCGATGTGGGTAATTAGTAGACCCTGCTGCTGTCAGGGAGGGAGGGGCTGCGTCTCTCCTCTCGGCCCCACTGCTGTGTGGGCCCCGTAGTTCCCAGGTGTTCCGCTACTTCAAGCCGCCACACAGAAACACGTTACGTCTCCCGCAGAGCGGGAGACGCGAGCGGTAATTATACTCCTGCTGCTATATGGGAGGGAGGGGCTGCGTTTCTCCTCTCGGCCCCTGTAGTCCCCAGGTGCTCCTCTGCTTCAAACCGCCACACAGAACATGATGCGTCTTCCGCGGAGCGGGAGATGCGAGAAGTAATTATACTCCTTCTGCTGTCAGGGGAGGAGGGGCTGCGTCTCTCCTCTCGGCCCCACTGCTGTGTGGGCCCTGTAGACCCCAGGTGCTCCGCTGCTTCAAGCCGCCACACAGAAACACGATGTGTTTCCCTAAAATTTTCAATATCTGTCTTTCATCGGAATGTATATCTAGTTTCATTAAATAATTCCTAATTTATAAGCATTTACAAATGCTCCTCTAAGAAGTAGATAATCATTTTTAAGAGTGTTGTATGCACATGTATGTTGTTCTTTATCGCTCCAAGTTGTATAACCCCTCCTTTAGCCTATTTCTATTACCATTGTAAAGTAACTCAGACCACCACTGTGTTGTCATAGTTAAGAATGGGTTTCCATAGAAAATGTTTTTGCGGATTGCTGCTGTCTTTCGAGCCGCTTGTCAAATCTTTACAAAACTTTCCACAAAAAAGAAACAGCCAATTAAGTTCCTTTGTAAAAAAGGTTTGGGGTGATCCGTCAAGCTGTGGTGGAGAAAGGGCGTGCCCCAAAATATGTTTACCCTGTGTAATTTCTCATAGGAGAACTAAACAGAACTACAGCTAAACGTTCTGAATGGAATTGCACCAAATTTGGATCAAATCTAGATGTTTACCCAGAAAAACCTGGTGTACATTATAACGTCATACATCCGTACATTTGTTCAGTAGTTTTTGAAAAATGAAGGTAAGTAAAGGAAAGTAAAGTAAAGACAGAGTGGCTAAAATCAGAAAGAGGAAGGGTATACACCCGTTACAACGGATCTTTTACTCCGCAGACCCATTACAACGCGACCATTACTCCGCATACCATTACAACGCATTGCGCTGGGGGGCGCTCTAGGATAGGGAATAAGTATAATTTACTATCCAACACCTTCCCTAGGGTCCACGGGGACTGGAGTTAGAATAGTAAATTATACTTACCACTATCCAGCGCCCCAAGGCGCTATGCGTTGTAACGGTATGCGGAGTAAAAGTCGCGTTGTAATGGTCTGCGGAGTAAAAGTATGCGTTATAACGTCATACATCCAGAGGAAGACACACACAGAGCACGCAGGAGCCTGCAGGTGGAGGAGGTCTACGAACAACTTACCTGGATTACCAGAAGACGCTGAGGGCAGTGCCTTAACGGTGGAGCTGCGTGAGGGGGTAACAGTTACCCTGACCAGGAGGTCGGAGGTCTTGCCCACCTTGGCGCGCAGCTGCCGCCATTAAGTAGGGGTTGGAGGAGGGTGAGCAGCTGGGAGGTGGGAGCGGAAACACGATGGGGAGGAGCCGCAGGGGCAGCAGAGGCAGAGAAAGGCAACTCAAAACAGGAAACCAGAAAGAAAAGGCAGAAAAAGGCAAATAAGGCAAAGAGGTAAAACAGGCAAATAACCGGAAAGACAGAAAGAGCCAAAAACAGAAGGAGGAAGACACACATAGAGCAGACTAGCAAAAGATTGGGCTCTTCCACAAGACCACCAGGGATGAGGCACAGGTGGCAGCCTGCGGGTGGAGGAGGGCCTCGAACACCTAACCTGGATCGCCAGAAGGTGCTGAGGGCAGTGCCCTAATGGTGGAGCTGCACGAGGGGAGAACAGTTACCCTGACCAGGAGGTCAGAGGTCTTGCTCACCTTGGCACGCAGCGGCTGCAATAAGTAGGGCTCGGGGAGGGTGAGCAGCTGGGAGGCAGGAGCAGGGACAGGCTGGGTGGAGAGGCAGCGGGGGCAGCAGTGGCGGGGAAAAGGCAACGCAAAACAGGAAACCAGAAAGAAAAGACAGAAAAAGGCAAATCAGGCAAATAACAGGAAAGACAGAGAGAAGCAAAAACAGAAAGAGTAAGACACACTCAGAGCGGACTAGCAGAAGAGCAGGATCTTCCACTAGACCACCAGGGATGAGGTGCAGACAGGAGCCTGCGGGTGGAGGAGAGCCTCAAACACTTTAACTGAATCACCACAAGGCGCTGAGGGCAGTGCCTTAACGGTGGAACTGCACGAGGGGAAAGCAGTTGCACTGACCAGGAGGTCAGAGGCATTGCTCACCTTGGCGCGCAGCGGCTGCAATAAATAGGGGTTGGGGAGGGTTAGCAGCTGAGAGGCGAGAGCAGGAACACGCTGGGTGGAGGGGCAGCGGGGGCAGCAGTGGTGGGGAAAAAGGCAATGCAAAACAGAAAACTAGAAAGAAAAGACAGAAAAAGGCAAAAAAGACAAAATAACAGGAAAGACAGAGAGAAGCAAAAACAGAAAGAGGAAGACACACAGCGAGCGGACTAGCAGAAGAGAAGGATCTTCCACTAAACCACCAGGGATGAGGAGCAGGTAGGCGCCTGCGGGTGGAGGAGAGTATCAAACACTTTCCCTGGATCACCAGAAGGCGCTCAGGCAGTGCTTTAACTGTGGAGCTGCGCGAGGGGTGGAACAGTTACCCTGACCAGGAGGTCACAGGTCTTGCTCACCTTGGTGCACAGTGGTCACCATTAAGAGGGGTCGGGGAGGGGGAGCAGATGGGAGGCGGAGCGGGAACACACAGGGAAGGGCCGCAGGGGAGGGGCCGAGGGGGCAGCAGGGGCAGGGTAAAAGGCAACACAAAACAGGAAACCTGAAAAAAAGACAGATAAAAGCAAAAAAGGCAAAACAGGCAAATAACAGGAAAGACAGAGAAAAGCAAAAATAGAAAGAGGAAGACACACACAGAGCAGACTAGCAGATGAGCAGGATCTTCCACTAAACCACCAGGGATGAGGCGCAGGCAGGAGCTTGCGGGTGGAGGAGAGCCTTAAAAACTTTACGTGGATCACCAGAAGGCGCTGAGGGCCGAGCCTTAATGGTGGAGCTTCACGAGGGGGAACAGTTACCCTGACCAGGAGGTCAGAGGTCTTGCTCTAATTGGTGCGCAGCAGGCACTATTAATTGGGGGTCAGGGAGGGTGAGCAGCTGGGAGGAGGGAGTGGAAAAACACTGGGGGGAGGGGCCACAGGGGCAGCAGTGGCGGAGAAAAAGGCAACGCAAAACAGGAAACCAGAAAGAAAAGACAGAATACGGCAAATAAGGCAAAAGAGGCAAAACAGGCAAATAACCGGAAAGACAGAGAGAGGCAAAAACAGAAAGAGGAAGAAACACATAAGGCAGACTAGCAGAAGATTGGGCTCTTCCACAAGACCACTAGGGATGAGGCACAGGTGGTAGCCTGCGGGTGGAGGAGGGCCTCGAACACCTAATCTAACATCCAAACTATCTATTCGGCCTTCAGCCCTAAAATTAATCCTCCCCCGCCCCACCTTACCATCATGAAACAGTTACTTGGTGTCAATTCGACCGGTTCTGTCCTGAAGCGTCCCTAAAACAACTTGCTAAAGTTAAATCTGGATCGCCGACTGATCCGTGCCCAGCCAAGTATATTACCTCACTCGCCCCACTTTTGACGCCCCCCACTAAACCAGATCTGGAACACGTCTCTAAAGACTGGTACCTATCCATCTATCTGGAAAACTGCTTTAGTACAGCCCATTGGAAAAAAAGTGGATGCTGACACAACTGAATTAAAAAATTACAGGCCAATCACCCTCCTGCCAAGATATTGGAAAAGGAAGTGCAGAAAACACTTTCAGCATACCTTGAATTGAACAGTCTGCTACATGATTCTCAGTCTGGTTTTAGAGCTGGCTACAGCACAGAGACGGCCCTACTGGAAGAGGCAGAAACAATACGAGAAACCATGGATCATGGCAAATACTCGATGTTGGTGCTGTTGGACTTGTCCGCAGCATTTGACACTGTATCACACCAGATTCTTCTGGATTTGCTTGAGCAGTAAGGTGTAGGGAACATTGTTCTAACTTGGTTCCGTTCCTTTCTTGAGGGCTGAGCCCAGAAAATCTTTCTACGTCCTTTCGTATCCACTTCTCGCCCACTTATCTGTGGAGACTCCCAGGGCTTGGCCCTTAGCCCAACCCTTTTTAATTTTTACCTCACTCCTCTTGCTTCAATCATTGATCTTCATGGTGTCAAGGTGGTCTGCTACGCTGATGACACCCAGCTAGTGTTCCCTTTCAGAGACAACTCTGAGGCTGCGTTTACGAACTTTAAACAGTGTCTACTCAACATATCATCTTGGATGACAGACAACTGTTTAAAGTTAAACACAGATAAAACAGAAGTTCTATTTTTTAACCAGCCATCACCCCCTAAAGCTGAACTATGGTGGCCCTCGGAACTCAACCCCCCTCCTAGGCCAGTCTCGTCAGCGAGAACCCTAGGATTCAAATTTGACTCCGCCCTCTCAGGGAAGGCCCAGATAGGCCAATTATCTTCATGTTGCTTATGGAAGCTGAAAGCACTGAGGAGATTTTTACATCTCTTGCCCATGGACTGCAGGAAAACGGTGGTGCATACACTTTTTACTTATCAACTAGACTATACCAACAGTCTGTACTTGGGTTTCCCTGATTACCTTACCAAAAAGCTGCAGGTCATTCAAAATGCTGCAGCCAGGCTTTTCAGGAATGTACCTCTCTGCCACCATATCTCCCCACATCTCCGCAGCCTACATTGGCTGCCTATAAAAAAGAGGATCCAGTTTAAGGCTCTGATCTTGGCCTTTCGATCCACCAGAGACACTGGCCCAAAATATTTAAAACTAAGATTACCCAAATATACCCAAAACAGGACACTGAGATCGAATAACCAGAGACTCCTTTCTGTTCCACGTTTAAAAAAAGCTAGACTAGACGTTCCCTCTTTTTCTTTCATTACCGCCTCTCTCTGGAACTCCATGCCGGAGCATCTTCGAAAGGCCAACTCAGAACCAATATTTAGACAGCATCTAAAGACTTGGATCTTTAGTTCACCCTAGAGCCCCTTTTCCACTTCTGCTTACTCACCAGGACATCTTCCCCACACCACTCGCTGTCAGCACCGGGACACGTCTGTTGGAGGTAGCTTTTGCGCTTTACAAAATGCAATAATAATAATAATAACCTGGATTGCCAAAAGGGGCTGAGGGCAGTGCCTTAACGGTGGAGCTGTGCGAGGGGAGAGCGGTTACCCTGACCAAAAGGTCAGAGGTCTTCCTCACCATGGCGTACAACGGCTGCCATTAAGTAGGGGTCGGGGGAGAGGGAGCAGCAGGGAGGTGGGAGCATGAACACGCTGGGTGGAGGGGTAGCGGGGGCAGCAGCAGCAGGGAAAAAGGCAACGCAAAACAGGAAACCAGAAAGAAAAGACAGAAAATGGCAAAACAGGCAAAACAGCCAAATAACAGAAAAGACAGAGAGAGGCAAAAACAGAAAGAGAAAGACACACACAGAGCAGACTAGCAGAAGAGCAGGGTCTTCCATTAGACCATCAGCGATGAGGGGCAGGCAGGAGACTGTGGGTGGAGGAGGGCTTCAAACACCTTACCTGGATCACCTGAAGGTACTGAGAGAGCAGAGCTTTAACGGTGGAGCTGCCCGAGGGGGGGCAGCTACCTTGATCAGGAGGTCACTGGTCTAGCTCACCTTGGTGCACAGTGGCCGCCATTAAGAGGGGTCAGGGGAGCAGATGGGAGTAGGAACAAGCGGGGGAGGGGGCGCGGGGGCAGCAGTGGCAGGGAGAAATGCAACGCATAACAGGAAACCAGAAAGAAAAGACAGAAAAAGGCTAAAAAGGCAAAATAGGCAAATAACAAGAAAGACAGAGAGAAGCAAAAACAGAAAGAGGAAGACGCACACAGAATTAACTATTAGAAGAGCAGGCTCTTCCACTAGACCACTAGCGATGAGACGCAGGCAGAGGCCTGCAGGTGGATGAGGGCCTCAAACACCCTACCTGAATCACCAGAAGGAGCTGAGGGTAGTGCATTAATGGTGCAGCTGCTGAGGGGGGAGCAGTTACCCTGACCATGAGGTCTACAGTAAAAACCTTAATTCCCTGTAGTTCACTATCAGGACATGTTACACACATCAGAACATGACTTACCTTTCACAGACACTGCACCCTGCCACAGGGGTACCTTGGGTCTACCATAAGGGTGCCTAACATGCAAGAAAAGAGAAGGTTAGGGCCTGTCAAGTGGGTGCACTTACTGGGCCAACATGGCAGTACTATCTGCACACAGACACTGCAATGGTAGGTTTGAGACCCATTTGCAAGGCTGCTTGCGTGGGTGGCACAAACAGTGCTGCAGGCCTAATAGCAGCATTTGATTTACAGGTCCTGGGCACACAGAGTGCACTGTACTAGCGACTTGGTAGTAAATCAAATAAGCCAATTATGGAAACAATAATCCATGACAACTATTTAGAGAGGGAGCACTTGCACTTTGACACTGAACACAGTGGCAAAGTGCCCAAAGCATCTAGACCTGCAAAAACGAAGTCCAACACACAGTAAAAATACAGGAGGCAGAGACAAAAATGCAGGGGAAACCCACGCCAAGGATATCAGGTCCACCAATCAGAATCCCACACAGGCAGCTGCGCATTCACTTACAGACCCATGCAGCCACTCATAGACCCACTCACAGACCCATGTAGGCATTCAACCACCCATTCACAGACTGACTCAGATACTCACACACCTACTGACAGTCCAACACAGCCACTCACACACCCACTGACAGTCCCACACAGCCACTCTAATACCCACCTACTCACAGACCTACAAAGCCACTCATGTTCACACTGACAGACCCGCACAGTCTCACACCCACTCACAGATCCACAGAGCTACTCATACAGACACTCACAAACCCATGCAGGCCCTGATAAACCTATTCACATACCAACACAGGAATGTGCAGTCCCAGTCAGAATATTGTCTCAGTCTGGGCACCAGAGGGCAGCAGAGAGCAGTAAACCGTGAGCCGTAGCCGGAGAGCAAGTCCACCACCGCACCAAGCAGAGAGCAGTAGCAGCCTTCGCCGCACCGCAGCCACGCCGCGCTAAGTGCCGAACCCCCCCCCCCCCCCCCGCCCCCCACCTGGAGGAGGAGGAAGCGGTAAGGAGACGGGGTGTGCGGCGAGCGGCAGCGGACGGACAAACCAGTGAGCCTGTGAGCCCCTGTGAGCCCCTGTGACCACCGGTGAGTTGCGAAAGCTGCGAAGAACCGCGGAGGTCCGAGAGCAGTGTACAGAGGTCTGCCATTGCCCGGCTGCTGCCCCGGGCGGTCCTATCGCCTGCAGCTCGGTTTGGCGTAGGTTTGGCATAGGCGGGGGGCCCGGAAGTGACTCGGTGCAGGACGGCGCAGGACTGCTCTCAGAGCTGTAAATTGCAAATTGTAATTGCAGTGCATAACAAGTCTTCGGCTCTGGTCCAATAACTATAGAAACTGGATCTTCTACATAAATGTTAGCAATGGATTGACTGTTTAACTGATTGTAGTGGCCAAAAACACTTTAGAGCAGCAGAGGGCTGCAGAGAGCTGTATACCAGACCAGGCGATTCAACTGTGGATTGCGGGCCACGGGTTTCAAGGCAGAGTGTGTGCTCAGTCGTATCCTTGCCCGTCCAAGTCTTGGACAGGATCGGCCGCAGGTGGTGGTTCGGAGCAGTGAGGATACTGGGGGATTTGTTTGCTCCGTTGCTGGTAACCCCAACAAGCTTTTCCTGGGCTGCCGCTGGCCTGTCACCTGGTGGCTTGTGGTGGCTCGTGGTACCTGTACCTCTGGTTTCATCACTCTCGTGCCGCCACAGTTTCCGGAGGGCACCAGGAGGGCACGAAGGAGCTGTAACACTCGCAGAATTGCAATGGAGTCATCTAAGCCGCTTAGAAAACTGCCCAAGAGAAAGGGCACAGTCTTACGTATTGTTTCCCAGGAGGCCAACCAGCAGCAGTTGCCCGCACACCAGGTCAAATCCCCTCAAACTGGTGGCTCATCGTCGCAACTTTGGATTAGCGACTTTTTTGACACTACTCCTCAAACAAGATCTCAAACAGGCCCTTCCTCCACCGCACCATCCCAGCAGGATACGGAAACAAACGCGGACATCTTGAGCCATGATAAATACTCTGATTCTTGCCCTGCTCACCTTGAAAGTTTACTTCCGGAAAATTCTCACTCACCATCGCCTAATGCTCTGGTCTCAGCTGAGCACCTCCAGTTAAGTCCGCTCTCCCGGGATGTTGAAATAATGTCACAGACTACCACCACTGCTTCGCCAATCGCACCTCTTATGGGTTTGGGGAACCTAACAGCCTTAGACTTGGACTCAAACTCTACAATTCTTACTGCAAACACCACCGTAATAAACCCTGCGCCCAAGCTACAAGTCCAAGTACAAGTTCACTGCAAAGCGCCATCTGCCCCTCCAAAATATGAAGACAACCGTAATGAGGTAGATATGACTCCTATGTCTACACCACAATGCACCCCAAGTCCGGATCCCCTCCAAATCACTCAGCAGGTCTTTCAATCGCTAAAAAATAGCCTAAAGTTTGAAAGCCCCCTGTCATCTAAGCGATTTCTGGCCTCTTTAGAAGCCCGAATTGAGGACTCTCTTGCTCATACACCGGGCCTTAGCTCACATCCCAACTCCTCCAGTATTACGCAAGATGACCAAGAATTACCTGTGTTTGTCTTCCAGGGATCTATAAATTCTATTTCGGTTTCGCTGACATCACTCCACGTAAAGCAAGATGCAATTGCTAAAGCCTTGCTTTGGCAATCTCAGAAAATGGAACTGCAGGTTGACCTAATTCAAACCTTGGCCTCAACACTGTCCGACCTGGGCTCCAGATTAAGCTCTCTTGAAAGGTCTGCAGGGCTACAGGATAAAATGAACATTTGTCCCTGCTCTCCAATAATAAATAAACTTTCCGCCCTCCCAGAAATCTTGGGAGCATTATTGGACAGCGTGAAGAATAACACCAACGGAAACGGATTAGTGAATCTCCCCCAAGAGCTCCAAACCTCACCCTCTTCGAGGAGTCCTTAGACGCTGAAACATTGGCTGGCTCTTCATCTGGGAGAAAGCCGACCTCCCCGTCTCTTAAATCTGACCCCAACAGCTTGGTCTGTTTGTCTCGGGGGACCAGCTCAGGCAACCTTCAAGCAGGCCCGGAACGCCTTGATCTGAGCAGCCCAGCATTGCCGAAACCAGTGATGAAGCGGCCCAACCTCACTAATACAATCCAGGAAAACACGGCTCACACTTCATCGAACCTCCCAACTAAACCTCCCTTGTCGAGGAGGGAAAGAAATTGAAAAACAAACTAAGAAACAACGTTTAGCAAAAAGAAGAGTGGGTTTTGACGGGCCAGCAGCTCCTAGCACATCAGAAATTAAATCTAATGGTCTTCCTTATTTTCCAATTTTCAATCTGGCTTCTAAACCCAAGACGAAAACCACCGGGACAAGCATGACCCAGGTGTGCATCAAGGATACCTTAGAAAAAACAGGACCACCGACACAGGATTTACCTGTGGGAATACCTCCGGCTCTGGAAATGATTGAACCTCAAACTACAATGGCAACGTTCGGATTCCTGCCAAACAAAATCAATGGCACACCTATCTATGACTCAGGCCTTGGGAACGTGAACACCACTGCCCAGCCCAAGGCAGCCATGCAAGTAGCTCGATGTAGCCAAATTAATGGCCAGGCCCTGGTAAATGTTTTGACAGGAGATCCTCAAGCCGTACCAGAGGAAGTAGCGATGGGCTGCTCCACGTGCCATCTACCTGAGCCAACAACCAAAATTTGCGGGGACTGGGCTATACAAAAGCAGAGGCCTCTCCAGCCCCAACTTAATTATGTCCCGGGAGCACAAAATCTCCAGGAGGTGATTAACCATCTATCAGGAGCACAACCGCAACAACTGGAGGGGCATGTAGCCTCAAGTAAACTAGCCAGGAGTCTGAACCATGAAAGCCCGGAAAAGGAGGCTGAGCTTGTCTTCCTTCCTCAATATGCCCATAAGGGCCCACATGACATCCTCAACAGAAATAATCTGCTTCGGCTATTCAAGAACATTCCAGCATTGTCTGGGATCAATTCCTTGGACCTTACCTTGGTCAAGTTCTCTACAATACAAGGTAAAGGGGGCTCAGAGGCAACCGTGACAACGTGGTCCCAGGAGTCCACAAGGGATGCAATCCTAGGCGAAGCAGGCACATTTGAAAACTGGGGAATTGAAATATGGGTACCAACTCACAAAAATATCCTCACGTCCTCCTTCCATCGTACCCAGTAAGGAAGCATATTAGCGTGCTGAAAGGGTCCCAGGGTGCAACCCATGCTTGGCTCCCAGAAGCTACGAAAGCGGACAACTTTATAAACATCTTATGTAACAGCAATCATCGCCTGGTGAGCTGCAAAATGAGTCGCTCTGTCCGTGCTGCCGACTCACACCACGGACCCCCCCACCCAGAGCCTTCAAGCGCTTCTGCCCGGCAGTGTTCCTCCTAACGGAGAAGTCAACCGGTTGAATCATAACCTTACTGTCACGTCCTGGAATGTATTCAACAAAAGAGAGGGGGGACCAAGGAGCCAATAAAGGTCCAGTGTCCATGCTCCTAAACCAAATCTGTTCACAAAAAGAGGACAAAGTTCCTATACCAGGGTGCAAAAGTCACCCTCGTATCTGAGTGCAAATAGTCACCCATACATTAAAAACAGGGAAGAATGGGGAAAAGTAATCCTAGGTAAAAAATACCCTGATGGGAGAGGGAAAGACATACTACATCCTCTGCTGCCCTCACACACCCCGGAGGATGTCATGCTTCATCATCGGGCAATTTTGCTCCTCGTAGGGCCGGCGCTGCAATTCCCTACGGGTCCCCGAAGGGTCACTTTATCGGAGATCTTTTAGAGGATTAGCCGGATGTTGCATGCAGGTGTGTGGGGAAGGGTAAGGGAGGGTAAATCAATTACGTGCAAACATGATAGTGTGATAAAATCAAGGGTATGGAAGCAGCGACAAGATTGTCTAAGTAACCCTTGGCAGTTAAAAGTACTGCTTAAAAATGACTGACCCCACAAGGCCCACTATGCCTGGGTGTCACTAGTCAAGGTCAACATGTTTCGCGCCTCTATCGCCCGTAGGTCATTGGCGCTTCGTCAGGACCAAAAACAAAGTGAAGTGCACGTTTGTAAAATACATAAAAGTTAAAATGAGAACCCTCTTATCTCATCCAGGGCGGATCAGGAGACCTGTGTCCCCACTATGTGGTTGTAGCTGTTACATTGAAGCTGCTCCTGGATGATACGGGCTTAGTTGGCGCTCGTGCTCCGGTGAGCTGCTTGTTGGGAGGGGAGGAAGGCAGGCAGTGGGAGACCAGACGCCCTTTCTGGTTACCTGGGCAACTTGCTAAGGTCAATGGCGGCTTCCAAAAACCAAAATGGTGGTGAGTTTGCAACTGGTGCCTGGAATGTGGCTGGACTAAAGTCAACACTTGCTTCTAAATCAGCCGTGGAGTACCTGAATAAAAGCAATATCATCTGCCTTCAGGAGACGTGGTCCCTAGCTCCAACACCACTTCTCGGCTATTATGAACTTTTTCAACCAGCTGCTCAGGCCAAATCACACGGAAGACCCTCAGGGGGCCTCTCTATTTACATCAAATATAGATGCAAGTTAACGGTGACCCCTATTCTTCGGAACTCAATGACATGGCAGACAGTATTAATTAATGGCCTATTACCTTCAGGCAGGGCTCTACCCATGCTTCTAATCAACTGCTACCACAACCCAATGAAAACCATAGAAACAACCGCTACAGATCGATTGATTAAGCAGCTGGCAGACCTGTTATTGGAATTTGCATCAGCAGAAGTCCTGCTAATTGTGGATTTTAACATCAAAGGTCTGGTTACCAATGTGGGTCCGGCCCTCAGAAGCAAAGAACAAGAAGCCATGATTACATTCTTAACCAATCACAATCTATGCTCCCCAAAACAAATTAGATTAGAACAGAATCCCGGGACTTATTTTCCACCAACCTTTAAAAACATCTCCACAATTGACTATATTTTCCTTTCGCCATTTCTAGGAAATAAGCTAACTAAGATGGAAATTCCCCTCCGTCACGAGAGTGTCCATAACCCTTTAACGGTAACAATGGAATTGTTAGTGCCAGCCGCCGCGGAAATAACAGCTGTGGGGCACTCGATGCTGGCTGAACTCGATACCCTAGTCAGGAAAATCAAATGGGATTCAACAGGCTCTGACAAGGTGAGCACTTGGCTTTCAGGAGAGACTCCTAATTTAATGCATAGTTCCCCAATGGACTTACATCATCGGTGGGACAGCGCTATCAGAAAACTGCAAAATCTTTTAATGGGACCCAAGCCCCAACAAAAATCTTACGAGCTATGCCCAAAGTGGATCTATGATCCAGAGTTAATCACCAAAAGAAAAGCCCTAAGGAGGGCTGTGCGTTCGCACAAATTGAATGGCACGGCGCTCTCGGCCCACAACATGGCATTACTGCGTAAGTCCTTCAGGAAATCAGTATGGGCCGCAAAGAGATTAAAAGAACAAAAAGAGTGGATAAAAATATTCGCCCTATTAAAAGGCAAGAATTTATCCCAGTTCTGGAACTATATGAACAAGCTCCGCTCGTCGAACATTAACAGAGGGAACGCAGTTCGCGAAGAAGTCTGGGCCCAGCACGTAATTCAACTATACGGCAGTGTCAAGCCGGACTCCGTGGTGACCGATTTAAGAGACAATGTCGATCTAACGATGACCGAACGCCATGAGCTGACCTCTGCAGCCGAAGTCTCCAAATTTCTGAAGGTAATTAAAAACGACGGGGCTCCTGGGCCCAACGGCCTTCCTGCAGGGGTATTTAAATGTGCACTGGAGGAGTGGGCCGAACTTCTTGCCTCACTATTTAACAATGTGTTTGTGACCCGCCAGCTACCAGACTCTTGGCTTGGCTCGATCTTATGCCCCATCTTTAAGAAGGTAAACCCCACGCTCCCAGCAAACTACCGCCCTATCGCCCTACTAGATCTTGAGGCGAAGGCATACGCCCGGTGTCTTCTTAAGCTCTTAGAAGATTGGGTAGCAGAAAATAATATTCTACCTTATTTTCAAACAAGATTTCGCTCCTCAGCCTCCACCATAGATAATATTACAACATTGGCTTTTTTGAGTCATCAGTCGGCACAAAAAAACCACCTTCCACTATATTGCTGCTTCATCGACTACAGTGCAGCCTTCGACAAAGTGTCTCGTGACATTCTATGGAGGAAACTGGATAAATGGGGGATTCCACAGAACCTGCTAGGAGCCCTTGTCTCTCTGCACAAGAACACCTGGGTGCGAATTAAAACTGGCCCTAAGACAGTCTCCAGAAAAATTGACACCGGAGACGGCTTGAAGCAGGGCTGTGTTCTTGCCCCGCTTTTGTTCAATCTTTATACTGCCGACCTGGGAACATATCTGAAGAAAAGCAATCTACTTCTGCCAAAGCTGGGTCCTGCAAAATGGGACCTGCATATTTTACAATATGCAGACGATGTTGTCATAATGGACCAGACAAAAACAGGGCTTCAACGAGCATTAAGCAAGCTTCATATATATAATATGGCCAACGCACTAAAAATCAATCAAGATAAGACCAAGGTGATGATATTCGGCAGATGCAAGAACAAGAGAAGTGCAAGGTGGCACATTGGGCCTGTAACGATCAACTCAACAGCAAAATATAACTACTTGGGAGTATGGTTCTGCGACACTTCAAGATCAACAGCTCATTTAGCGGCCTTGAAAAAGAGAGCAGGTGCAATAACATACTCCCTGACTCGACTGAATCAGTCTCTGAGCAGCCCTTCAGCAGAACCGATCTTGAAAGTGATCAAAGCCACATTACTCCCCGCCTTAAACTATGGGCATCAGGCCTTTCCCGGAGCATGCTCTGTCAGTCTTGACCACGCCCAAGTTTCCATCTACAAAAAAATCTTTAGTCTCCCGAAATTCATTCAGAGGGCAAGACTACGTCTGGAGCTGGGCCTACAAAGGCAATCCATCTACTGAGAGGCAGACACTTTGAAATATTTTATAAGGTCACTAAAAGCAGCAGATACCACCCTAAAATTCTGCCTAAAAGAGATTTTTACCATCCCTGGAAATCCGTGGAATCGTCAGATTACAAAGGCCATCAAATCACTAGAGATTGACAGCTCCCTGCTAACTTCAGACACAATTCCATACTCAGTGTGGAAAAAAGTCATCAACAAGCAGGTGAAACTAATCTCCCATCGGATTGACCTAAATGCTTTAAATACTCCAACTGTCTTGCTTCCTCTGAATGTTTCATACCAGCCTGGGGTACCGCAATTTTACCTATTAGACAATCTGAACGCAGTTGCCCGAAAAAATATATTGTTTATGCGCCTTTTAGGCCTGTGCTCTACGGCCTCTCACAGATGGGCACCTTTAAAGGAGGGGGGGGGGGGCTGCAGACTGTGCTCATACCATAAAGAATCATGGCCGCACCTTCTGTGCTGTTGCCCTGCCATGGACGCCCCCAGAAGGCACTTATTAAAACCTTTATTTCTAAAATGGGGCACCAGGTCATGCTGGGAGGCTCATCTCTGTGTTTTACCTCCACAGACATTCAAGCGCTTGCTAGGGTCGGAAACTTTGTGAGACTCTTGGCTAACTTCTTAATACCCTCCCCGGCTCCTGCGCCTCCTGCCCCTCCCACCCAAAAACTTATTACTGACTTTTTTTGTCCTCTGGTTTAGCACCTCCTGTCCTAATCTTTTTATCTTTGTATTTCAAAAGCAACTTAACATTGGTAGTAACAAGACCGTTTTTAAATGTACAGATCTCTCCTTTTGAAAAATGACAGTGTATTTCTCCAGTTTCGTATTTTTGATGTGATAATTGTGCTAATACGGATTTTTATAGCAATGGTTTTAAATACCTATGCTAAACAAATAAACTAAACTAAACAGTCCCAGTCAGAGACCCATTCAGGTACTCACATACCCAGTCACAGACCCATACAGCCACTCAGAGCAGAGACCTACTCACATACCCACATTGGCACTCAAGCACCCACTTACAGACCCACTCAACTATTCACAGAACCATGCAAGCACTGAAAGACCCATTGACAGACCAACACAGGAACTTGTTGACCCAGTCACAGATGCATGTTGGTATGCAGACACCTGTTCTCAGACCCTTAAAGATACTCACAGACACACACAGCCACTCACACAGCCACTAAACCATTGCGTTCCCACTCACAGACCCATTCACCCACTGATGCATGTACTCACCCATACACCCACATAACCAACTACTTACAGACCCATACAGCAACTCACATACTCACACCCTCACAGACCATTACAGTCACTCACACTCTTGCTTACCCACTTATAGACCCATACAGTCACTCACACAGCCACCCACAGACCCATTCAGCCACTCACACACCCACTTCATAGACCCACACAGCCACACATAAACCCACTCACACACCTACACCGCTACTCGCACACCTACTCACAGACCCACACAGCCACTTACACACCTACTCACTGATCCACAAAACTACTCACATACCCACTCAAACCTAATTACACACCCACTCATACACCCATATCAAAGACCCATACAGCCACTCCCACATCCACAAACTATTCACACGCCCACTCACAGACCCATACAGAGACTGGCATACCCGCTCATAGTCCCTAAAGCCATTCACTCACCCACTCACTGACCTATACAACCACTCACACACCCACTCTCAAAGGTTACAGTTAGGAAATAAAATGTATAAAACCTTTGAAATTTACAAAAAACAAAGGTTACAAGTACGTTATAGTTAGGAAATAACATTAAAAGAACAGTAGAAACTCACTGAAAAAACTAAAGGTTGCAAGGATGTTACAGTTAGGAAATAGAATTTAAAAAAACCTTAGAAATTCACTGAAAAAACAAAGGTTACAGGGACGCTACATTTAGACTCAGATTTCACACACACAAAACCTAAGAAATTCAGCAGCTATAGTTACCTGAATTAACTATAACTTCCTCACCCGCAATGCATTGCTTATAACCTCACATATTACATCACTCATGACATGGTTAGGGAAATCATTGATGACATCACTGATCACATCTCAAATGACTTCACTGATGACATCATCGATGACATCATCCAGTGAGTGTGTTTCATAAACATTTTTGAGACTTAAATATATATACTAAGTTGGAGCATAAGTTAAATCCCTATCTTTTATGTGCAACTAATTAGTGAAACTATTTCTAAGCTATGGTATCTCATCTATAATCCCATTTTTAAAATGGGTGCACTACGTGTTAGTAAATTAGCCTCTACACTGACACATGTCCCCTGTTGATATATGTATATGGTAGTGCTTTGTGACAGTCTTAGCTGTTATTTATTATTATTTATTTATTTGAAAAGTTTTATAGAGCGCTAACAAGACCCTGACGGGTATCAGAGCACTGTACAAAGAGGAAAACTAAAGTTGACATGAAGACACAGTATAAGTACAATACAATCTGGAACAAAGGAGGAACCTGTCTCATGAGAGTAAATGTGGGTACAAGGGGAAGAAGAGGTAGCAAGTGAACAAACAGGTAGAATCCCAACTCGATGGGGACAAGCAGTTTTAGCATCTAACTGTTTCCAAATAACGATGGAATACAAAATGATTGTCAAGCACATGTATCAAACACATAATTGTCACGCATACATTTCAACACACAAAGTAAAAATGATTGTCAAGCATGAAAGGGCTGTGTCTAGCAAATGACATAGGGGCTATTGTTGATGAAGTTCTTGTAACAGTAGTCATTTTACCTGTTTTTTTTAATGAAGCAGTCGAGGGGTTGTCTCTGATCTCCGTTGGAAGGGTATTCCAGATTCTTGGAACCGGCCCTGAGAAGGTGCGATTGTAAGTTCTTTTTTTTGCTGAATTTTGGTGGTTTCAGAAGCAGGGTATTGGAGCTTCTTGAAATTCGCCTGGCTCCGTAGAGCTCGAGTTTTTTTGCCTGTTAAATGGGGCTATTAAAGTGTTTAGCTTTATGAGTCAGACAGGCTATTTTGAAGTGAATCCTTGCTTCAATGGGAAGCCAGCTAAGCTGGATTTAGTCAGGTGTAAGTTGATCATGCTTTCTGGTACCTGTGATTAGTCTGGCAGAGGCATTCAGAGTACCTCTCAGCAGAGCTAACCTAGATTTAGGAAGCCCAGCTAGGGTCACCAAGCCATATTCTAGTTGTGAGATTACTAAAGATTGGACTGCTGACTGTAGGTCCTCGGGAGGTAGGAAAGGTTTGATTTTCCAAAGAGTGTTGAGCTGATGATTGCCACTCTTAATGGTGGTACTGATGTGGCTTTGCATATTTAGAAATTTGTCAAGGGTGATACCTAAAGAAAAAGAGGAGTCCAACATATGCGGGCTGCAGTTGAGTGCGGAGATTTCTTTGATCCAGTTTTTTGTGGGGGCCTCGTGGTTGCGGGGGGTAATCAGGAGAAATTCAGTTTTGAGAGAATTAAGTAACAGATGGTTATGAGTAAGCCATTGTTGAGTTTTTTTAAGCGCTCTATTAAGAGTTTTAATGTCATCTGGAGAAGAGATCTTCAATATAGTTGAGTGTCATCGTCGTACATGTGGTACTGAATGTTTGAATCATTCAGAATAGAGGTTCCATGAATAAATTGAAGAGCGTGGGCGAGAGTGCAGATCCTTGAGGTACCTCAATAGAGACCGTGGTGCTGGCAGTAACAGATTAGTTGACTTTGATTCTTTGTGTTCGGTTATGCAGGAAAGATGAGAACCAATTTAATACAGGGCCAGATAACCCCATCCTATATTGAAGAAGGCCAATCAAGTTATCATGTTTGATAGTGTCAAAAGCAGAGGACAGGTACAGAAGAATTAGGAGACAAGGCGCATCTTGGTCAAGAGCTCTCAAGACATCATCAACAATGTGAGTTAGAGCTGTCTCTGTACTATGGCCTGATCTAAAGCCTGATTGATGTTGGTCTAGGAGCTGAAATTTCTCGATGTGGTCGTATAGCTGTGTGTGAACGCATTTCTTGAGCAATTTTGCTAAAGACATGATGTTGGTGATCGGCCAAAAGTTCTTTGGATCTGTTAGGTCTGCTTTGGGCTTCTTGGGGATGGGTGTGACTTGTCCCATTTTAAGGCAGTTTGGAATCCTCCCCTGTAAGAGAGATTGTTGGATGATCCTGGAACAGAGAGGCAGAATGGCCACGTTGAGGTCCTTGAGAAATTTGGCGGGGAGTGGAGCACTGAAATGGTTGGATGGCTTAAGAGATGCCAAGGAGTAGACACCTCCTGCAAAACTGGAAGTCGGAAGGTATTCCAGAAGGCATTGTTTTTGGGTGTGTACTCTGTGGGGTAAAGCATAGCACACACTGCCGTAGGTAGGGTTATACCCAAGGAGCTTATGAACAACAGATTAGCAGCGCCATGTTGTAGCTCCCGCTCACTATTCCTAGACTTTTCAGAAAAGTACACAGAGAAGTCCTCCTCACTAGGTCCAGCAGATTTGATTGCTGGAATAGGATTAGCCTGTTGTTTGATGATATCAATCAGTTTCTTGGGATGGTTTTTAGCAATGTCAAGCTGATCTCTGAAATGATCTGATTTAGCACTGCGAATGAGTTTGTTATAAGAGCTTCTCATCTTCCTTAGCTGTTTGAGGCTAGAGGTGGAGTGGGTATCTCTCCAGTGTCTCTCAGAGAGCCTCAGTTTGCGACGTTCGTCATTAAGGGCACCATTGAACCAAGATTTGGATTGTTTGCATGGAATACTTTTGAGTTGCTTAGGGGGCTGCAGAGTCGAGAATATTAGACACAAAGTTAAAGTTATGATCCGTAAGCTCTTCCAAATTATTCATGTTAGTAGGAGGTGCCAGAAGATTCTTACTCATGGTGGATAGATTAGCGATGTTGGTGTCTTCCAGTTTACGAGTCACTTGCTTGTTTTTGAGCAGTTGACCTTGTCTAGGTGATACCTTTCTCAGAATTGAAAGGAGATTGATGATTGGACCAATCACATGGTACTATGGCATCCAATTGAATGATGTGATACCTAGCTATGATGAGGTCCAGGGTAGCACCCTTGCAGTGGGTGGGTCTGTTGCAGACCTGTATATAGTTAAGGTTGGAGAGGAAAGACTTAACAGAGCAAACTAGTGGGTCATTAGCGTCATTCCAGTGAAGGTTGAAGTCATCGAGGAAGATATGTTTAGAGTGGTGGGCTGAGCTGATAGAGATGGATTCCATCAATTGTTCTACGAAAAGTAGGTTATCCCCAGGGGGATGATAGAGCGAGTGAAGCTCTTGCCCTTGTTCCAAATTTCAGTGACTAGGCGCTTGCAGGAGGACATCAAGTCCTTATTAGTCTGCTTCAAAACAAGGCTGGACCGATGGATGCAGGCAATGCCCCCCCCCCTCAGATTTAATAGGCCTATTGCATCTGATAATGTCAATAGCCAGGCGGGATTATAATGTCAAGAATTGGGGAGGAGGAGTCATTACGCCAAGTTTCTGTGAGAATCAGGAGGTCTAGATCTTGTGATATCATAAGTTCGGAGATATCCGCTGCGTGATTCACTGCTGATCTGCAGTTTAGAAGCATCGATTTGATATGAGAGATTGTATTCGCTTCAACTAGGTGAGACATGGAAATCTGAAGTACGTTATCCTTATTCGAGGATCTAGAGTTAACGCTAGGTCCTCTATCCGGATCAGATGTGATAGTGGGTATGATGCTAGGAGAGACCGCGTTGTCCTCATAAGATAGTAAAAGTGCGAGCATGTCAACCTTCGACATTGGAGGGTGGATATTAGGAGTTCCAGAGTAAAGGTTGGGAAGAGGACGAGTGGGCCAGCGGGAGTTACCAGGGCAATTATCAGAGGACCTTACTATTCCACCACTGAAATTAGTTTCTGGGGGTGTAGGGAGATTAGACCCCAGGGGAGGATGGGGTGTACACACCTCCTTCTTCAAAGAGCATTCTAGGTGGGTCTGGAGTTTATCTTTTACAGTAAGGAGGTCTAACTTCAGTTCATCCAGTTTATCCTCAAGCCGTCCAAGGCTGTCACAATCAGGTACCTGCCCAGAATAAGATGCAGGGACAGGCCCCTTCTCCTTGCAGCGATTGCACCAGGATGTAGATCCCTGCTTGAGCTCAGTTGCGGGCTCCAAAGGTTGAGTGGGATTGGCATAGATGGAATCAGGGATCTAAGAGGAAGGTTGAAGAGGCAAGTGGAGGGGCCCATTGGTGGTGTCCTGTGCCATGGGTGTAGAGCAAAATGCTGCGGTTTGTCTAGGAGAGTTGAGAGAAAAGGGAGGCCCTAAGGTAGTATCTTGTGTATTAGGTGTAGAGGTAGAGGAGGAGGGTGGGCGTAGGGGGTTCAGAGGAAGGGCGCTGGGGTTTAAAGTTGTGTGCAGGGACAGAGGAGCTTCGAGTTACTGGTGTTAGGAGCCGTAGTCAGATTAGGGTTACTGGGATTAGGAGATGTGAGGCCTGTAGTGTCCTGGTTGGTATTGGGAAAGTTAAACTCAGTTGTGTTGCGGTCGGTATCAGAGTGGATCAACAAAAGAGAGGTGGGGTGGAGGGTGTGCCCCCCCCCGACTGTGAAGTAGCAGGCGGTTCAGTAGTAATGGGAAGATTAACATATTTAGGCCTGGTAAATTTGGGGTTGACGCTCAGGATGTTTGTAGGGAAGATAGAAAGGGAGGGCGTGGGAGGAGTTACCGTAATGGGGAGGTTGGGATGGCCTAGATTGGGATTAGTATTAGGGTTATTGAGTGAGTTTTCAATCTTATAAAAAGTACTGTCAAATCGATTCAAGTACATGTCGGAGGCTTGAATGAGGATCTCGCCATTATTGTAGAGGGAGATGGTCAGTTCCACCTTGAGGAATCAGACAGAGTTATGCTATTACGGAAACCGTATGGGGTTTTATATAGGGCTTTGGAGCGGAGCTTATCCATAAAAAATCTGCTCTTCTGGTAGTGTAGAAGATAAGGTCTGTCACCTCTATTCCCTTGGATGCACATAGGGAAGTATCAGAGATGAGGGTTTCCGGGTAGCGTTTAAGTAGATTGTGTTTGAAGGTTTTAGCTGCCTTCTTTGAGAGGTTGGGAGGGTAAGTAATCTTGCAAGCATTCCTGCCTACCCGTGTCAGGCCATTAGAAGAGGACCGGGTAGATGGTTACACCATGGTAACTAGTTGAATCGATAGATCCTAGCAGAAGTCTAGAGTCTTGTAACTGCCAGGTGAATTGCAATCAAGCCGAGTCCACGTGTGCCAGGGGGGACAGGCCAACCTTTCTAACAATGTCCGGACAGACAGTGGCACAAATGTGACTGGTGCATTTTGACTGAAGCCAATATGTCCTTCCCATATACTAGACAGTGAAAGTGTCCCACCTTACTGATCGTAGATTTAGCATTGGTCTTGAATCTCAGGGACCATGAACAGCATAGAAGGAGAAATTGGTGACCATGAACAACACAGAAGGAGAAAGTAGTGACCCATCAAAGATACTTTGACTGGAGCCCTGTGAAAAATGAGGCTCCTTCCCAGCAGGGGCAGTGCTCATAAACAAATCTTGGATATGTCTATAATTCCCAAGAATCAAGCGAGCTTCAAACCTCCCGGGCTCCCTCCCACGTGTATGCAGTTTCAGTAGCACAGCCCTCAGGGGACCGGGCAGGCTCTCCAGGTGAGACATCAGGCCGCAAATTGTGTCTTTCACCATCTCCCCGCAAATTGTGTCTTTCACCTCTTCCCCTCTACCAGCTCCTCGAACCACGGGGGCAGGAGGGCTCTGACTCACCCAAACAAACGGACATGGGGCTCTGCTCCCCCACTCAGCGCAACCACAGTGGGAGATGGGCAGAAGCAGTCAGCCCTCCTCAGTGCCAGCTCCCCATGCATCCCTAAAGATCTGGAGCTCTGATTCAACTCTCCTCGCAAACTACACTGGGAGACAGTCCATAGCAAAACAGCCAGTTCAGCGAGGCAGATCTTCCTGTGCGTTTCGGACCTCCAGGTATCAGCACAGGAGGAGGGCAGCCCCTCCAGCGTGAGTCAGACCCTCGAGGCTCAGCGCAAAAATTATGGCAGCTCACCGAGACCAAAAACAGCACACGAGCAGCTCCGGCAACCCCGGCCTCACAGTCCCCATAGAACCGAAGGCTCAAGATCCACATCCAGTCACAGGCAGATAGAAACTACAGAAGCATTCGCCCATCCAGGCAGCCTCCATTGCCCACAGTAGGGGGCCGACTTCACGACTCCACCATAGAGGCCGCCGACAACGCACCAACACCGTGAGCATCTCCGTGACTAAGGGGGGCACGAAGGCTCCAACTCATCCCCATCAAATCACCAAAACCTGGTTTCTAAGGTGCCTCCTTATTGGTTTGATACTTTAAAACCTATGCATATCATCATTAATTTCTGAATTCCATACACTCCTCGTGTTTCTTTTTATGAGATTGCCGCAAAACGTTAGCCGCCTTTTCTTAAAACCCAGTTTTTACAATTCACAGTCTCCTAAAGGTTGAATGCAACCTTCCTTCAACTCAACTCTGTAAACATTCAACACCAGAGCGATTTCCTGAATCAACAGGAAAAAATGTGTTAGGAAAATGTGAAAAGACAAAATGACCCCTCACGTGCACACCACCAACTGGTTGGTACACACCAGTTGTGCCCACTTTTATCATCATTGGTGGTCATTTTCTCTGAAAGAAAAGAAGAAAGTGTCCAACAGAAAAGAAAGATTATAGGTGCAATAAAGTGAACAGGTCACATCTCACGGTATGACCAGAATGTGATTAAAATTGACAAAAAACACTCTTCTAGTATCCACTTTATTATTTACTGAGTGTATTTAGTCAAATTAAAATTGACAGGTTGCTATTCATGCATACCATTTCCACCGCCAGCATGTTTCTTTGCCAAATTGATTTTACGTAAATTCTTCAGAGCCAAACACTTCGCCAAAGCACCAGTATTGGACAGACCATTATGGAAGACCTCAGTTAGCCTCTGTCTCGCGTACAAGCTTTTACATGTTGAGGTCGACTGGAAAAAACTCCTTAAATGAGTCCTCCTTGCGGATTTGCCATTCATATGTAATGTTAATCACCCGGGGCCTCATGGAGCGCGTGGTCTCGAGACGGCTCTGAAGTGCCGCACGGTCTACCATGCTCTCGGCACAGTCCGTGCCACAGACACCTCCTGCAGATCTTAGGACGGGCCACCACCAGCAGCACACCGGGACCACCCGTTTGAGCGCAACTCACCCCAGCCTGCCTCTGTGGGTCTGCGACAGTGAACCCTGTCCAACCATCCAGAATAGGTAGACCTATCATTCACCAGTGGGTCTGCAACCGTGGCCCCGATCCATCCAGACGACCTCCACAGTAACCCGCAAATACAGGGAGGCAACCGCCAAGTGCCAGATGTTCACCAGGAATCTCTTCTCGGACAACGCCCATGACGATTCCTGCTGATCTTCAGACGGGCCCGGGTCTTCAACTTGCAGAGAAATTGCCAACTCGGGTGAGTACAGATAAATCTTTATCTCCAATTAATCCGCTATGAATTGTTCGTTAATTCTTCCAGGTTTAGAGGGTGGATGGCATGGATTGTTTAGGATATCTCAAAGGTAAGTGTTCATGTATCTGCGTAGGCATGCGTCTGTAAGAGTGCTTGTGTGAGTGTGTGTCTAATCTATGTGTGTGTGTGTGTGTAGGAGAATATGGGTATCCTTGTGCATCCTAGTGGGTGACTGTATGTAGGCGTCGGTGTGTACCTGTGTGCTCATCTTCACAGTTTATGGATGCACGAAGTATCAATTTCATTTAATATAGTCATTATCCTGATTCTTGTTGGTTAAGTCTCACTTGAAGCACAGTCTGCGGCCTGTAAACACAGCTCTCTTCATCATGCCTGTGGGAGTACCTCCAGGTCAGAGGTTCTATTGTGTGAGGAACCATGAAACTGCGACAATCTGTTCTGGGCAGAGGGAGCCAGCTGCGTGTCACATGGCCACAAGCTCGTAGCTACTTCAAGACTCTCATTACAACTCTGTCTGTTTGGGTTTTATGTGGTAGGCTTACCTTTGATGGGTTGAAATAAATCCTGCTGATTGTCCTTCTAAAATCCTGTGTTTGTGTGTGCGTGTGTGTGTGTATGTTTACATGCGTGTGTCAGAGGAAGAGATAGTTTAGTGAATATGTGAGCTTGAGCATCTGTTCAAGTGATACATAACTGGTTAAAGTGGTGGCAACCAATCAGATCTCAGTATACGATCTGTCTAATCCGCGTTCCTAGTTATACATTAATTTTATTTTAACAACTTCCAAACTTTTGAACAGAATAACATGAAATAACATAAAAACACTGTGGCAGATTTACGAGAAAGTGTCACAGTGCTGCAGCACAAAACGCTTGGCTGTGCCACTTCCAAATCACAGGAATGGAACATATTTACAATAATATGTAGCATTCCTCTGCTCTTTCCTGCGCTGGTGCACAAACAGCTGCCATGCTCCGGTGCAGGCACCCTTGCACCATGGTGCAAAGATGCCTGCATCATGGGAAGATTTTATTTGTGCAGGAAGGGGCACCTTCCTACACAAAAATAATCACTACATGCATTTTCCTCTTCCAATGCATGCTGTAGAAATCAGCACGTATTGAATGAGGAAAAAACAAGGAGAAATGAAAACATTTCTCATCGTTGTGTCCCCCTAAGCCTCCCCTGGGGAGGCGTAGCATTCAGACGAATTTTTAGGATTACGATTCCTCGTAAATCTGGAAATGTGTCTGGTTCCATTGGTGCTGCGTGGGAACACCCACAACAACACCCATGGAATGCCCCTTTCACTTAAAGTGCTGCTTGTAAAGGGGCCATATTTACAGGTGCAGGAAAAGCCACGCAGGGTGACTTTTCCTGTCCTTGTAAATATTGAGCAGTAAAATATGCCACCAGTATGTCACAAAAAGTGACATACAGGGGGCACAGGAGCTTGTAAATCTGCCTCACTCTTTCTGGACCAAGATCTAGCTATAACTAGGTAACTAAAACTCACACCCCTATCATGCACTGCTGATTAATCCACATATTACATCACACATGTCAACTTCTATGACACCACTGATAATATTACTGCAACATTTCCAATTCAATTATTGATGAGAAAACTGTACATGGTGGGGGCGCAGTTATAGTTAGGCGATAAGTAATAGATACATGAGATAACTATAACTGTTGAATTTCAGTGTTTTTTGGTAAATAAAGTGTTAGTTTATTACTGAACATTTCAACTAACTGAAAGGTTACTTTAACCTTTGTTATTTTCAGTGAATAAATGTGTGTGTGTATATATTTATTTATACACATGGGCTGGTGGGAGGAGCAGGTGCCGAAAACAACATACAGGAAGGAGGGGAATGAAAATATCAAGGTATGGGTCAGGTTCATTGATGAGCTTTTCTTCATGTGGAACGGGTCATTAGAAAGTACTAGAATGTTCATAGCAGCCCTCAATGTCAATGCTCCTAATTTGATGTTTACTTGTGACATAAGTGATTCTACCGTACATTTTCTAGATTTGGAGGTTTTTATAAGTGATGGTATGTTACATACTCAGACTTTTAGACAACCCACAGCAAGGAATTCAGTATAACACTGCACAAGTTTCCACTCCAGACACTAAAATACATGAAGAGAAACTGCAGCAAAGCAAGCTTCTTAAAGCAAACAGAAATGGATCTGACAAAGAGATTCAAGGAAAGGGGGTACAATCAGACCGTTCTTGATCAGACATTAGTAAATGTTTTAGAGCTTTCGAGACAAGAATTACTCTTTGGAAAGGGAAAGGAAAAGAAAAAGAAAGAGAAGGAGAGTTTGAATCAGGACATAAGGATGATAACCGGGTACAATGCCTATCATGCAAGGGCGAGAGACTGCATGAATAGGCATTGGCACCTAGCTAGAGGAGACCCTATCCTTAATAGCCATGTATCACGAAAGCCCCTTGTCTCCTACAGGAGAGCAAAGGTTGATGCAACAGCAGCTAGTGAATAGCTGCTCTGAACTAACTGATAGTGAAAGTTGGTTGAAAGCCAACCCTGGTTTCAACAAATGCCTGTCACATTAATGAGGTACATAAAGGCAAATTGAGGATTTAGCATACTATGTAATAGACTCGGTCCCCAAAAAGAGAAGTGGGGGGAACCGTAAAGGCAAACTAAGGCAATTGGAGTCGCCCTATATTTTAATGTTTGACTGCAAGACTCCAAAAGGCTTAAATTAGGATGAAGACTTATATGTCCATCTGGTATGATGGGTATTCTCCAGTACAGCCCCCTCACTCACCCTTTACCCCACATAGAGGCAGGTACAAGACAAATCCCGAAAGATATAATGAATTGAAGAAAATGAGTCTGTGTTGCACTTTAATGACCTTGTTTTAAATCGTGTATAATGTACTGAGACATCTGTTTAAACCAATCAGATGATGGAATATGCCCTAGAGTGTTTGGGAAGGTTTTTATTAGAATTTGATAAAATACAGTTAAGGAATGTTTCTAATAATTTGATATGTTAGGATATAATTTTAATGATCCACTTTATTCAACATTGGGTTTTAATAAGTAGGAGTTTGTATTTTTGCACATAGTTAGCGATGCTTAAAGCTGCTAAGGAGCACATGCATTTGCACTTTTTTGTAATTGGCAGCTGTAATTGCAACTTTGCATATAAATCCTCTGATACATTGTCTTGAGATATATCATCTATGATGATCAAGGACAGTGGATAAAAATACACTGATGTGAGTATAGCGCTACTTGCACTTTAGTGACTTCAATATCCTTTGGGAGCACAGGCACTTTACTATATTCAGAGGTGTAGTTGCAAGCTTGCATACGGAACGACAGAACAGTACTATATTTACAGCTGTAACTGCAAGTTTGCCACTGGAGTTATAGGATAATCCCTGTGAGACCCTTTGCTGCTAGAATGAGAACAGTGCTATATAAATAGCAGGTGTTTTGCACGTAGCACACAGCACTTTAGAAGATTGAAGAACCATTCTCTAATAGAGAATTGGTAGAATCAAATGTACATGTGCATAATATGTTCAAATACTAAAACTGCGCCATGGCAAAGAACTATTCAGGATCGGCACCCAGGGGTAAAGATAAGGCCTACTCACTGGACATGAAATCCATCTGTTTTCCAAAATTGCATAGAACATTTACTTGTGGTAATAAGACTGCTTGAAATCTGCGCTTGCACTTTCAATTCAATATAGACAGAGAATGGCAGCTACTGCAGTTAACAAGTTTGGTTCTTGACTGAATGCAGCACTATTGCTGGGTATCGGGTCCTGGATGCTCAACCCGAATTTAGATGGTTTGACCTGTATTACACGCTAAACAAAATATGTCAAATGCCATGCTGGATACTCAATGTTGAAATATAAGAAATGGGTTTATAGGCCTGGTTAACAAATCGTACCAGTAGATTCAGCTAGAGATATGCCTCTCTTTATATCAAAGTCATGGAGGGCTTGGTTGTTGGGTACAATAAAGTTAATTGAAAAAGACCCGAAAAAAGGTCAAGCGAGTGGAGGGAGGTAAAGAAATATAAATAAAACAAAAGATAAAAATATAAAATTGTAAAAACAAAAGAAAAGAGTTAAGTGAGTCTCGCTTTCTCAGAAAACACAATTTCTGAAATGTAAATATTGAGCTATAATTTTCACTGTTTAGTGGTTCGTCTATGCCTATGTTACCACGTGATGGTAGCATTGCATTAAAAATGAGTTGGAAGTTTGGCTCTGTATGTGATCAAGGCAGGGGACCCTGTCGAAATGCATCATAGCCCGGATTTTGGAATAAAATATAATCTTATCTGAAGCCTGGATTGCGGAGTCATATTCAGATATATATATAGATATATGTATATATATATATATATTACCTACTGGCGGTCGCCAGTAGGTATATATAGTTAGGATTTTTTCTCTATGGGTTTTTTGAAAATTCTATGTCTAATAACTTTGGCGTTTGTGGACGGAATTGGCTGAAATTTTCAGGAAAATGGCACATTTTGTTTCTGAGCAGCCCCTGAAAATTGGGGGGGGTTTCGTCCAGGGGGGGTCGAGAAAAAAGGGGGGTCCCAAAACGTGTTTTTAACATTGAGTTTTCCATAGGGCGGTTGGCCTCACTTTTAGCCCGAACGGCTGAATGGATTTGCACGAAACTTGGCAAAATTGTAGGGACTGGTAGCCCGATGTGCCTTTTGTAGGTCTCAATATATGTGCTCCAGTAGATTTTGAGAAATTAACGTTTAAAAAAAGATATATATCTGTAACAGCGGACCGGGCAGCGTCCCAGGACGCGTACTTTTCGCGCAACGGAGCTTTGTGAAGCGAAGCTGATTGGTTCTCCGGCGTCTGTCAACATTCCAAACAGTCCGTAGCGGCCGCCATCTTGTCTCTCGGTAGGATCGAGAGACAAGAGGAGGCCAAAGCGAAGGGGCAAATGACCATAAGGAGGAATAGTAGATCCTCGCTGACCCCCTAGGTTTGATGTGGAGGTTTTAAAAGGGCCCCGCGGGGCAAAAAAAAATAATAATAATAATAATCGAACGGCTGAATGGATTTGCACGAAACTTGGCAAAATTGTAGGGACTGGTAGCCCGATGTGCCTTTGCTAGGTCTCAATATATGTGCTTCAGTGGATTTTGAGAAATTAACGTTCAAAAAAAGATATATATCTGTAACAGCGCACCGCTTCGCGTACTTTTCGCGTTACGGAGCTTTGCGAAGCGAAGCTGATTGGCTCTCCGGTGTCTGTAAACATTCCAAACAGTACGTAGCGGCCGCCATCTTGTCTCTCGGTAGGATCGAGAGACAAGAGGAGGCCAAAGCGAAGGGGCAAATGACCATAAGGGGGCATAGTAGACCCTCGCTGACCCCCTAGGTTTGATGTGGAGGTTTTAAAAGGGCCCCGCGGGGCAAAAAAAAAAAATAATAATAATAATCGAACGGCTGAATGGATTTGCACGAAACTTGGTAAAATATTAGGGACTGGTAGCCCGATGTGCCTTTGCTAGGTCTCAATATATGTGCTTCAGTGCATTTTGAGAAATTAACGTTCAAAAACAAGATATATATCTGTAACAGCGCTCCGCTTCGCGGAGATAAAATTATATCTGTATTACCTAGCTGTTGCTAACACCAGTTAGCGATGGCTAGTAGGAGATAGCGACCATCTTGGGCCCCACTTTGCATGTGAGTGATATTTATCACTAATGACATGCAAAGTGGGCATGCCAAGATGTAGGCGACTGGAAACAGTCGCTAACATCGCTATCTCCTATTATCAACTTTTGGAAATATTCGAGATAAGCGCGAATATCTCCAAAAGCTAGCACCTGCCCTGAGCAGTTCTTAGCCATGTTATCCAATGGGAGGTGGATAACATGGCTAAGAGCATTAGCTCGGTAATGCATGAATATCGCTGAGTTTTCAGCGATATTAATGCATTGCGGTCGTTTTTTATCGTATTTGCGATAAACCTTGATAATAGCAAGGTTTATGTGCGATAATTTCTGACGGTAAAAAAATCTTTGCAATGCATCGTTAGGGATAAATATCGCTTAACTTTGGTAATATGCCCCAACGTCTGTTAACGTTCGATTCGAAGGAAATCAGGAAGTGTTGAAAAACATTGTCTGCGCCATCTTGTCTTTTTTCAAATGCCACACTTTTGTCGTGCACGGCAGCCATTTTAGATGCCTTGACCAGACCCACTCTGTGCACGCTGTCGATCCTTAGCATGGCTCCCCACCCTCGCAAGCATCTCACCCAGGCAGTGGTCACCCCCGCTCTCTGTCTTATGCATGGGTAATAAACCTCCCCCCATCTGCGCTGCTCTTCCCTGAGAATCACACCCTGTGCCCGCCCGACACCTCCCTTTCGCCCTATTCACTACCGCACCCTCTGACACTCCTTTTCCTCTGTGTCCGATTGTCCAGGCCGGTCCTAGGTTATCAGCTAGCCCTGCAGATGTAGTTTATGGCCACAGCTGTAAAGAATCACCCCTCTTCAAAGGAGTTATAGTAGATCAAGGCCCACACCCGATGAGATCCGTCACACCACACGCGTTCCTACTATCTGAAAACCATCCTGTATTGTGATTGGGGAGGGGACCGAGCCTGAAGCGGAAGATTCCAGGGATGACTCTTTGTACATCAAAGTTTTTACAATTATGTGTCACATTAAAAATATATAGCACTCCGACAAAGTAGTAAGATTATAAAACTTTAATAATTTATAAATATATACAAGAAAACAAAAATAGTAATAACATATAAACATTTTTAGGGAAAAACAACGAAGTAGCGGTCGGCTGTGCGAATAGTCCCAACGCAGCACAACGTCCAGATTTCCGGCGTGGGGCGTCGCGGGGGGTGGGTCATCAGTAGCAAACTGTTGTGCGAATAGTTCCAAGGCAGCAGAACGCGCCGAAATCTAGATGACACGAAAGTGATGTCTAGTAAGTTGCCACCCAGCAAATAACGGCGTGGGGCGTCGCGGGGGGTGGGTCATCAGTAGCAAACTGTTGTGCGAATAGTTCCAAGGCAGCAGAACGATGGCACCAAGGTGATGTCCAGTAAGTTGCCGCACTGGTTTTGGTATCCTACAATGCTGCTCCGAATAACGGCGTGGGGCGCCCCGGGGGAGGCGGTGTGAACGGGCCTCTCCAGGTGGAGTGTCATCTGTTGTAGTGGGGCGCCCCTTTACCGTTTCAGTTGCCATTCCGTCCGTTTTTGGTCCACTGTGTCAAAAGCCGCAATTCAGCTGAGTTGCGCCCACTCTTGCGGTGCAGCGATAGGCGGCTGTCACAGGACTCTCAAAATGGCGGCAGGCTCTTTCCTTTTTGGGCCTGGTCCACTGAAATGGCCCTGGGACACCTTGGAAATCGGACGCTTGTCTGCTAGGTCTTGGACCCCATTCTCGAAAGCGTCCCCTCCGCATTGAGAATTCATCAAAAGTTTTGGGGGCCCCGACTCCTGCAGGCTTCTGGTGGGGAGCGGCTGCCATGATTGCTCGCGGAATGACCACGACGGAGCTACGAGATGGTGGTGCTCTCATGCTGACGCCAGCTTCAGTCTGAAACATCCAGAAACAAGGTGGGGCTTTCATCGTTTGGGAAAAAAAAAAGTTTTCATCCAATGAAAAGTGTTGTTTTTAGGTCATATGATCAAGCCTTCCATCATTAGGAAACCAAAAGTAAAATGAACCAATGAAAAGTTTTATAAACAAGTCACATGACCTGTTATGCGGCATAGGGTATAAAATGCGGAGAAAATACGTTGGCACGTGAGGCGGCGTCAGTAGCGGACCGATGTGCGAATAGGCCGAAGGCAACACAACGCGCCAAGATCCGGATGGCACCGAGGTGGTGTCCAGCAAGTTGCAGCACTGGTGTGGCCATCCTACAATGCTGAAAGTCGGCGTGGGGCGCCCCGTTGGCCTGTGAGTTTGCGTCAGTAGCGGACCGATGTGCGAATAGGCCGAAGGCAGCACAACGCGCCAAGATCCGGATGGCACCGAGGTGGTGTCTAGTAAGTTGCCGCACTGGTGTGGCCATCCTACAATGCTGAAAGTCGGCGTGGGGCGCCCCGTTGGCCTGTGAGATTGCGTCAGTAGCGGACCGATGTGCGAATGGGGCCAAAGGCAGCGCAACAATATATTCTGAATTGAAGACACCACAAGGCGCTGAGATGCCAAGTTCCAGATGGCACCGAGGTGGTGTCTAGCAAGTTGTGGCACTGGTGTGGCCATCCTACAATGCTGAAAGTCGGCGTGGGGCGCCCCGTTGGCCTGTGAGATGGCGTCAGTAGCGGACCGATGTGTGAATGGGGCCGAAGGCAGCGCAACAATATTTTCGGAATAGAAGACACCACTAGGCGCTGAGATGTCAAGATCCGGATGGCACCGAGGTGGTGTGTAGCAAGTTGCCGCACTGGTGTGGCCATCTACAATGCTGAAAGTCGGCGTGGGGCGCCCCGTTGGCCTGTGAGTTTGCGTCAGTAGCGGACCGATGTGCGAATAGGCCGAAGGCAGCACAACGCGCCAAGATCCGGATGGCACCGAGGTGGTGTCTAGTAAGTTGTCGCACTTCTGTGGCCATCCTATAATGTTGAAAGTCGGCGTGGGGCGCCCCGTTGGCCTGTGAGATGGCGTCAGTAGCGGACCGATGTGCGAATGGGGCCAAAGGCAGCGCAAAAATATTTTCTGATTTGAAGACACCACAAGGCGCTGAGATGCCAAGATCCGGATGGCACCGAGGTGGTGTCTAGCAAGTTGTGGCACTGGTGTGGCCATCGTACAATGGTAAAAGTCGGCGTGGGGCGCCCTGTTGGCCTGTGAGATGGTGTCAGTAGCGGACTGATGTGCGAATGGGGCCAAAGGCAGCGCAACAATATTTTCTACAATATTTTCGGAGTAGAAGACACCACAAGGCGCTGAGATGCCAAGATCCGGATGGCACCGAGGTGATGTCTAAGTTGCGGACCGATGTGCGAATGGGGCCAAAGGCAGCGCAACAATATTTTCTGAAGAGAATACACCACAAGGCGCTGAGATGCCAAGATCCGGATGGCACCGAGGTGATGTCTAAGTTGCGGACCGATGTGCGAATGGGGCCAAAGGCAGCGTAACAATATTTTCTGTATGGAAGATACCACTAGGCGTTGAGATGCCAAGATTCGGATGGCACCGAGGTGATGTCTAGCAAGTTGTGCCACTGGTGTGGCCATCGTACAATGGTAAAAGTCGGCGTGGGGCGCCCTGTTGGCCTGTGAGATGGTGTCAGTAGCGGACTGATGTGCGAATGGGGCCAAAGGCAGCGCAACAATATTTTCTGACTGACACCACAAGGCGCTGAGATGCCAAGATCCGGATGGCACCGAGGTGATGTCTAAGTTGCGGACTGATGTGCGAATGGGGCCAAAGGCAGCGTAACAAGATTTTCTGTATGGAAGATACCACTAGGCGTTGAGATGCCAAGATTCGGATGGCACCGAGGTGATGTCCAGCAAGTTGCTGTACTGGTGTGGTCATCCTACAATGCTGAAACTCGGCGTGGGTCGCCCCATTAGCCTGTGAGATGGCGTCAGTAGCGGACCGATGTGCGAATAGGCCGAAGGCAGCACAACGCGCCAAGATCCGGATGTCACCGTGGTGGTTTCATAGTTGAGAGGCACTTCATCTGCAGTGGGGCGCCGAGATCCGGATGGCACCGAGGTGATGTCTAGCAAGTTGCTGTACTGGTGTGGTCATCCTACAATGCTGAAATGTAGTGGGGCGCCCCTTTACCGTTTCAGTTGCCATTCAGCTGAGTTTCGGCTGCTCTTGATGCTACAGCGACAGGCGGCTGCAAGAGGACTCTCAAAATGGCGGCCTGTTCTTTGGATTTGGGCCTGGTCCACTAAAATGGCCCTGGGACACCTTAGAACTCGGACGCTCGATTTTTTTTTTCCTTTCCTGTACATGCAAAAAAAGGTAAATGCCCGGTACGTTACACGCTTCATCTGCCACGATGAACTCTCCAGAGGAACCGAAAAAAAATATAGTTGTGGTAACTATACCATGCATCGTCATATGGAGAGGTGGCACCAATTAATTATAGTGCTGCATAAAAGAGAGATTTGGAGGAGAACCCCTGACCTGCTAGTACATTCATCAAAGAAGTGGCACTGAGAGCTTCAGAGGCAAGGGAAACGGTCCCAAATATTTAGAAGAACTTTGGAAAGATTAAAATGACATGTTTAGATTGTGGCAAATTAATTTCATGTGGACAGATGAGTGTTACTCTAATAAATACAGCATATGAACGTCATCATAGTCGATGGTTGGTAGAGACATTTTGACTATATCCTGGACCTGCCCGTCCTCGCCCAAAATGGCGCCGGAATAAATGGGACTCGTAACTCCTTGTTGTGTACTGGTTGCAGAACCTTGAAATCACGAGATACGTATGCAGTTTTGAAGCACATGGCGGGCGGGGACGAGAATTGATTGAATATTTCGACATCCCTATTGATATTAAGTTCTGATGTGTTATTGATTACTGTACTGTTGAAAGTTCGAATTAACGTCACCCATGGTACTTGCCCGCAAATGTATATCTAGATAATTTTATTGTAACTGGCCCTGTCGTATTTTAATTATAAAATGTACGTCCACCGATTCCGTAACTGTTAGACACCTTAGTTCTTGCAACCTAATGGCCCGCCCGTTACGTTCCTCTACAGTGTAAATGTCTATTCATCATATACGATTACAGTTTGCTCTGTGGCAGGCCCACGTGGTTATAGGCTCGTATTTGTATAATGAAATTTTCACAATAAAGGTTTTTAAAAGAAAACATGGTAGTAGTATATACATTGGTAAAGTTTTTAATAATAGTCACTGTTTTAGAATCATTAAAAGGCAAGTGAAATAAAGCAGACCAATTACATGAAGGGTAAAAGGTATAATACGAAGGAACGCAGTAAAGATAAATGGTCAAGGGCTGTTGTGTTTTCTATTCCTGCAACATAAAGTGATCGATAAGAATCTCATATTCAGGCGTATCGGCGACTAAGACAGCAGGTCGACCCTCTTTTGCTCAACGGCTCCGTCATGGGACGAAGAAACGCTCTTTTTCTCGAAAAAAGAATATATTTTACTTGCAGGACAGTTGTAAATTTTCCGGGAAAGTACATTAGCCTGGAACATTATAACATATATTTAAGAAAAAACAATGTTCGGAAGTAATAAAAAGCGCAATTTTTAGGTCATATGACCAAGCCTTTCATCATTAGAATAAGAAAAGTAAAATGAACCAATGAAAAGTTTTATTAACAAGTCACATGACTTGTTATGCTTACGTTACGCGCTGCGCGCCCCGGATGACTTCCGGATGCGCTAACGCGGCGCGTGATATGACGCATTACGCGACAACGCAGGTCCAGAATATAGTCAAAATGTGTCCACCAACCAGCGGTCGGAACACAACCCCTTTCAGCAGGCTAAATAGTTCTGTTAAATGACAACAGAAGGGACAGGCAACAAGAACCATTAGTCAAAGAGGGGAGGGCTAGTTCTTCTCTACCGGGTTACATTGGGGCGCTACCAGAACTGATCGAATTGGTAGTCTACAGTGTTTCTGGATGTTTCAGACTGAAGCTGGGGTTAGCATGAGAGCAGCACCATTTCGTAGCTCCGTCGTGGCCATTCCGCAACCAATCATGGCAGCCGCTCTTTATCGTTATTTTGGGCGGGGTGGGTGGCGGAGCCGAGCTGTTTTGCAGCCATCATTGTGTGGAGTTCAGTTTATTTCACTAGTTTTGTATTTGTCATGAGGGGTTGTTCCTAATGTTTCTATTTTAGCGAGGTCAAAAAGAGATCCCATTAGTGGCCTACTGATTTTGCTCGATTCCTTTTCTTTTTTTTTGCACGATTTTTCGTTATCTGCAAAGACTAAACAGAGTATTGCGACTCTGTGTTTGTTTGTAAATAGAGAATGAACCAAAGAGAACCAATTCTAAAACAGTAAATACTTGGATAACAATCAATCAAATGGAGAGAGAAGCAGGCACGACGTATTACAACGGGGGCAAAGGCCTGCGTTAACTACCCTTCACTATGTGCAAAGAGAGAGTACTCCTAATAGAAATGAGGGGGGAGGGCACCATTCAAAGCAGATCAGTGTGCATAAACACGAAAATGTTTTCACTTACCACGTACTTGACATTCGACAGCTTATGATATTTGCTATTAAAAAACCATTGAAATTCACTGAAAAAACCATAGGTTATAGACCATATATAGTTAGGAATTAGCATTTACAAAACCTTGAAAATTCACTGAAAAAACCATAGGTTATAGACCATATATAGTTAGGAATTAGCATTTAAAAAACCTTATTTTACTCACACAAAACCATTGAAATTCCATATATAGTTAGTTGCACTAACTATATATCGCGCACCCGCAATCCACTGCTGATGATGTCACATATTACATCATTCATGACATGGTCAGTGACATCACTGATGACATCACTGATGACATCTCAAATGACATCACTGATGACATCACTGATGACATCTCAAATGACATCACTGACGACATCACTGATGATATCATTCATGTGACAATACAATGCATCTCCTCACATTTTAATATAACCTCTGTTTCACCCAGTGTTAAAAACAGAGTATAATTTTTGAAACCATTGACACACCAATACTAGTTACTACATACGTACTCACTGATTCCTACGTCTACACACACATTCACTCATTCACCCATACAATCATTCATACATACAATCACTCATCTTTACAACACTATCATATGCACTCATACATCTATACAGACACTCACACTCTGCCACTCATCCATGGAGTTACTCACACACCTAGTCAGTCCTGTAAAGAATCAATCACACTTCCATTTTCTTGTCTATACAGTTAAACATAGAGCACCTTACATTTTCAAACATATACTAACACATACTTACTTTCTTATAGAATCATTGATACAAGTACACATTGATCTGCACAGAGTCACACACCTCCCAGCCAGCCACACACATACTCAGTCTCCCATACAAATACTTGGACAATCAATCAATAACCCATATAGTTAATCATATAGCTACTGATCAACACATGCAGCAGTTTACAGAACAACAGACATAATGATGCACAAATTAAGACAGTTTAGTCACTAACCCATGCACTCAGTGAGACACATTTAATCACTCACTCATACATTCAGTCATGCACCTACTAAATCCTTCGTCCAGACAGTTATACATCTACTCATTCTTCAACATGTAAAACATATTTAAACTTTACAAAAACACACAGACACTAGATGATGTCATCAGTGATGTCATCAGTGATGTCATTTGAGATGTCATCAGTGATGTCATCAGTGATGTCACTGACCATGTCATGAATGATGTAATATGTGACATCATCAGCAGTGGATTGCGGGTGCGCGATATATAGTTAGTGCAACTAACTATATATGGAATTTCAATGGTTTTGTGTGAGTAAAATAAGGTTTTTTAAATGCTAATTCCTAACTATATATGGTCTATAACCTATGGTTTTTTCAGTGAATTTTCAAGGTTTTGTAAATGCTAATTCCTAACTATATATGGTCTATAACCTATGGTTTTTTCAGTGAATATATATATATATATATATATATATATATATATATATATATATATATATATATATATATATATATATATATCACCACACTCATTCTCTTTTGGGAAAAGAATTCGGGCGCACTCCCTTGGAAATTCCACAAATTATTTTATTTAGCTCCGTTTAAGCATGAAAAAGCAGTCGATCTACGCGTTTCGACGTTACAAGCGTCTTGCTCACGATCAGCTTCCTGCAATTTTTTCAATACATTTAAGGCATTCAATTAGGTATTACGTCATTTCCTTAGCTTAATTGCAAGTCATTGTGGGTATTGTAGTTTAAATTAAAAAGAGTCTTTGAAGGAATGAGTAATTGTTCAATTTTTCGAGAAAATAATAACCCTTATTTTCTTTTTACATCATTGAGTCCCATTCTTTTTATATTTCATTTTTCGTTTTTTGTATTTATTGTTTGGTACCATCTGGTGGGTTTAGTCCTTCTGTTCAGGTGTATCGTGACTCAAAGTTCGCTTTGATTCCCACTAGTGGGATTATTCATGGTTGTTGTTTTTATTTCTGTTCTTTCACAGTTATTTCGTTTTTCTCTTTCCCTTATTATTTAGTACCCTCCAGTGGGTTTAGTCCTTTCTTATATTTCAGTTGCATGGCAAGTGGGTATTTGCTTTGATTCCCGCTAGTGGGAAGGGTTTCTTGGTTGTTGTTTTTTTCTCACAGTTCCTCTTATTTTGCATTTTTGTCTTTTTTTTTTTCCATTTTCCTCTTTCTTGATATTTCCTATTTCAGTTTTCCTTCATGATTTTCTCGTTTCTGAATTATTACATTTTTATAAGTGAATATATAACTCCTCCGATTGGTTCAAACCGTGCGGACTTAACGATCTGAAGTTTATAATGTGACGTGACTCTCTTCGTCTCAATGATTTCTCTCGGTCACCCCCTCGGACATGTTTCGGGATTGTCTCTATCCCAAAGAACTTTAGTTTCAGCCAGTCTCCATTGTGTGTCTGCTCCATGTGCTTAGCAACAGCATTTGCACGGTCTTTATGCGTAGTTGCTCTCGCATGTTCCATGATGCGTTTCTTCAATTCCCCCTTGTTAAAGATCAATTTACAATGGTCAGGCGATTTCAGTAGTTGTTTCCTAAGTTGAATTTGCCCGGCGTAAAACGCCTCTAATACCATACGAAATTACTCAATAAAGAGGCAGGCGCTGGAGACTGGAAGACAGGAAACAAGTTTTATTCCGACGGAGTGGAACACATCAGATCGGACAACAAGGTATCGTCTCGAGGTGCTCTCCCAACTTCTCTGAGAGCTGGTCTTTTATACACTGGTTTTAGACATGTGAACGTCCTTTATTACAACAGGGACATTGTAGAGCATGAGAATGACATCAGAACGATATCCCTGTCACCCCCCAGTTCCGGCCCATTCCAACACATGACAACAGTAGAGACCCTTTCCCCTCATATGATTGGGAGGGGCTATCACGCAGCTGAGTGTTCTGCCGATCTCTCTGGAATGTGTGCGCCTGATCGAATCTCTGGGGGTGGAGGGTCGTGATCAATAGTGGCCTCTTTCAGGAGAGGCGAGTGCATACAGTAGGGGGCAATAAACTGTAACCTCGGGCTAAAGGATGACCAGCGGTCAGTGCTGACGTTAGGCTCAGAGGAAGGGTCATCAAAGGAGGGGTATTCATGGACGGAAAGGAGGTGTTGGTCAGGCGCGGGGTGCGATTCTCTGGGACAGAATCATGCGGGAGGGGAGGGCTCCTGACTTGTGCATGAGAGAGCGGGGGCAGTCAGGGTGCATGGGGGATGCTCGCAGGGTCAGGGAAGTGTGCTGATGAGCGATCGTGAACAGGGAGACCATGGTACCTAAAATGGCTGGCGTGTATGCTCGTACGTGAGTCTGCAAGATGGCGTAGATAATGTTCAGTATACGAACTAGATTTCCACAGTTCTCCCTTTAACATGTCTCGCCAGCTTGTCAGTTCGGATCAATCCCCATGAGACCACGCACTTCTATTTCGTATAGGGGACTCATGTGCTCTGGTTTAAGGTTCAAAGTCTTAGAGCACATACAGTTGGAAATAAGTGCACATAAAGGTGGTAAACATTGAATACCTAAACAACATCCACATAGTATCGTGATCGGTATCAATAAAAACGTGAACAGTCTCCATCCCCAGTTCTTTAAAGTGTCCCAGAACCAGCCTCCAAGCGACCATCCTTCCTGTTCCTGGTGAACCTCCGAGGACAGTCTGTGGAGGTGTTCGATTGCTTTATAGACTGAAGGTGAGTTATCTGGCACGTAGGTGCAACAGCTGGAGCCGATGACACGGCATGCACCTCCACGGTCGGCCAGAATCACATCTAAAACAAGACGGTTTTGAAGAGCCACCAGGCGGACTGCCTGAAGCTCAGCCGTGTTGTTGGCGAGGACGCCAGCGGTGATGTTGATGGTTGTTTCTAATGCCTGAGTTAGATGTCGGATTTCGCGGCTATTGGCCATTGGTCCCCACAGAGGAACTAGTCCCTTTGCTGCATCCAGGAACTGTGCTCCGGTGGAGTCGGCTTGTTCAACATCTCCAGCGCGCTTTTGCCGGTGGTGGTTGGCTGGGGCCACATACGTGGGAGGAAGAATGAAGGCGATGTAGCACGTACCCTTCCAGCCTTTTGGGAGCCACGTGTAAGCTTTGGTGCCACAAACAAAGTACATATTCGGGGAAGCAACAAAGGAAGGGGGGTCAGCTGAGGCCAATGGTTTGGTGATGCGGCAAGAACTGTGACCCACCAGCTGTGTTCCTTGCCCTTCGAGGCATACGAGTCCTGTGACATTGATGACGGACAGGGCCGTAGTCAGGGTGGCAGCCGTTTGTTTCCGCAGGTGAGAGAAGGTGGATCTGGCTGGATTGTGGAGCACTTGCATTTCGACCCTTTCTTTGGCAGGGATGTTCGTAAGGAAGGTTGAACCTGAAATTGCAGGACAAAAGGGCTTTCCTGTGTTGTTCAACCAAAACCCATAGTAGAAGTGCGACACTGTCTGACCAGAAGCAGCATTGTCCTTGTGGCTTTCTTGCATGAGGATCAACCAGGCGAGGCAAGAGCCGTGAACTGAGAAAGGTGAAGGAATAAAGGGGATGGAGTGTCCGGTAGCATGTGGGAGCAACCCACAGATCCACCAGTTTGTGGCATTTGTAGCAAGGTTGTGCTGGTGCAACAGTTGTACAAAGGAATTGTTCCAGAATTCCCTACGCCTTTCTCGAAGCTGAGGTGAAAGGGTGATCAGGTGGTGCTCTTTCACGGTGGTCGGCTGGACAGTGGTCGGCAACATTTGGTGAGCGGGCGTGCTTTCCTCCAGGATCCAGAAGGAAGTCATGAGGAGGAGGCAGAACAGGGAGATAACGAAGAAAGCGATTGTCTTTGAGCTGTGCAATTTGTCAGTTTTTGGATTCCTATAGTGGGTATTTCCTGTTGCTTTCGATGTCTTCTTATCTGGCGCTTCCATCATCTTCTTATCTGGCGCTTCCATCATCTTCATCTTCAAGGTGCTCGGTAGTGGGCAGAACCCCAGACTTAGTTTAGCTTCTCTCCAGGTAGCCCTTGATTGCTTTGGGTCACCGTTCTGAGACTTTTAACTTAGTCAGTGGTCTACTTAGCCGAAGCTCCCTCCTTTCGACGTAGGAAATACCCTTCTCGAGATGGCACAGTGGGATCAGAGTGTTTTGAAAGTTCAAGTGCCTCCGTATCAGGATAACAGTTCAGTGATGGTCGGTCTTTGTTCAGGAGCTCTTCTTGGGTGTTGACGTTGTCTGTCGTGGCCAGGGTTGAGGAGACCTTTTTGCAGTGATGGGCGTGCAGCCAGTGCTTCTTCCCCTCCACTCGAAGAGCCGTCCGAGTGGTGATCAGTACTTGCCAGGGGCCCGTCCACCGGGGTTCCAGACTCTTCGCTCGTTGGAAATTCCGGATTAAGACGTAGTCACCCGGTTGGATATCGTGACCGGGACCCCTGGAAGTATCGGGGATGGCCTGCTGCACCTGTTGATGAATGACAGACAATGTCTTAGTTAACTTGTACAAATAATCTGACAGCAGGACGTCGGGGACGTCATGAATGGAGGTTGGTTTGGGGGCAGTCCAGAGGTTCATAGGCCGCCCAAACACAACTTCGTAGGGGGTCAAGTGATGCTTAGTGGGGGTGGAGCGCATTGATAGTAATGCCAGTGGAAGGGCATCTGGCCACTTAAGCCCTGTGGTGGCCACTATTTTTGACAGTTTCAGTTTCAGTGTAGCGTTGTGTCGCTCAACCAGGCCAGCGGATTGGGGGTGGAAGACCGCATGGAACCTTTGTTTGACCCTCAACCCCTTCAGGATAAGTTGGATAACTTCAGCTATGAAGTGGGGGCCATTGTCGCTCCATAAAATTCGACAAAGGCCGTAGCGAGGGAAAAACTCCTTCAGTAGTACTTTGGCAGTAGTCATGGCAGTGTTATCACGGGTCGGATAGGCTTCCACCCATTTGCTGAAGGCACATACAATGACTAATACGTACTTCAAGCCTTGGCACCTCTCTAGCTAGATGTAATCCATCTGGAGGACCTCAAAGGGGTGGTCGGGGATCCCAAACCCTCCCCGGGGTACCACAGTTCCTTTCTCGGGGTTGTGTTGTAAGCAGATAAGGCACTGTTGGACTAGGCGTTTGGCTGAGTTGGGGATCTTGCCGTTGTGCCAGACTTTGGAAATGAGTTCGATCATGGGGGCAGAACCTATGTGTGCAGGGGAGTGTGCCATTGTCAGTATGGGGATCAAGTATGCATCAGGCAGCAACCATTTGTTTGTGTCCTTTGTCCGCCAGCAGCCTTCATCGTCCCTTAGACCCACCCGTGCCCACTCAGTCAGTTCGTGTGGTGTGCTGGTCGATTGGATATCCCTGATCGTTACCCTAGCGTCGGTCCATTGTTCTGCCTGTGACCTGGTCACATATATGCGCGTCGTGGCCCTATTCTCAGCTGTGGTTCGGGCAGTGATGTCGGCTAGTGCGTTTCCCTGTCCAACTAAATCTGTCACCTTCTTGTGTGCCTGACATTTGATCACTGCTAATCGTGTGGGGAGAAGGACTGCTTCAATCAGGGCGGAGACTAGATCTCCGTGAAGGATGGGTGTACCATGGGACGTCAGGAATCCCCTTTCCCTCCACAGGATCCCAAAATGATGAACTACTCCGAAGGCGTACTGGCTGTCCGTGTAAATGTTCGCCGTGGTTCCTTCTGCTATGATACATGCTCGTGTGAGGGCAATTAGTTCTGCTGCCTGTGCTGATCGTTGTATGATGCAAGCTGTTTCAACTACTGTTCGAGCAGTCGTTACCGCATAGGCAGCAGAAGTGGTGCCGTCTGGGAGTTTGATGCAAGAGCCATCTACCCATAGTTCTCCATCAGGGTCTGTGAGAGCAACGTCTCGGAGGTCAATTCTACTCCTAGTCTGTTCGTCTGTGAGAGTCACGCAGTCGTGTATAGGGGGCACATCGGGGTCATTTTCGGGCAAGGGTAGCAGTGTAGCAGGGTTCAATGTCGTGCATCTCTTCAGAGTGATGTGGGGCTCAAGCAAAGTCAATTCGTATCCTGTCAGTCGTGCACTAGTCAGATGTTGAGTCTTTGTCTGGTTCAAAAGTGTGTCAACTGCATGGCGTACTAGTACTGTGAGAGGGTTCGAAAGTACAATTCCCTCACTCTGTCGGATAGAGACAGCAGCAGCGGCTACTGCTCGAAGACAGGCTGGTAGAGCTCTGGCGACTGGATCAAGAGTGGCAGAGAAGTAGGCACAAGGGCGCTGTTTGGCGCCGATGGACTGGGTCAGAACGGACAATGCGCATCCCTCCCTTTCGTGAGTGTAGAGGGAGAAGGGCTTGGAGTAATCTGGTGTTCCTAGAACGGGTGCCGAGCAAAGGGCATCTCGCAACTCCTTCAAGGATGCTTGGCATTCGGGAGTCCACGGGAGTGGGAACAGAACATCTTTGGCCAACAGGGAAAGTAGGGGTTTTATAATGAGACTGAAATTTGGTAGCCATTGTCGGCAGAAAGAAGTAAGGCCTACTAATGAACGGACTTGCTTCTGTGTTTTTGGAATAGGGGTGTCTAGGATGGTTTGGATTCGGTCGGGTGTAAGTTTTCTCCCTTCTTTGGACAGGAGATGACCTAGGTATGTTACTTGGGACTGACAGAACTGCAGTTTCTTTTTGGAGACTTTGTGGCCATTCTCCGCAAGAAAGGGCAAGAGTTGGATAGTGGCTGTGATTGCAAGTGGAGCGGTGTCGGCCGCCAAAAGGATATCGTCGACATATTGGATCAACACTACTCCATCTGGTAGCTGGACAGCGTCCAGCTGCCTTTTCAGGGCTTGGCTGTAAATGCTGGGACTATCAGTATAGCCCTGGGGAGCTCTACAAAATCGGTATGAATGGTTTTTTAAAGTGAAGCCGAAGAGATAACGGCTGTCTGGATGGATGGGGATAGAGAAAAATGCATTTTTAAGATCAATAACGGTGAAGGTGGTGGCAGTGGACGGGATGAGAGTCAGAATGGCGGCGATGTCTGAGACTACAGGGTACTGTGGCACCACCACTTTGTTGACTTCTCGTAGATCGATGATGAAGCGATACGCTTTCTCATCCCCCTCACCTTGCTTCTTAACAATGGGTAGGATAGGACTATTGCAGACATTACTAACCACTTCCTCTACCACTCCTGCATCTACCAAGGACTGAATAATCGCCACCAATGCCTTCTCGCCTTCGGGCGATATCCGGTACTGTGGGAGTTTCGGGAGTATTGCATCTGGTCGAACAGTTATGTGTACAGGATCGATCATCATTCGTCCCACATCTGAGTCGTTTCTGGCCCATAGGTGCGGGGGTAGCGAATCGAGCAAGGATAGGTCAGCATCTGTCAAAATGTACATGTGTCGTGCGGGGTAGGGTCCGGACATGTTCGGGTTGTCGTACAGGATGACTCGGACTCCTTCCGGGGAACACCTAATAGTAGCTCGGAAATGTTTCAGTAAATCAATACCCATAATAGCATCAGGGGAGTTGGAGGAGAGTAGAAACGTCGTGTCAGTGGGATTGTTTCCTAGGTCAAAGGAGATAGGTACAGACAGGGGGTTAGTGGAGGGCGTCCCATCGAAACCTATCGAGGTAATGTGTGAGCCAGACAAGGGTGCCCTTGGAATCAGTCGTTTTGATAATACACTACGTGTCGCTCCGGTGTCTACCAAAAATGGAGTCTTTGTACCCAGGACCTTAGCGGTGACATAAGGACCTTGCTGGTCTACACAGAGCTCGACTGGATCCCTCCCTTGCCCCTGGCAGTCCTATGCAGAGTCGTGATCATTGTAGCCATCGGACTGTTGGCACTGATTCTGTCGGGGGCGGTCAAATGTGTTTGGTCTACCAGATCGGTCATTGGTGGTGTCGTGGGTCTGTCCTCGTCCCTGCCCCCCAGTTTTGGGGCCATTTGCCATGTCCCTCGTCTCTTTATTTCTAATCAGTTCCCGAAGGGCTGGGCACTGAGACTTCCAATGTCCAAATTCTTTACAGAATGCACATTGATTCTCATCAAGGTCGGTTCGTGGAGCGCCAGGGGCGGGGTTGCGGTCTCTAGGGGTCGAATTCCTAGGGGCATTCGACTGGTAGTTCCCCCTATACCGTTCCCTCCCTGTGGTCACTCCCTGTAGTTGTGCAATCATTACTCGTTCCTTTAGGTCCTTTTTCTTTTTCTCAGTTGCCCTTTCGTTCTCATTCTTTTGGTGTTCGTAATATTGAGCCATCTGAAGGATAGCTGCAGGTTTGGAGGCTCCCCAACTACTTTCGCTAGTCTGTAACTTTTGGGAGACCTCTTGCAATAGCCCCTTTACGTAGTTCTGCACGAATAGGTGTTGTCCGGTTGCGGTGGTCATGTCTTGGCCACTGTAGTCGGAGAACACTGTTTCAAATCGTGAGAAGTATTCTGATACGTCCTCCTGAGGTTTCTGGCGGCAGGCCGTGACTATCGACCAGTCTACCTTCTTTTCTGGGATCAACGTTTTTAGCTTCTGCACTATTTTGTCGGGGAGTTCCAGTATGTCTTTTAAAGGTTTCTTTACGGGCTCTCGCTGCCTATCTAGTTCATCGAGTTTTGTCCAGGTGTGTCCGAACAGCTCCGTGTGGTCAGTTCTCCGGATTTGCTTCCACACATCAGCCGGCAGACACAACCCGAAAAATAAATCCATGTCCGCTAAAGTCATTATAGTTGAGCCCAAAGCTGTGCCTAATTCGGTATAGAATGCTGTAGGGTTTTTTCTTAAATCGGGCAGGGTTTGTCTAAAAGTTAAAATATCTTGCCGATCCCATGGTTGGTAAACCCAGTTGTACACAACCCTCCCTTTGGCGTCTGCATGGTTGATATCATCGTTTGTTCCCTGACCTCTCGGGGGAACCCAATAGGGGGCAGCTTCTCTGATAGGCATCATAGTGTTGGCTGCTCCTAGTGAGGGTTCAATCGTCTCAGGGACTGTGAGCTTGACCTCTGGTTTCTGCTCCGCGAGGTGGCGGAAGACCTCAAGCATTTGCATGAAGAGATCCGTCATATCGCTTTCAGCCCCATCTCCGACATCAACCTTTCTATATAGGGCCGTCAATTTAGCAGGACCCTTAGTCTGGTACCTATCCTCATACGCGTTCAGGGTGTGGTAGCTGAACCGTAAAATAAAATGCCGTCTGTGACTACCGGCATGCGAGTTGTGCATATTCATCGTATATTCTTCACTCTCCCTCCGTTCTACCAGGGTTTTTGCTATTTGGTCGATTCCATCCCGCTCATCTTTGCTCAACCTATTTGGTCTGGCTGTTAATTGTTTGCCAGTCTCAAGTTCATCTGGTGTTGTTACCGATGCGGCTGGTGCGAAGACCGTAAGAGTCGGGGCACTAGCGCTAGGGTTACCCTCGACTGAACTCTGGACTGGTGAGTGTTGTGCTAGAGGCTGGCAGGGAGCATAAGGAGGAGGCATGTAGATCATTGGAGGACCGAGCAGTAACTCGTCATTTGCCCGTTGTTTGGAGGGTACCTCCGGGTAGAGCGTAGGAGTGGTCCTGACAGGGCATTGACCTGTCAGTCCTGATTCTTGTGATTGTTTAACTTCCTCTCTTCTTCTTATTTCTTCATCTAGTTCTTTTGCGGCCAGATGGGCTGCTTTTCGTAATTCTTTCACTGTTTTTGCTTCCTCTTTTTTCCTGCGATGCTCTGCTTCTCTGCGCCACATGCCGATACTATCGAGCATAGTGGATGTTACCTTATTTATCTTTACAGCTGCTTCTAGTGTTTTTATTTTATTTTCATCAAAAGAACCTATCAGTGGCCACTGGTTTTTAGGATCCCTTTTTGTATATTTATGCCATAACTTACTATAAGCTATAGCGACTAGTCCTTGCTTAGTAAACATGTCCTTATTAGGGGTGCCCTCCAGTGGAGCTGGATGGTTCATCTCTAATAAGCGGTCCGGGTTGACCCAACTATGAACCAATGGGGAGAAGATAGGCATGACGAATTACCATAGGGGGCAAAAGCCTGCACTACCTATCTTTTCACTATTTGCAAAGGCTGGACAGAATATTCTATTTTACACTATTTGCAAACAGAGAATACCTCCCGAAAGACCCAATTTCCAAACAGTCAATGTTTGGTCAAACAATCAATCAATGAGGAACGTAATAGGTACGACGTGTTAAAGGTTTGCGTTACCTACCCTTCACTTTCTGCAAAGGGAGAGAGAATATTCCTATTCTTCCCCGTTTGCAGGCAGAGAAGATCCCTAAGAGAACCAACTTCGAACAATTCAATGCTCGATTCAATCAATCAATCAATGGGGAGAAAAAAAGAATAAGCACGACGTGTTAAAGTTTTGCGCTGTCTACTCTCCCCTATCTGCAAAGACTAAACAGAGTATGGCGATTCTGTGTTTGTTTGCAAATAGAGAATTTCTCAGAGACAAATAAGTAATACTAGTATTATCAAACAATCAATCAATCAATTTCGCAATGTTGTCGTGTGTCACGACCTTACCCGGACCGCATGCACAGTTTCTCGTCTTCCGCTTCCAGCGTCCGATCGTCCTCTACTCTCTGTTGCTATCGCGGCACTCCTGGTGGTTCCCAGTCAGGACCGTAGATCACTCGGGAGAGGTCTGCTCGGAATCAGTGAAGTTCAGATGATCGGCTGTCAGACGAGGGTCTATCGGACAGGAGCTCTTCCGATCGTTGCAGTCGTTCACTCTGTCGTCGGGACCTCTCCCACTGGATCCACGTGTCGCTGATGGGCCCCGCGTTTGGGACGCCAATTGATAAAGATCAATTTACAATGGTCAGGCGATTTCAGTAGTTGTTTCCTAAGTTGAATTTGCCCGGCGTAAAACGCCTCTAATACCATACGAAATTACTCAATAAAGAGGCAGGCGCTGGAGACTGGAAGACAGGAAACAAGTTTTATTCCGACGGAGTGGAACACATCAGATCGGACAACAAGGTATCGTCTCGAGGTGCTCTCCCAACTTCTCTGAGAGCTGGTCTTTTATACACTGGTTTTAGACATGTGAACGTCCTTTATTACAACAGGGACATTGTAGAGCATGAGAATGACATCAGAACGATATCCCTGTCACCCCCCAGTTCCGGCCCATTCCAACACATGACAACAGTAGAGACCCTTTCCCCTCATATGATTGGGAGGGGCTATCACGCAGCTGAGTGTTCTGCCGATCTCTCTGGAATGTGTGCGCCTGATCGAATCTCTGGGGGTGGAGGGTCGTGATCAATAGTGGCCTCTTTCAGGAGAGGCGAGTGCATACAGTAGGGGGCAATAAACTGTAACCTCGGGCTAAAGGATGACCAGCGGTCAGTGCTGACGTTAGGCTCAGAGGAAGGGTCATCAAAGGAGAGGTATTCATGGACAGAAAGGAGGTGTTGGTCAGGCGCGGGGTGCGATTCTCTGGGACAGAATCATGCGGGAGGGGAGGGCTCCTGACTTGTGCATGAGAGAGCGGGGGCAGTCAGGGTGCATGGGGGATGCTCGCAGGGTCAGGGAAGTGTGCTGATGAGCGATCGTGAACAGGGAGACCATGGTACCTAAAATGGCTGTCGTGTATGCTCGTACGTGAGTCTGCAAGATGGCGTAGATAATGTTCAGTATACGAACTAAATTTCCACACCCTTGGTGCTTCCCACATACAGCAGTGGGCAGGGGCATTCAATTCCATACACAGTGTATTCTGTTTTGCAGGTAATTAGTTGTCTTATTTCCCACTTTTTGTTGTTTGGCATCTTAACTTCTTTTGTAGGTTTTGCAATTTGGCACATTTTGCAGTCATAACATTTTATGAATCCCGTGGTTTTAAGCCAATCCTTTTTGCTGTCTTTTTTTGTTGTTTTGAAGTGGCTGTGGATTAAACGGTCCTTTAAGTTTGGTGCTCTTCGGTAGGTTACCACCGGATGTTTTCCCACCAATTTTCCAACTGTGTCATCCAAATGCAATATTTTCCATTTTTTTCTTAGGATATCGATGAATTCCTTGCTGCCTTCCGAAAGAGACAGAGATTAGTCTGATTGGTTCCTGTTCATTTTCAGTTCGAATTTTCCGTTGTAGGCATTCAGCTCTGGGTTTTGTGTTTGCTCTTCTCCAGCAGTTTTCCACATTTTCTTGGTTGTATTTGCGATTTATAAATCTCTTTTTTGTTTCCATGCTGTGTTTCTGCCATTCCGTTTCTTCACTACATATTCTTTTGATCCGGAGGAACTCTCCATGTGGAATGCTTGAAATTAATGACCTTTGATGGAAGCTTGTTGCTTCCAAAGTGGCGTTGGTTGCCGTGGTTTTTCTATGTAGCGTTGACTGGATTTGATTGTCCTTGATATAGATGTGCGTGTCAAGGAAAATTGTTTCTTTGTTGCTGATTTCATACGTTAATTTCAGCCCTGTCATGCTTCCATTGATGATCTTGTGGTATTCCTCAAATTCTTCCGAGGATCCATCCCAGATGATAAAAAGGTCATCTATGAACTTTATCCAGCATATGATTTTGCTGGTCATGTGATCATTTTCAGGTGCCCAGGCAATTTCTTTTTCCCAATAGCCCATGGTCAGGCATGCATAATTCGGACTGAAAGAAAAACCCATAGCGGTTCCATTGTTTTGTCTGTATAGTTCCTCTCAGAATAAAAAGATATTTTGCGACAGACATAATGAGATCATTTCCTGTAGCATTTGATTGTGATTTTTATATTGGATATTCCTCTCTTGCAAAAAATAATTGCATGCCTTTATCCCCGTTTCGTTGTTAATGTTTGTATATAGGGATACGACATCCATTGTGACTAGTTGGTAGTTTTGCTGCCACGGTGTGTTCTCCAATCTTCTCAACAGGTCATTGGTGTCTTGGATGTAGGAACTTAATTGGATCACATAGGGATGCAAAAAGTGGTCTATGTAATTCGAGACCGGTTCCAATAATGAGCCTTTTGCAGGTAGGATTGGTCTGCCCGGAGGGTTCTTTTGATCTTTATGAACCTTTGGCAGGAAATAGATTGTGGCTGTGATTGGGTGACTTACTGTTAAATACTTTAGTTCTTCCTCATTGATTAGGTTTTTCTGTTTCCATTGTCTTAAGTTATTGTCCAGTTTGTTTTTTACCTCCATGACTGGGCTCGTTTTCAATTTCTCATAATATTTAGTGTCTTTCAGTTGGCGGTGGGCCTCAATGATGTAGGCACTCTTTTCCCACACCACTATATTTCCCCCTTTGTCCGCCATTTTTATTTCAATCTGATCATCGTTGGTTAGATTTTTTAACGCTTCTCGTTCTTTTGCAGTTAGATTGTCTTTGTAATTGGAACCCTTGATTTTGTGGAGGTCCTGTATCACTGCCTCTTGGAAAACATCCACCTTATTTCCAGGGGGTAATTGTGGATAACATTTTGACTTTTTTTTTTTCTTACTTAACCCTGCCCCAGCTTGTGTAATTGCCTGGCTTAGGGTTATTTCATCTTCAATTTCCGTGTCAAGATTGATTAATGTGGTATATGCAGTGGCATCCCTTGCACTTATGTTTGGGGTTGTTTCTTCATTTGGTTGTAATTTTTTGTTGTTTTTTCCTTTGTTTTCTTCAAAGAATTTGGCCAATTTAATGTTTCTGATATATAGATAGAAATCTATTCGTGCTTGAGCCATATCCATTTTATTTTTGGGACAGAAGTTAATTCCTCTTTTAAGCAGTGAGATTTCTGTTTCTGTGATTGGTCTTTTTGATAAGTTGATGATTTGTAATTCATTATTCATTTCCCCCTCTTCTGACGCATGCTCTGTGTTTCCGTTCCCACTTGCGGGGTTGTTTCGTTTGCTCCTTTTACCCCTTCTTGTCTTTTTTTGTTTGTTGTCCATTGTCGCCCCCGTCCTCTTCCTCTTTGTTGTTGGTTTTATGCGCCCCGATGCTGTTCCCACTGTCTCTGTTGCAAGACGAGGCGCATATCCTCTAAAAAAGGAGTCTTTTTTGGATTGGAGGCTGTTCCTGGTTCTCCATCACTGGCCTCTGTTACTGATGATGAGATGGACGAGGCGCTGGCAGACATGTATCCTGTTTGGGTTTTTGCGGAGAGTTGCTTATTGTAATCGTATTTTTTGGAGAATGTAAAAATGCGACCTTCTTCGTAATCCACGGCGTCGCGAATAAACTTATTGTGTTTGCGCTCTCTCACTGTTTCTTCATGTTTTTCTATCTGGCTCTCCATGTCTTCCTTAAATTTCGTCATATCATTATTCAATTTTAATTGCGAGATCTCCTTTTCCATTTCATAGAGTTCTTATTGTATTTTATTTAGGCCAATTTCAATGTGTTTGACTAAGATTTCTACTAATCCCAGTGAGGATTTCAAGATGAAGTCTCCCCATTCTTCTAGCAAAACGAAATAACTGTGAAAGAACAGAAATAAAAACAACAACCATGAATAATCCCACTAGTGGGAATCAAAGCAAACTTTGAGTCACGATACACCTGAAAGGAAGGACTAAACCCACCAGAGGGTACCAAACAATAAATACAAAAAACGAAAAATGAAATATAAAAAGAATGGGACTCAATGATGTAAAAAGAAAATAAGGGTTATTATTTTCTCGAAAAATTGAACAATTACCCATTCCTTCAAAGACTCTTCTTAATTTAAACTACAATACCCACAATGACTTGCAATTAAGCTAAGGAAATGACGTAATACCTAATTGAATGCCTTAAATGTATTGAAAAAATTGCAGGAAGCTGATCGTGAGCAAGACGCTGTAGCGTCGAAACGCGTAGATCGACTGCTTTTTCATGCTTAAACGGAGCTAAATAAAATAATTTGTGGAATTTCCAAGGGAGTGCGCCCGAATTCTTTTCCCAAAAGAGAAGGAGTGTGGTGATAAGTAACGGCGTGGTTCTGCCGTAGGTGTACGCACCCGCTGTGAGCGCCCGATGGTCGGGGACCCGAGAACCGGCGTGTGAGGATTGAATCAACCCGACGAAGGCGAATGCTGACAAGAAGAAGACGGCAGTACCTTATGACACACACACCGCTCTAGGAGGAGGTAAGAGTGTGACTGTGTTGTGAGGGAAGCAAACCGTTAAAAGCAAAGCTCGTATGCAACACGAGCAATTAGAGGCAGCTAAGCGCCGAAAACGTGAAACATTGTGGTTTTAAATTGCGACCTTTTCTTCATTGTAAGAAGAGCGTAGAACGAACCAATTTGTAAAATGGACACAAAGTACGGCCTTTGAATATACCACATTAGTGCGATACATAAAGAGAATCCAAGCAGGGAAAAGCAACAATGGAACAGAGGGCAGCAAAGCGCAGTGAATTACTGACGACAATGTTTGTAAAGGGAAGTGCGGACAAGGATAAATTAGACAAGAACACTAAATCTGACACGCCCAAATCGGACACCAAAAGTAAATTAAGAACTTGGGAAAAGCTGAGTCGCAGGGAAATAAATAAGTCATGGGAATTAATAACCGTGAAAAAATACTTGGAAGTTGAAAGAGTACCCAGGGGACTGAGGATAATGTTGATGCCGAGTCACCAAGACACTTCCAATGGATTGCTAGAAGAATGGGGAGACTTCATCTTGAAATCCTCACTGGGATTAGTAGAAATCTTAGTCAAACACATTGAAATTGGCCTAAATAAAATACAAGAAGAACTCTATGAAATGGAAAAGGAGATCTCGCAATTAAAATTGAATAATGATATGACGAAATTTAAGGAAGACATGGAGAGCCAGATAGAAAACCATGAAGAAACAGTGAGAGAGCGCAAACACAATAAGTTTATTCGCGACGCCGTGGATTACGAAGAAGGTCGCATTTTTACATTCTCAAAAAAATACTATTACTATAAGCAACTCTCCGCAAAAACCCAAACAGGATACATGTCTGCCAGCGCCTCGTCCATCTCATCATCAGTAACAGAGGCCAGTGATGGAGAACCAGGAACAGCCTCCAATCCAGAAAAGACTCCTTTTTTAGAGGATATGCGCCTCGTCTTGCAACAGAGACAGTGGGAACAGCATCGGGGCGCACAAAACCAACAACAAAGAGGAAGAGGACGGGGGTGACAATGGACAACAAACAAAAAAAGACAAGAAGGGGTAAAAGGAGCAAACGAAACAACCCCGCAAGTGGGAACGGAAACACGGAGCATGCGTCAGAAGAGGGGGAAATGAATAATGAATTACAAATCATCAACTTATCAAAAAGACCAATCACAGAAACAGAAATCTCACTGCTTAAAAGAGGAATTAACTTCTGTCCCAAAAAGAAAATGGATATGGCTCAAGCACGAATAGATTTCTATCTATATATCAGAAAAATTAAATTGGCCAAATTCTTTGAAGAAAACAAAGGAAAAAACAACAAAAAATTACAACCAAATGAAGAAACAACCCCAAACATAAGTGCAAGGGATGCCACTGCATATACCACATTAATCAATCTTGACACGGAAATTGAAGATGAAATAACCCTAAGCCAGGCAATTACACAAGCTGGGGCAGGGTTAAGTAAGAAAAAAACAAAGTCAACATTTTATCCACAATTACCCCCTGGAAATAAGGTGGATGTTTTCCAAGAGGCAGTAATACAGGACCTCCACAAAATCAAGGGCTCCATTTACAAAGACAATCTAACTGCAAAAGAACGAGAAGCGTTAAAAAATCTAACCAACGATGATCAGATTGAAATAAAAATGGCGGACAAAGGGGGAAATATAGTGGTGTGGGAAAAGAGTGCCTACATCATTGAGGCCCACCGCCAACTGAAAGACACTAAATATTATGAGAAATTGAAAACGAACCCAGTCATGGAGGTAAAAAACAAACTGGACAATAACTTAAGACAATGGAAACAGAAAAACCTAATCAATGAGGAAGAACTAAAGTATTTAACAGTAAGTCACCCAATCACAGCCACAATCTATTTCCTGCCAAAGGTTCATAAAGATCAAAAGAACCCCCCGGGCAGACCAATTCTATCTGCAAAAGGCTCATTATTGGAATCGGTCTCGAATTACATAGACCACTTTTTGCATCCCTATGTGATCCAATTAAGTTCCTACATCCAAGACACCAATGACCTGTTGAGAAGATTGGAGAACACACCGTGGCAGCAAAACTACCAACTAGTCACAATGGATGTCGTATCCATATATACGAACATTAACAACGAAACGGGGATAAAGGCATGCAATTATTTTTTGCAAGAGAGGAATATCCAATATAAAAATCACAATCAAATGCTACAGGAAATGATCTCATTATGTCTGTCGCAAAATATCTTTTTATTCTGAGAGGAACTATACAGACAAAACAATGGAACCGCTATGGGTTTTTCTTTCAGCCCGAATTTTGCATGCCTGACCATGGGCTATTGGGAAAAAGAAATTGCCTGGGCACCTGAAAATGATCACATGACCAGCAAAATCATATGCTGGATAAGGTTCATAGATGACCTTTTTATCATCTGGGATGGATGCTCGGAAGAATTTGAGGAATACCACAAGATCATCAATGGACGCATGACAGGGCTAAAATTAACGTATGAAATCAGCAACAAAGAAATAATTTTCCTTGACACGCACATCTATATCAAGGACAATCAAATCCAGTCAACGCTACATAGAAAAACCACGGCAACCAACGCCACTTTGGAAGCAACAAGCTTCCATCAGAGGTCATTAATTTCAAGCATTCCATGTGGAGAGTTCCTCCGGATCAAAAGAATATGTAGTGAAGAAATGGAATGGCAGAAACACAGCATGGAAACAAAAAAGAGATTTATAAATCGCAAATACAACCAAGAAAATGTGGAAAACTGCTGGAGAAGAGCAAACACAAAACCCAGAGCTGAATGCCTACAACGGAAAATTCGAACTGAAAATGAACAGGAACCAATCAGACTAATCACTGACTTTTCGGAAGGCAGCAAGGAATTCATCGATATCCTAAGAAAAAAATGGAAAATATTGCATTTGGATGACACAGTTGGAAAATTGGTGGGAAAACATCCGGTGGTAACCTACCGAAGAGCACCAAACTTAAAGGACCGTTTAATCCACAGCCACTTACAAAACAACAAAAAAGACAGCAAAAAGGATTGGCTTAAAACCACGGGATTCATAAAATGTTATGACTGCAAAATGTGCCAAATTGCAAAACCTACAAAAGAAGTTAAGATGCCAAACAACAAAAAGTGGGAAATAAGACAACTAATTACCTGCAAAACAGAATACACTGTGTATGGAATTGAATGCCCCTGCCCACTGCTGTATGTGGGAAGCACCAAGGGGGAATTGAAGAAACGCATCATGGAACATGCGAGAGCAACTACGCATAAAGACCGTGCAAATGCTGTTGCTAAGCACATGGAGCAGACACACAATGGAGACTGGCTGAAACTAAAGTTCTTTGGGATAGTGACAATCCCGAAACATGTCCGAGGGGGTGACCGAGAGAAATCATTGAGACGAAGAGAGTCACGTCACATTATAAACTTCAGATCGTTAAGTCCGCACGGTTTGAACCAATCGGAGGAGTTATATATTCACTTATAAAAATGTAATAATTCAGAAACGAGAAAATCATGAAGGAAAACTGAAATAGGAAATATCAAGAAAGAGGAAAATGGAAAAAAAAGAAAAAAATGCAAAATAAGAGGAACTGTGAGAAAAAAACAACAACCAAGAAACCCTTCCCACTAGCGGGAATCAAAGCAAATACCCACTTGCCATGCAACTGAAATATAAGAAAGGACTAAACCCACTGGAGGGTACTAAATAATAAGGGAAAGAGAAAAACGAAATAACTGTGAAAGAACAGAAATAAAAACAACAACCATGAATAATCCCACTAGTGGGAATCAAAGCGAACTTTGAGTCACGATACACCTGAAAGGAAGGACTAAACCCACCAGTGGGTACTAAACAATAAATACAAAAAACGAAAAATGAAATATAAAAAGAATGGGACTCAATGATGTAAAAAGAAAATAAGGGTTATTATTTTCTCGAAAAATTGAACAATTACTCATTCCTTCAAAGACTCTTTTTAATTTAAACTACAATACCCACAATGACTTGCAATTAAGCTAAGGAAATGACGTAATACCTAATTGAATGCCTTAAATGTATTGAAAAAATTGCAGGAAGCTGATCGTGAGCAAGACGCTTGTAGCGTCGAAACGCGTAGATCGACTGCTTTTTCATGCTTAGTCGGAGCTAAATAAAATAATTTCTGGAATTTCCAAGTTAGTGCGCCCGAATTCTTTTCCCAAAAGAGAAGGAGTGTGGTGATAAGTAACGGCGTGGTTCTGCCGTAGGTGTACGCACCCGCTGTGAGCGCCCGATGGTCGGGGACCCGAGAACCGGCGTGTGAGGATATATATATATATATATATATATATATATATATATATATATATATTCCGCTCAAGTTTCCATTATCCTTTCAATAGAAACGACGCACGCCGGATATTTCTCCAAAAAGCTTTATTCTTTCGCTCGCAACAGACGCGTTTCGGCGCTCCGCCTTTATCAATGTTACAAACATTGTAAGGAAACGCCATGTTTTATCATTTGCACCCACGTGATTTCCCCAGTAGAAACAAACAAGGGACTTTTTTTCTACACCATATTGGTTGAGTATTTACATCGAGGTTACATTAAGAATATATGCTCCATATGACCACATGAATTGTACCATATTAAGTGCATCATACTGAAAATTGTCATCTTTCACTTTGCAGTAATAGCCATTACATGAATTATAACTATTATAGCACTTAAGATCTCTACCACAACATGTCGTTGCTAAAGTCAGTGTATCTGACATATGTTCTCACTGGAGATAGCAGCGCCATTTTGGTAGTTTATTTGGCCGTGTATCGACCCAATGGATTAATGCGATAAAAATAAAAAAAGAAATAAATAAAGAGTCTATTGACAATATTAAGATACAGATGAAAGTTAGACTTGGCAAATACGAACAAAAAATAAAAACGCGGAAACAAGAGAAATTTGACCGCGACGAGAGTGATTATTCTCAAGGAAGGATCTTGACATTCGCGCGGAAATTCGACGCGCCCAGAAAAGAACTCAGCAAGAAGAGTGCACAAGAACCTGCACGAGTAGCCGAGACTTCTGAATCGAGCGCTACGGAGAATGAATCTGCTGAGGAAATGCCAAGAGAAAGAGGCCATGTACGGACCACAACAAGGACACCTTTTCAGGACGAGTTTCAAGTCATCAAACAGGCATGGTTACGGGATGGCAAGACCAAACCCCCAGAAAGAAACGAAGAAAAACCAGAAGAGGAGGTGGGGGCTACAAGAGGAAGAGAACGCGGCAGACCCAAGAGATCGAACTGGGTGAATCGGAAGAAACCGGCCAACAACTGAAAAAAACAGAAGACATCACAGTTATAAACCTGACGTCCAGGGTTTTAACTGATACGGAGAAAAGGGTTCTAAGTTTAGGACTCACTTTTAGCCCAATCAGCCACCTAGAATATACGCAAACACGTATAGACCTGTTTAACTTTGTCCGAAAACTTATATTACACAAATATTTCAAAACAAAGTCAACTTTGAAAATCACGATTGGGACACCCATAAGAGCTTCGGCCACCGATGCATTGAGAGCACGAGATCTACCAGCAATAGAAAAACTCCAAGGACTAGCTCTGGAGGAGTATCCAAGTCAACTCCCTTTAGCCACGGATGAAGCGGCAACAAGAGCGGCAACTATGGGTATTGACCAAGAAAGAGAAGACTGTGGATACAGGCCGAAATCCCATTTCAATCCCCAGTTAACACCAGACGCAATTGACGTGTTCTCGGAGGCTATGACAAATGATTTAGTCAAATATAGGGTAAAGAAATCGAAACAGATTGGAACTGGATATAGTAACATCAATGTATATATAATCAATAATCAATAATCAATGTAATATATGGCACTGCAATACAGGTCAAACCATCTAAATTCGGGAATTATTACAAATTGGTGAGAGATTGGATGTGAGGCTTGTCCAGCCTTGCCACGCGCACCAGCTGTGAGAAGTGCGCCCTTCGTATTTGGACATTTTGGTGATAATATATATATATATATATATATATATATATATATATATATATACATATCACTGCTCAAAATGTCCTGCACAGTGGGAGCACTGTTCAAGTTGGTGCCCGCATTGAGACCAGGACCTGCTTAAACCATTCTGGCGCTGAAGAAGGCGACAGAGATCGCCGAAATGCATTCGCCCTGCAACTGAATTTGGTTTGGTTTTACTTGCAAATAAAGGACGTCTCCACTGCCTCCCCTGCTGTGGTCTCTTCTTCTTGCCTGTGGAGAAGGTTCTTTGCATACATTTTCAGCACGAGTGCCAAGTCGTGCTTTTAAAGAGACCCCCGCATCAAAAGAGGGCCCCGGACAAACTTGGATTCTGCTTTTGTGGTATTTTCTGTGCCCAGGGTACTGGGACCCACCACTGGACCTGGCAAGCAAATGGGCAGTGTTGGAGTATTGTACGCCACGTAGGGTGAGCTGGACTTCCGGATCTACCCCTGCCTAAACGCTATGCTGGGACTCGGTGGAGGTGCGGTTTGGGGAGCTGAGGAGACGCCGGCATTTTTAATATCAGATGCAAGTATCCCGTGGAAAAGTGTATTACTTACCCTCGCAGTTTTCCCAGAGCAGCAAACAGCATTCTGGGACATGGAGTACTGATGCATGGGGCGTCCTCCATTAAGATCAGCTGAGAACACGAACTTTTGCTGCGAGGGGGCGGAGACTACTGACATCATGCAGGTGGGGCAACCGGTATTAAAACCATGACTAACGCCCTATTCCTGCTTAAACCATTCTGGCGCTGAAGAAGGCGACAGAGATCGCCGAAATGCATTCGCCCTGCAACTGAATTTGGTTTGGTTTTACTTGCAAATAAAGGACGTCTCCACTGCCTCCCCTGCTGTGGTCTCTTCTTCTTGCCTGTGGAGAAGGTTCTTTGCATACATTTTCAGCACGAGTGCCAAGTCGTGCTTTTAAAGAGACCCCCGCATCAAAAGAGGGCCCCGGACAAACTTGGATTCTGCTTTTGTGGTATTTTCTGTGCCCAGGGTACTGGGACCCACCACTGGACCTGGCAAGCAAATGGGCAGTGTTGGAGTATTCGTATTTGGACATTTTGGTGATAATATATATATATATATATATATATATATATATATATATATATATATATATATATATATATATATATATATATATATATATATATACATATCACTGCTCAAAATGTCCTGCACAGTGGGAGCACTGTTCAAGTTGGTGCCCGCATTGAGACCAGGACAGGGTCTCTCAATTATTTTTCACAAAAGTAATATCACGGCACTTCTCTTGGTGATTTCAAGTTGTTTTATTTCAAAAACGTGTCATATATATATATAAATATATATATATATGTATATTTATATATATTTATATTACCTACTGGCGGCCGCCAGTAGGTAGTTATAGTTAGAACCTATTATCAATAGGAAAATTGTAACATTCTATTCCCAATAACTTTGGTGCCGGTTGGCAGATGTTCGCGAAATTTTTAAAACTTATGGCCCGCTCTGGTCCGCTCCTATCTTTAAAGTTTCGGGGTGATTCGGCAAGCGGGGGCTGAGAAAAAAGGGGGTCCCAAAACGTGTTTTCTCCATGTTAATTTCCATAGGAAATGTTAGACACGGCTACAGCCCTAACTGCTGAACGGAATTACACCAAATTTGGCAAAAAGGTAGCCCTTGGTTCAGAAAGAACTCTTCTTGTTAAATGGTGTAAATACATTCAGTAGTTGCTGAGAAAATCAAAATAAAAAAATATCGATATGTAGAGGCGCGCTGAATCCGCGCACCCTGCCGATCACGAGCTGCATGCTAATTGGCTGTCAACACTTCAAACTAGGAAGTGTTGGCAGCCATCTTGTGCCTCGGTAGAACCGACCCACAAGAAACAAGATAAACTAAGGCGCAAAACAAGAAAAGGGGGCAGGGTAGAAACACCCTGATCCCCTAGGCCTGTTTAGGGGGGGTCCCACAAAGACCCCCAGGGCCAAAAAAAGCATTTTTTTTTTTAAACTGCGAAATGCGCGACGGATCCACGGATCCGGCTGCAAAAATTTAAAAACGAAGCGTGGGCTCCCGTGCTTCGTTATTAATTAGCCCCAGCTGCTCTGTGGGGCTTATTGGACGTACCTGGTGGGCTAGTTGGCCCCCAGGGACCCTCAGGATTGAAGGGGAATTAATTCCCCAACTTAAAACGTGCCACAGGGTGTGTTTGCGCACATGACACCTCAGGCCCGCCCCCTCCCTTCACCACAGTGCTAGCGCTCCCGCTGGCGAGTTGTAAGTTGGGGAATTAATTCCTCTTGAATACTGAGAGTCACTGGGGGCCAACTAGCCCACCAGGTACCTTCAGTATGCACCAGGTAGCTGCGTTGCAGAGAGATGTTTAGAGGCCACGCACCTTTTTACACCTCTCTGCAACGCAGCTCTGTGGCACTTACTGGAGGTACCTGGTGGGCTAGTTGGACCCTAGGGACCCTCAGGATTCAAGGGGACTTAATCTCCCAACTTATAACGGCCACAGGGCGCATTTGCACACTCGCGAAGGGAGGGGGGGCCTGAGGTGACATGTGTGCAAACACGCACTGTGCACGTTTTAAGTTGGGGGATAAAGTCCCCCTCAATCCTGAGGGCCCCTGGGGCAAACTAGCCCACCAGGTGCTTCCAGTAAGCGCCACAGCGCTGTGTTGCAAAGTGGTGGTCCAGGTCGTGCCCCTTTTTACACCTCTCTGCAACGCAGCTCTGTGTCGCGCTTACTGGAGATACCTGGTGGGCTAATTGGATCCAAGGGACCCTCAGGATTCAAGGGGACTTTATCCTCCAACTTAAAACAGGCACAGGGGGTGTTTGTACATATTTCACCTCAGGCCCCCCTCCCTTCACCAGTGTGCAAATGTGCACTGTGGCGCATTGTAAGAGGTAGTTTTAATCCCCATGCACTATTATGTACTAGGGTCTTACAGAGGAGGTCATGCTAATCACAGGGGTACACCAACGCATAGTGTTACCTAGTGTATGTAGGTGTTTTCACTGTATTCTAAGTGTTTTAAGCATAGCACTGGCTCTAGGCCTGGTTAGTCAGATTCAGTTACCACCAGTACCTGTCTGAAAAAGTTGTGGGCACAGAAGGACTTTCTGCTCCTCTGTTGGTTCTTTCTGCACATCTCTTCTTCTTCCTGCACTTTTCTTCGTCTTTGTGGACTTCTGTTGCTTCTTTCTGCATTTCTTTTATTTCTTTCTGTGCATTGTTTCTTCTTTCATCACATGTCTTACCTCTGTAGACATAGTTAGAAACTAGCATTTAAAAAAACCTTTGAAATTCATTGAAAAAACCATAGATTTCAGGCACGTTATAGTTAGAAATTAGCATTTAAAAAAGGTTAGAAATTCACTGAAAAAAACATAAGTTTCAGGGGCGTTATAGTTAGTTGGACATTTCACTCGTACAAAACCATAGAAATTCCTCCGTTATAGTTAGGGATGTCACTAGTATGAAATTATATCAGTAGTGTTATTGTTTGCTCTGTGGCTTTAGGCACCTCATACAGTCCCAATCTCATTGATGTGTGGTAAGAAAAGGGAGACTGGCATGACCCATCAATGCTTCAAAGCAGCAATCATTCCTTGAATAGTTTAAAATGCAAGTTTAGATAAGAATCTAGGAATAGGCTATCTGACTCAAAAGTACAATGTTGTGACTGTCAAAATGTTTTCTGTAGGGAGCTCTACTACTTATTATTTTGTGTGGTTTTTGTATCTTTATTCCTTTCATAATGATCCAAGGGGAAGAGGACATCTGAGGGCCAAGCAGCTGTCACCTCCACCAGGGCGGCAGGGAGTGGGACCATCACTATCACTACAACCATCAGCACCATGGCAGATGGCTCTGTTGGCCCCAACAAGTCATGCTTATTGTTTTTTCTTACCTTGAACTATTTCGAAAGGTATTGTGATCTTCTGTGTTTATTTTTTTTATTTATTCCCCTGCCTAACGCTTGTTATCCCTGCATTTCCCTATGTTTTTATGTTTCCTCATTTCACAGCAGCCTTTCTCCTGTCTGTAGATTTCTTTTGCTCCTCTTTCTTAGAAATCTTTTCCTCGCCTCTATTTTACATGTCTTTTATAGTACTGTTAAGAGAACCGATTTTTGGTAACATAAAGAGGATCGCAGGTCCAGGTATTCACCTAAAGTGATGGTTGAAAAGACTTTATTGATCAAACTGTCAAAAATCGCAGGGACAGTGACAGAGTAGTCATGTGGACTTCCAATGTTGTCTTATACTAGCAGTTTCCATAACAGTGCAGCATTGCAGGATAAAATACCATTACCAAACACTACCATATGCCCTTTGCATTCCTTCCCACCCCTTCATTGTGCTACATTCTCTGTTTATAACCAATCCCTCTGTTAAGACTCCTAAAAAGGTTTGTGTTTGACTACCTGTTTTTTTAGAACGTTGTCATCCAAACCTTCCACATTGATACTTTTGATGGAAGACACTGACAGTTAACCTCTCTACAGTGAGCTATTGCTATTGTACCATGTTTAAAATACTTACGTTGGTGGCTGATCTAGTATCTAAAATGGGTTTATTATGTTTTTGTCCAGGTGTTCAGTCCACCAGTGCTAGCCAGGGAGGGTGGAGGAAATTCAGCAGATCAAGGGAGGTGGAGCAATTCCAGTGGTGGCAGGGACAAGTTAAAAGTCACCTTCCTTTCATATTGACAATTCTGTATTTGTTAAGCGAGGTAGATATCTCACCCATCACCTACCTGCCCATGGTATTTCACTGGCTAAAACTGCAGTGCTGTTTAATAGGGTGTTGCAGTGTAAGCGGTGAAATGTGCATCTGCTTCAGTTAATAGTTCGGCACGAAGACTGCAATGCATACCCACCGTCGATAAGGTGTATTCCCATTGCTCACAAAGTCACCTACTAGAACTTTACTTCATCATTCTTTCTGTCCCAGCCTACCCAAAATTGTAAATTCCATCTCAGCATGTGCTCTATTTATCTACTCAAGTGACTTATATTTCATGTCTTCCATTCTAAAAAGCGTTGATCTGTGACACCCAACCATTCCATTGTTAAACCTTTACCTAGTTCAATTCCTATAACATACCTTTCCATAGACTAACTCCCCAGTACCAAGTATTTGTTGACAATTATTTGTGGTGTAGGCCATGGTCTAATGTCGGACTAGGGACCTGATTTAGACAGACTTTGGTGGATGAGTTATTCTGTGACAAAGGTGATGAATAAAATATTACTTCCCATTCACTGTAATACAGTGTATCATTTATATTGTATCCACTGTCTACTGTAGTATGATGTCTGTTATCCGCCACATGTGTGATGGAATATCCCACCTGTCAGACTCTATCACCCCCTATGTCTGGAGTCTGGAGTCCGTGTAGAATTGAAGAGGGAGCAGTAAAAGAACAGGGCCATTGGAATAAGGATAATAATCAATAACATACCATTACAGCTCCCAACCAGTCCAGCCTGCATCCCAGTAACATCAGAGCTGCTACCTGCAGTTTGAGTTCACTGCCCCCATAGGCCAGAACACTAGGAGCCCCTACTCCTTGTCATCAACCAACCACCTCCTCTAACTCATCCTCTGTGAGCTGTCCCTTAGCAAGCACTGCCAGTAGAACCTGGCCCGAGAGGTGGCCAATGTCATAAAGGACCTAGAGGCCCTCAGATTCCTCTTTTATTTAATATTTTCTTTGGTGGGAGTGCCTGTTCTGGGTGGAGAGGTTGGGCAGAGGAGTTGTGGAAAAGGGACCTTTTGGGATTTTGCTTGGGGCGGGCGTGGGTTTGTTGTCAGTAGAGAGGGTGGGAAGGGGAATGAGGAAAGGTGAATTCGGGGGGCGCTTTGCAGGCAGGGGTGTGTGCCTGTTGTGGGTGGAGAGGGTGGGTTTCCCATTTAAAAAAATAAAGAGGTCTTTAATATTAGTCCTTGCATTGCTAGTTTGTGTTGCATTGTGATTTACAAGAGCGAGACAAGAAGCTGTCACTGAAACTGTCACTCATTATACAGTACATCCATTCTTCCCCCTAGAATTCCCTACGTAAAGTCCCTTCCCATGTATAATTCTTTAGCAGGTTATACTTACCTCTTCCTGCAGTCCAGTATACCCCGCTACTAGAGTGGGAACGGAAAACTGACTATAGTATATATGTTTGACTTTATTGCTTTCTGAGGTTTTGCAGCCCCCAGCCACATATCAATGATACTTGCATTCTAGTTAGTTATTGCCCTTGCCCTACCCTCTATAAATATTACCATTAATGGAGTCTGCAAAGTGGCAACAGCATAAACAAAAATCCAAATCGTTCCTTCCTGACAACAGCTTCATTGCTAAATTCTTAACTAGTTTTTACTTTAATACATTAGGCAATGTCTGCTAGCTCTCCCTCATCTTCACAAACTTTATTGCAGGATTTCCCAAAGAGCCTTCTTAATGTTGGTGATAGAAGCTAAGAGGGAGAACATCACAAAAACAAGGTCCCACTTATTCTGAATGATGCTTGTGAGGTGAACTCCGACTGTAGGATTATTCGGGAGGATAATCCATCACAGGCAACTAAACTGAAAAAAAACTACTGAGTTAGTGGATAATCCAAGACCGAGACCACCATGATAAAAAACTCAAACAAACAACAACTAGCATATAATCTGTAGACATTGTATTTAATTTATTAAAACATTTAAAACAAAACTTACCGAAACCTTGAGTCAGGGCTTAGGATAAGGTTACTCCATGTTGCATAGATTTTGCATGCTACACAAGGACTGATTCACAATGGTAAAGTTACACTTCTGGTGTTACTTTACTCTTGCAGTGTCCGTTTGCCACAAGTCACTTTCTATCAGTAACTTTACAGGCAGTATATTTGCAAGTAGTAAGTAACTCCAAATATTTTCAAAGGAGTTACAACTCATACAGTTAGTTACTTACTACTCGTAAAGTTACTGGTAGTGAAGCAAACACAACATTCAAAAAGTTGATGAGCAGCACATCAACATCACATCTGTTGTGGAAGTAGGAAGACAGATCAGGCTATCAAATGAACACAGTCCTACTGCCCCACAGCACCAAGTTATCTTGTTTTGTTACCTATAGTTAAAAAATACAAAATAGGGAGGACCCACCCAATTCTAAAATGTTAAAGCAATTATATTTTTTTCAAAGTAGTACAATGATTTATATGCAAGTTCTGCTGTGGTCTACTCGCCTTCAAGCACATCCATGATTTGACAATGCCTGCAGAGAAGCTAATAACATCTTACGCAGGTCTCTAAAGCAAAAAACAGAGACTTGACTGCAATTAAAGAAAGCAGGAAACTGTATAAGCTTGCCACAAAAAAGAGAAAGTCAGCTTTGAAAGAGGTGAAGTAGGAATTTATAGTGGGCGCTTGCCACTCCAAAGATCCCAACACCTTCTGGAAAGCAGTTCGGCCAGTCCTATCTCCCACTTTACCAGGTGATACAGTAACCTTCCATATACCACCTGAGGCTTGGGTGGCGTACTACGCTGGACTCTATTCCATTGACTCTGGTGCTACAGTTGCATCAGTACAGTCAAACCTAATATGTAAAAATCTTGTTTTTAATGAAGAGGGAGTTTGAAAGGCAATTGAGAAAAGCAAAGCCAAGAAGGCTTTAGGGCGAGATGGAATTCCATTGGACCTATTCAAGGAAAATTCAGCATTGTCAACTCCGGTACTCACTGCAGTTTTGAACTCAGTTTTTAATGAGGGAGTTCCAAAGTCTTGGCGCTCCTCAGTCATAGTGCCTATTTTAAAAAAAGGAAATGTGCACGACCCCCAAATGCTTTCAACCGATATCCCTTTTGGATTCTTCAGTCAAAGTCATCGCGAGAGTTGTGCTAGATCGCCTATTGGACTGGATCAACGTAAACCACATTTTGGCCCCCAGTCAGAATGGATTTATTAAGGGGCTAGGAACAATCGAACAGTGTCTTAACCTCCACCTTATTTTGGCCAAATACAAATACGCAAAGGGCGCTTCCACTTATCTGACTTTTATGGACCTGACCAGTGCGTTTGACTATGTCTAACGCTCTAAGTTGTGGGACATCTTAACTAACATGGGAGTCGACGCGGGTCTGCTCTCTTTTCTGAGGCTTCTCCATCACGATCTTTCTGCTTCAGTGAGGTATGGCAATGCCGGGAGTCGTCAGAGCTGTTTGATATCAAGCGCGGGTGCGCCAAGGTTGCGTCCTTGCCCCGATCTTATTTCTCTTCTATGCTAACGAATTGGAGAACACTTTGGTTTCAGTTGGGGCTGACGTCCCGCAAGTGGAGAAAAAGGCTGAGCCAGCGCTACTCTATGCGGATGAAGTAGTACTTCTGGCAAGGACTGCCAATGGCCTAAATAAACTCTTTGCCAGTTAAATCTATTTTATGAAGGACCTTGGGCTGGAGCCAAACTATAAGAAAACTTTTATGATGATTTGTGGCCCCAAAAATACTAAATGCCATTGTTTGAACGTGGAGGGCAAGAAGCTGGAGAGGGTTAGTTCCTTCCCGTATTTAGGCCTGGAATTCGAGGAAGATTGCACATGGCATACTTGTATACATAAATAGAATAATACGCTATGCGCGAGTAGTTGGGACCACCTTCTACCTTGCAATGTCCATAGGTCAAAAGCCCATTGCCCCAATATTAGAGATCTATAATCGTAAATGTATACCGATTTTAACATATGGCATGGATATCTGGGGATGTAGGGAAGTATATGCTATACAAACCGAGGAGAATAGATTTTGTCGCAGTGTTTTAGGAGTTCCCCCTCATTGCCACATTTTTCTCTTCATTTGGAGCTAGGTCTTGATTATGTACAAGATATTATAACTGCAGCCCCTTCAGCCACCTGGTGGTCCATTTGGGCAAATGAAGAAGCTGAACTAAACCGGGCAATTCTTAGAGACTGTTTAAGTTTAAGTTGTTCCTGAGGCCTTTCTATTCCTTGGCTACAATATATTAAAACTTGCCTCATGGAACTTGGTTGTGTCTCTCTGTTTGAGCACCCAGAATCAATTGGCAAAGGGGACCGACAGAGGGTGTTGGATAGCTTCAGAAAGCATAAAGAATCTTCTAGGGAACTGTCTGTAGTGTCCAAACCCATTATTGCTTTATTCAAGAACCTTCCACTATTGCCCTGTATCTTTTATATGTAAATAACGTCCACAAAAGGAATTTACTGACAAGATTTATGCTGGGGTCTTTTTGCTGGTTGCTATGCTTCCCCTTGGGCCAGTATTCTTTTGAAAATATTATCACTTGCCCTTACGATGAACATTCAAGCCAAACTATTTTACATTTTGTCTTTTTTTGCCAATTTTATCTTCTATTTACTAGGAAATTTGTATTACCACTTTTGCGCAAGTATACGTTTTCTAAATGTACAGCGGCTTTGTATTTTCTACAGCAACTTAATGACTGTGAAGTGTGCTTTGCTGTTGCGAGCTTTCTGAAGTGCACTTTAGCAAAGAGATGTATTTGAAAAGCTCCTGTATTTACCGTATTTGCATTGCTGCTCTAATGCTTATTGTTGCTGCTGCTTTTATAAGACTGATTTTAATATGTTAATGCTACTGGTTTGTATCCTCTGCTATCTAGTTCATCTGCACTGCCACTTTAGCTCTGTACAAACCATTGTTTTGCCTGCATTGTGAGTGTAAACTTTTAAATGTGTTTGGATTTTAATGTTGTTTCTTATTCTGTGTACCTTTTATGACCTTTCTTTGGAGGGTCGAATAAAAAAAGAAAGAAAGATTGTAAATATTACCAACTTTTTCTTGAAAGAAGTTTGCCAGTGTGTCGCAAAAGTTTTGATTTATGACTGCATGACTTGGACTCGTTGGTGTTACAAGTTTTTTTATTACTGAGAAGAGGGTTTTGTTTGCATCACAGGCTGCTTTTATATGCTCCGAGTAGTATGCGGTCTCTGCTGCTATGATAACCTCTTTATGCTTGGCTAATTTAGTTTTATAGATATTTTTTCCTCCACCTCCTCATTTTACCTCCATTTTTGTTTTTGTCTATGACAATCCTGCCTATATAGCCTGAGGTTTTCATTGCACCAGGGCTGGGATCATTTTTTTAACTGTGGTATTTTTGAATTATTGGTGCTACTATATCCAAAGCAGAGTTTAGACAATGTGTAAAATTCTCAACACTTTGCTCTAGGTTATCCCCAGGTAGCCATGGATCAGAGGTAATAGCTGGCGACATGTTATGCCAGGCTCTGCTCAGAGATTCCTGGATGGAGTTTCTATGCATGATGGTTTTCTCGATCTTTATCAGCCACTTAACAACCCAATGGTCAGATGGAAAAGGTGGAAGGAGGGTGGTGTCAGCGTAATTGGAGAAAATTCCATCTAACATGTGTCCAGCCCTGTGCGTTGGACCTTTGATAATTAGAGGTAGTCCAAACACGTCCATTGCTTCAATCAGTTTTTGGGAATCTGGGTCAGCTTCCTTTTCCAGGTGAAAGTTGAAATCTCCCAACACCAGGAAGTTCCCATTTGTGTCAGAAGATTCCATTAGCATACTGAGATTGTCAGCAAAGTAACACCTTGGTCCTGGAGGAAGATATACTAACATTCTCTTGATTGCCAGTGAATCTGGCGGCTGTACCGAGAAGGCTAAAGCCTCAATACCAGAGGCGGTTAATGGCTTGAATGTGGTTTTAAAGTGATTACAATAGAACACTGCCAACCCCCCTCCTTTTTTTTAACTGTCTGCCTGTTGCCTTTCCTTCTGCACTTGACTTAAGCCCTGCCACTTGAAACTAAGCCACTGCAGAGATTGGGTTAGAATTATCAGTTGCTGGCGGTATTGGTGATGAAGGTGTTGGCTTTGAGACAACGATTCAGAAAAGGGGGTGGTGATGAACAGAGTGTCTGAATTAAGCAGACCACTCTTACCCAGTCCAAAGATCAGGGCTTGATCCATCACCATTATTTAGCTCACTGCCCCATCCCAGCTCAGAACCTGGCTATATGCAAATTAGTCTGTCCCTGGCCCAGTGCATCATGGGAACAGGGCAGACCAAACTACCAAGCCAATTCTTCACCAGAAAGGAGACAAGCTACCGGGGACCGGTTTCTGGCATTTCAGCCTCGTCGGCCCGGCTTGCTTGAATCCTGATGGAGCAGTGAGCAAGGGACTCATGTCTGAGTATACCCTGCCACACCTATAGTGGCCAAAAACGATTCAGAAAAGGGGGTGGTGATGAACAGAGTGTCTGAATTAAGCAGACCACTCTTACCCAGTCCAAAGATCAGGGCTTGATCCATCACCGTTATTTAGCTCACTGCCCCATCCCAGCTCAGAACCTGGCTATATGCAAATTAGTCTGTCCCTGGCCCAGTGCATCATGGGAACAGGGCAGACCAAACTACCAAGCCAATTCTTCACCAGAAAGGAGACAAGCTACCGGGGACCGGTTTCTGGCATTTCAGCCTCGTCGGCCCGGCTTGCTTGAATCCTGATGGAGCAGTGAGCAAGGGACTCATGTCTGAGTATACCCTGCCACAACTATATTGGCCAAAAACGATTCAGAAAAGGGGGTGGTGATGAACAGAGTGTCTGAATTAAGCAGACCACTCTTACCCAGTCCAAAGATCAGGGCTTGATCCATCACCGTTATTTAGCTCACTGCCCCATCCCAGCTCAGAACCTGGCTATATGCAAATTAGTCTGTCCCTGGCCCAGTGCATCATGGGAACTGAAGACGGCTGTAATGCCAGAAACCGGTCCCCGGAAGCTTGTTTCCTTTCCAGTAAAGAATTGGCTTGGTAGTTTGGTCTGCCCTGTTCCCATGATGCACTGGGCCAGGGACAGACTAATTTGCATGTAGCCAGGTTCTGAACTGGGATGGTGCAGTGAGCTAAAAAACGGTGATGGATCAAGCCCTGATCTTTTGACTGGGTAGGAGTGTTCTGCTTAATTCAGATACTCTGTCCATCACCACCCCCCTTTTTGAATCGTTTTGGCCACCACAAGTGTGGAAGGGTATGCTCAGATGTGAGTCCCTTGCTCACTGCACTATCAGGATTCAAGCAAGCCGGGCTGAAGACGGCTGTAATGCCAGAAACCGTTCCCCGGAAGCTTGTTTCCTTTCCAGTAAAGAATTGGCTTGGTAGTTTGGTCTGCCCTGTTCCCATGATGCACTGGGCCAGGGACAGACTAATTTGCATGTAGCCAGGTTCTGAACTGGGATGGTGCAGTGAGCTAAAAAACGGTGATGGATCAAGCCCTGATCTTTTGACTGGGTAGGAGTGTTCTGCTTAATTCAGATACTCTGTCCATCACCACCCCCCTTTTTGAATGGCTTTGAGACAACAGCACTACCCTCTCTGGAGGTTGAAGGATGCATGACAGAACGTCTGCCCAGAGCTCTACCTTCTGGCTGTCCTTCTTCCAGGTCCCTCTCTTGATTGACAATCTAAGTAAAAAGATTCATTCCCTACTGAAAAGGAATTAGAGTGACCAGTATTGTTTTGTACCGTGAGTCAAGTATTTTGGAACATATGTACTATTTGGAGTACACAGTCTCTCTTTGTAGACTTTAATTAACAGCCAAGCAAAGAATTAAGCGCTGAACCAACTCATATGCTTCTTCAATCACATCGATGAACATTTGCGCCACCTTTTTCAACTGGTCCTGTAGCAGCTGCAAAAACGTGTCATCGTACTGTCCTGCTTGCTGACTTCCCATGTGAAAACCTCAGAAAGGAAGTAGCATGTGTGTCAGGCACTTGACTAGCACCCTATAGTCCATCTCCATTGTCATACTTTTCTCAGTTGCATCTCATCCTCTTTGAAGAACATAGGGGCATATTACCGAGGAGTGCGTTGGAAAACGCACAACGCACATTCCCGTATCGCCGGCTATCGCCGGATTTCATCGCCTTTTTAGCGGGCAATTATCAATGCGCATGCACATTAGCGCATGAAAACAAACGTTGTTTTCATGCGCTAATGTGGGCCTTGATAATATGGGGGGGGGGTGAATTCAGCTTTATGATCCACACCCCCATGTTATCAATGCCTAACGCCTGGTCAGAGCAGGCGTTGGGAGACCTGCGATAAATGAGTTTATCGCAGGTCTTTTCCTCCCATCGCCTTCCTTGGTAATAGGGTGTTCCCACCTCCAACCACATTTTTCATGTGGTTGTATGTGGGAACGCCCACTTTGCATGTCATTAGCGATGTTTATCGCCGACATGCAAAGTGGGCTTGGGGCAGGCTTTAAAAGGCCCTTGTTAATAGGGCTCTGGCAGTATCGCCGCTTTCTCGGCACAATTCGCTGAGAAAGCGGCAATACTTGCCCTTGGTAATATGCCCCATAGTTGGTGATCATTCTGTACTGCTCAACAGATGCTGCAGCATGTAGTAGGTCGAGTTCCAACTTGTTGGTACCTCCTCTATGAGGGCATTAACCAGTACTCTGTGAGCTAGCTGAATGATGGTCAACTGGTAGCGGGCTTTAAAAGAATGACTGGAATTAGTGCAGATTCTTCAGCTGGTGAGCAGTATGTTACTGACTGGGTCTTCTTTTTTTAGAAAGTCCTGAACAATCAGGTTGATGCAATACACCAAACACAGGACCCTGAAATATCCATCACCTGAAAATGGCCTTGACTATCCTTAGAGCCCGCCTTTCTGGCTAGCTGAGCTGGGCTCCCCCACCCCTCCATCCTCCTCTGCTAAAAGCCTTGGAGTCACAATCAATAGCGACTTATCAATAAAGTCTCAGATTGGAACCGTAGTCTCCTCCTGTTTCTTTCAGCTATGACAAATAAGGAAAATAAGCAGATTTCGCTTAGGGAAGCCCTGGTGCAGGTAGTATTAGCCCATGTCATTCCCACATCGATTATGTTAATTCCCTATGCTTTGGCCTGCCCGCAAACCTAACAAAGAGACTGCAACTGCAGAATCAGGCCGCAAGACTCATTTATCGGAAGCCCAGATGGCAACATAATTCCCCTCTCATGAAGAACTACATTTGCCCCCTGTACTTCAACGATGTACCTTTAAAATCGTCTGTCTAATCTTCAAATCATTACATGGCCCATGCCCAGAATTCATCTCCAATATAATTCGGAGATATACACCTACCCGCACTCTGCGTTCAGGCCACATGCATTTGCTGGTCATCCAGTATTTCAAATCAAAACGGTTAGGTGGCAGCAGATTTGCAGTACTGGCCCCCCGCTTTTGAAAAACTCTGCCCCCTGACATCAGATCCTGGACAGATCTCTTAAGATTCAGGAAGCTCCTCAAAACATGGCTTTTTATTCAGGAATATGATTAAACTCAAACATGGCGGCTCATTTAGACATCTGACTATCCGTCCAGGACTCCAGTCACTACTATAGTTAGCGCCAAGAAATTAATTGGTCTGCGCACGCGCTCTATAAATAATTTTAACATAACAGAAAAGAACATTTACTATATTACTGCCATTGTCAGAGGTAACAAATCCAATTCTGAGACCTCTGGTACAAAGCCATTCAAGCACCTTGCTGTTAAACTCTTCTAAGATGTTTACAGCTGTTGAGATTTCACCTTGGTCAACATCAGTAATGTTGCATACCGCTGAATGCCCTTAAAACGTACTTAAGTGCTGAGAACTGCACTTAGTTGTTGCCTAAGCCCCACGAAAGAGATCCAGTGTGCAATTATACACATGTAATTAATTACTTGACAACAGGTCCACACGTCGGTCATCAGGAGTGTAGTCTGAACAGCACTCTGCTGCATAGCTTGATCAACCAATTGCAGCACATATTGCTGGAGTGCTGAAACATCAACATTGGTAAAATAGGTCCGGCTGAGAAATCTCCACATCAGGCAGATGGCTGCTACCATTTCTAAAAAATCCAGCTTTTTCCACAAAATAACAAAATAAAAAGTGAGGAGGTCTAGTGCTAACATTTTAGCCAGCTTCCCATTGCATAAACATGCTGTTGGGTGGTTGCCCCTTCTGCCTAAATATGCCTGAAATAGTAGCTTGGATTTTCTTCTTTCATGGTGCCACTGACACAGGCGGCTTCAGGAGAGAACTAGGAGGTGGTAGACTCAATGCAGGAATCACTGTATGCGGCAGTGTCTACATCTGGGTCTTGTACCATTTGAAGGTTGCGGGTGATGCTGACACAATACAGGGGACAGGACTGCGTTGTGTAATATTGTAATCCTCTTCTTCCTTATGACCACATTCTTCTTCTATTACTGTGAACTGAGCTGCTTCCCCTTTCTCTTCACTACCACCAGCAGCTATTTTGTAAGTTGCTCCTCACACCCGATTGCATGATGTTTTCTCAGGTGGGGCAATTGGTCTCCAGTACCGTACTGCGAACCTGGCTTACCTCGATTAACACTTGCATGGCAAATGGAGGATATTTTTTTAATGTGCCAATGCCTAAAGAACTGGAGATAGGAGGCTGTGTGGTTTACCTCTTTGTAGGGCATACTTTGACTGTGGTAATAGAGAATGCAGGTTTCGGGGGTGGAGGTCTTACAAATATGGAAGCTGGCGGTTGTGGTGGAATCACATCCCTCTTAGCAGGCTGAATAGGAGGGCTCACATCAATGGTCTCTGATCCACTCTCCATACTGACAATCACCTGTTTGTCCTTATCACTGTCCCTTTCCAAAGGTTTAAGGCTTTTGTGAACTTTACTTTTACCTTATCTCTTGCGGCAGGTCTCGGACTCAGTCGGGATCCAAACCATGTTTCAGATCATCAGAAAAGGGGCTTGGAAAAGATGATGGAGTACCTGTTATTTTTCTTGCTGGAGATTGTGAAGCCAATGGTTGAAGAACAACATCTTGCTTACCAGGAATCTCAACGTCATGTTCTGTTCCAACTTCAGGAAAACTGTTGCTGGCTGTGACTCCTGTTGTCCACTTTCCTGTGAGGACTGGGCATTTTGCATTGGAGGAAAGTCAATTTAGACTCACTGCTCATCACCACGACTGTAGTGGCGGCATCGCTGAAATACATGGGCTTAGTCTTAGGTTGGGGTGGTGACGTTGATGTAGGAGTGCTGCTTCCTGCCACTTTTTGTCCAAAGAAGGGGGCGGGAAGTAGACCACATTCCCTGAAAAAGGTGGAGAGTGGCACCCCAGTGGTGCCAATCTTCTTCTCCTCTTCACTGGACACTTGTTTGGCAGTAACACCCTTCTTTTGGGCCATCTTCAAGTTCTTTCTTTGCTCGGGAAGTTGAAACTTACTTGCAGAAGCAGAGGAGCACTCAGGTTTGTAGTGTCTTGTGAGTTTATTGATGGAACCCTTTTGGTAGAACTGTGACTTAGGCATCAGAGTGGAACTCAAGGAAAGATTGTTTTAGAATGTTGAGTTTGCGGTTACACGTAGTCAAATAAAGATGTATATTATGAAGCTCCATGTGTGGTGTAGTTATTGGCGGGTACCCAGGTTGGGGAGGATGCTACAACTGGCAACTTGATAGGGTATAAGTACCTCGAAGAACAACTGTGCTCTCCCAGAGAGTTTGCTGTGATCCAAACAAACTGCTTGTACATGCCAATGGCGTCACTGTCAAAGTATGGAATCGACACTTCATGCATGTTATGTTATGTTATATAATTTTATAATGTGTGCAGCTACTCCGAAGAGTGTCCCGGCCCAAAACCAAGAGGAGCCAGCAAACTTACGCTAGTCAAAAAGGTAGGTTTTTAAATGTTTCTTAAAGGCCAGAGGGTCATGGATATTACGAAGCGCAAAAGGAAGGGCATTCGATGCCTGGGCGGCTTTAATGGCAAGGGAACAGCCGCCCAGCCTGTGGTGAATAAAGCGGGCACTTGAGCTAAAATATGTGCTGATGAGTGTAATTGTCTCTGCGAGACATAGAAGGAAAACCGCTTCCGCAAAATGGCGGGACCATGACCGTGGACGGCACGGGAAGCCAGTGAAGTGAGCTATATTATAGCTCTATAATAACTTTATTCGTGAAGCCCTTGACCAAATTGCTCCAATCAAATTCAAACAACAAAAATATATCCCTCCTAAGTCTTGGTTCAATACCGATCTAAATAATCAAAGACGCACCCTTAGACATTCTGAATGGGTCTGGAGGAAGCATCCAACCGTTGAGAATCTGGCTCTACTTAGAGCTGCTAGAGCCCAATACAAAAAACATATCTTCAATGAAAAAGCCTCCTTTCTCCGGCCTCAGCTTGACCAGGCAAGAAACCGCCCTAGAGAACTCTTTAACATTGTTAAAAAACAAACTTACACTGGCCCTCCCAAAATTTTAGCCTCTACCGACAGATGTGAAGAAATTGCAAGCTTCTTTACTAACAAAATCAACTTGATAGCACTATCCTTCTCTTACCTCCCGCTCTCACTCCAACCTCCCCCCATCCAACACACCCTTTCCACCACCTCTAACTCACCTTCGTTCACTTTCTCAACACCTCTCAAGCCCTCCCTGCTCTCTTTCAACCAGACCCCGTTCTGGAACAAAACCCCCGGCTAAAAACAATGCCTCGTGGAGTGACTTTAGTCCAGTATCCGAATCTACGATCACTGATATCATTACCAAACTCAAACCTCCCTCCCACTCCAAAGATCCTCTTCCCGCCCATCTGGTTCAAGAACTTAATTCTATCATCGCACCTATATGGACCAAAATCATCAACTCCTCTCTTTCCACTGGCTGCGTCCCCGCCTCTCTTCAACTTGGCCAAATCACACCCATTCTAAAAAAATCCCACGACCGACCCTAATGACCTCAACAACCTTCGCCCTATCTCTAACCTTCCATTCCTCTCTAAAGCCCTAGAGAAATGTGTCCTATTACAATTAGATAAACACATCATCACCTACAATCTACTTGATGTTTTCCAATCTGGCTACAGAAAGGGATGTAGTACAGAAACTGCTATGCTAAACATTACCGACAACATCCATCGCTCACTAGACAAGGAGGAATCTTTAATACTAATCCTCCTTGACCTCTCTTCTGCTTTTGATACTGTACACCACCCCACCCTTCTCAACATTCTAAAAGCTCGATTTGGTCTTGAAGGTAATGTTTTAAATTGGTTCTCCTCATTCCTTCATAATAGATCACAACAAATCAAGCTCAACCACTTCCTCTCTAAACCCCAACCCGTCTCACTCGGCGTCCCTTAAGGATCCATCCTCTCCTCAACCCTCTTCAATCTGTTCATGGAACCACTCACTCTCATCCTCAAACAAGCTAATATCAGTTACCACCTCTATGCTGATGACGCCCAACTATACTACAAGATCAAATCCCACAAAGACATACTTCACCTCAATGACACCTTGACTAAAGTTCAAACTTGGTTCCATCGGAACCATCTCAAACTTAACCCGAAAAAAAATGAAATTATACTGTTCTCCCCCAAAAACAATTCCCTTCCCATCCAACTCTGGATCAATGACATCAAAACTCTTAACTGTTCACTCTCTACTTCTAATTCCGTTAAATCCCTAGGCATCAGTATTGACCAGAACCTGAATCTCATACCCCACATTAAAAATGCAGCAAAAAGTGCTCTTTTCACCCTTCTACACCTCAAGAAAATTAAACCATTTATTCCAGCAGTCGACTTCAAGCTTGTTGTCCAATCGCTTGTCCTTTCTAGGATCGACTATGGTAATGCAACTCTGGCCGGCACACCTAAAATCCATCTTGCTCCGATCAAATCTGTCCTCAATCTAGCTACGAGACTCATCTCCGACTGTAAAAAATTTGATCACATCTCCCCCGCCCTCAAGAACCTCAATTGGCTCCCAATAGAAGGAAGATCCACCTATAAGATCGCTTGCATCACACACAAAGCTCTCCACCAAAACACACCTTCTTACCTTTCAACCAAACTACACAAAGCAGGATGCTCCAGGTCCCGGAGAAGCCATAACTCCCTTGTCCTTATCCCTTGTAGACTCAAATGTCAAAAGACCCAATCCCGTGCATTCTCTGGCAACGCTCCCACAATTTGGAACTCTCTCCCCAAAGATCTTCGCTGCAACCCCTCTTACTCTCTCTTCAAAAAAGAACTCAAAGTACTTCTTCTCAACAAATACTGGGGTAGCTAATGCAAGCTCTGCAGATTACACTTTCATTATGTATCTTTGCTATATTATGTATATTTGCTTTCATTATGTATATTTGCTTTTTGTTTTTCTGTTTCCCGCACAAGCATTTGTTGATTTTCACCTCCATGTAAAGCGCTCTGATACTCTTGGGTCCAGCAGCGCTATATAAAACCTTTGAAATAAAAATAAATTAAATTAAATAAATAAATAAAGCGTAGATGTTCGCACGCGCTACTCATATTGGAAATTTCTTAGAGAAACCTGGCGGCTGCATTTTGGACAACCTGGAGTTTATTCAATGAGTATCCCGGGATGCCCACATACAAAGCATTGGCATAATCCAAACGGAGAGAATCAAAGCGCGGATGACCGTCTCTTTAGCAGGCCTGGGGAGAAGAGGAAGAAATCTCCTTAAGGGTTTAAGGAGACTAAAGCAGCTACCTGAGAGCTTCTTAACCTGGGTAGAAAAGGATAGTTTGTCCTCAAACCACACTCCCAGGTTCTTAGCGGATTTCCCATTAGATGTCGGTAGGGGGAACCCAGGAGGCTAGATCGTGTCTCTGAAACTGGTGAGGAAATTACTGTAGAGGAAAATCTACATCTTGTCTTTGTTGCATTTGAGTTGCACAGCCACAAGCCACTTGAAGACAGAAGATAAGCAGTGCTTGACAGAGGATACAGAGTCTGCATCCTTTTTCCAGGTAAAAAGGAGCTGGGTATCATCTGCACAGGCAATCACCTTAGCCCCCAAGACCTCAGCCAAATATACCAGAGGAGTGACAAAGATGTTAGAATGAAGGGGGCTAAGGGAGGACTCCTGCGGGACCCCTGTGGCGACCGTCTGCCGGGCTGATGCAGCCGGCGGCATTCAGACCTGTTGCACCTGCCCTTCCAAGAAAGACCTAAGCCAGCCCCAAACAGAGCCCGAGACGCTAATCTCAGTGAGCCGGAAAAGCAGCAGTGAATGTGGGATCATGTCGAACGCTGCCGACAGGTCGAGCATTACTAAAGCAGCTCTCCCGCCGGCATCCAGACACTCAATAATGGCCTCAGAGACCTCCACCAGTGCTGACTAAGTGCTATAGGAGGAACGAAACCCTGACTGGGCTGGATGCAAGAGGTCCGACCCTTCGACAAACTCAGTAAATTGACTGGTTACCACCTTTCCACAGACTTTGGCTTAGCTGGGCAAGAGGGAGACAAGATGGTAATTCCCTGGGATCTGGGGGTCAAGGACGGGCTTTTTTTAGAAGAGGGAGGATTTTAGCCTGCTTCCTGACCTCCAGAACACGGGCCTCAAGAAGGGAAGAGTTTATGCTGTTATTCACTTCAGGGTTGATAATCTCCATGACTGCAGCGAACAATCTGGCCGTGCAGGTGTCAGCGGGCGAGCCTGATTGCAAACCCTTCAAAATTTCGAGGGAGATAGGCAAATCCACTGGAAAGAAAGCGTGTAGAGAGTGCCTAGGAATAGCAAGCATAGAGACACATGGCACGGGGTCAGATAGAGACCCAGTGCAGGGTATAAAAACCGCCTGAATTGTGTGGATTTTATCAATAAAGAAATTGGACAGAGTATCACACCAGGCCTCTGTGGCATGTGGAGTCAAAGCGCAACTCCAGCTGCTGCAAAGCAGATGAAGACAATGGAAGTGTTGCAAAGAATCTACACATCATTGGACGAGTACCTGCTGGTCAGCCCATACATAAAGGTACAGCGCTGCCACGCAAGATAAAGTTATACATTATACAGAGTGTTAACGCTGAAGGAGAATTCAACCAGGTTTACAAAATGCATCAGCGGATAATCATAACTTGCAAAATAATGCTGTAAAAGAAAGCGCTGCAAGGCGGAGATCAACCAGGTCTTGAAAATGCAAATTGACATTGAGAAGGGATAAATAAATGACTTACCAACTCCAGTAAAGAGAGTCATTGTACCACAGCACTCAGAGGAGTGTCCCAGGGAGAAGTGCCTAGGACTGTGCTTACAAAGCCAATACAACCTCAGCGCCAGGTGCCTCAATCAAGGCCAAACATGAGTTGTGTTTTATAGGTTTAAGACATACAACCACAGTTTTCTGATTTTGCCAGAATAGTCAAAGGTGTTTTTTTGATGGAGACCAAGAAGAAATCGAATTTCCAGTCATCATCAAAGATGATCCAGAAGCCAGTATGTTGCAAGGTCTTAGAGACACTGAGCAAGAAACAGCATCAAGTAACACACTACTTTCAAGTTCCACGCTGGTCTACAATGCTGCCGCCTTCCTGAAACCCCCACCATCTTTCGATACCGCCAAATAGCAAAATATTGGTGATAGATGGAATGCTTGGATAAAGACATTTGATTATTTCATTGATGCACTTAAAGAGATTGATAACAAAAAGTTTATCAAAGATGTCAAAATTCTTGCTGGTGATGGTGTGAAAGAAGTCATAAAGAAAATGCTGCAAACTGATGAAGAAATCACATGCTGTCAGATTAAAGAAACACTGACTCTCAAGTTCAATCCAACACCAAATGTTTATTACAAAAGATACATTTTCAGTCAAGAAAGCAAAAATTGGGTGAAACTATTGATGAATTTCTGAAGAGACTTGATACACTCATCAAACAATGTAAGTTCAACTAATTTAATGATGGGGCTATACGTCTTAGAGTTATTGATGGATGTTTGTCAGATTAATTTAGACGACAAATGCTGAGAGAAATTCTAAGTCTGATGCAAGTGTTAATGGCTGTCAGAGCTGAGGAGCATGTTGAAAGACAAGCCATTGACATGGAGGCCAAGGTGCTCATAGTGAATCAGTCATGAGTATAACAAGTAAGCCAAAGCAAAAGACTAAAGGACACGAAGTGATGTCTACATGTGAAAAGAAGATATGTTTTAGATGTGGACTTTTGTTTCCACATAGAGGTAAATGCTGTGGGAAAGAGAACCATTTCGTGATGGATTGTAAAGTAAAGAAAAAAGTAAGTGCTTCACAGCACAAAGACACAATGGCCACCAGAATATTTCAGAAGCAATGTTCAACGCACACCCACAAGGACAAGCGTTGACATCAATTGAGGCAAATTGACACCGAACAAACTCAATCATTATCTAAATCATCAAACAGTTCTTCCACCTCAATACCTAGAGAAATTGAGGGAGATGGTTGTGTCATGCGATGTTCACCTCAGAGCAACATGTGCATGTTGTACTGGCCGCATCTGAGGAGAAATGTCAGTCAAAGAAAAGACGAAAGGCCAAAGCACTAAAATCATATAAATAATGGTTCCTCGATACCTTTCATCATCAACAGTGGTGCATTGATAAGCATAATGCCTGAAGAGCAATACAATTAATTATCTCCATTTCCCTGACTTATGCCATCAAAAACCAAAGTGCACACATGGGCTGTATTAACACCCATAAAAAGTCAAGGTTTATTTGTAGCCACAAGAAAACACAATATAACAAAGGTGCAAGCTTCCATCCATGTGCTTCAAGGTAGAGCATCAAGTGCCTGTCCGCTCAATTTCAGTACAGCTGCTGATATGGGACTAATATCAATGAACTTTAACATGAATGCTCATCACAACATAGTAAGTCAATTCCCTTTCTTGTTGCATGGTTTAGGAAAGCTTAAGACTATGAGAGTAAAGTTGCATATTAATGAAGATTTCCATCCATTTGCTCAGAGACATAGACAAATTGCCTTTCATTTACAAGAAGCTGTTGAAAAAGAACTTGAAGTGCTACTTAAGCATGACATTGTTGAGCGTTCCACTGGTCCGACACTATGGATTTCACCCACAGTGGTAGCACCATAAAAGGACAGTGAAGGAGCTGTATGCATCTACTTTGACATGTGTTGAGCAAAAATGGCAATTATTATTATTATAGGGGACTTATAAAGCCCATGGCTACCCATGGTCTTCCCAGCGCTAGCGGTCGGATGCTAAGTACAGGCAGCTTGAGCAGCCAGGTCTTAATCTCTTTGCAGAACTGAAGTTCCCTGTCAATCCGTCTGTATTCCAATGGTAACCCGTTCCACAATTTAGGGGCCAGATGGGAAAAAGATCGTCCTCCCCATTTTTTGTTCCTAACCTTTGTCTGTTTTAAACCGTCTTCCATGCTGGACCGCAGCTGTCTCTTTGGGATATTAGGCGAGACTAAGTTCTTAATTCTTTTTGGGCCTTTATTATGCTGTGCTCTGTGAGTAATGACCAGTGTTTTGAATTTTATTCTGGCCTCTATTGGGAGCCAGTTTAATTTAAGTAAATACTTTCCCACTGATTCCCGTACCGGAATGTTGCACCAGAATTAAACAAGATCGACATCCAAGTCCACACCTTGCTGACATGATAACACAATTAAATGGTGAAAAGGTCTTCTCTCACCTTGATTTGAATAATGGTTATATTAATTGGATCTCAAAGAAGATTGCAGGTACATTACAACCTTTTCTACACATGCTGGTCGTTTCGATACAAAATACTCAGTTTTGGTGTATCCTTGGCTGCAGAACTCTTCCAAGATGTAATTCAACGTGTCAAGCAGCATGTTGTGAATGCATCCAATTATAGCAATGATATATTGATTTTTGGAGCGACATATTGATTTTCGGAGTGACTCAGAAGGAGCATGATAAAGCTCTCACACAAGTATGTTGTTTACTTACGGATGCAGGTTTGATTTTGAATGCCTGTTCCGCAAGACAAAGTTTAAGTTCTTTGGCCATATTTTTTCAGATATGGGTATGACACCAGATCCTGCAAAAGTACAAGCACTGTCAAAATGCTCTTTCCCATAAGCTGTTTCTATGATTAGTTCATTTCTTGGCATGGCCAGTCACTGTTCAAGATAGATACAAGACTTTGCTACAATAAGCGCTCCACTACAAGAGTTAACAAAGAAAAATGTTTCATTCAAGTGATCACAAGAATGTAAGAGAAGTTTCAAGAAAATCAAACAAGCCGTTGCAACTGCTGCTGAAATGGCTTATATCAATCCAAAGCTTCATACAGAGGTTGTTGTTGATGCTAGACTAGTCAGGTTAGGCGCTATCCTTGCACAGCACAATGAACACCCAAATGCTCAAAGACATATTGTAGTATATACCAGTAGAAATTTGTCCTAGACAGAACATGCTTACTAACAACCTGAGAAAGAAAGTTTAGTTGTGGTATTGGCTTGTGAATATTTCCATATGTTCCTGTACGGAACGCCTTTTACACTGCTAACTGATCATCAAGCTTTACTGACTATCTTTTGCAATCCAAAGCTAAGGTACCTCCTCGCATTGAACAGTGGTGACTATGATTACAAGAGTGGAATTATTCTATTGTGCATCATCCAGGAAAGGATCAAAATCCTGCTGACTACTTTTCCTGAGTGTCTATACAAGGTCAGGGTACTCCATTCAAGAAGGCTGAAGGCTACATTAATTTAATTGTAAAATCAAATATGCCAGTTGCTATATCGTTAGCCACGAGCCATGATAGTTGAAAGATGTAATTACACATCATTCATGGAACCAATACACATGACCTCTCACCAGCGATGGTGAATATCAAAAATAAACAAGAGTTAAAGAATAACTATCCAATAACTCAGGAAGGAGTTATACTGTGGGGGTTGAGAATCCTGATTACAAAGAGTACGCAACAAAAATAATTGAAGTAGCTCATGAAGGACGTCATGGAATTGTTGCCATCAAAAGAGTTCTCCAAGACTGAGTTTGGTTAGCATATTTAGATGAGAGGGTTGAAAAGGAACTTAAAGCCTGTCATCTATGCAATTGCCTTTCTACAAATATTACTCAACATACTCCTCACATGTTGGAACTCCCTAAGCATGTATGGCACAGAACAGCGATTTGGCTTCTTTGGTCCACTCAATAATGGACATCATCTTCCATTAACAGAAGATCTCCCATCCACAACTCACAAGTGAATCATTGCGAGAGACTAGATAGCATCTTTTTGACATGGGATGTTCCAGCCAGTTTGAAGTCTGAAAATGTCCTGCCTTTCAACAGTCTGGAATTTAAGGATTTCCTAATGTATCTGAGCATAAAGCATCAGAAGAATACACCTTTATGGGCGCAGTCCAATGGACACGTTGAGCATTTTATGAGTATGCTAAAGAATGCAGTACAGAGTACAACTCTTGAGAGGTTCAGTTTAAAAACTGTATTGAATTCTACCCTATGAGCATATTTTTCAACACCTCACTTGATCACAGTCGAAAGTCCTGCAACTTTGATGTTCGGCAGAGCAATGACAAGCTACCTCAATGGGCCAACAAAAAAAAGGAAATGAGAACACAGCTAATACAAAAGACTTGGTTACCAAGCAGAACATGAAAGCCTAAGCAGACAAAAGGTGACATGCAAAGAATATCAAGTTCAAGACAGGAGAACTAGTGACTGCCCAACACATGCAAAGGAGGAAATCTAATGCTCTATATGATGCTGAACCTTTCCAAGTAGTGTCCAGCAAGGTATACATGGTGACTGCCTAGTGTCCTGAAAATCCTGTTACCAGAGACTCTTCTCACTTTTGACATTTGGTGCATTGATCTTCTGATCGAGATGGTGAAGGAAAGAACTCAGGGCTGCCTGTCACCTCTTAACCATCTTTGAAAATCTTTGACACTGAAGATGACAGCTCCCAGCTGCCAGTAACCAGATCTGGTTGAATAAGATTGGTCGAAGATATTTAATTGTGTGTGTGTGTGTGTGTGTGTGTGTATGCGCGCGCGTGCGTGCGTGTGTGTGTGTGTGTGTGTGTGAATATATATATATCCAACGCAACTTCCTCCACTCACTGGAAAGGAATGCACCACACACTAGACTGTCGGGCAAACAATGATTTAATATTCATCCAGGTAATGGAAGTTTCGGGGGATTCGTCATGCGGGGGCCGAGAAAAAAGGGGGGTCCCAAAACGTGTTTTCCCCATGTTAATTTCCATAGGACAAATAGACAAGGCTACAGCCCGAAGCGCTGAATGGAATTACACCAAACTTTGCAAAATTGTAGGGACTGGTACACAGAAGTGCCTTTTCTATATTTGGTGAAAATTGCTCCAGTGGTTTTTACGAAAATTAACTTAAAAAAAAATATATATATCTGGGCGGAGCCTAACCACACATCTCATCGTGAGATCTGATTGGCTGTCAGCACTTCATCCAAGAAGTGTTGGCAGCCATCTTGGGACCAATATACATGATAGCACCTCAATCAAAAGCATTGCAGTTAATAGAAGGTTTTAGGACTTTAGTTACATTATAAATCATTTGTTGATGCTACCATACTCATTTTAGGAATTGTGGTGTGTTCTAAGGTGATTTTACCATGTGAAAAAGCCTTCTGCTGGGATATCATGAATCATGTTTGAAAGAAAACTATTATCTCATGCTTTTCCCACAGTGGTTTGGAAGGGGATCTATAAGCTAAACTGAAAGCATATTTTCTGTAAATTCACATTATCTTTCTCAGCCATGTGAGAATGAAGTCTGACATTCTCAGTAAAACATGTACATCCAACAAGGACAGAGACTGTCTGTTGATTCCTTTGTGTTCTACTGCAGCTTCCCAGAGTGTTCTAAAGAACAACTAGAGCGCTAACAGTCCTACTTATTACAAGGGTAGTTCAAGTTCAAGTTCAAAAATTTGTATAGCGCACTACTCACCCAGAGGGTCTCAAGGCGCTTGAGGGAGGGGGAGGGGAGGGAGGGTACTTTACTTATCGAATATCTACGTTTTTAGTTGCTTTCTGAAGGAGAGGTGGTTCTGTGTAAGGCGGAGGTGGGTGGGGAGAGAATTCCAAGTTTTGGCCACTAAGAAGGAGAAGGATCTACCCCCCATGGTTGATATGTGGATGCGCGGAATTGCGGCGAGGGCTTGATTGGACGATCGTAGTTGTCGGGTGGGGGTGTAAAAGGACAGGCGCGTGTTGAGGCATTCGGGTCCTAGGTCGTAGAGGGCTTTGTGAGCGTGGGTGAGGAGACGGAACGTTATTCTCTTGTTGACGGGGAGCCAGTGGAGGTCTTTCAGGTGACCGGAAATGTGATCTTGGCGGGGGATGTCTAGTATGAGTCTGGCTGAGGCGTTTTGGATGCGTTGGAGTTTTTTCTGTAGTTTAGCTGTGGTTCCGGCATAAAGGGTGTTTCAGTAATCCAGTCGGCTTGTGACTAGTGCGTGGGTGACCGTTTTTCTTGTTTCGGTGGGAATCCAATGGAAGATTTTTTTGAACATGCGTAGGATGTTGAAGCATGATGATGAGACGGCGTTGACTTGTCTGGTCATCGAGAGGGAGGAGTCCAGGATGAAGCCCAGGTTACGTGCGTGGTCAGTTGGTATGGGTGTGGTTCCCAGGGCCGGTGGCCACCATGAGTCGTCCCAAGCAGAGGGGGATGACCCTAAGATGAGGACTTCCGTTTTGTCCGAGTTCAGTTTTAAACAGCTGTTCTTCATCCACTCGGCTACATCTTTCATTCCTTCGTGTAAGTTGGTTTTGGCGGTGTTTAGGTCTTTTGGGAGGGAGAGGATCAACTAGGTGTCATTTGCATAGGAGATGATGTTGAGGTTGTGTTGGCACGCGATGGATGCGAGGGGACTCATGTATACGTTGAAGAGGGTGGGACTGAGTGATGATCCTTGTGGTACGCCGCAGATGACTTCGGTGGCCTCTGATCTGAAAGGGGGGAGGCGGACTCTCTGGGTTCTTCCGGCGAGGAACGAGCTGATCCAGTCCAATGCTTTCCCTTGTATTCCGACGTTGCTGAGGCGTTATATGAGGGTGCTATGACAGACTGTGTCGAAGGCTGCGGAGTAGGATGAGGGCAACTGTTTCTCCGTTGTCCAGTAGTGTTCGAATGTCGTCTGTTGCTGCGATGAGGGCGGTCTCGGTGCTGTGTTTGGGTCGTAAGCCGGACTGTGAGGGGTCGAGGGATTTGTTGGATTCGAGGGTATGGCACACCTGAAGCCATCTTGATTGGAATAAAGTGGTAACTCTTAAAACATTTAATTTAAAAAGGAACAAAATGAGGGGGTATATTTTGCCATAGAAAGTATGATTAGTGCTGCAGAAAGAAAAATTAGGGCACATTTTGAGTGATTTCTCAAATCCTCTTGTATTTCATTAAAAAATTCTGACATGCACTCTCCCAAGATGGCCACCAGAGACAAAAGAGCCCAAATGTAGCCCAAATATCACCCAGATGTAGCCCAAGTACAGCCCAATGACAGAATGTCCCAGAGTGTTCTAAAGAACAACTAGAGCGGTAACAGTCTTACCTACGACAAAAGTATGGCACACCAGAAGCCATCTTGATTGGAATGAAGTGGTAAGTCTGAAAATATTTAATTTAAAAAGGAACAAAATGAGGGGGTTTATTTTGCCATAGAAAGTATGATTAGTGCTTCAGAACGAAAAATTAAGGCACATTTTGAGAGACTTCTCAAATCCTCTTCTATTTCATGAAAAAATTCTGACATGCAGTCTCCCAAGATGGCCACCAGAGACAAAAGAGCCCAAATGTAGCCCAAATAGCACCCAGATGTAGCCCAAGTATAGCCCAATGACAGAATGTCCCAGAGTGTTCTAAAGAACAACTAGAGCGCTAACAGTCTTACTTATAACAAAAGTATGGCATACCAGAAGCCATCTTGATTGGAATGAAGTGGTAACTCTTAAAACATTTAATTTAAAAAGGAACAAAATGAGGGGGTATATTTTGCCATAGAAAGTATGATTAGTGCTGCAGAAAGAAAAATTAGGGCACATTTTAAGTGACTTCTCAAATCCTCTTCTATTTCATAAAAAAATCTGACATGCAGTCTCCCAAGATGGCCACCAGAGACAAAAGAGCCCAAATGTAGCCCAAATATCACCCAGATGTATCCCCAGTATAGCCCAATGACAGAATGTCCCAGAGTGTTCTAAAGAACAACTAGAGCGCTAACAGTCTTACTTATGACAAAAGTATGGAACAACATAAGCCATCTTGATTGGAATGAAGTGGTAAGTCTGAAAACATTTAATTTAAAAAGGAACAAAATGAAGGGGTTCATTTTGCCATAGAAAGTATGATTAGTGCTTCAGAAAGAAAAATTAGGGCACATTTTGAGTGACTTCTCAAATCCTCTTCTATTTCATTAAAAAAGTTTGACATGCAGTCTCCCAAGATGGCCACCACAGACAAAAGAGCCCAAATGTAGCCCAAATATAACCCAGATGTAGCCCAAGTATAGCCCAATGACAGAATGTCCCAGAGTGTTCTAAAGAACAACTAGAGCGCTAACAGTCTTACTTATGACAAAAGTGTGGCACACCAGAAGCCATCTTGATTGGAATGAAGGGGTAAGTCTGAAAACATTTAATTTAAAAAGGAACAAAATGAGGGGGTTCATTTTGCCATAGAAAGTATGATTAATGGTTCAGAAAGAAAAATTAGGGCACATTTTGAGTGACTTCTCAAATCCCCTTCTATTTCATTAAAACATTCTGACATGCAGTCTCTCAAGATGGCCACCAGAGACAAAAGAGCCCAAATGTAGCCCAAATAGCACCCAGATGTAGCCCAAGTATAGCCCAATGACAGAATGTCCCACAGTGTTATAAAGAATAACTAGAGCGCTAACAGTCTTACTTATGACAAAAGTATGGCACACCAGAAGCCATCTTGATTGGAATGAAGTGGTAAGTCTGAAAACATTTAATTTAAAAAGGAACACAATGAGGGGGTTCATTTTGCCATAGAAAGTATGATTAGTGCTTCAGAAAGAAAAATTAGGGCACATTTTGAGTGACTTCTCAAATCTTCTTCTATTTCATTAAAAAAATTCTGACATGCAGACTGAAACATGCACTTTGAATACCAGCAGCAGACTTCCCTGGTGAGCAGTAGCTTTACTACAGATATAATGAGCAACCAGAGTGCTAACATTCAGAATTTATGGCAAATGTGTGACACATCTGAATGCCTTCTTGATGGAACCAAAGTAAACAAGCATTGAAAATGCAATAGATCTCGCCCTCGTTTAAGTTAAAGCCATTCTGTTTGTAATGAGGTGGCTTTTTAGCTTTGCTTTTAATAGTGTTTTCAAACTTTTATGTAAATAACATGCATATGTATGCATATATGTATATGTATGCATGCATTTATATTTGTATTTATATAGATATGCAGATTATATATGTTTATATATGTATGTATATATATATACACATACATATATCCAATCCAATCCAAAAAATCTTTATTTCGACCTTTTAGGCCATAAAAGATGCATAAAAATATACACACATTTAAAATCCAAACAATTAGAATGCATACAGGGAACAAGTAGCAGCAATTCATAATATTTAAAATCAGTAATATAGATAAATAAGAAAAAAAAACAAGCAACAACATTTCCAGTCGTTAAAAAAAAATGGAATAAGCGGTGTGATAAAAAACGTTAACAGCAGGATCCAAAAGGTTAACATGACACAGTGGTGTAGGCATTCATCCTATGATGATTTTGCCTTAATCAAATTGGACCTAATGCGCCACATAGCCAAGAGAAATTTTGCAACTGCGAAAACAATGTGGGGGGAGGAATCAGTTTTCAATATTCTGTAAGATGTAACACAGTTCCTTATTGCCATATTCCTACAAAGGGGCACCAGCCAGTATTTCCTGGGTGACTTGTAGGTAGGGCAAAAAAACAGAACATGGATTTCCTCCTCTTCGCAGGAATTACAGCCAGGGCATAATTTGTCCCCTCCATTAGTCCAATTACTAGTAAAAGATTTGATAGGTAGGGTGCCAAACCGCCACTGTATAAAAAGCTTCCTTGCCGTAATCGGATAGATAAAATCCATAAAAGTCTCAAACTTATAAGAATTTTTGGATTCAGTAAAACAATGGGTTAAAGTGCCAATGCTGGGTGCAGTCATGTGGGAAACAAGATTTTGTTCCTTGTAAGCTTCCACAAGTCTTTTCCGGGGGACCCTATTACAGCCTATTTCCGGGACCTCCCACAGCTCATTAAAACCAAGCCGAAGCAGTTCTTTTTTAACAAAGGCTAGCCAAGGAATCTTATCATTGTGATTTAGATTCATAACATGCACAAGATCTTGCCTGTAGTGGCTGAGCTCCCCTGTTTACCATAGTCTATGCCAGAATCTTAAAGGTTTGGATTCAAGGTCCTCCCTGATGGACGGCAAACCCAAATCTAGACGTAAGGGAAACAGAGGATTTGCAATTGGGAGGGCCAGGAGACACCTCATGAAGTTGTTTTCGACACGTACCAACTCACTAGCAGCTTGATGTCCCCATAATTCACTACCGTAGAGTGCAGCTGATTTCGCTTGTGTTTTGTACATCTCAACTGCAGGGGCTATGGGTTTATAGGTTGAGGTGTTCGTAGCCTTTAGAATAGCCCCAGAAAGTTGAGAAAGCCTTATTCGCGCACTCGAAATCTGTGGACCCCAGGATAGGTTCTCTTGGAGGGTCACACCCAGGTACTGAAATGTTTTAACCCTCTCTAGAACCGTGGAGTTTAGGGATGGGTTAGGTCTAGTTGTGGGAGAGGGGTTAAAGATCATAAATTTGGTCTTCCCTGTGTTAATCTCAAGGCCATACTGCCTGCAGAAAAGACCAAATCCATCTAGGATTCGCTGAATTCCCATGGGTGATTTAGAGAGCAGGAGGGTGTCATCAGCAAACATTATTGCCGGCACCCTCCTGCCTGCCAAAACCGGGGCGTCGTTGTCCCTAACGTTAACTAAGTGTGAAATGACACTGTTCATGTAAAGACAAAAAAGGGTAGGGGCGAGGACGCATCCCTGCCTAACCCCCCGAGAGACAGGGAACCTTTTTGTCAAAGCTCCACCCCGCCCACATCGTACCTGGGCAAAGTTACCCTGATGAAGTCTTATTATGGCCTGGAGCAGATTAGTGGGAACTCCCATCTCCTTCAGGACTTCCCAGAGTTTGTTCCGTGGTACCAAATCGAATGCTGACTTCAGGTCTACGAACACCATGTACAATCTCCCTCCCTCGATGGTCACCGATTTCCAAAAAAGGAGGACGAGGCGGAAGATTTGGTCCATGGTGGACGTATTTTTCCTGAAGCCAGCCTGGAGGGGACTTAACATTTCGTTTTCCTCCATCCAGTCCAAGAGTTGGTCCAGTAAAAGTCGCGAATAAATCTTCTGGGGGACATCTATAAGGCTGATCGGCCTGTAGTTGGATGGGAGCAGAGGGCAGCCCTTCTTGAAGATTGGGACTATCTCTGCCCCCAGCCAAGTACAGGGGATCGCCATTCCACTTGCAAGTGAATTAAAAAGAATGTGAAGATAAGGCGCGCAGACCTCTGGGTGGGACCTAAAAAGGTCACCTGGTAATTTATCAAGGCCGGGGGCCTTTCCCAACGCTATACCCTCTATTGCGCTGGCCACTTCCCCTAGCGTAAACTCCAAGGTGTCTCCAGAAAGGGAAAGGAGTGATGCAACAACGGCATCAGTGTTCTCTAGGGTATCTGCGTAAAGTTTACTGAAATGGTCTTCCCATATATGTGCTGCTATATTGGGTTCCATTGCAGCTTTGGGTTCCCCTGAGCCAGTAGTGACTAGTGACCAGAATTTTCTTAAGTCCTTAGATATAAGGGCAATTGAAAGATCCTGCCATCTATCCCAGTCCCAGTCTGACCTCGCACGATCCATCGTGGCCTTATACTGACGCCGCAGATCGGCCACCCTGTTCCGAGCTTCGCCCTCTTTGACTGCAGTAATAAGGTCAGATTTGGCCTTTCTGCAATCAGAGTTATACCAGGTGGAGGTTCTAGTCTTGTGTTTGGGCTTTGTCACCTCAGGGTAGAGAACCTCTCCTAGAACTCCCACTAGGTCTTCATGAATTAAAGGTAGAATTTTATGTAAATCCTGGGGACTGGATTGACTGACTAGTTCATCCAGGGCCTCAAATTTAGGCAGCACCAGATTGTAGATTTTCCCAATATTTTCTTCTGATTTGGAAAATTTCTGCCATCTCACCCTGCGCCTGTTAGAGGATAGTACCAGGTTTCCCTGATCATCTCTGTCCTCGAGAGGTAGTGATCCAGGATATACTGGAAGATAGGCCAGGAAGAGTAGGAGAGCGTCATGATCACTATCTGTGCGGGGGATTATTTTAAAATCCTCTACCTTTGGCCAAAGACTGGTGTCCACAAAAATGTAGTCCAGTCGTGACTCATGATTTTTCCTGTTAAATGTACATTTTGAGGGAGTATCTGAGGGCGTACGTCCATTGCAAGCTCTTAACGCAAAATTAAGGGTTAGTGACATAATTTGGACCGCGAGTGGAGACCAAGATCTGGGATGGGGCGATTGGCATACTGGGATACCCCAGAAGTCATCTTCTGCCGTAAGGGCCCCTTCCCTCAAGCCCTCTAAGGGCTCAAAGTGACAGTTAAAATCTCCGCCCATTACCACCTTGTAATCGGTCGGCAGCTGTCCCAAAAAGGACGCAAGATCTTCTAATGTAGTGGAGTCCACCGTTGGGCCAACTGGGCGGGAATAAACATTTATAATTGCCAACTTTTGGGCACCCGGCCAGTTTAATAAAACGCACTGAATGTCTTGAGAGGACGTGGCTATGGTTTCCGCAATGCAACCAATATGACACGCTATCCACACTGCCAAGCCACCCGAGGGCCTCCCCTTACCATTCCAGGAAGCCTGGATTTCGATTACCGCATAGCCAATTTTAGGGACAGGTTCCCTCGCCCATGTCTCTTGAAAGAGACAGATGTCACTATTTATTATTAAAGAGTCCCATTCTTCAGTGTATATCTTATTGGCAATGCCTGCAACATTCCATGACAGTACCCTCAGGGCTCTAGATGGAATGTGTAATGTAGTTCCCTGCCCCCCAGTAGTATCACCACCACTACATACATGTGAGATAGGAATCCCTGGAGGGGGAGATGGACTAAGGTTGGGTGAGACTAAAAGAGTTTGAGTCATGCCATGGGAATCGCTTGGCATCTGAGGAGGAGAGTTTGCACCAGATGAATAAGATTTAAACTCCTGTACGCGTGACCCCCTCTCTAATACAGAATGATCAGGAGAGAATCCCAGGCGTCAATCACAGGAATCCAAACCAGAAAAAGCTTCGAATCTATTACTAACTTCCAGGGGAGTGAAAGGAAGCAAATGGTCCATTCCCCCTGTTTGAAAAGAATAGTCCGATCTCCCATGGCTTAAACCGTAGCCCCTTTGCGGAATGGATTCCCACCCATAAACATTCTTTGAAACCAATGGGCCAGGCTGCAGGGAGAAGTGATGGTTATTTTGTTTTGGAGCAATAGGACCTGTCGGGGCCATAGAAGGCCAGGGGCATGACAGGGGAGCTACTAGGGCTCTGGGATAGAAGTAAGTAAGGTCGCACGGCATGATTGATTTGCCTAAGTTCCCTGGCATCCAGCTCAGGATGTGCCTAACAACTTCAGGATCCCTAAAGTTGATCACAATCAAGTCGCCCTCTATATCTTTCTCCCGCCCTCCCAACCAAGAGAGTCGACGCACGTGCACAATATCCCCAATAACATTCTCCGGTAGTGGCCTATTTTTAGACAGCCAGTACATAGTTTTATTTTTAAGCTGCTGTGGACCTTCTCGCTTGTCAGGGTCAAGGGTGGGAACACCCGTAAGCACCACTACATAGGGTAGTGCTTCCGGAGGAAGTTCAACCTGTGGAATTCTACGTTTAAATACTCTGGTTGGGGGTTCCCTCTCCCCAGCCGGCTGCATTGGTCTTGCGACCGTACTATTTCCACCCTTCTGGGTGGCACCATCCATGTGCATGGCAGGTCGGGAAGAAGTGATAGGGGTTGTGATCCCTTGAGAATTGTGAGTCACTGTTTTGGTAGAGACATTAGGCTTGGGGAGTAACACCGTTGTAGTGGTGTTAGATGTTGTATGAGCCACCTTAGCTGAATTATTAGATGTTGTATGAGCCCCCTTAGCTGTGGTAGGTTTTGAGGAGTTAGGTAAACCGACCGCAGCCAATGCTGTATTAAGAATGGGAGGGGCTTTCTGCTTATCCGATTTGTTAAGAATAGCCTTTTCCAGGTTCCCTAGCAGTTGTTCAATAGCCGATAGTCTATCTACAATAGGAGAAATAAGCGTCCTGAGCATTTGCCCAAGAAGCTCCAGGGTGGGGACGATCGGCTGAGTCTCCTCAGCGTTGGCACTTGTGGGGGAAGTGGCAAATGTAAGTGGTGGTGTTTCTTGTGTAGTCACTAAAGTGATAACAGGTGTAGTGTCCGCTGTTAATTTTGGGGCAGAGGCTACACCCCCCCTTTCCCTTTGCCAAATTCAGAATGACTAATTTTGCCCTTTTGAATAGAGCCCCCCTTCCTCATTCTCTTTTTGGGCGGTGGACCGTGGGTTTTCGGGGCCTCTATCTTCCTCGGTTGGTTTTTAACGATGATTTTACCAATATGGAGGGGAGCTGGTGTTACTTCCTGACCTAGAGCAGAGTTACAAAGTGCTGAGGGAGCCGCAGTTGATGGGCTAAGTGGGGCCCTGGGAGAAGATGGTATGGGAGATGTGTCCCTTAAAAGTACTGGAATTCCCTGGGTTGAAAAAGGGTCTTCAGTGATAGGGGACACCCCTGAGCTAGATGTTAATATATGCGGGGGTGATGTCAAAGAGGGTCTGGCCTTATAACCCTCAATTGAGCGACGGCGCTCCACCCTTTTCTCCGCTAGGGCTTCTTCCCTTTCTATTTCCGAAATAGATTTTTTGAAATAATTGTCTAGTGTGCCCTTGTTAAGGTTTGCCCCCGCAGTCCCAGGTGAGGCCGTATCCATAATGCCAAAAGAGTGCACAACTATGGAAATTAGACTGAAATATCAAATCTGAAAATGGCCTAGCCAAGCAATACCAGTGGAACAAAAAATTAGCGCAAACTATAAAAGGCAGTAACGCGCTACAAACATAGGAGAAAAGTGGATATTATTATAGTCGTAGGGAACTCCGGTCTGGGGACAAACACATGGGAATAAAAGAAACGGGGCCCAGCCCAGCCTCTCCAGCCACCTAACGGCCACACAACGGCCCGCTCTTTGCCCGGTCTTCGCCCCGGTCGCTCCCGCGCAGCGGATGTTCCGCCCTATGAAAGAGGGCAGGGCCGGGGGCGTGGCCGGCAGGGAGAGCGGCCACAGGTATTACAGGCAGGGACTCCTGGTCAATGGAGTCCCTGCTAGGCTGCTCGCAGCCCTGCCGGTGCACGGGGGTTGATTGGTCTTCTACTTCCCTCCCGCAGAGACTCCTGGCGCAGCGGGTCCGGCAAGGTTCAGAGTCCTCCCCTCAGCTCAGGACAGATTGGCGATGACAGGCAGCGATTCCTTGGTCCTCCAGGCAGGCAAGCAGCAAACAGGAAGGTTTCCCGCAGTTTGGCAGACACAGAGCTGCTTTTACGCTGACGGGGGGCGTGGCCGGCAGGGAGAGCGGCCACAGGTGTTACAGGCAGGGACTCCTGGTCAATGGAGTCCCTGCTAGGCTGCTCGCAGCCCTGCCGGTGCACGGGGGGTTGATTGGTCTTCTACTTCCCTCCCGCAGAGACTCCTGGCGCAGCGGGACCCGCGCAGCGGGTCCGGCAAGGTTCAGAGTCCTCCCCTAAGCTCAGGACAGATTGGCGACGACAGGCAGCGATTCCTTGGTCCTCCAGGCAGGCAAGCAGCAAACAGGAAGGTTTCCCGCAGTTTGGCAGACACAGAGCTGCTTTTACGCTGACGGGGGGCGTGGCCGGCAGGGAGAGCGGCCACAGGTGTTACAGGCAGCGACTCCTGGTCAATGGAGTCCCTGCTAGGCTGCTCGCAGCCCTGCCGGTGCACGGGGGGTTGATTGGTCTTCTACTTCCCTCCCGCAGAGACTCCTGGCGCAGCGGGACCCGCGCAGCGGGTCCGGCAAGGTTCAGAGTCCTCCCCTCAGCTCAGGACAGATTGGCGACGACAGGCAGCGATTCCTTGGTCCTCCAGGCAGGCAAGCAGCAAACAGGAAGGTTTCCCCTTATATATATATTTGTATATGTGTGCGTGTAGATAGACCGAGGCACAAGAAAGCAGAAAAACAAACGTGAAGAACACAAAAAGGGGGCAGGGTAGATGATACACCCTGACCCCCTAGGCCCGCCCAGGTGGTCCCACAAGGACAAAAACGGCCCACTTTTGTTTTTTTTAAAAACCTGGTCTGTTTTTTTAAAAATTACCCCCGGGGGGACCAAATTGCGGTGGCATAGTGATAAAGAAGTGTGGGGGGTCCACAATCCCCCCCACACTGCTCTGGGGACCGCCGCCCCCGGGGCAAAGCAACGTAGCTCCTTGGCGCATACTGGAGGCTCCTGGTGGGCTACTTGGCCCCCCGGGACCCCCAGTATGCAAGGGGAATTAGTTCCTATTCTGCAAACACGCCAGGGGTTGCGCTGCAGAGAGGTGTAAAAAAGGGTGTGGCCTCATTTCACCTCTCTGCAATGCAGCCCCCTGGCGCATACTACAGGTTCCAGGTGGGCTAGTTGGCCCCCAGGGACCCGCAGTATGCAAGGGGAATTAGTTCCCCCTCTGCAAACACGCCCGGGGGCTGCATTGCAGAGAGGTGTTAAAAAGGGTGTGGCCTCATTACACCTCTCTGTAATGCAGCTCCCTGGCTTATACTGGAGGCTCCTGGTGGGCTAGTTGCCCCCCAGGGACCCCCAGTATGCAAGGGGAATTAGTTCCTCCTCTGCAAACACGCCAGGGGTTGCGCTGCAGAACGTTGTAAAAAGGGGGCGTGCCCTCTGAACACCTGCCTGCAAAAATGTAGTAAATCAGTATAAAAAAAATAACAATTAATATATTTAAAAATTGTCATTTAAAAAACCTTCGAAATTCAATGAAAAAACCATAGGTTTCAGGCCTTATATAGTTAGGAATTAGCATTTAAAAAACCTTGCAAATTCACTTAAAAAACCATAGGTTTCAGGCCTTATTTTTGGGGCCGATTAGGATGGCGGTTAATCCGCATCCCCCGGGCCGGCGGAAGCCACCGCCGGCCTGGAGGATGCGGATTAACCGCCGCGGCCACAGACAACACCCACCTCCAGATTAGGATGGCGGTGGGATTGCGGTGGGAACAGCGGCGGACGGCTGGTCCGTCCTCCGCTGATCCCCGGGGTGTGTAGGGCTATTTGGTGACGGTGTCTGCAAGACACCGTCAGCCAAATTAGGATGTGCACGGACACATGCTTTTCCGCGGCGGCTTTTCCGCCGTGGAAAAGCATGTGGACATTGGTGTTTGGGGGTCCGTTGTGGGCCCCCAGGGTGTCGGGGTGGGGGGTGCACATGGGGGGTACCTATGGTGCCCCCCAACATTTACATGCACAAAGCGGCAGGCACCGCGCTGTGCCTGCCGCTTTGTGCATGTAAATGTAAAACATGCAGTTTTAACATTGCGGCGGGTGCTGCTTCAAGCAGCACCCGCCGCAATGTTAAACATACAGGATGTGACCGCCAGGGTGGCGGTCACATCCTAATTTGCACGGAGGGACTGCCGCTGCCCCTGCGGACAGTCCCTCCACCTCTGGGGTGGCGGACGGACACAGGTCCGTCCGCCATCCTAATCGGCCCCATAGTTAGGAATTAGCATTTAAAAAACCTTGCAAATTCACTGAAAAAAACATAGGTTTCAGGCCTTATATAGTTAGGAATTAGCATTTAAAAAACCTTGCAAATTCACTGAAAAAACCATAGGTTTCAGGCCTTATATAGTTAGGAATTAGCATTTAAAAAATCTTGAAATGCACTGAAAAACCATTGGTTTCAGGCCTTATATAGTTAGGAATTAGCTTTTAAAAAACCTTGAAATTCACTCAAAAAACTATAAGTTTTAGGGGTGTTATAGTTAGCTGGACATTTCACTCATACAAAACCATTGAAATTGCTCCTATATAGTTAGTACTAACTATATTTCGCGCACCCGCAATCCACTGCTGATGATGTCACATATTAGATCATTCATGACATGGTCAGTGACATCACTGATGACATCGCAAATGACATCACTGATGACATCACTGATGACATCATCCATGTGACAATCACATACACCTTTTCATACACTATTAAAATTTTTCATCACTCTTTGTAAAATACAGAGTATCATATTTGAATCCATTGTCACAGCAATACAAGTATCTACAAATCCACTCAGTGATTCATAGATGTATACACACATCTAATCACTTACCTGTAGATTCACTCATACATGCTGTCAATGAACAATAGAACACTATCAAAAATACTTATACACCTATATCGACATTAAACAACAGCGCACACCCTATTCACATATGAAGTCATCCTACTCACTTATGCAAACAATGGATCATACTTACATATTTACTTAGCAAAACACTTATACAAACATATCTTCATCTATTCATTTAGATAGTAAGTCATACTTAGTGAATTATAAAATCACTAGCAGCCCGCCCCAGCATTGCCTGGGGGCAATGAGGCTTCAGGGCCAGCCGCCCGCCCAGGCCCCCGCCCGCCCCGACATTGTCCGTGCATGCCCATGCACGGACACGGACCAGGCCCCCCTCCCGCCCCGACTCCCTCCCGCCCCCCTCCCGCCCCGACTCACTCTCGCTCCGACATTTTCCTTTCCTAGCTGCCTCATATTCGAAAAAGATGATGACTGCTGCGTCTTCCAGCTGATAGCACTGCGAAGGTCCTTCTTTGAACACCTGCCCTACAGGAGGACCATTGCCAAGACACCCCAGGAAGATTTCGCTGACGTAACTCTGCTTTCCTCTATCTGCCCAAAAACAAAAGCAGCTGGCTCCGGCTAAACTTCGGGTGCTGTGCTCTGCCTGGAAAGACATGTCGTCTGTCTGCCTCACTTCACCCCCCCCCCCCTGGGACGCCTCCCCCTGCATCACACAGTCTCGCACTGAGAGTTTAGCAAAAGCTCGAAAACTTTCCCTTTCCTTACCTGTGCCGCCGCTCCTCACTGCACAGCCGCTCGTCACTGCACCGCCGCTCCTCCTTCGTCGTCATCACGCACGTCGCGTTGCGGTCATCACGCACGTCGCGTCGCGGCCAGCGCTAGGTCCCGGCCGGCACTACTTTCAGGGGACTACTTTGTTTTCAAACTTAATTTTTTTAATGTACTTTTTTATTTTATTTATATAGCCTATGTCCATCTACACACCCTGACATTTTCATAGATATATCGGGTGTGTAGATTGGCGCTGTGGTTCCCGAGTTTACCTGGCCAAAAGGTGCAAGTTCTCTCTTTATAATAGTAGTATAGATTATTACAAGTATACAGTTATCCATACAGTCACTCACACAATCATTGAGTCTTATGTATACTTATTTATATACAACAACTGACACATACACTGCCTTTTATTTTCCTAGTTTGTTGGACATGTACCATTGAGAAATATATTTGCTCATCACCACACCCATAAAGAGATTCACTCACCCAAACTGTTAGAACATGTAGTTTTAACTTCATATATCTACTGAATCAACTATTCACACATCTTTGTACAGTCACACACCCCCACCGAACCACACACACTTTCACACTCCCATACAAATACTCAGTTAACTAATAAATAACTAATATAGACTTTCACATAGCTATTAACCAACTGTAGAATCAGTTTACACAACAACTGACAAAGTGATACAGATATTCACACAGTTTAGTCACTATCCACTATATTTAGTGAGACGTTATAAATTGGTCAAGTAAACAGTCAATTACACTGCTACTAAATCCTCCATCCAAATATTTATTTATATATATCCACTCATTCTTCAATGCAAATTGCTATATATATAATGCATATTTAAATAACGAAGCAAACCACATTCACTGGATGATGTCATCAGTGATGTCATCAGTGATATCATTTGAGATGTCATCAGTGATGTCACTGACCATGTCATGAATGATCTAATATGTGACATCATCAGCAGTGGGTTGCGGGTGCGCGAAATATAGTTAGTACAACTAACTATATAGGAGCAGTTTCAATGGTTTTGTATGAGTGAAATGTCCAGCTAACTATAACACCCCTAAAACTTATAGTTTTTTGAGTGAATTTCAAAGGTTTTTTAAAAGCTAATTCCTAACTATATAAGGCCTGAAACCTATGGTTTTTTCAGTAAATATATATGTATATATATATATATATATATATGTATATATATATTCACTGAAAAAACCATAGGTTATAGACCATATATAGTTTGGAATTAGCATTTACAAAACCTTGAAAATTCACTGAAAAAACCATAGGTTATAGACCATATATCGTTAGGAATTAGCATTTAAAAAACCTTATTTTACTCACACAAAACCATTGAAATTCCATATATAGTTAGTTGCACTAACTATATATCGCGCACCCGCAATCCACTGCTGATGATGTCACATATTACATCATTCATGACATGGTCAGTGACATCACTGATGACATCACTGATGACATCTCAAATGACATCACTGATGACATCACTGATAACAACATCCAGTGATTTTTTGTTTCTGTAAAGTTTAAATATGTCTTACATATTGAAGAATGAGTGGATGTGTAAGTGTCTGGACGAAGGATTTAGTAGGTGCATGACTGACTGTATGAGTGAGTGATTAAATGTGTCTCACTGAGTGCATGGGTTAGTGACTAAACTGTCTTAATTTGTGCATCATTATGTCTGTTGTTCTGTAAACTGCTGCATGTGTTGATCAGTAGCTATATGAGTAACTATATGGGTTACTGATTGATTGCCCAAGTATTTGTATGGGAGACTGAGTGTGTGTGTGGCTGGCTGGGAGGTGTGTGACTCTGTGCAGATCAATGTGTACTTGTATCAATGATTGTATAAAAAGGTAAGTATGTGTTAGTATATGTTTGAAAATGTAAGGTGCTCTATGTTTAACTGTATAGACAAGAAAATGGAAGTGTCATTGATTCTTTACAGGACTGACTAGGTGTGTGAGTAACTCCATGGATGAGTGGCAGACTGTGAGTGTCTGTATAGGTGTATGAGTGCATATGATAGTGTTGTAAAGATGAGTGATTGTATGTATGAATGATTGTATGGGTGAATGAGTGAAGGTGTGTGTAGACGTAGGAATCAGTGAGTGCGTATGTAGTAACTAGTATTGGTGTGTCAATGGTTTCAAAAATTATACTCTGTATTTAACACTGGAAGAAACAGAGGTTATATTAAAATGTGAGGAGATGCATTGTATTGTCACATGAATGATATCATCAGTGATGTGGTCATTGATGTCAAATGAGATGTGATCAGTGATGTCATCAGTGATGTCATTTGAGATGTCATCAGTGATGTCATCAGTGATGTCACTGACCATGTCATGAATGATGTAATATGTGACATCATCAGCAGTGGATTGCGGGTGCGCGATATATAGTTAGTGCAACTAACTATATATGGAATTTCAATGGTTTTGTGTGAGTAAAATAAGGTTTTTTAAATGCTAATTCCTAACGATATATGGTCTATAACCTATGGTTTTTTCAGTGAATTTTCAAGGTTTTGTAAATGCTAATTCCTAACTATATATGGTCTATAACCTATGGTTTTTTCAGTGAATTTTCAAGGTTTTGTAAATGCTAATTCCTAACTACATATGGTCTATAACCTATGGTTTTTTCAGTGAATTTCAATGGTTTTTTAATAGCAAATATCATAAGCTGTCGAATGTCAAGTACGTGGTAAGTAAAAACATTTTCGTGTTTATGCACACTGATCTGCTTTGAATGCTGCCCCCCCCCCCTCATTTCTATTAGGAGTACTCTCTCTTTGCAGATAGTGAAAGGTAGTTAACGCAGGCCTTTGCCCCCGTTGTAATACGTCGTGCCTGCTTCTCTCTCCATTTGATTGATTGTTATCCAAGCATTTACTGTTTTAGAATTGGTTCTCTTTGGTTCATTCTCTATTTACAAACAAACACAGAGTCGCAATACTCTGTTTAGTCTTTGCAGATAACGAAAAATCGTGTAAAAAAACAAAAGGAATCGAGCAAAATCAGTAGGCCACTAATGGGATCTCTTTTTGACCTCGCTAAAATAGAAACATTAGGAACAACCCCTCATGACAAATACGAAACTAGTGAGATGAACTGAACTCCACACCATGATGGCTGCAATACAGCTCGGCTCCGCCACCCACCCCGCCCAAAATAACGATAAAGAGCGGCTGCCATGATTGCTCGCGGAATGGCCACGACGGAGCTACGAAATGGTGGTGCTCTCATGCTAACCCCAGCTTCAGTCTGAAACATCCAGAAACACTGTAGACTACCAATTCGATCAGTTCCGGTAGCGCCCCAACGTAACCCGGTAGAGAAGAACTAGCCCTCCCCTCTTTGACTGATGGTTCTTGTTGCCTGTCCCTTCTGTTGTCATTTAACAGAACTATTTAGCCTGCTGAAAGGGGTTGTGTTCCGACCGCTGGTTGGTGGAGACATTTTGACTATATTCTGGACCTGCGTTGTCGCGTAATGCGTCATATGACGGGCCGTGTTAGCGCATCCGGAAGTCATCCGGGGCGCGACGCCCAGCGCGTAACGTAAGCATAACAGGTCATGTGACTTGTTAATAAAACTTTTCATTGGTTCATTTTACTTTTCTTATTCTAATGATGAAAGGCTTGGTCATATGACCTAAAAATTACGCTTTTTATTACTTCCGAACATTATTTTTTCTTAAATATATGTTATACTGTTCCAGGCTAATGTACTTTCCCGGAAAATTTACAACTGTCCTGCAAGTAAAATATATTCTTTTTTCGAGAAAAAGGGCGTTTCTTCGTCCCATGACGGAGCCGTTGAGCAAAAGAGGGTCGACCTGCTGTCTTAGTCGCCGATACGCCTGAATATGAGATTCTTATCGATCACTTTATGTTGCAGGAGTAGAAAACACAACAGCCCTTGACCATTTATCTTTACTGCGTTCCTGCGTATTATACCTTTTACCCTTCATGTAATTGGTCTGCTTTATTTCACTTGCCTTTTAATGATTCTAAAACAGTGACTATTATTAAAAACTTTACCAATGTATATACTACTACCATGTTTTCTTTTAAAAACCTTTATTGTGAAAATTTCATTATACAAATACGAGCCTATAACCACATGGGCCGGCCACGGAGCAAACTGTAATCGTATATGATGAGTAGACATTTACACTGTAGAGGAACGTAACGGGCGGGCCATTAGGTTGCAAGAACTAAGGTGTCTAACAGTTGCGGAATCGGTGGACGTACATTTTATAATTAAAATACGACAGGGCCAGTTACAATAAAATTATCTAGATATACATTTGGGGGCAAGTACCATGGGTGACGTTAATTCGAACTTTCAATAGTACAGTAATCAATAACACATCAGAACTTAATATCAATAGAGATGTCGAAATATTCAATCTATTCTCGTCCCCGCCCGCCATGTGCTTCAAAACTGCATACGTATCTCGTGATATCAAGGTTGTGCAACCAGTACACAACAAGGAGTTACGAGTCCCATTTATTCCGGCGCCATTTTGGGCGAGGACGGGCAGGTCCAGGATATAGTCAAAATGTCTCTACCAACCATCGACTATGATGATGTTCATATGCTGTATTTATTAGAGTAACACTCATCTGTCCACATGAAATTAATTTGCCACAATCTAAACATGTCATTTTAATCTTTCCAAAGTTCTTCTAAATATTTGGGACCGTTTCCCTTGCCTCTGATGCTGTCAGTGCCACTTCTTTGATGAATGTACTGGCAGGTCGGGGGTTCTCCTCCAAATCTCTCTTTTATGCAGCACTATAATTAATTGGTGCCACCTCTCCATATGACGATGCATGGTATAGTTACCATAACTATATATTTTTTCGGTTCCTCTGGAGAGTACATCGTGGCAGATGAAGCGTGTAACGTACCGGGCATTTACCTTTTTTTGCATGTAGAGGAAAGGAAAAAAAATTCGAGCGTCCGAGTTCTAAGGTGTCCCAGGGCCATTTTAGTGGACCAGGCCCAAATCCAAAGAACAGGCCGCCATTTTGAGAGTCCTGTTGCAGCCGCCTGTCGCTGTAGCATCAAGAGCGGCCGAAACTCAGCTAAATGGCAACTGAAACGGTAAAGGGGCGCCCCACTACAGCAGACGAGCCTCCACCTAGGAAGGCCCGTTCACGCCGCCCCCCCCCCTTCGGGCACCCCACGCCGTTATTCGGAGCAGTATTGTAGGATGGCCACACCAGTGCGGCAACTTGCTAGACATCACCTCGGTGGTAACCGAATCTCAGCGCCTTGTGGTGTCTTCTATTCAGAAAATATTGTTGCGCTGCCTTTGGCCCCATTCGCACATCGGTCCGCTACTGACGCCATCTCACAGGCTAATGGGGCGCCCCACGCCGACTTTCAGCATTGTAGGATGGCCACACCAGTACAGCAACTTGCTAGACACCACCTCGGTGCCATCCGGATCTTGGCATCTCAGCGCCTAGTGGTGTCTTCTATTCAGAAAATATTGTTGCGCTGCCTTTGGCCCCATTCGCACATCGGTCCTCTACTGACACCATCTCACAGGCCAACAGGGCGCCCCACGCCGACTTTCAACATTGTAGGATGGCCACACCAGTGCGGCAACTTACTAGACACCACCTCGGTGCCATCCGGATCTTGGCGCGTTGTGCTGCCTTCGGCCTATTCGCACATCGGTCCGCTACTGACGCGAACTCACAGGCCAACGGGGCAGCCCACGCCGACTTTCAGCATGGTAGGATGGCCACACCAGTGCTGCAACTTGCTGGACACCACCTCGGTGCCATCCGGATCTTGGCATCTCAGCGCCTTGTGGTGTCTTCTATTCAGAAAATATTGTTGCGCTGCCTTTGGCCCCATTCGCACATCGGTCCGCTACTGCCGCCATCTCACAGGCCAACGGGGCGCCCCACGCCGACTTTCAGCATTGTAGGATGGCCACACCAGTGCGACAACTTGCTGGACACCACCTCGGTGCCATCCGGATCTTGGTATCTCAGCGCCTTGTGGTGTCTTCTATTCAGAAAATATTGTTGCGCTGCCTTTGGCCCCATTCGCACATCAGTCCGCTACTGCCGCCATCTCACAGGCCAACGGGGCGCCCCACGCCGACTTTCAGCATTGAAGGATGGCCACACCAGTGCGACAACTTGCTGGACACCACCTCGGTGCCATCCGGATCTTGGCGCGTTGTGCTGCCTTCGGCCTATTCGCACATCGGTCCGCTACTGACGCCGCCTCACGTGCCAACGGATTTTCTACGCTTTTTATACCCTATGCCGCATAACAGGTCATGTGACTTGTTTATAAAACTTTTCATTGGTTCATTTTACTTTTGGTTTCCTAATGATGGAAGGCTTGATCATATGACCTAAAAATAACACTTTTCATTGGATGAAAACTATTTTTTTTTCCCAAACGATGAAAGCCCCACCTTGTTTCTGGATGTTTCAGACTGAAGCTGGCGTCAGCATGAAAGGACCACCATCTCGTGGCTCCGTCGTGGTCATTCCGCGAGCAATCATGGCAGCCGCTCCCCACCGGAAGCCTGCAGGAGTCGGGGGCCCCCAAAACTTTTGTTGAATCCTCAAGGCGGAGGGGACGCTTTCGAGAATGGGGCCCAAGACCTAGCAGACAAGCGTCCGATTTCCAAGGTGTCCCAGGGCCATTTCAGTGGACCAGGCCCAAAAAGGAAAGAGCCTGCCGCCATTTTGAGAGTCCTGTGACAGCCGCCTATCGCTGCACCGCAAGAGTGGGCGCAACTCAGCTGAATTGCGGCTTTTGACACAGTGGACCAAAAGCGGACGGAATGGCAACTGAAACGGTAAAGGGGCGCCCCACTACAACAGACGAGACTCCACCTGGAGAGGCCCGTTCACGCCGCCTCCCCCCCCCCGGGGCGCCCCACGCCATTATTCGGAGGGCGGCAACTTACTGGACATCACCTTGGTGCCATCGTTCTGCTGCCTTGGAACTATTCGCACAACAGACCGCTACTGATGACCCACCCCCCGCGACGCCCCACGCCGGATACCGAAATCAGTGCGGCACCCTGGCAACATCACCTGGGTGCCGTCCAGAAATCTGGACGTTGTGCTGCGTTGGGACTATTCGCACAACCGACGGCTACTTCCTTCTTTTTCCCTAAAAATGTTTAAATGTTTTTACTGTTTTTGTTTTGTTGTATATATTTATAAGTTATTAAAGTTTTATAATCCTACTACTTTGTTGGAGTGCTATATATTTTTAATGTGACACATAATTGTAAAAACTTTGATGTACAAAGAGTCATCCCTGGAATCTTCCGCTTCAGGCTCGGTCCCCTCCCCAATCACAATACAGGATGGTTTTCAGATAGTAGGAACGCGTGTGCTGTGACGGATCTCATCGAGTGTGGGCCTTGATCTACTATAACTCCTTTGAAGAGGGGTGATTCTTTACAGCTGGGGCCATAAACTACATCTGCAGGGCTAGCTGATAGCCTAGGACTGGCCTGGACAATCGGACACAGAGGAAAAGGAGTGTCAGAGGGTGCGGTAGTGAATAGGGCGAAAGGGAGGTGTCGGGCGGGCACAGGGTGTGATTCTCAGGGAAGAGCAGCGCAGATGGGGGGAGGTTTATTACCCATGCATAAGACAGAGAGCGGGGGTGACCAGTGCCTGGGGGAGATGCTTGCGAGGGTGGGGAGCCATGCTAAGGATCGACAGCGTGCAGAGAGTGGGTCTGGTCAAGGCATCTAAAATGACTGCCGTGCACGACAAAAGTGTGGCATTTGAAAAAAGGCAAGATGGCGCAGACAATGTTTTTCAACACTTCCTGATTTCCTTCGAATCGAACGTTAACAGACGTTGGGGCATATTACCAAAGTTAAGCGATATTTATCCCTAACGATGCTTAGCAACGAATTTTTTAACGCTAAGCATCGTCAGAAATTATCGCAGATAAACCTTGCTATTATCAAGGTTTATCGCAAATGCGATAAAAAACGACCGCAATGCATTAATATCGCTGAAAAGTCAGCGATATTCATGCATTACCGAGCTAATGCTCTTAGCCATGTTATCCACCTCCCATTGGATAACATGGCTAAGAACTGCTCAGGGCAGGTGGTAGCTTTTGGAGATATTCGCGCTTAGCGCGAATATCTCCAAAAGTTGGTAATAGGAGATAGCGATGTTAGCGACTGTTTCCAGTCGCTAACATCTTGGCATGCCCACTTTGCATGTCATTAGTGATAAATATCACTGACATGCAAAGTGGGGCCCAAGATGGTCGCTATCTCCTACTAGCGGTCGCTAACTGGTGTTAGCAACAGCTAGGTAATACAGAGATCATTTTATCTCCGCGAAGCGGAGCGCTGTTACAGATATATATCTTTTTTTGAACGTTAATTTCTCAAAATCCACTGAAGCACATATATTGAGACCTAGCAAAGGCACATCGGGCTACCAGTCCCTAATATTTTGCCAAGTTTCGTGCAAATCCATTCAGCCGTTCGATTATTATTATTTTAATTTTTTTTTGCCCCGCGGGGCCCTTTTAAAACCTCCACATCAAACCTAGGGGGTCAGGGAGGATCTACTATGCCCCCTTATGGTCATTTGCCCCTTCGCTTTGGCCTCCTCTTGTCTCTCGATCCTACCGAGAGACAAGATGGCGGCCGCTACGGACTGTTTGGAATGTTTACAGACGCCGGAGAACCAATCAGCTTCGCTTCACAAAGCTCCGTAACGCGAAAAGTACGCGAACTGGAGCGCTGCCCGGTCCGCTGTTACAGATATATATCTTTTTTTGAACGTTAATTTCTCAAAATCCACTGGAGCACATATATTGAGACCTAGCAAAGGCACATCGGGCTACCAGTCCCTACAATTTTGCCAAGTTCCGTGCAAATCCATTCAGCCGTTCGGGCTAAAAGTGAGGCCAACCGCCCTATGGAAAACTCAATGTTAAAAACACGTTTTGGGACCCCCCTTTTTTCTCGGCCCCCCCCTTGACGAACCCCCCCCCAAATTTTTAGGGGCTGCTCAGAAACAAAATGTTCCATTTTCCTGAAAATTTCAGCCAATTCCGTCCACAAACGCCAAAGTTATTAGACATAGAATTTTCAAAAATCCCATAGAGAAAAAATCCTAACTATATATACCTACTGGCGACCGCCAGTAGGTAATATATATATATATATGAAAGTAAGCTCCTCCTGAAGAAAGAGAAGAGGCCACAGCAGGGGATTTGACGGAGGCACCTTTATTCAATGACCCTGCAGTAACGGCAAATGCATTTCGGCTTTCTAAGCCTTCCTCAGCGCCAGCAGTCATCAAGTGGATACACGTAATCTTCTTATGTAATGTCCTGCCACAAGCTATTGGGTTGCGACCCGCTCCTCCCCCAAGCCAGTGCTTTGGCTCACCTGTGGCAGATCGTCCGTTGTCTTTGAACTGCAATTCCCAGAATGCTGTTCATTCGTCCAGGTAAGTACAGCGGGGGATGTGCAATCACTGGGCGGAATGCTGGGCATGTGAAGACAATGGAATCTTATGTTTCCCCAGCATGATGTGGAACTTGAAAGCAGGCGCCTCCTTGTGTCCCCAGCCGCTCGCAGCCGTTCCTGGAAGCGCTGAGTGTCTTTTTTGCGTGCTTGGAACATCTTTGGCTGCTTTTTATTTACCTGCTGACCTGGGCTTCACGAGAAAGTGACTCTGTCTCCCCATTGCTTGACTCACGGACCGGGGCTAATTAGTCTACACCACCGGGAGGTCGCGGGACTGCGAGGACCAATAGGCAGTGCGCGACATTGGGCGCAGCTGGTCCTCTTCCCGCCTACCATCGACCCCCTGCAGTACTAATATGGCTTGCGGCCCCCGCTCCACGGGAGCCGCTCGCAGCCGTTCCTGGAAGTGCTGAGTGTCTTTTTTGCGTGCTTGGAACATCTTTGGCCGCTTTTTATTTACCTGCTGAGCTGGGCTTCACGAGTAAGTGACTCTGTCTCCCCATTGCTTGACTCACAGACCGGGGCTAATTAGTCTACACCACCGGGAGGCCGCGGGACTGCGAGGACCAATAGGCAGTGCGCGACATTGGGCTCAGCTGGTCCTCTTCCCGCCTACCATCGACCCCCCTCCCTCTATTTAGTTACGCCCAGTCACGCGTCTCGCGGGACGCGCGCGCGCAAAGCCCGGGCCAAGGGCGGGCCCGTCTGAGGCCATCCGAGGTCGATTGAGGCCAGGCCGGGCTACCCCCCTTGGTTCTGGGGTCGTGTGGAATTTTCTTGTTGCCGGCCAGAGCACGGCAGGTTATTTTAAATTATTTTATAGTCCTGTGCTCTTAGAGTCTGTTTTCCCACTGGGGTTGTGTTCCAAATGCTTTATTCTATGGCTCTTCATTCAGGGAGGGGTAGGAAGATGACCCTTTCCACCACCGGGGGGGCGGCCATGGGCACTCTTGACCAATTCATTACTAGAGCAACAGCGGTCTTAGAAAAAGAAATCGCATAATCTGAGAAGTGTTTGTCCCTGGATCTTATTACAGGGAAATGCTCATCGTTAGGCCCGATTGGGTTTGTATCGACCCCCGAACCCCTGGTACCTAGTGTGCAACTAGCCGCGCAGAGCCCGAACTCTAGCATTCTGTTGCTGGGGTTTGGTAACTCCGTGGATTGTTCACCCACGAGTCTATCAGGAGGGTCCCCGATTTCAAGTAGCCCGCAGCTTAGGGTTCCCAATCCACTACTGACCCCGAATACTACTCCCAAAGCTAATAATTCGAAACCTGCGAGGAGTAAAAACATTAAGAATAACCTCGTTTTAGGTAAGAGGAAAAGAGGGGGTGGTCCGCAGAAGGGCGGCTTAGCGAAAATTTCAAAATCAATTGGGTCTAAGCAGGCCCCACCTTATCCCCCCGTCTCCTGGAGAGTCTATAGTTCCCCTGGTTACTAACCAACAGTTGGACCGAGACCGTAGTAATGAGGGGTTGCTGGATAAAATCGAAATACTAGTTAAATCATTGATGCTACCCCTCTTGGAGAGATCGAGATTGATGAATAGTAAACTTCACCAACTTGAAAAGATAGTGCTAGTGAATACCAACGCGCTAGACACTTTAGTGAAGGGTTTGAAGCGCCCATGTGCTGATGCTTCTGTTTCCATTAATACTGGGGTTGCTAACAGTGGTAGGGTAGCTCAGAAAGTGGTTAATGCCAAGATCGTCAGTCAGAAGCTTATGCTCAGTGCTCCTAAGTACCCAGCAGGAAGTAATCCTCTGTGCCCTCCTAGGGTACAGGGGTCGGGAACAACTGAGGTGCCAAGGCAACAGCCCGCACAACCTGTTCAGCCAGAGGGGAGCCAGTCCAATGGGTCCTTATCACAGGGTGGTGCAAACAGATTCCTAAGGTTGCCTTGTATTAATCTCCCCCGTGAATCTGTTCCATATACGGGTGTTCTGGCGGGAGTTCCCAGGATTGGTATGGAGAAACCAGAATCGTACACGGAGTTAAAAAATAAAGTTATGCATTGGTTGAATACAAATAGATCTCTTCCCCCCTCTTCCAAAGCGGAAATTTTGAATGTGAGAAGGGTGAGTTGGGTGGGTCATAGAGCAAAAGACATACTGGGTGACTGTGTTATCATTAATTTTAGAGACCTGTGGGTGGTAGATTACATCTGTAATGAGCCCAGGACGGGTGGAGAGGGCGCTATCCATTCCCTGTGTCTTAACTACTTCTATAGTAATATGAATCTTGGCCCAATCCAATGCCCCAAACATACATTTAGGAGGAGACCTTTGGGCCCTAGTGTGTTCTTCAGGGATGAGTACCATTGCCTTTTGTTCAATAGGTACGAGCCACTAATGGGACTGGAAGGGGTTGACTGACTCACGAGCATCTCCCATGACAGCACTGGGTTGCAGGCCATAGGTGAGGAGATTAAGGTAAGCACCACTAGCCAAGCAGTTGAAAATATAGTGGGGGACAATGGGTGCAGTTCAGCTGGTTGTGCTCCCCCTAGAATGGATTCAACATCGTATGGGGGGATTCACCCAGGGATTGCTAAGGGTGGCCGGGTTGTAGACTTCGGAAAGGTTGGGTCATCTGCAGTAGATATTACAGATAGAAGGCTGTTGATAGAGGATGGGAGCCCACTTGGGCCTAATGAGTTGGCATTAGAACAGCGCAAGCTCAGTAACCGGGGTAATCTGCTGAAAATAGTCTCGTGGAATATCGCAGGGCTAAGGAATAAACTCGATATAGCTGAATGGTCCATTTTCGCGGAGGAACAGGATATTCTGATCTTTCAGGAAAGTTGGGCCGCTGACCCTATTCATCGCCTTGGATACCTGAACTTTTACAAACCTGCCACGAGAAATTTAAGAGGTCGACCATCGGGTGGTTTAACCATCTGGGTCAGGCAGTCACTCGGTTACAGGGTGTCCGAAGTAATAGAGGTTAATCCAGATATACTCGTGATTAAGTTGACCAGTCCAAATCAACTGGTGATTACGATTATTAATATCTATGTCAGGGGTCAGGTAGGAGGGAGGAGCTCAGGCGGATGGTATGGTGATTGTGGCAGGCGATCTGAACTGCACTTTCGAACCCATAGGTCTCGAGGGGGGTGACATTTTTGCAGGAGAAGACGCCCAATGGGATATACCCAAACTCGAATTAAACCCCATAAAAAAGTGGACAGAGGAGGCCCTCCAGTGGTTGGGTCTGTGTCTTGAGTGGGGCCTAAGAGCTGTCAATGGCCGTTCTAGTTCCGACAAAGTTGGCCAGGTGACATTTGATAATGGTACTCACTCTAGTCGTATTAACTATATACTACTAAAGGTGGAGATTTGGTCAAGTATGGAGGATATGATAATACCCTCCCGCCCGGAGAGTGACCATAATCCGCTCATCCTTAGCCTCCGTATAGAGGGAGGTATGGTGAGTGCCAGTCCGCTGGTGTTTGGTACCACTGAGGCCCTCCTCACCAATGATAGGCGCAGGGTTCGCTGGGATAGGGTTATTGATGATCCTCTAATATTGGTTAGGATCTCCCATGAGGTCTCAAACACATTTAGTGCTCTTCAAGCTCTGGGTGACAGTGACAATGAGATTGCATCTGTTAGTGCTCTACATGAGCAGCTTTTTGGGGCCCTGAAATCCTTTTTTTTAAAGAGTGGTAAGCCCAGGAATCCCTTCCCTAAAAAATCAAGGAATCGCTGGTATAATAAATCATGCAGGCTGGCCTACGGGCTCCTGGTTAAAGCCCTTACAACTCGAATTACTGAAGATGTTAGGCAAGCTAGGTTAAAGTATAGGAAAACCCTTAAACTGGCCAAGAAGGACTGGGATGACCAGCATTGGCAGGCTTTATTTGGGCCAGTAAACTAAGTAACCAGTCTAAATTTTGGCAGGTAGTCAAATGGGGAAATACAGGGGATCCACAAGTTCCGGCAAACCATGTGACTGCTGGACACTGGGTTGACTATTTTGGGTCGCAATTTCAGGGTCTGGAATTTGATGCAGCTCTAGCTTGTGTCCATTCCGCACTTAGGTTATCGATCCAATCTAATCCCCTGGTATTCACTAGTAGTGACGCCGAGACTGCTCTCAAGTCGGTGCAAGGTGGTAAAGCACCAGGCATGAATTGCATTCCTGCTGACTTATTTAAATTTGACTCTAATAACTTGGTGCCTTATATTACCTTCCTAGCGAATGCTATAGGGAAGGGCGCACTCCTGGCGGGGTACCGAGATACTCCCCATATTTAAAAAAGGTGACCGGTCAATCCCGGGGAACTACCGGCCAATTAGCTTAATAGACGCCATCCAAAAAATTGTAGCCAGGATGGTGCTGGCCAAGATCCAGGTCTGGATGGAACAGGCAAATGCTCTATCCACGCTTCAGGCAGGCTTTAGATCTTGTGTCAGCACAATCGATCAGGTGTTTAGATTTATTTTAATTTATTGGAAGGTTGTTATTTTGGGTGGCTGGACCATTTACGCAGCATTCGTAGACTTAAAGTCTGCTTTTGACTTGGTTCCCAGAGCCAAGCTATGGGATGCTCTGGGTAATATGGGGATGCCTCGAGAAATACTAGAAATGGTTATCAGACTTCATGAGGAAAGGATGGGGAAAACAGGGGCAGGTTACAGAAAGTTTCCCGGTCTCCCGAGGCGTACGCCAGGGGTGTGTACTAGCACCTACGTTGTTCTTGTTATTTATTAATAGAGTTGTGTAGTACTTTGATACATTTCCAACAGATGCCCCAGTTTTAGGTGGTACCAGGTTCCCTCTCCTCATCTTTGCAGACGATACCCTCATTCTATCTAAAACCAAGATGGGTCTCCAGTCTGCTCTAAATAAGTTTGAGGAATTTTGTTAATGTAACCAAGACAAAATTCATGGTGCTAACTAAAAACAAGTTTATACAGAGCCATGTCAGTATGAACGGATGTGAGCTTGAGCAGATTAAAGTCATGACCTACCTGGGGGTTTGTGCTGGAAAATAGGCTTAGCTGGAAACCCCAGCTGGATGTATTCTCCCTAAAGCTTGCCCAGCTGACCGAATGCTTGATTAAAGAGCAGAGATCCGCTCTGACCAAGAGGATAGGCCCAGCATTGAAAATCTATCAAGCAAAAATAAGTTCAGCGATTTTGTACGGTGCGGACTTATGGGCATACTCGGACCTATCGTCGCTGGTCAAAGTTCAAAATAAATTTCTCCGCAATCTTGTTGGCCTTCCCCAATCTACCCCCATGAAGCCCCTGTTATTAGACCTGGGGTGCCATTCCATTGACGATGTAGCCAGATTTAGACCTGCAGCGCTATGGAGGACAATATGGACAACCCCCGAACTGGCAACTTTAGCCAATGAAATATTCGATCTAAGATCAATAGTGGGGTCTTAGAATATTCCCTGGTTTAGGAAATTAAGATCAACCCTGGACAATATGGGCCTAATTCACCTGTGGTTTGAACCAAATATCAGCATTTTTCCATCTAAAAAAGAATTTAAAAACCTTTACTGGGCTTCAGTTAGACACCAACTCATTGTCAAGACAGATATTACATCTCTGTCTGGTAGGTTTTTAGAACACAAATATGACCCCTTTTTAGAAGATTACTGGGACACCATCACCAAGAGTAGTGATAGGAAACTTTATCACCAGTTTCGGGTGGGGTCGCTTCCAGTTAGATCATTCACTAGTAACTGGAGAGGTCAGACAAATGAGTTTTGCCCCTGGTGCACTGATCACAAAGAGACAATAGGTCATGTATTTTTTGTTTGTCCGGCGTATCTAGCGCCCCGGCGTAAATAGCTAAAACCTTTATGTTGTAAAATGAGAACCCGGGCAGGGCTGGTGGCCTTACGTAATCTGAAGTCAGATATCACAGAACCGACAGTTATAGCGGTAGCAAAGTTTTTAGGCTGGGCGTGGTCTGATAGGGCAAAGCACCTCAGCAGCAATGGCTAATTGTGGTTATTTGTCTTATGATATTAGTAATACGTCTTTAAATTTAGCTACGACTTTTGGCGTATCAACCGATCATTGTATTGTCACTGTTTTAGGCTGTATGGATATAAATTGTATTATGGAATTTAATTTATTTTTATGTCTAGTATTTAAAGTAATTCATGTATAATAGGTCGAGTATTGTTTTAACGTTGTCTTTTAGGATGAAATATATCGAAATAAAGACGTATGAACAGAACTGATATATATATATATATATATATATATATATATATATATATATATATATATATCACGCTCTTGAGGTCAGGATAAAGACGAGCAGGCAAGCGGGGGGGCTCATGCAGAGCCTTGAATACAACAGATATAAAAGTGCTTAGATTCATAAAGGAATAACGGACTATATCTCCCATAAAGCACCAATATTGATGCGAGCATATCTATGGGGGTGCGTCCACCACTGCACGTTTTCCACGCCACGCCTCTGATGAAGAGACACTCGAAACGCGTCAGGCAGAGCGCTGGAACTGTTTAACTTACCTGCATGCCATACTCGCCTGTACCGAAGATTAAAGGTTAAGAGGTGAACCTTCCTGCTGTTCGTGTGCTTTCCTGCTTGTGTGGTGACCTCAAGAGCGTGATATATATATATATATGAAAGTAAGCTCCTACTGAAGAAAGAGAAGAGGCCACAGCAGGGGATTTGACGGGGGCACCTTTATTCAATGACCCTGCAGTCACGGCAAATGCATTTCGGATTTCTAAGCCTTCCTCAGTGCCAGCAGTCATCAAGTGGATACACGTCATCTACTTATGTAATGTCCTGCCACAAACTATTGGGTTGCGACCCGCTCCTCCCCCAAGCCAGTGCTTTGGCTCACCTGTGGCAGATCGTCCGTTGTCTTTGAACTGCAATTCCCAGAATGCTGTTCATTCGTCCAGGTAAGTACAGCGGGGGATGTGCAATCACTGGATGGAATGCGGGGCATGCGAAGAAAATGGAATCTTATGTTTCCCCTGCATGATGTGGAACTTGAAAGCAGACGCCTCCTTGAGTCCCCAACCGCATCAACCCACAGTCTCAAGAGTCCATTCGGCGGGGCAGATACGGGAATCCATTACGCCCAGCGTGGAGTGCAGTGACACCAACACCACTCTGTCTCCTCCTGGAACTGGTGGTGGGCTCTGGCATCACCAATCCCTTGGACACTGAAAAAACGAGACGTTATAGTTAGAAATTAGCATTTAAAAAAGCTTCGAAATTTACTGAAATAATATAGGTTTTTCAGATGTTATAGTTAGAAATTAGCATTTAAAAAACCTTAGAAATTCACAGAAAAAAACATAGGTTTCAGGGGTGTTATAGTTTGCTGGACATTTCACTCGTACAAAATCATAGATTAGTAACTAAACTATGTGAAAGTGTGCATCACTGTCTCTGTTGTTGTATAACATGCTGCATCAGTTGGTCACTAAGGACATGAGTGTGTACATTAGTTATTGATTAGTTGGGTGAGTATTTGTATGGGACACTGAGTTTGTGTGTGGTTGGATGGGGAGTGTGTAGCTGTATGCAGAGATGTGTGAATGGTTGATTGACTTGGTGTCAAGGTTTAAGAGTGCATGTGGAAACAGTTGTTTGGGTGGCTTATTGTATTTATTTGTGTGTTGGTGAGCAAATATATGTTTTAGCTGTACAACTTCAACAAAGTAAAAAAATAAAAGGCATTGCATGTGAGATTTGGTGTTTGTAAATAAGTATATGTAAGAGTCGGTGATTGTGAGAGTAACTATATGAATGAGTGTATAATTGTAATGGTGATTTTTTAACATATTAACTATGAGTTACTATGTGTTTGAATAAACGAGGTGTTGTGTGTATAATTGTGTGAGTAAATGTAAGTGTGATTAATTTTTTTCATGAGTGACTAGGATGACTGCATAACCGACTAAGATGACTTCTGTGGTGTCAATGTCCATATATGTGTATAAGAGCATTTGATTCTAATAATTAGTGACTGCATGTATAAGTGATTCTGTTGAATGGGTAGTTGTGTGTGTAGACTTAGGAATAAGTGAGTGGGTATGTAGTAACTGGTATTGGTGTGTCAATGATTTCAAATATGGTACTCTGTATTTTACAGTGAGTGATGAAAGGTTATACTAGTGTATGATGAGGTGTATCAGATTGTCACATGGATGATGTCATCAGTGATGTCATTTGAGATGTCATCAGTGATGTCACTGACCATGTCATGAATGATGTAATATGTGACATCATCAGGAGTACATTGCGGACGCGCGAGTTATAGTTAGCAGAACTAATTATAACAGAGGAATTTCCATGGGTTTGTACGAGTGAAATGTCCAGCTAACTATAACACCCCTGAAACCTATGGTTTTTTCTGTGAATTTCTAAGGTTTTTTTAAATGCTAATTTCTAACTGTAACATCTCTGTAACCTATGTTTTTTTCAGTGAATTTCAAAGGTTTTTTAAATGCTAATTTCTAAATATAATGTGTTTGAAACCTATGGTTTTTTCAGTAAATTTCAAAGGTTTTTTAAATGCTAATTTATAAGTGTATTAGTAGGTTATACCTATTTTTTTTTACTGATTTGCTACAGTTTTTAACTGTTTATATATAAATATTTTATTAATTAAATAACATTATATATGTTTCTGAAAATTGCAAAAAAAAGTTGAAAAAAAATTCAAACTGAAATATTGTTTCTTTTTTTGTTTTATTTTTTAATTTTAATGTATGTATATTATTTATTTATTTTTTCTCCCAAATTTTTTTTTGAGTCGCGCAACCAAAGCATACACATCACGATGGGTGTTCGTATTCTAGCCACTATTTTAGAAAAGTTGTGAAGAATCCGCGTACGGTGTGAGCGCTGCGTGTTTTTCAGTTACATCATATACATTTAATATTACGTGACGTGCGTGATTGGTATGTGACCAGTCTGCGACTCCTGCTCCCGTGCATTCGCGAGACCTGCTCATTACGGTACGCGATGCCTCCGCGGTGGGGGGTCCCGCATGACGTCATATACGTGCTAGGGCGTGTTGGGTGCGTGACTCCGGCAAAAAAAAATGATGTTCTAAAATGATATTATGTGTCTTTAATATACATATTAGGGCAAGAGATTATGAAAATTATATATTTGTACTTGTAATAAGCTTATATTATTTTCAAATATATTTTCGCGAAGTCGCGTTGGGTGCGTGCATTGTGAGCGCAGAGTGCACAGATCACATGCGATCTCAAAAAAAAATATTTCATTAGTTCAAAACATTTCCCACTGTAACTATTGAAGGACCCCACCCATTTGAATCATTCTTGTTGGAGCATCTTTAGAGAGACATCTCTTTTCCTACAAGAACCCCTTTTGCTTGTTTTTTTGCTGTTTTTAAAAAATATCAAACAAAGTGGCATCAGGACAGCAGCAGTAGCAGGAGGAAGTATATTCTGAAGAAGAATTTTTGCAGGAGGCACCACGTCCACAGAGGCCGGAATTTGTCGTGTGGAAATTCTTCACTTTTCCACCTGAAGAGAAGAAAGTAAATGCGAGAAAGGTGACGTGCAAAATTTGTGACCGAGTTCTGTCAAGAGGCATTGAAAAAAAAATACTCTTGTGGCACTGCTTCTATGTACAAGCATATCCGGACCACACAACCTCTCAATCTTGCTCGGGAGGAAATGGGGCGAGCTGCTTTGAACCCCTCACCTGCTGTGGCAAGTACATCTGGAGCGTCCTCAGAAACGCCTACAAAGGACATTAGACCAGAATTCGCCTTTCTCGAGCAACACTACGTGAAGTGTAAGAAACTTATATGCTTCAGTGAGCAGTCGGTGGATGCAGTTTGTGCTGCGCAACACAACTATTGTTGTTCATTTTTTTTGTTTGTTTTTGGAATGATAAGTAATTCCAAAGGTTTCCTGTTTTATTTGTTCTTTTGTTGTTCATTTTTTGAAAAAACACCCCAAAAAAGGCAAAACTGTTCAAAAAAATACAAAAGAAAAAAAAGTTCTTATCAGAACTACCTTATCTGGTTAAAGAAAGAACTATAATTGCAAGGTAATGTGTGAAAGTTTGGTTGAATATATGTATACATCATGATTGACTGAAAGAATGCATTAGTAGTGTATGGTGAATTTATAGGTGAAGATTTATGATAGGATATGTAGCTAGTGCTGGATGGGTGATTGGAGAAATACATGGCACAAGTAGAAGGATTCCAACACTGCACAGGTATTAACTGGGTATTTAGAAGAGCGTATTAATAGTATGTAGCTTGTTAGAGATCTGCATGCATAGTGTACAAAACATTGTACCTGTACTTAGGTTAGTGGCTAGGCCATTCCTTAAGTATATGACTAATAACTGGAGTAATTTCAGTTCTGAGAGTGCATGCTAAATGTATATGTGCTTAAATATTGGCAGAGTGATAGGATACGTACACAGTGTTGGATGGGTAAATGGACAAGTGCATGGGACAGACAGAAGGATTCCTAGACTGCATAGGTACTGAGTATTTAAAAGACTGTATCAATGCTATATAGCTGATTAGAGGTCTGCATGCATACTGCACATAATATTGTAGCTGTACTAGTATTGGTGTGTCTATGGTTTCGAGAATGGTAATCTGTATTTTAGGGTGTGAGGAGGTGCATCAGAGGATCACATGGATGATGTCATCAGTGATGTCATTTGAGATGTCATCAGTGATGTCATCAGTGATGTCACTGACCATGTCATGAGTGATGTAATCTGTGACATCATCAGCAGTGTATTGCGGGGGTGCAAATTATAGTTAGCACAACTAACTATAACTGCTGAATTTCTCTTGTTTTCTATGAGTGAAATGTACAACTAACTATGACGTCCATGAAACCTGTGGTTTTTTCAGTGAATTTCTGAGGTTTTTTTCATGCTAATTTCTAACTATAATGTCCCTGAAACCTGTGTTTTTTTGTGTGAATTTTATATATATGTATTTAATCTCCTCTCACTCTTACAAGGAAGGAATCAACACTCAGGTTGTAGTTTGGAAGTATTTAATCTGCAAAGGACGTGATCCACGTGTTTCGGCTCGTCCGAACCTTGATAACGATACAAGACGTCGTTGTAGCATCCTTATTTAAAAGTGCAAATGCCTCCAGTTGCCAACATCAACATAGGACTACATATTACTTTAATCCAAAAAGCTGGTGGCCATATTTCCCTGGTCATGATGTGAAAACTCAGGAATTGATACAATAAAGAAAAGAAAACAAGTGTTAATATGCACACAATGTCATTTCAGCGTTTCTTGCCCAGTGACCGCCATACCTGTATGTTCGTCAACGTGACTTATTCATAATAAATATACTTAGGATTGCAAACATCAACATGAACAATGGACTACACATTACTTTAAAGTGAAAGGCTATCAGTCATATTAATCTGGGCACGTTGTGTATTATAATGGTTCTTACACGAAAGAATAGAAAAAAAGGGGTCTTAATATACACACACTATCCCTAAATAAAGTTCTAGCGATTATAGTTCCATTCCATTTGCAGCTCATTTGAGATGTCATGAGTGATGTAACTGACCATGTCATGAATGATGGAATGTCTGAGGTCATTAGCAGTACATTGCGGGGGCGTAAGTTATAGTTAGCTCAGGTAACTCTAACTGCTGAATTTGACTGGTTGTGTATGAGTGAAATCTGAGTCTAACTATACCGTCCCTGTAATCTTTGTTTTTTTCAGCAAATTTCTAGTTTTTTTTAACGTTAAGTAAGATGCATATCACAATGGATGGTGGGGGGTTGGAAGCAGGGCCTGGCATTGTGCTGCCCCCACCCAAGCTTGCTTCTCCTGCCTTCTCTCCTCCTAGCCAGCCATTGTCCAAGTCCATGTCCCTGCTCCCTTATTACAGCCCTGTGTGGCCGTTGTTCTGCCACTGGCCTTCCTGCCTTCTTTGAACAGTTATCTTGCTGCCCCATTCACCTCTTCCCTATCCTCAGTTGTCTGAATCCATGGTCTAGCCTCCTCCCTCCTGCCATGCATGGTCTGATGTGCTGCCACTGCCCTCCATTTAGCATGATGTGCCAGTCCACTCCTCCTGCCCTCCATTGCCCAATTCTATGCCCCATCATTGACCTCCTGCTTAGTCTCTGTGCTTAGCTTGCTGCCCCTATTCTCCTTCCCCCTGCCCTCCGATGTCTGCGTGCATGCCCCTGCTCCATCCTTTTTGTCCACCATGTTCCATGGAACTCCAATCCTATCTACTCTGAGTGTTCTGTTGAGCTGCCACTCCCCTCCCACCTGTCCAGCATTGTCAGATGACTGTAACCTGTCCCTGCCACCTCCACCGTGCCTGTCCACATTCCATGCCCCCTATCCCCTTCCTCCTGTCCTCCATGGTCCATTTTACTGTCACACCCTTCTGCCCTCCCTGGTCTGTTGTGCTGCAACTGCTCCTCCTGCCTGCCCTGCGTGGTCTGTTGTGAGGCCCCTTCCCCTGAACTCTCTTGTCTGTGCCCAGGTCCTGACCCTACCTTCTGTCCTCCATGGTTCTTTGTGCATGCCACTGGACCCTCCTTCTTGCCCATCATAGCCATTGTACTTCCACTAACCCCCCCCACTTGCCATGCATGGTCTTCTGTGCTGCCACAGCCCCTCCCATCTTCCCTCTGTGGTCAGCTAGCTGCCTCTGACCCCCTCCCACCTTCCCTCCATGGTCTGTGTGTATGCCATTATAGTCTCACTGTTGCTCTCCATAGTGTGTCCTGCTTCTAGTGCCCAACCTGCCTGACCTCCATGGTCATCTTGCTGGTCCTGCCCTGCCCCCTTGCCCCCAGCCCTCTGTTTCCATGTGCAGATCCCTATTTCCTCCCTCCTGGTTTGTCTGTTCCATTGTAATGCCCCTAATCCATCCCTCCTGCCCTTTATGGTCCGTTATGCTACAGCTTTCTCTCCTGTCTGTCCATTATGGTCAGCTAGCTACCATTGCCTCTTTACCCTCTGTTCTATGTTGTTCATGTGCATGCTCCTGTCCCCTCCCTGTTGCTTTCTATGGATTGTTGTGCTGCACTCCTGTCCCGCATGCCCTGTGTGGTGTATTGTGCTGCTGCAAACCCTGATGCCTGCCCTGCAGGGTCAGTTTGGTGCACTTCTCCATGTCCCTCCTGTCCTCTGTTATCCGAGTCCATGTCCCTACCCCAATTCCTCCTGCCTTCCATGATCCAATGTACCATACGTGCTAACATTTCGAACTTGGTAAGAGGGAGATTTTGAAAAAAAACTGGGGTATTGATTTTCCCCTTTGACTTACATTAAAAAAGAAGAGATTGTAGACAGGAGACAGATCATATAAAGCCCATTTGGGCTTAAAAATATTGGACGTTTCCTGGCTGAATCGTGTCTGTTGGCATATATGGTTGAACTACAACTGCCTCTTCCTTCTGCACACAATGGTCTATTAAATTGCCACAGCCTCTCCTGCCAGTCCTGTATTGTTGGTTTGTTGCCCCTGCCCCCATTTCCACTGCCCTTCATAGTCTGTTGTGCTGCCACTGCCCTTCCTGCCTGCCCAGTGTGGTCAAATTGTTTCCTCTGCACCCTCCTACCTGCCTTCAATTTTCAGAGTCCATGCCCCTGGCCTCTGCCTCTCAACAGTATCCTAATGAACTACTAGATTGCTAACATTCTATATTTATTACACAATTGTGGAACACCTGACGTCATCTTGATGTAATCCAAACTGTAATACCTAGAACATTTCCTTTAGAAATTACATATATGAGAGGGTCTTATTTGCATCAAAATTATGGTTAGTGCTCTAAAAAACTAAAATGAGGACATGTTTTCTGAGTTTTTAAATAGCGACAAAGCACTTTTAAATTATTTGTTATCCTTATTTTTTTTTTTATGCAGTTGACCACTTGGTGAAATGTTGCACTTAGGGGAGAGGATGTGGTGTTACTTCCAGAGCTGTAGACCTTGCAACTGGGGAACCAGGTTGGAGTTTCTGCTTCAGCTCGACATTCTGTGATTCTGGTCAAATCACTTAATCTGCCCTCGTCTACAACCAAAATAATTTGTTCTTATGTGATGTAACCAATGCTCATGTAAAGCACTCCTATACCTGACAAGTCTGCACTATGTAAAACTGCAAAAACACAAAAAATAAAAAGTGTTTTGCACACTTCTGTCATTGGGCTATATGTGGGCTACATCTGGGTGGTATTTGGGCTACATTTGGGCTCTTTTGTCTCTGGTGGCCATCTTGGGAGATTTATTTGTTATGAAATTTCCTAATTTCCTCATTTACTGCAGCCTCCTCAGTAGGAAATGCTTTCAGTTTTTTACTTTGATTCCATCAAGAAGGTATTTAGATATGTCACACATTTGCCATAAATTCTCAATGTTAGCACTCTAGTTGCTCATTAGATCACTCTAGTAAAGCTACTGCTCACCACAGAAGTCTGCTGCTGGTATTAAAAGTGCATGTTTCAGTCTGCATGTCAGAATTTTTTAATGAAATAGAAGAGGATTTGAGAAGTCACTCAAAATGTGCCCTTATTTTTCTTTCTTCAGCACTAATCAGTTCAGTTTTTAACGTCTTTATTTCGAATTTTCTTCATAAAAGACATGCATACTAATACAAGACATACAGCAAGAATATACATATACAAATTTTAAACAGACAAAGAATTTGTTTAAAAATCTCAATTAAATGTACATAAGAAGACGTCCATAAAAGATTAAAACAAGTATATAAAAACAACCATTTCATTTGTCCCAAGTAAGATAGATAGACTATGGCAAGCTATTTTAATTTTAATTATTCAGTTTAAGGTGCTACAAGCGTCCCTAGTTCTAATTAGCCAGGCCCACCCGAGGAATTTTGCCAGCCCTATGGATAGCCATTCGGATGACTGGCTGGGTTAAAATGTAAGCTTGACCCTTTATAGAAACTTCTCAAACATTGCTGTATTTGTAGAATAAATCAAATCTATGGGGGACAGGTGAGCTAATACCACCCCTTTCTAGCAAATGATTATATACTGCTGTGGGTCTTGGTAGGGGGGTGTGAGGGGTACACGGATAGAAATCATACAAATCCCAAATCGTGATGGGACCGTCACCTTCGTGAGGCTGGGAGGATCTTAAATAGGGGACGATGTTCCTATTCCTAAATTTAACAAGAATTAAGTCCCGGGGGATGTCCTTAGGTAATGACCCTAGCCAACCCACCCTTCTAACACTCAGGATACCACCATCTTTATTGGGTGGCAGGGGTCTGTTTTTAGCTAGCCAGAAGATGACCTTGTGTAATAGGTCCTGATAACTCTCGGATTTCCTGTGGGCGGGAGTCGGTACACCTGAAAGAACAAGCACAAAGGGTGCGGCTGCCGGTGGTAAGTCTATACATGCAGCTCTATTTGTCTCTGCTCTAACAGCAGAGTAATTGGTTAACACAGGATTTGGGGCATGTTTAGTGACCAGTGGGGGTTGATTCTTGGGAGGCTGTCTTTCAATCGGGACATTTTTTCTCGTATTAGACAAAGATTTGCGGGCGGTTTTGGTAACAGTTAGAGGTAGCATGATGGGAAATTGACTTACAATTGGAACAGTTTTTGTTGTGTCAATTACCATAGGCAATTCAGGTACAGTTTGTGGGATAGAACAATTAGGTATCGCCATCTTTATAATAGATGAAGAGTTGGCTTTAATAGCTGTCTCTATGCTTGTCAGCCTATCCCCTAAAACAGTAATTTGTTCTAACAAGGGTGCTATTACAGATCTTAACAATAGTTCAAGCTGAGGTAGTAATTGCATTTGAGGCGATGATACTTTGGCCTCCAAACTTTCAGCAACCCCCCTGGGTGTGATGGAGATTGTGGCAGGCGATGGGGAATCAATACAAAGTTTTTGTGTTTCGGGTTGGATTTCATAATCGTTTACCCCGTCGTGTTTCCTTTTTGCACTTTGTCCCAGCGACAGTGCAATTGCCTGGATGTTGTCCTCATGGGGTGGTATAGAAGGTTCATGAGGTCTGTCAGCGGGAGTGTTAATACTAAGGCCTTTTTTGGGGGAAGAGGATGTTACTGGAATAAAGTTAGTCCCGCACAAAGCGTTTAGTTCCTCCCAGTAGGACACAATTTGCGAATTTTTAGGGGTATATGACGGGGATTGCATTGTATCGAGGGGTTGGCGGCGGTCATCTATATCGCAGATAGTGGTAGGTGATGCATAGCTCTGAATAAGCTTTTCCATTGTCTAGCTGTAATGTAGAAATTCAATTTGCCCCCTTATGCGTCATGAATAATAAGGTATGTTCAAAAATAGTGTCTTTGATGATGAAGCCAAGAAGACCATGGGTAATCAGTAAATGGAGAAAATAAAAAACTATACCTTCTTTTGCTGGGGAGCAAGGGGAGAAGGGGAGGTGGTCCGTCCCGGCCTCCTTGTGCCTCTGAGGGCCACAGAGGGCCCGCCCTTTGCCCGGGCTTAGCCAGGCGGTCCCGCGCGCGTCCCGCGGGGACGGGAGGTGTTCCGCTGTTTGTAGGCGCCTCCTGGCGCAGTCAGTGACGTCCCAGGTGCACCTCTGCCACCGGGGCACCTGGGGATTGTGGTCTGGGTCTGTTTGCCGTTTCCCTCACGGCGCTCAGTGGGGGCTGTGTTCCAGGAAAGCAAAGGAAAGGAGAAAGTGCTTTGGGACTCTGCCGGCCCCCCTCCCGTTCAGGCGCAGGTTGAAGTGACCCCCACGGAGCTGTCGGTGCTCCGCTGTTTGTAGGCGCCTCCTGGCACAGTTAGTGACGTCCCAGGTGCACCTCTGCCACCGGGGCACCTGGGGATTGTGGTCTGGGTCTGTTTGCCGTTTCCCTCACGGCGCTCGGTGGGGGCTGTGTTCCAGGAAAGCAAAGGAAAGGAGAAAGTGCTTTGGGACTCTGCCGGCCCCCCTCCCGTTCAGGCGCAGGTTGAAGTGACCCCCACGGAGCTGTCGGTGCTCCGCTGTTTGTAGGCGCCTCCTGGCGCAGTCAGTGACGTCCCAGGTGCACCTCTGCCACCGGGGCACCTGGGGATTGTGGTCTGGGTCTGTTTGCCGTTTCCCTCACGGCGCTCAGTGGGGGCTGTGTTCCAGGAAAGCAAAGGAAAGGAGAAAGTGCTTTGGGACTCTGCCGGCCCCCCTCCCGTTCAGGCGCAGGTTGAAGTGACCCCCACGGAGCTGTCGGTGCTCCGCTGTTTGTAGGCGCCTCCTGGCGCAGTCAGTGACGTCCCAGGTGCACCTCTGCCACCGGGGCACCTGGGGATTGTGGTCTGGGTCTGTTTGCCGTTTCCCTCACGGCGCTCGGTGGGGGCTGTGTTCCAGGAAAGCAAAGGAAAGGAGAAAGTGCTTTGGGACTCTGCCGGCCCCCCTCCCGTTCAGGCGCAGGTTGAAGTGACCCCTCAGCACTAATCATAAATTCTATGGCAAAATAAACCCCCTCATTGTGTTCCTTTTTAAATTAAATGTTCTAAGTGTTACCAGTTTATTCCAATCAAGATGGCTTCAGGTGTGCCATACTTTTGTCATAAGTAATACAGCAAACGTTCTAGTTGTTCTTAAGAACACTCTGGGACATTTTGTCATTGAGCTATACTTGGGCTACATCTGAGTGATATTTGTGCTACATTTGGGCTCTTTTGTCTCTAGTGGCCATCTTGGGAGACTTATTTGTTATAAAGTTTCCTAATTTCCTCATTTGCTACAGTCTCCTTAGAAGGACATACTTTCAGTTTTTTACTTTGATTCCATCAAGAAGGCATTCAGATGTGTCACACATTTGCCATAAATTCAAAATGTTAGCACTCTAGTTGCTTATTAGATCACTGTAGTAAAGCTACTGCTCCCCAGAGAAGTCTGCTGCTGGTATTGAAAGTGCATGTTTCAGTCTGCATGTCAACATTTTTTTATAAAATAGAAGAACATTTGAGAATTGAGAAGTCACTCAAAATGTGTCTTACTTTTTCTTTCTGCAGCACTAATCATACTTTCTGTGGCAAAATTAACCCCCTCATTTTATTCCTTTGCAAATGAAATGTTTTAAGTGTTACCACTTTATTCCAATCAAGATGGCTTCAGGTGTGCCATACTTTTGTCATAAGTAAGACTGTTAGCGCTCTAGTTGTTCTTTAGGACACTCTGGGGCATTTTGTCATTGGGCTATACTTAGGCTACATCTGGGTGATATTTGTGCTACATTTGGGCTCTTTTGTCTCTGGTAGCCATCTTGGGAGACTTATTTGTTATGAAGTTTCCTAATTTCCTCATTTACTACTGTCTCCTCAGTAGGAAATACTTTCAGTTTTTTACTATTGATTCCATCAAGAAGGCATTCAGATGTGTCACACATTTGCCATAAATTCAGAATGTTAGCACTCTAGTTGCTTATTAGATCACTGTAATAAAGCTACTGCTCACCAGGGAAATGCTGCTGCTGGTATTGAAAGTGCATGTTTCAGTCTGCATGTCAGAATTTTTTGATGAAACTAGAAGAGGATTTGAGAAGTCACTCAAAATGTGCCCTAATTTTTATTTCTGCAGAACTAATCATACTTTCTATGGCAAAATGAACCCCCTCATGTTGTTCCTTTTTAAATGAAATGTTTTAAGAGTTAGCACTTTATTCCAATCAAGATGGCTTCAGGTGTGCAATACGTTTGTCATAAGTAGGACTGTTAGTGCTCTAGTTGTCCTTTAGAACACTCTGGGAAGCTGCAGTAGAACACAAAGGAATCAACCTACAGTCACTGCCCTTGTTGGATGTGCATGTTTTACTGAGAATGTCAGTCTTCATTCTCACATGACTGAGAAAGATAATGTGAAAATATGCTCTCAGTTTAGCCTATGGATCACCTTCCAAACCTCTGTGGGAAAAGCATGAGAAAATAGTTTTCTCTCAAACATGATACATGATATCCCAGCAGACGTCCTTTTCACATGGTAAAATCACCTTAGAACACACCACAATTCCTAAAAAGAGTATGGTAGCATCAACAAATGATTTATAATGTAACTAAAGTCTTAAAACCTTCCATTAACTGCAATGCTTTTTAATGAGGTGCTATCATTTATATTGGTCCCAAGATGGCTGCCAACACTACTTGGATGAAGTGCTGACAGCCAATCAGATCTCACGATGAGATGTGTGGTTAGGCTTCGCCCAGATATATATATTTCTTTTTCCATTAATTTTTATCAAAACTACCTAACGGATTTACACCATTTAATAAAAAGTCACTTTCTGAATCAAGCACTACCTTTTTGTCACATTTGGTGCAATTCTGTTCAGCAGTTTGGGCTGTAGCCTTGGCTAAAGTTTCCTATGGGAAATTGATTTTTTTACTTTTATTTTTTTAATTTCTCAACAACTACTGAACGGATTTACACCATTTAAAAACAAAATGTCGCTTTCTGAACCAAACTCTACCTTTTTGCCAAATATGGTGTAATTCCGTTCAGCAGTTTGGGCTGTAGCTGTGTCTAAAATTTCCTATAGAAAATAAAATGGAGAAAAAATGATTAGTCAAATCACCCCGAAACATTCAGAATAGGAGCGGACCGGAGCGCCCCATAAGTTTTGAAAATTTCGCGAAGATTCGTCATCCGGTGCCAAAGTTATTGGTAATAGAATGTTACTAATTTTCTGTGGTAACCAGGTCCTAACTATAACTACCTACTGGCGACCTCCAGTAGTAATATATGTGTGTATATATATATATGTATATGTATATATATATATATATATATATATATATATATATATATATATATATATATATATATATATATATATATATATATATATTACCTACTGGCGGTCGCCAGTAGGTATATATAGTTAGGATTTTTTCTCTATGGGATTTTTGAAAATTCTATGTCTAATAACTTTGGCGTTTGTGGACGGAATTGGCTGAAATTTTCAGGAAAATGGAACATTTTGTTTCTGAGCAGCCCCTGAAAATTTGGGGGGGGTTCGTCAAGGGGGGGCCGAGAAAAAAGGGGGGTCCCAAAACGTGTTTTTAACATTGAGTTTTCCATAGGGCGGTTGGCCTCACTTTTAGCCCGAACGGCTGAATGGATTTGCACGAAACTTGGCAAAATTGTAGGGACTGGTAGCCCGATGTGCCTTTGCTAGGTCTCAATATATGTGCTCCAGTGGATTTTGAGAAATTAACGTTCAAAAAAAGATATATATCTGTAACAGCGGACCGGGCAGCGCTCCAGTTCGCGTACTTTTCGCGTTACGGAGCTTTGTGAAGCGAAGCTGATTGGTTCTCCGGCGTCTGTAAACATTCCAAACAGTCCGTAGCGGCCGCCATCTTGTCTCTCGGTAGGATCGAGAGACAAGAGGAGGCCAAAGCGAAGGGGCAAATGACCATTAGGGGGCATAGTAGATCCTCCCTGACCCCCTAGGTTTGATGTGGAGGTTTTAAAAGGGCCCCGCGGGGCAAAAAAAAATAAAAATAATAATAATCGAACGGCTGAATGGATTTGCACGAAACTTGGCAAAATATTAGGGACTGGTAGCCGGATGTGCCTTTGCTAGGTCTTAATATATGTGCTCCAGTGGATTTTGAGAAATTAACGTTCAAAAAAAGATATATATCTGTAACAGCGCTCTGCTTCGCGTACTCTTCACGTAACGGAGCTTTGCGAAGCTGATTGGTTCTCCGGTGTCTGTAAACATTGCAAACAGTCCGTAGCGGCCGCCATCTTGTCTCTCGGTAGGATCGAGAGACAAGAGGAGGCCAAAGCGAAGGGGCAAATGACCATAAGGGGGCATAGTAGATCCTCCTTGACCTCTTAGGTTTGATGTGGAGGTTTTAAAAGGGCCCCGCGGGGCAAAAAAAAAAAATAATAATAATAATCGAACGGCTGAATGGATTTGCACGAAACTTGGCAAAATTGTAGGGACTGGTAGCCCGATGTGCCTTTGCTAGGTCTCAATATATGTGCTTCAGTGGATTTTGAGAAATTAACGTTCAAAAAAAGATATATATCTGTAACAGCGCTCCGCTTCGCGGAGATACAATTATCTCTGTATTACCTAGCTGTTGCTAACACCAGTTAGCGACCGCTAGTAGGAGATAGCGACCATCTTGGGCCCCACTTTGCATGTCAGTGATATTTATCACTAATGACATGCAAAGTGGGCATGCCAAGATGTTAGCGACTGGAAACAGTCGCTAACATCGCTATCTCCTATTACCAACTTTTGGAAATATTCGCGCTAAGCGCGAATATCTCCAAAAGCTACCACCTGCCCTGAGCAGTTCTTAGCCATGTTATCCAATGGGAGGTGGATAACATGGCTAAGAGCATTAGCTCGGTAATGCATGAATATCGCTGACTTTTCAGCGATATTAATGCATTGCGGTCGTTTTTTATCGCATTTGCGATAAACCTTGATAATAGCAAGGTTTATCTGCGGTAATTTCTGACGATGCTTAGCGGTAAAAAATTCGTTGCTAAGCATCGTTAGGGATAAATATCGCTTAACTTTGGTAATATGCCCCAACGTCTGTTAACGTTCGATTCGAAGGAAATCAGGAAGTGTTGAAAAACATTGTCTGCGCCATCTTGCCTTTTTTCAAATGCCACACTTTTGTCGTGCACGGCAGTCATTTTAGATGCCTTGACCAGACCCACTCTCTGCACGCTGGCGATCCTTAGCATAGCTCCCCACCCTCGCAAGCATCTCCCCCAGGCACTGGTCACCCCCGCTCTCTGTCTTATGCATGGGTAATAAACCTCCCCCCATCTGCGCTGCTCTTCCCTGAGAATCACACCCTGTGCCCGCCCGAAACCTCCCTTTCGCCCTATTCACTACCGCACCCTCTGACACTCCTTTTCCTCTGTGTTCGATTGTCCAGGCCGGTCCTAGGCTATCAGCTAGCCCTGCAGATGTAGTTTATGGCCCCAGCTGTAAAGAATCACCCCTCTTCAAAGGAGTTATAGTAGATCAAGGCCCACACTCGATGAGATCCATCACAGCACACGCGTTCCTACTATCTGAAAACCATCCTGTATTGTGATTGGGGAGGGGACCGAGCCTGAAGCGGAAGATTCCAGGGATGACTCTTTGTACATCAAAGTTTTTACAATTATGTGTCACATTAAAAATATATAGCACTCCAACAAAGTAGTAGTATTATAAAACTTTAATAACTTATAAATATATACAACAAAACAAAACCAGTAAAAACATTTAAACATTTTTAGGGAAAAAGAAGGAAGTAGCGGTCGGTTGTGCGAATAGTCCCAATGCAGCACAACGTCCAGATTTCTGGACGGCACCCAGGTGATGTTGCCTGGGTGCCGCACTGATTTCGGTATTCGGCGTGGGGCGTCGCGGGGGGTGGGTCATCAGTAGCGGTCTGTTGTGCGAATAGTTCCAAGGCAGCAGAACGATGGCACCAAGGTGATGTCCAGTAAGTTGCCGCCCTCCGAATAATGGCGTGGGGCGCCCCGGGGGGGGGGGAGGCGGCGTGAACGGGCCTCTCCAGGTGGAGTCTCGTCTGTTGTAGTGGGGCGCCCCTTTACCGTTTCAGTTGCCATTCCGTCCGCTTTTGGTCCACTGTGTCAAAAGCCGCAATTCAGCTGAGTTGCGCCCACTCTTGCGGTGCAGCGATAGGCGGCTGTCACAGGACTCTCAAAATGGCGGCAGGCTCTTTCCTTTTTAGGCCTGGTCCACTGAAATGGCCCTGGGACACCTTGGAAATCGGACGCTTGTCTGCTAGGTCTTGGACCCCATTCTCGAAAGCGTCCCCTCCGCCTTGAGGATTCAACAAAAGTTTTGGGGGCCCCCGACTCCTGCAGGCTTCTGGTGGGGAGCGGCTGCCATGATTGCTCGCGGAATGACCACGACGGAGCCACGAGATGGTGGTGCTTTCATGCTGACGCCAGCTTCAGTCTGAAACATCCAGAAACAAGGTGGGGCTTTCATCGTTTGGGAAAAAAAAAAAGTTTTCATCCAATGAAAAGTGTTATTTTTAGGTCATATGATCAAGCCTTCCATCATTAGGAAACCAAAAGTAAAATGAACCAATGAAAATTTTTATAAACAAGTCACATGACCTGTTATGCGGCATAGGGTATAAAATGCGGAGAAAATACGTTGGCACGTGAGGCGGCGTCAGTAGCGGACCGATGTGCGAATAGGCCGAAGGCAACACAACGCGCCAAGATCCGGATGGCACCGAGGTGGTGTCATAGTTGAGAGTTCTGAGCAGCGGTTGTAACACTGTCTGAAGCTTATTTGCAGCTGCTGCAGCTTCACTACGCGCCAAGATCCGGATGGCACCGAGGTGGTGTGTAGCAAGTTGCCGCACTGGTGTGGCCATCCTACAATGCTGAAAGTCGGCGTGGGGCGCCCCGTTGGCCTGTGAGTTTGCGTCAGTAGCGGACCGATGTGCGAATAGGCCGAAGGCAGCACAACGCGCCAAGATCCGGATGGCACCGAGGTGGTGTCTAGTAAGTTGTCGCACTTCTGTGGCCATCCTACAATGTTGAAAGTCGGCGTGGGGCGCCCCGTTGGCCTGTGAGATGGTGTCAGTAGCGGACTGATGTGTGAATGGGGCCAAAGGCAGCGCAACAATATTTTCTACTATATTTCCGGAGTAGAAGACACCACAAGGCGCTGAGATGCCAAGATCCGGATGGCACCGAGGTGGTGTGTAGCAAGTTGCCGCACTGGTGTGGCCATCCTACAATGCTGAAAGTCGGCGTGGGGCGCCCCGTTGGCCTGTGAGATGGCGTCAGTAGCGGACCGATGTGCGAATAGGCCGAAGGCAGCACAACAATATTTTCTGACTGACACCACAAGGCGCTGGGATGCCAAGATCCGGATGGCACCGAGGTGATGTCTAAGTTGCGGACTGATGTGCGAATGGGGCCAAAGGCAGCGTAACAATATTTTTTGTATGGAAGATACCACTAGGCGTTGAGATGCCAAGATTCGGATGGCACTGAGGTGATGTCTAGCAAGTTGGTGTGGTCATCCTACAATGCTGAAACTCGGCGTGGGTCGCCCCATTAGCCTGTGAGATGGCGTCAGTAGCGGACCGATGTGCGAATAGGCCGAAGGCAGCACAACGCGCCAAGATCCGGATGTCACCGTGGTGGTTTCATAGTTGAGAGGCACTTCATCTGCAGTGGGGCGCCGAGATCCGGATGGCACCGAGGTGATGTCTAGCAAGTTGCTGTACTGGTGTGGTTATTCTACAATGCTGAAAGTCGGCGTGGGGCGCCCCATTAGCCTGTGAGATGGCGTCAGTAGCGGACTGATGTGCGAATGGGGCCAAAGGCAGCGCAACAATATTTTCTGACGAGAAGACACCAAAAGGTGCTGACATTCCAAGATCCGGATGGCACCGAGGTGGTGTCTAAGTTGCGGACTGATGTGCGAATGGGGCCAAAGGCAGCGTAACAATATTTTTTGTATGGAAGATACCACTAGGCGTTGAGATGCCAAGATTCGGATGGCACTGAGGTGATGTCTAGCAAGTTGCTGTACTGGTGTGGTCATCCTACAATGCTGAAACTCGGCGTGGGTCGCCCCATTAGCCTGTGAGATGGCGTTAGTAGCGGACCGATGTGCGAATAGGCCGAAGGCAGCACAACGCGCCAAGATCCGGATGTCACCGTGGTGGTTTCATAGTTGAGAGGCACTTCATCTGCAGTGGGGCGCCGAGATCCGGATGGCACCGAGGTGATGTCTAGCAAGTTGCTGTACTGGTGTGGTCATCCTACAATGCTGAAACTCGGCGTGGGTCGCCCCATTAGCCTGTGAGATGGCGTCAGTAGCGGACCGATGTGCGAATAGGCCGAAGGCAGCACAACGCGCCAAGATCCGGATGTCACCGTGGTGGTTTCATAGTTGAGAGGCACTTCATCTGCAGTGGGGCGCCGAGATCCGGATGGCACCGAGGTGATGTCTAGCAAGTTGCTGTACTTGTGTGGTCATACTACAATGCTGAAACTCGGCGTGGGTCGCCCCATTAGCCTGTGAGATGGCTGTTCTTTGGATTTGGGCCTGGTCCACCAAAATGGCCCTGAGACACCTTAGAACTCGGACGCTCGATTTTTTTTTCCTTTCCTGTACATGCAAAAAAAGGTAAATGCCCGGTACGTTACACGCTTCATCTGCCACGATGAACTCTCCAGAGGAACCGAAAAAAAATATAGTTGTGGTAACTATACCATGCATCGTCATATGGAGAGGTGGCACCAATTAATTATAGTGCTGCATAAAAGAGAGATTTGGAGGAGAACCCCTGACCTGCTAGTACATTCATCAAAGAAGTGGCACTGAGAGCTTCAGAGGCAAGGGAAACGGTCCCAAATATTTAGAAGAACTTTGGAAAGATTAAAATGACATGTTTAGATTGTGGCAAATTAATTTCATGTGGACAGATGAGTGTTACTCTAATAAATACAGCATATGAAGATCATCATAGTCGATGGTTGGTAGAGACATTTTGACTATATCCTGGACCTGCCCGTCCTCGCCCAAAATGGCGCCAGAATAAATGGGACTCGTAACTCCTTGTTGTGTACTGGTTGCAGAACCTTGAAATCACGAGATACGTATGCAGTTTTGAAGCACATGGCGGGCGGGGACGAGAATTGATTGAATATTTCGACATCCCTATTGATATTAAGTTCTGATGTGTTATTGATTACTGTACTGTTGAAAGTTCGAATTAACGTCACCCATGGTACTTGCCCGCAAATGTATATCTAGATAATTTTATTGTAACTGGCCCTGTCGTATTTTAATTATAAAATGTACGTCCACCGATTCCGTAACTGTTAGACACCTTAGTTCTTGCAACCTAATGGCCCGCCCGTTACGTTCCTCTACAGTGTAAATGTCTATTCATCATATACGATTACAGTTTGCTCTGTGGCAGGCCCACGTGGTTATAGGCTCGTATTTGTATAATGAAATTTTCTCAATAAAGGTTTTTAAAAGAAAACATGGTAGTAGTATATACATTGGTAAAGTTTTTAATAATAGTGACTGTTTTAGAATCATTAAAAGGCAAGTGAAATAAAGCAGACCAATTACATGAAGGGTAAAAGGTATAATACGAAGGAACGCAGTAAAGATAAATGGTCAAGGGCTGTTGTGTTTTCTATTCCTGCAACATAAAGTGATCGATAAGAATCTCATATTCAGGCGTATCGGCGACTAAGACAGCAGGTCGACCCTCTTTTGCTCAACGGCTCCGTCATGGGACGAAGAAACGCTCTTTTTCTCGAAAAAAGAATATATTTTACTTGCAGGACAGTTGTAAAATTTCCGGGAAAGTACATTAGCCTGGAACATTATAACATATATTTAAGAAAAAATAATGTTCGGAAGTAATGAAAAGCGTAATTTTTAGGTCATATGACCAAGCCTTTCATCATTACAATAAGAAAAGTAAAATGAACCAATGAAAAGTTTTATTAACAAGTCACATGACTTGTTATGCTTACGTTACGCGCTGCGCGCCCCGGATGACTTCCGGATGCGCTAACGCGGCGCGTCATATGACGCATTACGCGACAACGCAGGTACAGAATATAGTCAAAATGTCTCCACCAACCAGCGGTCGGAACACAACCCCTTTCAGCAGGCTAAATAGTTCTGTTAAATGACAACAGAAGGGACAGGCAACAAGAACCATCAGTCAAAGAGGGGAGAGCTAGTTCTTCTCTACCGGGTTACATTGGGGCGCTACCGGAACTGATCGAATTGGTAGTCTACAGTGTTTCTGGATGTTTCAGACTAAAGTTGGGGTTAGCATGAGAGCAGCACCATTTCGTAGCTCCGTCGTGGTCATTCCGCAACCAATCATGGCAGCCGTTCTTTATCGTTATTTTGGGCGGGGTGGGTGGCGGAGCCGAGTTGTTTTGCAGCCATCATTGTGTGGAGTTCAGTTCATCTCACTAGTTTTGTATTTGTCATGAGGGGTTGTTCCTAATGTTTCTATTTTAGCGAGGTCAAAAAGAGATCCCATTAGTGGCCTACTGATTTTGCTCGATTCCTTTTCTTTTTTTTTTACACGATTTTTCGTTATCTGCAAAGACTGAACAGAGTATTGCGACTCTGTGTTTGTTTGTAAATAGAGAATGAACCAAAGAGAACTAATTCTAAAACAGTAAATACTTGGATAACAATCAATCAAATGGAGAGAGAAGCAGGCACGACGGATTACAATGGGGGCAAAGACCTGCGTTAACTACCTTTCACTATCTGCAAAGAGAGAGTACTCCTAATAGAAATGAGGGGGGGGGGGGGCACCATTCAAAGCAGATCAGTGTGCATAAACACGAAAATGTTTTCACTTACCACGTACTTGACATTCGACAGCTTATGATATTTGCTATTAAAAAACCATTGAAATTCACTGAAAAAACCATAGGTTATAGACCATATATAGTTAGGAATTAGCATTTACAAAACCTTGAAAATTCACTGAAAAAACCATAGGTTATAGACCATATATAGTTAGGAATTAGCATTTAAAAAACCTTATTTTACTCACACAAAACCATTGAAATTCCATATATAGTTAGTTGCACTAACTATATATCGCGCACCTGCAATCCACTGCTGATCATGTCACATATTACATCATTCATGACATGGTCAGTGACATCACTGATGACATCACTGATGACATCTCAAATGACATCACTGATGACATCACTGATGACAACATCCAGTGACTGTATGTTTCTGTAAAGTTAAAATATATCTTACATATTGAAGAATGAGTGGATGTATAAGTGTCTGGATGAAGGATTTAGTAGGTGCGTGACTGACTGTATGAGTGAGTGATTAAATGTGTCTCACTGAATGCATGGGTTAGTGACTAAACTGTCTTAATTTGTGCATCATTATGTCTGTTGTTCTGTAAACTGCTGCATGTGTTGATCATTAGCTATACGAGAGGCTATATGTGTTATTAATTGCTTGCCCAAGTATTTCTATGGGAGATTGAGTTTGTGTGGGGGTGGCTGGAAGGTGTGTGACTCTATGCATAGATGTGTGAACAGTTTATTCACTAGGTGTATGAGTTCAAGAGTGCATGTGGAAACAGCTACATGGGCAGTTGACTGTGTGCATGAGTGTATTGATGAGTGAATGGATATCTCAATGCTACATGTCATAGTAAGTACATATGTAAAACACAGTACATGTGAGAGTTGGCATATATAAATAACTGTGCATGAGAGCCACCGAATGAGTGAGTGGTTGTATCGATCATTGTGAACTTGTATCAGGGATTGTATAAGAGAGTAAATATGTGTTAGTATATGTTTCAATAAGTAAGGTGTGTTTAACTGTATAGTTGAAGAAATGGAGATGAGATTGTTTCTTTGCATGACTGACTGGGTGTGTGAGTAACTCCATGGATGAGTGGAAGTGTGTGAGTGTCTGTATACACTGAGTGTATCTAAGGTTATATTAGAGTCTGAAGAGGTTTATCGTATTAGCACAAGAATGATGTCAAATGAGATGTCATCAGTGATGTCATCAGTGATGTCATTTGAGATGTCATCAGTGATGTCATCAGTGATGTCACTGACCATGTCATGAATGATGTAATATGTGACATGATCAGCAGTGGATTGCAGGTGCGCGATATATAGTTAGTGCAACTAACTATATATGGAATTTCAATGGTTTTGTGTGAGTAAAATAAGGTTTTTTAAATGCTAATTCCTAACTATATATGGTCTATAACCTATGGTTTTTTCAGTGAATTTTCAAGGTTTTGTAAATGCTAATTCCTAACTATATATGGTCTATAACCTATGGTTTTTTCAGTGAATATATATATATTCACCAAACGCCCAAAGCATTAGAAGGGCACACAACAGCAGATGTAACCAACAGGTTTATTTTATGCAGGAAACTCGCATCAGCATTCTTTGGTGAAATATTCCATGACCTGACGCGTTTCGAGTATCTCCTCTTTATCAAAGGTCAAAGGAGAGTATGCTAGCAGCGCAGGGAGTTTTAAATCACACAGTCTCACCCTCAGTAGGCAGGGCGTGGTGCTCGTAAGGATTTCTGGGATCTGTAGTACTGTCCCAAATTTACTCACTCCCTTTGTAGGTCCCGCGTTGCAAACATACAATTAAAGTCCTTTTAAAACCCTAAGTGGGCCCCTGAATGCATCTTACGAGTTCAGAATATCCTCATCTGTTGTGCTGCATACCGGGCGTAGATTCAGTTCTCACCTCGCAGCCTCCTTTTGTCATGTGGATGGTGCAGCTTCCCACGGCAGGGCTGCCGTGTTTTTTCGATATTCACCAAACGCCCAAAGCATTAGAAGCGCACACAACAGCAGATGTAACCAACAGGTTTATTTTATGCAGGAAACTCGCATCAGCATTCTTTGGTGAAATATTCCATGACCTGACGCGTTTCGAGTATCTCCTCTTTATCAAAGGTCAAAGGTGAGTATGCTAGCAGCGCAGGGAGTTTTAAATCACACAGTCTCACCCTCAGTAGGCAGGGCGTGGTGCTCGTAAGGATTTCTGGGATCTGTAGTACTGTCCCAAATTTACTCACTCCCTTTGTAGGTCCCGCGTTGCAAACATACAATTAAAGTCCTTTTAAAACCCTAAGTGGGCCCCTGAATGCATCTTACGAGTTCAGAATATCCTCATCTGTTGTGCTGCATACCGGGCGTAGATTCAGTTCTCACCTCGCAGCCTCCTTTTGTCATGTGGATGGTGCAGCTTCCCACGGCAGGGCTGCCGTGTTATTTAGATATTCACCAAATGCCCAAAGTATTAGAAGCGCACACAACAGCAGATGTAACGAACAGGTTTATTTTATGCAGGAAATTTGCATCAGCATTCTTTGGTGAAATATTCCATGACCTGACGCGTTTCGAGTATCTCCTCTTTATCAAAGGTCAAAGGTGAGTATGCTAGCAGCGCAGGGAGTTTTAAATCACACAGTCTCACCCTCAGTAGGCAGGGCGTGGTGCTCTTAAGGATTTCTGGGATCTGTAGTATTGTCCCAAATTAACTCACTCCCTTTGTAGGTCCCACGTTGCAAACATACAATTAAAGTCCTTTTAAAACCCTAAGTGGGCCCCTGAATGCATCTTACGAGTTCAGAATATCCTCATCTGTTGTGCTGCATACCGGGCGTAGATTCAGTTCTCACCTCGCAGCCTCCTTTTGTCATGTGGATGGTGCAGCTTCCCACGGCAGGGCTGCCGTGTTATTTAGATATTCACCAAACGCCCAAAGCATTAGAAGCGCACACAACAGCAGATGTAACCAACAGGTTTATTTTATGCAGGAAACTCGCATCAGCATTCTTTGGTGAAATATTCCATGACCTGACGCGTTTCGAGTATCTCCTCTTTATCAAAGGTCAAAGGTGAATATGCTAGCAGCGCAGGGAGTTTTAAATCACACAGTCTCACCCTCAGTAGGCAGGGCGTGGTGCTCGTAAGGATTTCTGGGATCTGTAGTATTGTCCCAAATTAACTCACTCCCTTTGTAGGTCCCACGTTGCAAACATACAATTAAAGTCCTTTTAAAACCCTAAGTGGGCCCGTGAATGCATCTTACGAGTTCAGAATATCCTCATCTGTTGTGCTGCATACCGGGCGTAGATTCAGTTCTCACCTCGCAGCCTCCTTTTGTCATGTGGATGGTGCAGCTTCCCACGGCAGGGCTGCCGTGTTATTTAGATATTCACCAAACGCCCAAAGCATTAGAAGTGCACACAACAGCAGATGTAACCAACAGGTTTATTTTATGCAGGAAACTCGCATCAGCATTCTTTGGTGAAATATTCCATGACCTGACGCGTTTCGAGTATCTCCTCTTCATCAAAGGTCAAAGGTGAGTATGCTAGCAGCGCAGGGAGTTTTAAATCACACAGTCTCACCCTCAGTAGGCAGGGCGTGGTGCTCGTAAGGATTTCTGGGATCTTTAGTATTGTCCCAAATTAACTCACTCCCTTTGTAGGTCCCGCGTTGCAAACATACAATTAAAGTCCTTTTAAAACCCTAAGTGGGCCCCTGAATGCATCTTACGAGTTCAGAATATCCTCATCTGTTGTGCTGCATACCGGGCGTAGATTCAGTTCTCACCTCGCAGCCTCCTTTTGTCATGTGGATGGTGCAGCTTCCCACGGCAGGGCTGCCGTGTTATTTAGATATTCACCAAACGCCCAAAGCATTAGAAGCGCACACAACAGCAGATGTAACCAACAGGTTTATTTTATGCAGGAAACTCGCATCAGCATTCTTTGGTGAAATATTCCATGACCTGACGCGTTTCGAGTATCTCCTCTTTATCAAAGGTCAAAGGTGAGTATGCTAGCAGCGCAGGGAGTTTTAAATCACACAGTCTTGTGTGCGCTTCTAATGCTTTGGGCGTTTGGTGAATATCTAAATAACACGGCAGCCCTGCCGTGGGAAGCTGCACCATCCACATGACAAAAGGAGGCTGCGAGGTGAGAACTGAATCTACGCCCGGTATGCAGCACAACAGATGAGGATATTCTGAACTCGTAAGATGCATTCAGGGGCCCACTTAGGGTTTTAAAAGGACTTTAATTGTATGTTTGCAATGCGGGACCTACAAAGGGAGTGAGTTAATTTGGGACAATACTACAGATCCCAGAAATCCTAACGAGCACCACGCCCTGCCTACTGAGGGTGAGACTGTGTGATTTAAAACTCCCTGCGCTGCTAGCATACTCACCTTTGACCTTTGATAAAGAGGAGATACTCGAAACGCGTCAGGTCATGGAATATTTCACCAAAGAATGCTGATGCGAGTTTCCTGCATAAAATAAACCTGTTTGTTACATCTGCTGTTGTGTGCGCTTCTAATTCTTTGGGCGTTTGGTGAATATATATATATATATATATATATATATATATATATATACTGATTTGGAAAAAACATTAAAAAAAATATTTAACAGAGGGGGAGATGTAGTGTCTTGCGAGTTTTATGGTGTAATCCATTTGGCTCCTAAAAGAATCCATAGAGCTGTGACGTAGGTGTCAGAGCAGAATGTAATGAAAGCATGTTTTAGGATGTTGTTGAATTCGTGGTTACTCTCAGATGAATGAAGACGCGTAATATTAAGCTCCGTGTGTGGCATAGTCATTGGCTGGTACCCAGGTTGGGGAGGACGCTACAAGGTGGTGCGGTGGTGCCACTGCTCACCTTCTGTCTGGCAGTACAGTGTGTAATGCACCTAGTTGTGACCCTGAATGAAGACAAACAAGAAAATAATTCAGTGAAATGTGCCATTTGCAGTTTAAATCTACAGACAATATAATTTAGTGATATTATCACAAATACTTGATAACAATAGAGTATCTATCCATTCCAAACCATGCATTACCATAATATTTCAAAAACATATAGATTCAAAAGGTTACTTTATTTGCCTCTAAGGCCTATGAGACACCTATGGCAGGCAGGGGGAGAAGGGGAAAATTGAATAATTCTTTAAAAAATCTTTTATGGTGTGAGTTTTATAGCATATGAGACTAGAAACCTACAGAAGGAAGGGGAAGCAGGATAAAATCAAATATTTGAAAAAAATATCCTAGAATATCCCTAGGAACTATGAGAAATCCAATGGGAGGCACAGTTGGAAATGCAAAAATGCTTAAAAACACTACACTACAATCATCCACAAGCATATTACTCTCATATCAGGGAAAAGAGAAAATGTAGAGAAAAAAGCCATGGGCCTCTTCTATTACTGTCCCCTCTGTCCCTAGAAAATGCTTTGAAAAGGATTTATACACTGTCTACACAAAATGGTACCCGGCCACATGTTCAGATAAGAACAACAGCAAGAAGGCATAGGCAACAATGAACACATGCGGGCCTATGGGAAAAGCAAAGCACGCTGGATACACAAAATGGTCACCCAGCCACATGACCACCAAGGTGAAGGTATGGGCATTAAAGTCCACATATAGGCCTATGACAACAGCAAAGCATACTGGCTACAAAAAATGGCCGTCCTGCCACATGGCCACCAAGGACATAGGCATGCACAACAAAGAACACATGCAGGCCTATGGCAAAAGCACATTGACTTCACAAAATACCCAACAACCTCATGGCAACCAAGAGTGAAGTTGTGGACTACAAAGAACACATGCAGATCTATGGCAAAAGCACGCTGACTACACTGATTCTGATTCGAAGATTTATTCGGCACAAGGCCATAAAAGAATAAGTATCATAACTAAAAATATTTAAAATAGATAAAAATATTGCAGTGTAATCTCAAGCCATTCACGATGCCATTTTTAAATTCCATCCACACTACAAGGTGAATAAACTTAGCAATAATCAATAAAAGAGGCCACAGTCTTCCTGATTTTGAGTGCTTGATGGATATAACCTAATACTGCAGCACAACAAAATTCAGAATCTAGCAGATGAAGATGAAACAAACAGACAGAAAATGAACTAGAATAAAAAAAAGAGCAGTCATGTACATAAAAAAAACATCATGGGTCTGGAATAAAAATTACAATAAAAACAAAAGATGGGCAAGCGATTGCTTAGAAACCCATCACAAGGAAAGGGAGGTAATAAAGATAATCACTAGCCTTGCTTAGGGTAGGCTACCAGAAAATAGAAAGTGCCCAATCTAAAACGGGTCAGATAAAATATGCTTTCCAAATTTGTGATCCAGGTAACTGTACTGTTCCTGGCCCTCAGTCTGCTTCAGATCTAAAAAAACAAATGACTGAGGACAAGGAATGATGCTTTAAAAACCTGGAATGGGATCGGTGGTAAGTGAAAGAGGATTTTACCATTTGTTTTGAGCTTCCATTGATTTCTTGAGGTTTGTGAAAGAACTCAGGCAGTCCTATTATTGTGAAAGTCTTTTGAACATGAGCGAGCCAAGGGATTGAGGGTGCATGATCTAATATAAGACAGTCTGCAAAACCCATTTGGCTGAATGTTGTATGGGGCAAGTGCCAGATCTTTCACCATAACAACAGCAGGGCAACCTAAACTAGATCCTCCAAAAATGCCAATCCAACTTCCAAATGAGTAGTAAAAGTTGCTGTGCTCCTCAGCACGTGTTTTCACAAAGACAAGGGAACCCGAAAGGTATGCCATAGGGACCTTGGGCAGTATCAATTTACAAAAAACAGTGATCCCTACATGTGGACAAGATAACATACAAAAACCATTAATCATACACCTGATAAGTAGTATGTCTTTTGTCCAGCCGGACAAGAACATTTATTTTAAATGTTCTGGTTGATAAAGTGAATTTTAAGAACCAAAAAAGATAACAAGTGGGCACAGCCGTGACCCACAACAATCAAGACAAAACAACAAAGAAATGGCCAAAAGGGCAAAGCGAAAATCTGTCTGTATACTTGTGGTCAGTGCTACAGACTCAATCTCTTAAACATAACTATACCATTGCATCAAATAATATAGCATTATCATATTGCATATGGGGTTTTTTAGTCGACGACGTTTCAATGCCTTTTTACATTTGTGACATCATCATCAGGACAAGAATTATCAACATTATTGTTTTGTACAACAGTTATTAACACAATGCCTATTATCACATTAATGTTGGTTTCCTCGTAGGTTCAGGAATACTGATGAGTAAACGCTGATAGATGTGCTTTCTTTCACATCAAGTCCAGGGCTTCCATCAGGTTTGTATGGATTTGCCAGGAAAGGAGCGTGATGGCTCAATTTGTGATGGCCGGAGCGCTATGGCGAATACGGCAGTCCGATGGGATCGATCCCATCGGACTGCCGTATTCGCCATGGAAAAAAAGTGCTCCTCAGCACGGCAAGTAACCTGCAGAGGAATTGATTTTCCATTGTTTGGAGGTTGCCCACCAGAGAGTAGCCCCAGATGCCAGCCCCATAAGTCCTCTGGGAAATACACTTACTCTTTTAGAGAGACTACGCAAGATGTCCACCGACCACATGGGCACCAAGGGGGAAGGCATGGACAACAAAGAACACGTGCAAGCCTATTGTAAAAGCAAAGCACACTGGCTAGACAAAAAGGCTGCTCTGCCACATTGTCACCAAGGGTGAAGACATGGACAACAAAGAACACATGCAGACCTATGGCAAAAGCAAAGCACACCGGCTAAACAAACTGGCAGCCCTGCCACATGGAAAAGGAACAAATGATGGGTGGAATGCTGAACAAAGCAAACATTCACCCCCAATCACATAGATATGGGTGTAATCCATCGTTCTTTTGCTTACCATGCCACTCCAGTTTTAACCCAGCCATATGCAAATCAGTCTTGACACTGATCCTCATGGGAACAGTCCAGCTGGAACTGCCAAGCAAGGTCCTCCCTAGCCCAGAAACAAGCGTCCTGGTACCAGTTTCGGGGCATCACCCCTCATCAGCCAACCTAGCTTGAATCCAGTGGCTCAGTGAGCACTGGATTAACATCTTGGCATACCCTTCCCACTTAGGGCAACAAAAGCAAAAGGAACAAATGGTGAACAAAATGCTGAACACTGTAAACATTCACCCCTATCATAAAGACCTGGGTTTAATTCTTCATTCTTTTGCTCACCACACCACTGCAGTTTGGACCCATCCATATACAAATCAGTCTTGACCCTATTCCTCATGGGAACAGTCCAGCCCGAACTGCCAAGCCAAGTCCTTCATGGACCGGAAACATGCATCCTGTGACCGGTTTCCGGGCATCACCCCTCATCAGCCAGTCTAGACCAAGGATGAAGACATGGACAACACAGTACACATGCAGGCCTATGGCAAAAGCCTAGAACAAAGAAGAAATGTTATCCTTTGGCAAAAAGAAACACACACTGGCCACACAAGAATGGCCACTTGGCCAGCAAAGAAAGGAGGCATGGCAAAGAGGAAAACACTGCCATGAATTCAGAAATGTCAAAAACACATATTAAGTCAACTTAACCCCTCCCATGCTCATTACGAGCTGAGCTCGTCATGAGCCACGGTTCTTGTGTGCTCATGACGAGCTCAGCTCGTCATGACCGTTGGAACGCTCGCACGCGGGGCTAATTCCCCTGCTGTGTTGAGCATTCCATGGAAACGGGTGTGGTCATGACGAGCTCAGCTTGTCATGAGCACACGAGAACCGTGGCTCATTACGAGCTCAGCTCGTCATGAGCACTGGGGCGCTGTGCACACCCCAGTCCCCCCAGCACAGCAGGGGAATGTGCCCCGCACCCAAGGGGTTAAAAAATTCCCCAACCACAAACGTTCGAAGGCTTCAAAAGTTACAGCAACAAAAACCATTTTAACGGGTTTGCAGAAAAAGATAAAATAAAACGAAACACATTTTACAAATTATCCAAGGCCATCCATAAATCAATAGACGGTTTAAGCACAGAAAAAGTTTTTATTGGTCACCCAATGCCTAGTGCTGCCAGGCCGTGGCACATGGCACACTAGGCCCCAGACAGTAAAATGAAATGATCAAAGTACTAGTGTAAAATCCATACCTTGGAGGAAAGGTATTTTAAACCAGGCCCCCTGCCCTCCCAAAAATATGCACGTTTTTTTCTTTAGAAAAAACTACAAAGGTGATTGCAAACTAGCCCCCAGTGCAAATTCACTCACAATCAAATTAAAAACATTAAGAAACAAACAAAAAAATAAAACACACATACTAGTACTCACCCTCCATCAAACAACAAACATATCCAAACATTTTCTAACTTATTTGATTTCTCACAAAAAAATCACTAAAATCCAATGTTATATTCAGCTGGGATTGCAAAGAGAGTGATCCTTTCCCCTCAAAATCCAAATAAATAGAGGCCAATGTATGGACAAAGTAGGGGGAGAATCCTTTTGGACATCTGCGTGGCACTTCCTTCCTTTTATAAAGAAAGGTAAAATAAAGAAAGCATTTTGTGCTAAAAAAATAACTATCTGACCCATCTGTTTAGGAAGGATACATACTCAAAAAACTATTTTTAATTGATTTTGCTGCTTCTCGGGTGGAAAATGTACTCGCAAAGCGGCCCTCTGACCAGACTACTCCTGTTAGACAATCGTACCAGAAGTCTTCCTTGGGATCGGAAATCATGCTAGGGGATGCCAAATCTCACCTATGCTTGCCAGCATGCTTGTTGGATCCTTGCATTGATCACATTGTCATTGTGTTGCTCAAACTTGCAACAAATTCTGCCACACAACAATTAGCAAAAATGGGCCAGATCTCCATGTTAAAAGAGTAACACGAGTTATAAGACAAAGAAAGGCAGTAGGACTATAGGACAGTCGCACTAGTATTTATCCGTATTCTTTTATTAGTTACACCCAAGCACTCAACTATTTGTGATTCTACTGCCAACAAATCACTTCTCAAAACTACTTAGCACATACAGGACAAGGGTATCTACTATCTACACGTGATCATTGATAATATCATTACTTTTTTTAGAGGCTTCATATTTCAATCATTGATGATGCCCAGATATCACAATTAATATAGACCAAATATATAAATTATCCAACCCGTAATTACGTGAGTGTACATTAGTAATACACAAGAATCACAGAATCTTGATGAAAGAATCTTGATTCATATCTATTCTTTTTGTAGATGTAAACATGAATTTAGCCCAGCCAAAGCATTTAGTCCTAAACAGACTTCCTCAGGGTTGTAAGTAAATGCTCAAAACCAGGTGTATCATCTCTCGTTAGGCTTTGGGATGTAATTGAGTGGATCCCAGACGATAGTATCAAAGATGAGTCATCAAATATTCTATGTTCAGCTCCAATTTATTTATTACAACCCTCCATCTTCCACATGAGATGTGAACTCATTATGATCAATTATATTACTTTTCCATGAATTCAAGGCAACAGTACACTCAGATGGTAGCTGTTGCTTTGGATCCATGGAAAAGTTAATGGAATATATACCTAAATGGAGTGGAGTAAACATAAATGTTTTGGCAAAATACTAATTTTGAAAAAGTTCATATGATATGGGGAGCTTATCCTATTTTCCCATTAACACTTTTGGTCTGAGGTGTAGTAAAAACCTCATTTTTTGCCATGTCCAAAGCATTCACATGAGCCCAGGTTTTGCTCCGCTGCTAGTACTCTGAAGTCTCTGCATTGGCTTCCTGTCAAGCAGAGGATTGAGTTTAAAGTACTCTGTTTGTCCTATAAAATCTTTAAGGGACCTTCGGCGCCGATCCTTACGAATCTTTTGACGCCCTATGTCCCTGTCCGCTCTTTGAGATCTTTTTTTTTTTAAAATGTGTTTATTTGCATATCAAGTAGGGCATCAATGTGTTACAGTCTATATAGAATGACAATCACATAAGGGCATGCTCCTCGCTGTACAGTTATAACAATCGTAATGTAAATTTTCAATTTTGTTGCATTACGATTAACTTAACGAAACCCCCATAGATCTTCCACCCACCACCCCTAACGTACCCACCCTTGGCATTCTTATTAGCAATTGCATTTATCAGTTGGCAGTCGACTGCTCCCATACATAGCTCCTTCCTATTACATCGTCCTTTACAAGCAGCTAGAGGTACAAATAATAAAAAGTACGGGTTCCTGATTAACATAGTTCAAAGTGCACCCGTAAGTATCGAGGCACCGTATGACGCAGTGAGGGTAGGTCACAGTTCAAGCAGTAGAGAGCGAGACATTAGAGCCCTCCTCCCCGTTCAACTCAAAGGCTCCTAGTATGGTGAACCAGTCCAGCGATATCGGTGTCTTCCTATGGCCCCTACGTTCTTCTCGCTGTAGTGCCTCACCTTCTGCCTTACCCCACCGTATAACCTCTGCTTTCCATGTGTCAGGTTCTGGTGGTTTGGGTGATTTCCACCGCATGGTTATCGCGCGTTTCGCTAGCAGCATGGCCATATCAGTGAAGCGTGTCGACACACTTCGTTTACGCGCGCTCAGTCTTAGCCCTAGTAGTGTGTGTTCTAGAGTGCGGGGCAGTAAGGAAGCTCCTGTCCTGGTGAGTGAGTCATGTACGTTTGTCCAGTAATAGCCCAGTTTCGGGCAGTCCCATAGCATATGTATTAGTGTGGCATCATCAGCTCTGCATCTGGGGCAGGTGTCAGCAGCGTCAGGGAACATAGCATGTATACGGCGCGGCGTGAGGTAAGCCCGGTGCAGGACCATCAGTTGAATGAACTTGAACTTCGGGCTTCTGGCCACTCTTTTGGGGAATTGTAGAATTCGCTCCCATTCTTTCTCCTCAAGTGGTCGACCTATGTCGGTTTCCCATTTGGCCTTAAGGAGTATTAAGGGGATCGCCCTCCCGGTTCTGATACTTGCAGTAAGCCACCTGGTGAGGTGGCTTCCCGCCCCCATGAGGTATTGCATGGACAGTAGTGGGTTTGTGGGTGGCTCCACGCCCTCTCCCGCCCATTTCTCCGTCACATAGTGACGTATACTAGCAAGTAGGAGGAATGAGCCTCTTGGGATGTTATGTGTGGTCCTGAAGTCCTCAAAGGATAATATGCGTCCGTCAGCGAATAGATCTCCAACGTGCATGACCCCTGCGTCATGCCATGGGGCCAATTTGTGGGTCGTGAGCAGACCGGATTCCAGTGGGATACCAAGTAGTGGGGTTGTAGGGGCGTAGGAAGTCGTGGGGGACGTGTACTTCACTACCTTCGGCCAATATTGAATGGCAAGGCAGAGAAGGGGGGGAGCATCCTTAGGAAGTTCTGAGTGGGGCAGAAGTGAGGTGTGGAGTTTCCCTTTGGACCGGTCTGTCTCCGTCATGTCAATCTCATGGAGGTTCCTGCTCGCCAGCCAGTAAGCCGGCCATTGTAACTGACAGGCGTAGTTGTAGGCCCTGAAGTCTGGTACTCCCATGCCCCCAGCCCCAGAGGTAAGTTGCAATTTAGCCAGGCCAATGCGTCTCCGCTCTGTCCCCCAGATAAGCTCCGTCAGCAATGTGTCGAGTGTCTTGAAGGTAGAGGCCGGAATCAGGAATGGCAAGTTAGTGAAATAGTAAATGAGTCGGGAAGCACCACCATCTTAGAGATTGCTACTCTACCTGCGACCGATAACGGTAGCGACAACCAGAATTGTACCTGTGATTTGAGTGCTCTTATTGCCCTGCCCAAGTTGCCGTGCAACATTTCCTCTGCTCCCCTGTAGATTTGGATCCCGAGGTAGCGGAAAGTGGTATCCGCCATTTGGAAGGCGTATGGCGGGAATGGTAGTTGTGTAGATGGATCAGTGTCAGTGAAGCAATAACCGAATAACTTGGATTCGCTTATCGTGAGGCCCGACAGCAACCTGTAGTCCTCAAAAAGAGCGGGTACAGGGTGTAAGTCACCCCTTAAATCATGAAGGTACAGGATGATGTCGTCAGCATAGGCAGACACAACATGTGTCATCCCACCCCTCCGAATGCCGAGGTGGGGTGCTTCTTTACGGAGCTTACAAAGCAACGGCTCGAGTGCCAGAATAAATAAGAGTGGGGAGAGTGGGCACCCTTGTCTGGTACCCTTCGCAATGGGTAGGGGTTCAGAGATGCATCTGGACGTCCGAACCCGCGCTGTGGGGTGGCAGTAGAGCAGTCTGACCCAAGCAATTTATTCCGGGGACAGCCCGAATTTCTCAAATGTGGCAAACATGAAATCCCACCTGAGGGAGTCGAAAGCCTGTTTAAGATCTAGTGTGATGCAGCCCTCGGTGTTCCCGGTCGCCCGGTCATGTAACATCAGCTGGGCTAGCTTACGGAGGTTCAAGGCTGTGCTTCTACCAGGAACAATAACCAACGTAGAGGGACAGGGGTTGGGGGACAATATTTAGAGGGGTCCAGTGTGCACGTCCCATAAGATACTGTTCAACACCGATGCACTAAGTTCCCCTAGGGGGTGTATATGTATGAGTGATCTATCTACCTCTCTCCAGGGGTGGTTGTATGTGGGAGACAGGGACAGTTGTCCCTTATCGGAATTAGGGAAACCTCACACAACAGGTCGGTTCTACGGCTACTGTCATATTACCAACCGATTGTTTTGTGTCATCATCGGCTTCCTGCTCCTACGTCAGGCCGGCGCTGCAATGCCTGACGGGTAGCACGGGGTGCTACTCTTTTGCGGAGGTCTTTTATTCCTGGCCGATGTGTGAGTGAGTATGAGGGGCCCAAGTGAACAAGTAGTGAGCGTGGGGTGTGGTTAAAAAAAGTTAGTATAGTCTACTCTGGCCATTTTTATTCTTGTAGCTAACTACTTTGTTTAAAAATGAGAGGGGTATAGGGAATCAACCAGGCTATGTGTGGGAAACCCGTTCAACCCTCTTAAGTGGTCAGGTCGACATGTTTCATGCCATCACGGCAATTCATCAGGACCTAAAAGTGCTCATATACTAGGAAGGAGCCCTAGATGGGCCGCACAGTTAAATGAATACAACATGAGGGGTCAGGACCGGCGCTGCTCGGTCGTAAAGCAGCTGGCTTTACGACCGAGCAGTGCCGGTCATGCGGACCTAGGTACTGAGGTAACTTCCTCACGCCATCAAGATTAACAGTTTATAACACTGGTCCCGCTCGAGCAGTCTGCGGGGACCGTTAACAACTACTGAGGGGCGGACTACAACACAGGAACTCCTCCTGTTCCAGTTCCTGACCCCTCCTGTTCCAGTTCCACCCCGTGCTACCCGTCAGGCATTGCAGCGCCGGCCTGACGTAGGAGCAGGAAGCCGATGATGACACGAAACAATCGGTTGGTAATATGACAGTAGCCGTAGAACCGACCTGTTGTGTGAGGTTTCCCTAATTCCAATAAGGGACAACTGTCCCTGTCTCCCACATACAACCACCCCTGGAGAGAGGTAGATAGATCACTCATACATATACACCCCCTATCTACCAGGAACAAACCCGCACTGGTCGGAATGAATCAGTTGGGGAATGTATTGTGTCAGTCTAGTTGCCAGTATCTTGCTCAATATTTTGTAGTCGGTATTAAGGAGGGACAAGGGTCTGTAGTTAGCTAAGTGCATTCCGTCTCTGCCCGGCTTTAACAGGGAAGTTATCAAGGCCTGCAGGGAGGATGATGGCAGGGAATCAGTCTGTAGCGCTTCGTGATAGATGATTTGTAACCGCGGGGCAAGAAGTTCGCTAAACGTCTCGTAAAATTCTACAGGCAGGCCGTCCGTCCCAGGAGTTTTATTCTTCGGCAGGGCGCGTATCGCCTGTTTAATCTCAGACGTGGTGATAGTACGTTTCAAGTCATCACGTTGTCTATCAGTAAGCCGCGGTAGGGCCAGGCCCTACATGAACGTCTCGAATGCCGCATGTGAGAGGGGTTGGTGCGGGCCGTACAATGTGGCGTAGTAGTCTTTGAACGCCTTGTTGACTCCCAATTGAGTCGAGGCTATGGAGCCGTCCTGGTCTGTAACTTCAAGGATTGGGAGGTGCGTCGGGGCATCCCGTATTATGCGGGCCAGGAGTGGGCCTGACCGATCCGCTTGAGTGTGTTGTCTGTTAGTGTATTCTCGGTAGTCCAGTAACCTCAGGTCTTCTAGGAGCTCAGCATGTCTGATGTGCGCTTCCTGCAGTGGTGTAAATTGAAGGTGCGTGCCTACTGCTTCTTTTTCTAGCATTGCCAGGTTACCTTCTACTACTTTAAGGCCGTTCATTACCACCCTCCTCATGCCCACCCGGGTGGCCATCGCCTCCCCCCTAATGTAGACTTTGAATGTGTCCCACTCCAGCCGTCTGGAGCTAGCCATGCCAGTGTTCGTGGTAAAGTAAGCCTCAAGGGTGTCCGCCAAGGACGATTTGAAGGCAGTGTCTTCCAACAGGTCCGTTGGGAGCCTCCACGTCGGTATAGGCGTCAGGAGCCTACCCCATTGTATCGCCAGTTCTACAGGATTATGGTCCGAAAGTGTCTTACCCATGTGTTGTGCCGTGAGGATCGCCCCCAGTAAAGAGCGGGAGCAGAACACTCGGTCTATACTGGTGTGCAGTTGGTGAGGTGGGGAGAAAAAGGTGTATTCTTTGTCTAGCAAGTGTTTGCTGCGCCACGCATCCGCTAAGTCCCACCCTTCCACCCATTGTGTTAGCGCAGTCGCCTGTTTCCTGCTGTCGGTGGCGTGTAGTGGTGGGTGCGACCTGTCCAACATGACATCCATTACAGCATTAAAATCCCCTCCAATAACCCACTGAAAGCCCGCCCAGTCCGCCAGGACACCATTAAGTCCAGTTAAAAAGACCGATTGACCCGAATTCGGGGCATACACACAGCCAAGCACAACAGGAGCCCCATCCAGTTCACCCCGCACAAATACATATCGTCCCTCCTTGTCAATCCTCTGTTCTGTTGGTTTGAAGGGCACAGAGTTACGAACCCATATAGCCGCGCCCCTCGAGAATGCAGAGTAGGATGTAGCAAAGAGCTGGCCTCTCCATTTCTTAGACAGTTTCAAGTTCTCAGCACTGCTTAAATGTGTCTCTTGGAGGCAGGCTATCACAATCCCTCTACGGTTAAGTTGGGCCAGTATTCTGTGCCGTTTGTGGATCGAACCCATGCCTCGCGCGTTCCAGGTGCACATGTTATACAAATTAAGTGACCCCATGACTGCACGCATTATGAGGAAGTGTTGCGCTCGTAGGTGAGCAAGCCAAGATTGCACTAAGTTGGTGATAGAATGCCATTTGAAATAACAACCCCTGAACTTTAAGGTCCCCAAGGAAACGGACTCGGGGTCCAAACCTTGATACCCAACACGGGTAACTTTCAAACTCAACCATGTTCATTCGATGGGGGGTGCAGTCTGTCCGAACCTAGTATGTGCTGACCCACAGTGACCTGGCAAGCCCTTAGCACATACAACCCCCGTGCCACCCACCTGTGTGCGGCTAATTGTGCTGTTCATACATTACCACTAGTGCATCGATCAAGGCGCCGTAGTCAAAATTCTGCAGCCATTTGCGCCGTGATCTTGGGGAAGAGCTGCAAACTATCCGCAGATCTCGAAACCTCTGTACGTGTGTCCGAGTAGCTGGCCACTCCCCTCGCTGTGTCTGCATCATGAGCGGCCAGTGCAGCCTCTGTTAGCTGTGTCACCTTCGCCTGTTCCGCTGATCGGTTTGTCGCATCCTGTCCTTTCGGTGGGGTTCGTGTCGAGGTACCTTGGCCAGTATCAGAGGTAGGGCGATGTCGGTCTGGTCGGTTCCCGTGAGCGTTGCTGGTGCCTTCGGCAAACGGGTCTTGAGATGTCGGTGGTGTGAGTGTTACTTCCATCCATTCCTCTGCGTCTTCCGGGGAATCAAAGAAGTGTGATCTGTTGCCATGCAGGATCTTGAGGTGGGCTGGAAAGAGGAGGGCATATTTCAGTTCCCGTTCGCGCAGCTTCCGTTTAACCCCCAGGAAGGTGGACCTAGCTCGCTGTACTGCTGGTGTGAAGTCCGGGTACACGGATATAGTCTTGTCCTCGTACCTGATGGGTGCCTTCTCCCTTGCCGCGCGCAGCACTGTGTCGCGATCTTTATAGTGAAGGAGGCGTGCGATCAGAGGGCGTGGCAGGGCTCCCGGCTGAGGCGGCTTCGAGGGCATCCTGTGCGCTCTCTCCACGCCGTATAGGGCAGTAATATCTTCAGGGCCAACCATCTGTTTGAGCCAGTCTTCCACAAATTGAGTGGGATTCCTCCCTTCGCTCCGCTCTGGGATGCCCAAAATTCGGACGTTGTTGCGGCGGGCCCGCCCTTCCGCGTCGTCCACGTTGTCCCATAGCTGTCGGAGCTGTTTTTCCATGCCTTCCAGTTTCGTGGAGTGCTCCGTCTGCTGGGGGATCAGATCATTGAGTGCGAGTTTCTGCTCCGACACTCTCTCAGCCAGTTTGTTGTGATCTGCCCTGAGCAATGAGAGGCCCGATGCCATATTATCAATACGTTATTCGAGCGCTTCTCTTGTCGCCCTGATCTCGTTCAGGATGAGGTCCAGTTTGGCGACCTGAGTCCCCTTCCCGGTTGGCGGGATGACATCCGCGCTGGAAGAGGCCAGAGGGTCTCCAGAGCCGGGAGACTGCATGTCCGCTGTTGCACCCTGGTCCTGGGCTCTACCCCGGTGTCTCCCCATGGATCTGGTGTGCAGGGCGACGCTGCGTTGGTCGCGCGCCCCTATCGCTGGTTCCACCCTGTAGTGGCTCGTAACTTCCCGCTTCCTGGTAAGCGTTGAGGGATGCAATCCGGGAGCAGAGAGAGCGCCTATGGCATAGCGATCCACGAGGTGTCGGGAGAATCAGCCGACACAATGTCTTTCTTAGAGCCTGCGAGGAATGCTGTGGCGTTGTAAGCAATGTTCTCAGCGGGGCATAATTGGGCGCAGGCAGGGACGGCTGGGGTCGACCGCCGAGTGGCACCAGAGGTTTCACAGTGAGGGGTCAAATATCACCGCGTAGTGGCATCGAGTAGGAGTAGCTTCAGGTAGGGCGCCCTTGTTCTCGTACCGCCGCCCACGGGAGTGTCGGGGTCGGCACTCGTAAGGATGTGAGTGGGGTCTCCACCAGTGTCACGACGCTCCATCTGAGTCCGGTGATCTGGGTCCCAGTTCAGGGCTCCGGTGGGTGTAGTTCTCCGTGTGATGAGCTAGGCGTATTCTACAGCCCTGGAGGGAGGCTACATGGCGGCTGCCGGTGCAACCCCCGCAGTTACCCACTAAATAAAGTCAGTGCCAGTCACCGCCCGGGGAGACGAGCCGCTGGTCTCCTCCGCCGCTGTTGGGGCGCCGCAGTCTGCGCTCAGCGCTCCGGCGCTCTGTTGTGCGCGGGCCGCAGCGGTGGAGCTGCAAGCGCGGTTCTTTCCTGTGCGCGTTGTTAGTCCCGGCCGCGGTCGGGAGGGCAGCGATGGGTTCACAGGGCGCCCCAGCAGAGATGCATGCAGGCTGGAGAGGCAGGGTGGAGGGTATGGGCGTAGGCGCGCCTAGAGTCCGGGCGCACCTCTGTTGCCCCCGCTGATCTCCGCCGCCTTTAGGTAGCCCTCTGGGCCATCCGCAAAATCCAGGCTGCGGCTGCACACGAGGCTGTAGGCCGCAGCAGGCGCCGCGACTCCTCACCGGTTCTAGACCGTGTCGGGGGTCGGCAGGTCCTTGTCGCCGTCGCTCCGTTCCTCACCGATGCTCCGAGAGGCAGTTTCAGGTGGGTGGCGTACTTGGGGAGCAGGATATGTAGCAAGTGTTGTGGGCTAAGGACGGAGCTCAAAGACTACGCGTCCACCATTGTCGGCTCGTAGCCACGCCCCCCGCTCTTTGAGATCTTTAGGCCAGGATCTCGCAGTTGTCCCTCGGTTCAAGCTTAGCCGAGCTGGAGGCCACTCATTTAGAGTTCGGGCTGCTGCCCTCTGGAATTCTCTTCCGTTAGATATACGGGCATCTGACAATCTTTTTCTGTTTCGTAGGGCCATCAAGACTTTTTTATTCCCTTAAAACCTGTTTCTTCTTAGTTTGCTGCCTTTTTAGTTGTGTTGTGTTGACTACCTTGTCAGGCGCCAGGAGGCCCCTTTGCTGGGGCAGCTGTGCGCCGAATAAATGTCTATAACATAACATAACTACTACATTGTCAGGCAATCTCCTCTATACTAGGTGTAGCCTTTTTTGCATTACTGCGATTTTTGGGTGATTATACCCTGTAAATGAGTTAGCACCATAGGCCTTTCCCAGATTGGTATATTTGATGCTTAATCTGGAGAAAAATGTTGATTCTCTTAGTTCGAGCTACCTTTTTGATCTGCTGCGACAACTGTTGTTGGGCAGTTGTGTCCTTAAATTAATCGAACTGCTTTACACATGTCCATTTGCGTGGGTTTGTGTGTGATGGTACAACTTGGACCCCATAACTATTTGCAGGTGCACTAGACAAGAATGCCCACCTTCCCCATCACTTTTTGCTTTTACCATGGAGATAGCCATAGAGATTAGCAGTTAAGGGTATAGGTGTTAGGGGTATGGGTTTATGGGTTAAGGGTCAAGGCATTGGGGTATTTGGTATAGGTGTTATGGGTAGAACATTAAGGGTTAAGCTATATGAGTAAGGGTATAGGACCAAGGGTATAATAGTTAAATTAATTAGGATTGGGTTAAGGGTATAGGTTAAGGTTGCGTATAGAATTAACAGTAAAAGGTTAAGGGTATGGGATATAGAGTTAAGGGTTATAGGCATAGAGTTAGCAGTATCTGGTTAAGCATATGTGGTTAAGGGTGTACCTTTAGGGTTATATTTAGGGTTAAAGGTAAACAATTAATGATACTTAAGAGTTTGAGGAACAGGGTTAACTACTTTGCCCATATATGTTTGGAGAGACCGTTTTAAACGTGTTTAAAATATTTTATACATAGTTGCAATTATTTAGTTTATCTGTTCAAAATAAACTTCACTGGTTTTTTTTTCAATGGAATACACTACAATTTTGAACTGATGCAATTAGAAGTGTTAAAACAAACTGATGCTAGTTCATTGGAGGGGCTGGATAAGAGAACCCCTTACACCTAAATAGATCCTGTTGAAAAAATCAAGTCAAGAGCCAATCAATGTTATTACCATACCCCAAAGGTTCTCATTAGGTATAATAACGAAGAATCTGCTGAATTTTTCTCCCGTAAAAGATGCAAAAGGCTTTCACAGAAAGTACTTGAGAGTCCATTTGGAGAGATAAAACCTGTTTTGCCCAGAAGGGTTTCACAGAGTGAGGTGCTTTAGAGTATCAGTCAAAATCAGGCGACTGTCGGGACAGATGGCAAAGAATGGAATTGTCCCTCAGTAACCGAAACCTCTGTTTTGTCTGTATTATGTTTTAACTAGTGTTGGCTATCAACATTCTTACTTTTGATAGTCAATGCTGTATGGAAAATCTTTCTGAAGAGAGACCTATCATTCAAAACATTATTTGAGTGTAATTTGCATAGATATATAGCTGAGGACTGAGCAGCAAATGGCCTAATATTCAGATTGTATAATAAGTAGATGGAGCAGAGTCCTGAGGGACACCACAGGTAATCCACACTGATAGAGGGAAGAAGAGGATCCGAAACACCCCTCTGAAATCTCTCAGAGAGGGAGACGGTGAACCACTCCAGCAAAATATCCCCATTGCCGGCAAAGTCAGTGATGCTGGAACTAGGGCTGTGGGAGGGACTGCAGCACTCCATGATAACACGGAAAAACATCAGCGGGAACCTGTGACCTAACACTGCAGTCTGAAATATTGGTTTGTAATATCTCCAATTCAACACCTAACTTGGGGGCATACTACCAACAAAGTCGTGAAGAGAGGTGTTAGCCGCCTTAGCTTAACGCCTCTCTTCGCCACTTCGGAAACGCTAGGCTGCAACATATTACCAAGGATATAGTGCAGCCTAGCGTTTCCCCCTGCGATGGCGATAAGTTGTACAACTTAACTCCAGCGCAGGCAGGGAAGGTTTGTTTATGTACAGGAAGGTGTTCCTTCCTGCACATAAACAAAGCTTAAATGCCATTTTGTAACTTACATGTGTGCTGCCTCATGCAGCACACATGTGAGTTACAAATTGGCATTTTTAAAAAGATGTTTGTTTATGTACAGGAAGGGACACCTTCCTGTACATAAACAAACCTTGGCATTTTCCTTTTTCCATGTGTGCTGCACAAGGCAGCACACATGGAAAAAGCAAAAACGAGGAGAAATGAAGTATTTCTCCTCGTTTCGTCACCTTGAGAACAGGTCTTTCCTGTTCTTAAATTCGGCGCTGCCACCTAATATCGCCTCTATTGATAATAGGTGGCAGCGTCGAAGTGAATGGGTGTTGCGGTGGAATGCCGACCGCAACACACACTGCACGCCTCCTTTCACGATGAGTTTAGCGTGAAAGGGGCCCTATTACCAAGGCAGCGTTAAGTCAATTAACGTGGCTTTAAGCCACGTTAATTGACTTAATGCTGCCTTGATAATAGTGCGATGCAAATATCGCCGCGTTATCGGCAGAAAAGTGCCGATGGCGTGGCGATAAGGGTCTTGATAATATGCCCCTTGGAAACTCAACTTTCTGAAGTAATTACCCCAATAATATAGGGCGGTCTTTTATGATAAAATAGTGCTCGTTTAATTACGTAGATTAATGTCAGCATATCATTAAAAATGCGAACATCTTCAAACTAGCAACTAAAAACTGTTGGAGCTAATACCGCTCTGACTAGCACAGGAGAAATTAAAAGAAGAAACTTACATTAAAGGTTTCCAAAACATATTGATGTAAAAATATATCATTGAAAAACTGTACAAATATTTTATGATAATGCCCCTTTTGAATGTGTGGTTGAGACATTTTCTCGAGTATATTAGTGTATGAAGGGAGCAGAAACCTTAGTATGGCAAAGGAAATCACTCTTGAAATCAAAGGGGTGCCTACCTGATGAAAACATGCTTTGATGTATTTGGACTCTTTTAGACATTGAGGGACTTATTTATGAGAGCCCTGCATCAATGTTGCACCATGTAAAGTGGTACATGCGTGAAGCAGGGCTCTCATAAAGATTTATGAAACCACACAAAGCCACCCTGCGTGGCTCTGAGTAACCGCATAAATCATGAGTCAGCCGATTCACGCAATACCCATGGAATGTGATGCTGCCCCATATTTACAAAGTAATGTAAACCTTAGGAAGCATTAAATCCGTACACCTCCTGGGTGAGGCGTAACAGGGAGAAATATGTTTATTTCTCCAGTTTTTCCTCTTTCCATATCTGCTGCATTCTGCAGCACACATAAAAATATGAAGATGACTCGTAGGAATGTTTTTGTGCAGGAGGGTGCCCATTCCTGCAAAAAAAGAATCCTGCCTGCAATGGAGGCACCCGTGCACTATGTCACCAATGCACCCCTGCACTGCCAATAGTCACCACCGCCGCCTGCCAGATTACAAGTAATTGTGTGGTCTGGTGGGCAGGAGGCATGGCAGTCCCATGGCAGTGCAGTTTAAAGGCTCATTGTGAGCCTTAAACAGCACCTCCATGGGAGACTGCCAGTGCACTTTCCTGCACGGGAAGGAATACATTATGTCTGGAATTCCTTCTTGTGCAGGAACTGGGAGTGCAAAACTATAGGCGGGCTCAACATGTGCCTCCATGCATGCAGCCCTATGCACAGGGGCAACCCTTCTATCCTCACCGCCAGCAGTCACATGGAGGAAGAGCCTCCATGACACTACTGGCAGTGAGGAAAGTCGTAATATGCTTGGCAGTGCCTCACGGCACCACCAAGCATATTGCGGCCCTCAGACTGCCAGAGAATGCGGTTCCCCTGCCCTTGCGGTGGTGCAATGTTGGTCCGTCTGCCCTAGTTGTACTAGGGCAGTCGGAGCGCTGGTGCAGCAGGGGCTGGACCGCCTCCGCCCTACCCCCGCCAGTCGGAGGGTCTTTGGACCACCAGGATCATAAACAGCCCCATAGTGTCTGGCAATCTAAACAGTACCTGCCAATCTAAACAGCTTTTTCGGTGCTGTAAAAGAAAAACAAATTATTGTTTCAATCAGATATTTAGTTAGGGGAAATTCTGAAACCTATCTTTAAAATTTTGCAGTGAGGAAAGGTTAAAAAAAAATATAAAAAAGATAAATCAGATAATTAAATGACATAAAGTTCTGAAGAACAGGTGTGCAATACAAGATCCCTCACCCCCAACTGTGAGGGGAGGACCCAAGTATCCCAACCAGGTAGGGGTCTCCTATTCAGTTCATAAGCCTACTTGCAAAGTCGTACAGAACAAAAACACAACAGCAGCTGCCTTGCTACTCCTAATTTATGATGCGGGCTGTCCCGCACTGTATCTTCATAGAGAAACACTCCTCACAATATTGTAAAATATTTAGGGGCTTATTTACAAGCCCCTTGCGCCACCGGTACGTCACTTTTTCCCATATTAAAAGGGACGCACAGGAGGCACAAGGGGCTTGTAAATAAGCCCCTTAATTGTTACTGGAAGAGACTGGTCCTCAGAGGAAAGGCAGCTCAAAGTCCCTGATGTCAGTTAGTGGGATTAAAATACAGCAGAGCCCAGAGTGAGAGAGGAAAAAGGCAACCAGGGAAGGAGAAAGGCAGATGAGAGGACGTGGGCATGACCGAGGCACAGATGAAAGATAGAGAGTTGCGAGAGTGAGGTAATAAAGAAAACAAAGAGAGATGGAGACACGTGCAAGTGGGAGTACGAAAGGAGACACAAGACACATCTGAGAGAGACAGAAGTAGGTGAGAGAGCTTCGAGAGACTGAATTGTAGACAGTCCATAAAGAGACAGGCAGTTGAGAAAGGGACAACTTAGAGAGACATGTAGGCAACAGTTGTGTGAGCGTGTGATCCAGCGTTCTCCAAACAGGTCCTGGAGGGCCGGATCCATGCCAGATTTTTAAAATAACTACATGTATCTAAATGGGGAAATGCACAAAATCTGGTAGAGACCCGGAAGCACCACACGACATTGTAACACTCTCTGGCCAGGTGTGGCCAGAGAGCTTAAATAAACGGGCCGGGGTCACTCAAGGCTTCCGGTCCCTGCCAGCAGCATACTGTGTGGTTGTCAGTTATTGTGTCTCCCTATTGTGCATAGGCCTCCCCAATAATTGCTTGCTGTGACCGACCGTCCTGAGTCCGTGCTCCGGACCCCCCTACAGCATGGATCCGGCCCTCCAGGACCGGTTTGGAGACCCCTGGAGATAGAAGGGCAGACCAGCGTCAATAAAATAAGTACAGAGATGAGAGAAAGAAGTAGAAACAGAGAGAGAGAGAGAGAGGTGTGCTGCTAGAGAGAGAGGCCGAGATGGAGTGAAAGTGATGGTTGGGTAAAAGACAGACAGTCACTTTGTAAAGGAACACCCGAGAGTGATAGTGAGGATGAGACAGGTGTGAGAGAGCTAGATATAGCTGAGAGGGCTATAAGGGGAGAGACGTGATGGAGCTAGAGAAGTAAAAGAAAGAGGCAGGTAAGTGAAAAAGGCAGATAGGCTAAAGGCAGGGAGTTGAGAGATTTAGAAACAGACTCATGAGAGTAAGGTGAAAACTACACAGGTTGGTGAGAAAGAGACTGGTAAGCAAGAGCCACAGAGAAGGGCACATTCGAGAGGGAGAAGGGCAAAGAGGGAGGACAGGTGAGTGAGATAGAGTGAGGGATGAAGTTAGAGACCGTGAAAAAAGTACAGCTGAGCGAGAGAAAGAGAGCGATGGCGAGGAGAGAGAGATGAAGAGAGGCGAAAGACACGTGTTAGAGAAAAAAAGGGAGGCAGAGGAGAGGTGATAAGGCAACAGAAACACATACAAAAGAGACAGCTGCGAGAGAGAGCTTAAGGAGACAAAGAGAGGGGGTAGAAACAGACATAGATGTTAGAAGGGAACCTGAGAGGGGGTAGAAATAGGCAGACTAACTGAGGCGTTTAAGCGACAGATAGGTGAGAAAAGGGCAGCTGAGAGAGTAGGAGTGGAGAAACGCAATAGATGTAATAAAGAGAAGTGTGACAAAGGGAGAGAGGGAGCAAGTGAGGTAAATAAAGAGAGAGAGAGGCACAGAGACAGGGGATGAAGAGAGAGCAGGGTGATAGAGATAAGCAAGTTAGAAAGAGAGCACAGAGAGAAGCAAGAGAAAGCAAGACAGACATGGTATGAAGGGTCAAGAAAGGGGTAATAAGTGAGAGAGTATTGATGAAGAGGCAATCAGGTGAGAAAGAGTTGGCTGAACAAGAATAGTGAGAAGGGCGGCAGAAGGGATACAGGAGTAGATAATGATGCAACTGAAAGAGACATGAGGTGATAATAAAGAGTTAGCGAGAGTTGCGAGAAGGATACAAGTGTCACTGAAGAAAATAATATAGACGAGAAGATAAAGAAAACCAGAAGGAGGAGAAATTAGAAACAAGGAGCAGATGAGAGGAATACAGGGCAGGGGAGAACAGTGAGATAAGAGACAGAGAAAGAGAGGAGGGAAAGGGAAAGGGAAGATGTGAATAACAGGGAAACAGGGGAGAGCCACAACAGACCGAATATTGGTAAATGAAGAAACAATTGAGATGACGAGTAATGGGTAGGGGAAAAAGTGAAGAGGATTGAGAAGTTAATGAGAAACATAAGCATGTTCTTTTAGAAATGTAGATGAAAACCACCTTGTGTTGACATGTGTACTCTCCTTGTGTAACGTGTGGGTCTATAAAAAACAGCACCACAAGTTAGGGCACTAACCATATCCTCTATTGCAACATTTTTCTGACAATTCTAGTATTTACCAGCTTTCCAGTCACCTTGATAGCCATAGGGACAACGCATAGCATAGATGGCAAGAAGGGTCCTCCAGAGCGCCTTTTGAGGTACCTAGGAGAGATATATCTCACTGGAGTTGAAGATCTCAACTTTATTCTGTGGCAGTATTTTCAAAAATCTTTCTAAGGCACAATTATCCATTGTAGCAAGCAGCTCTATGGACCAGGCATCGTACCGGAAATTCTAAGTTGCTCCACATGTGTGATTTCTTCAGTTTGTATAAGAATCACACAGCTGTGTCTTGAACCACCAGCAAAATGTAAATCTGTCTGTTGTATTCATATGAATGGCATTGACAAGGTCTATACGAAATAATCGATAGCCCTCAGGCATGTGGCCCTTTATTCAAGACCAACATTGTAATCATATTTCTGACTAATCTAGACTGAAGTATACAACTTTTGACACCTGTCCTACATTACAGACTTAAAGACAGTTGATAGTCAATATACATTTTCAGATATTTACCTGTAAAGCTGATTCACGATGCTGCCATAAGGAACCCTGGCCAGGAAAAAAGGGATGTAGATGGATCCATTTTGTGATATTTCTCTTTTTCTGTCTCAGCAAGCTGGTTTATTTACTCTCATCCACATGTGTATTGTTTACTTGCTCTACTCTCAGTCATGAGATGGTAGAGGATGACAACCTTCATTTTAAGACCATGCATGCCTCCTGATTTAGAAGAGGCACCTGCAAACGCCAGGTTGATGGCAGTCCAACAGTAGTCTAATTTCCATCTTTCAGAAATGCTTTTTCAGACGCGCCACTGTGTAGGTTGTGAAGTGAAGTGATAATCAGCAGTAGAGTTCCCTAGACGTTGGCATGTTAGAGCTGGCAAAGAGACCAGACCCCGGAGTGGAGCACTGATAGTAGAATGCTGATGGGAAAGTGCATGGGAACAAAGGAGCCCATCTGACTAGCAGGAAATAGACTAGAACCACAGAATGGTACTGAAAGGGGAAAGAGGCAAGGAACTGAAGCAGGAAGTGAGAAAGGACCATACAGATCTGAAAATAAACTGTTGGAAGGTGGGAAGAGTAGGAGAATACAGGCTGGGGGTAGGGAAGGTGAAGAAAGTGAAGCAGTAATGAGGAGGGTGAAAATCTCAGGAGACAGAGGGGCATATTAGCTTCCAATAGAAGCCCTGGTTAGATGTGCAGGACATCTAACCTGGGCATCTATTGGAATTCTATAACGCATATTAGCAAGCCCATTATCGCCTTTTTAGCAGCAGTTTCCTGCCACTAAAATAGCGATAGCTTTAACGAAGTTCTTGCTAATATGCCCCATAGTTCGTCTGGAGAGCTTTTGGGGCATATTAACAACGGCTAGAGATAATTATCACTGGCCGTGCTTAGCGATAATTATAATATCGCAGGCTGTCTCTGGTATTTATTGCCCTGGTAATGCGTTATTAACAACGCATTACTCCAGGGCGATAAAAATTCCAGAGATAGCGAGGTTATCGCCCTTTTGCAATGAACATCGCTGGTTTTCCAGCGATGTTCCCTGCAAAAGGGCAATAACCTTGCTGATACGACCCACAGGGTTGTATCAGCATAATCCACCCTCTATGTTAGGGATGGCTAAGTAAGGATTTTAGCAGACATTAGGTTTTGGCGAAAACATCAGTTTTTGCCAAAATCTAATGTGTGCTAAAATCATGTGGGCTGCCTTGTAAATATCGCGATGTAAATATCAGCGATATTCGCAAGGTAGTCCATCTTGGGTACGCCCAGTAATGCCCACTTTGCATCTCATTGGGGATACAAAGTGAGGCGTTGGGAAAAAGGGTGCTATCTTGTAAATAGGGCGCTGGTTTTATCTCTGCTTTTTTGGCTTTGTAAGCCAAAAAAGCGGAGATAAAGCCCTTGTAAATATGCCCCTTTGTACTGTAGGAAATAGTTGCAAAGCACTTCCTGATGGAGCTAAACTGATTTTCTAGTGTGCTGGTATTTGAGCACGTTTTGGTGTGACATTGATTAGTGCTTTCTTTACACATGTGCAGGACCGAGCAACTGCTTCCCTGTGCATGCATGGCTGGTCTACTCTTCTCTGGGAAGAAAATGGCATTCAACGTTCTCCTACATTAAGCAGGATTTCATGTGCATCTTGCAAGGGCTCCTACCAAGGTTTTGTTACTCCACTTCTGAAGAACAAAGTAGTATGTGATGCTGCAAACAATTTGCCCAGTGCAGAACTCCTTCAACAATTCAGTAGCATAATTAATGAAAGCCGGGGTGCACAATTCGACATAGAAGAGTGCTACAACACAACATCCAACCTCCTACACAAATTTAAAGCTCCCACTATGTTTTGTAGAAAATAGACAGAATGTAACAGAATGTAACATATATGGCCTCATTATAATGGCGGTCGGACTTTCGGCCATCCGCCATCCTTTTGGAAATGGGACAGCCCGACTAGCTGTCGGCGGGATCGCCATAGGGAGTATGATATGACTGCCTTCAAGGTGGCCACAATCTATATATTTTGTATTGCGGCATGTGCTGCTGGCTGCACCACATGCCACAGTACTGCCTGTCACATTTCGCCGGGATATGTAGTGTGGCACCATAGGTGCCCCCAGTGCCCATATTTGGAGGGCCAGGGAAAAATGGGGCCCGCTAGGGGCCCTAAGTCACTTGCTGCCAGCCTTTTTTTGGGCGGGTTATGCACTATCAAACGGCCGGCTGAAACTGGAATTGTAATCCCTACTGCAGTGCCTGAGCAGGCACCACCAGCCCTGTAGGGATTACAGACTGTCTGATGAGCTCCTTGTGTCGTACTGTCTCTGCATCTGCCGACCATCTGCCCACCTAATGGGGTGGACCGTCTAGCATGGTCTGATGGAGTTGGGACCGCCACTGATGGCTAGCCGGTGGGGGTACCAACGCCATCATAATGAGGCCCATATTTTTTGGAACACCTGAAGTACGTGATGTTATCTGACACCTAAAAAAAGCTGCTTCCAATTAAACTTCTGAAAAAATATAATTATATTGCACATTTGTTTTGAAATTAATTGCAAGCAAAATGCAGATTCTTCCTTGCAGTATGTTTTGAAAAAAGTGCAGGTACATACTTCTGACAAATGCAGTGTTGTGTGATACTCCAAACACCTTTCCAGGGTTTCTCTTCAACTATCAATGCTTCAACAGATTTGCTTTGACATCAAGTACAAACAAAATGTAGTTGTAGTGTATAGTGTGTTGTCTTTATATTGTAATCAACAAAGTGTCTTGTAGAAAAAAACTAAACTAATTGCTCTTATGTTACACAACAAACTACCTTTCTCCTCTAACAATGTAGTGGTGCTAGCAGTAAGGGCCTATTTAGAGTTTGGCAAACAGGGTACTCTGCCACAAATGGACCACCGTGTATCTGACAGCAGTTCTCCACCTGCCTCCGCAGTCAGAATCACTACACCAATGGAGTTGGTGCCACAAGTGTAGGTGCATCAGACCATCTGAACTATTTTGAGCCAATGGCCTTATGATTTGTAATTTTCATTTAGTTCAGACTGCCAGAAATAAACAAATTACCACCACATCATGGGAGAAACTGCCAGAGCTTCAGAGTCATGTATTTTTTTGCTTTCGTCTTTTTTGGGAAACAAAAAGGTTGATGAGAGACTACCAAAAACATGGCAGCCAGACATCAAACTATCATTGCCTTCAGAGCACTGCTTAATTTGAGCCAGTGGTTGCCAGTCGGGGTACCAGCACTGACTTTTTTGGAGACCAGCACTTATTTTCCCTTTTCAGACATTTCTCCAGAGCAAGAGAGGGAAAACACACACACAGTGGAAAGATAGAGGAGGAGAAAGTAGGGAGAACAGTCATAAAAGGAAAAAAAGGACTAGCAAAGTAGATATAAAGGGTAAGAAAGTGTACGGCAGTGATTAAAGATGCCTGTAGTGGATTCAAGGCTCCCAGCGTTAGTAGTCGAGGCGCTGACATTTATTAGCTCCGGTCGTAGGTTTCTGAGCAGCAGAAACTTGGGCACCGGCACTTATTCTATTGCAAACTAAGTGCTGCTTCAGAGGAGCAGCCACAATGGTGGCTCTTCTGAAGGCCATCCGTCACCAAAGTAAAAATCAGGCCTTAAGTCCACAAATAGGTGGTGCAAAGAATCAAGCCCAACAATTGGTCAGATTTAAGGTTTGGTGGATGGTCATTATTCACCCTGGCAGAGCACATTAAATCCACCACCATGACAAACTACCTACTGTCTGCCAAATGTAGGGGTCAGCAGGGACCAATGTATATTGACAGTAACCTCCTTAAAAGTGGTTCTTGAGAAGGTACAAAAGGATTGGTGGACAGCTGCCATCCATATTGACTGATAACCAATGTATAGAATTACTGGTTAAATAACTATGAATTAACTGAAGAAGGGATATTAAGATACAAGTGGTATATAAAGATGTAATTTTGTATGTAATATTTTAAATCTTTTTAAAACAGTATTTTGAAAATGTTACTATGTGACTTTTTTGATTTTTAAATGCAAACAAGTTTATTTGATTTGATTTGACTGATAACCTCTAATCTTTTACCAACTTTATGTTTGTCAAAAAATTCCTCTCAAAGTGAGAGTTTGCTATTGAAAAGCAAAACATTAAATAGTTTATCCCTGGGTTTACTTGGTCTTGATTTGTTTTTTTTCTGTCATTCACCACAAAGTTTCACCTGGCATTTTGCCTTTGTCTGAATTTGAAACCAACACAATGTTCTATGAATTTTTACCCTTTACATAGGTATGTCTGTGGTTTTGGCTGTCTGGACTTGGATGGTAAATAAACCAGACCTACTGACTCTTTGCAATATGTATTGTTACCAGATCTTTAATACACACATAAAAGTATGCTGAATCATCACACTTTCAATCATTTATCTCATGCAAATGTGGCATACCAAAAACAATAATGTTTTTTTTCTACAGTAGTTATCCGAACTAGAGTGCTAGCCTAACCTGAGATGGACGCCAAGTGCTTATTAAAGTTTTAGCCATCCTGAATCCAGAAATGGCTGGCCCATCTCATGAGATCCTGCTCACACTCAACTCTTCCCAGCTTTTGGAGACTTCTGCTGCAGGGCTGCATACAATTTCAGCTTGCTGAGCAGCTCCCATGAGTCCCTCTGTGTTCTCCCTTTGACTTCGCATGGTGTTGAGTGCATATATGCAAACCACAGTGCCTGACATGGTGTCCCTTCGTCCGTCTACTTGGGCTGGCTTTAATGATGCTGACCCCTTGTGTTCCCAGCTCCAGCTCTATCCCACTCGCCTTCTTTCTGTGACTTTTCTGCTGCTGGGTCTCTGTGTACCGTCAGAACCCAAAATCCAACAGAAGCAACCTAAGCTCTGGGTTTATGTTGCAAGATTGGCATGGATATGATCTCACCCTAAAATGCAAAGAACAGCAACCAGCCAGCATGGCTGGGCAGTGGAAGGTGGTGTTGGATATCTTTAGTAGATTTTCTTTGAGATATGCTATACTAAACTCTAGTCAGAGTCTAATCGGGTAAAGGGCTGGACACTGAAAGGAGGCAGATTTTCTATTCTAAAGTACAGTCAAAGCCAACTAGAGGAAGGTCCTGGATGTGATGGGGGGGGGGGTTCTATTCTGCACTCCATTCAGAGCATACTCAGTAAAGGTGCTGGACACTAAAAGGGGGTAGATTTTTATTTTAAACTCCAGGCAGAGCCAACTCAGGAAATGTGCTGGAAACTGAAAGGTGGCTGATTTTTTATTTGTAACTCCAGTGAGAGTGAACTTAGGAAAGTTGCTGGACACTAAAAAGGGGGCAAATTTCTATTCTAAACTCATGTCAGAGCCAACTCAAGGAATGTCCTGGACACTGAGGGGTCGATTCCGATCCGGTAAAAAGCGCTCTGAATTGCCGTTCGGAGCGTTTTTCCCCGTACGATTCGTACCCGTAAGCGTCCCTGTACGAACGACGAAGTACGATCCGTACCAGGAGCCGAACTCCGTACGAGTCGTACAAGACACCGTACGACTCTAATCTCCGTACGACTCTCCCTCGGAACCCGCTGTACGCGACATCTGTACAGTTCGCGGCCGATTTTTCCGACCCGGCAAGTACGATTCGTGTTGGGTACGCACCATACGACCCTTTTCCTACGGGAGCTGAAAACAGCCGTAAAAGCAGAGTTCGCCCCGAAACAGGTACGGAACGCCCCCCCATGGTACGGCGCCTACACCCCATGATCGCAGGGGTACGTGCCGTCCCCCTGCGATCATGGGGGGTACGTGCTGTAACCCAGCGTACATGGGGTATGCACCGTACCCCATGTACGCTGGGTGTACGGTGCGTACCCTATGTACGCTGGGTGTACGGCACATACCCCCCCCAAGATCGCAGGGGTACGGTGCGTACCCCTGCGATCATGGGGTGTACGTGCCGTACGGTGTGTATGTGATTGTGCGCTTTTCCGTACGAATCGCCCTTACCTGACGTGGACCGTACGACTCGCGTCCTGGTAACCCGGTCAGGATCGTACTCGTCGGGTCGTACGGTGTCTGTACAAGTCGTACGGAAACGGCTCCGGATGCGAGTTGTACGGACGGTGATTTTACCGGATCGGAATCGGCCCCTAAAAAGGGGGCAGATTTCTATTCTAAACTCATGTCAGAACCAACTCAAGGAATGTCCTGGACACTGAGGGGTCGATTCCGATCGAAAAAAAGCGCTCCGAATTGCTGTTCGGAGCATTTTTCCCCGTACGATTTGTACCCGTAAGCGTCCCCGTACGAACGACGAAGTACGATCCGTTCCAGGAGCAGTACTCCGTACGAGTCTTACAAGACACCGTATGACTCTAATCTCCGTACGACTCTATCTCGGAACCCGCTGTACGCAACATCTGTACGGTTCGCGGCCGATTTTTCCGGCCCGGCAAGTACGATTTGTGTTGGGTACGCACCTTATGACCCTTTTCCTACGGGAGCTGAAAACAGACGTAAAAGCAGAATTCGCCCTGAAACAGGTACGGAACGGCCCCCCCCGGGTACAGCGCGTACACCCCATGATCACAGGGGTACGCGCCGTACCCCTGCGATCATGGGGGGTACGTGCCGTACACCCAGCGTACATGGGGTACGCACCGTACCCCATGTACGCTGGGTGTACGGTGCATACCCCATGTACGCTGGGTGTACGGCACGTACCCCCCATGATCGCAGGGGTACGGCGCGTACCCCTGCGATCATAGGGTGTACGCACCGTACAGTATGTGCGCTTTTCCGTATGAATCGCCCTTACCTGACGTGGACCGTATGACTCGCGTCCTGGTACCCCGGTCGGGATCGTACTCGTCGGGTCGCACGGCTTCTGTACGAGTCGTACGGAAACGGCTCCGGATGCGAGTCGTACGGACGGTGATTTTACCGGATCGGAATCGGCCCCTGAATGGGGGCAGAGTTCCTTTTCGGAAACAAACTTTTTAATTAAAAAAACAACAACATTGTTTTACCTTATCAAAAAAAGGAATCACACAGTTAAATAATTAATCCATATAAATCTTTTTGTTTTAATCTTGTAGGTCAGACTCTCATCAACCAGGAAATCAAGGAAAATAAAATATGGGGAAGCAAAACAATATTCTCTACAGAGAGCAATTTTCAAAACCATCAGGTAAACACCTTAATAATTAGTTCCTTAAATAGCATTGGTTAAAATTCCCATTGGCTAGCCCCCACAGCTGACTACACCCCTGTCTGGCTGGAGGTTGAACAAGCTATCCTCGGTGGCATCTCCCTAGCAGCAGCCCTCTCTACCAATCTAAACGTACTAACCAGCTCAAAACCAATTTTCCGAAATACGAAAGCAGCCCTCCTTAAGTTCGATAAACTTCTCGACCATAGCATTCGCCGCTCGGGATGGGAGTCCTTATGGCGTAATCATTCAGTACTACACAAGGGTAAACCACTTTATAATCCATACTGGATAAGAAAAGGTATCTTCTTCCCACACCAACTGTTCAAGGGGTCATACTCTATTCCGTTTAAAGAACTTCAGTCCAACTACATCCTAGAACCAATAGAATTCTATAACTTTTTAAACATAAAGGCGGCAATCACTAGAGCAAAGTTCTCGCTACCACCACCATCTCTCCCGTTGTACCTATCTAGATTAAACAAAATAGGCCACCAGGTATCCATTCTATACAAACTCCTACGCCTCCAACATTCCAGCCTCACCTCACAGCTCACGCAGTTCTGGTCCTCACAATTCTCTCTACCGATTTCAGAGGCTGAATGGGCCAAAACCTGGCAATCTTGCATATGTCACAAAGTCACCCCTACCTTATCCCAGACCAAATTTTGGCTCCTTCATAAAGTCTTTTGGACACCGGCGCGTCTCTTTGCTCACAACATTATCCCAGACGCTTTTTGCTGGAACTGCAAACATGCCGAAGGTGACTTCGCACACCTCATTCTCCATTGTGACTGTGTGGTCCCCTTTTGGGACAAGATCTTCGAGTTCATAAATAAAGTCTTCTCCATCTCCCCACCCAGGGAGCTGCCCTATCTGGTCTTCGGCTTCTTAAAAAAACCCTCCCTTAGTGAAGACGACAGGGCGCTTTTAGATCTCCTACTCCTAGCCGCGGTCAAGGTAGTCCTGAGCAATTGGAAGGACACAAGCAAAGCGAACTTTGCCTGCTGGCTCAATCGGGTAATTAATCTCCGAGGAGCCGATAATATAGCTCTCCAACAGTCGCCATGGCGCCCCCCTAGGAGACGTATGTGGTCTGCCCTTGACAGCTATTTCATCACCCATAAACCCCCTTAGCTTCTTTTACCTCTCCTACACAACTAGGCCGGGCTAGCATTGCTGAGTATCGCGGATTAATCGAGATACCGCTTGCTATGTGAACCTATGATCATGGGCTCCACTCTCATGATATTGTTGTTACTACTGTATACTGCCTGTTATCTACTTTTGTGGTCAGTTATTTCACTGCCGACTGTTGAAGATTAATACCTGTACCTTCATGGATAATAGCTGTCTAATCCTTGCGAGTTAACTCCTTACAACTTCATATCTACCCCTGTGACTGCTTCACATCTGTATTACTTGGTATTATTTTGTACTATTATGTATTATTTGCTGTTATTCTGTATTTTGCATTTTATATTTTGTTTTTGGGAATTTTATATTCTTTGTATTAATTTGTATTATTTGCTACTGAAACTACCAATAAAATTATTTTGAAATTAAAAAAAATCCAAATCCAAACTGATAGATAACTAGCTTTTTAGCTTTCTTCCTACATAATTAAAACCAATAAAATGTTTTTGGAAGATGGTGTTTAAAATGTACATCATTTTCTTTCTTTTAACAGGATTAAGTTGAACATATAAGACAATATATAATCATTTTGCATGATGAATCCATCATATATTTTTCAGATAAACAGTCCAGTATAAAATAAAATGACCATTTTGAACATCACAAAGAAATTGTAATTAACACCTCTAAAAAATATAACACCAATGACCAGTACTCAAGACCACCAAGTTATAGTTTCCAGCAGAACAAAATGTCAATAAACAATGTTCTAATCCTTAACCCCTTCGCTGCTAGGCCTTCCCCACCCACCGTGCTAAGCCTTTTTTTGGCTATCTGGGGTAGTTCGCGCTTAGGCCCCTGTAACTTTTCTTCCAACATCATGGGGATTCTAAAGGTACCCAGGGTTTGTGGATTCCCCTGGAAGGGACCCATAAATTAGCCAAAATACAGCTACATTTTGTTTTTGGGGAAAAAATTGAAAAAAGGGCTGCAAATGAAAGCATCTGGGGTTTTCCCTGCAAATGGTATCAAAAAAGGGTTTGTGGGGCTGAAAACACAATTTTCCCAGCTTTTAGGAAATGACAGACGTTTGTCAGAAAACCAAAATCTTTTACACAGTTTTGGCATTTTTCTGGGACATAGCCTATTTTTGCAATTTTTTGTGCTTTCAACCTCTTTCCTGTTAATGGTAGAAATGGGTATGAAAGCAATAATGGATGTATACATTTTATTAAAGTAGACAAAATTCTGAATTCAGCAAGGACTCATTTGTGTAGATCCCTCACGGTTTCTTTATACAAACTAACAGTTAAATTTTGGGGAAATTGAAATATTGTTTGAAAAAAACAGCCTTTTGTGTCAACGTTTTCACCTGTAACTTCTTCTAATTATGACAGCTCTTTGAAAGCAATATACCGTTACATCCACTGGACCTTATTGGTTGTGGGGATTTATTGGACTTGTAGGTTCACCAAGAACACGATGAACCCATGTACCGGGCATATAGCAAATATTCTGGGAAAATGTATACATGGAAAAATCGGTATGAAAGACACCTATGTATTTCTGAAATAGGAACAAAATATAGAGTTTAGAAACAGTAGATATTTGCACATTTCCGAATTTGGTAATACTCATACTAGCATGAGAATCAGCAGTCATTTTTCAAAATGACTTCTTTTTTACACATTGTCTTTCATTTGGAAGGCAGAAATGCATTGAAAGTAAATAGTTAATAACAGATGCTTTACAAATCTAAATTACCCTAAGTCTTCCGATAAAAATGGTACCTCACTTTTGTGGGTAGGCATAGTGCCCACAACAGGAAACGACTCAAAACGCAACGTGAACATACCACATTTTTGCAATGAAAAATTACCCTTTTTTTGCATAGTTCCTAGCTGTAGTTTTTTTAAACCTAGCTCTGCCGGCACCTAGGGAAACCTAGCAAACCTATACATTTTTGAAAAACTAGACACCCAGGGGAATCCAGGATGGGGTGATTTGGCTGCCTCTTACCAGGGTCTGTTACCCAGAATCCATTTCAAACCTAACAAAATGTAAAAAAAAAACAAACATTTTTCTCACATTTCTGTGGTGGAAAGTTCTGGAATATGCATGGATCCACAAATTTCCACCCACCCCGCGTTCCCCAAAGTCTTCTGAGAAAAATGGTACCTCACTTGCGTGGGTAGGCCTAGTGCCCGCGACAGGAAATGGCGTGCAACGTGGACACGGTATGCAGACAAAATATCGATATTTAAATATCGATATACAATAATATCGAAGTTTAAATATCGAAGGGACATAATATAGAAGGTAAGTAATATCGATAGATTTAATATCAATATTAGTAATATCAAAGTTTGAAATATCGATGTCAGTAATATCGATGTTAATAATTTTGATGTTACTAATATCGATTTTTAATTATTTTTGTGTATATTATTATGTATTTATTATTTTTTAATTTCTTTTTATGTAATTTAATTACATTTTGTATTTTAGTACTGTAGCGGGTTGTGGGTTTATAGGGGAATACGGTGGGAAATAATTTTATTTTGTTAAATTAATTATTAATTAGTAGGAATTATAAATTAATTTTAATTAATTGGTAATTAATTTTAATTAATTGGTAATTAATTTTAATTAATTGATTAATTGATAAATATGTTCTGTAGCGGGTTGTGGGTTTATAGGGGAATAGTGTGGGAAGTAATTTAATTATGTTAAATTAATTATTAATTAGTAGGAATTGTAAATTAATTTTAATTAATTGGTAATTATTTTTAATTAATTTTAAATAATTGATTAATTGATAAATATGTTCTGTAGCGGGTTGTGGGTTCATAGGGGAATAGGGTGGGAAGTAATTTAAATATGTTAAATTAATTATAATTAGTAAGTATTATAAAATAATTTTAAGTAATTGATAATTATTTTTAATTAATTGGTAATTAATTTTAATTATTGATTAATTGATAATTATGTTCTGTAGCGGGTTGTGGGTTTATAGGGGAATAGGGTGGGAAGTAATTTAAATGTAATTAAGTAATAATGTTCTTTAATTAATTGTTTTGTTAATTATATAAATGATAAATAATTATTAATTGGTAATTAAATATTATTATATGGTATTTTTTATTAATTTTTTTGTTAAAAACTATTTTGCTAATCATGTTTTTAATAATTATGTATTGGTATTTGTAAATAGTTTATATTTATTTAATAGTTAATATTTTTATTATTTAAAAAAATACATTTATTTATAAGTTTGTTATTTTTACCCCTACGCTATCCAACACTTTCCCTACTGTTGCACTCTCTGGAGTTGGAATAGTAATTGTTACCCCTACGCTATCCAACACTTTCCCTATTGTTGCACTCTCAGGAGTGGGAATAGTAATTTTTACCCCTACGCTATCCAACACTTTCCCTACTGTTGCACTCTCTGGAGTGGGAATAGTAATTTTTACCCCTACGCTATCCAACACTTTCCCTACTGTTGCACTCTCTGGAGTGGGAATAGTAATTGTTACCCCTACGCTATCCGACACTTTCCCTACTGTTGCACTCTCTGGAGTGGGAATAGTAATTTTTACCCCTACGCTATCCAACACTTTCCCTACTGTTGCACTCTCTGGAGTGGGAATAGTAATTGTTATCCCTACGCTATCCAACACTTTCCCTACTGTTGCACTCTCTGGAGTGGGAATAGTAATTGTTACCCCTACGCTATCCAACACTTTCTCTACTGTTGCACTCTTTGGAGTGGGAATAGTAATGTTTACCACTACGCTATCCAACACTTTCCCTACTGTTGCACTCTCTGTAGTGGGAATAGTAATTTTTACCCCTACGCTATCCAACACTTTCCCTACTGTTGCACTCTCTGGAGTGGGAATAGTAATTTTTACCTCTACGCTATCCAACACTTTCTCTACTGTTGCACTCTCTGGAGTGGGAATAGTAATTGTTACCCCTACGCTATCCAACACTTTCCCTATTGTTGCACTCTCTGGAGTGGGAATAGTAATTGTTACCCCTACGCTATCCAACACTTTCCCTACTGTTGCACTCTCTGGAGTGGGAATAGTAATTGTTACCCCTACGCTATCCAACACTTTCCCTACTGTTGCACTCTCTGGAGTGGGAATAGTAATTGTTACCCCTACGCTATCCAACACTTTCCCTACTGTTGCACTCTCTGGAGTGGGAATAGTAATTTTTACCTGTACGCTATCCAAAATGTTTTAATTTTTTTTTATTAGTTTTACATTGTTATTAATTGTTATTTATATTATTATTTTATGTATATAACATTATTTGTAATTTATTATATTTTCATTTATTAATAAGTTATTAAAATAATTATTTTAGAGTTATTATTAATGAAGTATATACTATGTATAATATCTTTATTATTCTTTTTTGTTATTACATTATTTATTAATGTTAAATATTATAATATAATTTTAACTATGTTTATTACATTTATAAGTATTATTTTGTTAATATTACATTGTTTTTTTATTAAAATAAAACGATATTTTCTAAAAAACGATATTTTTGACATCAATATATTTTTTTCTATAATTTTATACTTACCTTGTTAGAGATAGAATCTCGATATTATTGTAATCGATATTTTTGTTGCGATATTTTGGTAGGTAGATATTTTGTGATAGATTCGTGGACACACCACAGTTTCACAGTGAAAAATGACCCTTTTTTGGCAAAGTGCCTAGCTGTAGTTTTTTAACCCTAGCTCTGTCGGCACCTAGGGAAACCTAGAAAACCGATACATTTTTTAAAACTAGACATCCAGGGAAATCCAGGATGGGGTGACTTGACTGGCTCCCACCAGGTTCTGTCACAGAAGAATGCCATGCAAACCTAAAAAATTGTCCAAAAAAACACATTTTCCTCACATTTCTGTGGTGGAGAGTTCTGGAATCTGCATGGATCTGACCCACAAATTTCTATCCACCCCGCTTTCCCCAAAGTCTTCCGAGAAAAATGGTGCCTCATTTGCGTGGGTAGGCCTAGTGCCCGCGACATGAAACGGCACAAAATGCAATGTGGACACACCACAATTTCACATTGAAAAAATTACCCTGTTTTGGCAAAGTGCCTAACTGTAGTTTTTGAAGCCTAGCTCTGCTGGCAACTAGAGAAACCTAACAAATGTATATATTTTTCAAAAAATAGACACCTAGGGGAATCCAGAATGGGGTGACTTGACTGGCTCCCACCAGGTTCTGTTACCCAGAATCTCTTGCAAACCTAAACAATTGTAAATAAAACACACATTTTCCTCACATTTGGCCGCCGAGCCCAGGACCAAAACTCATGGGACCCCCCTTGCAAAACCAGGTTGGTTTGTGATAGGTAATTTTGATATAACATCAATAGGTTTTGGGCCCTTCCCTGCCGGGGGTACTTGGCCCACCCATACAAGTGAGGTACCATTTCTATTGGTATACTTCGAGAAATGCTGGTGGGGGTTGGAAATGTGCTGTTACTTTCTGCAGCATGAAAAATTGAGCACAATAATGCAAGTAAAATGTCACAGTCACATTTTGAAGTTTGCAGCACATTGTGGGTAAGATAACTTGTTGGGATCCCGAAGAGAGACATCACCATGTATTCCCACAGGGGGATTTTAGTTTATGACAAAATTCACAGTTGGTAGGTTTTTCTTAGATGAAATGTACACCTTGGCAGAGAGTCCAGCAAGACAAAGATTACTGCACAGCCATCTATTCCTCAAGCACACACACATACTGTTTGGATTTGGCACTATGGTGAGTGATGGTTCTGTATATAAAATTTTATTAACAAGAGATTTCACAAAAATGAAACTCACTGTCATAATTGAAAGGACAAAAAACTGAACCAGTGACTCGATGAGTGTGAGCTGTAAAGCCACGTCAAGGCATCAACCGCTTTACAGGCCATTCACACACCTTTCATACATGATAAACACAAGACCATTCACACCAACAGCCACAAAACCAACACATTACAACATTCACAAAAAGGGACAAGGTACACCCTGCTTGACAAAAACATAAAAGAAACATTTTTCTACACAACCACCTATTCCTCAAGCACACATACATACTTTTTGGATTTGGCACGAGGGTGAGTGAAGGTTCAGTATATATACTTGTATTATCCAGAGATTTCATAAAAATGAAATGCACTGTTAATAATTCAAAGGACGACAAAATGAACCATTGACTCACAGCTCATGAGCTGTAAAGCCACAGCAAGGCACCAACCGTTTTACCGCCATTCATACACCTTTCATAAGTGCGACACATACAAAACCATTCACACCGCCAGCCGTGGGCCCACACATTACAACACTCTCACCAGCAGACAGCGCCATTCAAGGGCCCATCACTTTCACAGGCCCACATTCCTGACACAGCAACCACACCAGCTTACGGATTGCATGGAGTGGCGTTTGGCTACCAGTGTGTGTACTGACCAGCAGCAAGTCACTACTCACACACTGCCAGCCAGGCGCCAGTCCACATACACCACCAGCCGAGCGCCAGTCCACTCACACCACCATCCAAGCACCAGTCCACACACACCGCCAGCCAATCACCAGTCCATGCACACCAACAGCCAAGCGAAAGTCCAAACACACAGCCAGCCAAGCTCCAGTCAATGCACACCGCCAGTTAAGAGCCAGTCCACTCACACTGCCAGCCAAGCACCAGTCCACGCACACCGCCAGCCAAGCACCAGTCCAGCGCACACCACCAGTCAAGCACCAGTCCAAACACACCACCAGCCAAGCGCCAGTCAACACACACCACCAGTCAAGCGTCAGTCCACTCACACCGCCTGCCAAGCGCCAATCCAAACACACCGCCAGCCAAGCGCCAGTCCATGCACAACACCAGCTAAGCACCACTCAACGCACACCGCCACCACATTTTGGATTTTTTTATACAAATAAGAAAACACAAGCAAATTGCAAATAGATACAAATCTACTAACACAAAATCAGAAACTAAATCCACTACACAAATGCCAACCTTGAAACTGAACAAAAAATATTAAACAATAGAGGCAAGGCAGTTCACTTTACCACTCATGGATCTCCCAAAAACGATTTTGCATGTGGTACATTCTAAAAAAAGCAGGCACACACAGCCCAGAGTTAGAAGGACACTTGGGGCAGTACATACGAGTCTCCTTCCGCGTACCACTTCACCAACAGACCCTACATCTCCTACTGAGAAAGTATTTTGAGGGTGTGGGAGGAATGTGATCAGGAAAATGGTGTTCTTTTAATCTAGCCACATACTCCACCACTCCAACTCTAGGAACACTTGCCTGTTCCACTAAAACAAGGCTGCCTATTACAGACTCTTGAAACTTAGCAAAAGTCATCGTTGACTCAGGACAATAATTCTTGAAAACAACAAAAGCATTAAAGGTTGAAAAGTGGAAAAGATGGATAGCCAACTTCTTATACCAAATGTAAGCCTTACGAAGAGCAGCGTAAGGTTCCAACCTCTGATCTACTCTGTCAGCACCACCCATGTGCCTATTATAGTCTTAAATACACACAGGTATGCGCACTTCAGCAACCTGACCCCAAATAGTCACAGGTGAAGTGCTTTCATCATGGATGGTAGTCAGCATGTAGACATCTCTCCTGTCTGAAACCTTCACAGCTAGAAGTTCCTCGCAACACACTGCACTGTCCCCGCACAAGCTTTTGACAAACTAGTTATTTAGGAAAACCTTTACGGTTAGAGCGGACGGGCCGCAAGCAACAGTGTCCACTTTGGACAATTCCCTGAACAACAGCACACTAAAATGGATCTACAAAGTGATCAGTGACAGGCCGAATCTTAAAAAGACGGTCACACTCAGGGTGATCTCGTGCAACGCTAAACCATTATTGACAAAATCCAGCATCCGAAGCAGAAGCAAATACCTATCACGACCCATGACTGCCGGAAATATAGCCCTTGCCATCAAGGGACTAGTAGACCAATATGTAGACATTGATTGCTTCCTTAGCAAGCCCATCAAAAAAGTTAAACCCAAGAACTTCTTCATCTCTTCCAGATTTGTGGGAGTCCACCGGGTAGCTCTTGAATGAGGCTTAATGCTGGCACTTTTGTCCCTCAAAAACTGTTTGGCATCAAATTAGTCTGCTCAACAATCTCTGCCAAAAACACATTGTCCATAAAGAACTGAAAAAATGTATCAGCAAAAAGTTTTCTGTATTCACTCTACACCCTGAAACACCAGTAAAGTCTGGCAATGCCGGCTGCACCATACCTGGGGCAACCCGGAGGTCATCACTTCCAACTGGAAGCCTTGCAGCTCTAGGCTGCAACCCAGATGCCTCTTGCTGCACTATCGGCACATCAATGTCCTCCTCTACAACAGGCACTTCATCCGCACTAAGAGTCGCTTCATCCGCACTGAGAATAGCTTCATCATCCGATGATTCCATGTGGAGAGAAAACTCACTGCCTGAACCTTCCCCTCCCTCTTCTGCCTCAAATGCAGAGTCAGTCTCTAAACCATGGTCAGAGGAAGACTCAAAAAGCATTCCAACAACCAGCTGAGCAGTAATCCTGCGGCTAGCCATTATCCTTACTAAGAAAGGAGACTGCACAAACAAGAGAACAACAACCAAAACTGTTCCAAATAAGTAAGTAAAATCAAATGTGTGCCTTTATCACAAAGATCTATATACTCAAAAACTATACATTTCACTTGCAAGAGCTAGCTACACTCACCAGCACCTACTCTACAGCGACACAGCAAAAACCAACGATATCCCACTAGAAAGAAAAAAACAAAACCAATTACTCACAAGACAACAATATACACCTTGAGCACAAATGCAAATAGTTTTTGACACAAAAAAAGAAGCCAAACATACTGCTATTATTACACCATTTGCAAAAAACACGGTCATGCAGGGAAATTAAACACATTTACATTGTACAAAAAAAAGTCACTTACCAGACACATGCAACTGCATAAACAGCAGAACTACCAGTAACGAAACTGCAACCTGGAACAGTCTAAAGAGCAAACACCTTGAACTACAACAACAAGGGAGAAATAAAGCATTACAATTGCAATTCACAAGGAAAAAATCAATTAACATTATAACACACTATGCCACTACCCAAATGGTCAATCTGCTAGATGGGCCTTCAAATTGGGCTGAGAAAAATGGGGGTGATCTTTCCCAAGGGATTGGGTAAGGTTGTCTGCCAGACCGATCTGTCCCCCAGGTGGAGCAGAAAACCGCAGACATAAATGTGCCCCTTTACTAAAGAAATAACTCCCTGGTGCCTAGTAGCGTTTTCTGCCTCCCCCCTCTGCCTTGGACAGAATGGCCAAAAAAGGGACAGAAAAAACATTAACCAAATTATACCTCCTTGGAACCCTGGAATTTCCCAAACAAGCAAAGAACTGTCTGAAAGGCCTTTTTCCAAAACCCAACAGTTTTGACTGCCATACCTAGTCAACATTGCTTACTTCTTAGATTACTAACAACATTAAGGGCCAGAAGTAGGTAATCCAAAGTTACCGATTCTAATATACCGAATTTTACCGATTCGGTATTTTAGAATCGGTAAATGCTATGTAGAAAAAATTTCGGTAAGTATTACCGAATCGGTACGATTCGGTAATTCCCATTCATTCCTATGGGCCTGGAGGCCCATAGGAATGAATGTGAATGACCGAGTCGGTAAATACCGATTTGGTAAAATAGGGAAACATTCAAGGGTGGAAGGGTGTCACATTGACACCCTGTTGCACCCCTGAATAGTGCCTGTGTGCACATGTGGCACACATACATGCCCTAAGGGCATGTATGTCTGCCACATGGCACTGTTGAAAATGCACAGATTTGCATTTTCAAAGGTATTCGGTATTTACCACCAACTAATAGTTGGTGGTAAATAACGAATCCTTAAAGCACATAAGCACTCTTAAAAGTGCTTCCTACATGCCATTTACCGATTGGGTAAATACCGAATCAGTAAATGAAGATTCGGTAAATACAGAATGGGTAAATACCGATTCGGTATTTACCGAATCATCCCTTACATCTGAAATGGCTCAATACCGGTATCGGTAAGCTTGAAATTTACCGAATTTCGGGTTTACCGACCTGTAATGGGCCACCTACATCGGGCCCTAAATATTTTAACACAGTACTCAAAATTTTCTAAAATTCAATTGCCATTTTGCCTACTTGTTTTAAATTAAAAAATATCTTCCTAACTGATGATGTCTTCTTTCTTCGACTGTTGGTGATTTATTTTGGCATCCAATTACCAAGAGCCGCAGGTAATCAAGTTATCTTTATTAGTCTACCTCAATCCACTACCCAAAAATAGTTTCTTCTGTGGTCTTCCTTCTATCTGACTACTTCTATGTTTGGACCACTCGTAAAATAATATTATTTTTTTTTTAATAAAGAAAAGAGCAAGCTAAAAGCCATGATGGCGTCTCCTTTGTTCCCTGATGTCTCACTTTTGAATTAATTCCAAAGTCCAAGCATCCCGAAATAAAATAAAAATAAATAAAAAAGCATTCAACTTTCAAAATAGGAGTAATGTAATAGAGTCATTCTGTGTTCTTTCTTCTTACTCAGTGTTTTCTACTTTAAAAATGTAACCCTGATAAAAGCCTGATGGGAAACCAATAAGGGGTGGATTATGATGTTGGTCGGAAAGTCTCCGACCACACGTCGGAGGCTTTCCGACCTACATTGACATATTCAAATCCGACCACCTAATTACAATCTAGGCAGGCGGAATTGAAACCGGCTGGTCATTTAAGGAGCCCGACAGCCAGTTGGAGACTGGCCCAATATCCCAATAGGACGGTGTTTCCACCACCGGGAAGAAGATGTGGTTTTCCAACAGCCTTTCTGTGCCGGCTTTTCCGTCACGGAAAGGCTGTTGCAAAGTGGCTTTGGGGGCCCCTGGCAGGGCTCCCTTGCTTCCCCTGCCTACAGTTGTGGGTCTTGGGGGCACCTATGGTACCCCCCTGTAAATCCCTGCAGCGTGTGGCAGGCACCTTGAGGTGCACAAACGGCCATAGCACACACTCCTATAGGGAAATGGACTATGAGACCATAGTGTGGGGGCACATCGTAATCATGTGGGCAGGACCACCGACCAGAGGTCGATGGGTCACGAATCCAAGAAGGTGTCAGTCAGAGGCAACTCCGATTGACATTGTATTCCGCCCCTAAGTTGTCTTTTTTTCATTTAGGTTAAAAAAATAGTCTTTCCCAAATTTCTTTAAACCTTTTGCTAAAAAAACAACAACTGAAGTACGCGACCACAGTGTGCAGGCACATCGTAATCTTGTGGTCAGGACCACCGACCAGAGGTCAATCGGTCACGAATCGATGAAGGTGTCAGTCAGATGCAACTCCGACTGACATTGTATTTGGCCCCTAAGTTGTCGTTTTTCATTTAGGTTAAAAAAAAGAAGACTCTCCCAAATTTCTTTAAACCTTTTGCTAAAAAAGATGACAACTGGCTCCACGTGCGTAAGCCTGATTAAAGCTCAAAATAGATACTCGTTTATTTGACACCTAACAACCTCCCTCCATCTCTCTTCACAATACATTTCCTTCCCTAATGTTGTTTTAAACAGAGTGCTCTTAAATGACTCAACTCCTCCCTGCTTCCGATTTCCATTGTGACGTACAAAGATGCACAAGTTTGTATATGTATTCATATTTTCGAGATGTAAGATATTATTTTGAAAAGTAATAACAATTTTTTGTATTTTCTAGAATACTAAATAATCTTTAATAAAAATATTATTTTGGAATTATTTGTCTTGAGTGGTTTTTTAACTTTATATTATTGTAATTCTTTTTTTTATATTTTTACAAATTATATTAAATAATTCATAATTTTTAAAACAAGTCATCTTTTCCTGTCATTTTTACATAACATGATTTGTTTTTAAATATTATAAAATCATTAATACCCAGATATTTTATTTCATATTCAAGTAATAATACACTTCCCACACTCATTACCCCTCAATCCCTTACACTTAGTCCATAAAAGATTTTTGGCATATTTTTAGCACTTATGTATTTTAATTTAAATAATTGTATATTAAAAATTAAACTATTTCCTCCCAGGTGTTTTAATTGTATTCCCCAGAGTATTAATTTAACTCCCCATCCATTAGTCCTAGATCCCTTACCCATCCCTAAAAAATGCCTATTTTAAACCAATATGATATTTTATTGATAATATTTTAAATTACATTGAAGTACTTATACCAGGGTATGTTAATTAATACCTGATTATTAATACACTTCCCCACCCGCTACTGATTAAATTCTTGCATCTAGTCCAAAACAAATTATGCATATTTTAACTAATTATGCATTTTAATTTTGATAATTAAATAAAGTATTTATACCCAGCTATTTTAATTAATAACTAATACTAATACTCTTCCCCACCCATTACCCTTAATGCCCTGACATCCTGCCATTAAAATAGTTTTTGCACATTTTAACCAATATACATGTAGGGCCTCATTATGAGGTTAGTTGGAAACCATTCCGACCGACTCCTTGTCGGAATGGTTTCCGACCGACTCGGGTTCAGGGAGTCTGACCGACCGATTATGATGGTTCCAAACACCGTTCAGTCGGACTCCCATTGACTTTAATGAGAGCCTGTGTTCTGACCAACAACACAGGCTCCCATTGCAAAAAGGGGTGGTTGCAGAAAACCCTGCACCCTGTGGTGAGCAACCCAAGGTGCCTGTCACACTGTGCATGGTCTGAAAGAGAGGTCCCATGGGTATCCCCACAGGCCTCTACCGGATGCTTCTGGGTGAAGGGGGTCCTGCTACGGGCCAGTTTCTGTCAGATTTTATGTGTCGGACAGACCGAGTCTAACTGGCTGTCAGAATCCAACATCGTAATCGGTCAGTCGGAAACGCTGTCCATTGAGCTGTAAGAATTGGCTCTGACCGACTTGGACTCTCTAAATGCCGGTCGGAACTGATTCGGAATGACCAAGCGGTTTCTTTCTATTGTAATCAGTCACTTGGAGATGTGTCTAAATTGGTCTGGAACATGGGTTAGGAAAATCCGAATGCCATTCTGAGCCTTTCCGACCAACATCGTAATGAGGCCCTTAATGTAAATAATTAAAAATGAATCTAAAGTATTTATACCTAGATATTTTAAATAATACCTGAGAATGAATACACTTCCTCACACAACCCCTAAATCCTTTAAATCCTGACCTATTACATATTTTGCATATTTTAAATAAATCTGCATTTATAATTTAAATATTCATAAATTAAAATAAAATATTTATAATCAGGTATTTTAAATAGTACCTGTGTATTAGTGCACTTCTCACTTACTATCCCTAGATACCTTACATCCCACCCCTAAAAACATATGTTGCATGTTTTAAAGAAATATGCATTTTAATTTAATAACTCTGAATTAAATACAACTATTAATAGCTAGGTATTTAAATTAATACCCAGAAATTAATACATTTTCCCACCCCTAGATCCCTTAAATCTCACTTCTTAAAAATAATTTTGAATACTTTTTACAGACATGCCAAATTAAAGTTAAAATAAACCATCATTTAAATTACAAAAAAAATAATACACAATTAATTTATTCCAAAATGTAACTCAAAAACACAATAACGTACGCTTACTTGTACTTGCCTATACATGCCTATACTTACCAGTATGCGTAATAATGGTAGGGAATCTGTTTTACAGGCCCTTGCATAGTAAAGATTGTATTGAAAAAATACTATGGGCCTGATTACGAGGTGAGCCGGAGGCTTTGTGACTCACATCATAGGTTTCACTTTTGACCGCCGCATTACAATGCCGGTGCTCGAAAGTGAAACCGGCCGGTCATTCTGGCTGAATTCTGATGGTCTGAGCCCGTCGGCCAGTCGGAGGCCCCACCGTAATCCCTGAGGACGGCGTTTTCGCCATCAGGATTATAATGTTGGTTTCCAACAGGCTTTCCATGTTGGGCGTTCTGACAAGGAATGCCTGTCAGAAAGTGACTTTAGGGGCCCCTAGCAAGGCCTGCTTCTCCCAGCGGCCTCCAGTTGGGGGCCAGTTTACGGTCGCAGCACAGGCTTCTATAGAGAAATGGGAGTATGCAACCACAGAATGGGGCTCATTACGATGTCGTTCAGAAAGCAATCCGACCAACTCCTTGTCGGAATCGGTTCCGATGGACTCGCATTCGGCAAGTCCGACAGACCGATTATGATGGTTCCAAACACAGTTCGGAAAGTCTCCCATTGACGTCAATGTGAGCATGTGTTCTGACAAACAACACAGGCTCCCATTGCAGAAAGGGGTGGTTGCGGAAAACCCTGCACCCTGTGGCAGGCACCCCATGGTTCCTGCCACACTGTGCATGGTTTGAAAGGGTGGTCCCTTGGGTACCCCCACAGGGCCCAACTGGAGGCCTCAGGATGAAGGGGGGCCTGCTAAGGGCCACCAAAGTCAGTTTCTGACAGCCCTTCTGTGTCGGACAGATTGATTTGGAAAAGCTGTCCGAATCCGCATCGTAATCTGTCGATGGGAAATGTGGCCCATAGAGCTGTACGATTCGGCTCCGACCGACTCGGAGACTCCAAATGCGGGTTGGAACCGATTCGGACTGACCGAACTGTTACCTATCCATCATAATCGGTCAGTCAGAAATGTATCCGAGTTGGGAAATCTGACTGCTATTTGAAGCCTTTCCGACTGACATCGTAATGAAGCCCCATGTGCAGTCGCATTGTAAAAGCGGTGTCGGGACCACCAACCGGAGGCTGCTATGTCCCGAGACCGCAAGGATGTTGGGTGGATGTAAGTCCGCCCGCAATCGTAATCAGACCCTTTGTAGTAAATACTGTGTAGAAAAGGCAGTATTGCGTCATGATGGGCAATTACTGCTTTCTAGACATGCACAGGCATTGTGTCCTTGGGAGTCAGCCATCATGGGTGTAAGTTAGAGTTTTAGGCCCAAGGGCGCCCATGGTGTATAAGTTGATGTGGTGTGTTTTGGGCATGGGGACACAACATCCTTCTGGACACAAGGGAACACAGCACCACCATTGCTGCAAGCACCTTGAGCTACCCATCCGATCCCTTGATGATTTCTCCTTTGTGCTACTGCTACACCATTGAGCTATTACCAACATTACCACCATTACCAGTAACAGCACACTGTTTTGACAACACTGTTGCCACCACCAGTACTATCAAGCCACCACCAATACTTCCAGCATCACTGCTACTGTTAAATCCATACACACAACCACTGTTAAAATCACTGTTTACACTACCACCACTACTGTCACCTTAACCATTGCCATCATTATTACCATAATTACAGCAACTATTCCACCACTCCCATTACCACCATTATCACTACCACAATTACTAAAACCACCACTACCATGATTGCTTTTGACAGCGCCCTTACTCAAATCAGAACAACCACCGTTACTACCACCACCATTATCACCACCAGTCCCATTACCTCCAACATTACCACCATCATTATCACTACATATTCCATTACCATCACCACCATAATATCAAAACCACCATTATTAGCACTACAACTACCATTACCACAACCATTGCAACCACTATTACCACTGCCACCTTTACTACCACCATTACTACCACCAATAACATTACCACTATTATCATCCCCATTGCTATCGCTACCATTGCACCATTATAACACCACATAAACACTATCACAATTACCCATACCAGCAATAAAATGATGACCCTTACCATTACCACCACCATCATGAACACAACTAGCACAACCACTACCACCTTTACTGTATCCAACATTGACACCACCAACAGTATTACCAAAACCACCTTCACACAAACCATGACCCTCTTTAGAAGCACCACTACCCCTGCCAACACTAAAACCCTTACTACCACCACCACTACCACCACACTTTACCACTATTGCAAAAACCATTACCACTACTGCCATCATGAACATCAGTATCACCACCTCCACCATTACCATTATTCCAGGTATTGTTTCTAGCACCACCATCTTTACCAGCACTACCACTCAATTACCACCATTATCAACATAAAATCAGCATCAACTACAACACCATTTTCTCTTCCCAACACAACAAGCCTTGCAATCCACATTAACACCATCACCATCAGTACCACAACCATTTATACCACCAGGACCATCTTTACCACCTTTAACATTACCACACTAATGCCATTTCTAACCACCATTACCATTATATCCATCATTATATACACTAGCATTAACATAATTTCCTCCATTATTACCATGTCAATACTACTACAGCCACCACCATTGCGGCTGTGCCATTACCACTGCCCACATCACAACCATTAAACTACCATTTTTACTGTCATTACCACTGCATCACTCCCAAAGACAGTAGGTATAGGTCTAATAAGCAGCCAAGAAAGTTATTTGTTTTTTTGCTAATTATTGTTATTTACAGGACATGCGATGGTACTTACGCTTAAACTTCCTGGGTGGTGTGGGTGCTGTTTAGAACCATATTACATATTTTATACCTTTACCAAGTTCCTCATTTAGGGGCCTGATTATGATGGCATTGAGTCCGACACCAACGACTTGTCAGAGGCAGCCCCACTACATCAATACTGCGGTCCGCCCGCTGCATTAGGATGCTGCAGGTGGAGGCACCTGGCAGAGGGACCATCCGCCGCACTTTCAACAGGCTCAAGGAGCCCGTCAGTGCATCAGAGGGTCAGTAATCCCTACAATGAGGGTGGTGCCTGCTCAGGCACTGCCATGGGGAATAAAATGTCCCTTTCTGCCTGCCCTTTCATTGCGGTGCATGCCACATAGTGCAGGGATGTTTTTATTGTGTTTATTTTCGAATGAGGCATTAGCTGCAGCCTGCAGCACATGCCGTAATAGAAAATATACACATTGCGACCACTGTGAAGGCGGTCTCATCATAATCCGGGCAGCAGGACTGCCGACTTCTAGTCGGGCAGTCCTACTTTGGCCACAGTGCCGGTCAGATGAGAGTACAGCCAGCATCCTAATCAGGCTCTAAGTTCCTTATATTTGCTGTAAAAATTAGGGGTGGGTGAGAAATTCAACTCCGCCGGTGGAGTTTTGCCCCTTCTGTGTTACGTTTGTAATGTGGAGTTCCAGAAAAACTCTGCCAACGCTGCGTGGTGGAGTTTTTTCTTGCTCTTGACTCCCCAAAGTTTAGTTGGAGTGTACAAGCGAGATTTTGCGTCCCATAGCATGATTTTCTGGTAGTAAAAATAGCACCTTGTGGGATTTTTTCAATGCGGATGGTCCCAGGCGGTCGTGACCGTTCATGGTAAGAAAGCTGCTGTTCAAGTGGAAAATCTACTCGAATGGTGGCAAAGAAGCAGTGCCCTCCGGTGCCCCATTTGTTATATTTCATATAGGTACCCCAATATAGGCTCAGGTAACATCCTAACTCTTCACCTATATTCTTCCCTACATTACATCTATAACGGTTCTTAGGGACTGACCTTTTACATTGATACGACACTGCACACAGAATGCAGGATTTTCCCTGGTAAAGGACTCATACAATATGCATGAGGATTCTTGGACACTCAGCAGGACTACTATCGCCTGCATAATATCTCTGTATAAAGTTTATTCCCGATGTCATCCTAAGTCCGACAAGTGACACAGAAAGGTAGAAATCCTGGGGAGACAGACTGAGGAGATCAGGAATTCCTTGCTGATACACACTGGCACGAGATGCTGAGGTTCCTGCATGCAGATATTCCAGCTCGCAGAGGATTAACATCTCTTGTGGGGTGTCCAACTGAAGACCAAGACAGGTCCCACCGTCTCTCACTTCAGGTAATGAAGTTGACGTTATCCTAGAGGGTTTCTTGGCTTAACACCTACATACACGCCAGGTACACTTAGGTACATCTAGTTAGGGTAGCATCGCAGGAGTACCCATTTTTATTGTCAAGTATTTTATATACTTGTCTGTATTGATGGTTATAGCAAAATGGTCGAGATCTATCATCCTTTTACTTTCTTAGTGCTTTTAATCATTTATATCCTGTACTATCAAATTATTGTTTCAGCGCACCAATTTTACACTAGAATAACGACTGTTCAATAAATACTTATTGAAAAACGTCCCTACTGTGTATTCTGTGTAACTCTCTGAGATGAAGTGAGCACGAGTGACTGAACGGAAAGTAGTACACTGTTTCCACGGTCCTGAGGGATCAGGGTTGTCATGTTCGATAGTTGCCAAGAACTATTCTCTCCTTGGTAAGAGGAGTTTCTAGTGGCACTGTGAGCTATGAGGTACAAAGGCCAACATACCCGGTGGGGGTGTCTAGAAACAGTCTGACACCAAGCCTGCAGTGTATGTTGTTTAAACGCGCAGATTCTATATAGGTTCATAGGAACTACATGACACATTTGGTGCCGTTCATGCTGATTTTGCAGTTTGAAACAAGCTTCCAGTGCAAAAAATCTGCACAAGCAGCACTACGTATCGGTTTCCTCCAGCTCGTACAACTCAGCAGTGTCCAGTGGATTTTTTATGTAACTCCGCAGAATTCCATGAAGTGAAACTCTGTGACTTCCACCCACAACTAATAAAAAAATATTATGCTAAATAACACCTAGGTGAAAAGTAACACCACCCAGGACGTTTTGGGAAGTAGTTTATGAATAGGTACAGGTAGGTACCTGCAACTAGTAATAACATCACAATCCCAAATAAGGTCTAGTCAAGTCTCAATTAATTAATCTTTGTTCAACCCTTGGCTGACGAGCAGTCAGGATTAACTTAGGATTATTATTATTATTTATTATTATAGGGGCTTATAAAGCGCCTGGTGACGTCTCTCGACGTGTCCCCGCGCTATGGAGAAGAGTGTTGCATAGATGGAATGAGGCATCAGACAGTTTAGGTGGTGAAAAGATAAGTTTTTAGATGTTTCCTAAAGGATGTTTCACTTTTTTCCTGTCTGATATTCATAGGAAGGGTATTCCACTCCTTAGCTGCGAGGATGCGGAAGGATCTGCCTCCAAGTCTGGCTTTTTTTGGGCGCATTATCTTGAGCAGACCAGTTCCCTTCGAGCGAAGGGATCTGGAAGGTTCGTATGGTAAGGCTAAGTCTGACAAATAGGAGGGGGCTCTAAGGTGAATGATTCTGTGGCACCATAGAAGGGCCTTGAATATTATTCGTTTTTTTATGGGTAGCCAATGCAGAGCATCCAAAGAAGGTTTAGAAGGAGCTCTTCGCGGGAGTCGTAGCACAAGGCGTGCTGCTGAATTTTGTAGGACCTGTAGCTTCCTAATGTTTTTTTCTGAGGTGCCCAATAGCAGCACATTCCCATAATCAATACGGGATGTGATGAGAGCCTGCGTCATCGTGCGCCTGGAACTCAGAGGAAGAAGATCCAGGGTGCGACGGAGCGTCTTCATCACTCCGAAGCATTTCCCAACTGTTTTTTGGACATGACTGTCAAAGGAAAGTTTGGTGTCAATCCAGACACCCAAGTTCTTGGCCTCCTGACTGGGGATGGGTAGTGATCCCAGACATGGAGGCCACCAATCCTTGGTCCAGTTGGTGTTGTTCCCACCTATGACGAGTACCTCTGTTTTTGTTCCGTTTAATTTGAGGCAATGCTCGTTCATCCAGGTAGCCAACTTGCACATACATGAGTTGAAGTTATCTGCCTCAGAGGAGGGGGATTGAGACAAGGAGATCAAGAGTTGAGTGTCGTCGGCGTAAGAGACAAGCTCTACGCCGAACGATTGGACCACCTCTGCCAAAGGAGACATATATAAGTTGAACAGGGTGGGACTCAGGGCCGAGCCCTGAGGGACCCCCTGTTCTAAGATCATACTGTCAGAGAGATAAATCCCTCTTTGGACCTGAAAGCTTCTGTTGGTTAAGAAAGCCTTCAACCAGCCTAGAGCCTCTTTAGTGACTCCCGCTCTGTTTAGACACTGTAGCAGTATAGAATGAGCTACAGTGTCAAACGCGGCACTGAGGTCCAGCATGATCAAGGCCATAGTATTGCCTTTGTCGGCTCCCTCCCGCAGAGTTTCAGTGGCTCTTAGAAGTGCAGTCTCTGTGGAGAAGCCTGTTCTGAAACCCGATTGAGATGGGTGAAAGGTTTTTTGGGTTTCGAGATGGGTCATTAGCTGGGCGTTGACCACTTTCTCGGCCAGTTTGGCAAGGTAGGGGAGTAAGGAAATTGGGCGGAGATTCTCCAGAATGTCTTGGCTTAGGTTCGGTTTTTTCTTAATGGGGAACACTATAGCTTGTTTCCAGTCAGCAGGAAGGGTGGCTGTGGAGAAAGATGTTTCCAACATAAATCTAAAGTGCGGCTCCAGGACCGGGAGACTAGCATTTAGTATTTTAGGGGGTGCGGGGTCGCGGGGTGATCCAGATTTAATCCCCTTACAGATTTTATACAGGATTTCAGTTGGAGGTACAGAGAAGGCACACAAGTGAACATTAGTGCTGATATATTCTTCGTTCTCAGAGAAATCATTGCCAGATTTTATATTGCCAGAGAAATTAGCGTATATGTTAGTGATTTTGTCAGAAAAGTATTTTGCAATTTTATTACAGGTATCCACAGAGTCTTTATGAGAGGTGGGGTTGGCCTCGACTGTGGAGATCTCTTTATAAATTCGAAAGAGCTCTTTAGATGAATTCTCAGCTTCCGAAATGCGTGTGTTATAGTAGGAGGCTTTAGACGTGCGCACCAATTTGTAATAGTTTTTTTGAGCTGTTTTATATCTGATTTTTGTTTCGGGACAAAAATTTACACGCCACTCTCTTTCGAGTTTTTTGCATGCTGTTTTAGCGATCTGGAGCTCTTGACTATACCAAGGAGCAGTTTTTTTGGTTCTAGTGGCATTGGTAATAGTGCGATTGGGGGCGGTCGTATCCAGTGCTTTAGCAATATTGTATTGTAACTGAGCATATACCGTCTCACTATCATATCCTTTAGGGGGGCCGGCATTCTGGATTAAGCGAGAGAAGGAATCTATGGAAAAATTTTTCCAACTTCTACGCTTGAAGCGTTGAGAGCTTTGGTTAAAAAGCTCCGCCTTTTCTTGTTCGATGACTATCGGCACTATGTGGTGATCAGACCAGGGGATTGGCAGAGGATCTAGGGTCTCGATTCCCTTCCAATTTCCAAAAACAGGATCTAATAAATGTCCAAGTTGATGTGTAGGGGCAGTGTTTTTTAACTCTAGTTCTAAGGTGCGTAGCTCAGATATGATGTCTGCCGCCACTTTATTAAGCGAATCGTCAAAATGGACGTTAAGGTCACCGAGTACTAGGATATGTGTTTTTTTAATCGCCAGATGAGTTATGGCTTCAACCAGAGTAGGGGTGAAGTTATACAATTGCCCAGGGGGCCGATACACCAGGATGCCAGAAAAGGAATGATTCGGACCAGTGGTGATTGTAAAAGTGGCCGCCTCACTGTGATCAACCAGGATGGAAGAGAGGGTGCATTCTAAAGGAGTTTTGGTGGCTATCGCGATGCCTCCCCCTCTGCCATCTTTCCTGTCTAATCTAGTGAGAGAAAAGCCAGGAGGAAGAGCTTGTACGATATCGGGCTCGGAATATTCGTCCAACCATGTTTCAGTCAAAAACAGGATTTGAATATGGTCTTCCTCTAGCAGATGGAAAATTTCTAGGCTGTGTTTGCGAAGAGATCTGCAATTAAGCAGAGCTGCCTTAAGTTTATTAGTGTTACTGGGCAAGGTCCGATTGGTTACAGGGGCAAAAGTGCAGGTGGGGCAGTTTGCTAGTGAGAGGGCGTGCATCGAGTGTTTATTACATGCCGGAGAGGTAGGACAGATATCTACCAAGTCTTGTCTGCCATACCTTAGAATTGTCGATATGGTTGAGCCGGGGGTTATGGCCCCGCGCCCCGTCCTGGCGCGGACGGGCGCAGACGGGCAGGACTTTGGCTCGACTTCGGCTCGCTTCCGGCGCGCCCGCTGCACGCGTCCGCTGCGCGGACGCTGACCTACACACATTTATAGAGGGTGGAGGGGGTCGCCAGAGCGCTGCGCTGTGAGCCTTGAACCCGGAAGTGCTGGGCTCCTCCTCACCCTCCGCTCAAACGCCCAGGATTGGACGCGGCGGAACAGGGCGGGAGTGGGCGGACTATGTAGATTCCCCAAGCTCTGACTCAGCCTGGAGAATTACGAGGGGAGCAGGTATGGTGCAATGCAGTTTTGACATTCAAATTCAAGTTTTTTCTAAAAACAGTATCAACATACACAGTAAAATGTTTTAAAAGAGCTTAAAATCGCAACAATTAAAATCAGCGCGCTAAACGTGCAGCGCTGTCCGTGCAGCTGATCACACCCAGAGCGCTAAGTGGATTGAGCCTGCCTCTGCCACCGGCAAGACTCTACTCCACAGCGCGAGTGCGTTTTACCTGGACTTTAAGTAGTAGCCACTCACAGTGTCGCCAGAGCGCTGCGCTGTGAGCCCTGAACCCGGAAGTGCTGGGCTCCTCCTCACCCTCCGCTCAAACGCCCAGGATTGGACGCGGCGGAACAGGGCGGGAGTGGGCGGACTATGTAGATTCCCCAAGCTCTGACTCAGCCTGGAGAATTACGAGGGGAGCAGGTATGGTGCAATGCAGTTTTGACATTCAAATTCAAGTTTTTTCTAAAAACAGTATCAACATACACAGTAAAATGTTTTAAAAGAGCTTAAAATCGCAACAATTAAAATCAGCGCGCTAAACGTGCAGCGCTGTCCGTGCAGCTGATCACACCCAGAGCGCTAAGTGGATTGAGCCTGCCTCTGCCACCGGCAAGACTCTACTCCACCAGGATTCATGTGTATATAGCATTTAGTATCACCAAAACAGTAAATAAGTGAGCCACAAAACACAATATAAATCAGACACCTATTTATATAAATAGAGACTATTTCTATCTTTAAAATGACACCAAAATGACACAAATTCAATGTAGGGAACTTGAGACATGCATTTTTATGTTTACATTTCTTTATTGGTTTATCAAAAGAAGGAGATTAATCGAGACAAGGCAGGAGACAATCCTGAAGCATAACTGTAATTAAAAAAAACATAGAACTCCCCCTAACCTTTCTCCCTGCCCCATCTCCCCTGGGATCCACCCCATCCACCCATCCTATTCAAGCTCAAGAGATGCATGTAAACATCAAAGTCACCTCTAAGGTGCAGCAAGTGGAGGCTCCACGAGTCGCAGAAGCCGCAATTATTTGAGGCATGAAAGTTCGCAGAATTCCGTGGGAAGCAATGATAAAAATGGGCACCAGAGATCTGGGAACGAGGCCTCCTGATTTGATAGGGAGAGAGAGATACGTTCCATACCCAGGATATGCCAAAGGCGATGCAGCCGTCCCACCTGAGTGGGAAGATGCCCTGACTCCCAGTGTGAAAGGATATTCTGAGGTACTGCTCCCAGTGCCAAACCTATCTGTCTTCCCCTACGGGACTTATGGGGGAATGTGAGAGCATTAGCTAAACCTAAGATAGTGTAAACTGGGAAGCAGGGCAGTTGTGTGTCGAGGTGAGCATCAATAGCCTTAGTACTTGTGCCCAGTAGGTAGCAATCTTGGGGCAATCCCACAAAAGGTGTGTCAGAGAACTAAGGGAACCACAATCATGCCGACACAGGGGGCTATGAGCGGGGTTCCCCCTGTGCAGTCTGGGGGGAGTGAGGTACCAATAGGTGGTGATTTTAGTGGCTGTCTCTATGTTTGCCACATTGCGGGCGGTATGATGTGCGCAATGGCAAATACCCTCCCATTCCTGCTGTGTGAGGGAATGGACCCATTCGGACTACCATCCCCTAAGACCCCGGGTTTTAATAACAGGCAAAGAGGGGAAAAGGAGGCTGTATATTTTGGCTATGGGATGTGCATCTGAGATTTTGGATAGCAGCCACCGTTCAAAGGGGGTGAGAAGGTGTTGAGCGTGAGGATGTACCATAGGGTGCATCACACTGTGTCTGATCTGATGATACTGATAGGGCTCGGATTCAGAGACTCCCTATTATAAACGGAGGTCCTCGAATAATAAGAGGCTTGCCTCATCAAAGAAATGTCTTATAGATCTACGGGCTTCCTGTGTTTACTGAGCGAAGGCCCCAGAGCAGAGGCTCAGAGTGAAATCAGGATTGTCCTCTATTTGGCGTCAGGACAATGGGAATGAAGTAAGCCCTCTTCTCCCAGCAACTTTGTCCCAATGCCACAAGAGGGGCCTGTGTGATAGGAAACAAGTATAGGCTTTTGGGGTGCACCGATTTGTGAAGGAAAGGAATCTTCCACAGGGACTGTCCCGCTACAGCCCTGTCCATGAAAAGCCAAAGCCTTTCAGATTCAGGGCACAACCACTCTACAAACATCCTCTGCTGCACAGCCCAGTAATTCTCCTGCATATTCAGCACCCCCAGACCTCCCTCGCTTGAAGGCCAGTAACAAAGGTCTCTATGCAAGCATGGCCTCATGTCCGCCCATACAAAGCGGTCAATCTCCCATTGCCGGGAACATAGAGATCTGGGGGGGTTCCACCGGGAGAACTTAAAAGAGGAAAAGTATCTTCTGTAGTATAGCCATCTTTACTGCAGCAACCTGGCCCATCCAGGAGAGGGTATGCAGTCTCCAGCTGTGCAAGTCGGCTTGCATCTGTTGCAGCAGAGCAGTATAGTGAATGGACACCTTATTTTGAGTATTCACTGTGAGCTGCAACCCAAGTTAGGGGACTGCGGCCGAGGCCCAGTGATAGATTGAGAACTTGGGGTTTATGGATATTGACTTTGAATGCTGCCACCTGGGCAAACAGGTCAAGTTCTGCCATGAGGGCCGGGAGGTAAAACAGGTATCTTCTAATGTTGCCACAATATCATCCACATATAAACTGATCATATGCTTGTCCCCCCAAAACAGACCCCAGACATAAGAGGGCTATCACGTATCCTTTGAGCCATCGGCTCCATATACAGAGCAAAGAGGAGGGGAGACAGCGGGAAGCCTTGTCTCGTACCTCACTAGACTGGGAAGGTGGCGGACGTATAACCGCTCACCAGCACCATTGCTGAGGGTAGTGTGTAACTGCTCAGGACCCAATGAATAAACCAATTATGAAATCCAAAGTGCCAAAGGGTCTCTTTTAAGTAGGGGCAATGAACCCTATTGTACGCCTTTTCTGCATCAATAGATGACGGCATGCGTTCTTTATCAAAGCTCAATGCCTTATCGATAATATGGAGTAGCCTATTTATATTGTCACCACATTGAAGAATGGGAACCGACCACGCTTGGTCCGTATCTATCAAGCCGGAATGGAGAAGGGTCAGTCGGGAGGCCAAGATCCCAGTTGTTGGACTTGGCCCTTTTTGCAGGGTCATCCCTGAACTTTTTGCCTTCCTCCTATATTTTTTCCGACCTGTTGTTGGCTATTTTATGACTCTGGGCACTTTACCACTGCTGATCAGTCCTAAAGTGCATATGTCTCCCTATTGTAAATTGATGTATGAATTGGTGATTCCATGATTGGCTGGTTTGGTTTACCTATTAAACCCTAATACAGTGAACTGAGTGTGCCCAGGGCATGTAACTCAAATGCTGCTAGTGTGCTTGCAGCACTGGTTGTGCCACCCACAGAAACGGCCTGTAAAAGTATGTCTAAGGTCTGCCATTGCAGAGCCTAATCCAGTCTGGTACTGCCATGTTGACTGAGCACGTGCACCCACTTGCCAGTCCCTAAACCTTCCCTTTTCTTCATATCAGACACCCCTATGGTAGGTCAAAGGGCAGGGTGCATTGTAAGTATAAGGTAGGACATGCCCTGGTGTGTGTGGCGGGTCCTAATAGTGAATTACAGCCATTTTGGGTTTTTCACTATTGAAAGGCTACTTGTTCTCGATAGGCCAGAATGGGCAGTTCGATTATTACATCTTATGATCCTAACTGACTCAGGGAACACAGTAGAAATTCGAGTTTAGTATGCCTGATCACAGAATGATAAAATGCATCTTTTAGTGAATTTGGTTTTAACATTCTGTGTTTGAAAATACCACTTTTAAAAAGTAGGTATTTTCTTGTCTAACTAACCACGCCTGCCTCTCCTAGGTTGCGTATTCCTTGTCTGGAGTTTGAGTGACAGGGCTGGGGGATTCCAGGAGACAGAATGAGTCAGCCTAGTGTTGAAAAGAGAGATCTGCATCTAGATGGGTGGGAGGAGTTGCACCTGGGACCTGAATAGGGCTGTGCCTGCCTTCCACAATGCTGGCACCACCTCCTGCGGTGCGGCTGATGTCTCCGCCCTGCACTGTGAAAGGAAAGAAGGAGTCATGTAAACAGAGTGCTCCAGGACTGGTTTGGACTGGGCAAAGGCCCCTCTGCCTTCAGAGGACAAAGGATTTTGGGTATAAATATTGGGACCCTGATCCCAAGAACTTAGATCACTTTTGGACAAACAAGAAAAAACCTTTACTGAGGAGAGGAACCTGAAGAAACTGAGGAGAGACTATCCCTAAGCTGAAGTGCTGCTTGGAGGATTGACCTGCAGGGGTTGCTTCACTGCCAAAGAAAGGAGAAAGGAACTTTGTGTACTTTCATCAACTTGTAAGAATCTCCAAGGGCTTGGAACAGAGCTTGCCTCCTGCTGAAGTCTCAGGGACAACAGACTTCAACCCCCAGCTCCCCAGAGTTCCTTGGGAAGTGCCTGCTGCTGTGTTGGGCCTTCTGAGGGACTGCGTGTTGCAAGGAGCTGGCAGCACGACTCAAGAGGAAGAACCGCATCACCGTCGCAGCCACTGCCGTCGCATCTCTGAACAAGGGTGTCGCCGCTGTAGCTGACGCATTGCACAGCATCGAGAGAAGCGTCGCGCACCGAAAAAGAAGCGCGCCACCGTCGCAACCGCTGTCATCGCATATCTGAACAAGGGTATCGCGGCTGCAGCTGACGCACTGCGCCGCATTGAGAGAAGCGTCTCACACCGAAGAAGAAGCGTGTCACAGCCGCTGCTGTCGCATTTCTGAACAAGGATGTGCCGCTGTAGCTGGCGCATTGCACCGCATCAAGAAAAGCGTCTCGCATCCACGGAGAAGCATGCAGCCGTCTGAGCCGCTGTCGTCGCATTGTGGAGAAGTGTGGCTCACTGGTTAGAGGAGGCAGACCTGGAAGCAGAGGTCAGCCCGGGACCAGGGTTCAATTCCCAGCTCGGCGGGGTCTTGAGTCCTAAAATGTCCATGGACTCGACAATTCTCGCTCCAGTGCCTACTCAATTCATGGGTTCACACTCTGCGACTCTGGGCAATAGCTTGCTTAATCTCCACAACGGCCCCTCGCGGCGGGATGCCTGGCTTTCACCTTGTGGATACCCTGCCGGGGTTATCTCACAGGGGAATACCAGGACGGGTTCCCTAAGCAAGCGCTTAGAGACCGCTTGGTGATTTGCGCTATACAAATTCCTGTACATTTACATTTACATTTACATCTCTGAACAAGGGTGTCGCCGCTGCTGTTGCCGCATCGAGCGGGAGCGTCTCATATCGAGGGAGAAGAGTGTCGCCGCCGAAGCCGCCGTCGTCGCATCTCTGAACAAGGGTGTCGCTGCTGCAGCTGACGCATAGAGCCGAGACTTCTGGCAACATCGGAGAAGAGTGCCGCATCTGGAAGATCTTGACGTCTTTATTTCTTTGCACCGGAAATTTGCCGCATTTCCATCGCTGCAATACTTTTGTTGTGGAAGCGTTACTCATTGTAAGGTACATTGACTTAAAGTGTCGCGTTTTAAGAACTGAACAGAACTAAGCTAAAACTACCATTTTAAGAACAGTATTGTTGATTTTTGTCGTTTGTGGTCTTGTGCTAAGTCTATATAAAGAATACTTATTTTTTATATAAAACCTGTGTGGTGTTCATCTGTAGTGTTGTCACTTGATTACATTATGTGGTCACAAATGATTTACACACTGCCTCTGAAATAAGCCTGTCTGCTCATGCCAAGCTACCAAGGGGGTCAGCAGGGGTTATTTTAGGAGTGTACCCCCTTACCCTGACTCGAGGCAAGTGTCCCTATTTGTCACAAGTACCTACCTGTGCCAACTAGAGACCCCCAAATATAACACCAGTGAACAGTTTAAGGTCCATGTTCAATAAGGAAATTGGCCTATAAGTGGCACAGTGGTGTTTATCCTTGCCGGGCTTGAGTATAACGACAATTGAAGCTCCCAGCATTGTTGGTGGGAGTGTGGAGGAGATCCCAACAGCATTGTAAACTCTGGTGAGTATGGGAGCCAGAATGGGGAAGACTGTCTTGCAAAAAAGCGCGGAGAACCCATCTGAACCAGGGGATTTAATCAGCTTTAGGCAGGGGATAGCAGACACCACTTCCTGAACTCGGATCAGGGAGTCCAGAGTCGCGGCCTGATCATGTGTTAGTCTGAACTTCGCTGCCTCCCAGCCGTAACAGGCAGTAGCATCCTGGAAGGGAGTGCCTGCGCCTCGTAGAGGTCTGCGTAGTATTGGTGGAATGTTTCAGCTATATCCAGGTCCTCAGTCTGCTCTGTCCGACATTGAAGGTGTGTCATAACCGGAGCGTTGCATGTTCTGCCCTGTCCAAGTCTATGCCGAACAGTTGTAGTGAGCGCAGTCTTGAGCTGCCGCCAGATCTGGTTATCGTCAGTCCATTAATGGATACGCTTCCGTGCTTGTCCCTGCACATCATAACCAAGGCAATCGTTAAAAAACTCCCCCTCGATCACCACCTTCAGGGTTTCCCACAAAGCGGTGACTGAAGTTCAGGGTTGTCATTCATGTCAAGGAAGTCCTTTAGTGCTGTGGTGATCTGCTGGACTACAGCAGGGTGTGCAGATGCATGCTCTGAGGCACAAAGTCCTGGGTGGAGGATGGGTGGAAGGGAGAGAGAGTGTGAGAGCCACCACTGTGTGGTCTGACAGTGAACAAGGCAGTATATTGACAGTTTGGGTTTTGGTTTGGGATACGATATCCGAGGTACCCAGGAAGTAATCTATCCTGGCATATTTCTTATGGAAGTGGGAGTAAAAAAGCTCATCTCTTCCAGCCATTGTGCCCCCTTCCTTGAGACAGCCCCAGACTGTCCCTGACATTGGGCTAAGCAGTCCATTGCGTTGTTGAATGCTCTGTCAAGGTTGATCCTCCATCAGCAACAGACGGTCAGTTGACATGGTCAGCTCAGCTGCATCCCTGTGCAGAAAGCGCTCCTGACCATCGTTTGGGGCATACACTGAGACTACTGTAAAGGTGTGTGAACCCAGTGAAAATGAGTAAGCTAATAACCTGCCCTTGATTTCTGCCTGTTTTGGACCAGTCTTCCTGGGGAAGGAGGAAGAGACAAGGATGGACACCCCACTGACTTGATAGAATGGGAAGAAAAGAGCTGGTGGGAGAATGCCCTAAAGCCGAATCTGTGAGTATCGCCAGCGAGGAGTGGGTCTCTTGGAGGAGGCAAATGTGGGCCCGGAGTACACCAGGTAAGAGAGGATGGTGCGTCTCTTGACAAGGTTATTGAGACCCTTCACATTTAGCTGGGATGTCAACCAGCTGGCAGGCCACCTTTAGTGAGCGGCGCTGATGGATCTTCCCATCTAAGTGAAAGATGAAGCATAAGGAGTGACCCCAGGAGTAAGGCACTCCGATAGAGCAGAGGTAGGATGTAATTGGCCAAAATGCCCTCCATTTTTGCAGCGTGGACGTGGCAAGGTCTTGATACTAGGTAGGTTTGTGTTCCTGGATTTGTCCTGGGCTGCTGTCCCTGGCCTTTTTAAGGATGCACTCCTTCAGTTGGAAATAATAAACACAAGTGAGGATGTTCACAGGGGGTGCTGGAGTGGACCTCATCGAACCAATGCGGTAAGTGCCGTCCAGCTTTATCTCCAAATTGGAGGGGGCCTCTAAGATCACTCGGAAGTAGTCACTCACAAAAGAGGTGATATTCAGGCCCACCGCTCTGTTCAGGATCATCCTAATGTAAATGTTATTACGTTGGGAGCGGTTCTCCAAATCTTCGGCATGCACCTGAAACTCCAGGTGTTGGTCTTGGAGGTGGATTATCTCCTGCTGGAGGTGTTCAATCCCTGTGTGAGATAGAAGGGAATGGCCCAACTATCCAAGGGACAGGGTACCAACAAGTATCAACAAGAAAAAAACTCCCTTGGGTACAACTAATATTTCAATTACAGTCTTTCACTCACACATCACCCTTCAGTCATGAATAATTTGGCATACGAATACAATGGTTATTAATACAAGAACACCACTAAATCATAAAAATCTGAAATTGCTATTATCACAAAGTGTAAATTTATTTATATCATATAATCAATTAAAAACATTAAAAACAATCCAAATAATACAGAAACACATAAAAAATATATATCCACAATGCAAAAAAGAGAAAGAGACTCAAGGTCCGTGATGTTGAGACTAACACATCGGAATGTTAATTCAATGGAATCTTTATCTAAGAGTCAGAATCACATAGACCCGTCCTGACAAATTGTTCTGTGAATTTAACTTGCGTGGGTTGCGTTGACGCGTTTCGGTGTATTGCTTTGTATGCACCACCTTTATCAAGACTAAAATTTCATTATGTCTCTTTTTCAACCAATGTTTCGATAAAAATTGATCTAGATAAAACAATAAAAATAATTTTACACACTGATTGATATACCGTTTTCAGGCTAAATACTTCATTTCATAACATTACATTGTTAAATTGTCCGACTACATCCTTCATTTCATTTCTTTACATTACATCCCATTTTGAAAATTTATTTTATTTACCCCCCACATTATCAAATAAACAATTTGGGAATTCAAATTTCTAAGGATCAGCTTATTAGATCTTTTTTTACATAGTGCATTTTGTTCTTCCACCCCATAAAACTACCCCCTGATCTTGCAATACATTATGAATATTTTATGGTGGTTGTCTTCATAACCATTGTTCCCCCATTCACACCAAACATCCATTCACACTCATTCTCCACATCTTGTCACATACCATGAAAATTGAGTAATGCCAAAATTTGGTCACTACGTGGGGAATTCTCAAAATCCTTCTTGTGAATAATGGACCATCTAGAAACTAATAGCAGATTTGTGTTATATTCAAATCTCAAATTGATTGGTCTACTAAATCTGCAATCTCAAGGTGTATTTACCTGCATCGTACTAACAGCAACTGACCCACTGTGCGGGCACTGTTATGATGTCCCTGTGGGAGCTGTCTTATTCTCCTGTGTTGTTATTCTCCTGTGTAAATATACAGGTCTTAAATCTGTGAATAACTAAACAGAAAAAAATATAATGAAGATCCTTTCTCATTCTCGACTTCTAGCATTAATAATGAGTGTATGAAAAGGTCAAATATATACCTTCGTTTAATCTTCAATTTAAACGCTCTTGTGTGCTGCACTTATTCTTATAACGAAGTCCCCTACATGAGACAGTGACTTCTTTACCGGATCCTCATAATGGAAATCCCCATATACGGCGGACCCTGCATGGCATAATAAAACACAATGTTGGTGGATGATGCCTGACTCCATAATAATACGGGGTAACCTCAACAATATCCTGGGCATTCTTAAACACAACCCTACTTCATGAGCTTGTGAGCTGAAAAAGGAGGAGGGCTTTTGTTAAATACCTCGCCCACGCCGTCGGTTTTAAAAAAAACCTGTTCTATTAGCCCCACAAAGGTCTAATATCTCCGTGTTGTTCGCCCCACCCAAGGTCTTGTATCTCGTGTGCTAATGCTAAGTGCCTATGCGTACCTCTATGGTAGTCGAGATCGATGTCGGGCGGCGTCCGTTTTCCAAAAGAAAGGAGCTTCTCAGGCGTCCTTGCCGTTTTTATACCCATAAATTCCCGCCGGTCATCATTCTCTACCGGTGTTCGGGATTACTTCATTGCTTCCGCAACTCCGTGCGTGTGGGCCGCGCATGACGTCATTACGCTTCCTCTTACTAATAGCGTAATGTTCCTAAATTTACCTTTAGCACAAAACAAACCGCGGCACGAGCATTGTGCAATATAGATCGTTCTGCGAGTCACTTAACTCTCCATAAATATTCCTATATTTACCTTTAGCGCAAAACAGATTGCAGCACGGGTATTGTGCAATATAAATCATTCTGCGAGACACTTAACTCTCCGTGGATATTCATACAAATATTTAAGTAACCATAGCTATAGCCTCACAAGTTTTTATATGTGTCAAAAATAAATCTTACATTTCGTAATAATCAATCTGGGATTCTAAATTTTACTGCATTAAAATTACCCCAGCACCCAACGTAGAGAGTGGCCCATTCCTTCCACTATATTGAAGGGGCATAAGTCTATTTTATGTTTACTAGGCGCCACTGTATGGTTAATAAGCTTGAGCCTAGATCCCAAATATTTCAATCTAGTTTTCTCAATCATCCTACCCAAGGCTATTTCATATTTTAAATATAATCTACCTCTAACAATTCAGGGTCGTGCTGATGTATCCATGAGTTGCTGAACCTTGAGATTGTTCAATCTATTCATCTCGTGTCGTGCGAGTACAATTTGTGGACACGTTGTTCCCAAGTGCGTTCACATCACTCCTCACCTCTCCGAGATCTTGAGTGAGCTCCTTCTTCATGGTACTTAGGTTGTCCGAGAGGCAAAAGAAGACCATTTCTATAAAGGAATGAGGTAGCGGGCCTCAACATCACTGGTGTCTGTGAATACAGACAGGTCAGGGGCCGGCGTGGAGCCCTCGGCATGAGAGCTGGAGGCTTTAAAAGCAAGTCTTTGACTGAGAAGTCTTTCTTTCCCTTGCTCACTGCCATGTAAGAGGAGTGTGGAATAAGGTAATGCAAGGGGTGCGCCGCAGCTCTGTCGACAAAGGGGACACCCCCGGTAGTTAGGCAAGCAAGTTTTGAGCGCCCAGCAAGGCCACACGGAGGTAGAGACAGCCAAAAGGCCCTGGTTACGCACCTCGTGGGGGCTCGCCAACTCTGACAGGTGGGGTCCCCTCATCGTCCAAATGCAGGTGGGCCTCACAGGTCTGCGCTAGACCAAAGATATAGGCCAAGGATTCGCCAGGTGCCCCCAGAGGGATGCTAGATATGGCATAGATATCATCTACGGGGAGGGACCTCCAGATCCCAGTGGCCCAGGCTGGCCGCATCAAGATCATAGCGGGTCCTGGAGACCCCGTAGCAGGGCAAGGTCCAATCCAAAGGTGTGCAAGGTCAAGGGCCACAAGTCTGGCATCCCCAAAGGTTTCAGGGGGATACAGGCAACTCAGGTCACCACAGCTCAGCCTCCCAAGAAGCAGTTTGCTCCCCCTGATGGGGATAAGTGTGGGCTCAGGCAGGTCAGGTCACTGATGTGGCATTCTGGAAAGGAGGCAAGTGGTGTTTGGCCTGGGGACCCGTCCATGACCGCTTCCACCTCCTCAGTAGTGCGGCCCTCATCAGCTCTGCAGACCTCAGGACCCAGAAGGGGTTGCAGCCTCCGGGGGCAATTCGTTGCAGCCCCAATATGGTGAGCAGAAATGCCTGCGGGCCCAAGCTGGTTGGAACCGCAAGTATATCTTCATGGCCAAAGGAACCAGTGATGCAGGCCCCAGGGCCCGATCATCGACAGCATTCACCTTCTTGGCAGCACGGTCCCCCAGCCACCTAGCAGATCCCACACTCATGCGGCAGTTGCGCCTCCTGGGCAAGCATTTGAACCTTCAGCAGTGAGGGAGGGGAGTGAAGGATGTCGTGGAAGGGCGCTCTGTCCACCGATGGACGATCAGGAGCTCTCGCCAGTGGGTGGTGCTGCAGCACCACTGGACAACCCAGGGGTGTGGCGCGTGCCAGAGCCACATCAAGCACCAGTAGCCACACTCTAAAGAAGCCCGGAAACGCAGACTTGTTCAGCCCCCTCTCTCCTTGCCTTGGTGCGGTTCCAGAAACAGGGCTCCTGTCGTAGAGTGGTGGGAACAGCGCCAGTCTAACGGCACCCCCAGGCAGCCTCGGGGGCCGACGGGGCATTCACAGAGGCTCCTGCAGGTACTCACGGACTGACTCAGCCTTGCCTGCTCCCACGCAAAAGCCATGCTCAGCCTGGGGATAGCAGGCCCTGTGGAGGCCTTTCTGTGCTGACCTCGGCCTGGCCGGCCCCCCAGTCTTCCGCTGTCTTCTCAGGGCATGTGCTGCACTGGGCAACTTCTGGGTGCCTCATTCGGTGAGTCAAGGCCGGTGCAGCATTATGGAGGCTCTCTGGTCCGGGAACTCAAGGCGTGGGCTGATGGGCCCTGTCGGCGAGACGGAGCGACAAGAAGGCACATCCTACTCATTGCCATCTTAACCATACCACAAGACATGCATTTTTAAAGATTAAATGCAAACATGCTTTCTAGCGCCTGATAGTGAAAAGCGCCAACTGTGGCTAGCTGGTCACGCTGGACCAGGACAAAGTAAAAATTTCAGGCCAACAGGGATGGAGCATGAGTTGGATCCATCGAGTGGTCAGGGCTAGTCAAGTTTTTACCTTCACACATAGTCACTTTTTTGGAGCTTTTTCTCTCAACGTTGAGAAATTTGCTTCATCATTCGGATTTCAGTACGACAATGGTGGCCTGCTCCAGTGCTATATCTAGGTGAATCCTGGAGTTCTTTGTAATCACGTCGAAGAGTTCCAGAGCTTTCAGCAGGGCAAACCTCCTCGGTCAGTCTGAGTCTCGGTTGAACGTCACCGGTTTGACTCTCGCCATGAGCTCAGTCTTCTAATGGAGCCTTTTCCAAAAAGTTGTCCAAAAGTTTCAGAACTTCTTCTGAAAGGTCCTTTGAAGGTCTTTAAGGGTCCACAACACCAGTCAAGGGTACAGAAGCTCTGATTTGCTGCTTGCGGTATGTGGGCTACAATTCTCACAATGCACCTGGTCAATCCAAATAATGTCCAAGTGAAGCTGATCAGCTGGGCTTGTCCTGAGGTAGTTGATGCAGGTGGCTTCTTTCAGCACTTTTCTTCCTGTTGCTGATCAGGGGTCAACTCCTTAATAGAGCTTGTGGAGTTTCACTCTGTGGGTTTCAGTGAAGTTACTGAAAAACTCCACCGATGTTTGCAGAGTTCTGCGCGTGGGCGGAGTATTGCTCTGCCACCCCTACTCGCAATTTGCATATTTTCATTTTTTTTTTTTTTTTTTTTTTATAATTTTTTTTTATTAGTTTTCACAAAATCGGAGTCTTAACAAGTTACACAAAAAAGATAAATTCGAGCCCCCCCACCCCCCACCCACCTCCCACATTCCATCTTTATTACAAATCAGTGGCACAGATACTTATAAACAAAGATGAAAAAAAATAACAAATGATGTAAAGCTGGTTAGAAATAAAGTGACGAAAAAATATGTCTATAAAAAAAATAAGAAACAAGAAAATAAAGGAAAGAAGGAAAATAAGAAAGTAAAAAATGAAACAGAGTTTTGTAAATTTATAATGGCCCTTCTATATCTCAACTTCCGCCTGCCCTTGTTGGTCAATCCATTTGGAGAATGCCCCCCAAACTTCGATGCCCATCTTCCTTTTTCTTTTTCCCTTCTTAGCATATACAGATTTTTCAAGATGATATGTGGCAACTAATCTAGCCAGCCATTGTGCATAAGAGGGGGACTCTGAGTCTAACCATCCAGAAGAAATGCATATCCTCCATACTGCCATTGCTACAAATATTAGCCCTTCTTCTTTTACTCTCAGAGAATCGGATTGAGTACCCAGAACAATAGTAGTAGGGTTCAAAAGGATTGGTTGATTTGTTATTTTACTCAGTAAGTTCTGTATTCTGAGTAGGGTGGAATTAATAATTGGGCATGTTGCGAATATGTGTATAGAGTCTGCCCCTACCTCAGAGCAGCGCGGGCATAATGTGCCTCTCCCAGTTCCCCATTTAATAATTTTGCTAGGTGTCATGTATAAAAAAAATATAGTTTTAAAATGTTGTGCTTGTAGTTTAGCCGAAATAAGGATTTGCTGTGATAAACTCAAGGAGTTAAAAAATATACTTTGAGGGGAATCAAGTTTAGTGTGCCATTTGAGAGCAATACTCTCTAGATCGTCAAGGGTTTCCTTATTTATTAATTGATATATACTTCCAATACGGGTAGAGGCGATATTCTGGAGAGTGTTCATAAGCTCAACCTCGGCAAATCCATTAACTCCTCCCACTTTCCTGGCAAGATAATCGTAAATAGCCATATGTTTAAATAGATCTTGACTCTTTAATTTGAATCTAATCTGCAAAGTTGAAAAGGTCTCAATTCCCCTAGTTGTTATAAGGTCCCCTAATTTTGTGACCCCTGCTCTGTGCCATTCAGATATATAAGATGAACTGAATATAGCAGGTAGATTGTTGTTATTAATTATGGAGGTGTAATAATTATATCTACCCAGTCCAAATGTTTTCCGTATATGGCGAAAAACTTTATAAGAATTCATTAGCGTCTTGAATTTAACGCGGTTGTAATATCCATAGGCTGTTTCTCGAACTAAGCATCCCCATTGTTGTTCCCCTAGCAAGGACCAGAAGGGTGAGGGCAAAGACGAATCAGCTCCACAAGTGGATTCTCTTAACAGAACTGAGCTGTATTGAAGGGCTGCCGCCCAGTAGTATAGGATAATGTTAGGAAAAGCCCAGCCCCCCCTGTCTTTCGGTAGCGTGAGATGTTTTAATGCACGTCTGGGTTGAGCGTATGACCAGATGAACTGTGTAAAGATTTGTTGAAATTTAAGTAGATCTTTTTTACTAAACTCAAGAGGAATACAGCGAAAAAAATAGAGTAATTTGGGAAAGTAGGTCATTTTGATAACGTTGCACCTACCAACCAGCGTTAGATGTAGATTATCTATTTTTTTTAGTGCCTTCTTAGTCTGTACAGCAAGGGGAGCCAGATTAGCTGCAACTATTTCCTCCAGTTTAGGTGTTACTAATACTCCCAAATATTTGGCCTTTAATACCACTCTTGTATCAGCCCAGGTGATTTTATTATTTACTAATATCTGTGTTTTGCTTCTATTTAAGGCATACCCAGATAATATTCCAAACTTGTGGGCCTCCCTTTCTAATGCCTGTATAGAATTGACAGGGTCTGGAGTAGTGATGGCGAGATCATCAGCATAGGCCAAAATTTTACAGCTATTTTGAAAGTATGTTATTGGAGAAATGTTATAATTCTTCTCTATTTGTTTGATGAGAGGGTCTAGGTAAAGCGCGAACAGTAGTGGGGAGCAGGGGCAGCCCTGTCTGGTACCTCGCGAGATTTTAAAGGGCTGTGTCAAATGTCCATTTATGACGACGCTTGCTGTTGGATTGTAATAGAGTGCCTGTGCCGCCTGCATGAACCGACCCCCAAATCCCATACTATCCATTACTCTCCAAAGGAATTGCCACGAGACCCGGTCAAAGGCCTTTTCGGCGTCGAGTAGTATTAATGACATCGGGTCCCCAGCGACTTGAGCAGCGTCAAACAGAGTAATAACTCTTCGGACATGTTCAGTGGTCCCTTTTTTTGGTATAAAGCCATGTTGCCATTTTGAAACAAGGGGTTCCACTACTCGAGATATTCTGGAGGCTAATACCTTGGAGAAAATTTTTGAGTCGCAGTTGATAAGAGTTATTGGTCTGTAGGAGCTCATGTCTAGTGGAGATTTGTCTTTTTTCGGAAAGATAGATATTCTGGCACCAGACCAAGAGATTGGAGGTAGAGTGCCATTGAAGATGGAAATAATTACTTCTAAGAATATATCCTTGATTTGGCTGGCAAATATTTTATAAAATTCGACTGGAATGCCATCAGGGCCAGAGGCTTTTCCGTCAGGAAGACTTTTGATGGCATCTAGGATTTCTTCCCATGTAGGGGTAAGGTCTAGTAATTCACTTTCTTCTGAGCTACGCTTATTTAAGTCGATCTCGCTAAGATATTCAAGGATCTTTCTATCTAGATCATCGGTCAGGCAATCATTCTCTTCCTTGTATAACTTAGCATAGAACTCCTGGAACTCATGTCGTATGCCACTAGGATCGGAGACCTCAATGCCTGAAGATGATCTAATTTTGTGTATTTCGTTAGAGGTAATTTGTTGTCTCGTCTTGACGGCTAAGTGATGTCCAATACTGTCACTGCACTCATATGTCTTCTCTCTTACTGCTGCCCACTTAGCTGCTATTTTACCCATAAATACCGCCCCTATTTCCGCTTTAGCTAAGATCGCTTCTTGCTGGACTGATTGGCAATCTAGTCCTGCATGGATTGTTTGAGTTAGCTTCATTTCTATTTTTCTTAATTTTTCTTGAAGATCTTTAACCTGGGCTTTTTCTGCTCTGTTTTTATAAACTGAGAACCTAAGGGTCTCCCCTCTAATCCCTGCTTTTAAGGTGTCCCATACTATCATCTGCGAAGTGGAGCCAATATTACTCTCCAGGAACTCTGGGATCCATCCTCGCATATGATTAATATAGCTTGGATCATATAATAAAGCTTTCTCAAAACTCCATCTAGAGACCTCTCTTGATTGCCCAAACTCTCTTATAGTGAGAATAATAGGATTATGATCGGACATAAATCGGGGTGCTATATCCATGGTGAAACTGGCAGCTAATGATGCAGAAACAAAAAAATAATCAAGTCTAACCAATACTTGGTGCGGTGCCGAATAAAAGGTGTATCCAGGTAATGAGGGATTTTTGCTCGCCCAGCTATCTATCAATCCGTGAGTTTGTAAAAGATTGGTTAGGGCTTGGAATACTTGGGGTTTCCTCCCTTTGTATTTCCAGGTTGTGTTGATATCCCAATTACCTGGTAGGTGTATGTTAAAATCCCCACATAACACTATCGGGGTAGGCCAGTGTGCTAATTCATTAGAAACCTGATTTATAACCCCGGGATCATCAGCATTACTCCCGTATAATGAACAAAGAGTAAAAGAGGTATTCTTAGGGAGTTGAATCTGGGTGATAACCCACCTTCCTGATGGATCTGATTTGGTTCGCGGGTTGCTAATAGCAAATTTTCCATCAGTTAGAATTCCAACCCCCTTCGTTTTAGCTCCTTGCGTGGTGGCACCCATTAGTTTGAACCCCATCGTATTTAACAGATGTTTTTGAGATTGTTCAACGTGGGTTTCCTGTAAACATATTATGTTTCCCCCAAGTGTTCGTAAGCCCATAGCCACTTTTTGTCTCTTTGAGCTATCATTCAGGCCACAAACATTAACTGATACAATTCGTATTGGATCTAACCTAGCCATTTAAAGAATGTTGGAATGGTCCTCTGTTTTTCATTGAAAGTTTGGTATGTATAAATGTGTGTGCAATAAGTACCTCCTTGTGCCTGCAACAACCCTGCTCTCCACTCCCTCCCCACCCCCCATGAACCCCCCCACCCCCCCACCCTCCCCCCTTATGTGAGCAATCAGGCAGAGCCTGAATGATGGAGACCAGTCATAAGCCATGGCCACCAGCCACGCCGATCATCTGTGAAACAAAAGTGTCCCATGTTAGACAAAATACTCAGATGATCCGTCGTTCAAAAGTTACTATCCCTATATAGTAGAAGATATAGTGGGAGATAGCAACATATTAACATCAGAAATCAAATTAGGTCATTCGTTAATCTGCCCCTTTTTGTCCTTTCTTTCGTTTAATCTCTTCTAGATACTCTTTGGCTTTGATCTCTGAAGTGAAAACCTTGGTAGTACCATACAGGATTACTTTCAGTTTTGCCGGGTTCATTAAGTATACCTCTGCCCCTAATTGTTGTAAGGGAGAGATCAGCTGTCGCAAGTGCCATCTACGCTCGACAGTCTGATGGCAAAAATCAGGTTTAGAAAAAAAGGTAATCCCGTGAGCTCCTTTTTTTGAGTTAGGTCGAGCCTTATCATATACCAGTTGTCTCAAAAGAAAATTGCCAAAGTATACAAGGAATACCCGGGGCTGATTTTCGGTCGCATTCCCATTCTTATATTGCTTCCTCAAAAAAAATGGAAATCTATGTGCTCGTTGCACTTCATGGTCCCAGTCCCATTCTGAATGTTCTGGAAATGAATCTTTCAGCAATTTGACAATGAATTGTCTAGGGTCTTCCCCCTCCTTCCCTTCAGGAATCCCCAGCAGGCGCAGGTTGTTCCGGCGTTGCCTATTTTCACTTTCTTCCATCTTCACCATTAGATCTGTAAGACAAGCAGAGTTAGAGTCAGTGGCTTGTTTGGTTGCCACTGCTTCTGTCTCCAAGTGTTCAATCCTAGCCTCGACCATGCCCACTCTCTCGCTGATGTCTATGCAGGTCTTGTTCAACTGTCTAAGACCACCCTGTAGTTTCTTCGCTGCTTTTTTGGCTGCACGATTTTCGCCTCTCACCTCCTCCTGGAAATCTTTAATCGAGGTAAGTATGGCGGTGAGTGAGGGTTCCAGTACCTCATTTGATTTAGCTTGTGATCTTCTAGGGCTATGCCCCTGTAGTAATGAGTGTGACATGGGCGGCTTATCGTTTTCTAGATGATAAGACATCTGTGAGTCCGAGTAATCCCATTTGAGTTGACTCCTTCGTTTGCTCTTATATCTTGGTTTTTTAGGGCGTATGATTGTGCCAGTGTTGTCACGGGAGGTCTCACTTTCCTCTTCGCTAGTACTGTCTTCGCTTTCTTCTTCAGTCTCACATTCCCCTGCAGAGCTCGGAGTGCTGTCTGATACTGAGTAAAAGGCCTCTTGACCAATTTCAGGGGTCCATGGGGCAGCAGCGCCAGGAGGAACTTCCAAGTTTTGGATAACCGTCTCCGTCTTCGTGGTATGATCTTTGGTATCCAATTTCTCAAAGGGAGTACAAAGGGAGTTAGCATTATTTCCTTCGTCTAGCTCTGAATGTTCACCTTCCGTTGGAAGTGGGGTTAAGAGGGGATCCGGCTGGTTAAGGGGGTCTAGTGTTTGATCAAATTCTTCAGTTGCAGGTTGCGGCGATTGAGAGGTTTGCTGAATATCTGTCAGATTGGAAAGGGCTTCTAGGTTTGATAAGGCATTGTTAGAGTCCAGTATGACAACGAGTGATTGATCCATGTCACCATGATCGCTATTCTGCTTAGCGGGATCGCCAGTTCTGACGGGGCACTGCGTATTTTTTATATTGCTCTTAGTCATAGTAGCCTGGTTTTTAGCCGCTAAAAATATTTTGGCTGGGGGGGGAGAGGGATGCGCCAAACTAGCATCCTTATTGCCTCTGAAATCTTTGCTGGTTGTCCCAGCCCCAGCCCCACCCCCACCCCCTGCTCCTGCCAGGCCAGCGTTCTTTTTCGTCCCATTAACCCCACTGACCTGTTTGGGCTTAATCTTGCCAGTGTCTTCTCTTGCTACAGACTCCTTCACTATGGTGGGTGTCTTCGCCTTTAAGTTTTTTTTACTTCCACGAGAGTTCATTTTTATGCCTTTCTTGCCAGAGTCTGTTTTCTCCGAAGCTCTGTACTGCTCCCAAAATCCAAGCAGAGCAGTTAATAAAATGTAGCCCAGCACCAGGAAAGACGCTTCCCACAAACCAAATCGACGTTTGTTGGCTCGTTTCACCGAGCGTGCAGAAGACGTCTGTGTCCCAAACCAGCGGCTGCTGCATGCGAGGGTTATGGGTGCTGAGGGGGTTTTACATGTGGCTGTGATAACCAGCAAACCCGTCCGGCCGTTTGCTTCTCTGTAACGTGTCCTCTTTCCAGCAATCTCCTCGTATAGCCCCGTGTCTCCGGGTAAATCCCAAAGCGATCTCCGCCTTCCGTAAACTCGATGTGTCCGTATCTGAGAACCCAGCATCACGGATCCGCAGGTCAGGTAGCCGATCACCTGAGCGTTTCTGTTACCGGCGTGGCATGGCGGCCGCGCACACTGGCCTACGCTGCCTCCATCTCTCATTTGCATATTTTCAAAACAAGGTAATGTTTTAAAATCCCAAAGTGGTAGTTTATGTCAGCAAAAAGTCAAGACTGGCTCCAAGCATCAAACAGGGCACGGAGCACTTCCCACTAAAGAACACAGAAAGTGCAAGTGCATCAGATGAAGCGGCTTCCACTGAAGGATTCCGCTCCCTTTCCACTGCTAACATCATCCCACTGTACTCCATGTCACTCTTCATCGCCTCTCCTACACTCTTCCTGCTCTCCGCCCCTGACTACCTGGCCAGGTCATGAAAGTCAAGGAAGGAAAATGATAAGCAGCAAAGGGTCAGTGGGCAGAATGTTCAGGCTCAGCACCATGGACACCGCCATCTTCAGACTGTGCCTGCTAACCCTCATTCTTTCATGGAAACTGAAGATGGACTAGCTAACGTACAGCTTGGTTGCCCTGGGTCATCGCTGCATCAGCCATGCTGTGAACAAGCTTCACACGTATAAACAATTTTAAATCCAGAAAAAGGCTGACGATATCACACGTTATATGTATCCAGACACACTGCTACGTATTTTAGTTAATTATCTTAAGATAAACTGCCAGTTCAATATTTAAACATATATTCCGAAAACATGTTGAATTTCTTTAATATATACCGCCAGTTTGGAAAATGACTCTTCTCATTATTGGCCTCTTTCACTAGATAACACCAATCAAAGACACCCACCACATTCTTGCCAGGAAGGAACTAGACATTTTTGATGGGCATCATAAAGATTACATGGGGGTGTGGAGAGGCATGCCTACTATGCAATTACCTGTATGAGCAGTGATACAAAAAGCATAATGACTGACACAGCTGCTAAGTGGCCAGTGTGACACCTTCACCCTGAGACTTGTAGATCAGAAAGCTATGACTCACAAGAGGAATGTATAGTTCGTAGAAATTTTCAATAAGCACAGAGGAAAAGAGGACGGCACGCGATGGAGGGGAGTTTCAAAGCTCTGCAACCTCCAACAGTGGAGTGGAGTTTACAACCCATCCCTACTCCTTAATCTTTTAAGACAGGCAAAGTCCTCTTTTGTGAAGCCTTGTAAGTGCAGCAGGTGCAGTTCCTCTGAGTGCAGCCCTCTGTTCGTGCAATCCAAGGGTTCAACAGGGCAGTTCTTCTTCTCCAGATGTTTACAAACAGGGATTTGACGTGCAGTGCACCTCTCCAATATTTATTCCAGATTCTGGGCTGGCAACAGTGAGGGCACCCCCAACCAATGGGGTTCAAGTTACCACCCTCTGTGATGACCACTTCCTGGGAAGTGTGGCATATTTCTGTTCCAGAATGCATATCTCATAAAAATACAAATGGAGAAATTCTCTCCTGGGAGTTCAGGTCTGGATAATGGAACCCACAGGTGTTGCTAACTTTTTCCTACCCTCTGCTTCCAGACCCTCTCCTAGTCTAATTAGAGGGTCTCCCAAATGGATGGGGTTACAGGAAGTGGGGGTGGGCCTGGCTTCTGTGCTATCTGTGTTTCTTCTCCCATTGGCGACCAGTTTGGCTACCTAACTCCCTTCCTGTCCTTGTCTCTGCAGGAAGCAGTTCTTCACTCACCAGATGCCCCTATTGTTTGAGCCCCAGGCCTCTTCACACCTAATCAGGGAGCAGCTTGGTTCAGGCTGCCAAAGGTTCGTCAATCAGAAGTAGCTGCTTCAGGGCTGCTTTTGGTAACTTCAGGAAAACAAGTTCTAAAACTACTTTCCTAAAATAGTTATAACAAATCTGACCTTAGCAAGTTGTTGATTTGTTTTACCTATTATTTTCATAGTTTCGTTCAAAATTTCTTTTATTGATTTCAAAGACAGAGGAAACAACGAACGAGCCAATTTGCTCTATGGTCATCGGGATGCAACCCGGTAAATGCAGTATCATGGTTGGCAAAATAGAGAATAAGAATAACAAAGAAGAGAATACCCGCCAACCCACCCCACCCTCCTCCCTCCAGATGTAGGTTGTGTTTCCAGGAGATGGTAACAATGAGATCAAACTAGGAAAGGCCCTTAGGAAGAAGCACACTAGGTAGCAGAAGTGTTTAAGGCTGGCAACGTGGGGGGATCCGCGAGTCTCAGGAGTCGCAAATATTTGGGACAAGTAAGCTCCATGAAGTCTGACTTTTTTTATAGTTTTAATTATTGTTGTAGCTAACTCCTGACAAAAGGTAGACTTCACTAAAGTTTAAAAAAGTCTTCCCATCTTAGTCTATGGAGCTAGCACCACTACAACGGGTGAAAATGAGATTGGCAGTTTTTCCCTCACCAGGGCATATAAAACATATTTTTATAATGCTTCTGCTTTTCATAACAGGGCACCCTACCCTTGGGGCACCTATTGCAGACCTTAGAAGGGAAGTATATGTGAAAAAAAATAGTTTTAGACTTTGTTAATACTTTTAATTCCAAAGTCGAATTTGGACATTGTTTTATTTCAAAACCAGCCCTCAAGGCAGGGCTGCCTTTAAAATGACAGCAGTGCAAAAGAGTACATTAAATCCACTGGGGTCTCTAAACTTACATGCCCGACCATATACTAGGGACTTACAGGTAGGTTGTCTGAACCAACTATAATCACACCTATAACCATATACCTTTTAAACAGGCCATTGGCTCTGGGCCTGGTTAGCAGGGCCCAGGGCACAATTAGAGTCAGTAACCAACAGTATCAGAAAAAAATGGGGGTAATCAGGGCAAAAAGGATGACATTCTCACAGGAAGTGTGTGTAATCATATCCTGATAAATCTGAGAAGTGATGACCATTTCAGTGAAGAATTACACGCTATGGTAAATGAGGTAATGGGGTGGGGAATTCTGGGGAGGGACTGGAAAAGGTACTGGAATGTTGCTCCGGACATATATGGATTGCAAATATCGGCGGCCCACCATCCTCTCTGAGGCAAACAAAGCCCAACACTTTAAAGAACATAAGTTAAAATTAATCGTGCACTCTCTACAACAGGGGTACTCATAGTACGGCCCGCGGACCCCCCCAGACATCATACCTGTGTTTTCCGAGTTTTTTTTTTCAAGTGTCTGCAGCAGCGCGAGAGACTCTGCTGCTCTGTGGGGGCTGCCGGCGGGCGATCCTAGGAATGGCCAGAGTAAAGCTGCAGGGGCCTAAGAAGAGGTGAAATACAAAGGCCTCATTAACATGCAAATGGTCTTTTAATGACCTGTGAAGTGCTCGGGTGCGGCTGTGAGTGCCCCGGCTGGCACCCAGGCAGGGTAAGATGACAGAGGGTGACAGAGGGAGTGGGAGGGAAAGGGAGGGGGACGGAGAGGGAGTGAGAGGGAGTGAGTGAGAGGGAGTGAGTGAGTGAGTGAGTGAGTGAGTGAGTGAGTGAGTGAGTGAGTGAGAGGGAGGGCGTGAGGGAGTGAGAGGGAGGGAGTGAGGGAGTGAGAGGGAGGGAGTGAGAGGGAGTGAGTGAGAGGGAGTGAGTGGGAAGGAGTGAGTGGGAGGGAGGGAGTGAGAGGGAGGGAGTGAGAGGGAGGGGGAGGGAGTGAGTGAGAGGGAGTGAGGGAGTGAGAGGGAGGGAGTGAGAGGGAGTGAGTGAGAGTGAGTGAGTGAGAGTGAGTGAGAGTGAGTAAGTGAGTGAGTGAGAGTGAGTGAGAGGGAGGGAGAGGGAGGGAGTGAGTGTGTGAGAGTGACTGAGTGAGAGTGAGTGAGAATGAGTGAGAGTGATTGGGAGTGAGTGAGAGGGAGTGAAAGGGAGGGAGTGAGTGAGTGAGAGGGAGTGAGTGAGAGGGAGTGAGTGAGGGAGTGAGTGAGATGGAGTGAGTGAGAGTGAGTGAGTGAAAGGGAGTGAGTGAGAGAGAGGGGGAGAGAGGGAGTCAGGGGGAGGGAGTGAGTGAGAGGGAGTGAGGGAGTGAGTGAGAGGGAGGGAGTGAGAGGGAGAGGGAGTGAGTGGGAGGGAGTGAGAGGGAGGGAGTGAGTGAGAGTGAGTGAGTGGGAGTGAGTGAGTGGGAGTGAGTGAGTGGGAGTGAGTGAGTGAGAGTGAGTGAGTGAGAGGGAGTGAGTGAGTGGGAGTGAGTGAGAGGGAGTGAGTGAGAGGGAGTGAGTGAGTGAGAGTGAGAGGGGGAGAGAGGGAGTGAGTGAAGGAGAGGGAGTGAGTGAGAGGGAGGGAGTGGGAGGGAGGGAGTGAGAGGGAGAGGGAGTGAGTGGGAGGAAGTGAGAGAGGGAGGGAGTGAGTGGGAGTGAGTGAGTGGGAGTGAGTGAGTGAGTGGGAGTGAGTGAGTGAGAGGGAGTGAGTGAGAGGGAGTGAGAGTGAGGGAGTGAGAGTGAGGGAGTGAGAGTGAGGGAGTAGGAGTGAGGGAGTGAGAATGAGTGAGAGGGAGTGAGTGAGTGGGAGTGAGTGAGAGAGAGTGAGTAAATGAGTGGGAGTGAGTGAGAGAGAGTGAGTGAGTAAATGGAGGGAGAGGGAGGGAAAGGGAGTGAAAGGGGGTGAGACGGAGAGTGAGTGAGAGGGAGGGAAAGGGAGGGAGATGGAGAGGGAGTGAGAAGGAGGGAGAGGGAGGGGAAGGGAGGGAGACGGAGAGGGAGTGAGAGTGAGGGAGTCGGAGGGAAAGGAAGGGAAATGGAGGGAGCGGGAGGGAAAGGGAGTGAAAGGGGGTGAGACGGAGAGTGAGTGAGAGGGAGGGAAAAGGAGGGAGACGGGGAGGGAGAGAGAGAGAGGGAGTGAGAGAGAGGGAGTGAGACAGTCAGAGTGAGACAGAGGAAGACAGGAGAGAGGGAGGGTGGGAGGGAGCGAGAGCTAGAGAGAGGGAGAGAAAGCTAGAGAGAGGGCGGGAGACCGAGAGAGAAAGAGAGAGAGAGATGTGTGTATGCCGGGACGGCTCAGTGGACGAAGGCGACGGCTGCAGGGACCTATGATCAACCTCATGGTCAGTTTTATGTTGTTGCTCTAGCCCCCGCCCCTCCCCCACTGACCCCACCCCCCCCACCGATGCGGCCCTCGGACACAAACCAAACTGTAAATTTGGCCCCCCGAGAGAAAGTTTGTGAGTACCCATGCTCTACAAACATAAAGGAACATAATTATCTATGCAATATGGTTTAACGAGCACATTTAATGTAAGATTTCACTGACCTCTCCAGGATATAGATAGCTACAGGTACTCCAAGCCAGCGTTTCAGCACAACTACTGAGACAAGACCTGAAGAAAAATGTAAGGCGGATTGAGACACAGAAAATTCGCAGTATAAATGAGACAACTCGGTTAAAATTAAACGAGCAATTACCATAAAAAAATGCACACAATGCTACCGGGCCATTAGGGAAACAGTGAGGCAAAGCACCGACGCCTGCCTCATCAGAACAACCTTTATAGGAATGGGGGCATTAAATCCTGAACATTACATTAGCACCCCTCAAGCATAAAAAGAGCAGGCAGCATTACAGTAACGTTTGAAAATTAAAAGGCATTCGCTCTGCACGCATATCGACAAAATGACGGTCAATCATTAATCTCAGCGCGCACATGCATCTCCATGCCTCACTTCCGTTAATGTGAGGAGATATTCATAGTGAAAATTGTCCAATTATTGTTTTTTTTTCCCAGTGAGCATTTCATTACAGAATCCCTATCAATTAACCTCTCGAGAACCAAACTGCTAATTGCAAATAAATGCATACTTTAAAATGTTTTCTTAAAACTCTGGAGAGAGAGAGAGAGAGAGAGAGACCTTGTCACCTCATAATTGCGCGGAAAATGAAAACTGCGTTAACCCCTAACTTATCTGTTTCAGAAGTATGCTTTATTGTGTCCACATCCCGAAAATGTTTCAACTTTATTTTTACAGTTAAGAAACATTTCTTTTTTTTGGAATCCCAGAGCAGAAGTTACACCGGAAAATTATATTTACTTATAGACTTTACAGAAACATCGCAAAAAAACAATCATGATGCAGCAAAATCCATTTTCAACACTGCTTTGTGCTAAGTACACTTTTCAATTAAATTGCGTTTTTCTATTCTAAGACAGACATGCAATGGGCATGTCAGGTGGGTCGGCAAAAATAAGCATGGAAAAGGTCACATGAGAAAGATATATAATTCAATGGTACCACTCAAATTACAATTAAGGACCACTCATTGCGACATAGGGTCGTTCACCTGGAACAATAACACCGTCTGAAATCCCCCAAGTTGCAATTATGAATCTCTGACCTGTAATTTTTGGATCTGACAAATCTGCAGCGATAAATCTGGGTCAAATGAAGCATGTCTCCTACTTTAACTGCAGGGGCAAAGGCTGAGGGCAGCAGAATTACCTGGGTCTTATGCCCAAACTGCAGAGGCGTCAAAGGAATAGACAATGCTCTCCTGGACATGCACATTTCTGTCCTGGAACTCTCCCCGCTCCCCAACCCCTCATTCCCCACGGTTACCGATTGAAGGGTGTGTCAGTTGCATTCACTCCCCGCCCTACTGACACTGGGGGTTGGTTGGGACTGGCCACGCCCCTGGAGGTGGACTACTTCCTGATGTCCACGGCACGGACGCGCCACTGGAGTGCCTAAAGGTGCACCAAAGGTAAGCCTTTCTGCAACCGGCCACATCTGACCCTTGCAAGTTTTGTCTCTCTCTCCAATATCTGAGATACTCTTCTGATCAATTCAACGGTTTAGTTCCCAAGACCTCTGAAGTGTGTCTGCACAAGCTCACTGTAGACCCCCTCAAGCCCTCACTATGACTTTAGTTTAGAATACAAGAGGCCATCCCTGACAAATGGTTATAGTTTGCAATTTTTCCGGATTAATTGCCTATCAATGATTAAACATAAAAATGAAACTTTTGAGGTCCTTATGGAGAAGCAACCTGATGCCCTGTTTCTGATGGAAACATGGTTTAATGAGTTTTCGGCACCAGATATTTTAGATGCGATCCCGCTATGATAAGGGATAGTAAGACAGGACCACCCTATTAAAATCTCTTCATGTGGATAGCAATAATTCACAAGCCATCCCTGAAATATATCACTAAGGTTGCTAACATTGAGAACTGCAAGGCAATTTCCTTCTCCCTTTCTCTAGCAGAAGATTACGCCCTAACGGACTTTTCAATTTACCGCCTACCGAGACCTAAGACACTGTTTATTTCTAGTCTGGTGGAGAATATTGTTCAGCCAGCACTACATCACAATAATCTGATAATTTAGGTGACCTTAATATGCACTTTGACAATAGCTACAATTCTGAAGCACAATCTTTATGCAAGGAGCTTTAAAGCATGAATCTAATCCAAAAAGTGTCGAAACCCAACTCATCATTTGAGATTTATCTTAGATCGGATATTTGTCAATTTCGCTACGATTAATGTTGCTGCTCCGTTAATAGTTCCCTGGTCTGACTATCACCTGGTGGCCTTTTCTGTGCCTTTCTGAGGGTCTTCTCCCAACAACAAGCCTAATCAGAGTATTACCGGAAGGAAGAGGGCAATGTTTAATTCAGAAAAATTCACCACAACCCTCCAGTGCACTGATCTTCAGCTTGGAGAGGATGTTAATCTGGCAAACATGAAAATTAAAAAACGGATATCAGGAGCCTTAGATGAAATAGCACCTTGACTATGAAAAGTACATCTAGGTTGCGGAATACTGCTCTCTGGTTTAATGAAGATCTATATCTAGACAAAAAACGTGCAAACGCTAGAGAGAATTTGGAGCAAAGATTATTGCCCAATCAGGAGAGTTAGTTATAAAAATTACCTTAAACGGTATCATGCGCTCATTAGGAAAACAAGGTGCACTTTCTAAACCGATAAAATAGAGAAAGCTAATAACTCCTCCAAAGAACTCTTCTCTATTTTGAAATCACTGTCTCTGCTGGAACGAACGACAGTTGTATTACTGTCCTCTCCTGAGAACTGCAATAAGATTGCCCACTTCTTTGCTTCTAAAGTAGTGAAAATCTATGACAACTTCCCGCTAGAAGCACTTTGCTATTAATTTAGATGTATTTTTCTGAAGAACCGTTCAGGGAGAACGGTATTAATAAAGTTAGGACCCCATCTTTGGAAGATCTGAAGGACTTGGCCTTGGGCATAAAGTCAGGATCTCATTTTGATCCGGCCAGCCTAAAATCCTGATTCAAGGAAAGGAAATCATCCTCTCATATGTTCAACAGCTAATAGCCCTATCCTTTTACCTAGGCGAAGTTCCACTGAAATGGAAGTAAGCGACAGTACTCCCTTTACAGAAAAAAACCTTCTGCTCATTCTATGCTACTAGAAAACTTTTGTTCTACCTCTCTGCTACCATTATTTGCTAAAATTGCAGAGAAAGTGGTGAATAAGCAACTGATAAATCATATCATATCAACCCAAATGTTTTATTTCATCCCATGGAATCAGGTTTCAGAGCTTCTTACTCTACGGAGTAAGCCCTTGTTCTTGTAACTGAAACTTTGAGAAAGTGTGCTGATGAAGGACAAACAGCTGCACTGGTGCTACTGTACTTAAGCGCAGCCTTTAACGCTGTATCACATAACATACTTCTTCAGAGGTTAAGTTGATGCCGAGTTAGGGGTACAGCTCTACGCTGGATGTTCTCCTTCCTTCTATCACGCAGTTTTCAGGTTACCCAGCATCCATATATGTCAGAGTGTATTCCTCTCATGCAAGGCGTCCCATAGGACTCCATACCGCACCCTACTTTTTTCAATCTTTATATTGGCCCTCTTGCAAAAATTGTGGAAAAACACAATGTAACATTTGTGTCATATGCGGATGATACGCAGCTCATTGTTCATCTATCGAAGGACACGGAGGTGGCAACTCCATTTTGTTATGTTTAGAGGAGCTAGCCTCCTGGACATCCGATAATTACCCAAAACCAAATTGCAATAAAACAGAGGTACTGATAGTCAGAAAAGTCACTTCTGTCTGGTCAAAAGCTTGGTGGCCTGAGGCCCTCGGGCAAACCCTTGTTCCTAAAGCAGAAACTGAACATTTTAGGGTGTGGTTTGATCTGAAATTCCTGTTCAAAAGTCAAATTAGGAAAGTAGCTGGTAAGTGATTCGGGATTCTCAAAGTCCTCAGGAGACTCAAAGACCTTCTACCTATAGTGGCCAGAAAAAACATAGTTCATGCCCTGGTAACATCTCAAATAGACAATGGCAATATCCTATATCTGGGCACCTCCAAATGAAGTTTAATTAAACTCCAATGCATTCAAAACGCTGCCACATGTTTGGTTCTCATTCTCCCAACAAGAGCTTCTGTCTCCAAAGTCCTGTCCACCCTTCACTGGCTGCCAATGGAGAAGAGGATCACCTAGAAGGCCATGTGTTACTGCCACAGAATTTTGTGGAATAAGAGACTGAGTTACCTACGATCTCTAATGACTCCTTACATTCGTAGAAGCAATCTAAGATCCGTAGGCACCCAATTGGTCAAGGGACCAAGAATCCAAAGACCCAGGATGTGAGCTCAAACTTTTTGTTACCTTGCAGCGAGAAAGTTGAACACTTTGCCTCTGAATTTAAAATAAGTATTTATTATCTTTATTTGCATGATTACTTAAAACCATTGCAACAGTAAAACATCAGTATACATGTGTCCATATTGTAAAAAGCCATAATTTAAATTAAGATAAAAGCTTTGCATGAGGTAAAATAGTATTAGACAGACTGTCTGAGTTAAAACCCTTCGTTATGTGCCAGCATTTGCAGTTTAATTTAGCTGAAGCGATGTTCTGACATTGTTAAAATAATTTGTTAAGATTAAAGGATCTAAGACTGCAATACTATTGTAAAACAGGGTGTTCGCAGTATGTGGAACCTTCAGTTTCCGGGTTTTTCCCCCTGTGTAGCATGTTCTGGGACCACAGAGTCTTGAGTGTGGCTCCCATCAGCTAAAGCGAGAATAATGCAAGATCAGCAGCGGATGAGGTGAATCTCTTGGGTACTAACATAGCAGTGGCTGAATCTTAGATGCCTGGTGTATTGGCCCTATTGGTCAGCTAAGTGCTGGAGTTTAACATTTTTCCTGCTGTACCCATAAATTGATGATACCAAAAAACAGTGGTCCAATGGACTGATAGTTCAAATATCACAATTAATTCAACATTTTATATTTCACATGGTAGAATATTCTTAAAGCGAAAAACAGCCAGAACACATAACAAGTGGTGATAAATTTATTCTCTACCACTAATCCTCATAATATTTATATATTTTTATATATTTACAAGTAATGCAGGGTCAAAGGGTTGCCCGAATCAGAGCGTGCACAAATAGAAAAGTTGAGTGGATTTAGTGATGAAGAAGAAAAGAAGGAAATTGGCAAAGATGGTGATATAAAAACAATTGTATACTTCAAATACAAGGATCAATAATCATCCTCACATCAAGACCTGACCATATATCAATGTGGCAACAAATCATTCAAGTTTTTTAAGACCTGTTGTGACTAGTAGGAGGAGGCAAAAGAGGAAGAGGATGAAGAAGGCGATTGTCTTTGATTTGTGCAAATTGTCAGTCTTTGGGTTCCTGTAGTGGGTATTTCCGGTTGCGTTCATCATCTTCTTATCTGGCGCTTCCATCATCTTCTTGTCTGGCGCTTCCATCATCTTCAAGGTGCTCGGTAGTGGGCAGAACCACAGACTTTGTTTAGCTTCTCTCCGGGTGACCCTTGGTTGTTTTAGGCCACCGTTCTGAGATTTTAACTTAGTCCATGGTCTACTTAGCCGAAGCTCCCCCCTTTCGACGCAGGAAATACCCTTCCCGGGATGGCACAGTGGGATCAGAGAATTTAGCAAGTTCAAGTGCCTCGGTATCGGGATAGCAGTTCAGTGATAGTCGGTCTTTGTTCAGGAGCTCTTCCTGGGTGCCGACGTTTTCTGTCGTGGCCAGGGTCGAGGAGACTTTCTTGCAATGATGGGCGTGCAGCCAGTGCCTTTTTCCCTCCACTCGAAGAGCCGTCCGAGTGGTGATCAGTACTTGCCAGGAGCCCATCCACCGGGGTTCCAGACTCTTCGCCCGTTGAAAGTTCCGGACTAGAACATAATCTCCCGGTTGGATATCGTGACCGGGGCCCCTGGAAGCATCGGGGATGGCCTGCTGCACCTGTTGATGAATGACAGACAACGTTTTAGTTAACTTGCACAAATAATCTGACAGCAGGACGTCGGGGACGTCGTGAATGGAGGTTGGTTTGGGGGCGGTCCAGAGGTTCATTGGTCGCCCAAACACCACCTCGTAGGGGGTCAAGTGGTGCTTAGTGGGAGTGGAGCGCATCAATAGCAATGCCAGTGGGAGGGCATCTGGCCACTTGAGTCCTGTGGTGGCCACTATCTTTGACAGTTTCAGTTTCAGTGTAGCATTGTGTCGCTCAACTAGGCCAGCGGATTGGGGATGGAAGACCGCATGGAACCTTTGCTTTACCCCCAGCCCCTTCAAGATTAGTTGGATAACTTCAGCTATGAAGTGGGGGCCATTGTCGCTCCATAAAATTCGACAAAGGCCGTAGCGAGGGAAAAACTCTTTCAGTAGTACTTTGGCAGTAGTCATGGCAGTGTTATCACGGGTTGGATAGGCTTCCACCCATTTGCTGAAGGCGCATACAATGACTAGTACATACTTCAAGCCTTGGCATCTCTCCAGCTGGATGTAATCCATCTGAAGGACTTCAAAGGGGTGGTCGGGGGTCCCAAACCCTCCCCGGGGTACCACAGTTCCTTTCCCGGGGTTGTGTTGTAGGCAGATAAGGCACTGCTGGACCAGGCGTTTGGCTGAGTCGGGGATTTTGTTGTTGTGCCAGACTTTGGAAATGAGTTCAATCATGGGGGCAGAACCTATGTGTGCAGGGGAGTGTGCCATAGTCAGTATGGGGATCAAGTATGAGTCAGGCAGCAACCACTTGTTTGTGTCTTTTGTCCGCCAGCAGCCTTCGTCGTCCTTTAAACCCACCCGTGCCCACTCAGTCTGTTCGTGAGGTGTGCTGGCCAACTGGATGTCCCTAATCGTTTCCCTAGCGTCAGTCCATTTTTCTGCTTGTGACCTGGTCACATACATGCGTGTCGTCGTCCTATTCTCAGCTGTGGTTCGGGCAGTGATGTCGGCCAGTGCGTTTCCCTGTCCAACTAAGTCCGTCACCTTCTTGTGTGCCTGACATTTGATCACTGCTAATCGTTTGGGGAGGAGAACTGCTTCAATCAGGGCGGAGACTAGATGTCCGTGGAGAATGGGTGTGCCGTGAGATGTCAGGAATCCCCTTTCCCTCCACAAGAGCCAAAAATGATGAACCACTCCGAAGGCATACTGGCTATCCGTGTAAATGTTCGCTGTGGTTCCTGCTGCTATGATACATGCTCGTGTGAGGGCAATTAGCTCTGCTGCCTGTGCGGATCGTTGGGTGATACGGGCTGTTTCAACTACTTTTCGGGCTGTCGTCACCGCATAGGCAGCTGAGGTGGTGCCGTCTGAGAGTTTGATACAAGAACCGTCTACCCATAGTTCTCCATCAGGGTCTGTAAAAGCAATGTCTCGGAGGTCAATTCTACTCCTGGTCTGTTCGTCCGTGAGGGTCACACAGTCGTGTATAGGGGGCACATCGGGGTCATTTTCAGGCAAGGGCAACAGTGTAGCAGGATTCAAAGTCGTTCACCTCTTTAGAGTGATGTGGGGTGCAAGTAGAGTCAATTCGTATCCCGTCAGTCGTGCACTAGTCAGGTGTTGAGTCTTGGTCTGGTTCAAAAGGGTGTCAACTGCGTGGGGTACTAACACCGTGAGAGAGTTTGAAAGTACAATTCCCTCACTCTGACGCATAGAGACAGCAGCGGCGGCTACTGCTCGAAGGCAGGCAGGTAAAGCTCTGGCGACTGGGTCGAGAGTGGCAGAGAAGTAGGCACAAGGGCGTTGTTTGGAGCCGATGGGCTGAGTTAGAACAGACAATGCGCATCCCTCCCTTTCGTGAGTGAAGAGAGAGAAGGGCTTGGAGTAATCTGGTGTTCCTAGGACGGGTGCCGAGCAAAGGGCGTCTCGCAACTCCTTAAAGGACGCTTGGCATTCGGGGGTCCAAGGGAGTGGGAAGGGGACATCTTTGGCCAACAGGGAAAGTAGGGGTTTTATAATGAGACTGAAATTTGGTAACCATTGTCGGCAAAAGGAGGTAAGGCCCACCAATGAACGGACTTGCTTCTGTGTTTTTGGGATGGGGGTGTCTAAGATGGTTTGGATTCGGTCGGGTGTAAGTTTCCTCCCTTCTTTGGACAGGAGATGGCCTAGGTATGTCACTTGAGGTTGGCAGAACTGCAGTTTCTTTTTGGAGACTTTGTGGCCATTCTCTGCAAGAAAGTGCAAGAGTTGGATAGTGGCCGTGATTGCAAGTGGAGTGGTGTCGGCCGCCAAAAGGATATCATCGACATATTGGATCAACACCACTCCATCTTGTAGCTGGACGGCGTCCAGCTGTCTTTTGAGGGCCTGGCTGTAAATGCTGGGACTTTCAGTGTAGCCCTGAGGGGCTCTACAAAATCGGTACGAACGGTTTTTTAAGGTGAAGCCGAAGAGATAACGGCTGTCTGGATGGATGGGGATAGAGAAAATGCATTCTTGAGATCAATAACGGTGAAGGTGGTGGCAGTGGACGGGATGAGGGTCAGAATGGTGGTGATGTCTGAGACTACGGGGTACTGTGGCACTACCACTTTGTTGACTTCTCGCAGGTCGATGATGAAGCGGTACGCTTTATCATCTCCCTCACCTTGCTTCTTAACAATGGGTAGGATAGGGCTGTTGCAGACATTACTAACCACTTCCTCTACCACTCCTGCATCTACCAGGGACTGAATAATCGCTACCAATGCCTTCTCGCCTTCGGGCGATATCCGGTACTGTGGGAGTTTCGGGAGTATGGCGTCTGGTCGAACAGTTATGTGCACAGGATCGATCATCATTCGTCCTACATCCGAGTCGTTTCTGGCCCACAGGTACAGGGGTAGGGTGTCAAGCAAGGTTAGGTCAGCATCAGTGATAGAGTACATATGTCGTGCGGGGCAGGATCTGGACATGCTTGGGTTGTCGTACAGGATGACACGGACTCCATCTGGGGAACACCTAATAGTAGCTCGGAAATGTTTTAGTAGATCAATACCCATAATGGCGTCAGGGGAGTTGGAGGAGAGCAGAAATGTTGTGTCCGTGGGGTTGTTTCCTAGGTCAAAGGAGATAGGTACAGACAGGGGATTAGTGGAGGGCGTTCCATCGAAACCTATCGATGTAATGTGTGAGCCAGACAAGGGTGCCCTTGGAATCAGTCGCTTTGATAATACACTACGTGTCGCTCCAGTGTCTACCAAAAATGGAGACTTTGTACCCAGGACCTTAGCGGTGACGTAAGGACCTTGCTGGTCAACACAAAGCTCAACTGGATCCCTCCCTCGCCCTTGGCAGTCCTATGCAAAGTCGTGAGCATTGTCGCAGCCGGACTGTTGGCACTGATTCTGTCGGGGGCGGTCAAATGTGTTCGGTCTGTCAGGTCGGTTACTGTTGGTGTCGTGGGTGTGCCCTCGTCCCTGCCCTCTTGTCCTGGGGCCATTTGCCATGTCCCTTGTCTCGATATTCTTAATCGTTTCTCGGAGGACCGGGCATTGAGACTTCCAGTGGCCAAATCCTTTGCAAAACGCACACTGGTTCTCATCGAGGTCTGTTCGTGGAGCGCCGGGTGTGGGTGAGCGGTCTCTAGGGGGTGGATTTCTAGGGGCATTCGACTGGTAGTTTCCCCTATACCACTCCCTTCCTCAAGTCACTCCCTGTAATTGAGCAATCATCACTCGTTCTTTTAAGTCCTTTTTCTTTCTCTCAGTCGCCCTCTCGTTCTCGTTCTTTTGGTGTTCGTAATACTGAGCCATCTGAAGGATAGCTGCAGGTTTGGAGGCCCCCCAACTACTCTCGCTCGTCTGTAACTTCTGGGAGACCTCTTGTAATAGCCCCTTTACGTAGTTTTGCACAAATAGGTGTTGTCCGGTTGCGGTGGTCATGTCTTGGCCACTGTAGTCGGAGAACACTGTCTCAAATCGAGAGAAATATTCTGATACGTCTTCCTGGGGTTTCTGACGGCAAGCCGTGACTATCGACCAGTCTACCTTTTTCTCTGGGATCAATGTCTTTAGCTTCTGCACTATTTTGTCCGGGAGTTCCAGTATGTCTTTTACAGGTTTCTTACCGGGCTCTCGCTGCCTATCCAGTTCACTGAGTTAATTCCAGGTATGTCCGAACAGATCTGTGTGGTTGGCCTTCCGGATTTGCTTCCACACGTCAGCCGGCAGACATAACCCAAAAAACAAATCAATGTCCGCTAGAGTCATTATGGTTGAGCCCAAGGCTGTACTTAGTTCGGTATAAAATGCTGTCGGGTTCTTTCTTAAATCGGGCAGGGTTTGCCTAAAGGTTAAAATATCTTGTCGATCCCATGGTTGATAAACCCAGTTGTACACAACCCTCCCTTTTGCATCTGCGTGGTTAATATCATCGTTTGTTCCCTGACCTCTTGGGGGAACCCAGTAGGGGGCGGCTTCTCTGATAGGCATCATAGTGTTGGCTACTTCTAATGGGGGCTCAGCCGTTTCAGAGACTGTGATCTTAACCTCTGGTTTCTGTTCAGCGAGGTGGCGGAAGACCTCAAGCGTTTGCATGAAAAGGTCCGTCACATCATGCTCAGTCCCATCTCCAACATCGATCTTTCTATATAGAGCCGTCAGCTTAGCAGGACCCTTAGTTTGATACCTATCCTCATATGCGTGCAGGGTGTGGTAGCTGAACCGTAAAATGAAATGCCGTCTGTGGCTACCAGCATGTGAATTGTACATATCCATCGCATATTCTTCGCTCTCTTTCCGTTCTACCAGTGTCTTTGCTATCTTATCAATCCCATCCCGCTCATCTTTGCTCAACCTATTTGGTCTTGCCGTTAGCTGCTTGCTAGTCTCGAGTTCATCTGATGTTGTTACCGATGTGGCTGGTGCGAAGGCCGTAAGGGCCGGGGCACTAGCGCTAGGGTCACCCTCGCACGCACTCAGAACTGGTAGGTGCTGTGCCAGTGGCTGGCAGGGGGCATAAGGAGGGGGCATGTAGATGATCGGAGGACCTAGCAGTAACTCGTCGTTTGCCCGTTGTTTGGAGGGCATCTCTGGGTAGAGCGTAGAGGGGGTCCTAACAGGGCATTGGCCTGTCGACCCTGATTCTTGCGTTTGTCTAACTTCCTCTCTCCTTTTTATCTCTTCATCTAGTTCCTTCGCTGCCAGGTGGGCTGCCTTTCGTAATTCTTTCCCTATTTTTGTTTCTTCTCTTTTCCTTCGTTGCTCTGCTTCTTTGCGCCACATGCCGATACTATCGAGCATAGTGGGTGTTGCCTTATTTATTCTAACAGCTGCTTCTAGCGCTTTTATTTTATGATCATCAAAGGAACCTATCAGTGGCCACTGACTTTTGGGGTCCTTTTTCGTATATTTATGCCATAACTTACTATAAGCTATAGCGACTAGTCCTTGTTTAGTGAACATGTCCTTATTAGGGGTGCCTTCCAATGGAGCTGGATGGTTCATCTCTAATAAGCGGTCCGGGCTGATCCAACTACTGACCAATGGGGAGAAGATAGGCATGACGGGTTACAACGGGGACAAAAGTCTGCACTACCTATCCTTCACTACTTCGTGAAGACTAGACAGAATTTTTCTATTCTACAGTATTCGCAAATAGGGAATACCCAAAGAGAGAACCAATATCGAACAATTAATGTTCGTTCAATCAAACAATCAGTGGCGAGAAAGAAAATAGGCACGACGGGTTACAATGGGGGCAAAAGCCTGCGTTACCTATTCTTCACTATCTGCAAAGGAGGACAGAATACTTTTTACCCTTCCCCGTTTGTAGACAGAGAATTCTCGAGAAAAACAATCCTCGAACAAACAATGTTCGGGCAAACAATCAATCAGTGGGGGAGAAAAGATAGGCACGACGGATTACAACGGGGGCAAAAACCTGCGTTACCTACCCTTCGCTGCATGCAAAGGAAGAGAGAATACTTTTATCCCTCTCAGTTTGCAGACAGAGAATCTCCAAGAGAACCAACAATTCGGAGAGTAATACTAGTATTTTTCAATCAAACAATCAAATATTTCTTAGTTTGTCGTGTTACACGACCTTACCCGGACCGCATGGACAGTTTCTCGTCTTCCGCTTCCAGCGCCCGATCGTCCTCTACTCTCCGCTGCTATCGTGGCACTCCTGATGGTTCCCAGTCAGGACCGTAGATCACTCGGGGAGAGGTCTGCTCGGAACCAGTGAAGTTCAGATGATCGGCTGTCAGACGAGGGTCTATCGGACAGGAGCTCTTCCGATCGTTGCAGTCGTTCACTCTGTCGTTGGGACCTCTCCCACCGGATCCACGTGTCACTGATGGGCCCCACGCGTTGGGACGCCAATTGATGAAGATCAGCAAAATGGTCAGGCGATTTAGTCGATGTTTCTTAAGTAATTTTGCCCGGCGTTAAACGCCTCTAATACCTTATGAAGATTATCAAATAAAGAGGCAGGCGCTGGAGACAGGAAGACAGGAAACACGTTTTATTCCGACAGAGCAGAACACATCAGATCGGACAACAAGGTAAAGTAAAGTAAAGTAAAAGTCCACATTTGTAAAGCGCACAATCACCCGTAAGGGTCTCTAGGCGCTGGGGGGCCGTCGGGAAGATTAAGCGAGGTATCGTCTCGAGGTGCTCTCTGACAGCCTCTCTGAGGCCTGGCCTTTTATACACTGGTTCATGACATGAGACCGCTCTTTATTACAATAAAGACATTGTGAAGTTGTGAAGGATGACATCCTCGGTACCCCCCCCCCCCCCCGTTCCGGCTCATTCCAACACGTGGCTACAGTAGAGGTCCTCACCCCCCATATGACAGGAGGGGGCTATCACGCAGCTGAGTGTTTCGCCGGTTCCTTTGGAATGTGTGCGCCTGATCGAATCTCAAGGGGTGGGGAGGTCATGATCAATAGTAGCTCCTTTGAAAAGGGTCGAGTGCATACAGTAGTGGGCAATAAACTGTATCCTCAGGCCAAGGGATGACCAGCGGTTCGTACAGATCAGTGTGGACAATCGGGCATAGAGGGAGGGTTTATCAAAAGAGGGGTATTCATGGAAGGAAAGGAGGTGTTGGTCAGGCGCGGGGTGTGATTCCCAGAGACAGAGTCATGCGGAAGAGGAGGGTTCATGACTTGTGCATGTGAGCGCGGGGGCAGCCAGGGTGCATGGGGAGGCTTGCAGGGTCAGGGAAGTGTGCTGATGATCGATCGTGAACAGGGAGACCATGGTACCTAAAATGGCTGTCGTGTATGTTCATACGTGAGTCTGAGGAATGGGCAAGATGGCGCAGATGATGTTCAGTTCATAAACTAAAATTCCACACCCAGCATTTACATGCACAAAGCGGCAGGCACCACGCGGTGCCTGCCGCTTTGGGCATGTAAATGTAAAACATGCATTTTTAACCTTGCGGCGGGTGCTGCTTCACCTCGGGGGTGGTCCGCCACCCTAATAGGCCCCTTAGTGTGGTTATTTTGAGTTTAATGTTTTCAAATGCAACTGCCATTGCATTACCTCTTCTCGCTATGGCTTCTATTTGTTGTGAGAACGTATATTTATTGTCCATTATTTCACCCAGGTACTTGTACAGTTTCTAGTGGGAGTCCTCCCAGTTGGCAGCTGTGTCTGTATGCAATCTTTTTCAGGTTTAGCTCCATCGCTTTTGATTTGTCTAGATTTATACATAATCCATTGTCGGCAGAGTAGTTGCACGCGGTGTCAACCGGAGTGCGGCTGATTAGTACGAGGGTGTCAGCGTAAAGTAAATTTGAAAGGATAACACCTCCCAAATTTGGGTGCGGGAGTTGCAATTATCTAGCTCGATCGAGAGGTCTGACATAAAATTATTAAACAAAGTTGGAGGCCAAAACGCAGCCTTGTTTCAGCCCCTTAGTCATCGGTATCTTTCTAGATAGGCGGTCACCAGTTACCAGCTTTATTTGTACCCACGTATCGGTATAGAGTAGAATCAGCTGAGTGAGGAGACTCAGTGTAATTTTTCTTTTGGATAGTTTATCCCAAAGTTTCTTCCTGCCAATTTTATCAAAGGCAGAATAATATTCAATGAAGCAAACAAAGAGTGGCTGATTGACATGACCAATGGAAAGGACATTGCACAAGGGACTAAAAACCTAGCTGTTTTACCCTTAAACAGGGTTATTTACTTTGTTGGCCTTTTAGCACTCCTGCTCTTTTAGCTTAGGCACTGCTATTTTTCCTTCTCCTCTTTTCACCCTGCTAGGTGTTTAAACTTTTAGCACACCGTTGGGTGTAACCAGGCAAAATAAATAAATAAATAAATAACCCCTGAAACAATTTTAACCTGCTCAGAACAAGTGGAAAATGTCAGCGCATTTTTTGCCAAATTTTGGGAAAGCCACTCGTAATGTGACCCGGTATCCTCAGTTACCAACAATTTTTCCCCATTTCCACAAAAAAACCTTTTAATGACGGAAGTTGGTCCTGAAATACTGTCTGGTAAGGTAGAGAGGTGGGTGCTTTCATTCAGATAGGATTTAAACCACTGTGTGATTTTTTCAAAGCTATATGTTCCGTCCATCTCTTTCTGTATACTTCATAATTCCACATTGATGCAGGCTGCTTTTCATCATCAACTGAGAGTTGCTATGACGGTCACGTCATTCATCCAATTACAAAGCATCTCCACTCAATCAATCACATGGGCATTGGAGTGCTGTGAGAGCGACGCTGGGAAATCAGACATGACCTGTTAGTAGTAGTTGGCCAGTGGTGAGGCCTCGATTGTTTCTGGGCAACAGCAACATGTTTAAGGAAATTTGCACTAATCATAGAGACAGACGATATCATAGTGACTGCTATGGTTACAGAATCTGTACAATGGTCACCTCTATATGCTCATTGTACTTTGATGAAGATTGGTACACTAAAGGTGATGCATCATACAGTATTTTTTGCATGGTTGTCAAATACCTGCTACTGACAGAAAAAAGAACAGCAAAGCAAACACTTTTCCCCTGGGTTTAGACACCATTCCCAGGAGCAGTTGCATTTTCACATTGAAGCTCAACTTTTTATATTGACTTTGAAGGTGAACTTAATTTTGATGATTAAATTACTTATTTTGATCTGATCTTGTGCTATTGAAAAAGAAAAAGATAGCATTGTGTAGTGTAATAAAATATATGAAAATGCATAAACTTTTCTTCTTACAGAGTTTCAAACTCACAAATAGCAGTTCTTTAACAATAAATATTCTGGGCAATAATTTAGCAGTACTTCAATTGTGCTCTCTACTTTCAGTTTTATTTAGCCTAAAAATGTTTTCAAATTAGGAGTTCGTCTGAATATGAAACATTATTTTAGGGATCCTTCTATGGTAAAAAGGTTGGGAATCACTGCTTTAATATGCCGCTTTCAGTACTGAACCTAACCAAGGACCCAAGGCCATGCAAGAAAATTACACCGTTGTGTAGATGTAGGATGTGAGGAGTTCTCTACTAAGGGGCCAATTAAGATGTCGTTCAGAAAGGCTCTGAGCGGGATTCAGAATCAGAGAATCTGATTCGGAGCCCTTTGTTAACAACCGTATCAAATATATTTCCGAACAAGCAATTACCATGCAATGGATCCATTCAGGCTGTCCGATTCAGTCCTTAATGGGATACGGACAGTCCGAGTCGTTCGGAGCCGAATCATACAGCTCTATGGACACGGTTTCCAACACAAAATGACTGTTGGAATCTGACTTTGGGGCCCCCTTAATGCGGAGCCTCTGGTTGGGGCCTGTGGGGGTACCCATGGGACCCCTGTTTACCCCCATGTACAGTGTGGCAGGCACCATGGGCTGCCTGTCACACGGTGCATGTATTTCCCCAACCACTCCTTTTTTCAATGGGAGCCTGTGTTCCCTTTCGGAACACAGGCTCCCATTGAAGTCAATGCGATTCCGACCGAAAGATGTATGGAAGCATCGTAATCAGTCGGTTGGATTTGCAGAACCCAATTTGGTTGGAGAAGATTCAGAAACTGTTTCGATCACAAGAGTTTCCGATCTACATTGTAATCGGCCCCTAAGTATGGAAATCTAAGTTATCAGGTATTACACAAGATTACTCTTGCGTAATAAAACTATGATAAGGGCAACATAATATTTCTGTTACTTCTAGGTGCAGGAAATTAGGAATGTATTGATATGCATGTAACATTGTACATGAAAGATTATACTGAACATTGAGGTTGATTAGCTTCTAATTTTACTAATCATCTTCAATAAAGTTAGTAAAAAACCTTGCATTTTTATTCTCCCTTGTTTACACATATAAATTTCATTAAGCTGCATATTTCCATTTTCTTTCAAGACAAAGTGGCTGCGCTAATTTCCATTTTAAATCACTCCATGGATTTTCAATTCGAATTTGTAATTAGACACTTTCTTTCACTGCGAGAATTTATGCTGATGCATAAGCACTTTTACTATAAAAGCTCACCTTGTACAAAATAATTAGATTCATGCTACACTTCCCATCTAATTATTCCTTTCATATTTCAAATACTGTATGACTTTCCAAGCTTCTGCCAAGTAGATTTGTCTGCTGTGTCACGCAGTGTCACTTATATGTACATGAGCATGTTTGGTCCGCCTACACCTTCTCCCAAGCTCCTGTACTGAGGGAAGAGACGCATAGCAGCATTTATGGAAATCGCATAAAGAAAGGAGGAATCGGGGGGCTACTTGGAGGCACCCATCCTTTAACAGTGCACAATAAACATATCCTAAAGGGCTTTACCGGCTCCAAGGAGGCAAGTCTCCATTGTGGATCAGACTCCGAGGCCTCCTGTGATACACAATTCAAGAAAAGTGCCCACCTAGACGCTTCCTCGAGTCGAGACATTGCAGGAAGCACATGACACAACACAGGCAAAATGTTGTGCTGTTTAGCTAGCACTGGTCATTATCCTGACAAATCTAATCCTCTGGGGACTTATTCTCCAATCATAACATCTCAGTAAAATATGATCTCCATCCACACCCACTCTTTGACATCATCTGAAAGTACTACACCCCCTTTTATAATGTCCACTGTATTCTTGCTGTATTATGTAGCTCCACCATAGACACAAGACCTTGATAAAAGCTTCGCAATGTATGTTAAATGTATGCACCACCCATCACCCTACCCCAGTAAGGCCCTCTGATGATCTTCTCAGATTACATTTATGCACTGCTTAGATTTAATGCTCTCATTGTGGAACGTAGCTCAGACAATCTGTATGGAAAGCCAATATTCGAAGGTTTTAACCACTCTCAGGGCCTCAATCATGGGGTTTCGGAATAGGGCAGCGCAGCGAGTCACCTTGCTGAGCTGCCCAGTGGCAAATTGAAAGTGCAGGAATGCACCGTATTAGTACAATACAGTACATTCCTGTCCTTTATCCCTACACTGGCACTGTTTCAGCAGCCTAGGGCCAATGCAAGCATCCTTGCACCATGGTGCAAGGGTGCTTGTGTTGTCGGCAGGATTGTATTTGTGCAGGAAGGGGCACCTTCCTGCGCAAAGGCAATCCTGGGATGCTTTTTTCTTTTTCCATGTGTGGTGCAGATGGCTTTGAATGTTCAGGTGCTAGCTTTAGTATGCATTTGAAAAATGAATAACTCTGATTCTACTGATTGGATTTTTGTTGATTGGTGCCAAATAATGTATATAAATGTACTTCGGTGTGGGATTTTTCTTGTGTTGTGTTTTCACTTTATTATGGTCTGTGTGCTGCATAAAAGCTTTACACATTGCCGCTAAATTAAGCCTGCTTGCTTTTGTGTCAAGCTACCAGACAGTTAAGCACAGGTTAATTTAGGGATTTTTGTAGTTCACCCTTTCATGGATTGTGGCTGTTGATTGATTTGGGGTCACCCTTCGTTCAACCAACAGCCAATATCTCACACTCGGCATATCCTCTACTAGGTATCATGGTTTCATAAGTGCTAAGAATAAAGAAAAGAAAAAAAGAGGCAGAGTGGACACAATAAACAAAGAAGACTTTCAATTTTCAGGAACAACACCATAACCACTAACTCCTTAAAATGTTTAGAAGTAAACAGAGAGGTCACTAAAACACCAAAAATTGATACTGTTAGAAATGGGGGTCTCTAGTTGGCAATGGTTTGCACCTTGTCTAAGTAGGGAGCCTTTCTTCTGGTCAGGATAAAGGAATTACACTCCTAAAATAATCCCTGCCACCCCCTTGGTGACTCAGAACAATCAGTAAGGCTTATTTTAAAGACAGTTTGTAAAGCATTTGCACACAACCAACAGTAATACAGTATAAGAACTACAAATGGACACCACACCAGTTTAGAATAATATCTAATATTTTTATGTACTTAAGACAAGACCAAAACAATAAAAATCCACAATATAGTACTTAAAAATCTTCAGTTATGGAAATAAACTTGAAATACCGTTCCTTGAAGTTGATAGCTCCGTCTGGGGCTATCACGGCGTCATGAACCACAAATCCAAACAGTTCTGGCTGACCCCGGCATCGCAGGCCAGCTACGGTGTCAGGAAGACCCGCAAAACAGAACCTTTAGAAATACAGGGTGTGGGCGGCCTCTTGTTGATCCCCGAAAGCACGACGTCTACAGGCGTCCGTTCTGGAGGTCGGTGCAGGAGTCGTTGGGCCCTTAAAGTCACACGTGTTGCAGATCAAACTCGCGGTTGAAGTCAGGTGGGCTGCCGTTGGCAGGCTTCGGGCGCTGCGAGGCGAAGTGCAGAGTTGCGGCATGTGGAGCCCTCAGGTCGCGGTGCAAGCAGCGGCTCGGTGATGGTCGTCCAACGGTGACGGTGAGACCAGGGCTGCGGTGCAAAGTGATTCGGTGCTCATCAGGATGCTGGCAGCGTCGTCGTAGTTGCTGAAGCGCTGTTGTTGGCTGCTGACCTGGAGTCGATGGCACTGGCGTCGGTAGGCCAAGGCTGTGGTGCGGGATGAGGGTGGTGCATCGTGTAACTTTCGAGTGGTGCCTTTGAACCATGGTACAAGCAGCGGCAGCGATTTCGGCATGGAACGCGTCATTGGAATACAAGGGCGACAATGTGAATGAGGCGGTGCTGAGTGCAGTGCCCATAGGTCGCTGTGCAAGCAGTGGCTCGGTGGTCGGCGTCAGCAGGCGGCGTCAGTGAGACCAGGGTTGTGGTGCGGCATTGCAGCAGTGCCTTCAGGACACGGAGTCGGCCGCGCTGTCGGTAGGCCAAGGCTGCGATGCAGGATGAGGGCGGTGCATCGTGTAACTTACACGCGGTGCCCTCGACCCACGGTGCAAGCAGTAGCATCAATGTTGGCGTGTAGCGGCGACGTCGGGAATACCAGGACGATAATGTGAAGCAAGGCGGTGCAGAGTGCGGTGCCCACAGGACGCTGTGCAAGCAGTGGCTCGGTGGCGGCGTCAGCAGATGGCGCCGGTGAGACCAGGGTTGCGTGTAGCATTGTGGTGGTTTCCTCTGCGGTGCCTTCAGGATACGGAGTAGCCCGCAGCATTGTAGACGGTATTGGGTTGCTTTTTCTTCTGTTGCAGCACAAAACACAGAGACAGAGAGTGTCTGTACCAAGCCCAAACCAGTTCTGTCCTCACTAGTGCAGCTTCCTGGCAGGGGGTGGAGACAGCATTGTGCATGGCAGACCAGGCCCATTCATGTGCACGTATATCTCTTCCCACTACTCTAAATGCAGCCCAGGTTTATTCAGCCCAGCCTTGAGCCATCAGGCTCTCTGCAGCCACTGCCCCTCTACAGCCCCTGTCATCCCAAAGCCAGACAGTCAATTCACAACCTCAGCAGAGGCACACAGGATGGCTAAGCAAGAAAATACCTACTTTCTTAAAGTGGTATTTTCAAACACAGAATGGAAAAATCATCTTCACTAAAAGATGCATTTTAACGTTCTGAGTCCAGACATACTAAACTTTATTTTTCCACCTTGTTCCCAGGGGTAGTTATGTTTATAAGATGGTATAAACAAACTCCTCCCTTTTCTGTCCTATGAGATCAGGCAGCCTTGAAATGGTAAAAAGCAAAATACCCTGTCATTCACCACCAGGACATGTCACACACATCATTACATGTCCTACCTTTAATATACACAGCACCCTGCCCACAGGGGTACCTTGGGCCTACCTTAGGGATGACTGAGGGAATGTGGGGCCTGGCAAATGGTTGCACTTGCCAGGTGGACATGGTAGTTACAAACTGTGCACAGACTCTGCAGTGGCAGGTCTGAGTTACCTTTTCAGGGCTACTAGTGCTGCAAGCCCACTAGTAGCATTTGATTTACCAGCCCTGGCACTCTCAGTGCACTTTTCTAGGGACTCACCAGTAAATCAAATATGGAAATCATGGAAATACCAATACATAACATAATTTACAACAGGAGCACTTGCACGTTAACACTGAACAGCAGTGAGAAAGTGCGCAGAGACACCAAACAAGCAAAAACAGAGTCAAAACCGGGCGGTCAGAAAGCGAAAAGATAGGGGAAACACGCCAAAAGATGCCAAGTCTAACAGATACTATATTAGTATATCACCCATCAGGAACCAACAAGATCTTAACTAGAAGAGCTAACTAATCTCACAGCTAACACACACTTATCCTTTATGATCACCTCATTTTCGGTGACTTCAACATCCACTGGAACAATAAAGAGGTTAACTCAGTAAAAACCTTATCTCCTTTATAACCAAGACCAGATTATCACAGTTATACCAGAAACCCACTCATTGCAAGGGAGCAATTCAATCAATCAATCAGGAGTTTGTAAAGAGGGCTACTCAACCGGCTCATGGTGCTGGGTGGAAGGGTGTGTGCAGCTCTGTTGGGCGTCATTCGAAGAGCCATGTCTTGAGGTCTTTCCTGCATTGGAGCAGTGTCGGGCTTCCCCGGAGGTGAAGGGGGAGATCGTTCCAGGTCTTGACTGTGAGGTAGTAGAAGGACCTTCCACCACTCTGTTCCGGTAGAAGCATGGGACAGTGACTGGGGAGAGGTTGGCTGAGCAGAGGTTTCTCTTGGGGGCATGGAAGGAGAGGCGGTTGTTGAGGTATTGTGGTCGGGTGTCATGGAGGGCCTTATAGGCGTGCATGAGCAGCTTGAAAGTTATTCTTCTTTTGATGGGGAGCCAGTGGAGGTTGCGGAGGTGTTGGGTGATGTGGTTGTGCTGTGGTATATCGAGGATTAGTTTGGCTGCGGCATTCTGGATGGTCTGGAGTTTACGGAGGAGGTTTATGTTCATTCCAGCATAGAGAGCGTTGCCGTAGTCCAGTCTGCTGGTGATGAGGGACCGTTTTCCTGGTTTCGGAGGGTGTCCATTTGAACGTTTTCCTGGAGTCACAGGGTATCCATTTGAATGTTTTAGTATGCAGAGGGTTTTGAAGCATGCAGAGAAGACAGGGTTGATCTGGCGACTCATAGTGAGCGACGAGTCTAGTCTGATGTCGAAGTTACACACATGGTCTATCGGGTTAAGTGGGTTTCAAAGGGCAGGTGTCATCCCATGCGAAGAGGGTGGAGCTGAGGATGAGGACTTCTGTTTTCTCTGAGTTGAGTTTCTCTACCTCATCGTTGCAGATCACTCCATGGTAACAGGGGATGATCCAGTATAAATTGATTGGTCTGATCAGCAGCTGTACCATTCCTAATTTAAATCCACACAATGCCACATCAAGCTTAACTCAAACCCACCTTTGAATGGGTCAAAAACGCAAACAATATTCCAATGCAAGCCATAAAAATGCAACATCAGCAAAGCTCCTTCTTAAAATGAGAAAGATCTAGCTATCCAAACCGTGGACAATGCCTTTACTGTGGAAGAACAATGCACCACATCCAACTTAAAGTTATGGATTGTTTAACTATATTAACCAAAAAGCATTCCGGACACAAAATAAAAAATGTTTGTTCACACCATGTGTAAATACAAAGAGACAGAACTGTCTAAAAAGCAGATGGCAAAGATGTCCGTCCCTCATTCTTACCAAGCTCCTAAAATATCAAAGATGGCATTATAAATCTACCCTCAATACCATATCCTCATTCTTTAAAAAATAAATCCAATGAGCAAAAAACAATTCAAGGAAATTCTTTAGCATAATAGAAATGCAGACAACTACAGGGGAAATAGCTGACAAAGTGGCAAACTAGGAGTTCATTTCTCAAGACCCTCACTGAATCCTGCAGTATCCTGTACCCTAAATGTGCTATTGGCAGCCCAAATCAGAAGATGTGTGATTGGTCATGTGGTCCTGCAGCCTGGTCTTCGTCTGAAGCATTAAGTGGCATGTGCAGGCTTGCAGAGGTGCCAGGTGATACTGCAGACATATTTGGCTGAGCCTGCACTGAGGTCTTGATGACCCCCAATGGTGTAGAATGTGAGTACTGGTCGAGTGGAAGATAGGCCAGGCTGTCCCTGTGCTAATCGAGGTCGCCTCCCTCCAAGAGGCCATAAAGGATGGGGAGTGCTTTCAAAGAGGAGTTTGGACTTGTTTGGACTTGTGTGGCATAAAGTCACGGCCAATAAAATCCAGGAATTCTGGATAAATCCAGAAATCTCAGCAACTGACACCGCTGATATGGCCTTAACTAAGCTTAATGTCTCAATTAAGCAAGCTATTGACATTGTAGCCCCATTAAAAAAGCACAAACAATATCCAGTGTCTAAACAAGACAGCTGGTATACCCATGAATTGAGGGTAGCTAAGCAAAACTGCAGACGAGCTGAGAAAGCTTGGAGGAAAGGGAAGACCGAGAGCAGTAGAGTAGCTTTCTTAGAGACTCAATCCAAGTACTACAAAAATATCAAGCAAGCCAGGAAGCAACATTTAACACAGCAGATTGCACAGGCCGGCAACTGCTCTAAGGAGCTTTTTAACATTTTGCAGAATTTTATTAAGCCGACTGCTTGTGACAGCTCTGAGGACTTTTCACAAGACCTATGTGATGAAGTCTCGAGATATTTTGAGGATAAAATAAAGAACATCTATGAAAAAATAGTGGCAGCTAATGATGCTATAAAAATCTCCAATATAGGCCATCCCCATCCTCAAATATCGGTATCTGGTAACAAACCCACCCTTTCATCTTTTCCTCCGATTACCAACACAGAGCTCCTTTCCCTCTGCAGCCACATTAAATCTGGGTCGCCTAATGACCTTATTCCAACTAAAATGGTCGGCCCCATGATTCCCATTTTGGGCCCGCACATGCTGGATGTGATTAACATCTCCCTAACTAAAGGCCAGGTCCCTGCAGATTGGAAAAGGGCGGTGGTGAACCCGATCAGGAAAAAGGCATCCTCTCCTTGGACAGACCTCTCCAATCTACGACCTATCTCCCTCCTGCCTCACCTGGGTAAGGTTATAGAGAGACACGTGAACACCCATCTCTCTCAACATCTGGAAGCGACGGAAGGCCTGGACTACTCACAATCTGGTTTCAGGCCTAACCACAGCACAGAATCAGCCCTTCAAACAGTGACCAATAACATCAGAATGGCACTGGATGAGGGCAGCTCCCTGATTCTGGTGCTGTTGGACCTTTCCGCCGCTTTCGATACGGTGTCTCACACGGTGCTCCTTGACCGCCTAGGTGAGGTGGGTGTGGAGGGAGAGGCTCTGACTTGGTTGAAGAGCTTTCTGACTGGTCGTGTCCAAGAAGTTAGGCTGGGCTCCCACAAATCCACGCTAAGGGAGCTCAATAAGGGAGTGCCACAAGGCTCATGCCTCAGCCCTACACTTTTCAATGTGTATGTGGCACCCCTAGCCAACTTAGCTAGATCTTTCGGGTTCACCCCGGTGTCGTATGCTGACGACACCCAACTCCTTTTCCCTTTTAAAACTCTCACATCTGCAATAAAAAGATCTTTTGCAGATGGCATGAGAGCCATTGCAGACTGGATGTCAACTAACTGTCTGCAGTGCAATGTGGGGAAAACGGAGGTCATGTGTTTTGGACAAGCGGCAACATATTGGTCATCTGACTGGTGGCCCGTGGAGCTTGGCCCTGTCCCTACCCCCAAGAGTTCTGTTAGGAACCTGGGAGTGCTCTTTGATCAGCAACTTACTTTCAAGGGACATGTCAATCAGGTTGCTAGTACCTGCTTCCGGGCTATCGGGATGTTGAGACGAGTCTTCCCCTATATACCAGACCATCATAGAAAAACGCTCGTGCAGGCTTTGGTCATCAGCAGGGTGGATTACTGCAATGGGCTGCTCCTCGGAGCTAACGAGGAGCAGCTCAGTAAATTGCAAGTAATCCAAAACACAGCAGCAAGGATTGTCCTGAATGTTCCAGCGAGGACTCCTTCCAGTCCCCTGCTGAAGAGACTCCACTGGCTTCCAGTGAGGAAGCGAGTCCAATTTAAGACTCTATGCACTATTCACAAGAGCATGATAGGGGAGGGCCCGAAGTACATGATTAAGATCTTTCAGCCCTACATCCCGGGGCGACTTCTGCGCTCCAGTCATCAGCAGCTCCTGCAGATACCAAGAGTAAAAAAGACCAGACAAGGTGGCCGTGCACTAGCCTATGCCGGCCCAACACTCTGGAATTCCTTGCCTCCAGAACTCAGATCAATTTCCAGTCATCTGTGTTTCCGGAAGAATTTAAAGACGTATTTGTATCCAGATAAATAAATTACTTTCAGTTTCTGCACCCTATATTAGTCATACTCTCGTAACTAGCACAATCTCGTGGTACAGCAATAGCGCAGAGATACCCCTTCGGGAGTCTAGTCTGGCGCTTTATAAGAATATAAAATAAATAAATAAATAAATAAATAAATTGGACACACTGGGCAAGCCCTGATTGTTGATCACCTTGCACAGATTGGTCTCCTGATAGAACAGTATGAAGGTGTTCTCACATTAGACTGATCTCCCTGGAGAGAGAGACATCAGCCTGTGGACCAAGCCTTCATGTTCTATGCGGCTTATGTCAAGAATTGAATATGCTTTGTTTGCGGGGGATACTCTAGTGATGCATGCCTCAAGCACTCTCCACAAAGACATTTGAAGGTGAGAGAAGCCCCTCATTCATTTAAACAATTAATGCTAGTGTGAACCATGACTGAACCAGAGGGGATCAGCTTAGCAGTGTGGGTGAACCATGAAGAAGTACTTGTTGATGTTGCTTCCAACTGCTGTGTCAGGCCACATCACCTGATTGTAAGATTGCAGGTAGTGCAATCACCTGCCAATAAGACCATGAAACAGGATCATAGTGGTCTGTGGGCCTACTGGTGCATGCAAAGCTGTGAAATTACCATGGGGCAAAATAGAAGGAACTAACAGGAACAAGCTAATACAATCATTCAGTGCACAATGGAGCAGATAGGCCCTGCTACATCTGAGTTCCGTTGTCTCAGGCTTGGGGCGCTGTAAAATATGTTCACACCCGACCTGATGTAGGGACTCTAGTATTGCACCAGAACTGAAGAAATATACTATATCCACTGTGTAAGACCTGACATCTTTTGGCATTGTTTCCTCTGTCTTTTTGCTTCTGGCTTCCTGTTTTTGATTATGTGCTGAACTTCGGTTTTGCTGGTTTTAGAATTCTGATCACTTTACCACTGTTGACCAGTGCTAAAGTGTATGTGTCTAAAATAAGAAGGCATTTTGTTGTTCCTTGATTGGCATATTTGACTTGCTAATAAGTACAGTGCACTACATGTGTCTAGGGCTTGTAAATCAAATGCTATTAGTGGGCCTGCAGCACTGATTGTGCCACCCACATAAATAGCCCTTTCAATGTCTCAACCCTGCTACTGCAGATTCTGTGGGTGCAGTTTTAAACTGCCATGTCAACCTGGCAGGTTAACCTACTTTCCAAGCCCACACCTTCCCTTTTATTACATATAAGGCACCCCTAAGGAAGGCCCTAGGTAGTCCTGTGGGCAGGGTCCGGTGTATTTAAAAGGTAGGACATGTGCTTTTAAGTTTGACATGTCCGGGTAGTGAAAAAGAGATACATTAATTTTTCACCACAGCAAGGCCTACCTCTCCCACAGGTTGGCATTGGAGCAGCTTTTTAACACTTTACAAGTGTAAAAGCCAATTGGGAGCAGATAGAAAATTGGAGGTTGGTGTCTTTGAACTCACAGTTTAAAAACACATCTTTTAATGAAGTTGTTTTTTAGATTGCAGGTCTGGAAATGCCCTTTTTTGAAAGATGGCATTTTCCTGCATTAACCTTTCTGTGCTTCTGCCTGTCCCTAGAAAACAAGTCCAGGATGAATGAGAGTTTGGCTTTGTGAATGCACAGTCACACACAAAGGGAGCTGAAGTGCACACTGCATATCCTGATGACGCAGCACCAGGCTAATGGGTATTCCTGAGCCAGAGTGGTGGGAGGAGGTGGTCCCTCCAAAGAGCTGCTTAGCTCCCTGTTGTGTCTCTACAGCCAGTGCCAGGAAGGGCAATGTCTTCTGCACTACGAAGACCTTTCTTTGAAATCTCCCTACTTCAAAGGCTAAAATGGGAATAAGTACTGGACCTCTGACACCATATACTCAGAACACTTCTGGACTAAGGGCATTCTGACAGGAAGATCATCTGTTGTGCTAACAGGAGGCACTGCCACTTTGCTGCTTGCTTTGCTGTATTGGCCTGCTGCCTGCCACTTCTTGCCTGGGAGTGGGAGGACTGGGCATTACTCTCTGCATCCTTCCTTCTAAGGTTTACCAAGGGCTTGAATGGGCCTGCCTCCTGTTGTTGAAGTCTCAGGGACATCAAATACTTCACCTGCTTTCTTGCTACTATCAACTGTGCTCCTCTGCTGTGTCTTGCCCTGCTAAGTGGTGCCAAATCCAGTCCAGGGCAATTAGAGGTTAACTTGGTGCTGCAACCACGAAAATGATGCATCGACTCCAAAGCGTAATTTCAGAACAGGTGCATCTCAGTGAAATCGATGCATCACTGCTGCCTGCACCAAAGCTGTGGTCCCCGCTCACCAATTACATGACGCATTGACCATGACTTTGCCACAGCATCTTCAAAGAACTACCACCTGTCCTCAGCACCGCATCACCAATGTCTGTGACTCACCGCTCTGACTCCGAAGCAGCCCCGATCCTGTGTGACTTTCCACTGAATCATCACCTTCAGCCTAGTGGTTTGAGTTCAAAGCTATAGAATAGACACATTGTACTGTTGACATCGATGCTTCATTGATGCTGTGTCGCCTTCAGGAAACAAAGCCTTGCACCTGCAACTGACGTATCACCTTTGTGCAACACATCGTCCCAGGGGGTTAAAGCTTCAACGACCTTGCACCACCTTCAGGAACCAATGCATCATCTGCATCCTCAATGCATCACCTTCTCTGCGCCACACATCATCTTTGAATTCCGACTCATCCAAGGTACTGTAAGGGTGTTCTGCGTATCTCCTGTATATGGCCTCTGCTCCGCCGGACTCGCACAGTGCTTTTGGATTTGTCCCGGTCAAGCACGACCAGAGAGCCCAAGTTGGAGCTATTTACTTCTAAACACTGTATTTTGATTTAGGACCTGATTATGAGTTTGTTTGTGTTGTAGTGGGGTGGCACACAACCGCCCCGCTCCCACACCGCCAAACCTCTTTGCCGGCCACAAGCCAGATTACGAGTTTTCTCATGGTCTGGTGGTTGGTCCTTTGGCGTTCCCACAGCAAGGTCTATTAAAAAGGCACTGCAATAGAAATGCCAAAGCCCTTTCCTGAACGGCATGGATTGTGCAATCCATACCAGGGAGAAAAGGATGCCTGCAGACAGGGGGAACACCATGTGCCCCCCTGCATGTATCCCCAGGCCATGTATGAACAGGGGGCCCTTTAGGGCCCCCTTTGTTTCTCCACCACCACAGGTTTCATGGCAGGCTCACCACTATGAAATCTGTGGTGGTGAGGAAACTCATAATATGCTTGGTGGTGCCGCAGTGGCACCATCAGCATATTGCGGCCCTCAGACCGCTGCAAGACCACCAGGCAATTGCGGTGGTTCTATGGCTGTCCAATCGATATAATTGTAATAAGGCAGAGGGACCACTGTTGCAGCGGTCCCCGACCACCACAACTGCACTGGGAGTTTTGCATTCCTATGAACTGACAAACTCGTGATTAGGCCCCAATTCTTAAAAAATTAATATCTTGACTTGTGTATGTTGGATTTTTGTCATTTTGGTCTTGTTTTACTCTGATAAATATAGGCTATTTATCTAAACTTGTGTGGAATCCTTTTGTGCTGTTTTCACTATGTTACAGTCTGTGTGTACAAAAATACTTTACACATTGCTTGTTTCGTTTAACCTGACTGCTCTGTGCCAAGCTGCAAGAGGGTGAGCACAGGTAAACATTTAGGTGTACTACACTTACCCTGACTAGAGTGTGGGCTCCTACTTGGACAGAGTACATACCTCTGCCAGCTAGATACCGCATTTCTAACACTGTGGATCATAGGTGAAGATAGGACTTGTATTTGTGCATTACATATAGTAATTGGCTTACACTACTTCCATTTCTCAGAACATTACGTACCAATGTACTATTTTTTTCTTTTTCCTCTTTTGGCAACCTTTTGAGTTTTTGCAACAATCATTTCAATCATGTCTCAATCTGAAGAGCCATCAGTTGTACCTGCAGTAGTGGAGTTTTAGCAGGAGAAACTGGAAACCTACACAGTGTCCCAGCCCAAAAGTTTCTCCAGGGAGCTCAAATATTCTTAAAAAGACCTCTCTAAAAAGGAGAAACAGCAAAAGGCGCTAAGGGACCTGGTTAGCAGCCAGGAAGGCAGCTGTGCACCCAAAGGATGGGAATGTTGTTGTAGAGGAGGAGGAAGCAAGATTACAGCATTGCCTGTGGGGCGGGGGGCAGCCTGAATAGTAGAAAAGCTCCCTCTTGAGCTTGCAGTAGTGTTTTGTCTAAAAGCCTGACTGCAGCAGAGTTGAAAGACAGGTGGGAAGAAAGGAAGCCTCAGTTGCATCTGGCAAAACTCAGTATAGATGTAGAAAAGCAGAAGTTGGCAATGGAAAAGGATAAATTGGCCATGGAGGAAAGAAATATGCTTTTGGCTCAGGAGCGGAGCTTGAAGGAACAGCATTTAAAAACAAAGAGGGCTGAATCCAGTGCAGATGGTGGCAGCATTTCTTCAGTACTCTCAGAGGGAAAGGTACACATACCCAAAAGTCTGGTGCCTGAATATGTAATGTGAGATGACATGGATCGGTGGTTTCAGGCACATGTGATTACTTTGGAAAAATGTACAGGACCCCTGAGAGAGATTGGATGGCAGGCTTGTTGTGCCTTTTCTCAGTGGAGGGGAGCGACACCTTACCAGTAATGGGGGAGGGGACAAGGCAAAGTACCCCGCCATGAAGGAGGCCCTGATTAGGAGATATTGTCTGTTCCCAGATAAATACAGTCAAAAGTTTAGGGGAAGTGAGAAACTAGGTCCTCAGACATGGGTAGTATGTGTGGATTCCTTATGCACTGGATGGTTGGGTGAAGGGCAGTGAGGTAACAGGCCATCAGCGGCTGTATAATTTGATTGCACGAGATCATATGTGTAGTCGATTTATTTTCAGACATGCGCCAGCACTCTATTGGCATTAAACTTTCTAACCCCAGGAAGCTTGCTAAGGAGGTGGACCACTGGCTCAACACCAGGGTCCACAAGAAGCTGTTTTGTGGAAGACTCAGCCAAGGGTGAGCAGGGTCCCCAACAGAAGAAGGGGGGCAAAAATAAAGGAAAGGAGTTCTCTGAAGGACCCCAAACTAGTTCCCATGGTAAGTATTTCCAACCCCTTGTTGAGAAGAAGAGCTGGTTCCCTTCACGAAAGCCAACAGGGAAGGCATCACTGAAGTGTTTGTGTTTCATCAGGAAGGGCACTTCAAGGGGGATCACAAGTGTCCCAAGCAGGCACAGTCCCCCACCAGTGGACAGACACTGGGGATGACTAGTGTAGCACTTGGGCAGGAGTTGGTTCCAGTTAGTGTAGGGGAGCCAGCTAAATTAACCCTAGTTTCCATTGGTGATAGCGAGATGATCCGAGAACACTTGTGCCTGACAACACTAGGAAATACAGGCAGTGGGTGACTATCAATGGGAAGATGGTGGAGGCTCTGATAGACACTGGAGCCAGCATGACAACTATCAGGTGGCATCCAGTATTTTCAGAGCAGATAGTCCCTAATGTGGCCCACCAAGTAGTTTCTGTGGAAAACAGTGATCACCAATGTATGGTGGCCCAGGTTCCCTTTAAATAGGGCTTATCAGGTTACTTGAAAAACAAAAATAAAACTTGTAATGGCCGTGAGTTGGTCCTGAGATACTGTCTGGTAATGTAGAGAGGTGTGCGAGTTAATACAAATAGGATTTAAATCACTGTTTGATTTTTTCAAGGCTAAATGTCCGCTTCACCTCTTATTGAAGGGGATTCAATAATTGTGGTCCTACTGAGCACATCCAATGATCACCTGCTGTCTGAAGTTTATAAAGATACTCAATAGCCAATATCAGATCTTGAGACCTCAAAGCTCTATCAGTGCACAATCCCTAATGTTGTCTTATAGAGAGCTACCCTTCCTTGCCTACATATTACAACGTTGTAAAGGTCGCTTGTGTTCTGGTTCGGGGAGGACCTGTCCTCACAGTTTTGACTGGACTGTTCCCATTGGTGCAAGGTCAAGACTGATTTGCATACAGCTGGTGTGCAAATAAATGATGGACTCAAATGATCCCCAAGTAATTACCAGCGGCTAAGATTAATTTAAGCATCCCATCTATCACATTTTGTACACCTTAGTGTGTCACCCTAAGTGGGACAGGTATGTCCAGTCGTGGGTTCTGTGCACCCTGTCACTAGAACAAAGCTATACCTTGCTTATGAGCTCTGATCAGGGCCAAACCAGTCGTAGGTTGATCGTGTGTTGGTTCAGGGCGATCCTGTCCTTACAGCTCAGGATGGACTATTCCCACTTGGGCAGGGTCAAGATTGATTTGTGTATGGCTGGGTCCAAACTGAGATGGTAGGGTGTTCAAAATAATGATGAGATGGGATGCGGCCCTGAGCACAAGCCAATGGCTGAGATTAATTCAAGCATTCCGTCTATCTCTTTCTGTATTCTTCAGTATTTTACATTGATGCAGGCTGCTTTTCATCATCAACTGAGAGTTGCTATGTCTGTTGCATCATTCATCCAATTACAAAGCATCTCAACTCAAGTCATCACACCTGTGTTGGAGCGCTGAGAGGGCGACGTGGGGCAATCGGACATGGCCTGTTAGTGGTAGCTGGCCTCAGTTTTTTCTGGCCAGTAGCAACATGGTTAAGGAAATTTGCACTGATCATAGAGACAAACAAAATTGTAGTGACTGCTATGGTTACATAATCTGCACAATGATGCACCTCTGTATGCTCATTGTACTTTGATAAAGATTGGTACACTAAAGGTGATGCATCATACGGTATCTTTCAGAAGAGGTGTGATAGCCTGGAGGGTTGAGAACCTGCAACAGTATTTTTTGCATGTTTGTGAAATACCCCTACCGACAGAAAAAAGAACAGCAATGCAAACACTCTTACCCTGTGATCAGACACCACTCCCAGGAGCAGTTGCATTTTCACACTGAAGCTCAACATTTTATATTGACTTTGAAGATGAACTGTATTTTGATAAATGGCTTTATTTTGTTCTGATCGTTTGCTATTGGAATAGAAAAAAACAGACTTGTGTAGTATAATAAAATATATGGAAATGCGTAAACCTTTCTTCTTACAGAGTTGTAAACTGGTAAATTGCCATTCTTCAAAAAATAAATATTCTGGCGAATAATTTGGCAGTACTTCGATTGCGATCCCCACTATCTGTTTTATCTAGCCTGTAATTGATTTCAAATCAGGAGTTCGTCCGAATATCAAGGCCCCCTCTGTGGTAATAAGGTTGGGAATCGCTGCTTTGCTATATCTTCTTTCAGCACTAGACCTAACCAGGCAAACAAGACCGTGCAAGAAAAATATACCGTTGTGTAGCTGTAGGAAATGAGGGGTTATCCACGAAGTATGTAATTCTCAGTTATCAGGTTTTACACGAGATCACTCTTGCATAATAAAACTAAGATAAAAAGTTTACTCCCAAGAAGTGTCGAAAATGTAGTGGGCACGATCTTAAAGTATAGATGTGCAAGCAGCATACTATGGGCCAGATGTAGGTAATTCATATTTACCAACTCTTAAATACCGAATTTTACCGATTCGGTATTTAAGAGTCGGTAAATATGAAGGGGGGAGATGTAGGTATTACAGATTCTGTAAAAATGTGCCCCTACATCCCAAAAACCCATTTACCGGTCGGTAACGGCCGAAATCGGCCGTTACCGGTCGGTAAATGGCTCCTACATCTGGCCCAAAGCGTCTGCGCTAATTGCAATTTTGAGTCACTCCTTGCATTTTCAATACTAATTTGTAATTAGACACTTTCTTTCATTGCAAGAATGTATGCTGATGCATAAGCACTTTTATTATAAATGCTCACTCTGGTAAAAATAATTAGATTCATGCTACACTGCTCATCTAATCATCTCGGGCCAGATGTAGCAAAATCAGAAATACCGACTCTTAATTACCGAATTTTACCGATTCGGTAATTAAGAGTAGGTATTTCTAATGTAGGTAAAAAATCGGTAAATTTTACCGAATCGCTAAAAATCGGTATTTACCGATTCGGTAAATACCGAATCGGTATTTGATATTGAATCCTATGGGCCTTGAAGCCCATAGGATTCAATATCAAATACCGATTCGGTATTTACCGAATCAGTAAATATCGATTTTTGCAAGGGTGCAGGGGGTGTCACTTTGACACCCTCTGGCACCCCTGTTTTAGGCTTGTGTGCCATGTGGCACACATACATGCCCTTAGGCATGTATGTGTGCCACACAGGTGTATGGCACAGGTGTACATGCACAGATGTGCATGTACACCTGAATCAGTATTTTACCATGCAATTGTATTGCATGGTAAAATACCGATTTTCAAAGCCCTGTGTCAATGTAAAACTTGGCACCTACATACCAAAAATGCATTTTCGGTAATTTTACCGACGGGTATATTTACCGATTCGGTAAAATATACAGATTTGGTAATTTTACCGATTCTGTAATTTTACCGAATCGGTAAAATTACCGATTCGGTAAAATTACCGAAAATGCATGTTTTTTATTCCCCTACATCTCCATGGCCATTTACCGGCCGGTAACGGTCGAATTCGGCCGTTACCGGCCGGTAAATGGCCAAAATCTCCCACCTACATCTGGCCCTTTGTTTCATATTTCAAATACTGAATGACTTTCTAAGCTTCTACCAATTACATTTGTTTGCTGTGTCACGCAGTGTCACTTATATGTAAATAGCCATGTTTGGTCCCTCCTACACCTTCTCCAAGCTCCTGTATTGGGGAAGAGCTGCATAGTAGCATTTACGGCAATACCATCATCAAAAGAGGAATGGAGACTACCTGGAGGCCCCCCCTCCTTATACAGTGCACAATAAACAGATCTTAATAGGAGCTAGCCAGCTCCATGTTTAATTCGTACACCATCCACCATCTCACTCCACCCCAGTATAAATATCGGATGATTTTCTCAGATTACACGTATGCACTGCTTAGATTTCATGCTCTCATTGTGGAAAGTAGCTAAAATAATGTGTACCATAAGCCTAAATTCTAATGTTTTAATCCCTCCCCAGGCCTCATTTATGGGGTTTTGGCGTAGGGCAGTGCGCAAGTTACCTTGCTGCACAGACCTACGTCAAAGAGAATGGACAGGAATGCACCGTATTTATCTCATACTGTGAATTTCCTTTCTTTCCCCCTTCACTGGCACCGTTTTGGAAGCCTAGCGCTAACGCAGGCACCCTTGCATCATAGAGCAAGGGTGCCTGTGTTCTTGGCAGAATTGCTTTTACGCAGGAAGGGGCATCTTCCTGCACAAAAGCAATCCTGGAAGGCTTTTTCCTTTTTCTTTGTGTGCTCCAGAATGCCTCGATGTTTAAGGTGCTAGTTTTAGTACACATTTTAACAATGTATAACTCTGATTCTACTGATTGGATTTTTGTGGATTGGTGCCAAATAATTTATTAAAATGTACTTTATTTTTCTTAATTTGTGTGGGATTATTTTGTGTTGTGTTTTAACATTATTATGGTCTGTGTGCTGAATAAATACATTACACATTACTGCTAAGTTAAGCCTGCCTGCTTTTGTGTTAAGCTACCGGACAGTTTAGCACAGGTTAATTTAGTGACTTTTGTTGTTTACCCTTACCGGGATTGTGGCAGTTGATTGGATTGAATTGGAGTCACCCCCCCATTCAACCAACAACCATTTTCTCACACTCTTCATGTCCTCTACTAAATATGATGGTTTCACATGGGCTCAAAATGATATGTAAGAATAGAGAAGACAAAGAAGGAGGCAGAGTGGCCACTATAAACAAAGAAGACTTTACATTTTCAGGGTCCACCCCATAACCACTAGCTCATTCAAATGTTTAGAAGTAAACAGAGAGGTCACTAAAACACAATACATTGATACTATATGAGTATATCACCCTTCAGGAACCAACAAGATCTTCACTAGAAGAATTAACTGATTTCACAGCTAACCCACCCTTACACTCTAATTATCACCTCATTGTTGGTGACTTCAACATCTACTGGAACAATTAAGAGGATAACTCAGTAAAAGACTCATCTCCTTTCGAGCCAAGACCAGATTATCACAATTATACCATTAACCCACTCATTGTAAGGGAGCAATTCTTGACCTCATCATTGCATATATCTCTCTGTTAACAGGGGATAATAAAAGTTGATTGGTCTGTGTCACGGTTAGCAGATGATAAGTAGTCCAACAGTATAACACGCACGCCACTAACCTTCGGTTTCTAGCCAGCGGGGACCACAGCTCGATGAAAGGCCTCCCAGTTCCCGTAAGCGCCAACTCCCCTAATGTGAGACACACACTTAGGACAGGCTGCACTCCGGGGAAAAGGGAAGGGGAAAACAAAATATAGATGTTGTTGAGAAGGCACCCATCTAGGTCTGGTCTACTGTATGGGATTCTTCTTGGCACAAGTATCTACATAGAAATAAAAGGACAGCAGGTTATTTCCAGTCTGTAGGCTCACATGTATTGTCACGAATCAGAGGAACTCGGGGAATACTCACAAGACGCTCCGCACTGTTTCTCTACTAGAGCAAACACAGCGGGAACAAATCAGGAGGTATAATGCTTCACCCGAACTCTTCCACTGTTTAGTCACAGCACCAGAAGAATATGATGGTAATTAAGTTTGGGTGCAGTACGAAGCTTCTGGGGTAACGGAGTAAATACGAGAGCCACTGAGGAGACAAGGTCTGTGAACCTAGCGATAGTGCTCCGCGTAAATAACAAAGGTTCCACGAGTGAGGAGGGTAACACAACGTAGTCATAAACAAAATAGTTAGGAAAGCACGGCCGTGCTGTAGTACGAAATCCTATCTCGGAGAGCGGGAAGGAAAGCGTCCGCGGAATCAGCTGCAGCGTCCTCAGAAAGCGGAAAGGAAAGCGTCCGCGGAATCAGCTGAGGCGTCCTCGGAAAGCGGGAAGGACAGCGTCCGCGGAATCAGCTGCGGCGTCCTCGGAAAGCGGGAAGGAAAGCGTCCGCGGAATCAGCTGAGGAGTCCTCGGAGAGCAAAGACGAACAGGTTCAGGCAAGGAATCTGGTAGGATTGACAAGAACCTCGCACTTCCTGGGAGGTGCTTAAATACCAGTTCCCGATTGCCGGTTCCGGACTGCTAGAGCCCAGGGCTTTCTGGGAGTTGTAGTACTGTTGTTGTTACGACGCCCTACTCTGTGCTTGTTCCCCAGAATCGCTACAGTCTGATCAGCAGCAGTACCATTCTTCGTTAAAATACACACTATCCCACATCAGACTTAACTCAAACCTACCTGCATGGGTCAAAAACACCAACAATATTCCAATGCAAGCATTAAAAATGCATTATCAGAACATTTCCTGCTTACAATGAGAAAGATCTTGCTATCCAACCCCTGGAGAATGCCTTTCCTGTGGCAGAACAATGCACCACATCCATTTTAAAATAATGGATTGTTTAGCTATATGAACCAAAAACCATGCCAGACATAAAGTAAAAATATTTGGTTCACACCCTGTGTAAATGCACTGAGTCAGAGTATCAGCTGTCTAAAAAGGAGATTGCAAAGATGTCCAGCTTTCATTCTTATCAAGCTCCTAAAATATCAAAGATGGAATTCTAAATTTAACCTCAATACATATCCTCATTATTCAAAACACAAATCCATTGAGCAAAAAAATAATTCAAGGAAATTCTTTAACATAATAAAAGTGCAGAAAACTGCAAGGGACTTGGCTGATAAGGTGGCATACTAGGAGTGAATTCCTTCAACACCGTAGAGTCCTCAGTGAATCCTGCACCCTAAATGTGCCATTAGCAGCCCACATCGGCAGATATGTCATTGGTCAAGTGGTCCTGCAGCCTGATCTTTGTATGAAGAATTAAGTGGCATGTGCAGGCTTGCAGAGGTGCCAGGTGATACTGCAGGCATATTTGGCAGAGCCTGTACTGAGGACTTGATGACGCCTAATGGTGTAGAATATGAGAACTGGTCACATAGAGGTTCTGCCAGGCTGTCCCCGTGCTCACGAGCTGACTCGAGAAGCGATAGAGGATGGGGAGTGCTGCCAAAGAGGATTCTGGACTTGTTTAAACATAAGTGTCAAGCCCTGATTATTGATCACCTGGCACAGATTGATCTCTCGATAGAACAGGGAAGAGACAGTATGAAGGAGTTCTTTCTTTACACTGATCTCCCTGAAGAGAGGAAGATAGGCATCAGCCTCTGGGCCAGGCCTCTGTGTCCAATTCAGCCTGTGTCAAGAAATTAATCTGCTGGAGTCGCGCGGCGGCGGCGATGTAAGATGGCGGCCGCTTGAAGAGCTCCGTCATTTCGAGCTCTGCTCGCCGACGAAGGGACCTTTTCTACGCAGTGCTTCTTTTTTTTTTTTTTTTTTTTTGAAAGACCTTTATTGTTCATGTTACATATACACAGCTTTGTGCCTACAACCCACTGCCAGGGCCGGCCGCAATCAGTGTACCAGGTAAAACAAGTAAAACCAGTAAGAATTGGCACTAGCGTTAGAGTGCATATTATGAATACTCGACTCAGGAAGGCACAACAGATGATTGCATTAAAAATGTACATAGTTCACCAGAAGGCTGTGGCCGTAACGCCCTGAGGGGATCTCGGTCTCTTTTAATATAGTGAAGAACCAAACTCAACAATCCCTTAAAACCTAAACTTCCCCCCACCCCCCAACCCTGGTCCTCGTGAGTAGTCCCAACCTGTAAAATACATCGTCGTTAAGGTAATTCTCCCTGTTGACAACAGGCAAGTAGCAACCCAGGCCGGCAGTTGCAGAAAGACCTACACACAGTGAGTCAAAGAGCAGTTGTAAGGAACAATACAAGCATTAGATCCATTGTCCAGCTACGACGTCGTGAAGACCCCAATGGCTTCCGGTACTCAAGGACATTGTGCAGGACAGCCGATACACGCTCCCTCAGTCACAACTCATTCGGATTCAGCACCTCCTTCAGGAGAGGCAGCCCTCGCATTGCTCTCACTGTCAGAATCGTCCAGGGATAGCATATAGAGCGTAAATGGAGTCCATATATCCCGTGGTCTTGCCGCCTCAGGGAGCCCCTCATAGTAACAATTAAGCTGATCTCTACAGTAGGCTAGATCATTCAGCCACAGCCGTACTTCAGGCGCTCTCCTCCCCCCCCAACAAAGCGCCACTCTTCGCTTGGCCAACTGGAGCGCCAACACCACAAATCGTCTAAACTTAACCGACACACCGGAGACAATGCCCAGCAGGCAAATGCGCACATCTAACGCAACCGCAGTCGATGTCATAGCCGTAAGCATCTCAGTCACCGCCTTCCAGAAGTCATACACTCGCGAACATCCCCAGGCCAGGTGCACAAAATCAGCGTCATCCTCACCGCATCTAACACAGCAGGCAGATTCGCGAAGGCCAAACCTAGCCAGTTGGACCGGCGTGTAGTACCACTGATGTATGTACTTAAAATGCAGAAGCCAAAAATTACCATTTATCATGTACCCTCCTGTCAAAGTACAGCACTCAGTCCAGTCAACATCACTCAAAGGTTCGGGAAGACTTCTATCCCATCTGGCTCTAGCCTGGATCGCACCCCCCCCTCATCTTCCTGCGCCGCCCGGTATAATCTAGATAACAACTTAGATCTATCCGTGGTGGTGTATAGCAACTGTAAAGCCCCAAGTGTCTGCGATTCTCCCGGGTATGTCGGATACAGAGTATGCACCGCAGCCCGAAGCCTAACATATATGAAGGTAGCCATAGTGGCGTTATTGGAGCGGCCCGTCATCGCCTGCAGGGGAATAAACGATGCGCCAGGGAACAGGTCCCCCATGGTTTGAAGCCCAGCGTCCCTCAGAACCTGCAGTCCCCCCGTCTCATTAGACACCGAAATGCCCGAATGATAGAGCAGCGGCATGGCCGGCGCATACAATGGCAACCTGTCTGCCCGCCTGCCCAGTTCCTCCCAGGCCTTTGCCGTGATTCCTACAGTGTCGACCTCCCCCTTTCCAAACACCGAATGGTCATTAACAATTTTGGCCCTCAGTGGATATGGTAAAACTGCACTGGCTTCTAGAGCCACATGCGGCGTGTACGGAGGGGCACACAGCCAGTAAATCGCAAAATGAGCCTGCGCGCAGAGATAATAAAGCTTCATGTCCGGCACGGTGAACCCCCCTAATTCATACGGTTTGGACAGTACCTCCCATGTCACCCGAGGCTTCTTACCCGCCCAGGTGAGAGTTATTAGCAGTGACCGCAGTCTGGCAAAGAAGTGTGATTTCAGGGGAACGGGAACATTTACAAAGAGATAAAGAAACTTCGGTAGAACTACCATTTTTATTAAGGACACTCTATCCGCCAGCGTCAGAGGGAGCCGCGTCCAGCGTGCCACCTGATCCTCCAGCTTGGAGACAGCCACACCATAATTAGCCCTAATAATTTCTTGGGGATCCCTGTGAACCCAGACACCAAGATAACGAACCGACTCAGTCGCCCATTCCAAGGGGAATTCCAACGGGACCCGACACGTAACATCCGTAAGAGGCAGCACAAAGGATTTGTCCCAATTGATGGTCAGTCCAGAGTGGCGACCAAACTTGATGAATTCCCGGAGTATGTTTTCGAGGTATGTCGCCGGTTCACGAACATAGAGAACCATATCGTCAGCGTACATGGACACTGCCAGAGATCGAAGAGGAAATTTCAACACCGCCTCCGCATATTTCTGCCGCAGAATACAGGCTAGTGGTTCCATCATGATGGCAAAAAGTAGGGGCGAGAGCGGGCAGCCCTGCCTCGTCCCCCGTTGTATCGGAAAAGAGGAAGAAACATGACCATTAACCCTCACTCTAGCCGTGGGCTCAGTATATAAGAGTGCAATTAGTGAAGTGAAAAAGAATGGTACCCCCATCCGGTGTAAAACCGCCAACATATACTTCCATGCCACTGAGTCAAAGGCCTTGGCGGCGTCAAGCATGACCGCCACCGCAGCCAATTCCGGTTTGAGGAGATGGAGCACAGCAAAAAGCGCCCTCAGATTATGTGTAGTCGACCTAAGAGGGACAAATCCTGACTGATCCGGTAATACCATAACGGGGAGAATCAATTGTAGTCTTGTGGCTAAGACTTTGGCAATAATTTTCACGTCGGTGTTCATGAGTGACAGGGGGCGATACGATTCACATTTATTCAGGGGCTTCCCTGGTTTAGGCAACGCCACCAGCAACGCCTCTCTCATAGTCTCTGGGAGCCGGCCACATTCCTTCGCCTCCTCCAAGACCCTTGCTAGCTGTGGGATCAACAACTCCGCATATTCCTTATAGAATTCGGAGGATAGGCCATCAGTGCCCGGCGCCTTCTCGTTCGGTAAAGCAGCAATCGCCTCTCTAAACTCAGCCTCAGTGATGGGATGCGTCAGAAATTCCTGTTGCCCTCTGGACAACCATACCAGAGCTATGTCCTCAAAGTACTCATTTACTTCCTCCTCGTCTGCCGTGTCCCTGTGCTCGTAAAGGTTTGCATAATGTGTCGCGAAGCAATTCAGAATGCCCTCCGAACTCGTCACCACATCCCCATGATCATCAAGCTCCTGCACAGAACAGTACCGCGCCCAGGGTTCCCTGATCCTGTCCGCTAGGCCCTTCCCCGGCCTACCACCCTCCCCATAGTATCTGGCCGTGGAACGCTTGGATAGGAATTTCACCTCTTGCTCCGCCAAATCATTATATTCAGTGACTTTCGTCCTGATCGCAGCCAATACAGCGGCCTCGGCACCAAGCTCCAGGCGACGCTCCAGAACCGCCAACTCCTTTTCCAGTCTGGCCATAGAACCCCGCAGGGACGTCAGCACACCAGATCTCAGGCCAATGCATGCTCCCCTTATCGTCACTTTGAAGGCCTCCCACACAACACTCATAGTGTCAACAGATCCCACATTCTGCACAAAGAACTCCTCAATAATCTGACGCAGTCTCTCACGCAATACTTGATCAGACAACACACCAGGGGAGAAACGCCACGTGAAAGGAGCGGGGGCAAACATAGGCAGTTTCATCACCAACTTCACAGGCGCATGATCGGAGATAGTGCGAGGAAGGTGGTCAACATCCGTCACCCATCCATGTACATCCCGAGTTACCAGCCAGTAATCCAACCGCGACCACGTATCATGCGCCGATGTGTAACACGTACCCTCTCGCCGAATCGGGTTCCTCATTCTCCAGGCATCCAACAGTCTCAAGCCATGCATGCCCTCACATACCGCAGCCGTTGCCTTCTTACGCCCACACGGCCTGTCCTGCTTTTTGTCCAACTCAGTATCCAACGTGACATTCAAGTCACCGCCACAGATGATAGCCGACGGGGGGAGCGCATAAAGTTTGTTCCAGAGAGTCACATAAAATTCAGGGTCATCTACATTGGGTCCGTACACATTAAGCAGGGCGACCTGCAAACCACACAATGTACCCTGCACAAGAATATATCTACCCTCCCGATCAACTTCCTCATGATGTATTTCAAACGGGACATTTTTTTTAACCAAAATCATCACTCCCCGGGCATATGAGGAATAGGACGTGGCCAGCCGGACTCCCGCCCATTGCTTACCCACCATTTCAGCCGCCCTCCCCCGAAGATGAGTCTCTTGAAGAAACACAACCTGAGCACCGTGCCTATTCAGAAAAGCAAGCATCTGCCGCGTCTTTTGCGGCCGATTAAGTCCCCGCACATTCCACGTGACACATGTGAGTTTACCCCCTCGATCCATATCGCCAATCAGTCAAACAGCCCAACACTTCATATGCCCCCACCAACACCCTATCTTCAACCCAACCATCACCACCCAGCGACCCAGCATGTTCATTAGCACTCCAGCAGGTTGCCTCAAACAAATGCCAACAGGAAGCAATACAGTTCACAGGCAATTCAGAACCCCAGACTCCGACCAGGACATGAAACATTACCCCAACAAACTCCAGGAACTCTTCCCCCAACCCCCCACCCACTTCAGCAGCCCCAATTTGCCAAAGCCATCCCGTGCCCCCCCCATTGCAACCACCAACCATGCAATCAACTGTGCGTGGGGATCTCCCATAGCCAGGGGCGCAGCGGCGCACAACTCCCGCCAGAACACTGACGAGAGCAAGACCAGACTCGATGTACAAAACTCCCCCCCCCCTCCATAACCCCCATCTGTCAAAAGTTTAATGCAGGCAATGCAGCAGTGAAACGTGAGCACATCATTGCATAACATCCAGGAAGCTCATCATATATCAACAAAGATGACAACAGGGGTGCACAGTGCAAAAGCCATCCACATAATAGGCTCCCGAGCCGCCCCACAGCCCTGCATCTAGCCTGCCCACTCTCAGCACCAACAGTGCACATGTTCAATACCGCAGTTCAAATGGTGCATTTAGGCAGCTGGGACGCGGCACAGTCCTTCCGCCCCTCGGCAGTAGCCACAGTTACAGGTCGGGACAAGCCCAACTCCCCTTGGCTGCAGGATCGGGCTCAGCCGCCCCCGTCGCAAATCCAGAAGAGGCGCAATGCAGCATCGCTCGACTGCGCACCCCCGTAGGGAAACGTTCACAAAAAATTAGGCAACTTCATCTCGCTGTCCGTCATCGTCTTCCTGAAGCCCTTCAGACGCCCTTTTGCGTTTCTTCTGTTTTTTGGCGTAGTCCATAGCCGCCTTAGGAGAGGTGGTCCTATCCGTAGGCGAGCAGGATATAGCATGGCGTAAGGAACGCCTTCGTCACGCAGAAGTTGTTTCACTGTGGCAAATTCTTTGCGCGTCGTCTGCACCGCCACGGTAAAATCCGGATAAAACTGAAGCTTGTTACCCTGATATTCAATGGAGCCTTTCTCCCTTGCAAGGCGCAGAATGGTGTCCCGGTCCCTATAGTTCAAAATCTTGGCTACTATTGGACGCGGTGTGGCCCCAGGTGGTGGTCGTTTAGCCAGGGAGCGATGAGCACGCTCCACTATGAAGACGCTAGACAGCTGGTCCGCTCCAAAGATGTCTATAAGCATACGTTCCATAAAGTCCTCCATGCGACCAACATTCGTGGACTCTGGCAGGCCCGTGACGCGGATATTGCTCCTTCTGGATCTCCCTTCCAACTCCTCATTCTTTGTTTGAATGACCGCCAGAACCCTCTCCATGTTGAAGACCTTAGTCGAGACCGTTGCAAGGCCATCTTCGGTAGCTGACACCCTCTGTTCCACCTCTCCCATCTGTTCATTTTGGCGATCAAATTGCGTCGCCATGTGGTCCAGTCGGTGATTGACAGACTCCATAGTACCCTCGATCGATTGGAGGGTCTTTTGCATAGCAAGCAGCGTGGATTCCAAGTTCGGAACACCCCCCGTCGCGCCCCCCTGTTCGTTGTTAGTTGGCTCCTGTGAAGACATGTGCGCCGTCTTTTTGGCCTCAAAGGTGATCTTCGGCTGGTTCCTCTCCGTCCTACCCATGGTGGCGCTCTGCGTGATCCAGGCCCAGCCACAGTCCGTGCGCAGCCAAAGTGTCCTACTATCTATCACTCAGCGCTTTCAGTGTAGGTCAGGCCAACAGCGCCCACAATCAACCGCTCTGTTTTAGTCCCTGGGCCTTAGTTTGCGTGCAGTCCACCCAGCTACGCCCGCACCGCAGCGAATGTTCTCCCGGTGGCACCCTCCATACTGCCACCGAAGCAGTCAACAGTGCACAAAGTGGCGGGCACAGGACGTCTGTTCACCACATAGCAGGCAGCCCAGCAGCTTCCACAAGCACCCGGTTTGCTATAATCCCTGGGCCTCAGTCGACGTGCAGTCCACCTAGAACCGTCTGCACCTCAGCAAGTATACACCCGGTGGCGCCCTCGCCACTGCCGCCGATGCAGCCAAGAGTATGGAGAATGGCGGGCACAGAACGTTCTTCCTCCTCGCAGCAGCACCCAGCCAGTCCACTCCGTGCAGCAAGCCTCCCGCCACCGCTCAGCGCATTCCAGCAGCGCCGCCCGGGCCTTCCACCTCTCCGCAGGCCGCCTCCGCTCACCCCCCACCAGCCGCGGTTCACACAGCGCGGCCCCACGTGGCCCAGCACCACCTCCGCAGCCCCGGGCTCGCGTAGCGCCCCGCCCCACTCACCGCAGCCAGTAGAGCCGGGACCCGACCGCCCTCGTTTCTGGTTCCTCCAGAGGCTTCCACGCCCGGCAGCGCCACCTCATGCGCCAAGCCGAGCGGCACCCAGGCTCCTCACGCCGGGAGTAGGCGGTCACCCAGCTCGGTCCGTAGCGTGCTGATGTCCCCTCTCAGGCCGGGGGTCCGTCGGCTGCAATCCGGGGAAAGGCCGAACAGTTCAAGGGACGCCCACCGCAGCGGCTGCCCAGCCGGAAACTGCACCAGTATCTCTCCGGCAGCAGCGGAGTCAGCTGGACTCAGATACGGGGCTCAGGGGGTACAATTAAAGGATAAATAGGCAAATGTTAGCTGGTCTCGGCGGAGCCTCACGCAGGTGCGGCCATCTTGCTCGGTGCCCTCTAGCGCCCCCTACGCAGTGCTTCTTTACCACAACCGTGCTTTCTTGTGCAGGAAATGATCGTGAGAAACACGGCAAGTTTATAGACCCTTGGAAGGTCTATTTGTCTTTTTATTAGCTCCTTTAGTTTCCGCCTCACAGCGGCCGCCATTTTGTGCTCTCCTTCAGCAGCACTGCACCCGACCGCGACGAAAATGTTCTCCCGATAATTTCTGCAGCATTTTATCTTTTCTTCAAGGCTGATTATGTTACGCTTAGTATTCAAAAGAGACAGACCAGTCTGATGTAGTGACTTTCATGTTGTGAGGAGAAACTGGTAATTAGCTGGATGAATGCTCTTTCCTCAATATAGTAGTTGGGACCAGCTTTTGTGTCTAATTTTGGTGGTAATATCACCTATCTAGTGAAGCTGTGCGGCTTTTTTTGTTGTAACAAATATTTTTGATTGCACACCTGTCTCTGAGTAACTTTGGACTGTATGTTATTGTTGCATTCTGCTTCCTACTTACCGCCCTCATTTGGTGATATTTTGCTGGTCATATTCTTTTAGCTCTTCCTCACTTTACCAACAACGCTGTCTCTTTGGCTGGTTTTTATATAATCTACGGCTGCTTGTCTGTCGCCATTATGGATTCTCAGCATCCACATAAACCACAGGGGGCTATTTCTGGTGGACGAAAAGATGCAGCTACTTGTCCTGGTAAACGCATTAAGAAGGACCCCCCTCTCCTAAATCTCTGCTCCCTCTCACGTTGGATTATCTAATGGAAGAATTACATCTCATTCATCCTTTCATGACTGACACAGCTGCTACCCTTCAACGGTTAGATGAGAAGTGGTCTGGCCTTGATTCGAGGCTTTCAGAAGTGGAACAAAGTCAGTGATGTCCAAGATGTTCACGCCAGAGTTGACTGCTTCACCAAAGAAGTCAGTTTGCTCAAAAAATCTACAGAGGACTTAGAGAATCAAAATAGGCGTAACAATTAATGCATCTAGGGTATTCCGGAAGGTTCCGAAGGATGATATATGATTACATTTTTGAAAACTCAAGTCCTTCAGATAGCTGGTCTCCCAAAATCTATGGACTTTAACATTCAAAGAGCTCTTCGGTTGGGTCCACAGAGTGCATCTTCCCCATCTAAACCAAGAGGTATAATTGCTTACTTTCTTCTCTACTCAGATCTCATGGCAATTCTGAACGCAGCTAAGCAACACAAACAGATGCTTTGGTCCGGCCATAACATTTTCTTCAGTCAAGATGTCTCCACGCCAACTGCTAACCGGCGGAAGGAATTCTTTGACCTAAGGCCCGCCTTGAGATCCATGAATGCCCGCTATGGCAATACATCCTTGCTTCCTCAAAGTAACCTATAAAGAACAAACTTTGAGTTTTGAAGATCTTGCCTACCTCCGGAAGTTCATTCATGCACACAAACGAGAACTCATGGAATTGAGCAAGCCTTAATTGCCTTATGTTCTTTTTTGTTTGGTCTGTTTTATTGTGATTTAGTTTGTATTTTGTAATCTTTAACTATGTCTTTGTTTGTTATCTCCCATATTTCTTAGGCTTCCCCTCCACGGAATTGATGTTGATGTTCCTCACCTCTGTTTCTCCCTTGTCTGTAATGTGCGAATCAATATGCTGCAATTCTTTATACTGTTTGGTAAGTTCCCTACCACTTGCTCCATTAGTTTACCTTTATGTCTTAGGAATTTTCCAACTCCTATATCTATTTTTAGGAGGTAATCTTGTTCTTTTCTCTGTGTCTCTTTACTTGCTGCTTGTCGTGTTCCTCGCCGCCCCCCTCAAACGTCAATGTTCTTCTTCACAGTGTTCTTTATGACTGAAGCCTTCGGGCTTTTTGTCATCTTCTTTCTGTTATCTCTTCTTGGGAGACTATGTTCTCCACCCTTGCTTTCTTTCTTTCTCTCTTTCCCCTCCTCGCTAGTCATCTTCTTCTCTTCATCTCTTAATTGGTGATTATGCTTTCTCTCCCAACTTTCTTTCCTTTACCTTTCTTTTCTTTTCCTTCTTTTCCTTCCTGAGTCCCTTTCTGCACTGATTTTTTGTTCTTTTTTACTCTTTCATAAAGGTGTTTTTATATTCCCCTTTTCACTCACTTCTTTTGTCGTACCAAGCGATTTTAGATACTCTTCTTCCTTTTTGCTATTCTCTTGTTCTCATTCACTTCCTTTTTTCATACTTGTATCCTCTTTTATTTCTTACACCCTATTTTTTTGTGATTTTCCATACTTTATTTACTATTTTTCATGCACCTGTCATATCTAGTGGTTGTTTATCTTTCTACGAACCTTACCTATGAAAAGTCTCTGCATCACTTCATGGAATGTAAAAGGTATGCGTAATCCTGTTAAGAAGCAGAGAGTGTTGTCACACCTTGCTAAATTGAAAAGTCGTATTGCTTTGTTACAAGAATCACACCTCAGGTTACAAGAATTGCCTTCATTACGTAAATACTGGGTGGGCGAAATTTTTTGCTCCCCAGCTGACAGTAATAAGAATGGTGTTGCTATTCTGTCCATAAATCATTGACTGTTCATTTACAAAACGAATCTAAAGACACTAATGGTAGATGGCTTTTTTTAGATGTTACAATTAATAACACTCCTATCTCTTTACTCAATATATAGGGCCCGAATGGTACTGACTCATCCTTTTGGTCTGATTTTTCCACTCTTCTCTCCTCACATACTGCGGACCATTTGATTATGGGTTTGAGATTGCAACCAACTCATGGGTCCCCAACAAGATGCAAAAAACCTTCCATAAAGCAATTACTGCAAGAGGATTAGTTGATGCATGGAGAACATCACACCTGGATGTTCTAGAATTTTCCTTTTGTTCTCCTGCCCACAGATCCCACTCCTGTATTAATGATATTTTCCACACTCAACAAACCCTACAATTCATGAATAATATTGAGATTGGCTCTATTCTTATCTCTGACCATGCCCCCATTATTTTAGATATAGAACATCCTTCTCCTACATCCTCATCTCGGCGCTGGCCCTTTAACATCTCTCTTCTCCTGGATTCTTAATTTGTGGAAAGATTTTCGTTCTTTGCTCAAGAATTCTTTCTCCATAATATCTCTTCTGTTTCTCAATTTCATTTAATCTGGGACGCCTTCAAGGCCTCTGCCAGAGGTTTTTTAATTGACTTTGTCTCCCTAAAAAAGAAGTAGGCTCTCTTTGAGTCTACATCTCTCCTTAAACAAATTAAATTGTTGGAATATCAGTATTTTTCCGCTAATTGCCCTGACACACTATCTAATCTTTTTTAAAGCAAAAATGCAATACAACAAACAGTCTTGGGACTCGGCCTGTAATAACCTTCTTAAATTCAATGTAAAAATATATGGTGGACGGAATAAAGCCGGCAGATCTTTAGCCAATTTTCTTAAAATTAAAAAACAAAAAACTAAAATCGCTGCTATTAAGGATCCTTCGGGTGTTTTACATCTCTCTGATGCCAAAATTCTCGACTGCTTTACTGATTATTACACCTCTCTGTACACCCCAGAATCTTCTTCCTCTACTGATCTTATTGATTCCTTTTTTCAACGAATTCCTAAATCTCCTGAGAAGGAGGCTGACCTCTCTTCTTTGAATAACCCCATCTCCGGACAACAAATTATTGATGCTATCTCCCTTTTGTCTAAAGATAAGATGCCGGGCCTGACTGTTTTTCTGTCCAATTCTTCCTCCAATTTCAATCACTTTTGATTGCTCACCTTCTCTCTTTAATTAATCACTTCCATGCCACCGGAGCAGCACATGGTACTTTTACTCAGGCTATGATTTGCCTGATACCTAAAAAAGATAAAGACCCGCCCCTTTGCAAAAATTATAGGCCTATCTCTTTGATTAACACAGATTGTAAAATCTTTGCAAAATTACTCGCCATACGTATTAATAAAGTTATCCCAGATCTTATTAATATATACCAATCCGAATTTGTTAAAGGTCCTTCCATTACAGAAAACTCACGCACTTTCCTTATTATCATTCACTTGACTTCTAAATTAGATTCTCCCTTAGCCGCCATCACGTTATATGCTGAGAAGGCGTTTGACAGGGTTAATTGGAAGTTCATTTTCAGTACCCTTTATTGGCATGGTTTCAGCCCTCCTATCCTCCAATACATTAAACTACAATACTCAGCCCTGACCACTTCTGTTTGGGTAAATGGTTGTCAGTCTCGTTATTTCCCTCTTCTTAGAGGAACTAGACAGGGTTGCCCCCTTTCCCCCCTTCTTTTTATCCTTGCATTGGAACTGTTAGGTTTCAGTCCTCTTTCTTTGGCCATGTACGGAAGATCACCTGACGCTGAGCGGGAAGGGCTTCTGTTTATAGGGACTTCCTACCTGTGTCTCGTTGCTTGGTTTTATGCTCCTGTCGTTTTGGACCGGTTCTGTATTGTATTTGCTGCGCTCTTCTGAACAAGCTTTGCCTTCCTTGGGAGATTCAAGCATCAGCGCCTTGTTGACCGGCGGCCGCCGGTCCGTTTTCCACACCCTGTCCCTTTCTGAGATCCGTGTGTTATTTTTGCCCCTCTAGCGATTGTTTCTTTGGTGACCTTCCTTCGATATCAGCGGTTCCGCTTACCTCTGGGACCCCGTCAGCGATTCTGCCCTGACTTTGGATCTGTACGCGGCTGCGTGCAGACTGCTGTGCGGCGTCTTCCGGGGTTTGAGGCAGCCAATTTCCCTTGTTGTGTTTTTCATGGTTATTTTCACGAACACTTTGGGATTCCGGTTATTGGAATAGCGATTTTTCCTTAGTTAGTTAGTTTAGGTGGGGGACCTTAATTTTGGAGTTCGCAAATTCCTTTCTGAAAACTTGATGAACAATAAAGGGTTTTTTTTATGTCCGTTGACTTTTTCCCCTTCATTCAAGCCTTCTTTTGTTTTATCGATTTGGACTAGTGGAGAGTGGGAAAGAAAACCACATCTACTGCTATACAGCATCTAAAGAAGGCACTGCGGTAAGAGGGGCATTGGGTCTAGGTGTATCTGTTATTGTACATGGCCATAGAATGACTACTTGTTGGCTTATCTTCCATTTGATGTGTTACAGTAGAGCCTTTTGTTCTTCTGTCTCCTACTACACGTACGCCCATCAGTATAACGGGATCAGCCTCTCCGAAGATTCAAGGCTCCCCCCTTCCTTTTTTTCCCCCTCCCTCTTCCAGCGTCCTAGTTGTTAGTGCCCTGTATATGTACTTCAGTGCACTCTGCTAGGGCGAAGGCAGGGGATAGGGATCAGCGTCACCCCTGCAGTATTGGGCACAGTTGGATGGTCGAAGTGACAGAAAACCAAGACTACGAATTGAAATACTGCCCGGGCGATGTTGCATGGGACTAGTCAGGAGATGGCTGAAGAGGGTAGTATTACGTTGCAGGACCTAATGGGGGCTATTACCACCCTGTAGTCACAGATGCATGATTTAAGACAGGAAAATCTGGCGTTCCGGCAGGAACTCGGAGCAATGAGAAACAGGGATCAAACCAGGGGACACCATCCAGTCATTCAACCTGCTATCTTCCATTTTGATAGGGGTACGGGGCAGGGAGCGAGTGGGGGGACCCCCTTAGCAGTGTCAGTTACTACTCCTGTTCCAGTACCGCTAGCAGCACCCGAAAGATTCTAAGGGGACTCCAGCAAATTCAGCACGTTTATGAATCAGTGCCATCTGCATTTCATGTGTCGGCCTAATGCCTTTCCGGATGACTCTGCCAAGGTGGCATTTATCGTTTCATACTTGGTAGGAACGGCAGCTCAATGGGCGGTGCCCTTGGTGGACAGTGATGATAAGGTGTTGTATGATTGTCTGGCCTGTAAAGAGCTAATGAGAAGCTTATTTGCTAAACATGCCTTTATGCCGGCGAGGGATGTGGAGTTGATTAAGTTAGCCAAGGCAAACAGGATTTATTGACTTATATAGCCACGTTTAATAGGTTGGTGTCCGAATCCCATTGGTCAGCTGAGAAGAGAACCTCTTTGTTTTATCAGGGGCTGGCAGAAGATGTGAAAGATATCGTGTCACAAGTGGTGGATCCTCCAGTAGAATGCGCAGCCTTTATTGATTTAGTCGTAAAGCTGAATCATAGGATGTTGGAAAGGCATGGGGAGCGGAGTCATTTCCAGTTCTCGCATGCGGTATGGGTGAAAAATGAGGGTAAACCGTCATCCGACCCGAAAACAGTTGTTGAACCTATGGAGATAGGGGGTATCAGAGGCCCGCTCACATTCGATGAGAAAACGAGAAGGCGAGATCTGAATTTGTGCTTCTATTGCGGCCGTGCTGGTCATTATGCTCGTGAATGCCCAACAAAACCGTCCAATGTAACACCAAAAAAGACAGTGGCATGTGTGGCAGTGCAGGAAGAGCATAGCAGGTCATACGAGGTAGCAGGAGCTGTGCAGAGGGCGCCTCGACACTTCACCGTATCGGCTTGTCTGGTGGTTGCTGAAGATAACCGTGCAACAGTATCAGTATTGATTGATTCTGGTGCAACTGGCAACTTTATGGATATAGGGTTGGCAGAAAGGTCAATTGTTCCATGTGTGTACAAAGAACAACCTGAACCAGTAAGGGCGATCAACAGGACTGCATTGTCTTCGGGATTTATTACACGGCAAACCGAACCTCTGTGTTTGATAGGTGACAATGGTCACTCTGAGGATGTTTGTTTCGATCTGATAGACGCTCCTTCTTTTGGTTTGGTTCTTGGAGTACCATGGTTACAACTACATAACCCTTTGATAGATTGGGTAAGGCGCACGGTTACCTTGGATTCGGATCACTGCTTGCGGAGTTGTTATCAAGTGGCTACTGAACGGGTATCGCCTTTGATATGTGCGGCTGTGGGCCAGATAGTAGAGCCTGTGTCTATACCGACACCCTACTATCAGTTCCGGGAATTGTTTGATAAAGGACAGGCAGACAGTCTCCCTCCTCATCGGTCTTTTGACTGTTGTATTGATCTAGTGCCTGGAGCGGTGTTGCCATGTAGCCGTATCTATGCTTTGTCTGAACCTGAGGAGCGTCATCTCAAGGAATATATTGGTGACATGTTGGCAAAGGGTTTTATACGTACGTCCTCCTCTCCGGCGTCATCAGCCATCTTTTTTATTGCGAAGAAGGAGGGCAGTCTGCGCGCATGTGTAGACTACAGGGCCTTAAACAAGGTTACAGTTAAGAATAAATATCCTCTCCCCTTGATTCCGGTATTACTGGATCAATTGAAACATGCTGTGGTGTTCACTAAATTGGATTTAAGGGGAGCCTATCACCTCATTCGAGTCCGGCCGGGCGATGAATGGAAAACTGCTTTTAGAACTTGTTTGAGTATTTAGTTATGCCTTTTGGTTTATGTAATGCTCCGGCAGCCTTTCAGTTTTTCATTAATGAGGTGTTGAGAGAGTTTTTGGATTTGAGTGTCATAGTTTACATCAATGATATTTTGATTTTTTCTGCGTCTATGAATGAGCACGAGGTACATGTGAGCCAGGTGTTACAGAAGTTGATGGAGCATCAGTTGTGTGTGAAACTGGAGAAGTGTCAGTTCCATAGGTCTAGTGTGGAATTCCTGGGATTCATAATCTCAGGGGATGGTATTCGGATGGATCCGCGGAAGACAGATGCCATCGTCACCTGGCCCAGACCGGCCTGTGTAAAGGATGTGCAAATTCTGTTGGGGTTTGCCAATTTCTATCGGCGTTTTATATCGCATTTTTCTGATGTGGTAGCACCCTTGATGGCTTTACTGAAAAAAGAGGTTGTGTTTGTATGGTCCTTGGAGACACAAGTTGCTTTTAGCAAATTGATCGACAGGTTTACATCTGCCCCGATACTTGTGCATCCTGACCCTGCCCTGCCCTTTTTTGTGGAGACTGATGCCTCATTATGTGCGGTATGGGGTGTGCTCTCGCAGAGAGATCCGGATACGGGAGGTATGCACCCGATTGCCTTCTTTTCTAAAACCTTGTTGCCAGCGGAGCGTAATTATACAGTGGCTGAGAGGGAGCTACTTGTCATTAAACTGTCATTTGAGGAATGGAGGCATTACTTATGGGGTGCACATCATCCAGTCACTATTTATACGGACCATAAGAATTTGGAGTTTTTTAGGTCCGCCAGGGCATTGACACCCCGACAGATGCGTTGGGTATTGTTTTTTAACGAATATGACTTCGTTATCACATACCGTCCTGCAGCCCAACAAGTAAAGTCTGAGGCCTTGTCTCGCATTCATGTGGGTCAAGGGAATGACGGTCCCGAGAGAGAAGTAAGACCCATGATTGCAGCGGATAGAATCATAGGGAGTGTCTCTGTGGAGGACTTTTTGGATTCTATAAGGGAAAAGATGAAGAATGTAGATCTTGTTCCATGGTTGTCTCAATCATTGTATAAGGTGCGTGATGGGCTATTGTATCATGAGAAATGTCTGTTTATCCCTCCTGAGTTGAGGGATTCCGTGATACACTGGTGTCATTCCACCGCCCTGGTTGCCCATCCGGGTGTTCCTAAAACCAAGGAGATGTGTTTGCGGTGGTTTTGGTGGGATAAGTTAGCTCATGACATGCAGGTGTTTGTGGCCTCTTGTCCTGTTTGTGCCATCAGTAAGCCGTCGCATTCAAGTCCCTCAGGGACACTACGGCCTTTACCAGTTCCCCCTACACCTTGGCATACCATCAGTATGGACTTTGTGACGGACCTTCCTTTAACATCGGGTTGTACTGCTATCATGGTGGTGGTGGATTTGTTCACCAAAATGGCACACTTTGTCCCTCTGCCCAAGATACCAACAGCCAGGGAAATGGTGAAAGTCTTTATGACTTCTGTAGTGAGACTTCATGGGTTACCAACAGCTATAGTTTCAGACAGAGGGGCTCAGTTTATTTCACATTTTTGGACCGAGTTGTGTTCTCTTTTACGTATGGAGATTCGTCTGTCCTCTGCATACCATCCGCAGACGGATGGCCAGACAGAACGCACCAATCAAACCATGGAACAATACCTTCGTTGTTTGATGTCTTCTTTGTCCTATGATTGGGTGGAGGCTATCCCTTTGGCAGAATTTGCGTATAACAACAGTGTGCATTCTGCCTCAGGTATGTCCCCTTTTTTTTGTTCTATGGGATATCATCCCAGAACTTTGCCAATGCAGCCTTCAGGTTCCGTGCCTGCCGTTACTGAACTGGGCCGGAGGTTGCGGCACATATGGGAGGAGGCACAGGTCCACTTGCTGAAGGCTAAGGAGGCTATGAAAAAGCAGGCAGACAAGCATAGGACTCCAGCCCCCTTATATGCAGTAGGAGATAAAGTTTGGTTAGCTACCAAAAATCTATGTATCAGGGGGTCACGGAAGCTGTTGCCCCGTTATGTGGGCCCCTTCACCATATGTAAAGTGATCAATCCAGTGGCTATGAAGCTAGATCTGCCGGATGAGTATGGGGTTCATCCTGTTTTCCACACATCCCTCATAAAGCCCTATGTACCGTCCACACAAACCCTTCCTCCTCCGCCACCAGTGATCATCGATGGCAATGAGGAGTTTGAGGTACAGTCCATTTTGGATGCTCGACGCAGAAGGGGTAGGCTGTATTATCTGGTAGATTGGAAGGGGTATACAATTGAAGACAGGACCTGGGAATTGGCAAGTAACGTTCATGCCCCCCGCTTGGTGCGTCAATTCCATGTAAGACACGCTACAAAGCCCCGTCCCATAGGAAGACCCTTGCGGGGGAGGTACTGTTAGGTTTCAGTCCTCTTTCTTTGGCCATGTACGGAAGATCACCTGACGCTGAGCGGGAGGGGCTCCTGTTTATAGGGACTTCCTACCTGTGTCTCGTTGCTTGGTTTTATGCTCCTGTCGTTTTGGACCGGTTCTGTATTGGATTTGCTGCGCTCTTCTGAACAAGCTTTGCCTTCCTTGGGAGATTCAAGCATCAGCGCCTTGTTGACCGGCGGCCGCCGGTCCGTTTTCCACACCCTGCCCTTTTCTGAGACCCGTGTGTTATTTTTGCCCCTCTAGCGATTGTTTCTTTGGTGACCTTCCTTCGATATCAGCGGTTCCGCTTACCTCTGGGACCCCGTCAGCGATTCTGCCCTGACTTTGGATCTGTACGCGGCTGCGTGCAGACTGCTGTGCGGCGTCTTCCGGGGTTTGATGCAGCCAATTCCCCTCGTTGTGTTTTTCATGGTTCTTTTCACGAACACTTTGGGATTCCGGTTATTGGAATAGCGTTTTTTCCTTAGTAAGTTAGTTTAGGTGGGGGACCTTATTTTTGGAGTTCGTAAATTCCTTTCTGAAAACTTGATGAACAATAAAGGTTTTCTTTATGTACGTTGACTTTTTCCCCTTCATTCAAGCCTTCTTTTGTTTTATGGATTTGGACTAGTGGAGAGTGGGAAAGAAAACCACATCTACTGCTATACAGCATCTAAAGAAGGCACTGCGGTAAAAGGGGCATTGGGTCTAGGTGTATCTGTTATTGTACATGGCCATAGAACGACTACTTGTTGGCTTATCTTCCATTTGATGTGTTACAGTAGAGCCTTTTGTTCTTCTGTCTCCTACTACAGGTACGCCCATCAGTCTAACGGGATCAGCCTCTCCGAAGATTCAAGGCTCCCCCCTTCCTTTTTTTCCCCCTCCCTCTTCCAGCGTCCTAGTTGTTAGTGCCCTGTATATGTACTTCAGTGCACTCTGTTAGGGCGGGGGCAGGGGATAGGGATCAGCGTCGCCCCTGCAGTATCGGGCACAGTTGGATGGTAGAAGTGACAGGAACCCTTTCTAGAAACAATCAGACGTTCTCCTCACGATACGGGTTTTCAATTCAAGTCACTAGATATTAAGTTTACTGCATATGCAGGCGATATTCTTTTAGACATTTCTAACCCATCCACTTCCTTGCCAAGAGACTCTGGCATAAACTAAATGTAGATACATCTGAGATCCTACCTCTTAATAGGTTCTGTCTTCCTTCCATGTTTTCAAATACGGGTTTTGAATGGAATTCTAAACTTATAAAATGTCTCGGTATCCTTTATGCTAACACCATCAAGGAAACTATCAAAATTAACCTTGCAGATATCATTAAGAAAATGTCTGCTCCTATTGAAGGTTGGTCTGAGCTTTTTCTTTCATGGTGGGGTAGGTTAGCTACCATCAAAATGTTGCTTCTCGCTATTAGAAATTTTTACTCATCCATGCTTCCTATTTCTCTTTCCAATTGCTTTTTTCGTGTTATAAATAGTTCTCTCTCCAAGTTTCTCTGGAATAATCGCAAACCCAGGATCTCATTGGCTCGCCTTCAGTCGTCCAAAGAATTGGGAGGTGTTAAATGTCCTAATATTAGCTGTTACCATTCTGCTTTCACTCTAAAGCAAATCTGGACTTCTTTATCTGAGACCTCAGATCCACCTCTTACAGCATGGAGCTCGTTGGAGCAAGCTCAATATTCTCTTTTTTTTAAATCTCTGCTGCCTGCTTGTCTCAACCTCCTAAACTTTTCTCTTCTCCTATTTTTATTCACTCCAAAGCAATAACTACCTCTCTGCTTCACTCTCACTTCCCATCTGTTGACCCTTTTTTACGCACCCAAATTTGGTATCACAAATCCATTAAGATTAACAAACTCACTTTATTTTGGAAAGAATGGATTGACAAGGGTATTATTACCTCAACACTTATTGAATGATGGATCTTTTATGGATTTCTGAGACCTCCAAACCTCCTAATATGTTTCCTCTTCTTATGCCCTTCACTATCCGCTACTTAAGGAATCTCTCACTCGTCTTACTCTCTAGGGTTCTTCCATGATCATTCCTGAACTAAATCTCCCGGCCTCCATTGATTTCTCTACTCAATTCAAAGCTTCCACTATATATAAAATACTATCTCACTCTTCGAAGATCAGGACCAAATCCAAATTAGAGCTTGTATGGGAAAAAGATCTAGCCCTAGTAATCCCTTTATGCACATGAGATTCCTTGTGGACAAAAATTCACACCTCCTCATGTTCCGCTAGCACCACACAGACCTTATATTATTTTTATAACAGACTTTTTCTCACCCCTTATGACATGTACAAATTTAAGTTAATAGATTTCCTGAAGTGTTGGTCTTCTCCTAACAATAATAGTGATGTCCTTCATATGTTTTTCCTGTGCCCTCTAGTTAAAGCTTTTTGGTCTCAAGTTTGGTTAAAATTGAATGAAGTTTTATCTTTTAATGTTACTTTTGATATTTCACATGTGTTTCTGTGCAGTTGTTCTTCTGTTTGGAATGTTCATAATACTGTGGGTAAATGTATTGATTTATTTTTTGCTATGACTCTTCAAATTATTACTACCAACTGGAAAGACACTTCAAAAATGGAATTCCAAGCTTGATGGAATTTACTATGTCATCACCATAGACTTGACCGTACTCTCGCTAACTCTACTGCCTTGTTGATAAAAAAAGATTTGTTATGGTTGCCTTTAACTTCTTCTCTTTCTAGGTCAAACAATTAAGCTTGTATATGCATTCTGTATTGTGTCTTTGTTTCTGTATCTATTCACTGTTACACATCTTTGTTTTACTTCTTGTATTAGACTATTTTCTTCTTCTTTCTCCTCTAAGCCCTCTCTCCCTCTCTTTCTTCTCCTCTCTTCTTTCCTCCTCATTTTTCTTATGATCTTAAAAAACGCATTTCATTTTGTATAGAGCTTTTAACTGAGGTGTGATTCATTTTTGTACCTTATTGTTAAACTTCTTCTTGCATTGTCATCCCTCATCATAAATTCTGTATTTATGTTTTGCTATGGTTATTACATCAATAAAGCTTTCTAAACAAAAAAATAAGAAATGAATCTGCTTTCTATGTCGGGAATACTCTAGTGATGCATGCCTCAAGCGCCCTCCACAAAGACATTTTATGGCGAGAGATGCCCCCAGTTTATAAAAAATGAATGCCAGTGTGAACCATGACTGATCCAGCAGGGATCTGATGAGCAGTGTGGGTGAACCATGAGGGAACCGTCAAGAAGTTCGGCATTTATCCAACCAAAGATGGAACCCCTAAGTGGGAGTATAAATGGTCATCAAACGTCTGTAGACTGTGCGGGTTGTTTGAGGAAACGTTGCTACACATTGTTACACTGTGTTCAAAAATGTGTCACGAAAGGAAGCTAATTTTAAAACCTATCTTTAAAGAATTAGGAGTTAGAACTTGTAGATCTGCATTAATATCCTGCTTAAGTGGTGTCAATGTCTATAATATACAGCAATTTGTACAATTTATCTTTATAGCTGAAAAGAAATTATGTAAGGCTGATTCCTAAAGTAATTGATAAATTTGCTGGGTGCGAAGTAATGACTTTACTGTTTTTAGGGAGTACGTGGGCAATTTTAGGGTACTTTTAAATCATTTTAAAACCTTGCGATATTTTAATATTGTTTGGTAATTTTTGTAGCTAAGATCAATCAAATGATTTTAAAGATTTGAGTATGGTGCTATAATGTACAGATCAGTTTTAAAATGTATTAGTAACTATGTTATTATCAGCTCGCGGCACTTTAGTTTTGTCAGTGGAAAATGTATTGTATTTTTTAGCTACTGTTGAAAGCACAGGCCACCTTAGTATAGATGTTGGGATACCATTGTATCGCTGTTGCTAATAGTTATAGTCATTTTAGAAATCTAGTCATATTGGTTGCTTGTATTTAGCATTTTAATTTTAATTTTTACCATGTGAGCTCATTGCACTTTACCTGGAAATTATAAGCTGCTATCACATGTTTTTATGCACTTTACCTCCAAAACTGGAATACGGTTAATCTGATGTCGGGCATGTTATATTTTAACTGGAAATTATAAGCTGTTATCACATGTACTTATGCACTTTACCTACAAAACTGGAAAACGGTTAATCCGATGTCGGGCATGTTTTATTTTGGCATTGTATTCATATTTGTTCAATCAGATTTTGTGCTTGTTATGTATTTTTGTTTTTGTAATGATTTTAATTAATCAACAAATAAAGCATTCATCATCCGTCAAGAAGTGCTTGTTGATGTTGCTTCCAACTGCTGTGTCAGGCCACATCACCTGGTTGTGAGATCGCAGATTGTGCAAGAACCTGCCAACCAGACAATGACACAGGATCATAGTGGCCTGTGAGCCTATTGGTGCCTAGAAAACTGTGAAATTACCATGGGGCAAAATAGCCGGGGCTAGCAATCACAAGTTAATAAAATCAAACAGTGTAAAATGAAGGAGACAGGCTCCGCTACATCAGAATTCAATTGTCCCAGGATTGGGGCGCTGTAAAGTCTGTTCACAGTCGATCTGATGCAGGGACTCTAGAATTACACCAGAACTGAAGAAAGATACTGTATCAACCATGTTAAACCTGGCATCTTTTGGCGAAGTTTCTTCTGTCTTTTTGCTTCTCACCTCCTGTTTTTAACTGTGTGCTGAACTTCAGTTTTGCTGGTTTTAGGACTCTGAGCACTTAACCACTGCTGACCAATGCTCAAATACTTGTGCTCTGTGTCTAAAATATAACGGCATTTGGTTTCTCCATGATTGGCATATTTGATTTACTAATAAGTACAGTGCCCAGGGCCTGTAAATCAAATGCTACTAGTGGGCCTGCAGCACTGATTGTGCCACTAACGTGAATAGCCCTTCAAACATGTCTCAGGCCTGTCACTCCAGAGCCTGTGTGAGCAGTTTTAAACTACCCTGTTGGCCTGGCATGTTCACCAACTTTCCAAGCCCAAACCGTCCCTAGTATTACATATAAGACACCCCTATGGAAGGCCCTAGGGATCCCCATGGGCAGGGTCCAGTGTAAATAAAAGGTAGGATATGTGCTTTTAGGTTTTACATGTCCTGGTAGTGAAAACCTGTTAAATTTGCAAGGGCTATCTCTCCGATAGGTTAGCATAGGAGCTGCCTTGTAACACTTCACACGCGTAAACTTCCATTTGGGAGCAGATAGAAAATTGAAGTTTGGTGTCTCTGGACTTACAATTTAAAATCACATCTTGTAGTGAAGTTGATTTTTAAATTGCAGGTCTGAAAATGCCACTTATTACAAAGTTGGCATTTTCTTACCTTAAACTTTTTGGGCCTCTGTCTGTCCCTAGAAAACACGTCCAGGTTGGATGACAGTGGGCTTTGTGAATTCACTTTAGATAGTCACACACAAAGGGTGTTGAAGGGTGCCCTGGATATTCTGATGGCCCACCATCAAGCTGATGGGTCTTCCTGAGCTAGAATGGTGGGAGGCGTCAGTCCCCACAAAGAGCTGCATACCCCCTGTAGTGTCCGGCAAACTCATTGTCCGGCAAAAAGAGCGCGCCTGGAGGAGAACCTATAACACTCTCGACAGGACCAACTATCTGGCTGCTCGTGCTGACTACATGAAGACTATTGCCTTAGCCAAAACTATTTTTTTTTCTAATCTAATTGAACAGCCCAACAACAATCCTAAGGAGATTTTCTCCATTGTCAATAAACTCTCAAATCCCAGCAGAACTCAGTTTACGCCTGCTGCTAATCAAGATTTCTGTAACACCTTGAACCAATATTTTCTGGATAAAATCGCCACAATTAAATCCAGCATCCCCGTTACTACCCCTGTTTTATTCACCCCTGTTCACATCACCAACACCCTATCATTGGACCATTTCCCTCATCTGGACGTCCCAGCTTTAACAACCCTATTGAATAGGGTAAAATCAGGCTCTCCTCGCGACTGCTGTCCTCCTTATATACTAAAGACGGTATTTGCCTCCTTCCCTGCTCCGGCCTTAACACTTCTTAATACCTCCTTGCTCCAAGGGACAGTACCCAAGTCCTTTAAGGAAGCAGTCGTGTTGCCCCTTTTAAAAAAATCTGGAGTGAGGCCCACTATTCTTTCAAACTACAGACCCATATCTTTGCTTCCATACCTGGCTAAGGTACTGGAAACTCATGTAACCTCACATCTCTCAAATTTCATTGAGCAATCTGACTTCCTAGACTCTTCTCAGGCCGGCTTCCGTCCAGCCCATTCGACTGAGTCAGTCATCATAGCGGTCCTAGACTCTCTGCGTTTTAATGCAGATCTGGGTATTCCTCAGGCTCTGGTCTTACTCGATTTGTCGGCCGCGTTTGACACGGTCGACCATAACATTCTTCTCGACCGCGTCAGACTAGCTGGCATCTGCGGCCCGGCTCATGACTGGATCAGATCCTTTCTCAGCGACCGCACCCAGGCGGTCGACCTACCTCCTTTTTCCTCTCACAAACTTCACACCACCTGTGGAGTCCCTCAGGGCTCCTCATTATCACCCATTTTGTTCAATATTTACATGCTTCCTCCGCTCCAGTCTCTCCAATCCTTCAAAGTTACCACCTTTAATTATGTAGATGACCTGCAACTCACTTTTACAATTGACAACTCCCCAGACTCGATTTACCAATTTCAAAACACCATGCTCCACATCTGTCAGTGGATGGATGCGAACCAACTAAAGTTAAATCCGGACAAGACGGAACTGGTCCTTTTTGACAAAAGTCAACTGTTTTGGGGCCCTCACTACTGGCCATCGAAATTGGGCTCCCCCCTATTCCGTCTAACTCAGTCAAAAGTCTAGGGGTACTCATTGACAGTGAGCTCTCTTTAACACCACAGGTCAATTCAGTTGTGTCCACCTGCTTTTTCCAATTGCGGAAAATAAAAAAAATCAGTCAGATGCTCACTCGTTCTGCTCTGACCCAGGTGGTAATGGCATTGGTGTTGTCTCATCTAGACTACGCCAATGCATCTACCTTGGCCTCCCCGTTACACTCAGTAAACGCTTGCAGATGGCACAAAATCAGGCGGCCCAACTCATACATCGCCTCCCGCGATGGCAGTCAGCTAGACCTCTTTTGAGGAAACTCCACTGGCTTCCGATTACACACCGGGTCACCTTCAAACTGAAATGCATGGTTGGATGAATTGTATTACTTATCATTTTTTCACGATATTGTTGCAGTAGTGTAATTCTTGGTCCTGAAGAAAGCCAGTGGCTCAACATTTCCCACAATGGCTGAAACATGTAGGCCTTTCTAGTCAACTAATGATAGTTATTATGACAAACTATCTACACACTGTTTTTAGTCTTGACACGATGGTAAGCCTTCAATAAAGTTACTTTTCTTATCATGGTAGTCCATTTTAAACTGCACTTTTGATTTTTCTCACAATTAGCAACACTGCACAATTAGTTTGCCAGCACCATAGAGGTTACTTTCATGGCCTGATCCATTACTGATGGTTTTTGAGTTAGGGCAGCTCACGATTATAAAAGGTGAGTTGCGCTACCATATACCAGTCTCTTTTCAAATCCCAGATGATGAAGTTCTGCCATCTGGTGGGCTGATGGGATTCCTTTCCAGTATGACACAGGTTAAGCTGATGCAGACTCTCTGTTTTTTGCCATATATCACTGTATTGACAGACCAGTAGTATCCACTTTGTTTTGGTATACTGTGGATGTGGGATAGAATACTACTTGGTCTATAAATCAAATTCCCCTTGGACCCCCTATAAATTGTGTATTTTGTGGCCCTCTAGGGTCCCCTTAGTGTTCTCACCACCACAGGTTTCATGGCGGGCTCACTGCCATGAAATCTGTGGCCGTGAGGAAACTCGTAATATGCTTGCCGGTGCCGCAGCAGCACCACCAGCATATTGTGGCCCTCAGACCACCCCGCCACCACCAGGGATCACAGAACCCTGGTGGTTGCGGTGGTCCTATGGTGGTCCAACCACCATAGTAGAAACCCCACAGTCGTACCACTGGTGCAGCGTTTCCTGACCGCCATTGCTCCTCCATCGTGAGTTTTGTGGTCCTATGGACCACCAAACTCGTAATTAGGCCCTAAATCTTTAAAATTTCATATCTTGACTTGTGTAGGTGGATTTTTGTCATTGCTGTCTAGTTTTACTCAAATACATATTGGCTATTTTACTAAACTTATGTGGAATAATTTTGTGGTGTTTTCAATATGTTACAGTGTGTGTGTGTGCACAAATACTTTACACATTGCCTCTTTGGTTTAGTCTGACTGCTCTGTGTCAAGCTACAGGAGGGTGAGCACAGGTAAACATTTAGGTGTACTACAGAGTGCATACCACTGCCAGATAGAGACCAGAGGCCAGATGTACGACCAACGTGATTTGGGACTCGCAAATTGCGACAAATTGTGAGTCTCAATTTGCGAGTCGCAAATCACCGTGTACAACAGTGTCTCAGACACTGTTAGCAATTCCCAATGGGGTTGCAAAGTGTGAGGCTCATGAATATTAATGAGCCACTCGCAATTTGTGACCCCAGGGAGAATGATTGGCCCTCCTAGGGATGGTGGCCTGCTGGGCTCAGCAGACCACAATGTCTGGGACTGCTTTTCAATAAAGCAGGTTTTTTTTTGTTGAATACAGCCCATTTTCCTTAAAGTAAAACGGAATGCATTTAAAAACAAAAAAAAAGAAACGTTTTTGTTTAATTTTTTAAGGGCAGGCAGTGGTCCCTGGGACCAGTGCCTGCCCCTAAAAAATATTTCGCCCTGCATTTTCAAAGGGGAAGAGGTCCTCTGGGGACCCCTTCCCTTTTAGTGAGAGCATTTCCACCCTCTTGAAGAGGGTGGTATTTGCGAGTACATGGCTTTGGGGTCACTATTAAGAAGGGAACGCCCCTTCCTAATAGGAACTCGCATTTCCTAAATAGCGAGTCGCGAATATATTGTGACTTGCTATTTAGGAATTGTACATGGCCCTGTGAACTTTTGTATGCGCAAACGGGTTGCAAACTCGTTTGTGCATGCAATTTAGGGTCGTACATCTGGCCCATTCTAACACTGGTGATCTGCGAACAGGATAGGACTTGTATTTGTGTATTACATACAGGGATTGGTGTATATTAAGTCCATATCTCAGACCACTGTGCACCAATGTACTATTTTTTCTTTTTCCTCTTTTAGCAACCCTTTGACTTTTTGCAACAATTATATCTCAATCTGGAGAGCCATCAGCTGTACCTGCGGTAGTGAAGGTTTTGCAGGAGAATCTGGAAACCTGCATGGTGTCCCAACCCAATGGTTTCTGCAGGGAGCTCAGTTGTTCTTTTAAAGGTCTCACAAAAAAGAGGAGCTGCAAAATGCGCTTGGGGCCTGGTCAGCAGCCAGCTGCAATTGATTTCACTGGTCCTGTGTAGCTTCTCCTACAACACAGAGATAACCCATTGAGGGTGATTCTGGTGCTTTATAAATTATTAATTCATTAATTCAGGGAGGCAGCTGTGCACCTAGAGAACGGAGGGGGAGGAACCAAGCTTGCGTCTGGAATGGCTGGAGAATTCAGCATACCTTCGGTCCGGGGGGGTCGGGGGGGGCATCCTGACTGGTGGAAGAGCTTACTCCAGAGCTGGAAGTAGTGTTTTATCTAAAAGCCTGACTGCAGCAGAGTTGAAAGACAGGTGGGGAGGAAGGAAGCTCCAGGTGCTGCTGGCAAAACTCATTGTGGATGTAGAAAAGCAGAAGTTGGCAATAGAAATGCATAAATTGGCCATGGAGGAAAGGAACATACTTTTGGTTCATGATCTGAGCTTGAAGGAGCTGGATTTGAAAGCAAAGAGGGCTGAATCCAGCGTAGATAGTGGCAGCATTTCTTCAGTACACTCAGAGGGAAAGGTACACATAACCAAAGGTTTGGTGCCTGATTATGGATTGTGAGAGGACATAAATTAGTGGTTCAGTCCTGGGAGATAACTTTGCAAATGTACAGGATCCCTGAGAAGGATTGGGGCAGCAGGTTTGCAGAAGCATTTCTCAGTGGAGGGGAGGGACACCTTACTGGCCATAGGAGAAGGGGACAAGACAAGATACCCTACCACGATGGAGGCCCTGATATGGAGATAACGTCTGACCCCTGAGAAATACAGCCAAACTATTATGGGAAGTGAGAAACTTGGGCTTCATTTATGAGGTTTTACCGTAGGGCAGCGCAACAGGCCACTTGCTGTGCTGCCCTATGGTAAAGGATAAATGCAGGAATGCGCTGTATCTATCAGGTATGGTGCATTCCTGTCCTTCTCCCCTGCGCCGGTGCACAATGGGCTGCCATGCATCAACACAGGCCCCAATACACCATGGTGCAAGGGTGCATGAGTTGCGGGGATGATCATTTCTATGCAGGAAAGGAAACCTTCCTAGCTAGAAACAATCAGAAGAGACTTTTCCTCTTTCTACTGCAGCACACAAAGAAAAAGGCAAAAAGAGGAGAAATAAATATATTTCTCCTCGTTGTGCCTCCCTTATGTCTCGCTGGGGAGGTGTAAGTTTTTGGCGCTGCCTCAGATTTACGATTTCTCCTAAATCTGGGGCAGTGTCAAAGAGCCATGGGTGTTGCTGGGTACGTTGCCAGCAACATCCTTTACAAGCCCCTTTAACACAGAAAAATTAATTAAAGGGAGCCATTATTTGAGAGGCAGCATTAAGCCAAAAAAAGTGGCTTACTGGTGCCACGTTTATATGGAGCAGGCTCCTGTGCCACGGAACATCACAAAAAATCAACTTCCTTGGTTCTTAGTGTGTGTGGAGTCATTATGCAGAGCACTGGATGGTTGAGTGAAGGGCAATGAGGTAACAGGCTGTCAGGGGCTGTACAATTTGATTGCACAAGAGCACATGTTTAGTTTTAGATTTGCAGAGCTGCACCAGCACTTTGTTGACAGTAAGCTTTCTGACAACAGGAAGCTTACTAAGGAGGCAGACCAATGGCTCAACACCAGAGTCCACAAGAAGCTGTATGTGGAACACTCCACCAAGGGTGTGCAGGTCCCCAACAGAAAAAGGATGGAGAAAAATAAAATTAAAGAGTTCTCTAAAGGGGTCCAACTAGTTCCTACGGTAAGGATTTCCAAGCCCCTATTGGGAAGAGCTGGTTCCCTTAAGCATGCATTCAAAGGACCCCCGAAGTGTTTTGTGTGTAATCAGGAAGAGCACTTCAAGGGGGATCCCAGTGTCCCAAGTGGGCACAGCCGCCACTGGTTGGCAGACAGTAGGGATGGCTAGTGTATCGCTTAGAGAGGAGTTCATCCCAGTTAGTGGCGAGGAGCCCCTTGGTGATAGCGAGATGGTCCAGAGAACCCTCATGCCTGACAACACTAGGAAGTACAGGCAGTGGGTGACTATCAATGGGAAAGGGTGGAGGCTCTGGGAGACACAGGAGCCAGCATGAAAACCGTCAGGTGTCATCTGGAGTCTTCAGTGGAGATAGTCCCTAATATGGCCCACTAAGTAGTTGCTGTAGACAGCAATGAGCACGAACGTTTTGTGACTCAGGTTCCTTTTGAATGGTTCCAGTGAGTCCATCCATACCTGTGGATTTTCTGCTGGGCAATGACCTGGAGCATACCGCCTGGAAGGAGGTGGAGCTCAGGATGCACTTGGAGATGTTGGTATTGCCTGAGTAGGTATGCCTGACCACAAGGTCCATGGCAGCACGTCATGGGGGTCAGAAGGACCTGAAGCCTTAAAGAGTGGCCCAGGTCGCTCCCAGGAAGAGGAAGAGCACTGGGCACCATAAAACCACTCCTTAAATTCCCACAGTCAAGAAGGAGGCTGAACCTGAGGGGGGTAACCCAGTACCTACAGGGGAAGATATGTCCGACCTGGAGATCCTGCCTGAGCTGTTCCAGTGGCAGCAGGATGGAGGTCCCTCCATGGAGGAGTTCTGCGCAGGTCAAAAAGAGTACACAACTCTTGTAGGTCTTCAGAGGCAGTCCCAGGCAGCTGGTGATGCCTCTGGAACTCACTTGATCTGATGGGAGAATGAGCTATTATATAGCGAACTTAAGGATGCTGAGCCTGGGACAGCCTATGTGCTGGTAGTACCCCAAGCTTCAGACCCTTCTTTCTGGGTCTGGCTCATGATGTACCTCTGGAAGGTCATTTGGGGCAGGACAAGACCTTTGACAGGCTTGTCACCCACTATTGGCCTCAAATGAGGAAGACCTCGGATGCGTTCTGCTGGTCCTGTCCTACCTCAGGTGAGTAGCAAGAGTGGGGAAAGGTGGAAGGCCTCCCTGCAACCTTTCCCTTTTGTGAGCACCCTTTTTGAGTGGGTGTGCATTGAGATTGTGGGGCCTCCGGATCCCAAGCCATGGGCAACAGGTTTGTCCTGGTCTTGGTGGACCATGCCACCCGGTACCTGAAAGCTGCCACTCTGAGGACAGTAACCACTCCGGCCGGGCCAGGGAGCTGATGGAGATCTTTACCTATGTGGGTTCCCCCAAAGAGGTGGCATCTGACCACAGTACCAACTTCATGTCCTTGTACATGATAGACATGTGGAAGGCGTGTGGTGTAAGTAAGAAGTTCTCCATCCCTTACCACCCCCAAACCAATGGGTTGGGTGAAACGGTTCAACTGTACCCTCAAAGACATGATAATAGGTCCCTCTGAAACCATGAGGTATAAGTAGGATGGCCTCTACCCATGTGTTTTGTTTGCCTATAGGAAGGTACGATAGAAGGAGGTTACCTTCAGCCCTTTTGAACTTCTGTATGGCTACCCCCTGAGAGCACCTCTCAGTTTGGTGATGGAGGGCTGGGAGCAAGCTCAGAGGAAGGCACCCCAGGATGTGTTTAGTTAAATGCTGACCTCTGGTAACCAGACAGCCTGCTTTCGGAAACTCGCTCAGGAGAAGCTAAAAGCTGGCCAGGAACACATGAAATCCTGGTTTGCCCAGAATACCACTCTGGTTGAGTTTCAGCCTGGTTAAAACATGTGGGTGATGGTGCCCATAGAGCCATGTGCTCTGGTCTGGTCCATTTGAGGTGAAGGAGCATAAGGGTGATATCACCTACCTAGTGGACTTGCAGACTCCTAGGAACACTATGAGCGTCCTGCAAGTGAAACACCCCAAGCCACCCTTCGAGAGGTCTGAGTTGACCATGCTTTTGGTTACTAATGATGGGGTGGAAGAGGATAGTGAACCTCTCCCTGACCTCCTGTATTCCAAAGAGCAGGAAGGGTCAGTAGAGGTTATGAGCCTCTCTTCTACTTTGACTCTAGAGCAGCAGAGAGACTGTCACTAGTTGCTGGGACAGACTGCATTTCTGTTCTCACTCACCCCTGGAGTCACCCATTGATGTACTGTTGACATCAATACTGGGGATAGCCTATCTGTTAAGCACAAAAAATACAGGTTGTCTGTCAGATAGAGGGCCAGCATCAAGGAGGTAGTCTCTAAGATGCTAGAATTAGGGGTTATTGAGCCCTCCAACAGTCCTTGGTCCAGTCGATTGGTTCTGGTCCCCAAGGATGCTCATCACGGTGTTGCACCTGAACTACGGTTTTGTGTTGACTTCCTTGGGCTCAATGCGACCATCAAGATTGACGCGGACCCCATCCCCAAAACATAATTAACTCATTGATCAGCTTGGAGCTGCCAAGTTACTCAGCATGTTTGATTTAATGTCTGGGTACTGGCAGATTGTCTTGACCGAAGGGGCACAAGAGAGGTCAGCGTTCTCACACCAGAAGAGCACTACCAGTTCTTGTTTATGCCTTTTGGGTTGTAAAATGCACTTGCTACCTTCCACAGGTTGGTCAACCATGTCCCGGTGAGGCTGGAGAACTTCAGTGCTCTATACCTTGATGACATTGCAGTCTTCAGCTCCAGTTGGAAGTACCATTTGCACCACCTGGAGGAAGTGTTGAAGGTGCTTCAGAGCACAGGCCTCGCTGTCAAGGTCAGTGAGTACCGGATAGGGTAGGGTTGTGTAGTCTACTTGCGGCGGAAAGGTGCAGCCACTGCATACCAAGATTGATACCATTCTAGCTTGGGCACTCCCCAAGACCCAGAGAGAGGTGAGAGCCTTCTTAGGCCTCACAGGTAACTACAGGACATTCAATCAAGAGATATAGCACCATCAGGTGATCTGGACAGAGGCATGCCATATCGCTTTTGACACCCTGAAGGAAGCCATGAGCACAGCACCCGTGCTCAAGGCTCCTGATTTCTCCAAGCAATTTGTGGTGCAGACTGATGCCTCAGAGTATTGTGTGGGGCCGAACTTTCACAGCCAGACTTAGAGGGCCTAGATCAACCTGTACCCTTCATCAGTAGGAGGTTACTTCCCAGGAAACAGAGGTGGAGTGCAATACAAAAGGGAAGCTTTTGCTGTGGTCTGGGCACTGAAGAAACTAATATCCTACTTGTTTGAGACTCACTTCCAGGTTCAGATAGGCCACAGGCCCCTCAGATGGTTAATGTAGATGAGGGGTGTTGGAACCGGCCCTTTCTGGTTTGGGTGAAGGAATCTCCCCATCCAGGCAGAACCTTCTGCTCACGTCAAGGGCAGGTGGTAACATTCGCTGCATAACCTGTGCTCACCCTTGGCTCTTGGGTCACTAGGCACTAAGCAGCCAGGTTTAATTCAAAGGCAATGTGTAAAGCAAAGGCACAGAGGTCACTCACGATAGATACACTGAGCACGCAGAAGAGACTTTACACGGAATGCATGTAAAAGGTTTGTATTCAACACACATATTTAATCATTATAACATCAACATCATATACTGTTGGGCATAAAACACATTTGGAAATATTAGTAGCAGTACTACGCCCATTGTATTGGTATGATATTAATAGTATGCACACTGTGGATGATTCAACCCTCCCAATAGAGAGAGAGAGAGAGCACCCTTATGCAGTGCATGATATCAAACATAAATATGTAGACGAAAATAGAACACTTTTTAGCAGCACCGTGGGCCAGAGCCATGCGGGTAAACCCAATGTCAAATGTATTCTGCTTTTGGCATGAAATCAACATAGAAAACGGCACTGTTGGCCAGTGTCATTAATCGCAGGTGGTCCATACACGACCACTCCCACTCACATGCGCTCACTCTGCACCACTACACAGTGCAACAGGTATTAGCTAGACTGTACTCTGTGCTCTTACACACATACGCACTCAGCACCCTAATGTGGTGCCACTGGTACCCAGCAGGTCAATGGAACACACCCTGCAGACTACATGGCCCAAGCCTCGCTCCACCCTCCAGTTCACCCCAATTGCCCTATACCCCCAGATGGAAGATAACCAAACCCCCTCCTGGACACTGGGCCACATGTGGCAAAGTCACACTTAGTCTGGGTCCTCGGAAAGCAGGTGGGAATATGTAGCAGTTTTAATGAAGAGGTAGATGTAAACAAGGGGAGTTCAACTGCCACTCGGGAAGTTCAGCCATAGGTCTCAAAACACAAAGGAGTCAGGCAGTCTCTTGACCTGCTTCTGAACTGTCTCAGAACCATTCCTTCAATCCGGCCAATCTCTCTTGCTACTACCTGGTGCCAGATGTCTTTGGGAGGGGCCAGGTGTGGAGAGGGCATTTGGTTCACCACAGTGAAGGTCAAAAGGGAACCCGATGAATGGGAAGGAACACAGGGGAACATTTTGGTAGGTGGAGGCACCCTGAGCGATACCTGATGATCAGGCAATCTAGGCACAGCATCTGGTGTGCGTTTGGATGAGTCTCACAGACACTTCAGGTCGTCAAACATGAAAAGTTGCAAAATCCGTACCTTCCTAGAAATGTGGCACCTTGACCAGTCAGGTCACACCCACAGACTCACTTTCAGTAGAGCCACATGAGGTAGAATGAGGCACTACTACGGGTACACCCTCACCTTCAAGGGTTCCACCCTGTGAATCGGACACCGCAAACAATAAACTTGCAGTTGGCGTGTCGCACGAGAGATATGTGGCATGATCAATGAAACAGGCCATGATTCGTCCTGCAATCAGTGAATCTGCTCACCACCAACAAGATGCTTATGCGTGTCAGAGTCCTCGTAGTACAGGAACCAAAAGCCTTAGATGCAGGCAAGATTTCTGGGGCTCCACACTAGACAATCTGGTCTCCAGACACAAGTCTTAATTTCATGCTCACAATGTGCTACCTGATTGGATTGAGTAGCCGATGTGGGCACTTGGGAGTACATCTCTTTCCACATGACACAGGTAGATGGTGTAGGTCCCTCGTGGGAGATATTTGATGTTCCTGAGATCTCCAGGAGAACAGGAGGCCAACAGATGGGCCATTGTAGAGCACACTTCAGGGTGCCACACTTTAGCAGGTCTCCGGCCCAGGCCAAACACTATTCAGAAAGGGCATGTGGTCCCCTTCATGGGCAGTTATCCTCATGTGGAAAATAGAGTCCACTGGCAACCTGCACCAGTACGGGTTCTCTGGGTTCCAGCATCCCCGCAAGCATATATCACCCTTTGCTGAAGGATGGCGCCCATAGTTATACTATCACGTGTCTTTAAAGTTAGGAGTGGTTTAAGGGGTTTCCCTTTGAACCACAGATGCCTTCCGTACATTTTAGGCCTGCGTGCCATGGGGCCCTAAAATGCAGATCTTAATCTTTAGTGGGGCCATGATCCAGCCCCAAGAGGTTAAGTGTCAAAACCCCTCTCTCCAATCCATCCCATCAGCCCTCAAAGGGTCTGCCGTTCTTGTGGGATGCCCATGGTTTATGGCTGGCACTTGGGGAATGCAAAGGTGTGTCCCCTCGTCCCCTGGTGTCCATTGGAGTCAGATTCCATGGTTCACAAGACTCTTAGAGCATAGAAATGTCCATAATCCATAAGTCGCATTTCTAAGTGAGTTATGCCAAAACCCCCTTTATCATTGGGGTCTGGAATATAAAATAGCCAGGAAAAATAGGGCGAATGTGATAAAGGAAGAAACATGGGCCAAATTAGAGCAGGCCATGGCTTCAGGCAACTCTAAGGCGTTTTGGGGAATAATAAATGGCCGCCACTTCAAAATGCCTAATGATCCATCGCTCAATGTTAATGTAAGGGAGGAGGAGTAAGTGGCTCACTTTAAAGGTACCTTTGCTCCAACCGATTACCCAATACCACCGGCTTGTATTATCTCCGGGAATCCTCTCTCTTTTCTCACTAAAGAAGTTAGGGATGGGCTTAAGGCCTGCAGTAATGGGAAAGCCCCGGGTCACAATGGTGTTCCAATGGACTTCTTCTTTGAGAACATGGATATATGGGTCCCCCTTCTAATTAATGTTTTTATTAAAATCGCTATAGTTGGTCCCCCCGTGTCTTGGAAAACTAGCATAATCGTCCCAGTCTACAAAAAGCGATATAAAAGTAATCCTAAAAATTACCAGCCAATTTTGCTAATTGATACGACGGCCAACTCATGGGCCGCCCTCTTCTAAAAAAATTGGAGGCATGGGTTAGGAGTAAGAATATTTTAATGGAGTCCCAATATGGCTTGCAGGAGGGAAAGGGTATGATAGACCAATGCTTGAACCTCTCATTGATCTTGGATAGATATGTCAGAGCCAAGGGTGGGAAGATCTATCTTGCCTTTATGGACCTGTCGGCAGCTTTTGACTGCGTGTCCCACCCTAGACTCTGGCAACTAATGGAGGGGATGGGAATCGATCAGGCATTGATTGACTTCATCAGACAGCTGTACTCTGACGCCTCCTTGTCAGTCTGCTACGGAAAGAATGGGGAGTGTACCCGATCATTTAAGATCTTAAGAGGGGTAAGGCTAGGCTGCGTCGTGGCACCGTTTTTATTTTCCATCTATACCAATGGCGTGGGAAAACATATTGAGGGCACAGCCTTGGATGTTCCCGTGCTCTCCAACCACTAGCGGGTACCGATCTTGGAGTATGCTGATGACGCCGTTCTGATGGCGCAAACTGGGATGGGGCTCCAGCATCTTATATCGGCCTATGCGGTATTTATGAATTTACTAGATTTAAAGGTCAATCAGACACAATCTTTTAAAATTATTGCGGGGGCAGGGAAACGAGAAAGACCACCATATTTCTTTATGGACTCCGGTAAAATTGAGGTGGTGGACTCGTTTCCCTATTTAGGTGTTCTTTTTGATAAAAATCAATCACGGTCCAAATTGCTAGAGGGCAGACCAATGGGTATGCAGAGAAGTCTAGTGGCACTGAATTTGTTTTCCAAAAGATTGGGAGCCAAACCTCTAATTCCTATGAAGAAAATCTATCATGCAAAAACAAAGGCGGTGTATGGGGCAGCAGTATGGGGGATGGCTCCCAGTGATTCTCTGCAATCCATTGAGAATACATTTTTTAAGTCTTTTACTTCCCTACCCCAGTCATATTCGAATGATGTGCTTCATATGGAACTGACTCTACCATACATTATGGATTCTATCAAAATGGCACCACTCCTGTTGAGCATTCCTCATGGCGTAGGGACACAGTCCCCCTTACCCAAAATGTAATAACAACTATTTTAAAATCAGACAACTACAGCAGGACAGGTGGATAAAGTACATGGAGTCAGAAATAATTGCAATTGGTCTAAGTCGCCTTTTTAAAGATCCATTCACCCGTAACTCCATTACAAAGCAGAAAGTAATTGAGATATTCACTCAGAGAGCTCAATTCCCAAGAAGAGAAAAAAGTTCCACACTCAGTCAGCTCGTCTGTATTAATTAACCCCAGTGCTGGGGGAGGGAAGCTACTTTTATTTGGCTGATGGTACATAGCCACATCACAAATATATTTTATTAAGATTTCGCCTAAATTTGATACCACTGATGGTAGGATATCCAGGGAAGAAATATAAACATTCTGATCTTTCCCTGTGTCCGTGTGACAAGTTATCCCCACAAAATGATCTTCATCTTTTGTTCTTTGTGGTCTTTACCGCCAGAAAAGACATAATTTTATTGTACCGATTTGTAAGCGTTACAATTTTAAATTCTGTTTTCTCCAATCCTTGCAGAATTCTTTTGTTTTTCTCGCTAGCATCGTTTTTATGGGCATGTTTGAAAAAGAGGAAGCAGGTCGGCTCATAAGACGATTTAGGACTGGTTTTCAAACTCCTATTGTATTTGTATATGTATAAAGATGAAATGGTTTTTAACCGAATTGGATGTTAGCGGATTTTAAAGTATCATGACTTATGCTATTTTTATCTATATCTTTTCTTAAACTGTGACTGTAAATACTTTTATGATCTTATGTGTAAGATCGAATAAAAGATTTGAATGAATGAAAGGGTTTGGCTTGGCAAATCCATTCATAGGAAACATCATGAGGCTGCTCCACTGCAATCAGATACTGCAGCCAGACGTGATGTCAACCACTTCCTCATTTTAACCTGCGGGTAGAGCAAGCTTCATAGGTAGTGAAAGAGCACACAGGTATTACTCGCTGCCTGTGTGCAGATGTGCTAGTGCGCACTTGACCTGTGATGGCCAGTCAGACACAGTCCGCAGCACCAGAGATGCAAGTTCACCCGCCTGAGTCCGCAGCAGCAGACTAAACACGGATTTACTAATACTTGTGTCAGTGCTAATGCATAAGCCTGCGATGGCAAGCAGCACGTGCGATCACGGGCGCCATAGGTGCCGGTGCGCACATACAGCGCTATGCCCTATCAGGTGGCTCGTGAGTTTAATCACGATAGTTGCCAATGCTCATATGCCGATCTGCGTTGGCAGACCGGCCTATGATTTAGAATGTCAAGTTAGTGCCACTTCTCAACATGGGTATGAAGGGAGCATATACTTTCACACTGTAAATATAGTTGGAAAGTGCCCAGAGCTCAAAAGCCACACAAGCGAATCAGCAAAACCCAGGGGGAAAAGCTAAAAAGCTTAGCGAAACGCTACCTGATGGATATCAGGTCCAACAAGGGAAGAACATCCTAAACTGTTGAGGTGGTTCATCTCCCTAAAGATAATGGACTTTACTGTGCAACACTGTCCTGCAGCAGAACACACCAACGCTGATGGTCATTTCAGGTTCTTCCACCTTAGTGAAGAGAACTCCCAAGAGGTTGAGTTCTTCTTCCCGCTTTTAGCTGGGGGAAACACGAGTTAGACCTGGCATCTTTTGACGTCATTCCCCTTGTCTTTTTGCTTGTGACCTCTGTTTTTGACTGTGTGCTGTACTTCGTTTTTGCGGTTTCAGGACTCTGTGTACTTTACCACTGCTGACCAGTGTTAAAGTGCATGTGTTATGTGTCAAAAATGTGATGGCATTTGGTTTCTCCATGATGGACATATTTGATTTACTAATACGCCACTGTCACTTCATAAAAATGATTGAGAGCCTTGCGCTACTGGAGTGTCAAAAAAGTGATACTTCTGTGTTGCAAGCCTCTCATAAATACGTCCCAAACTCTCTAAATGGGTTTAGGAAACTGTTGTATCCTTAGTGGAAAGATACCAGGAGCCAGGATGAATATTCAAGACTAGTTTATTCAGTCTTCAAATCAGGTTACATCTTAGATGACTCCCGCCAGCCTAGTGTGGTACCAGCCCCACCAGGAGCAGCCTCCCTAGCTGCTCAGCCCATCTCCAACTGCCACATTCACCCCACTCAGTCACCCAGGCATTCCACGCATCACAGGCACACCAACATTCTAATACCAAGACACACTATGGCTGAGCAGCTAGAGGCAGCAGGGATAGAGTACATATTAAGCTAATATGTAGAATATAACATTACCTCTTTTTCTTTAAACAAAAACAAAAAGGAAATTAGAGGAATAAGTCCAATACAATTACATTACAAATCTCAAAGATGCAGCAAATGGACAAAGCATCAAAGAAGATGGAATCATAAAAGAGGAGAAAATCAATAACAGCACAAATCACAAATCTCTAATATGCAGCAATGACAACTAGAGAAGTGTGGCTCACTGGTTAGAGGAGGCAGACCCTGAAGCAGAGGTCAGACCCGGGACCAGGGTTCAATTCCCGACGCGGCAGGGTCTTGAGCCCAAATATCCACGGACTCGATAATTCTCGTTTCGGTGCCTACTCGAGTCACGGGTTCACACTCTGCAGCTCTGGGCATTAGCTTGCTTAATCTTCACTACAGCCCCCCCGCGGCGGGATGCCTGGCTTTCACCTTGGGGATGCCCAGTACAGGTATCTCACAGGGAAAAGCCAGGACGGGTTCCCAAGGCAAGCGCCAAGATGCCTACGGGTAATCGAGCGCTATATAAGAACGCTTAATAATAACTAACCATCAAAAGAGAAAAACATTCTATAAAGGAAGGATGGTTAAGATAAAACCAATTTAAAAGCTAAATCCCCCATCCCCCTTAAAAAGAGAATTTTTTTAACATATACCAAAATATAGCAATATGTTCCATATACACTATAACGTAAAGCACTATGACCTATAAGCATACCAAGAATAGTGCTAAAGGTAAAATAACCTACAACTCAATCCCATGTGAAAGGAAACAAGAACAAATGGGTTGTCACCCAAAACACCAACCAAAAAGGTAAGTACAGATGTACTGCGCGCAACTTACAGGGAATAAACCCACATCCAACCCTGATAGGGGTTAACCTAGGTACAACAGATGGGAACTAACCCATGTCCCAACCCCTTCGTGGAGGTTACATACCCCGTGAAGGAGTAACACACTATCCCATAGAAAACATCCAAAATGGGAACTGACCCAAACCCCCTCGTGGAGGTTACATACCCCATTTAGGAGTAACACTCACATATGTAGGAGCAACTGTACCTACGACCATCCCTCATGTAAGGGAACTGTGAATACCATCCTTTAAGAACTAAACTAAGAAAGCCAATAATTTAACTGACATTAGCCTGTGGAATCACGACAAAACTAAATGCAATAAAGGAGACAACACCTTGCTAGTAAGCACAGTAATGACACACCGGTGAACGACTTCTCACCCGAGAAATGGTACCCTGTAGAAAAGAAAACAAACAGCACAAACAACATTGCTAGAAGTGCTAGAAAATACAAAACCACCAAAGAAATTAATAACACAGTTTCGTGAGAATTAACCTATGCCCTATAGTAAAGCCTAACAGTGCGACCTGTAAATATAAATATTCAACATGTCGCCTCTAGAGCAGTCGTCCAGAGATTGACGAAGATAAGGCAGCTCCTTTGTTTTTTCAAACATGCAGCTGCACAGTAGCACCAAGTAACTTGTAGATGTAATGCCTTTGGTTGCAAAGCTAGACACAAACTTTGTTTAGAATACTTGTCAGGCATAAAACATAAACCATCTGTGCTACTGCTGGAGGAAGATCGTTGTGACACAAACCCCTTTCAATATAAATCTCTGTAATCTTGAAAGTACTATAAGTCTCTGCTGCTGTGAATTAATCACTTTAAAATCCTCCATCAAAGTAGCCAGAGCACACTGTATGTTCTCACATCTTTTGAGTATATTAAAGGCATTCTTCACACATTTGCGTGATGTGGCTGGTACACCAACACCTGGTTGTAGAGACGCTACCCATCCAACTCACAGTCAATTTGGTATATTACCAAGTGGCTGGAACTCCAGATGAGGTTGTAGTTGAACTACACCACCAACTCACTGTTGACCACTGTGGCTGGAACACCCAAATTCGGTTGTAGTAGTACTACTCCTCTAACTCACAGTTACAGTTGTATTCCCAGGCTGAAGTGTCAGTTGGTGGTGACACTTCTCGTTGGGGCTGTCCAAAGGAAGGACACTGGTGGGGCTGGTGCTGGCTTGCCTGGAAATACCTTCTTTTTTTTCTTGAAATTGCTTGATGGATCTCTTGGTTACTCTCTTAGATCTTTAGGGGCCCATTAGGATAGCGGGCGGAAAACCACCCCGCCCGCCATGGAGGCGGAAAACAACCGTCCGCCATGGAGGCGGATAAACCGGCGGTCAAATTAGGATCGACCGCCACTACAGACCGACCGCGGCGGTAGCGGTGAAAATGAAACCGCCCGACTTGTGCGGTGATGCCAAAACTCCGACCGCGGCGGTCGGAAAAGCAGCGGAAAAGACAAAACCGTCCACAGGGAAAGCGGAGACACCGCACGGGAAATTACGATATGCCGAGGGTGTCGCGGGCGGAACCGCCGACATCGACCGCCGCGGTCGCAGCCATGAGTGAATGGGAGAAATGGCGGACAAGCAGCAGCAAAGCCACCGCAGCGGACGAACATGAAATACATGGCGGTCGATGTGAAAGCACCGCAGTGATGCCAAATACTGCATAAACAAAGTAGCCCTGCCCCCAAAATATACAACACACACACACAGATACATACATTACTCTAACAAATATACAAAACTACAGAACCACCCCCACAACACACCTGACAACCACAATCCAATTGGCCCCAACCACACAGCTGAGTACAAAGCCACCCCCTCCACTCACCACAATCCTTTGCATCTTTCCAGAACAGAAGGCCATACACCACATCTGAGAGGAGAGGCAAAATAGCACACCACACCCACCCACCACCACCATCAACACCACCATCACACCATCACAAACAAACCCCCAGCACACAACACACCTCATCACCACACCCCTGCACCCACACACCCCTGCACCCACAAACACCTCAACCCCCACACACCATGACATCAAAAAAAATGCCAAAATTCACCGAGAGTGAGTTGACAGTCATGGTCAACGAGATTGAGAGAGTAGAGCCACAACTATTTGGTAACCTAGTCCAACAGACACCATTGGCCACCAGGACACAAATGTGGGAAAGGATAGTCCAAAGGGTGAATGCAGTTGGGGCCACCCCAAGGTCCAAGAAGGAGATCATGAAGCGGTGGCATGATCTCAAGAGGGTTGTCAAGGAGAAGAGGAGCAAGAACTGGACTCTGGCAAACGTGACTGGCAGTGGCCCTCCCATCCCACAGAAGACATTCACACCATGGGAGGAGAAGGTGCTTGCCATCCTGCTACCTGAGAGTCTCACAGGAGTAGCCGGGGGAGCGGAAGCTGGTAAGTACAGACAAAAATGCTTACTCTTCACTCTTGAGGCGGAAGCCAGGAGGAAAGAGGTACGTAGTGAATTGTTGCTTTAAGCTAACTGTCGGTTTTAAGATTTTTAACTTGTTTTAACTGTGTATTGTGGCTAAACAGCCGATTTTAAACCTGTAGAGCTTGCAATATTGCAATGTGATCCATCGTCGATTTTTAGACTTTTTAGCTCACATAATCTGCAATTTACGCACTGTGAAGGCGCTTGATTAACACCTACCTCAAACCCCTGCTGGACCCCCCCGCAGCCGATTAAGGCACTGCTAAGGGGCAGTAAAATCAAGCAAACAGCCGCCATCTTGGGGGAGGTGTGAGGGGAGCGCTGCTGCTGCTGCTGCCTGGCCACGCCCACCCCGGGACGATTCCCATAAAACATCACTCGCATTTGCGCTGGGTAAAATGCTTACTCTTCACTCTTGAGGCGAAAGCCAGGAGGAAAGAGGCACGTAGTGAATTGTTGCTTTAAGCTAACTGTCGATTTTAAGATTTTTAGCTTGTTTTAACTGTGTATTGTGGCTAAACAGCCGAATTTAAACCTGTAGAGCTTGTAATATTGCAATGTGATCGATCGTCGATTTTTAGACTTTTTAGGTCACATAATCTGCAATTTACGCACTGTGAAGGCGCTTGAGTAACACCTACCTCAGACACCTGCTGGACCCCCCCGCAGCCGATTAAGGCGCTGCTAAGGGGCAGTAAAATCAAGCAAACAGCCGCCATCTTGGGGGAGGTGTGAGGGGAGCGCTGCTGCTGCCTGGCCACGTCCACTCACGGTCACTCCTCCAATAAATGTCTGGCCCTCACAGGAGGCGCAGCGGACGGGCGCAGCGGGCGCGCCGGAAGCGCGCCGAAGGCGCGCCAAAGGCAAGCCCGTCTGTGCCCGTCCGTGACCGCCCGGTACCAGGGGCAGGAGCCCGTGTGGGTTCCAGCCTCCGGAAAAGCTACAGCGCCTCAGAACTGCGGAATCTATGTCCCCCTTTAGAAAATCCCTGTCTGCATAACCTAAACTTAAACAATGAAGAGAAAAAGTGCGCATACTGCTCCTTCTCGGTTAACAGACAACTGGGGTCGAGACACAAAGGGAAGATACTGAACCTTGCCCTCCTAAATTGTCGTTCCCTAGGGAAACACAAGATGGAAGTGCACGACTACCTAATAGATGGTCGAGTAGATGCCCTCTTTCTCACGGAAACGTGACTGAACGCCACATCGGCACTTTAGAGGGAAGGGATCTTGCTAATAGCGAAACAGGCCTCTTTTCCATCTCAGTGCACCAGGGATACTGCATTAGGGGCTACCTGATATATCGCCCCCCGGGTCCAGGAGCCACTTTCTCCACCCAGCTGATGGAAACCCTTACGCTCTCTGCTCTAAAACATGAAAGACTCCTCCTCCTAGGGGATCTAAACTATCATTTTGATGACCCCAAGAATAATGAGGCCCAGGAAATCAAACAGGAGTTAGTCGGCATCCAGATGCTACTTAAATCAGAACAACCAACTCACTGTCAGGGACATCTCCTAGATCCTATCTTTGCCAACTGGGATACCCTAACCATAGATCCACCCACTCCAGTTATATGGTCTGACCACTTCATAGTTACTTTCCGGGTGTCGGTACCAGACGATGGATCACACAAAGAACCCACCCACGCTAATAAACGTAGGAAATGGGCAAAATTCTCCACAGAGGCCTTTAATAAAATCATAACATTAGGAGGCCCCCCTGAAGGCAAAGATACAGAATCCGCCTGCTTATATCTAAATAAGCGAATCCTAAAGGCGCTTGATTGTATAGCACCATGGACTCATAAGGCACCGGCAAAAAGGTCCAAATCCGCCCCTTGGTTCAACGCCGAACTCCGAGACCAAAAAGCAAAATGTAAAAATTTTGAGAGGAAATGGCGGAAACATTACTTTGAGACAGAAAGAATTGATTATAAGAACAGTCTTAAGATATACCATGCACTTATTCGAAAAACTAAGAAATCCTACTTCTGTACGAGAATCAAAGACGCCGACAATTCCATGAAGGAAATGTTCCTAGTATACAGGGAACTCTCTGATCTCACCTCACTAGCCACCCCCATGACGGGATCAGCTAAAACGTGCGACTTAATAGCCGAGTTCTTTGCAAGCAAAGTGGACACAATTTACGCAGGCTTCCCAGACAAGGCCAGAGTAGGCAGGGAACAGGAAGACAACTTCATACAGATACAGGAGGATAAATGCCTCTCAGCATTTATAGTACCGCCTAAGGAAACTATATGCTGTATAGCAAACAGTATTAAATCAGGATCACCGAGCGATCCTGCAACCCCTAAAATACTCCACTGCAGCATTACCACCCTGGAGCCTTATATCAGTCACCTCCTGGCTCTCTCTTTTAGTACAGGACAAGTCCCCATCTCATGGAAAAAAGCGACAGTCCTTCCTCTGAGGAAAAAACCTAATATCAGTATAGAAAAATTGGACAACCTCAGACCTATCTCCCTTCTCCCCTACTTTGCAAAAATCGCTGAGAAAGCTTGGAGGCCTCCCCCACCCAAGAGCAAGTGTCAGCCATTGCACTGTTTAACAAACAAACCTACAGGTAGGTAGCCATCTTCACTTGGAGGGTGTTTGTGGGTGGGAGGCCTGTACCATTACTCCCAGCATGCCCCCTGGCCCACAGCCCAGCAGCATGGAGGCCTCCCCCACCCAGGAGCAAGTGTCAGCCATTGCACTGTTTAACAAACAGACCTACAGGTTGGTAGCCATCTTCACTGGGAGGGTGTGTGATTGGAGGCCTGTACCACTACTCCCAGCATGCCCCCTGGCCCACAGCCCAGCAGCAGGGAGGCCTCCCCCACCCAGGAGCAAGTGTCAGCCATTGCACTGTTTAACAAACAAACCTACAGGTAGGTAGCCATCTTCACTTGGAGGGTGTTTGTGGGTGGGAGGCCTGTACTACTACTCCCAGCATGCCCCCTGGACCACAGCCCAGCGGCATGGAGGCCTCCCCCACCCAGGAGCAAGTGTCAGCCATTGCACTGTTCAACAAACAGACCTACAGGTTGGTAGCCATCTTCACTGGGAGGGTGTGTGATGGGAGGCCTGTACCACTACTCCCAGCATGCCCCCTGGCCCACAGCCCAGCAACATGGAGGCCTCCCCCACCCAGGAGCAAGTGTCAGCCATTGCACTGTTTAACAAACAAATCTACAGGTTGGTAGCCATCTTCACTTGGAGGGTGTTTGTGGGTGGGAGGCCTGTACCACTACTCCCAGCATGCCCCCTGGCCCACAGCCCAGCAGCAAGGAGGCCTCCCCCACCCAGGAGCAAGTGTCAGCCATTGCACTGTTTAACAAACAAACCTACAGGTAGGAAGCCATCTTCACTTTGAGGGTGTTTGTGGGTGGGAGGCCTGTACCACTACTCCCAGCATGCCCCCTGGCCCACAGCCCAGCAGCAAGGAGGCCTCCCCCACCCAGGAGCAAGTGTCAGCCATTGCACTGTTTAACAAACAAACCTACAGGTAGGTAGCCATCTTCACTTTGAGGGTGTTTGTGGGTGGGAGGCCTGTACCACTACTCCCAGCATGCCCCCTGGCCCACAGCCCAGCAGCATGGAGGCCTCCCCCACCCAGGAGCAAGTGTCAGCCATTGCACTGTTTAACAAACAGACCTACAGGTTGGTAGCCATCTTCACTGGGAGGGTGTGTGATGGGAGGCCAGTACCACTACTCCCAGCATGCCCCCTGGCCCACAGCCCAGCAGCATGGAGGCCTCCCCCACCCAGGAGCAAGTGTCAGACATTGCACCCTGCACACTCACCTTACAGGTATGTAACAACCGTAATTCTTCATGAAGTGTGTGTGTGTAGAAATCAAATAACTATTGGACGCAATGCATTGACATTCAACCTGTATGACTCCATGATGTCACTCTGCACTATGAAATGTAACACGGTGTTGCCATGAATTGTCCAACTGATGACAGCATATATAACAAGTGTACAGACAGATGATGATACGCAGATGACGGAAACACTGACCACTCCCCATCTACTCCACAGGTGATGAAGAACTCACTGCTGGGGACCACACCAACGACCAGCAGAGCCAGTCTCCACCTCCGGCACATGGACTCACAGATGCGGACTCCCAGGACAGTTTGGATGATGAGCTCCAGCCCGGCCCATCTGGTGTGCCACAGACCCAGAGGTCCCAGGCCCGCATCCTCGCCAACACCACCTCTGCTGCAACAACAACGCAGCAGACCCCTGCTGTCACGGCCTCTGCCTCCACCGCAACCACCACCGCCGCCACTGCCACCAACACCACCACTACAACCAGTACCACCTGCAGCATCCTCCCTGTCCCTAGGGATGACCAGCCCACAGCAACACCTGTGGAGGGCAGGGAGGCAGTGCGTGGTGCACCAGTGGTGAGGGAAGAGGTCCGTGGCAGCAGAGCAGGTGGGAGGGCCAGGGTAAACACCAGACCTCGGGAGGAGTGGACACCATCCCTGGACCACTTCACCAGAGTTGTGGGGGCCTACCAAGAGGTCCAGGGACAAAGTGGCCGGTCGGATGAACTATTAAGGGAGCTCATCCTGCTGATGAGGTCCATCGATAACCGCCAGGGACAGATGGTGGACCTCATGGGCCAGCAAATGGCGTTGCAGAGGGACAGGCCTGAGTCCCAACCACCACCTCCGCCCCCTCCTGTTGTGCAGCAGGATGACAGTCCACCATCCTCCCCTGCGCCAACAGAGAGGGGCGAGTCCTCTGACGCCGCTGGCCATTCAGCAGGCCCCCCACCGCCAAAAAGATCTAGGGGGCGTCCAAAGAAGAGCCTGGGAGTCTCTGGAGGCAAAGCACCTGCCACACGCCAGTCACGGAGCCAGCCGTGAAGACAACCCTCTCCCCAACTGCATTCACTGTTTGGACTGTCTTTCCCCACATTGCCTTGGCAATGGCACCTGTCTGTTGGACTGGGTCGCCACATCCATGTGGTGTCTACTCTTGCATCTCTGCGACCATGACTGTCAACTCACTGCTCATTCCCCACCTTCCTGTAAATATTCCCGCACAATTCACATGTCCACTCCGAAAATAAAATACCTGACACTCCAGATTTTGTCTAGTGAATTCTTTAGTGCAGTATTAACATTGTTGATAATGTCCATGATGTGTAAACATGATGTACAGTATGCAGGGCAGGAACACTCTGTAGCACCCAGGGAGACACAACAGAACTACAGTCACTGGTCTCATCGTGGCAACACACACAGATCACTGCTCCAAAAATATCCAAAATATCACAGTCATACTACACATTGTCTAGCAGATACGCACAAATATGGTCCAGCATACATCTCCGTACGTAACGTCAATTCCACCAATAGCATACATAGGTGACAGAACATGTGGCTATCGGGAACATCTGCGCATATCCATTCACAACAAAAGCAACCACACCAGAGTATGTAGACGTTGTAACTCGTCACACACCTTCAAGTGAAGTAGCGTTGGATTAGCTGCTGGCGTAGGTCAACTCCTTTCTCCTCTCCACTGTCCTCATCACTGGATTCTGGTCCCTGAGCAGGTTGTGGCCTTAGTTCCTCACCATCGTCCAGGAGCAGGGGAACCCCCTTGTGGATGACCAGGTTGTTCAGCATACAGCATGCCACAACGATCTTGCACACCTTCCCAGGCGAGTATGCAAGTGCGCCTCCGGTCCTGTCAAGGCACCGGAACCTTGACTTCAGCAGGCCGAAAGTCCGTTCGATTACCCGTCGTGTCCTGCCATGGGGCTCATTGTAGCGGATGTCTGCTGGTGTCCGGGGATTCCGGAGTGGGCTCAACAGCCATGGCCTACTGGGATATGCAGAGTCACCTGTGAATGATAAACACCCATTGCAATGTTGTACGGCCACAGTAAAGCCAGTGACACACAGCACGTGATAGCAGTAGTGATACTCACCCACAATCCAGGCACGTTCGGGATGCAGATTCTCCATTATCCGTGGCACTATGCTGTTCCTCATAATGTACGAATCATGGGCCGAACCGGGATACTTTGCACACACATGTGATATTGTCATGTCCGCAAGGCACACCACCTGCACATTCATGGAGTGGTAGTGTTTGCGGTTCCGATAAATGTGCTCCGTCGCCTGCGGTGCCACCAGAGCTACATGGGTGCAATCTATGGCACCGACTACATGTGGGATGCGCCCAAGTGGATAGAAGTCCCCCTTAACGGCAGCCAATTGACGCCCCCTGGGGAAATGTATGGAGCGATTGCGATATATCATCATGGCCTCAAGTACATCCCTCAGCACCATGCTGAACATGGGCTGCGACATCCCCCCAGCGTTAGCCACGGTCTCTTGGAAGGAACCAGTCGCAAAGAAGTGTAGTGCTGCCATCACCTTGTAGGTGGGTGTGAATGCCGTAGGATAGTGACGGCGAGGCTGCAGGTGGGGCTCCAATAGATCACACACGATCTTCAATGTTGGTCCGTCCAGCCTGAATTTCCTGATGATTGCCTCATTCTCCATGTCCTCAAGCACAGTCAACTGACGTAGGAGATTCGGCCTCCTCCTAGTTGAGAAGTAAAATGAATAGGTCAGTGACAAGCATCATGAGATGGCCATAGCACAAAGCATCAATGATGTAATGGGAAAAGAACAAGGGCCAGAGAGATGCATGGCACATCTGGTTACAAGGCTGGCCAATAGCTACACACAGAGGGCAGGCCTCTCCAGTGACAATACCCAAGTGACAGTAACACATCGGGGAATGTGAATGCATATATAATGGTTGAACATTTGACATGTGCAGACATGGTGCAACAAGACCCACCAATGTAATGTGACTTAACATGTCTGTCATACCCATCTGCTGTACCTGCCACACCTCAATGCATCAGGTACATTCTGCAACAATTCATTAACACAATGATCACAGTAGCAGGGACACTTCCGGTTGTGTGCATGATCAGTTGTGAATGCACAAGTCAGGAACGATACAATGCAGTGACACCAGCCAGGTCAAGGTCTGCACTGACCAACAAGACATTAAACGTCACGACATCAATGTAGAGCACCTGACGTCTGTCAATCATCATCAGCCATCAAAACCCTTACTAAAATGGCAGAAACACAGGCAAAAGTGGCTCACAATGAACGTGCGTCCTCCTGTGGATCACATGGCTGTGTGGCATCGTGTGTGCAATGATGTGCCCTACACCATGTAGCTGCAGGGTGCTGATACAGTGTCCAGGATTGACATACACAGCAATGTGTACGAAAATGGTAGTACCTACCGCCGGTCCCCGGCGGTGAGACCCCAGCACCACCATCTACCCAGCCAAGGTAGCCATTGGCACATGGACTTGTGTACATTGCGGTGGGTATGCTCTGCCGCATGAGTCGCGGTACCTACCGCTGGGCCCCGGCGGTGTGACCCCAGCACCACCATCTACCCAGCCAAGTTAGCCATTGGCACATGGACTTGTGTACATGGCGGTGGGTATGCTCCGCCGCATGAGTCGCGGTACCTACCGCCGGGCCCCGGCGGTGTGACCCCAGCACCACCATCTACCCAGCCAAGGTAGCCATTGGCACATGGACTTGTGTACATGGCGGTGGGTATGCTCCGCCGCATGAGTCGCGGTACCTACCGCCGGGCCCCGTTGGTGTGACCCCAGCACCACCATCTACCCAGCCAAGGTAGCCATTGGCACATGGACTTGTGTACATGGCGGTGGGTATGCTCCGCCGCATGAGTCGTGGTACCTACTGCCGGGCCCCGGCGGTGCGTCACCGCCATGGAGCATTGCATACAGACAATGGCATCGATGATCGCGGTGGCATGATGCAGATTTGAAAATCGCGGAAGCTGTGCTCCGCTGCCGCGGAGGCGGTCATTGGATGCTTTTGAATGATGCACCATCGCGGTAGCGCACCCCGGGCACCCGCGGTGCGTCACCGCCATGGAGCATTGCAAACAGCCAATGGCATGGATGATCGCGGTGGCATGATGCAGATTTGAAAATCGCGGAAGGTGAGCTCCGCTACCGCAGAGCCGGTAATTGGGTGCTTTTGAATAAGGCAGACCCGGACAACCAATTGTAGCAGCTTTTAAGCTTCCTAACGACCCCAGGGGGATATAAATCTGTGGGAGTGAGCCTCACATTCCCACTGCTCACAGAGCCTCCTGCCTGGGACCATCTCCTGCTGCTGCTGCTTCAAGAGCCTGCTGCCTGGGACCCTGTCCTGCTGCTTCAAGAGCCTGCTGCCTGGGAACCTGTCCTGCTGCTTCTAGAGCCTGCTGCCTGGGACCCCTCACAACTCACTTCCGCCACAGGTCTGCCATATCCACAGGGATATCAAGAACAGATAAGATCCGTGCCAGTCCATTCACGAGTGAGGAGCTGGATGTCCTTGTGAACGAGGTGCTGGCACAGTACCCACGCCTGTTTGGTGGCCCCAATGTCGTGGTAAGTCACCATGAAGGGAGCAGTAGGGCAGGGTGGTGTCAGACGTGTAGTCATGATGCTGCAGTATGTGCTTTTGGATGTGGGCTGCTGATAAACACTGACAGACAAGCTGTTTCCAGGTCGTGGGAGTGTGTGTGTTGCATTGTGACTCTGTCCTAGGCCTGTACTTGTATGTGTGAGTGGGTTGTGCTACTTTTTCGGGCAGACATAACCAACGGCTGTTAGCCTTGTAGATGCCAGGACAGTGTACGCTTGTGATGACATTTCAGGGTGCCCCTGTAGTCATAGTCAGTGTGACCCACAGAGTAGGTTCAGTGGCTGCACAGCCAAACATTGAACATCAGCCAACTTACATGCTACAGTTGCTTCACACTGATTAGTGGATATGCCCCATCAGTGCCCTGTACAATTTCAGAATTACACAGTGCTGTCGATGCATTTGTGTTGAAGCATCATGCTTTAGTGTGATTATCATGGAGACTAGGAACCTCAATGTGTGCATGCATTCACTAATGTTCATGCCATGCAGAGTGGCCTTGTGAGGGTACCCCCAGTTCTGGAGGGAGGGAGGTTACTGTAAGTCCCGAGACAGTGTCTGGCTGCTGTACTGATAGATGCTGACATATGACATTGTGTAATTGTACATTTGGCCTTCTTTACTCTCATACCTGCAGCTCAAGGTACACCAACGTAAGGCTGTCTGGAGGGCCATAGCAGCAAAGGTGCGAGCCCTGGGGGTATCAAACAGACGACACACACACTGTCACAAGACGTGGGACGACATCAGCCGGCTGGCTAAGCAAGTGGCAGAGATGTCCTTGGGGATGGTACCACGCACAGGGCGTGTGGCCCGGCGCACCATGACTCCGCTGATGGGACGCATACTGGCAGTGAGCAATCCAGACCTGGATGCACGTCTGAAGGGGCATCAGCAGCAAGACAGAGATGGTGAGTATCCGGGGAGGGAGAGTTTGTCTGGGAGTGGATGCATGTGTAGAGTGCCTGTGGCAGCGGTGACACATGTGATGTGCGTGTGCTGCCATGCTGTGATATGTGATGTGAGTGGCAACTGTGATGTGTGTCTGTATGAGGCATTGGGCCACCATGGCCTTACTGTGCTGCTCCTGCCTGCAGTTTTCAGTCCTTGACAGATTTTTGGTGTCCACATGGTCACTCTTCTTTGTGATGGTGGGTGGAGTCGATATTCTGCCGTACTGCTGTGTCCACTTAATGAGTGTGACACCAAGTCTGTCTACTTTGCATGCACCATGATGTTAGAGGCCCACACATCTGACGACAATGTGAACCCTGATTGGCACATGGTGATTATAATGGCCTATTTGGCAATGTGGCATGTGTAGTCAATACAGGTGTGTGTGGTCCCCTCTGGTTCCCTTTTGGGCTGTAAGTGGTGATGTGTGTTGTGGCTACATCATGTCCATGGGGCAGGTCAATGTGGGCTGGGGGAACACCATCCATGAGCAGGGTGTAGTGCTGTGTGGCATCGACATTGCTCCACTCCTGGCAGTTTGTCCGCATGACAGGCACTATTGTGGTCTATACAGTGTGTAGCTGCACAGTGATTGGAGGGTGTGGTGGTTACCATGTAGCTCTAGGCCTCTCATGTGCTGCATTGATCTGATATCGTGTGACCAGATGATGACACTTACACAACCCTGTTTCTCTCACTAATGCAGATTCGCAAGACATCACGGCGGAACATGATCCTGAAAGTGGTGGTGAGACCAGCACGACAGCGGCAGCAGAGCAAAGTGAGACTGAGCCAAGTGACACTGACCACACCAGCGCTACTGAGGGTGACAGGAGTATGCATGAGGAATCTGTGGCTGAGACACAGAGTACCACTTCATCTGATGGCAGGGGGGATGCGTCCCTGTTAGCAGCCACAGGGGATGGGGAGTCTGCTGCAGCATCTGACAACCAGCGGCCACTTCCTAGCCTCCCATCCACTTCCTCTGGGTCTGGCCGTATCCGTGTCACTAAGAGGGGACGTGTAACATTCACACATGGCACCGCTGCCCCTGCACCTGTCCCCCCTGCTGCCCTCAGTGCAGAGTGCGTAGAGCTCCTGCGCCAACTTTGCGTGGGCCAGACCGCCCTGCTCAATGCCTTCAGTGCCCACGATAACAAATTAGGCCAGGTTCTGGCATTCATGGAGGGCATACACTCTGACGTGGGTGGGCTACATCGTACACTCCAGTCATTGTCAGCAACAGTCACGTCAGCCCTCCAACAGGCACATGCTCCCATTGCAGCTCAGGTGCCTGTGACGTCCACCCAGTTAGTGGCCACATCAGATGACAGTGACCACTTGGGACCTACATCAACTAAACGATACAACACTAGGAGCACAGGTCAGACCCAAATCAAACAATCCCGTCCACAGACTCCATCCCCAAAGAAGAGCAGGGCCCTCCCCAATATGCACAGACAAGGTGAAGTCACAGAAGAGCGAGGCCAGAAGATCATTGTGGCAGACATCAGGCTCACATGCTGCAGAGGCATCACCAGAAATTGACTCAGCTATGCCCACAGAGGATGTGTGGGATGTCATGGCTACACCTGGGGAGAGCACAGGGACACAACCACCCACCACATCAACCCCAGAACAAAGTACATCGAGGCAGGTGGAGGAGAGCCCTGTTGTGACCAGCCCAGTCATTGTGGCGGAGGAGACCCCTGTTGTGACCAGCCCAGTCATTGTGGCAGAGGAGACCCCTGTTGTGAGCAGCCCAGTGATTAAGGCAAGGGAGGGCAGTGTTGTGTCCAGGCCAGTGACTCAGGTAGAGGAGGTCAGTGTTGTGAGCAGCCCTGGCAAGAAGGGACAGGAGGGCACTGTAGACACCACCCCTGGGGGAAGTGGGAAGGTGGTCACTGTAGGGGGTACACCTTCCCGAGAGGGTAAGGTGGTCCGGAGGCGTAGCCAGCCCAAGCGTTCAGCAGGATCAAGCACTTCTCCAGAGGGAGTGCCAGTGTCTGCCCCTGATGTGGGACAGTTGGGGTGTGTGCCGGCGGTGTCAACGCCACTTCCCATCAACCCCATGACAGGGAAGCAATTTCATATTCCGAAAAAGTGGAAGGGCACCCCTCCAACCTCTCCCACCCACACTGTGTCAAGGGTGAGCATGACTCCACCTCCACGTGCCACGGTGCCACAGCCCTCCACCTTGCAGGCCCTCTGTTATTACCACATCACATGTCCCTCTGTCACACCAGTCAAGTGGACCTGCAGTCCCTGACACACAGCCAGATCCCACTCCACATGACAGCCAAGAGTGAGTTGTCAACACCCTCATACGCCTGTGCCACACAGAGGTGTGCTAGTCAAGACCATTGTTTGCGATCTGGGTGTGTTGCTGGCCCTGTTGCTCTGATGTGCTGTACTCACCCCTGCCCTGCCGAGGACTCTGGGCCTGTTGCTCTGATGTGCTGTACTCACCCCTGCCCTGCCAAGGACTCTGGGCCTGTTGCTCTGATGTGCTGTACTCTCCCCTGTGCAGCCTCTCATGTACTTGCTGTCTCCCCTGCCATGGACTCTGGGCCTGTTTCTCTGATGTGCTGTACTCACCCCTGGCCTGCCAAGGACTCTGGGCCTGTTGCTCTGATGTGCTGTACTCACCCCTGCCCTGCCAAGGACTCTGGGCCTGTTGCTCTGATGTGCTGTACTCACCCCTGCCCTGCCAAGGACTATGGGCCTGTTGCTCTGATGTGCTGTACTCTCCCCTGTGTAGCCTCTCATGTACTTGCTGTCTCCCCTGCCAAGGACTCTGGGCCTGTTGCTCTGATGTGCTGTACTCACCCCTGCCCTGCCAAGGACTCTGGGCCTGTTGCTCTGATGTGCTGTACTCACCCCTGCCCTGCCAAGGACTCTGGGCCTGTTGCTCTGATGTGCTGTACTCACCCCTGCCCTGCCAAGGACTCTGGGCCTGTTGCTCTGATGTGCTGTACTCACCCCTGCCCTGCCAAGGACTCTGGGCCTGTTGCTCTGATGTGCTGTACTCACCCCTGCCCTGCCAAGGACTCTGGGCCTGTTGCTCTGATGTGCTGTACTCTCCCCTGTGTAGCCTCTCATGTACTTGCTGTCTCCCCTGCCAAGGACTCTGGGCCTGTTGCTCTGATGTGCTGTACTCACCCCTGCCCTGCCAAGGACTCTGGGCCTGTTGCTCTGATGTGCTGTACTCACCCTTGCCCTGCCAAGGACTCTGGGCCTGTTGCTCTGATATGCTGTACTCACCCCTGCCCTGCCAAGGACTCTGGGCCTGTTGCTCTGATGTGCTGTACTCACCCCTGCCCTGCCAAGGACTCTGGGCCTGTTGCTCTGATGTGCTGTACTCTCCCCTGCTATAGACTCTGCACTTCCTGTTTGTGTTTGACCTGTGCATAGTCTCTACCATTTGTACATGATTTTGTGGCTTGCTGCTGTCTACTAATGTTGTATTGCTACATCTGTGCAATATGTGAATAAATACAGTTACTTCTGGTGTGTTTTCTCAGTCTCCTTGCTGATTAAAGTCCTTTTCTTGTTTGCATTTGCTTGACCGAGTACCATGCTCTATTTTAAAGGTCACCATTGCAAGGCTCTTTGTGGCCATCTGATTTTTAGACAGGGGTGACAGGGTCTTCAGTCCATTCTGGCCCTGCTGATGTTGTACTCTGTGATGGCTATTTTACAGCCCATGCAGTTTTCTTGTTGGTGATTTGCTTGTGCTGCATACACTGTTCACAGGTCACCTTGGGGGACACTGGCAGCACATGGTGTGCAGCTGTTCAGTGGTTTTGTAGCTGTCTGTCATGTCATGAGGTATGTGTGTGTTTTCCTTTCTGTGTGCCCAGGCGTGTATGTGTATGGTCATCTTGTGTTGGCCCTTAGTCCTGGTGGCATGGCTTACATGGCATGTGTGGTGTTGGGTGTGGCAGAGGTGTGCAGTGTGAAGGGTGTTAGTTTGTAGTGTATGTATGTGTGCCCCTGTATGGTGTGAGACACACATGTGTCAGCCAGGAGTTGTATGCCTGTTGTTTCTTTTGTCTTGCCCTGTGTGGATGATTGTATGCAATTGTGTGGGCTGTGGGGAGTGCACTGGTGTTGTGTGATCCTTGTCAGCCAATCCTGCAGTGCCTGTGTCCCTGGTTGTGTGTTGTGTGTGTGTAGAGTGCTTGTTGTTACAGTGCTTGTTGGTGTGCATGGGGGTGCACGGGATAGGCACCTTGCCTGTGACTAGCTCGGGTGGGGTGCAGTGTTGTTTGGGGTGGTGTGGCCCTGTGATGTTTGTGCCATGCCCATGCCTTGGTGTGGCCCTGCCTTCTGCATAGTGCGCATGTGTTGACCGCGGCGGTGACGTGTCCGTGACCGTGACGTTTCTGCAGGTTGGCGGACGTTGTGTGTTCCGGATGCCGTGGGGTGTCTTGTTGTGAGGTGGGTGATGTGTGGGTGCCCATGTGGATGTGTGTTGCCCCCCAGCAGGATGCCAGTGTTGTGCTTGGGCCCTGTGTCGGCATGTGTGTTGTGTGGTGCATATGTGTAGTGGCTTACCTGCGGCGGCGTCCGCGGCGGCCCAGCTGGCAATAGTGTTGCAGCAGGTACATGACCGGATGCATGTGGAGGGCTGGGTCCATGTGGTTCATGTCGGGTTTCGGCGTTCGTGCTCCGCTGTCGACTTTCCGCCTGCTTCAGCTGTGCGGTGTCTCCGCTGCGGTGCGTCTGCTTGTTTGGGCCATCCTAATTTGTCGAGTGGGGCAGACATCATCGGGCACAGCGGAGGGTCTCGATTGGCTCCCGCCGCCGCGGTGGCGGGCGCACCTCGATGGCGGGGCGCGGCGCTCCGCGGCGGACGGAAAATGACCTGTGTTTACCTATCCTAATGTGGCGGACGTGAGTTCCGCTGCTTGCGGGCGGAAAAAGCCGTTTTTCTGCCCCGCCACCACCGCGGTGGTGCCACCGCCCGACATCCTAATGGACCCCTTAGTTTCTTAGTTACATAGTTGGTAAGTTGTACCAAGAGTCACTGGGGTTCAAGACTGTCCTCGTCGCCAAAATGATGTTGTATCCTTAGTGGAAAGATACCAGGAGCCAGGATGAATATTCAAGACTATTTATTCAGTCTTCAAATCAGGTTACATCTTAGATGACTCCAGCCAGTCTAGTGTGGTACCAGCCCCACCAGGAGCAGCCTCCCTAGCTGCTCAGCCCATCTCCAACTGCCACATTCACCCCACTCAGTCACCCAGGCATTCCACGCATCACAGGCACACCAACATTCTAATACTAAGACACACTCTGGCTGAGCAGCTAGAGGCAGCAGGGATAGAGTACATATTAAACTAATATGTAGAATATAACAAACCAAACAGAATCAGCATTTGGTAGGACTATGTTTAGGGCACCACTTCCAAACATCAATTCCTTTAGGTATGTATTAATATTTTGAGACTGAATTCTTGTTGCAAATCATTCATATTTTATCAACACCTCAAAGGGACCTGGTCTCCTTTGTGAACGGTGAATTAAAAAAAAAATTGGGGTAGGCAGTGGTCCATGGAACCAGTGCTTACTCCCCCCCAAAAAGTTTGTAAGAGTTGGCAATTTGTTTTAAACACATTCTGTCTTACTTTAAAGAAAACGAGCTGCATTATATAAATATATATATACGCTACATAGACGACCTGTTTATAATCTGGAATGGAACAGACCCGCAATTCCAAGAATATTTCTCCAGACCAAATAATAATGACATTGGATTGCAGTTCACATGCTCCAAAAGTAAAAAACAAATTGATTTTTTGGATACTAAGATTTATATCTCAGAAGGGAAAATTGAATCTACCCTTTTTCGGAAGAAAACATCCACCAATAGTGTGCTTCACGGCACCAGTTTCCACTCAAGAGACCTGCTGGATAGCATACCATATGTAGAATGTATACGATTGAAGAGACACTGTTCAAAACCAGATGATGCTGAAACTAAAATCAAGGAAGATTCGCATCAGGAGGATACAATGATCGTGTCCTAAAGAATTGTAAAAAGAAGGCGGACAAGAAGACAAGAGCAGAAATTCTAACAGAAAAACCAAATACAAAAAAAAACGATGATCTCCCTAGATTTATCACTACTTATGGTAAAGAGAGTGGCAACATCTCAAACAAAATGGGAAAATATTGGCATCTAATATCAGGTGATCCTGATATAGGAGAACTTGTTGGCAAACAACCTTCAATAACCTACGGAAAGAACACTTCTCTCCAAGATCTTCTTGTGAAGAGTCATTTTCAAACCAAACAGAAAACAAACTGGCTGACAGATCAACGAAATGGTTTTCAACCCTGCACATCCTGTAAAGCATGTAAGATCGGCAAAAGTATGAAGTGCATTGAAGAACCCGATGGCAAAATAATGCAAATAGATCAACAAATTACCTGCACCTCGAAAAATGTGGTATATGTAATAGAATGCAGATGTGGCATGAGATACATAGGCAGCACAACGTGCATGCTGAAAAAGAGAATCCTTGAGCATATCCGTGCAGTGAAGAACTCGAATATGCTATACGCAACTGCCAAACATATAAGTACTTGTCAGAACAGTGACTGGAGAGCAATGAAATTCTATGGTTTGAAAATGCTGCCTAAAATGGAAAGAGGGGGCGATACTGTACGTAGACTAAGTCAAATAGAATCTCGCCTCATCATTCGACTTCGAACAAAAAACCCGAGAGGCATGAACTTTGGAGAAGACCTTCACATACATCTAGAGTGACTGTGCAAAAGACCACCCTAAGCTCAACTAAAAAGGGTACTATACCCGACAACATAAGAAGATTAAATATGGAACTAGTCCTCAACTAAACAACGAACCAAAACTTTTGCCCATGTGTATTAACATGTGACGAAACGTACTATACAATGTAAAAAAACACACCAGTCTTTCTTTTTCTTCAAAGATGTTTTAAACCATTTTGTTCCAAACTACGTATCCCATAATGCCACTTTAGGGCTAATATGGGCTAGTATTTAAATGGAAATTGTAGAAGGACTTACTGACCATGACCAAAGCCTTGTTTGGCTGAAACGCGTCGGTGGGGTGAAGCGCTAGTTAAAGAAAGGCTTCAGTAAAGTATCTGGTTGTTCCGCCTCCTTTGTGTTTAAAAATTAATATTGGGTCAGGATCCGACCCCTGGGCTGAGCACACACTGCTGAGCGCACTCGTAAACTGCAGGATCACATTGTGAGAAATATATATATATATATATATATATATATATGCAGAAAACTCCTTCCGAGAAAGAAGCAGAGGCCACGTAGGGGGTGACAGGAACCACCTTTAATGAAGCTGCGACTCGTGTATGGCGAATGCATTTCGCCATTTTTTGCCTTCCTCAGCGCCCAGAGTCTATGAGCAGGGTGTGGGCAAAATGAAGTTTAAGCAATGCCCCCGCCTCCCGAGTGGTCAATCTACTACACCTGAAGTTAGGTGGCTGCAGCAAGACTGCAGGTCGCAGAATGCAGTTCTTCAATGAGGTGAGTGATGCGGGGGGATCAGATGCTTGTTGCGGCTAGGGCTTGTCATCTTTGCTTGCACACATATCCTGTATGTAGCTCCTTTCAAAGTGTCCCCTCAGGTCCCCTGAACCGCAAAACATCCGAAGTGAAAGCAGGAAAATGACGGGGGCTCGTCCGAAATTCCAACTCGCCCGTCGTGGTGCACGAATGCCTCCAACACCACTAGAATCCTTGCGTCCAACTCCGAGGGTGAGCCTGGCAAATTTCAGTACCCTGAAGAAATGAAAGCGCCATATACACACATATATATATATATATATATATATATATATATATATATATATATATATATATATATATATATATATATATATTCACTGAAAAAACCATAGGTTATAGACCATATATAGTTAGGAATTAGCATTTACAAAACCTTGAAAATTCACTGAAAAAACCATAGGTTATAGACCATATATAGTTAGGGATTAGCATTTAAAAAACCTTATTTTACTCACACAAAACCATTGAAATTCCATATATAGTTAGTTGTACTAACTATATATCACGCACCCGCAATCCACTGCTGATGATGTCACATATTACATCATTCATGACATGGTCAGTGACATCACTGATGACATCACTGATGACATCTCAAATGACACTGATGACATCACTGATGACATCTCAAATGACATCACTGATGACATCACTGATGACAACATCCAGTGACTGTATTTTTCTGTAAAGTTAAAATATGTCTTACATATTTATGAATGAGTCGATGTATAAGTGTCTGGACGAAGGATTTAGTAGGTGCATGACTGAATGTATGAGTGAGTGATTAAATGTGTCTCACTGAGTGCATGGGTTAGTGACTAAACTGTCTTAATTTGTGCATCATTATGTCTGTTGTTCTGTAAACTGCTGCATGTGTTGATCAGTAGCTATATGAGTAACTATATGGGTTATTGATTGGTTGCCCAAGCATTTGTATGGGAGACTGAGTGTGTGTGTGGGTGGCTGGGAAGTGTATGACTCTGTGCATAGATGTATGGGTTCAAAAGTGCATGTTGGAAACAGCTGTATGGGCGGTTGACTGTGTGCATGACTGTATTGGTGAGTGAATAGATATCTCAGTGCTACATGTCAAATTAAGTACATATGTAAAATACAGTACATGTGAGAGTTGACATATATAAATAACCGTGCATAAGAGCCAGTTAATGTGTGAGTGGCTGTATGGATCATTGTGAACTTGTATCCAGGATTGTATAAGTGAGTAAATATGTTTTAGTATATGTTTGAATAAGTAAGGTGTGTTTAACTGTATAGTTAAGGAAATGGAGGTGTGATTGATTGTTTGCATGACTGTCTAGGTGTGTGTGTAACTTCATGGATGAGTGACAATCTGTGAGTCTGTGTTTACACTGAGTGTATCTAAGGTTATATTAGAGTCTGAAGAGGTTCATCGTATTATCACATGAATGATTTTATCAGTGATGTCATCAGTAATGTCATTTGAGATGTCATCAGTGATGTCATCAGTGATGTCATTTGAGATGTCATCAGTGATGTCATCAGTGATGTCATTTGAGATGTCATCAGTGATGTCATCAGTGATGTCACTGACCATGTCATGAATGATGTAATATGTGACATCATCAGCAGTGGATTGCGGGTGCGTGATATATAGTTAGTACAACTAACTATATATGGAATTTCAATGGTTTTGTGTGAGTAAAATAAGGTTTTTTAAATGCTAATCCCTAACTATATATGGTCTATAACCTATGGTTTTTTCAGTGAATTTTCAAGGTTTTGTAAATGCTAATTCCTAACTATATATGGTCTATAACCTATGGTTTTTTCAGTGAATTTCATTGGTTTTTTAATAGCTAATATCAAAACCTTTACAATGTATTATTCTTTAAATAGAAAAATATTTTTTACATCTTTTTAATACAATTTTTTTTTAATTATTTTTTTTGTTTCGCTCCCGGTACGCGAACCGGTTAGCTTCCCGTTAGCTCAATCCGGAGGCGCGACCCGGTCCGCGAACCGGTAAACGTTCCTTTTGCGCACCTCTCGCGTTACAAAACAACATCGTGACGCGTCGCGTCAGCATGACGTTTCGCGTTCTCGCGTAATACGTCATATTACGTGCTACGTTCGCGTACCCGGAAGCGCAGCGGTACGCGAACCGGAAGCGATCCGCGGCGCGGCGCCGACCGCGTAAGGTAAACACAGCAGGTCATGTGACTCGGTAATAACACTTTTCATTGGTTCATTTCACTTTTGGTTTCCTAATGATGTAATACTAGGTCATGTGATCTAAAATGAACACTTTTCATTGGTTTAGAACTTTTGCTTTTCCCAAATGATGAAAAACCCTCCTTCTTTCCTCACTCTGACTTTCATCTTGGTGAGAGAAAGACCCTTTATTTAGAGTTTGACATGGCTTCATTAGTAGCTTCAGCTGGTGCTAACCCACCACCTCCACCAAATCCAAGAAAGAGAGGACCACCTGCAGAAGTAATTTTGCAAGAAGAGGAAGAACAGGAAGAGGAGGAAGAGGAGGAAGAGCCAAGGTTTTTGCCAGAGGAGCCCAGGAGGTACAATCGAAAGGAGAATTACATCTGGCAATTCTATAGAATTCCTGAGGGGCAAAAAAAAGTGAATGCACGCTACGTGTTTTGCCGTATATGCGGTGATAGATTGTCAAGGGGAACTGATAAAAAATACAGTTACGGCAATCACACTATGCATCGGCATATGAGTAGGTGGCACCCAAATAATTATAGTGCTGCCCAGCTACGTGACGAGCAACAAAATCCCCTCCCAATGGCAAGAAGATCGGTTGTTCCAGAGGTGTCGGGACCAGAGGCGAGGGAGATGATCGCAAACATCCAAATGTTGTTTGGGCACGTAAAGCAAGTGTGCGTGGAATGTGGCGATTTCATCTGCTACAGGGAAAGTAGCATCACTTTGATTTTGCGAGCTATTCAAAATCATGTTAATGTTTGTCCGAGACGCCCCAAAAAATAAATTCTTTTTTTTTTGTTGCTCCTGTTGAGCCCTTTATAATGGATCGTTTTTGTTTCCCCCCCCCCCAAAAAAAACCCAAAATTTTTTTAAAACGTTCAGAAAATACAAAAAAAGTAAAAAAATGTTCAAAAAATACTAAAAAAATATAAAACAACAAAAACATAAAAAAAAGTTCTTTTCAGAACTACCTCTCCATTATAAAAAAATTGGTAGAATATTTGGAACTCTGCCAACCTCTATTTCTCTTAGTTCGCTCCCCGGAGCGCTACCCGGTACACGTACCGGAAGCTAACCAAAAAAAATATTTTTTAAAAAAAAGAACAGTAAGTATAAGGTAAGCAAACAGACAGTTATGTGAAAAGAAAGACAGCGTTAGGGAGTAAACAAGAGATACTGTTACCTACAATCCACTGCTGATGATGTCACATATTACATCATTCATGACATGGTCAGTAACATCAACAGCAGTGGATTGTAGGTAACAGTATCCTTAGTTTACTCCCTATAGCTGTCTTTCTTTTAACATAACTGTCTGTTTCCTTCCCTTATAGTTACTGTTCTTTTTTTTAAAAAAAAATTTTGATCAGTCATAAACAGTGACATTAATAGAAACAGAGAGAGTGAACAAGAGTGAAGAACTATGGTCCTCCTCAGCCACCCTCAGAAAACCAAGGGGGTCAAGATACATCTACCGTGCCCCCTTCTACCCATTCTGAACATTATTTGCCCTCCATCTTGTATCTTGATTCGACCGAAACACAAAATGGTGGACTCCCATAACGCTGCTGGTTTGCGAACCGGGCCACTTCCCGGGAAGCGGTCCAAAAAAAATGGTGGGAAAGTAATTCACAGACACTAAGAGTAATAGAGATGGAGTGAGTGAACAAGACTGAGGAACTATGAGAACAGAGGGACTGAGAAAAAGAGTGGAAGGAGTTGAGTAAGTAGGTAATAGAGAAAGGAATGAGGAAAGTAGCAAAGGCAGGAAACTGAGGATTAAAGAAGTGAAGCAGTGGATCTAATAGTAGGTGAATGTGATAGAAATGTAACGAAAAGAGTACAACTATTTACCTTATAATTGCCGTTAAATTAATCACATTTTATTTTTATACTTTCAATCTGTGAAAGAGAGAATCAACATTTGAAAAATATTAAAACATGTATTTAAAAATTACAAAAGACAAGGGAAAATATTGAAGGACAAATAGTTTTTCAACAACTTTGACACTGACAGAAGCTTCTGCTTCTCCAGGTCCCCTACACAATCCTAAAGATATACATTTTAAACTAACAGTATCTTGATGCAGATGAAGTGAGGCCTATCTTAAAACATGGTGCATCTTTTGCATTGCTCTTGTTTCAGAAAAGTGTCGCTTCAGGATGCCAATAACATGTCTCCTATCCAGAGATTTGTTTGAGGTGAGGCCTACTCAGAGTTCAAGATGAGATTTACACTTGTTGAAGTGTACAGAGGAGATAATATCTGTGAAAGTCTACCAATGAAGTGAGTCATGTCCACTGCACTCTTCAACAAAGTAGAAACCTCCTATGTTTCCCTGGACAGACCTAAACTTGATCTGCACAATGTGATTCATAATGATAGGAAACACAGGTGATGTAATTGAAATATGTGCAATTTATTTTGCTCATTTCACAATCACATCACTTGTGTTTCCTTTGCTTAGGTATCTCATTGTGCAGATGTAGTCCAGCATATGAAAGAATACGTAGAAGTGCAGCACTGCATGCAATAAATTTAACACTTACAGAAAACTCACCTTCTCCATGCCTCCTACACAGTTCTACATATACATCATAAATGCAAACAGTACAGAATTAATTATACATGTTAAATGGTTTATTTTTGCTGTTCTCAGAATGTATCAAAATTCACTAAAAACAGTGACTTGAAGGTATTCATCATGTAACAGCGGGGAAAAAAAAACACAATCAAAATGATTGTGTTTAAAAAACCCATACAACATCAGAAATAAAAATTCAGAACTCCTTAAAGTTAACTTACTTTCCATGACGTCCAAGGATGTCCTATGAACAGCTTACACTCTTTTGTGCTGTTATTACTTTCAGCCCGCCACTTTCTGAAAGAAAACCTCCATCGTTTTTCAAAACACGTTACATGCAATAAATGACTTCTTGCTCTCTACCACTATTTTCCACAAGGCCAAATCTAGTCAGAGCTATTTATAACTCTTGGATTTCTTGTAAGCCAATCCCATCATTTGGCATTTCCGCAACTTTCACAATTAAAATGTTGAAGATCATTTTCACAATCCTGGAATAGTAATATCTTCTCCTTCTTGCTCAGTCATGTTCTACATTTCCTATGACACTGATACTGCTTAATATGAAGCAGACTTACACTACCTCTATGAGTACTACAATTATTTAATTCTCTACATCACTTTTAATCACAAAGCAATGTAAAACAGTAGACAGCATTGCAGACTTACATTCCCTCTACTCCATGTTTTGATTGGCTGCTTCAATTAGCTTATAAAAAGAAACAGTTTTTCTGAACTCATTCAAAGTGCACATATATCTCCATGATGTCCAGTCCTATGATTAGAAGTTATGTCTCTGAACTACACTTATCCTCAAGGCCAAATTGTGTAGGAGCCATTAGAACTTCTTGAAATTCCACAGAGCACATCCCGAGATTATTTCCCTAAAATTTTGGTTTTAAAAACACCAGGTAAGAGTTTTTAAGGTCATACGGCAATTTTTTTTTGAAAACTAAAACAGAATCATTGCAGAATGACCAGCCATTTCTAGACTTTAAATAAGCTGTGTAATGTCCTGATGTTATTGAAGGGCCGTCATGATATATAATTGCTGTAGTTACAAAAGTCCTTCCTGATATTGACAACTGCGAAGCTACAACATTTTTTATTAAAGTTGTCAATTTTGTTTCATCAGTCCTACATCGTTGGAACATTAAAATGACGTACTGGCCATATGTTCGTATAAATAATGTGGACATCATTTCAGATTTACATTGGCTACACTCCATGTTGTGATTAGCAGCTTTTACTAGCTTATTAAAGGAGACTGATTTACTGTCTGGCAAAGTTAAATATATAAATCTTTCTGAGTCTACACTAGTAGTACTTGATACCATACAGTTCTCGCAGTCATGCTGCCATTGATAAGAAAGCCCAAACAGCTGATCTACATCTACACCTTCAGCATGTAATACATCAAGCATATACATTAAAAACTCCTGACAATCTTGCTGAATATTTTGAGAGAATTGTGTTTGGCCTGAACATCTATCTAACAGATTTCGAATTTCAGACACACTTTCTATGTTTCTTCTATCAGTGGTACATTTCTCTAACACAGAATTTAACAAACTGCAAAATCTTTGATCAGAATTGACCACAATCTCTTCTTTTACATTTTTTAGAGAAAACAAAACATTAATTACTACATTAGCATAGCAGTTGACACCAGAACTGTTTTCAAACTGAAAACCAACAACATCTTCAACAGAATCCTCTTTGTTTCTGCTTGTAATTTTAGGTTCATTCACTTTTTGTCTTTTTGCTACAACCTCCCCAGTATTGTTCTCATTTCTTCGTTTCCGGCCTACCAGACGTTTCTCAAACAAAGGAAACTGAGGCAAATGTGGCGCATACTCTCTTCTTAACCTATTGTATTCCTTAACACAATCTAGATCTGCACAAATGTTTGTGACATCACACTCAATCAAGTACAATCCCGATAAAGTTCTAACTCGTGACAATGCCACATATGCCATACCCTCCTTGAACACAGAACTGCCAATATTCACCAATGCACTGTCTACACTTAAACCTTGCGATTTATGGATTGTCACCGCATATGCCAAGCAAACAGGGAACTGCTTACGGCGAACATATAAGTCTTTTACAAGCAAAAATCTAGCAGAACAACGAGCAATTAGCTGTACTTCCTCAATGCCATCAAATTTAATTTTTAAAAATTCAATTCCATCTCTATTTCTGTATTTCACAAAATCAACAACATTACCCATTGATCCATTTACCAAACCTCTTTCAACATGTAAATTCCTTCTTAAAATTATACGGCAGTTCAAGCACACATTCAGAGTCTTTTCAAAACCTGCAGTTTTAGATATACTCTTCTCTAATGAATCCAATTTAGTTTTCAGATTCTCAGACAAAATAATTGTTGATCCCATATGCTCTACTCTATCAATAGCTTCCAGTTTCACAATCTCTTGCTTTTGTAAATGCAACATTTTGTTGTTAAATTTGGCACATTCTGCAAGAGTTGGCATCAAACATATTCCAGATTTCTTTTCAGTAATTTTCTGAAAAATATTCTCAGGCACAACATCTTGTTCTGGATATAAATTTGACAGTAATCGTGCATTTAAAACTTCTTTCCCATGCTCAGTCACTTTTCCAATTCTAACATCTTGTAGAATAGTCTTGTAAACTTCATCCTTCGCCTGACGCATATTTTCATGCAGTTCAGCATAATTGAAGTTTAACCATATATTGACGTTGCCAATGCTGCCTAGGCACTTCCTGGTATCTTCATGCGTGAGCATTTTGAACACAGGTTGCCCTTTCACTGGTGTCAGCTGCAGAAGATCTCCGAAAACAATGATGTGTTTGCCACCAAATAACACATCATACTCTGTTTTGAGAACTTCTTGCATCCTCAAATGCACAAAGGCAAGCATGACATTGGAAACCATGCTTACTTCGTCAATGATAAGAAGTTTCATTTTCCTCAAGATTCTTGAAACTTCAAAACAAGCATCTCCAGATAGCTTGTGATATTCTAATTTGTTGTCATGCTCCACTGGCAGCATCAGTAAACGATGTAAAGTAATCCCTTTAATATTATGTGCTGCCAGTCCAGTTGGAGCAGTGACAACACAAGACAGCGATGACTCTGTCCTTTCCTGCAAATAGCATGAAATTGCTTTAATGAGGAAACTTTTTCCAGTTCCCGCTTCTCCACTCACGTACAGTCGGACAGGCTTCAACGACGTACATGAGCACTCTTTCTTATCATGACTTAATCCATGATCAATTTGCATGGTAACTTCGTCATATATTTTCCCCTGCTCAACGTTGAGTTGCCTTTCCAACTCTTCTAAGTTAACCGCATCCTCTTGAGCATGTGCCATGGCTCTTTCCACTTCATTCATAGCAGTGGCAGCTTCATTTTCAATAAGAGGTCCTCCTAGTGGATCCTGACTCAATGAAGCAGAACTCTGACTGTCCTGAGAACTGTCTCTGGCAATCTCGGCTGCAATCGTTGCTTCCTGCTCAATTTCCGCATTCAACATTTCTACATATTTGGGAAAAGCAGGACATTCTATGGTCTCCTTGGCGGCATTGAAAGAGTCTTCGTAACAGAGGAAATCTCCAAGCAGTTCCTCTTCTGCACGCCAAGGCTTGAAAAGTTGCAAAAGTGCTAAATAGAAAAACTCCTTTTTTTCAGGAGATTCGCCACTCAATTTTCGATGGTTTATCAAGTGGCATTTTCTTTGCTTGACCAGACATCCCTCACTTCCTATTACAGCATACACTCCTTTCTCAGTATCTTCTTTGATGTTCCTCTTGAATATGTAATTTTGCAGAACCTCATACAGACAAACATTCTCTAGGTGACTGCTTCGATTTGGATAATATGTATCTAACATGTTTGTCTTCAAAATGTCGGTACTGTTTGGCTCCTTTTCCGCCAAATACTCAATTTCCCGCACAGGTTTGAGAACTCGATTACGCGTTGCAGCAAGACCAAGACTCGCCCAAACGATACTCCTGGACTTGGCATAGAGACTTGCTGAAGACAACCGGTCAGAACATTCGTACGCTCCGATTTCTCGATGCGACAACATCTTCAGACTGAAACTGTACAACTTCTTGCTGAGGCTCTTTTCATGGGAAATGTCCTCCCACATATCCTTCAATTCTGTCTTCTCTTTTTTGGTGATGTAAGACGTCACATACCGAGCCACAGCCATACAGTTATCAGCCACAAACTGTATATCCATGTTAGCATTCCACATGGACAAAATCACCGGGTTGTAGTCGTTGATGTACTTGGACTCTTCGTTCCTCTTCAAATTGTATGTGTTTTTAGGTGATTTCTTCATCACATTATGTCGCAGCGAAGACATCAAACTGTTTACTCTTCCTTTAGAAATCACCGGTCGTGGAAAGCCGAAACGACATTTGGTGTAGAACTTGTCTTTGTTTCGGAATTTACGACGGCAGTACTTTCCACATCGATGGCTTTGGAAACGCAGAACTTTTTCTCTTAGGCTTTTCTTCTCCTTTGCGTTTGGAACAGCACACGTAGAATACTGTTGGATGAAACTCATCACTGAGTCTTCTGGATCCGTTCCAAATTTAGGTGCATCCTTGATCCACAGCAACATATGTATATGAGGAGCACCTCTTGCTTGGTACTCCTTTCTCCAGAAGAAATCCAACACCTCTCCAAGAGGTGGATTCTTCTTATTCATGATGAAAGACATCATAGCTTCAAATCTATGATTGAAGTACCTACATACATTGACTGGATCCAAAGAGCACAGTTCTCCGGGTGTCTTGAATTCGATGTTATCTACGTTAGCATTTGCCTCTCGTAGAAATTGAAGTAAGTCTTCCCAGCCATACTCGGCACAACTCAGAGTGAGGAACCATGTGGGAGTACCTAAGTTCCTCAGCATACATTTTAAATCACCATGACGACGGTACCAGTACTCATTAGTACCACGCTGACACGCCATGAGATTAATCAGGTGAGAATCCAAAATACTATCTTGGACATTCACTTTATCCATAAAATCACTTGCCGAGATGTTTTGCATGTGTATACCACTTTTCAAGATGTGGTTCACTGCATATGACAGTCCAGACAGATCGCTTTCAAACAGGAGATGAAACAAATAAGGAATGCATTGTCGAAACCTAGCATCTCCTGCATACAATCGCAAAGTCCGGTATTCAGAAGCAGGAATTTGATGAGGTCGCTCATCATATCTTCCTCCCTGACCTGTTGGAAAAAGCTGTGGGAAACACCGAGCTTCCAAACTTTCCTCCCAAACACTAATGGGACCCCCTTTGGCTTGTTTCATTTGAAACAACTCAATAGCATTCCCCACGACTTCCTTGGAATGCAAAGGATGAACACTATAATGTTCATATATTTCCTCACTAGTAGAGGGTTCTACTTTCTCAATTTGACCAGCACACAAATCGCTATCCTCTTCCTCACTTACTTCCTCTTCTGCAACATATACATTCTTATAGTATTTATTATTTTTTTTCAAATACAATGTTGCCTTTTTAACTTTCCTAACATCTACTAAATCTTGCCATATTTTCTTATTCTTTGTCGGAACCCCATTAACTAAGATAACCAGAGGTTCCTCTTCCACGTTTTCTACTCCAATTGTGTTAATGTTTTTCTTCAAATCTAGAGGCAAATAAACAACTCTTCCCTTTAATCCTCTCTGTAAATCTGATGGAGGCAATTTCCCTGTCTTTGGCTCCATTCTTACAATAGCCTGAAAGGGATGGATACTTTGAATCAAAATAGATTCATAAGTATTTAAGTCCTTCAATTCAGAAGGAATCTCAACCAATTCCAGATTATTATGAACTGCTCTAGCAGGCATCTGGTTTTGTTTTAATTTGTTACAACAATAAGTACACACACGTTGATCCAATCCCAAATCAAAACAATTTTCTACCATCAAGTATGTTGCAAAATCCTTCCATTCACTATTATTTTCCCTTTCACTTTTTGCATATAAATCCACTAACTTAGTCTGATTCTTATAATAAGTGCGTCTACAACACACACAAGTGAAATTAGGCCTCTCACTTGATTTCACGTCAAACGTCGCAATTTCCCTCTGGAAATTATCTGTACTGGAAACATGTACACTATCTTCCAAATGACCCTCTACTTCTTGCTCAATTTCAACATTCTCCTCTTTACTTCCAAAGTAACAAAACTCAATTTCTTCACATATATTCTTCACATCTATTTCAGAACCATGCAAAAGAGCAGCGCATAATTGTTTCAGCATAATTGCTGGACTCTTAGCATAATACAACATTCTAACTAATTTCCTCACTTTGTTATGATGCACTGCTAGCATCCTGAAATGATGAAAAACACTCTGGCATACTCTCCTGGAAAGACAAGCCAGTGAATGACCATGCAAACCTGTCACTTCTCTTACTCTGCAAGGATCTAATTCTTGCAACAACCTCATTTTCTGCTTCAATCTTTTTTTGTTAAATGACCGTACAAAATCACAAAGCAAATTGATGGAATCCTGTCGCACACTGCAAATACTACTACACTTCCAGGTGTACACAGGACCCTTAGCACGTCTTCCTAAAACCTCATTACCTAACAACTCTTCTGCCTCTGTTGTCACAAGTTTTTCTTTTTCAACTGGACAACCATCTTTCACTTCATAAGCACGACCACTGGTGTCAACTGCATGCACCAAATCATTATCCTGGAAATAACTCTCTTCATTAAAAAATGCCTCACAGCTTGAACTATGCATCCATTCTCCAGAAAAAACTTCACAAAAATTACTACGATTAACTATTCTCTTCCATCTACTATTTCTTTTGAAATCAAAAATTGCCTTGTTTAGCTTCCTAATTCTATTGATTATCAAAATAAATATCTTACGTTTAATTTCAAATGCCTGATCAATAACTTTCTCAACTTTTTTTTTTCTCTTATAAAAAACTAGTTTCTGTTGACCTTTCTTAATATTTTTTAACAAATTGCCAATTATCCTGTTGCGGAACATTCGTTTACGAATCTCCCTAAACTGTTGTTTCCTTCTACTATCATGCACAGATTTATCTCTTGCTCTAGCAGTAACATTTTTCATTGTCCTTTTCTTTCCATTTGATTTACTTCTCGTGTTATGGTCTGAAACATTTTCTGTAGTAATATTTTTTTTATTACAAATATTTCTTATGAAATATTTAGAGCTCTTACCCGGTGCTTTCTTCGTGGCTTGAGAAATCTTTTTGTTAGAGGACTGCTGCGGTTTTTTTTTCTCCTGCTGTCTTTGACGTTTTGCAGCCTTTATCTGTCTTTGTATTGTAGGCATATTGAAATCTTGAAATGATCTGCAGTTGAATCTGAGGAAAAATATAATAAAAAATGTTAATAAACATTATTATCAAACAGTAAATCAGTAATAGTGATCAAAAACATAACACACTACTTGACATTTTAATTTGAAGATTTTTTAGTCATTGGCGATTCTTTACCATTCCTAATTTGCGATGAGCAAATTGCTAATTGCAAGTTACCCATTCATTTCCATGGCCTAGGAGGCTAATATGAATGAAGGTTTAATTTGCGATTAGCAATTTGCTCATCACAAAGTAGGAATTTTTCCAAGGGTGCAGGGGTGTCTCAAGAACACCTGCTGCACCCCTGAAAAACAAATTTGGGGGCATATGGCACACATACATGCCCTAAGGGCATGTGTTAGCGTCATATGGCACCTTTTGTTTTTTTGAAAAAAAGCTTTTTGAAAAGAATTCACAAATTACCACTAATTTACCACAATAGTTTCCAAATCCTTAATGTCATTTTTTACATAGTTTTTGTTTGATACATTGCATTTAAGTAGTCACAAAATTTACAAATGCTTCAGTGCAATCGCAAAATAAGGAATAGCAAATTTTGCTACTCCTTATTTTGCATCAAAGTTGTTTGATACATACCATTTGTCTAATTAACATTCGCAAAGGCCGAAATTCATAGAAGTTTGATCTTTGCAAATGCTAATTAGCTTGATACATATGGCCCCAAGTGAGGCCTGTCTTGCGACATGGTGCATCTTTTGCATCACTGCTGCTTGGGTTTTATGTGGTACGTTTTTTTTTTACACCATGACATATCTGCCTAAATGCATCAATTTTTAATGTTGTCACCTCATAGCAAATATTTTGCACCACCGCTGCATCATAAAAGTGACGCACAGTGGCACAAAAAAGGCATACACCTATCATAAATCTATCCCTAGCATTTTAAATGATTAATCCAGGATGACAATAAAGTGTGTCCTATCCAGAGGTTTGTTTAAGGTGAGGCCTACTCAGGATTGCAGATTAAAGTTACGCTTGATGAAGAATACAGAGGAGATAATACATATAAAGGACTACCAATGAAGTAAGTAATGTGCACTTTATTGCGCCAGTCATCATAAATGTATCCCTAAGCTTCTTATCTTGTTACAGATGAACCACCATATGTACCATCAAACTATTTTGCATTTCCTAAATAGCAAATTTTAAGGAATAAATAGCAATTCTTTACTATTCCTAATTTGCAATGAGCAAATTGCTAATTGCAAATTACCCATTCATTTCCATGGGCTAGGAGGCTCATAGGAATTAAGGTTGCAATTTGTGATTAGCAATTAGCTCATCACAAAATAGGATTTTTTTCAAGCGTGCAGGGGTATCTCAAGAACACCCTGCTGCACCCCTGAAAAAGAAATTTGGGAGCATATGGCACACCTACATGCCCTAATGGCATGTATGGGCGTCATATGGGACCTTTTTTTTTTGAAAGAAATGCTTTTTGAAAAGAATTCGCAAATTACCACAAACTAGAAGTTGGTGGTAGTTTCCAAATCCTTAATATCATTTTTTACATATTTTTTGATACATTGCATTTAAGGAATCGCAAATTTTGAATTATTGACATTTTAAGTCATTTCCACATGTGCAGTGTTTTCAAAATATAATTTGAAAATCGTTTTTGGGGAAAAGTAATGGTTTGCAAATTTATGACAAGGACATAATGGTGTATGCTTCTCTATAAGGCATTTCAGTGTCTCTAATGTCATTTTTCCCATATTACATTATAAGACCTTTCCCCATGAAGCACATTCCTTGTAAATATGCTCCCACCTGTGCATTGCAAATTTAGATTTTGACTGTTTCAGTCACATAGCCATGTTGAAAGTGACCCAAAAAAATTGCAAACGTTTTAAAATAACACATTCATGTGTCTTAAGGACATTTTAAGTCATTTCCCCATGGACAATGTTTTCTAAGTGGCACAAAAGAGGTATACACCTATCATAAATCTGTCCCTAGCATTTTAAATGATTAATACAGGATAACAATAAGATGTAGCCTATCCAGAGGTTTGTTTAAAGTGAGGCCTACTCAGGATTCCAGATTAAATTTACGCTTGATGAAGAATACAGAGGAGATAATATATGTAAAGCTCTACCAATGAAGTAAGTGATGTCTACTTCATTGCGCCAGTCACCATAAATGAATCCATAAGCTTCTTATCTTGTTAGAGATCAACCGCCATATGTATCATCAAACTATTTTGCATTTCCTAAATAGTGAATTTTAAGGAATAAATAGCAATTCTTTACCATTCCTAATTTGCAAAGAGCAAATTGCTAATTGCTATTTTACCCATTCATTTCCATGGGCTAGGAGGCTCATATAAATGAAGGTGCAATTTGCGATTAACAATTTGCTCATCACAAATTAGGAATTTATTCCAAAGGTGCAGGGGTGTCTCAAGAACACCCTGCTGCAACCCTAAAAAAGAAATTTGGGGGCATATGGCGCACATAAATTTTAACAACATTCCTTTACCTCAACAACGATTTTCAAATCATAACTTCAAAACACTACACATGGGAAAATTACTTAAATTGTCCTTAAGACACATAAAAGCGTTTTTTGATTGGCTTTCCTGCATGGTAGGGTCACTTTTAACATGGCTATGTAACACAAACATTCAAAATCAAAATTTTCCATGCACAGGTGGGAGCATATTTACAAGCAATTTGCGCCACAGAGAAAGGTCTTACATTAAAATGGGAAAAATAACATCAGGGACAGTCAATTGCCTTATAAAGAACCATACACCATTATGTCCTTGTCATGAATTTAAAAACAATTCCTTTTTCCCAAAAACGATTTTCAAATCATAATTTCAAAACACTGCACATGAGAAAATGACTTAAAATGTCATTGAAACACATGAAAGCGTTTTTTGATTGGCTTTCCTGCATGGTTGGGTCACTTTTAACATGGCTATGTAACACAAACATTCAAAATCAAAATTTTCCATGCACATGTGAGAGCATATTTACAAGCAATTTGCGCCACAGAGAAAGGTCTTACACTAAAATGAGAAAAATAACATCAGGGACAGTCAATTGCCTTATAAAGAACCATACACCATTATGTCCTTGTCATGATTTTATAAACAATTCCTTTTCCCCAAAAACGATTTTCAAATCATAATTTCTAAACACTGCACATGGGAAAATGACTTAAAATGTCATTAAAACACATGAAAGCGTTTTTTGATTGCCTTCCCAGCATGGTTGGGTCACTTTTAACATGGCTATTTAACACAAACATTCAAAATCTAAATTTTCCATGCACATGTGAGAGCATATTTACAAGCAATTTGCGCCACAGAGAAAGGTCTTACACTAAAATGAGAAAAATAACATCAGGGACAGTCAATTGCCTTATAAAGAACCATACACCATTATGTCCTTGTCATGAATTTAAAAACAATTCCTTTTCCACAAAAACGATTTTCAAATCATAACTTCAAAACACTACACATGGGAAAATTACTTAAATTGTCCTTAAGACACATAAAAGCGTTTTTTGATTGGCTTTCCAGCATGGTTGGGTCACTTTTAACATGGCTATGTAACACAAACATTCAAAATCAAAATTTTCCATGCACATGTGAGAGCATATTTACAAGCAATTTGCGCCACATAAATCATAATTTTCTCCTTAAAGCACACTATTCTCTATCTAAAGTAAAGAAATATTTTCTCACCTTAGCAAATACTTTGAGTTTGAAAACAGTCTAAGAAACACACCAATTTGTCTTCAGCAGAGCAAAAGGTATGCACTCCAGAGTCTGCAGCTATCAAAAGCACAGAAATGCTGTAATTCTTCACACATATTTCTCATGTCACCCAATCAAAACTCTTCCCTCACTTTTTTTCAAATGAAAACCCTTCCCCCTCTGCCCTTTCTGCCTATTTTCCATAGCAACCACCTCTTGGAGAAACTCTGGTGTTTGCAAGTTCACACAACAATGTTGCAATTGAACTCTGAACTCTCAGTGCACCTGCATATCCAGTGCTTTCTTTCATTTAATGATTTTTTATTGACCACTCAAAATACATCTTTCAAACAACACATCTGTACACCCTAACTTTCTGTTTTCATCAATCAAAATCCACCAATCACTGTTACTGCTTCATGAACACAGAAACTCCACAGTTTTTTTTTCATTTTACACTCTCATTTTTTCAACTGCCATTTCATTGCCACACTTCATCTGACTGCAGGAGAACCTTCTCTCACCATGTTTTCTGTCTGGATTGTTGGTCATAGTTATATTCACTGGGCTCAAAGGTACGTTGAAAGCAGGAATTTACCTAACCTCAATTTACAAGATGTGGAAATTAAGTGGTTTGGCCACAGAGGATTAAAATGTCACCAATTGATACCATTGGTGAAAACCTTTATGCATTTGCCAAAACCTGACCTGTTAATTGTGCACTGTGGAGGTAATGACTTGGGCACTTTGACTGGTGTAGGTCTGGAAATGCTTTTAAAGGACACCTTTGAGCAATTAATGGCACTTTTTCCTCAGACTGCCTTGGTATATTCAAATATATGCCAAAGACAGAAATGGAGGTGGTCAAACCAATTTTGTCCACAAATTGAGAAGTCGAGGAAGCATGTAAACAAATCTGTTTCAGCTTACATGAGAGACCATGGAATGGGCTCCCTGTACAACAATAACTTGCGTTACTACATGCAAGATATCTACAGAGGAGATGGAGTTCACTTCTCAGATGAGGGCAACAGAATTTTCACTCTGAATTTAAGAATGTGCATTGGTACCTACTTATAAGTACCTAAATGTACCATAAACCCAAAAGCTCTTCTCAGAGCTACCCTACATCTAATCACTCACAATTATTATTTTACTCTAACTTTTTTCACTAATTTTCAACAAAGTACACTCCCTGGGGCGCTACCCGGTACGCGTACCGGGAGCTAACCTCGCGAAATTTTTAAAAAAAATGTTTTTTTTTCGCACATATAAACCTCCTCAGCCACCCTCAGAAAACCTAGGGGGTCAAGATAACTCTACCGTGCCCCCTTCTACCCATTCCGAACATTAATTGCCCTCCATCTTGTATCTTAATTCGACCGAAACACAAAATGGTGGACTCCCGGAACGCTTAAGGTTCGCGAACCGGGGCGCTCAACGGTACGCGTACCTGGTCGCTCCCTGGGAAGATAAAGGAAAAAAAAAATATTAAAAAAATCCAACAATTAATTAACATACAGCATTTGAAAAGACTATCATTCATTTTTCATTGTAGTACGCTCCCCAGAACGCTTTCCGGTTCGCGTACCGGGCGCTAACCACGAAAAAAAACCAAAAAAAAATGTTGTTTTTTTTTGCCCCGCGGGGCCCCTTTAAAACCTCCACATTAAACCTAGGGGGTCAGGGAGGATCTACTATGCCCCCTTATAGTTATTTCCCCCTTTGTTTTGGCCTCCTCTTGTCTCTCGATCCTACCGAGAGACAAGATGGCGGCCGCTCCGGACTGTTTAGAATGTTGACAGACACCGGAGAGCCAATCAGCTTCGCTACGCGAAGTTCCGTTACGCGAAAAGTACGCGAACCGGGGCGCTGCCTGGTCCGCGCTTACAGATATATATCTTTTTTTGAACGTTAATTTCTCAAAATCCACTGCAGCACATATATTGAGACCTACAAAAGGCACATCGGGCTACCAGTCCCTACAATTTTGCCAAGTTTCGTGCAAATCCATTCAGCCGTTCGGGCTAAAAGTAAGGCTAACCGCCCTATGGAAAACTCAATGTTAAAAACACGTTTTGGGACCCCCCTTTTTTCTCGGCCCCCCCTTGACAAACCCCCCCCAAATTTTCAGGGGCTCCTCAGAAACAAATTGTTCCATTTTCCAGAAAATTTCAGCCAATTCCGTCCACAAACGCCAAAGTTATTAGACATAGAATTTTCAAAAAACCCATAGAGAAAAAATCCTAACTATATATACCTACTGGCGACCGCCAGTAGGTAATATATATATTCACAGAAAAAACCATAGGTTATAGACCATATATAGTTAGGAATTAGCATTTTCAAAACCTTGAAAATTCACTGAAAAAACCATAGGTTATAGACCATATATAGTTAGGAATTAGCATTTAGAAAACCTTATTTTACTCACACAAAACCATTGAAATTCCATATATAGTTAGTTGCACTAACTATATATCGCGCACCCGCAATCCACTGCTGATGATGTCACATATTACATCATTCATGACATGGTCAGTGACATCACTGATGACATCACTGATGACATCTCAAATGACATCACTGATGACATCACTGATAACAACATCCAGTGATTTTTTGTTTCTATAAAGTTTAAATATGTCTTACATATTGAAGAATGAGTGGATGTGTAAGTGTCTGGACGAAGGATTTAGTAGGTGCATGACTGACTGTATGAGTGAGTGATTAAATGTGTCTCACTGACTGCATGGGTTAGTGACTAAACTGTCTTAATTTGTGCATCATTATGTCTGTTGTTCTGTAAACTGCTGCATGTGTTGATCAGTAGCTATATGAGTAACTATATGGGTTATTGATTGATTGCCCAAGTATTTGTATGGGAGACTGAGTGTGTGTGTGGCTAGCTGGGAGGTGTGTGACTCTGTGCAGATCAATCTGTACTTGTATCCATTTTTGCATAAGAAGGTAAGTATGTGTTAGTATATGTTTGAAAATGTAAGGTGCTCTATGTTTAACTGTATAGACAAGAAAATGGAAGTGTCATTGATTCTTTACAGGACTGACTAGGTGTGTGAGTAACTCCATGGATGAGTGGCAGACTGTGAGTGTCTGTATAGGTGTATGAGTGCATATGATAGTGTTGTAAAGATGAGTGATTGTATGTATGAATGATTGTATGGGTGAATGAGTGAAGGTGTGTGTAGACGTAGCAATCAGTGAGTGCGTATGTAGTAACTAGTATTGGTGTGTCAATGGTTTCAAAAATTATACTCTCTTTTTAACACTGGGTGAAACAGAGGTTATATTAAAATGTGAGGAGATGCATTGTATTGTCACATGAATGATATCATCAGTGATGTGGTCATTGATGTCAAATGAGATGTCATCAGTGATGTCATCAGTGATGTCATTTGAGATGTCATCAGTGATGTCATCAGTGATGTCACTGACCATGTCATGAATGATGTAATATGTGACATCATCAGCAGTGGATTGCGGGTGCGCGATATATAGTTAGTGCAACTAACTATATATGGAATTTCAATGGTTTTGTGTGAGTAAAATAAGGTTTTCTAAATGCTAATTCCTAACTATATATGGTCTATAACCTATGGTTTTTTCAGTGAATTTTCAAGGTTTTGTAAATGCTAATTCCTAACTATATATGGTCTATAACCTATGTTTTTTTCTGTGAATTTCATTGGTTTTTTAACAGCTAATATCTGTAGCTGTAAAATGTATTCTTCTTTAAATCCAAAAATATATTTTATATGTTTATGAATAATTTTTTTTTTAAATATTTTTTTTTCTTCGTTCCCGCTTCGCGAATCGGGAAGCTTCCCGTTAGCTGACCTTGATGCCGCGAAATAGACCGCGAGCCGGTAAACGTTTCTTTACCGCAAGTGCCGCGTTAGAAAACAACATCGTGACGCCTCCCGTCCGCATGACGTTTCACGTTGTCGCGTGATACGTCATATGACGTGCTACGTTAGCGAACTGGTACGCGAAGCGAGTCGCAAAGCGCAGGTTTCTGGAAGCAAACCGGGAGGCCCTGCAAAGCGCTTAATGTAAACACAGCAAGTCATGTGACTTGGTAATAACACTTTTCATTGGTTCATTTCACTTTTGGTTTCCTAATGATGTAAGACTAGGTCATATAATCTAAAATGAACACTTTTGATTGGTTGAGAACTCTTGTTTTTCCCAAATGATGAAAATCCCTCCTTCTTTCCTCACTCTGACTTTCATCATTGTGAGAGAAAGACCCTTTGTGATCACTGAGCAATGGCTTCTTTAGTAGCTTCAGCTGGTGCTTCCCCACCACCTCCACCACATCCAAGGAAGAGTGGACCACCTGCTCAAGTTATAATTCAACAAGAAGAAGAAGAAGAGGAACAGGACGACGAGCACGAAGAGAGGCAGTTTTTGCCTGAGCAGCCCAGGACGTCTCACCGGAAAGAAAACTTCATTTGGCAATTTTTTTAAATTCCCAAAGGTCAGAAAAAAGTAAATGCAAGATACGTAACTTGCCTTATATGTCAAGATAGACTGTCCAGAGGAACCGAGAAAAAATACAGTTTCGGAAACTACACAATGCATCGCCATATGACTAGGTGGCATCCTAACAACTACAGTGCTGCACAGTTTCGGAACGACCTAGATAATCTCCCTATTATGGCCAGAAGATCTGTTGTACCGGAAGTAACGGGACCAGAGGGCAGGGAGATGGTGCCAAATATACAAATGAAATTTGGTGAAGTAAAACACATCTGCGTATTTTGCGATGGATTCATTTCCTACGGAGAAAAAAGCATCACTCTGATCAACAGAGCTATTGACTATCATATGCAAGTTTGTACGAAACGCCCAAAATAATAAATACTTCTTTTTTTGTTTTGTTGCTCCTGTTGAGCCCTTTACAATGAATCGTTTTCATTGCCCCCTCCAAGAAAAACCCCAAAAAATATAAAACTGTTCAGAAAAATTCAAAAAAAGTAAAAAAATGTTCCGAAAAATAATAAAAAAAATATAAAACAACAAAAACAATAAAAAAAAGTTCTTTTCAGAACTACCTCCCCGTTATTAAAAAATTGGTACAATATTTGGAACTGTGCCAACCTCTATTTCTCTTAGTTCGCTTCCCAGTTCGCTCGCCGGTACGCGAACCAGAAGCGAACCAAAAACAGTAAGTATAAGGGAAGGAAACAGACACTTATGTTAAAAGAAAGACAGCTATAGGGGAGTAAACTAGAGATACTATTACCCGTAATCCACTGCTGATGATGTCACATATTACATCATTCATGACATGCTCAGTGACATCATCAGCAGAGGATTGCGGGTTTTTTGGCAACGTGCCTTATCCACGGTTTAATAACGCTGCCTTTTGCTTTATATAAGTTTTCAAATTGTATGAAATATATACCAATAGGTCGTTATGAACCTTTAGGTAGTGCTTTTCTTCATGAGGTCTGGTCGCTTTCATACACATACAGATGTTTCAAAGATGATCAAGAAGTTTATCTGAATGGAGAGGAATGCACTGAGACGCCAGATCATTCACTAATGTGTAGGCACATACAGTTACACGGTTCATGCAACAAACACCGACCAAATATGGCTTGCGTGTTGCAAGGCACGCCAGTTCCTGCTATCATCCCCACGTTCAAGTTGTTGGAAAATGGTAGTTATTTGATGCTCAATAATGAAGATTGTTCTGAGTTAATTAAAAGTATTCCTTTTATCGTAACAGTAAGTGAACGGGTTATTTGCTGCAGAAATGTTCTATTTCCTCCCACACATGAACATAGGGAGTTTTCAATCTGGCCACAAATACCAACCTTGGGACAGATTTCAACGGCATGGCAAGAATAAGAGCTCTTTTGTCTCAGAGAGAGGTGGCCTTGAGTTCGGCCCGTGAAACTTTCGTGCTTCACATAGCGAACACCCGTACAGAGGTGCAGACCCTTTTCAATTCAGATTTGCCTTTCAATTTCAGCAAGATGGTTCCGACTATCTTTAACACATCCTCCACAAAGACCCTGGCGCACTTTTTTAAAGTTGTTACCAGTGGTCTCGTGACTTCATTTGAGAAAATCTTTGGAGTCATCCCTGCTTCCTTTCATTCTATTTTCTCCACTCTGGTTCGTGGATTGGCATTTTTACTTGCATTACCAGCAGACGCTCTTGTGCTTTTTTACATTTTTAAATATGGATGTCCCTCCTATGCAACCTCCCACCCTGCAGCTGCTGACACTGTTCCGCAATCGCATGCTAGAATATTATGGCACAATGCCGTTGGCGATATTAAGCACGGCATATGGATTATCTTTTCGATTCTCCTACTTCACCTGTGTCCAGCCTGTATTTCACTGCCTGACCTGTGATTTCGATTGGGCCATTGATTTGTGTCTCTGCGGACCGGTTTCTCCTGACGTCGACTTTAATCAGCTGATGACTCCTATCATTACTCACGAGTTGGTTTGTCCTGGCGAAAGGATTATGGCTGTGGCATTGATGCATGGACTACTTGGTCCCTGGAATTTACTGGCGGCAGCACAGTCTTTCTTGGAACAGAGCTTTCTTGAAAACCCACCGAGCTGTCCTCTGATGGTGATAGAGGATCCGGTGCTGGGAGAGCACGTATGTTCTTTTCCGCTTTTAAATTGGATGGCTGAACTGTTTTCGGATGAAGACGGTGACTTCCTATTGGAGGCTGTTGCAGCTTATTTTGCATACACAGTTATGTCATAGACCTTTTTCATGTTTGATATGCTGAGTACTAGCATTTCATTGACAATTCATTGACTTATTTGTCAAGTTTTTATTATTTACCTTGCCTATTGGCTTAAGACCCGATAAAGTACTTGGCTGTTTTATTTTTCTTTAGCATTAAATTTTCCTAGTTTTTAATGCTTTACCTTGCGGACCGTCCACATATAAACTTGCAATCTGCTCTCATGAGATGGCACTTCTATTATCTTATTCAGTTCGTTTCCGGATCATGGGGAGGTGTCATCTAGGTCCTGGATATCTTTACACCGTGTTAAGTTAGCATGGGCTCATTACCGGTTTAAACGCCATTTTTCCTTTTTTGCAACTTCTGCACACGACACTTAGTTGTTGCTTTAGCTTTCCACCTAGTAGTTCATCGTGGTTTACATGAGAATAATATGTTATTGCTCTACTATCTGCTTTGCTTGTTAAACTATATCTGTACAGCGAGTGCTAAAGTTTCAAGAACAACACGATACAGAATTGTTATGAGGTCTCATCTCCACGACTTCATACTCATAACATAAGTGCAACTTCTGCCAATTCTGGGCATGAGGCGGGTTTTATATTGCTTTGCCGAACACACATACACAACAGTTGATGCGGTTCACATGAAGAGAGAGCTGGTGTATGCTGATGTGATTCCTTCAAATCTAAGACACTAAAGTATGGGCACGCCCTAAACCAACACAAAGAGACCTTCTTAGCAAATAATATAATATGTGTATTAGGGAGGGTGAGATATAAACAGCCGCGGGCCGTGGAGGGAGTTACGGTGAGGCAGGGAGGCGGGGAGGGGGAGAAGCAGGGTGGAGCCCTCTCTACCTTGCCCCTCCCCCTCCCCGCCTCCCTGCCCCACCGTAACTCCCTCCACGGCCCGCGGCTGCTTATAAGTGTTGCTAACTCTTATTCATTTACAGCATGTTAACATACTGTCACCATTCGCTTTTTATGTACTAGTAACTATGCTGGTAATTTTGCTACTGATAATATGTGTACTTGTATTCTCCACCCTGCTTCTCCCCCTCCCCGCCTCCCTGCCTCACCGTAACTCCCTCCACGGCCCGCGGCTGCTTATAAGTGTTGCTAACTCTTATTCATTTACAGCATGTTAACATACTATCACCATTCGCTTTTTATGTACTAGTAACTATGCTGGTAATTTTGCTACTGATAATATGTGTACTTGTATTATCTAAGATACTACGCCTGAGAAGACGGCATTAGTAAATAAACATTTCAAATACACATGTGTTCTTCTTAACTCCATGTTCTGGTTTCTAAGAAATATATAACGACCGACTGTTCATGAGTTCCACGTATCCTGAGGTACTATAAGTTCATATTCTGGATTGTCTAAACATTGAGAGTTTGTTATATCCAATGTGACACTGTACCTAGCTTGCTAAGGAGTTTTTGATTACTAACGTGAGTTTTGGGACACCCTAATTCGCCGAGGTTCCAATCCTCTGTCCACAGTTCTGTGTGAGAACAGAAACCCTGCGACAGGGGCACCCCCGACCCTTGCTGGAGCTTCATCACACTTGCGATGCAACTCCAGCAATGCGCCACCTTTACGGCACAGATACATCACGCATCTGTGCTGTTTTTGCCCCATGATGCGCCGCATTGTAAATGCAGCACACCATAGGTGACGGAACAGCGGCACAGAATGACTAACACATCCCTGGTGATGCGCCAGTCATCATAAATGTATCCCTATGCTTCTTATCTTGTTAGAGATGAACCGCCATATGTATCATCAAAGTTTTTTGCATTTCCTAAATAGCGAACTTTAAGGAATAAATAGCGATTCTTTACCATTCGTAGTTTGCGATTAGCTATTTGCTAATTACAAATTACCCATTCATTTCCTTCATTTCCATAGGGCGGTTGGACTCACTTTTAGCTCGAACGGCTGAATGGATTTGCACGAAACTTGGCAAAATTGTAGGGACTGGTAGCCCGATGTGCCTTTGCTATGTCTCAAGATATATGCTCCAGTGGTTTTTACGAAAATTAACTTTGAAAAATATATATTGGGCTACATTGGCCTATATATATGTTGGAGCCTAAATGTAGCCCAATGTAGCCCAATGAAGCCCAATGTAGCCCAATGTAGCCCAAAGATGGCCGCCAGACACACAAAAAAACAAATGTAGCCCAAATATCAGCCAGATGTAGCCCAACTATAGCCCAGTGACAGAATGACCAATCAGCTTCGCAAACCTCCGTTACGCGAAGCGGAGCGCTGTTACAGATATATATCTTTTTTTGAACGTTAATTTCTCAAAATCCACTGGAGCACATATATTGAGACCTAGCAAAGGCACATCGGGCTACCAGTCCCTAATATTTTGCCAAGTTTCGTGCAAATCCATTCAGCCGTTCGATTATTATTATTATTATTTTTTTTTGCCCCGCGGGGCCCTTTTAAAACCTCCACATCAAACCTAGGGGGTCAGCGAGGATCTACTATGCCCCCTTATAGTTATTTCCCCCTTTGTTTTGACCTCCTCTTGTCTCTCGATCCTACCGAGAGACAAGATGGCGGCCGCTACGGACTTTTTGGAATGTTGACAGACGCCGGAGAACCAATCAGCTTCGCTTCACAAAGCTCCGTTGCGCGTAAAGTACGCGTCCTGGGACGCTGCCAGGTCCGCTGTTACAGATATATATCTTTTTTTAAACGTTAATTTCTCAAAATCCACTGGAGCACATATATTGAGACCTACAAAAGGCACATCGGGCTACCAGTCCCTACAATTTTGCCAAGTTTCGTGCAAATCCATTCAGCCGTTCGGGCTAAAAGTGAGGCCAACCGCCCTATGGAAAACTCAATGTTAAAAACACGTTTTGGGACCCCCCTTTTTTCTCGGCCCCCCCTTGACGAACCCCCCCCAAATTTTCAAGGGCTGCTCAGAAACAAAATGTGCCATTTTCCTGAAAATTTCAGCCAATTCCGTCCACAAACGCCAAAGTTATTAGACATAGAATTTTCAAAAATCCCATATAGAAAAAATCCTAACTATATATACCTACTGGCGACCGCCAGTAGGTAATATATATATATATATGTATATATATATATATATATATATATATATATATATATATGTGTGAATGTGTGTGTGTATGTATATATATATATATTCACTGAAAAAACCATAGGTTATAGACCATATATAGTTAGGAATTAGCATTTACAAAACCTTGAAAATTCACTGAAAAAACCATAGGTTATAGACCATATATAGTTAGGAATTAGCATTTAAAAAACCTTATTTTACTCACACAAAACCATTGAAATTCCATATATAGTTAGTTGCACTAACTATATATTGCGCACCCGCAATCCACTGCTGATGATGTCACATATTACATCATTCATGACATGGTCAGTGACATCACTGATGACATCACTGATGACATCTCAAATGACATCACTGATGACATCACTGATGACAACATCCAGTGACTATGTTTCTGTAAAGTTAAAATATGTCTTACATATTGAAGAATGAGTGGATGTATAAGTGTCTGGACGAAGGATTTAGTAGGTGCATGACTGAATGTATGAGTGAGTGATTAAATGTGTCTCACTGAGTGCATGGGTTAGTGACTAAACTGTCTTAATTTGTGCATCATTATGTCTGTTGTTCTGTAAACTGCTGCATGTGTTGATCAGTAGCTATATGAGTAACTATATGGGTTATTGATTGATTGCCCAAGTATTTGCATGGGAGACTGAGTGTGTGTGTGGCTGGCTGGGAGGTGTGTGACTCTGTACAGATCAATGTGTACTTGTATCAATGATTGTATAAGAGAGTAAGTATGTGTTAGTATATGGTTGAAAACGTAAGGTGCTCTATGTTTAACTGTATAGAGTAGAAAATGGAAGTGTGATTGATTCTTTACAGGACTGACTAGGTGTGTGAGTAACTCCATGGATGAGTGGCAGAGTGTGAGTGTCTGTATAGGTGTATGAGTGCATATGATTGTGTTGTAAACATGAGTGATTGTATGTATGAATGATTGTATGGGTGAATGAGTGAATGTGTGTGTAGACGTAGGAATCAGTGAGTACGTATGTAGTAACTAGTATTGGTGTGTCAATGGTTTCAAAAATTATACTCTGTTTTTAACACTGGGTGAAACAGAGGTTATATTAAAATGTGAGGAGATGCATTGTATTGTCACATGAATGATATCATCAGTGATGTGGTCATTGATGTCAAATGAGATGTCATCAGTGATGTCATCAGTGATGTCATTTGAGATGTCATCAGTGATGTCATCAGTGATGTCACTGACCATGTCATGAATGATGTAATATGTGACATCATCAGCAGTGGATTGCGGGTGCGCAATATATAGTTAGTGCAACTAACTATATATGGAATTTCAATGGTTTTGTGTGAGTAAAATAAGGTTTTTTAAATGCTAATTCCTAACTATATATGGTCTATAACCTATGGTTTTTTCAGTGAATTTTCAAGGTTTTGTAAATGCTAATTCCTAACTATATATGGTCTATAACCTATGGTTTTTTCAGTGAATTTCAATGGTTTTTTAATAGCAAATATCATAAGCTGTCGAATGTCAAGTACGTGGTAAGAATTTTTTTTTTCGTGTTTATGCACACTGATCTGCTTTGATTGCTGCCCCCCACCCCTCATTTCTATTAGGAGTACTCTCTCTTTGCAGATAGTGAAGGGTAGTTAACGCAGCCCTTTCCCCCTTTGTAATCCGTCGTGCCTGCTTCTCTCTCCATTTGATTGATTGTTCTCTTTGGTTCATTCTCTATTTACAAACAAGCACAGAGTCGCAATACTCTGTTTACTCTTTGCAGATAGCGAAAAATCGTGTAAAAAAACAAAAGGAATCGAGCAAAATCAGTAGGCCACTAATGGGATCTCTTTTGACCTCGCTAAAATAGAAACATTAGGAACAACCTGTTGAAAATAGCAATGCGTATGTATATAAGCGGCGTTCATTTGTGTTCACAGTACCCCTTGTTGATTGTTTCAATCGAGCATTGAATTGTTCGAAGTTAATTCTCTTAACGATCTTCTCTACCTGCAAACGAGGAAGAATAGGAATATTCTATCTCCCTTTGCAGATAGTGAAGGGTAGGTAACGCAAGCCTTTAACACGTCGTATCTATTTCATTCCTCATTGATTGATTGATTGTCCGAACATTGACTGTTTGGGAATTAGTTCTTTTTGGAGGTATTCCCTGTTTGCAAATAAACGTAGGAAAATCTTTGCAAGTAGTGAAAGGGTATGTAATGCGGACCTTTCTCCCCCGTTGTAATCTGTCATGCCTATCTACTCCCCACTGATTGATGCACCTTTTTCACCCGGACCATTTACTAGAGATACGTCATCTGGCCCGACCAGAGAGCACCCCTAGTGAAAAGGACATATGCAATAATAACGAAGTGATCACTGTATCCTGTTAACAGAAACTTTACCATGAAACAACCTGGAAAGAAAAAAATAGGAAAACGAAAATCAGTAGGCCACTGATGAACATGAACTTTTATTAAACAACGAACAAAGAAACGATAACATAACGTAATGATAAAACCTATTAATGTCCTAGAAACAAGAAAACGTTAAAATATGCCAGTGGTGAGAGACCAGAAAAACAGTAAGAGAAACCAAATCACCCCTCGCTGTCCCACCGCCTGCCACGCCAAAAAAATCGATAGACTAGGGAAAATGCAAGTCAGTAGAACATCCACCCCCACTCTGGAAACTTCCAAGGTGGGGCAGGGTTCCGGCTACACCCAGCCGGGAGCAGCCCATATAAGGCAGGTCCTGCTGCCACGCCTCGGCCAGGAGATCCTAACGTAGGGTGTAGCCGGAGGAGAGGCCGAGACCAGCGGGACCCGGCCAGGGGATTGCCTTTACAACGCTGAACAGTTGCAGGGGGGGGGAATGTCTCCTCGACCCTCCCCTCTCTCTCCCAGTCCGGCCGCGGTGGCCCTTGAGAGTTGCAGGTAGTCCCGCCACATGCTCTTCCGGTCCGACCACCAACGGTCGGGGGGCCGAGGCCGACGGGATCCGGCTGCAGCCGATAAACCAAGAAACCCGTTCATGGGGCCAGAGCCAGGGGCGTCCGGCCGACATCCACCGGAAGCCCGGCCCGAAGACGGACGGGACACTTCTTTCTTTTATAATGGCTGCGACAACACTGGAGGGGGATGTCTTGCACATGCCTCCGACCCCCCCCTCGTCCTCATCGCCTGGTCCGGCCATAACAAATCTCAAGCGAGACGCCGTGGGGTGCACTGGGAGGGAGAGACGGTGCGAACAGGCCTCTCCCGCCTCCCCAGGTGGAGGCTTACCAGCTGCACCCTCAGCGCTCCAGGCGGTGGCATCCTAACAACTACAGTGCTGCACAGTTTCGGAACGACCTAGATAACGGTTCTTCCACTGTGGCCATGCTGCAACGTCTCGCCCGGCAGGGTGGAGCCCGTCCGCTCATGTGACCCCGCGATCGCCGGTAGCTGCCGAACTCTCAAAATGGCGGTCGACCTGGCAAGAGCGGGCCCAACATAAAGAAATGGCCCGGTCACTGGTTGACTCCACCACCGTAGTCCTCCACGACCTTGAAGATTCTAGAGGAGCCGCGGGAGTCTCCGACCCCCGATGGGGAATGACTGCCATGATCGCCCGTGGAGTGACGAAACTGTATCCGCGGGACGTCGGCGCTCCCATGCTGGCGCCAGCCTCACTTTGAATTACTACAATCCTGCAGACCTCACTTCCGGTGAAAGCACAGTGTGACCCGGTAGGAAAAATTATTGCACCCCCTCCCCTTTTTGACTGATAGTTCAAACCACCGATCCTTTCCTTTGCCCTTTTAACGGAACTTTGGACTGCCTCCCCCTCTTTTACATTTTCTAGAGAAAACAAAACATTAACCACTACATTAGCATAGCAGTTGACACCAGAACTGTTTTCAAATTGAAAACCAACAACATCTTCAACAGAATCCTTTTTGTTTCTGCTGTGACCCTGCTACAGCACAGGCATTGTCCCCAGCAGTAATTCTGCAATGCCGGTAAGAATAGCTGTGGTGCCTACTGGACTCACTCACCCCGCGGCGCCCCACGCCGTTATTTGCTGGGCGGCAACTTACTAGACATCACTTTCGTGCCATCTAGATTTCAGCGCGTTCTGCTGCCTTGGAACTATTCGCACAACAGACTGCTACTGACGACCCACCCCCAGGCAACATCTTCTGAATTTTCATAATTTGAAAGAACTAGTAACATGTCCTCATCAGGAATTCAAAAGAAATTGCCACGGTCTCTTCGTTGTTTAAATGTTTTTACTGTTTTTGTTTTGTTGTATATATTTATATGTTATTAAAGTTTTATATTCCTACTACTTTGTTGGAGTGCTATATATTTTTAATGTGACACATAATTGTAAAAACTTTGATGTACAAAGAGTCATTCCTAGAATCTTCCGCTTCAGGCTCGGTCCCCTCACCAATCACAATACAGGATGGTTTTCAGATAGTAGGAACACGTGTGGTGTGACGGATCTCATCGGGTGTGGGCCTTGATCTACTATAACTCCTTTGAAGAGGGGTGAATCTTTACAGCTGGAGCCATAAACTACATCTGCAGGGCTAGCTGATAGCCTGGACAATCGGACACAGAGGAAGAGGAGTGTCAGAGGGTGCGGTAGTGAATAGGGCGAAAGGGAGGTGTCGGGCGGGCACAGAGTGTGATTCTCAGGGAAGAGCAGCGCAGATGGGGGAAGGTTTATTGCCCATGCATAAGACAGAGAGCGGTGGTGACCAGTGCCTGGGGGAGATGCTTACGAGGGTGAGGAGCCATGCTACGAATCGACAGCGTGCAGAGAGTGGGTCTGGTCAAGACATCTAAAATGGCTGCCGTGCACGACAAAAGTGTGGCATTTCAAAAAAGGCAAGATGGCGCAGACAATGTTTTTCAACACTTCCTCATTTCCTTCGAATCGAACGTTAACAGACGTTGGGGCATATTACCAAAGTTAAGCGATATTTATCGCTAACGATGCTTACCAACCAATTTTTTACCACTAAGCATCGTCAGAAATTATCGAAGATAAACCTTACTATTATCAAGGTTCATCGCAAATGCGATAATAAACGGCCGCAATGCATGAATATCGCTAAAAACTCAGCGATATTCATGCATTACCGAGCTAATACTCTTAGCCATGTTATCCACCTCCCATTGGATAACATGGCTAAGAACTGCTCAGGGCAGGTGTTACTTTTTGGAGATATTCGCGCTTAGCGCGAATATCTCCAAAAGTTGGTAATAGGAGATAGATATCTTGCATGTTGTAATGCAAGTTATTGTGGTATATGGAACTCATACCATAATCTCTCAGGAAAGCAGAAACTGATCCTTTTGGGACCGCCTAAAAAGGCCTAGGGGGTGAGGAGTACTCTACTTTGCCCCCTTTTCACGTTCCGAACTATTTTATTTTACTCTCTTCTGTAATTACACAAAATAGCAGCGATAAGATGCATCGGAGACACACAGTGAGAGAAAGGAGGCCGGAGATGAAGAAGACATGTCAAATACACATTGGAGATAATATAGTGGCAGAAGGGAAGTAAATATGAGTAAACTTACCATGTAACATAAAAATGTTGCACTCTATACTATAAGTCTCATTTTATACTACAATCACTTCGCTACAACCTCATAAATTAAAAATAAAAATGAATAATGTCTCAAACAATTTTTGATTTCTAAATATAAATTTATTCTTCAGAATTTTCTAAATTTGAAAGAACTAGTAACATGTCCTCATCAGCAATGTCATCATTAAAAGTCTCCAATGATGATTCTTGTAACTCTATGGTCTCCAAACACTCGATAAATTCGCCATCAAGAGATTGATCAAAAAAATCATTCAAGTCATCTCCTCCTTCTGACAATATTTCATTATTGGTGCTGTCAATTTCAATCAATGTAGTGGAATCATTCAAGTCATCTCCTCGTGACAATATTTCATTATTGGTGCTCTCAATTTCAATCAATGTAGTGGAATCATTCAAGTCATCTCCTCCTTGTGACAATATTTCATTATTGGTGCTGTCCATTTCAATCAATCTAATGGAATCATACAAGCCATCTCCTCCTTGTGACAATATTTCATTATTGGTGCTCTCAATTTCAATCAATGTAGTGGAATCATTCAAGTCATCTCCTTGTGACAATATTTCATTCTTGGTGCTGTCCATTTCAATCAATCTAATGGAATCATACAAGTCATGTCCTCCTTGTGACAATATTTCATTATTGGTGCTCTCAATTTCAATCAATGTGTTGGACAATTCAAAAGAAATTGCCACGGTCTCTTCATTGTGAGCCATTTTATTTTGAAATTGCTTGCTGTAAATTGCAGAAAAAAATAATCACTTTCATTTATCGTCTTTAGTAATACATAATATAAAACTAACTTTATCAAGTATTTAGTATAACAGAAGGACTGCAAATAAATAACAGAAAACATTTTTCAAATTATCTTCAAGTGTACAACATAGTTCCCCATACAAATTAACAACTCACCTTTTTAAAAGTAGCAGAAGTGTTAGTACTGTGTAAATCAAACACCAGAAATTCACCACCAAAAATTCCTCACAAATGTACCTCAGACAGTAGTATCACAAAATGGCTGTGGTTTCCTCTCATTTGACATATATACATAACCAATTAACTTTCATCACACACAAATACAAAACCAAAGTAACATTTTAATTGGTTCTAAATTTCAACACTTTCAAATGTGTTTTCCCCATGCAATTTTCCATAGGACATTTACATACGTCTACAGCCTGAATGGCTGAACGGAATTACACCAAACTTGGCAAAATGGTACATCAAACCTAAGAGGTCAGGAAGGATCTACTATGCCCCCTTATGGTCATTTCCCCCTTCGCTTTGGCCTCCTCTTGTCTCTCAATCCTACCGAGGGACAAGATGGCGGCCGCTACGGACTGTTTGGAATGTTGACAGACGCCGGAGAACCAATCAGCTTCGCAAAGCTCCGTAACGCGAAAAGTACGCGAAGCGGAGCGCTGTTACAGATATATATCTTTTTTTCAACGTTAATTTCTCAAAATCCACTGGAGCACATATATTGAGACCTAGCAAAGGCACATCGGGCTACCAGTCCCTAATATTTTGCCAAGTTTCGTGCAAATCCATTCAGCCGTTCGATTATTATTATTTTGGTTTTTTTTTGCCCCGCGGGGCCCTTTTAAAACCTCCACATCAAACCTAGGGGGTCAGCGAGGATCTACTATGCCCCCTTATAGTTATTTCCCCCTTTGTTTTGACCTCCTCTTGTCTCTCGATCCTACCGAGAGACAAGATGGCGGCCGCTACGGACTGTTTGGAATGTTGACAGACGCCGGAGAACCAATCAGCTTCGCTTCACAAAGCTCCGTTGCGCGAAAAGTCCGCGAACCAGAGCGCTAACCGGTCCGCTGTTACAGATATATATCTTTTTTTAAACGTTAATTTCTCAAAATCCACTGGAGCACATATATTGAGACCTACAAAAGGCACATCGGGCTACCAGTCCCTACAATTTTGCCAAGTTTCGTGCAAATCCATTCAGCCGTTCGGGCTAAAAGTGAGGCCAACCGCCCTATGGAAAACTCAATGTTAAAAACACGTTTTGGGACCCCCCTTTTTTCTCGGCCCCCACTGGACGAACCCCCCCCAAATTTTCAAGGGCTGCTCAGAAACAAAATGTGCCATTTTCCTGAAAATTTCAGCCGATTCCGTCCACAAACGCCAAAGTTATTAGACATAGAATTTTCAAAAAACCCATAGAGAAAAAATCCTAACTATATATACCTACTGGCGACCGCCAGTAGGTAATATATATATATATATATATATATATATATGTGAATGTGTATGTATATATATATATTCACTGAAAAAACCATAGGTTATAGACCATATATAGTTAGGAATTAGCATTTAAAAAACCTTTTTTTACTCACACAAAACCATTGAAATTCCATATATAGTTAGTTGTACTAACTATATATCGCGCACCCTCAATCCACTGCTGATCATGTCACATATTACATCATTCATGACATGGTCAGTGACATCACTGATGACATCACTGATGACATCTCAAATGACATCACTGATGACATCACTGATGACATCTCAAATGATTCCTGTCGCGTAATGCCTTCTATGACGCGCCGCATTAGCGCACCCGGAAGTGCTCCGGTACGCGAACCGAGACGCGAAGCGCAGCTCCCCGGAAGCGATCCGGGGCGCGTCGCGAAAGCGCGACGTATCGCGTTGCCGCGTAATGCGTCTAATGACGCGCCGCGTTAGCGCACCCGGAAGTGCTCCGGAGCGCGAACCGAGGCGCGAAGCGCAGCTCCCCGGAAGCGATCCGGGGCGCGTCCCGCAGCGCGTAACATAAGCGTAACAGGTCATGTGACTTGTTAATAAAACTTTTCATTGGTTCATTTCACTTTTGGTTTCCTAATGATGTAAGGCTAGGTCATGTGACCTAAAAATAACACTTTTCATTGGTTTAGAACAATTTTTTTTCCAAAATGATGAAAGCCCCCACCTTTTTTCTCACTCTGACTTTCAACTTTGTGAAAGGAAGACCTATTTTGCTGAGTAGAAAATGGCTTCATTAGTAGCTGCAGCTGGTGCACCCCCACCACCACCACCACCTCCTCATAGGAAGAGAGGACCACCTCCACAGTTCCTTCCCAACACAGAGGAGGAAGAGGATGAAGAAGAGGAAGAGGAAATACAGGCAACACAGTTTTTACGTGAGGAGCCCCGGATATCTCACCATAAAAATAGTTTTATTTGGCAGTTTTTTTCTTTTCCTGAAGGACAAAAAAAAGTTAATGCTCGCTATGTGACATGCCTCATATGCAAAGAAGACTTATCTAGAGGCACAGATAAGAAGTATAGTTACGGCAACTATAATATGCACCGTCACATGCAGAGGTGGCATCCACTAAATTACAGCAGGGCAGAGATGCGTGACCTCCAGGACAACCCACCAACTCCTGTGGCCAGGACATCGGCACAGGTAACTCTGTCGGGGCCAGAGGCACGGGAAACAGTGCCAAACATTCAAGAAAACTTTGTGCACATGAAGATAGTGTGTATATATTGCGGTAACTGTGGCAATATGAGTATTAATTTGATAAACAGAGCATATGAAAACCACAAGTGCTCTAAACGCCCCAAAAAATAAAATAAAAATTGCTCCTGTTGAGCCCTTTCCAATGCCTGTTTTTCGTTGTTTCCCCCCCAAAAAACCCCAAAAAAACATAAAATTGTTCAAAAAATACAAAAAAAACAAAAAATGTTCAGAAAAATAAAAAAAAATGTAAAACAACAAAAACATTTTCAGAACTACCTCCCCTTTATAAAATAATTGCTAGAATGTTTAGCACTCTGGCAACCTCTATTTCGTTTAGTTCGCTTCCCGGTTCGCTCTCCGGTACGCGAACCGGGAGCGAACCAAAAAAAAAATTTAAAAAAAAAAGAAGAGTAAGCATAAGGGAAGTAAACAGAGAGTAATGTTAAAAGAAAGACAGCTATAGGGACTAAAACAGAGATACTGTTTAATAGATTTATTTACCGAAGAAAAGATGGAAGAGGATATAATTGTGAAAAACAAAATAGATAAGGAAGTGAAAGAAAAAAAGGAGAGTAGAAGAATAACAAAGAAGAGTTTCTTAGAGAATGTGAGTGAATATTCAAAATAAGATTAAAACATGTGGAATAACAGAGAGAAAAAACAGAAAGCAGAAAAGAAGAAGTAACAGAAAAAGAATAATTGAAACAGCAAAGAAATCTAAATAACATAGGGGCATATTATCAACATAGGCAATAAAAGTTTTGCAGCTTTTATCGGCAGAAATGTGTCGCTAAAGCCGCTTTTGCGGCAGAAAACTGCCGCTAAAACCACTTTTGCAGCAGTTTCCAGACGATAAAAACAGCAATAATTTTATTGGCTGTGTTCATAAATATGCCCCTTAGTATGCTTCAACTACACAGAGAAAGCATAATGAACAAGTAGTGAAAGAGTGATCAGTCAGAGACACTAAGAGTAATAGAGACGGAGTGAGTGAACAAGAGTGAGGAACTATGAGAAGAGAGAGACTGAGAAAAGGAGTGGAAGGATTAGAGTAAGTAAGTAATAGAGAAAGGAATGAGGGAAGTAGCAAAGGCAGGAAAGTGAGGGTTAAAGAAATGAAGCAGTGGAACTAATAGTAGTTAAATGTGATAGTAATGTAACGAAAAGAGTACAAAACATTTACCTTATTATTGTCGTTAACTTAGTCACTTGTTATTTTTATACTTTCAATCTGTGAAAGAGAGAACAAACATTTGAAAAATATTAAAACATGTATTTAAAAATTAGAAAAGACAAGGGAAAAGATTGAAGGACAAACAGTTTTTCAACAACTTTGACACTTACAGAAGCTTCTGCTTCTCCAGGCCCCCTACACAGTCCTAAAGATATACATTTTAAACTAACAGTATCTTGATGCAGATGAAGTGAGGCCTATCTTGGAACATGGTGCATCTTTTGCACTGCTGTTGTCTCACAAAAGTGACGCAATGGCAGCGCAAAAGGGGTGCACAATCATCATAAAACTGTTCCCAACATTTTAAATGATTGTTTCAGGATGGCAATAAGGTGTGTCCTATCCAGACGTTGGTTTCAGGTGAGGCCTACTCAGGGTTGCAGATGAAATTTAGGCTTGTTGAAGAGTACAGAGGAGATAATACATGTCCAGGCCAACCAATAAAGTTCAGACCTCCTCTGTTTCCCTGGACAGGCCTAAACTTCATCTGCACAATGTGATTCGTAATGTTAGGAAACACAGGTAATGTATTTGAAAAACGTGCAATTTCATTTGCTCATTTCACAATCACATCACTTGTGTTTCCTTTGGTTAGGTATCTCATTGTGTAGATGTAGTCCAGCATATGAAAGAGTATGCACTGCATGCAACAACTTTGACACTTACTGAAGCCTCAGCTTCTCCATGCCCCCTACCCAGTCCTAATTATATACATTTTAAACTGACGGTATCTTGCTGGAAATGAACTGAGGCCTATCTTGCAACATGGTGCATCTTTTACACAAAAGTGACGGAACAGCGGCGTAAAAGAGGCACACAGCCTTCATAAAACTGCCCTTAACATTTTAAATGATTGTTTCTAGATGCTGATAAGGTGTAACCTATCCACAGATTTGTTTCGGGTAAGTCCTACTCAGGGTTGCAGATGAAATTTAGGCTTGTTGAAGAGTATAGAGGAGATAATACATGTGCAGGCCTAATAACGAAGTGAGTCATGTCCACTGCACTCTTGAACAAATGTCAGACCTCCTCTGTCTCCTGGAACAGGCCTAAACCTCATCTACACAATGTGATGTGTAATGTTAGGAAACACAGGTAATATAATTGAAAAACGTGCAATTTTTTTTGCTCATTCCACAATCACATCACCTGTGTTTCCTTAGCTTAGGTATCTCATTGTGGAAATGTAGTCTATCATATGAAAGACTATGTAGAATGTGAGCACTGTATGCAACAACTTTGACACTTACAGAAGCCTCAGCTTCTCCATGTCTACTACACATTTCTAAATGTATATCATAAGTACAAAAAGTACAGAATTAATTATACATGTTAAATGGTTTATTTTTGCTGTTCTCAGAATTTATCAAATTTCACTAAAAACAGTGACTTGAAGGTATTCATCATATAACAGCGGGGAAAAAAAAACACAATCAAAATGATTGTGTTTAAAAAACCCATATAACATAACCAATCAGAAATCAAAACTCCTCAAAAGTAACTTACTTTCCATGACGTCGAAGGATGTCCTATGAACAGCTTACACTCGGTTGTGCTGTTTTTATTTTCAGCCCGCCACTTTCTGAAAGAAAAGCTCCATCGTTTTGAAAAATATGTTACATACAATAAATGACTTCTCGCTCTCTACCACACGTTTCCACAAGGCCAAATCATGTAAGAGCCATTCATAACTCTTGGAATTCTTGTAAGCAAATCCCGTCATTTTGTATTTCCGCAACTTTCAGAAAGAAAACGTTCAAGATCACTTTCACAATCCTGGACTAGTAATATCTTACCCTTCTTGCTCACTCATGTTCTACATTTCCTATGACACTGATACTGCTTACTATGAAGCAGACTTACACTACCTCTATGAGTACTACAATTATTTAATTCTCTACATCACTTTTAATCACAAAGCAATATAAAACAGTAGATAAAATTATATCAACCCCTAGAATCATTATACGCCAGTTACCTACCCTAAATTCTCTTTTCTGAAAACAGAAAGTAAGAATATTTTTAAATAAAAAGGCAACATTGTATCGTAGTCAAATGGGAATAATTTCCGAAACAGCAATTTTTTTTACATTTTCAATAAGCTGTGTAATAAGCGGATCTGTCAAATGGCCATCATGCCATATAATAGCTGCAGTTACAAATGTTCTTCCTAAAATCAACGACTGTGTAGCCACAACATTTGTAATTAAAGTTGAAGACTTACTTTCATCAGGTTTATATAGTTGGATTTTCAAAATGACATTATAATCAAACGTTTGGACCAATAATCTAGACAGCATTGCAGACTTACATTCCCTCTACTCCATGTTTTGATTGGCTGCTTGAATTAGCTTATAAAAAGAAACAGTTTTTCTGAACTCATACAAAGTGCAGTTATTTTTCCATGACGTCAAGTGTTATGGTAAGAACACCGTTTGCTTTGGGAAATACTCTGTTGTCCTTCAACTAATCTCTGCCCACCACTTTCTGTAAGAAAATCATCTTTTTTTCCAGGAACTATTTAAAACTCAAAAATAACTTTTGACTCTGTACTACACTTATCCTCAAGGCCAAATCGTGTAGGAGCCATTAGAACCTCTTGAAATTTCTCAGAGCAAATCCTGAGATTCCTTCCCTAAAATTTTGGTTTTAAAAACACCAGGTAAGAATTTTTAAGGTCAAAAGGCAATTTTTTTTAAAAGTTAAAACAGAATCATTGCAGAATGACCAGCCATTTCTAGTCTTTAAATAAGCTGTGTAATGTCCTGATGTTATTGAAGGACCGTTATGATATATAATTGCTGCAGTTACAAAAGTCCTTCCTGATATTGACAACTGTGAAGCCACAAAATTTTTAATTAAAGTTGTCAATTTTGTTCCATCAGGCCTACATCGTTGGAACATTAAAATGACATACTGGCCATATGTTCGTATAAATAATGTTGACAACATTTCAGACTTACATTGGCTACACTCCATGTTGCGATCAGCTGCTTTTACTAGCTTATTAAAGGACACTGATTTACTGTCTGGCAAAGTTAAATATATAAATCTTTCTGAGTCTACACTAGTAGTACTTGATACCCTACAGTTCTCGCAGTCATGCTGCTATTGATAAGAAAGCCCAAACAGGTGATCTACATCTACACCTTCAGCATGCAATACATCAAGCATATACATTAAAAACTCCTGACAATCTTGCTGAATATTTTGAGAGAATTGTGTTAGACCTGAACATCTGTCTAACAGATTTCGAATTTCAGACACACTTTCTATTTTTGTTCTATCAGTGCTACATTTCTCTAACACAGAATTTAACAAACTGCAAAATCTTTGATCAGAATTGACCACAATCTCTTCTTTTACATTTTCTAGAGAAAACAAAACATTAACCACTACATTAGCATAGCAGTTGACACCAGAACTGTTTTCAAATTGAAAACCAACAACATCTTCAACAGAATCCTTTTTCTTTCTGCTTATAATTTCAGGTTCATCGACTTTTCGTCTTTTTGCTACAACCTCCCTACTATTGGTCACATTTCTTCGTTTCCGGCCTACCACACGTTTCTCAAACAAAGGATATTGAGGCAAATGTGGCGCATACTCTCTTCTTAACCTATTGTATTCCTTAACACAATCTAGATCCGCACAAATGTTTGTGACATCACACTCAATCAAGTACAATCCCGATAAAGTTCTAACTCGTGACAATGCCACATATGCCATACCCTCCTTGAACACAGAACTGCCAATATTCACCAATGCACTGTCTACACTTAAACCTTGCGATTTATGGATTGTCACCGCATATGCCAAGCAAACAGGAAACTGCTTACGGCGAACATATAAGTCTTTTACAAGCAAAAATCTAGCAGAACAACGACCAATTAGCTGTACTTCCTCAATGCCATCAAATTTAATTTTTAAAAATTCAATTCCATCTCTATTTCTGTATTTCACAAAATCAACAACATTACCCATTGATCCATTTACCAGACCTCTTTCAACATGTAAATTCCTTCTTAAAATTATACGGCAGTTTAAGCACACATTCAGAGTCTTTTCAAAACCTGCAGTTTTAGATATAGTCTTCTCTAATGAATCCAATTTTGTTTTCAAATTCTCAGACAACATAATTGTTGATCCCATATGCTCTACTCTGTCAATAGCTTCCAGTTTCACAATCTCTTGGTTTTGTAAATGCAACATTTTGTTGTTGAAGATGGCACATTCTGCAAGAGTTGGCATCAAACATATTCCAGATTCCTTCTCAGTAATTTTCTGAAAAATATTCTCAGGCACAACGTCTTGTTCTGGATATAAATTTGACAGTAATCGTGCATGTAAAGCTTCTTTCCCATGCTCGGTCACTTTTCCAATTCTAACATCTTGTAGAATATTCTTGTAATCTTCATCCTTCGCCTGACGCATATTTTCATGCAGTTCAGCATAATTGAAGTTTAACCATATATTGACGTTGCCAATGCTCCCTAGGCACTTGCTGGTATCTTCATGCGTGAGCATTTTGAACACAGGTTGTCCTTTCACTGGTGTCAGCTGCAGAAGATCTCCGAAAACAATGATGTGTTTGCCACCAAATAACACATCATACTCTGTTTTAAGAACTTCTTGCATTCTCAAATGCACAAAGGCAAGCATGACATTAGAAACCATGCTTACTTTGTCAATGATAAGAAGTTTCATTTTCCTCAAGACTCTTGAAACTTCACAACAAGCATCTCCAGATAACTTGTGGTATTGTAATTTGTTATCATGCTCCACTGGCAGCATCAGTAGACGATGCAAAGTAATACCTTTAATGTTATGTGCTGCCAGTCCAGTTGGAGCGGTGACAACACAAGACAGCGATGACTCAGTCCTTTCCTGCAAATAACATGAAATTGCTTTAATGAGGAAACTTTTTCCAGTTCCCGCTTCTCCACTCACGTACAGTCGGACAGGCTTCAACGACGTACATGAGCACTCTTTCTTCTCATGACTTAATCCATGATCAATTTGCTTGGTAACTTCGTCATATATTTTCCTCTGCTCAACGTTGAGTTGTCTTTCCAAGTCTTCTAAGTTAACCGCATCCTCCTGAGCATGTGCCATGGCTCTTTCCACTTCATTCATGGCAGTGGCAGCTTCATTTTCGATAACAGGTCCTCCTAGTGAATCCTGACTCAAGGAAACAGAACTCTGACTGTCCTGAGAACTGTCTCTGGCAATCTCGGATGCAATCGTTGCTTCCTGCTCGATTTCCGCATTCAACATTTCTAGATATTTGGGAAAAGCAGGACATTCTATGGTCTCCTTGGCGGCAGTGAAAGAGTCTTCGTAACAGAGGAAATCTCCAAGCAGTTCCTCTTCTGCACGCCAAGGCTTGAAAAGTTGCATAAGTGCTAAATAAAAAAACTCCTTTTTTTCAGGAGATTCGCCACTCAATTTTCAATGGTTTACCAAGTGGCATTTTCTTTGCTTGACCAGACATCCCTCACTTCCAATTACAGCATACACTCCTTTATCAATATCTTCTTTGATGTTCCTCTTGAATATGTAATTTTGTAGAACCTCATACAGACAAACATTCTCGAGGTGACTGCTTCGATTTGGATAAAATGTATCCAACATGTTGGTCTTCAAAATATCGGTACTGTTTGGCTCCTTTTCCGCCAAATACTCAATTTCCCGCACAGGTTTCAGAACTCGATTACGCGTTGCAGCAAGACCAAGACTCGCCCAAACGATACTCCTAGATTTGGCATAGAGACTTGCTGAAGACAACCGGTCAGAACACTCGTAAGCTCCGATTTCTCGATGCGACAACATCTTCAGACTGAAACTGTACAACTTCTTATTGAGGCTCTTTTCATGGGAAATGTCCTCCCACATATCCTTCAATTCTGTCTTTTCTTTTTTGGTGATGTAAGATGTCACATACCGAGCCACAGCCATACAGTTATCAGCCACAAACTGTATATCCATGTTAGCATTCCACATGGACAAAATCACTGGGTTGTAGTCGTTGATGTACTTGGACTCTTCGTTCCTTTTCAAATTGTATGTGTTTTTAGGTGATTTCTTCATCACATTATGTCGCAGCGAAGACATCAAACTGTTCACTCTTCCTTTAGAAATCACCGGTCGTGGAAAGGCGAAACGACATTTGGTGTAGAACTTGTCTTTGTTTTTGAATTTACGACGACAGTACTTTCCGCAACGATGGCTTTGGAAGCGTAGAACTTGTTCTCTTAGGCTTTTGTCCTCCTTTGCATTTGGAACAGCACATGTAGAATACTGTTCTATGAAACTCATCACTAAGTCTTCTGGATCCGTTCCAAATTTAGGTGCATCCTTGAGCCACAGCAGCATATGTATATGAGGAGCACCTCTTGCTTGGTACTCCTTTCTCCAGAAGAAATCTAACACCTCTCCAAGAGGTGGATTTCTCTTGTTCATGATGAAAGACATCATAGCTTCAAATCTATGATTGAAGTACCTGCATACATTCACTGGATCCAAAGAGCACAGTTCTCCGGGTGTCTTGAATTCGATATTTTCAATGTTTCCATTTGCCTCTCGTAGAAATTCAAGTAAGTCTTCCCAGCCATACTCAGCACAGCTCAGAGTGAGGAACCATGTGGGAGTTCCTAAGTTCCTCAGCATACATTTTAAATCACCATGACGATGGTACCAGTACTCATTAGTACCACGCTGACACACCATGAGATTAATCAGGTGACAATCCAAAATACTGTCTTGGACATTGACTTTATCCATAAAGTCACTTGCCGAGATGTTTTGCATCTGTATACCACTTTTCAAGATGTGGTTCACTGCATATGACAGTCCAGACAGATCGCTTTCAAACAGTAGATGAAACAAATAGGGAATGCATTGTCGAAACCTAGCATCTTCTGCATACAATCGTGAAGTCCGGTATTCAGAAGCAGGAATTTGATGAGGTCGCTCATCATATCTTTCTCCTTGACCTGTTGGAAATAGCTGTGGGAAACACCGAGCTTCCAAACTTTCCTCCCAAACACTAATGGGACTCCCTTTGGCTTGTTTCATTTGAAACAACTCAATAGCATTCCCCATGACTTCCTTGGAATGCAAAGGATGAACACTATAATGTTCATATATTTCTTCACTTTTAGAGGGTTCTACTTTCTCAATTTGACCAGCACACAAATCGCTATCCTCTTCCTCACTTACTTCCTCTTCTGCAACATATACATTCTTATAGTACTTATTATTTTTTTTCAAATACAATGTTGCCTTTTTGACTTTCCTAACATCCACTAAATCTTGCCATATTTTCTTATTCTTTGTCGGAACCCCATTAACTAAAATAACCAGAGGTTCCTCTTCCACTTTTTCTACTCCAATTGTGTTAATGTTTTTCTTCAAATCTAGAGGCAAATAAACAACTCTTCCCTTTAATCCTCTCTGTAAATCTGATGGAGGCAATTTCCCTGTCTTTGGCTCCATTCTTACAATAGCCTGAAAGGGATGGATACTTTGAATCAAAATAGATTCATAAGTATTTAAATCCTTCAATTCAGAAGGAATCTCAACCAATTCCAGATTATTATGAACCGCTCTAGCAGGCATCTGGTTTTGATTTAATTTGTTACAACAATAAGTACACACACGTTGATCCGATCCCAAATCAAAACAATTTTCTACCATCAAGTATGTTGCGAAATCCTTCCATTCACTATTATTTTCCCTTTCACTTTTTGCATATAAATCCACTAACTTAGTCTGATTCTTATAATAAGTGCGTCGACAACACACACAAGTGAAATTAGGCCTCTCACTTGATTTCACCTGAAACGTGGCAATTTCCTTCTGAAAATTATCTGTACTGGAAACCTGTACACTATCTTCCACATTACCCTCTTCTTCTGGGTCAATTTCAACATTCTCCTCTTTACTTCCAAAGTAACAAAACTCAATTTCTTCACAAATATTTTTCACATCTATTTCAGAACCATGCAAAAGAGCAGCGCATAATTGTTTAAGCATAATTGCTGGACTCTTAGCATAATACAACATTCTAACTAATTTCCTCACTTTATTATGATGCACTGCTAGCCTCCTGAAATGATGAAAAACACTCTGGCATACTCTCCTGGAAAGACAAGCCAGTGAATGACCATGCAAACCTGTCACTTCTCTCACTCTGCAAGGATCTAATTCTTGCAACAACATCATTTTCTGCTTCAAACTTTTCTTATTAAATGTCCGTACAAAATCACAAAGCAAATTGATGGAATCCTGTCGTACACTGCAAATACTACTACACTTCCAGGTGTACACAGGCCCCTTAGGACGTCTTCCTAAAACCTCATTACCTAACACCTCTTCTGTCTCTGTTGTCACAAGTTTTTCTTTTTCAACTGGACAACCATCTTTCACCTCATAAGCTCGACCATTGGTGTCAACTGCATGCACCAAATCATTATCCTGGAAATAACTCTCCTCATTAAAAAATGCCTCACAACTTGAACTATGCATCCATTCTCCGGAAAAAACTTCACAAAAATTACTACGATTAACTATTCTCTTCCATCTACTATTTCTTTTGAAATCATAAATTGCCTTGTTTAGCTTCCTAATTCTATTGATTATCAAAATAAATAACTTTCGTTTAATTTCAAATGCCTGATCAATAACTTTCTCAACTTTTTTTTTTCTCTTATAAAAAACCACTTTCTGTTGACCTTTCTTAATATTTTTTAACAAATTGCCAATTATCCTGTTGCGGAACATTCGTTTACGAATGTCCCTAAACTGTTGTTTCCTTCTACTATCATGCACAGAGTTATCTCTTGCTCTAGCAGTAACATTTTTGATTGGCCTTTCCTTTCCGTCTAAATTGCTTCTCTTTTTCTAGACTAAAACATTTTCTGTAGTACTACTTTTTTTTTTACAAATGTTTCTTATGAATGATTTCGTGGTCTTACCCGGTGCTTTCTTGGTGACTTGACGATTTTTTATTGTAGAGGACTGCTGCATTAATTGATGAACCTGCTGTCTTTGACGTTTTGTAGCCTTTCTGATTCTATCCTTAGACGGCATTCTCAAAATTTGAAATGATATGCAGTTGAATCTGTGGTAAAATATAATAAAAAATGTTATTAACCACTATTACCAAACAGTAAATCAATAACAGTCATCAAAAACTTAACACACTACTTGACATTTTTACATAGAATATTTTTTAGTGCTTTGGCAAATTTAGAATACACAAATAGCAGAAAAGAAATGGAATGCTTCTACATTTTACCTGTGCTGTTTTATATGTGAATCTGATCTAATTTTATGAGCATATTTTAATATTTTATTGAAGACACTACACATAACCTGTTTTTGAAGGTGTGTTTAATTTTAAATGAAACGGTTTACATTTTTACTTTTCATTTATTGTAAATGTTAAAAATAAATGTTTATAGTTCCATAGGCTCAAGCAGGTCAGCTTCCCACCCTATGTCATACAATTCTGACAAATCGGCATCCTCATCATGTTCTTCATCATCCTCAGGATTTAAATCATCCAAGGGATCTACTTCCACTGATGTTTCAATCACAATTTCAATGATAATGTCGAGATCAACAGATTGATCATTATCACTCATGCTTGATGTTGTCGTTATCTTTAAAGAAAGAGAACAACAATGAGATGTTGCAGAGTAAGAGACAAATCTCACATACTATAATAGTAAAATTGTTTAACAAGAGTAACATTTTGCAGCTATTATTTAGCCATGTCCAGTGATGCTGAGGAGGTGAGGCCTATGTCCAAGTTTTCAGTGAACAGGACTCATCTCTTCTTAACCTTGGATAACCCTCACCGACTCTGTGTCCCCTGCTCATACTTAAATGTAAAGGGGCAGATTTATGTTAACTGGCGCATCCCTACGGATGCACCAGTTAATGTGCACCGCTGCTCTGCCACCTATAGTGTGCCGCATTTACAATGTGGAGCAACATTGAGCAAAAACAGCACAGATGCGTCACGCATCTGTGCCGCAAAAGCAGCACATTGCAGGAATCACGTCATAAGCGCGACATGTCTACTGCAATGCACAGGAGGAAGCCTCACATTGCATGGTGCATCACTTCTTATGCCTGTTTCAAACAGGCGTAAGGATTTGATTCAGCAATGCTATAAAGCTGACTCAGTGAAATCTTCTAAATTTCACTGTGTTAGTTTTACAGGGCTTTCATGCAAATTAATGCATACCTTGCAACAAAACACCTATATGAAAACTGACGCAGGTTTCATGTGGCACAGGACTTTACAGCATGACACATCTGCCTAGATGCATCAAGTTGTAAATATGTCGCCACATAGCAAATCTTTTGCACCGCCGCTGCGTCACAAAAGTGACGCACAGTGACGCAAAAGAGACATACACCTATCATAAATCTGTCCCTAACATTTTAAATGATTGATTCAAGATGACGATAAAGTGTGGCCTATCCAGAGGTTTGTTTGAGGTGAGGCCTACTCAGGGTTGCAGATGAAATGTACGCTTGTTGAAGAGTACAGAGGAGATAATACATGTGAAGGCCTACCAATGAAGTAAGTCATATCCACTTCACTCTTGAACAAAGGCCAGACCTTTTCTGTGTCCGTGGACAGACCTAAACCTCATCTGCACAATGTCATTCGTAAACTTAGGAAACACAGGTGATGTAATTGAAAAATGTGGAGTTTCTTTTCCTCATTTCACAATCACATCACCTGTGTTTCCTTTGCTTAGGTATCTCATAGTGCAGATGGACTCTAGCATATCAAAGAGTACACATAAGTTGAGCAGTGTATACAACAATTTTGACATTTACAGAAGATTCAGCTTCTTATCTTGTTGGAGATGAAATGAGGCCTGTCTTGCAACATGGTGCATGTTTTGCATCACTGCTGCATCGGTTTCATGTGGCACGGGACTTTACAGCATGACACATCTGCCTAGATGCATCAAGTTGTAAATATGTCGCCACATAGCAAATCTTTTGCACCGCCACTGCGTCACAAAAGTGACGCACAGTGACGCAAAAGAGTCATACACCTATCATAAATCTGTCCCTAACATTTTAAATGATTGATTCAGGATGACGATAAGGTGTGGCCTATCCAGAGGTTTGTTTAAGGTGAGGCCTACTCAGGGTTGCAGATGAAATTTACGCTTGTTGAAGAGTACAGAGGAGATAATACATGTGAAAGCCTACCAATGAAGTAAGTCATGTCCACTTCACTCTTGAACAAAGGCCAGACCTCTTCTGTGTCCGTGGACAGACCTAAACCTCATCTGCACAATGTCATTCGTAAACTTAGAAAACACAGGTGATGTAATTGAAAAATGTGGAGTTTCTTTTCCTCATTTCACAATCACATCACCTGTGTTTCCTTTGCTTAGGTATCTCATAGTGCAGATGGAGTCTAGCATATCAAAGACTATGCAGAAGGTTAGAACTGTATGGAACATGGCTATGTAAGTCAAATAATCAAAATCAAAATTTGCCAAGCACACATGGGGGCGTATTTACAAGGACCTTGCACCACAGGGAAAGGTCTTAAATTAAAATGGGAAAAATAACATCAGAGAGACTCAAAGGCCTTAAAAATATGCCCCAAGCAACCTATGAAGCTCTAGCATTACATATCAAGAAACCTAATTGATTTCAAAAATCGTTTTTAAACACATCATCTAAATAAATGATATACCTACATTCATCGGGAAGTGACTTAAAATGCCCTAAGACACATGAAAGCGTTTTTTTAAGCCCTTGCTCCATTTTTAGATCACTTTTAACATGGCTATGTAAGTCAAATAATCAAGATCTAAATTTGCCAAGCACAGATGGGGGCGTATTTACAAGGACCTTGCACCACAGGGAAAGGTCTTAAATTAAAATGGGAAAAATAACATCAGAGAGACTCAAAGGCCTTATAAATATGCCCCAAGCAACCTATGAAGCTCTAGCATTACATATCAAGAAACCTAATTGATTTCAAAATCGTTTTTAAACACATCATCTAAATAAATGATATACCTACATTCAAGGGGAAGTGACTTAAAATGCCCTAAGACACATGAAAGCGTTTTTTTTAAGCCCTTGCTCCATTTTTAGATCACTTTTAACATGGCTATGTAAGTCAAATAATCAAGATCTAAATTTGCCAAGCACAGATGGGGGCGTATTTACAAGGACCTTGCACCACAGGGAAAGGTCTTAAATTAAAATGGGAAAAATAACATCAGGAAGACACAAAGGCCTTATGAATATGCCCCAAGCAACCGATGAAGCTCTAGCAGTACATATCAAGAAACCTAATTGTTTTCATAAATCGTTTTTAAACACATCAACTAAATCAATTAGATACCTACATTCAAGGGGAAATGACTTAAAATGGCCTAAGACACATGAAAGCGTTTTTTTAAGGCCCTTGCAACATTTTTGGGTCACTTTTAACATGGCTATGTTAGTCAAAGAATACAAATCTAAATTTGCTAAGCACAGATGGGGGCATATTTACAAGGACCTTGCACCACAGGGAAAGGTCTTAAATTAAAATGGGAAAAATTACATCAAAGGAAGTCAAAAGCCTTGAAAATATGCCCCAAGCAACCTATGAAACTCTAGCAGTACATATCAAGAAACCTAATTGATTTCAAAAAACGTTTTTAAACACATCTTCTAAAACAATTATATACCTACATTCATGGAGAAGTGACTTAAAATACCCTAAGACACATGAAAGCATTTTTGTAAGACCCTTGCACTATTTTTGCGTCATTTTTAACATGGCTATGTATCACAAAGAAACAAAATCTATTTGTAAAACACTTGACACAAAGCAACATTTTAAATACACAACTTTCTTCATAATTTTCTCCCTAAACCATACTATTCTCTATCTAAATTAAATGAATCTTTTCTCACCTTAGCAAATACTTTATGAGTTTCAAAACAGTCTCAGAAACACACCAAATTGTCTTTAGCAGAGCAAAAGGTATGCACTCCAGAGTCTGCAGCTATAAAAAGCACAGAAAAGCTGTAATTCATCACACATATCTCTCATGTCACCCAATCAAAACTCTTCCCTCACTTTTTTCAAATCAACACCCTTCCCCCCTCTGCCCTTTCTGCCTTTTTTGCATAGCAACCACCTCCTGAAAGACCTCTGATGTTTGCAAGTTCACACAACAATGTTTCAATTGAACTCTGAACTCTCAGTACCCCTGCGTATCCAGTGCAATCTTTCATAAAATGATTTTTTCTTGACCATTCAAATTACATCTTTCAAAGAACTCATCCATGCACCCTAACTTTCTGTTTTCAGCAATCAAAATCCACCAATCACTGCTACTGCTTCATTAACACAGAAACTCCACAGTTTTTTTCATTTTAAACTCTTATTTTTTCAACTGCCATTTCATTGCCACACTTCATCTGACTGCAGCAGAACCTTCTCTCACCATGTTTTCTGTCTGGATTGTTGGACATAGTTACATCTACTGGGCTCAGAGGTATGCTGATAACAGAAATTTACCTAACCTCAATTTACAAGATGTGGAAATTAAGTGGTTTGGCCACAGAGGATTAAAATGTCACCAATTGATACCATTGGTGAAAACCTTTATGCATTTGCCTAAACCTGACCTGTTAATTGTGCACTGTGGAGGAAATGACTTGGGCACTTTGACTGGGGTAGATCTGGAAATGCTTTTAAAGGACACCTTTGAGCAATTGATGGCACTTTTTCCTCAAACTGCCTTGGTATATTCAAATATATGCCAAAGACAGAAATGGAGGTGGTCGAACCAATTTTGTCCACAAATTGAGAAATCGAGGAAGCATGTAAACAAATCTGTTTCAGCTTACATGAGAGACCATGGAATGGGCTCCATCTACAACAATAACTTACGTTACTACATGCAAGATATCTACAGAGGAGGGTCAAAATATGTCTACCGTGCCCCCTTCTACCCATTCTCAACATTATTTGCCCTCCATCTTGTATCTTAATTCGACCGAAACACAAAATGGTGGACTCCCGTAACGCTGCCGGTTCGCGTACCGGGGCGCTCACCGGGAAGCGCTCCATTAAAAAAGGTGGGAAAGTAATTTACAGAAGAAACCCTGGAGACACTTTCACCAAATATAGATTAGCTCATACTACATACCAATCCCTACCATTTTCACAAATTTGATTGGAATTCCATTTAGCCATTTAGCCTGTAGACCTCCCTAAATAACCTGAGGTAAATTACTTCACAAAACACATCTGAAGTGTTGGAATTGACAACCAATTAAAATGTTACTTTCATTTTCTACTTTTTTTACCTGACATTTGATTGGGTATGTACCTGAATATATATAAAAAAAAGAGAGAGAAACACAGCCATTTTGACTACTACTTCCTGAACTACATTGCAAGATCATTTTCACTCACAACTTAAACTTGTTTTTAAAAGGTAAGATATTATTTTATACATTTGAAAACATTTTCAGATAGTTATATACTATCCCTCTGTAAGAGTTAGACATTGAGAAAGGCTTGTTTATTATAATTATGGATTGATTTACGTTTCTGTGGTATAATTATGAATTTACATAGGCTTTTTCACAGGCACTTTTTAATAGTACTACTTCATGCCTCAAAAGTACCTGTCAGAACTTAAACCCAACAGTGTCCTATCTCTACTGATATATTTATTTTTTATTCAAATTTCAGCACAAAAATGCAAGGAGAACAGAACGTTTCCTTTGAAATTGTCCTAGACATGAACAATGAGGAAATAATTGAACCCATTGACTTGGAATTCATGGATGAATCACGAGACCATGAACTTCTACAATGTGTAGAATCTGTGGATTATTTACTTGATTATGATGACGGTCAAATGTGGGAAGTTATGTTCACTCAACAAGAGGACATATCGGACAGTCAAATGTTAGACGTTCTATTAAATTTTGAAAAAGAATCAGAAAAATAAAATTATATTTAATATTAAAAAATTGTTTGAGTCTTGAATCATTTTTATATGTAATTCATAAACTAGTACCAAATTGATTATAATGTAAAGTCAGACTTATAGTATACTGTGCACAATTCCAAAAATACATTTATATTTAATAATCATTAATACTGCTACTTAAATAAAAAAATAAAAAAACCAAAAAGAACAATCAATAAACATACAATATTTCAAAATATCATAGTCTATCAATCTTTTTTCCTTATAGTACGCTCCCCGGACCGCTTCCCGGTGCGCGTACCGGGCGCTACCCACGCAAAAAAAACTAATTTTTTTTTTTTTTTGCCCCGCGGGGCCCTTTTAAAGCCTCCACATCAAACCTAGGGGGTCAGGGAGGATCTACTATGCCCCCTTATGGTCATTTCCCCCTTTGTTTTAGCCTCCTCTTGTCTCTCGATCCTACCGAGAGACAAGATGGCGGCGCTCCGGACTGTTTAGAATGTTGACAGACACCGGAGAGCCAATCAGCTTCGCTTCGCGAAGTTCCGTTACGCGTCAAGTACGCGAACCGGGGCGCTGCCCGGAGCGCGCTTACAGATATATATATTTTTTGGAACGTTAATTTCTCAAAATCCACTGGAGCACATATCTTGAGACCTAGCAAAGGCACATCGGGCTAACAGTCCCTACAATTTTGCCAAGTTTCGTGCAAATCCATTCAGCCGTTCGGGCTAAAAGTGAGGCCAACCGCCCTATGGAAATTAACATGGGACAAAAACGCGTTTTGGGACCCCCCTTTTTTCTCAGCCCTCCCTTGACGAACTCCCCCCAAATTTTCAGTGGCTGCTCAGAAACAAAATGTTCAATTTTCCTGAAAATTTCAGCCAATTCCGTCCACAACAAAGTTATTAGACATAGAATTTTCAAAAATCCCATAGAGAAAAAATCCTAACTATATATACCTACTGGCGACCGCCAGTAGGTAATATATATATATATATATATATATATATTCACTGAAAAAACCATAGGTTATAGACCATATATAGTTAGGAATTAGCATTTACAAAACCTTGAAAATTCACTGAAAAAACCATAGGTTATAGACCATATATAGTTAGGAATTAGCATTTAAAAAACCTTATTTTACTCACACAAAACCATTGAAATTCCATATATAGTTAGTTGCACTAACTATATATCGCGCACCCGCAATCCACTGCTGATGATGTCACATATTACATCATTCATGACATGGTCAGTGACATCACTGATGACATCACTGATGACATCTCAAATGACATCACTGATGACATCACTGATGACAACATCCAGTGACTGTATGTTTCTGTAAAGTTAAAATATGTCTTACATATTGAAGAATGAGTGGATGTAGAAGTGTCTGGATGAAGGATTTAGTAGGTGCATGACTGACTGTATGAGTGAGTGATTAAATGTGTCTCACTGAGTGCATGGGTTAGTGACTAAACTGTCTTAATTTGTGCATCATTATGTCTATTGTTCTGTAAACTGTTGCATGTGTTGATCAATAGCTATATGAGTAACTATATGGGTTATTGATTGATTGTCCAAGTATTTGTATGGGAGACTGAGTGTGTGTGTGGCTGGCTGGGAGGTGTGTGACTCTGTGCAGATCAATGTGTACTTATATCAATGATTGTATAACAAGGTAAGTATGTGTTAGTATATGTTTGAAAATATAAGGTGCTCTATGTTTAACTGTATAGACAAGAAAATGGAAGTGTGATTGATTCTTTACAGGACTGACTAGGTGTGTGAGTAACTCCATGGATGAGTGGCAGAGTGTGAGTGTCTGTATAGGTGTATGAGTGCATATGATAGTCTTGTAAAGATGAGTGATTGTATGTATGAATGATTGTATGGGTGAATGAGTGAATGTGTGTGTAGACGTAGGAATCAGTGAGTACATATGTAGTAACTAGTATTGGTGTGTCAATGGTTTCAAAAATTATACTCTGTATTTAACACTGGGTGAAACAGAGGTTATATTAAAATATGAGGAGATGCATTGTATTGTCACATGAATGATATCATCAGTGATGTGGTCATTGATGTCAAATGAGATGTCATCAGTGATGTCATCAGTGATGTCATTTGAGATGTCATCAGTGATGTCATCAGTGATGTCACTGACCATGTCATGAATGATGTAATATGTGACATCATCAGCAGTGGATTGCGGGTGCGCGATATATAGTTAGTGCAACTAACTATATATGGAATTTCAATGGTTTTGTGTGAGTAAAATAAGGTTTTTTAAATGCTAATTCCTAACTATATATGGTCTATAACCTATGGTTTTTTCAGTGAATTTTCAAGGTTTTGTAAATGCTAATTCCTAACTATATATGGTCTATAACCTATGGTTTTTTCAGTGAATTTCAATGGTTTTTTAATAGCAAATATCATAAGCTGTCGAATGTCAAGTACGTGGTAAGTGAAAACATTTTCGTGTTTATGCACACTGATCTGCTTTGAATGGTGCCCCCCCCCCTCATTTCTATTAGGAGTACTCTCTCTTTGCACATAGTGAAGGGTAGTTAACGCAGGCCTTTGCCCCCGTTGTAATACGTCGTGCCTGCTTCTCTCTCCATTTGATTGATTGTTATCCAAGTATTTACTGTTTTAGAATTGGTTCTCTTTGGTTCATTCTCTATTTACAAACAAACACAGAGTCGCAATACTCTGTTTAGTCTTTGCAGATAACGAAAAATCGTGTAAAAAAAAAAGAAAAGGAATCGAGCAAAATCAGTAGTCCACTAACGGGATCTCTTTTTTACCTCGCTAAAATAGAAACATTAGGAACAACCCCTCATGACAAATACAAAACTAGTGAAATGAACTGAACTCCACACAATGATGGCTGCAAAACAGCTCGGCTCCGCCACCCACCCCGCCCAAAATAACGATAAAGAGCGGCTGCCATGATTGGTTGCGGAATGGCCACGACGGATCTACGAAATGGTACTGCTCTCATGCTAACCCCAGCTTCAGTCTGAAACATCCAGAAACACTGTAGACTACCAATTCGATCAGTTCCGGTAGCGCCCCAATGTAACCCGGTAGAGAAGAACTAGCCCTCCCCTCTTTGACTAATGGTTCTTGTTGCCTGTCCCTTCCGTTGTCATTTAACAGAACTATTTAGCCTGCTGAAAGGGGTTGTGTTCCGACCGCTGGTTGGTGGAGACATTTTGACTATATTCTGGACCTGCGTTGTCGCGTAATGCGTCATATGACGCGCCGCGTTAGCGCATCCGGAAGTCATCCGGGGCGCGCAGCGCGTAACGTAAGCATAACAAGTCATGTGACTTGTTAATAAAACTTTTCATTGGTTCATTTTACTTTTCTTATTCTAATGATGAAAGGCTTGGTCATATGACCTAAAAATTACGCTTTTTATTACTTCCGAACATTATTTTTTCTTAAATATATGTTATAATGTTCCAGGCTAATGTACTTTCCCGGAAAATTTACAACTGTCCTGCAAGTAAAATATATTCTTTTTTCGAGAAAAAGAGCGTTTCTTCGTCCCGTGACGGAGCCGTTGAGCAAAAGAGGGTCGACCTGCTGTCTTAGTCGCCGATACGCCTGAATATGAGATTCTTATCGATCACTTTATGTTGCAGGAATAGAAAACACAACAGCCCTTGACCATTTATCTTTACTGCGTTCCTTCGTATTATACCTTTTACCCTTGATGTAATTGGTCTGCTTTATTTCACTTGCCTTTTAATGATTCTAAAACAGTGACTATTATTAAAAACTTTACCAATGTATATACTACTACCATGTTTTCTTTTAAAAACCTTTATTGTGAAAATTTCATTATACAAATACGAGCCTATAACCACGTGGGCCGGCCACGGAGCAAACTGTAAACGTATATGATGAGTAGACATTTACACTGTAGAGGAACGTAACGGGCGGGCCATTAGGTTGCAAGAACTAAGGTGTCTAACAGTTACGGAATCGGTGGACGTACATTTTATAATTAAAATACGACAGGGCCAGTTACAATAAAATTATCTAGATATACATTTGCGGGCAAGTACCATGTGTGACGTTAATTCGAACTTTCAATAGTACAGTAATCAATAACACATCAGAACTTAATATCAATAGGGATGTCGAAATATTCAATCAATTCTCGTCCCCGCCCGCCATGTGCTTCAAAACTGCATACGTATCTCGTGATTTCAAGGTTCTGCAACCAGTACACAACAAGGAGTTACGAGTCCCATTTATTCCGTCGCCATTTTGGGCGAGGACGGGCAGGTCCAGGATATAGTCAAAATGTCTTTACCAACCATCGACTATGATGATGTTCATATGCTGTATTTATTAGAGTAACACTCATCTGTCCACATGAAATTAATTTGCCACAATCTAAACATGTCATTTTAATCTTTCCAAAGTTCTTCTAAATATTTGGGACCGTTTCCCTTCCCTCTGATGCTGTCAGTGCCACTTCTTTGATGAATGTACTAGCAGGTCAGGGGTTCTCCTCCAAATCTCTCTTTTATGCAGCACTATAATTAATTGGTGCCACCTCTCCATATGACGATGCATGGTATAGTTACCATAACTATATATTTTTTCGGTTCCTCTGGAGAGTTCATCGTGGCAGATGAAGCGTGTAACGTACCGGGCATTTACCTTTTTTTGCATGTACAGGAAAGGAAAAAAAATAGAGCGTCCGAGTTCTAAGGTGTCCCAGGGCCATTTTAGTGGACCAGGCCCAAATCCAAAGAACAGGCCGCCATTTTGAGAGTCCTGTTGCAGCCGCCTGTCGCTGTAGCATCAAGAGCAGCCGAAACTCAGCTGAATGGCAACTGAAACGGTAAAGGGGCGCCCCACTACAGCAGACGAGCCTCCACCTAGGAAGGCCCGTTCACGCCGCCTCCCCCCCCCCTTCGGGCACCCCACGCCGTTATTCGGAGCAGTATTGTAGGATGGCCACACCAGTGCGGCAACTTGCTGGACATCACCTCGGTGGTAACCGAATCTCAACGCCTTGTGGTGTCTTCTATTCAGAAAACATTGTTATGCTGCCTTCGACCTATTCGCCGCAAGTGCGCACACAACTCAACTGCATAGCTTGCTAGACACCACCTCGGTGCCATCCGGATCTTGGAATCTCAGCGCCTCTTGGTGTCTTCTCTTCAGAAAATATTGTTGCGCTGCCTTTGGCCCCATTCGCACATCGGTCCGCTACTGACGCCATCTCACAGGCTAATGGGGCGCCCCACGCCGACTTTCAGCATTGTAGGATGACCACACCAGTACAGCAACTTGCTAGACATCACCTCGGTGCCATCCGGATCTCGGCGCCCCACTGCAGATGAAGTGCCTCTCAACTATGAAACCACCACGGTGACATCCGGATCTTGGCGCGTTGTGCTGCCTTCGGCCTATTCGCACATCGGTCCGCTACTGACGCCATCTCACAGGCTAATGGGGCGCCCCACGCCGACTTTCAGCATTGTAGGATGACCACACCAGTACAGCAACTTGCTAGACATCACCTCGGTGCCATCCGGATCTCGGCGCCCCACTGCAGATGAAGTGCCTCTCAACTATGAAACCACCACGGTGACATCCGGATCTTGGCGCGTTGTGCTGCCTTCGGCCTATTCGCACATCGGTCCGCTACTGACGCCATCTCACAGGCTAATGGGGCGCCCCACGCCGACTTTCAGCATTGTAGGATGACCACACCAGTACAGCAACTTGCTAGACATCACCTCGGTGCCATCCGGATCTTGGCATCTCAACGCCTAGTGGTATCTTCCATACAGAAAATATTGTTGCGCTGCCTTTGACCCCATTCGCACATCGGTCCGCAACTTAGACATCACCTCGGTGCCATCCGGATCTTGGCATCTCAGCGCCTTGTGGTGTCAGTCGGAAAATATTGTTGCGCTGCCTTTGGCCCCATTCGCACATCAGTCCGCTACTGACACCATCTCACAGGCCAACAGGGCGCCCCACGCCGACTTTTACCATTGTAGGATGGCCACACCAGTGCCACAACTTGCTAGACACCACCTCGGTGCCATCCGGATCTTGGCATCTCAGCGCCTTGTGGTGTCTTCTATTCCGAAAATATTGTTGCGCTGCCTTTGGCCCCATTCGCACATCGGTCCGCTACTGCCGCCATCTCACAGGCCAACGGGGCGCCCCACGCCGACTTTCAACATTGTAGGATGGCCACACCAGTGCGGCAACTTACTAGACACCACCTCGGTGCCATCCGGATCTTGGCGCGTTGTGCTGCCTTCGGCCTATTCGCACATCGGTCCGCTACTGACGCAAACTCACAGGCCAACGGGGCGCCCCACGCCGACTTTCAGCATTGTAGGATGGCCACACCAGTGCTGCAACTTGCTGGACACCACCTCGGTGCCATCCGGATCTTGGCGCGTTGTATTGCCTTCGGCCTATTCGCACATCGGTCCGCTACTGACGCCGCCTCACGTGCCAACGTATTTTCTCCGCATTTTATACCCTATGCCGCATAACAGGTCATGTGACTTGTTTAAAAAACTTTTTATTGGTTCATTTTACTTTTGGTTTCCTAATGATGGAAGGCTTGATCATATGACCTAAAAACAACACTTTTCATTGGATGAAAACTTTTTTTTTTCCCAAACGATGAAAGCCCCACCTTGTTTCTGGATGTTTCAGACTGAAGCTGGCTTCAGCATGAGAGCACCACCATCTCGTAGCTCCGTCGTGGTCATTCCGCGAGCAATCATGGCAACCGCTCCCCACCAGAAGCCTACAGGAGTCGGGGGCCCCCAAAACTTTTGATAAATCCTCAAGGCGGAGGGGACGCTTTCGAGAATGGGGTCCAAGACCTAGCAGACAAGCGTCCGATTTCCAAGGTGTCCCAGGGCCATTTCAGTGGACCAGGCCCAAAAAGAAAAGAGCCTGCCGCCATTTTGAGAGTCCTGTGACAGCCGCCTATCGCTGCACCGCAAGAGTGGGCGCAACTCAGCTGAATTGCGGCTTTTGACACAGTGGACCAAAAACGGACGGAATGGCAACTGAAACGGTAAAGGGGCGCCCCACTACAACAGATGACACTCCACCTGGAGAGGCCCGTTCACGCCGCCTCCCCCGGGGCGCCCCACGCCGTTATTCGGAGCAACATTGTAGGATACCAAAACCAGTGCGGCAACTTACTGGACATCACCTTGGTGCCATCGTTCTGCTGCCTTGGAACTATTCGCACAACAGTTTGCTACTGATGACCCACCCCCCGCGACGCCCCACGCCAGAAATCTGGACGTTGTGCTGCGTTGGGACTATTCGCACAGCCGACCGCTACTTCGTTGTTTTTCCCTAAAAATGTTTATATGTTATTACTGTTTTTGTTTTCTTGTATATATTTATAAGTTATTAAAGTTTTATAATCTTACTACTTTGTTGGAGTGCTATATATTTTTAATGTGACACATAATTGTAAAAACTTTGATGTACAAAGAGTCATCCCTGGAATCTTCCGCTTCAGGCTCGGTCCCCTCCCCAATCACAATACAGGATGGTTTTCAGATAATAGGAACGCGTCTGCTGTGACGGATCTCATCGAGTGTGGGCCTTGATCTACTATAACTCCTTTGAAGAGGGGTCATTCTTTACAGCTGGGGCCATAAACTACATCTGCAGGGCTAGCTGATACCCTAGGACCGGCCTGGACAATCGGACACAGAGGAAAAGGAGTGTCAGAGGGTGCGGTAGTGAATAGGGCGAAAGGGAGGTGTCGGGCGGGCACAGGGTGTGATTCTCAGGGAAGAGCAGCGCAGATGGGGGGTGGTTTATTACCCATGCATAAGACAGAGAGCGGGGGTGACCACTGCCTGGGGGAGATGCTTGCGAGGGTGGGGAGCCATGCTAAGGATCGACAGCGTGCAGAGAGTGGGTCTGGTCAAGGCATCTAAAATGGCTGCCGTGCACGACAAAAGTGTGGCATTTGAAAAAAGGCAAGATGGCGCAGACAATCTTTTCAACACTTCCTGATTTCCTTCGAATCGAACGTTAACAGACGTTGGGGCATATTACCAAAGTTAAGCGATATTTATCCCTAACGATGCTTAGCAACGATTTTTTTACCGCTAAGCATCGTCAGAAATTATCGCAGATAAACCTTGCTATTATCAAGGTTTATCGCAAATATGATAAAAAACGACCGCAATGCATTAATATCGCTGAAAACTCAGCGATATTCATGCATTACCGAGCTAATGCTCTTAGCCATGTTATCCACCTCCCATTGGATAACATGCCTTAGAACTGCTCAGGGCAGGTGCTAGCTTTTGGAGATATTCGCGCTTATCGCGAATATTTCCAAAAGTTGATAATAGGAGATAGCGATGTTAGCGACTGTTTCCAGTCGCTAACATCTTGGCATGCCCACTTTGCATGTCATTAGTGATAAATATCACTCACATGCAAAGTGGGGCCCAAGATGGTCGCTATCTCCTACTAGCCGTCGCTAACTGGTGTTAGCAACAGCTAGGTAATACAGATATAATTTTATCTCCGCGAAGCGGAGCGCTGTTACAGATATATATCTTTTTTTGAACGTTAATTTCTCAAAATCCACTGGAGCACATATATTGAGACCTAGCAAAGGCACATCGGACTACCAGTCCCTACAATTTTGCCAAGTTTCGTGCAAATCCATTCAGCCGTTCGATTATTATTATTTTATTTTTTTTTGCCTCGCGGGGCCCTTTTAAAACCTCCACATCAAACCTAAGAGGTCAAGGAGGATCTACTATGCCCCCTTATGGTCATTTGCCCCTTCGCTTTGGCCTCCTCTTGTCTCTCGATCCTACCGAGAGACAAGATGGCGGCCGCTACGGACTGTTTGCAATGTTTACAGACGCCGGAGAACCAATCAGCTTCGCAAACCTCCGTTACGCGAAGCGGAGCGCTGTTACAGATATATATCTTTTTTTGAACGTTAATTTCTCAAAATCCACTGGAGCACATATATTGAGACCTAGCAAAGGCACATCGGGCTACCAGTCCCTAATATTTTACCAAGTTTCGTGCAAATCCATTCAGCCGTTCGATTATTATTATTATTTTTTTTTTTTGCCCCGCGAGCCCTTTTAAAACCTCCACATCAAACCTAGGGGGTCAGCGAGGATCTACTATACCCCCTTATGGTCATTTGCCCCTTCGCTTTGGCCTCCTCTTGTCTCTCGATCCCACCGAGAGACAAGATGGCGGCCGCTACGGACTGTTTGGAATGTTCACAGACGCCAGAGAACCAATCAGCTTCGCTTCACAAAGCTCCGTTGCGCGAAAAGTCCGCGAACCGGAGCGCTGCCCGGTCCGCTGTTACAGATATATATCTTTTTTTGAACGTTAATTTCTCAAAATCCACTGTAGCACATATATTGAGACCTACAAAAGGCACATCGGGCTACCAGTCCCTACAATTTTGCCAAGTTTCGTGCAAATCCATTCAGCCGTTCGGGCTAAAAGTGAGGCCAACCGCCCTATGGAAAACTCAATGTTAAAAACACGTTTTGGGACCCCCTTTTTTCTCGAACCCCCCCCAATTTTCAGGGGCTGCTCAGAAACAATTTTTTTTTTTTTTTAATTTAAAAGATTTCTAAAGCGCGTAGTCACCCAGAGGGTCTCCCAGCGCTGAACCTCTTACTCACAAAGGGGAGAACGCCGGGGGGGAGGGAATGGCTCAGGGAAAGAGTAGGGTTTTGAGGGACTTCCTGAACCGAAGGAGATTTGGTTCTGTTCTGAGGCTCAGGGGGAGTGTGTTCCATTTTTTCCCGGAGTTGACCGAGAAACGACGGCCACCGAACCGGGCCTTCTTCACCTTGGGGATCGTGATGTAGTTCCCATGTTCGGAACGGAGCGCTCTCGTTGGTCTGTACGGTGTAATCCACTTACCTAGGATAGGGGGGCCAACATTGTACAGTACCTTGTGGGTCAGACATAGGGCCTTGAAAGTTACCCTTTCCCTAATGGGGAGCCCGTGCAGCGTCCTCAGTGCGGGCTTGGCAGATGTTCTGGCCGGGGTATTTGTTAGGAGTCGGGCTGCGGCATTCTGGGCTTTCTGAAGCGTTTGGAGGGTGGATTCTGGAGCTCCTAGGTAGATAGCGTTGCTGTAGTCCAGCCTAGATAGAATTAGGCCTTGGATCAGCAATAGGCGCGATTGGAAGGGTAATAAGGGAAGTACCTTCCTGCAGGATCTCAGAAGTCCATAGCAAATGCCGGCCGTCTTTCTTGCCTGTGTCCTGAAAGTGAGATCGGTCTCCAGCCATACTCCCAGACTTTTGACCTCCGTCTTGGGGGTGGGTGGTTCACCCATGCAAGCGGGCCAGATGTTAGGGGGGAGGTTTGGGCCGTTATGTCCTAGGAGCAGGATCTCTGTTTTGGAGCCGTTTAATTTCAGGGCAGAGTCACTCATCCACTGATGTACACTAGCTAGGCAGTCGTGGAGATTGGAAGGCTCTTGCTTGGGGTGGGAGAGCGTTACCACCAGCTGTGTGTCGTCAGCGTAGCTAACTATCGAGATACCAAACGGGGACACGAGTTCCTCCAGAGGGGCCATGTACGCGTTGAACAGCGTGGGGCTCAGGGATGAGCCCTGTGGCACTCCACACTGGAGGGGAATGGAGGGGGAGCGGCTTTCACCTTCCCATACTTGGAAGGAGCGTCGGGAGAGAAAAGACGAGAGCCATTTTAGCGCCTTGTCTTTTACCCCGATGTTATCGAGACGATGGATTAAGACCTGGTGATTGACCGTATCAAAGGCCGCACTTAGGTCTAGGAGGACCACTGCCACTGATCCTCCTGTGTCGATAATTTCCCTGGTTTTTTCTATTGCTGCTAGAAGGGCTGTGTCCGTACCCTGACCTGGTCTGAAGCCCGTCTGTGAGTCGTTAAGAAGATGGTTTGACTCCAGGAAATGTGATAGTTTTTTGTTTGCTAGTTTTTCGGCGACCTTGCCTATCCAGGGAAGGAGGGAGATAGGTCTGTAGTTGGATAGGTCTGCCGGATCTAGCGATGGTTTCTTGAGAAGCCCTTTGACGACGGCCTCCTTCCAGTTTGAGGGGACTTCTCCTAGTGCCAGCGATATGTTAATGAGGGCCGTCAATTGGGGGACTATGGTCTGAGGGATGGTTTTGACGAACCGTATGGGAACTGGGTCACTGGGGGCTCCACTCTTGGTTGAAATGAGTGTGGCCATCACTTCCTCTTCTGTAACTGGTCCGAGCGCCGCTAGCTGTGGTTTATTAAGCGGAGACAACGACTCCTTGGCCCTCATTGTGGTGTTAGGATTCAAGGCGGGAAGGGAGGTGATGATTTTTTTAATTTTTTCGTCAAAGAAGGTGGCCAGATTGACGCATTTTTCTTCCGCTGCCTTGGGGTCCATGGGTTTCTGTGGGGGGTCAGGGACTTGGAGGAGCTCTTTAAGGATAGAGAAGGTCTCTTTGGCTGAACAAGAGGAACTTTTTATTTTTTCCTCGTAGAAGGCACTTTTTGCAGCGTGAAGGGCTCGTTTGTATGCTTTCATGGCGGACTGATACGTATTTTTATCTGGTGTCAACTTGGTTTTTCTCCAGGAGCGTTCTGCCTTTTTGCACTCCTTCTTAAGGGCATTGAGGGCGGGTATGTACCAGGGAGCGGGATTAGTTCTTTTAACGTGTTTTAATGTACTGGTCAAAGGGACAAGACTATCTAGGGGATGGACTAGCCACTCATTGAATTCTCTGTTAGCGGAGTTAGGGTCCGTGGGCAGAGGGCCAGCGGTTTCACGTAGTTTAGCTTCCCATTCCTCTGGTACTAATTTATACCACCGTCTGGTGTATATCCTAGTTTTCTGTTTCATTGCATGAGTTGTTATGAGTGACCAATGCATAGGGATCAGCATATGGTCTGTCCAAGGCAAAGGGGTGGGATCCTGGGTATTAAGGTTCTTGATGTTGGTGAAAATTGGATCCAAAAGTTGGCCTTTCTCGTGGGTGGCTTTAGTATTTTGAAGATGGAGGTCGGCTGTGGTGAGATCAGCAAGAAGATTAACTGCTGCATTGTCAGCATGATCCAGAAAATGCAGGTTAAAGTCCCCTAGGAGGAGGAAGTTAGAGACTGAGATAGTTTTTAGTGCGATGTGCTCCATCAAGGTACTGGTGAATTCTCCAAGTGCGCCCGGCGGACGGTACACTAAAACTCCCGAGAGAGAGATTGCTGGAGAGATCTGAATGGTGAAATTGCAACTTTCACAGTCTCTGATGGATCCACGTTCCATTTTGCATTTGAGATTGTCTTTGTGGATTATGGCTAGGCCACCGCCTCTCCCGCTTGGTCTATTTAGGCTGCATATTTGGTAACCGGGGGGTGTTGCATTGACCATGTCAAAATCACTGTGCGGGGTCAGCCATGTTTCCGTCAAAAACAGAATGTCTAGCATCAGGTCTTGGACGAGAATGTTGGTTTCGTGGGCGTGTTTTACCAGGGACCTGCAATTCAGAAGGCCAAGGCGAAGTCCTTGGTGGCCTTCCGTTACCTCTGGTTTGTTACAGAGGCTACAAACTTCAAAGGGAGTATCTTCCCTGAGGATGTATTTGCATTGGGGATGTTTTTTAGGGTTCCGGGCGAGCAGAGTTTCTCGGGTGTAAGTGATACGTTCCTGTGAGTTGGGCAGAGTATCTAGGCCTGAGGCCGTCTGGGCCCGGACGGGCCCAGACGGGCTTGCCTTTGGCGCGCCTTCGGCGCGCTGACGGCGCGCCCGCTGCGCCCGTCCGCTGCGCGTCCGGTGTAAGCACATGATTTATCAGGGAGATCAAGGTTTAGGGGGCGTGGCCTGTCGCCTCGCGGTCGATGGCGGCCGGAGTGGTCAGGGGAAGCGAGGTGCTGCCACAGCGATCAGTCAGCTGTGCAGCGCTTGGTTCTGAGAGGATTCCTGAATGCCAGTGTCGGCGTGCTTTTAAAAACAGGTATAAGTGACAAATTTCTTAAAATTTAAATACAACAACAGAGCTCCCGGCTATTTTGCCTCAGGAGTGAGAAGGTCTGCCTTAGCGCTTGAGATTCAGCGCTTTTAAGTGCTCGGGAGGGGGCGTGGCCTCGAGTGGGCGTGGCCTGTCGCCTCGCGGTCGATGGCGGCCGGAGTGGTCAGGGAAAGCGAGGTGCTGCCACAGCGATCAGTCAGCTGTGCAGCGCTTGGTTCTGAGAGGATTCCTGAATGCCAGTGTCGGCGTGCTTTTAAAAACAGGTATAAGTGACAAATTTCTTAAAATTTAAATACAGCAACAGAGCTCCCGGCTATTTTGCCTCAGGAGTGAGAAGGTCTGCCTTAGCGCTTGAGATTCAGCGCTTTTAAGTGCTCGGGAGGGGGCGTGGCCTCGAGTGGGCGTGGCCTGTCGCCTCGCGGTCGATGGCGGCCGGAGTGGTCAGGGAAAGCGAGGTGCTGCCACAGCGATCAGTCAGCTGTGCAGCGCTTGGTTCTGAGAGGATTCCTGAATGCCAGTGTCGGCGTGCTTTTAAAAACAGGTATAAGTGACAAATTTCTTAAAATTTAAATACAACAACAGAGCTCCCGGCTATTTTGCCTCAGGAGTGAGAAGGTCTGCCTTAGCGCTTGAGATTCAGCGCTTTTAAGTGCTCGGGAGGGGGCGTGGCCTCGAGTGGGCGTGGCCTGTCGCCTCGCGGTCGATGGCGGCCGGAGTGGTCAGGGAAAGCGAGGTGCTGCCACAGCGATCAGTCAGCTGTGCAGCGCTTGGTTCTGAGAGGATTCCTGAATGCCAGTGTCGGCGTGCTTTTAAAAACAGGTGTAAGTGACAAATTTCTTAAAATTTAAATACAACAACAGAGCTCCCGGCTATTTTGCCTCAGGAGTGAGAAGGTCTGCCTTAGCGCTTGAGATTCAGCGCTTTTAAGTGCTCGGGAGGGGGCGTGGCCTCGAGTGGGCGTGGCCTGTCGCCTCGCGGTCGATGGCGGCCGGAGTGGTCAGGGAAAGCGAGGTGCTGCCACAGCGATCAGTCAGCTGTGCAGCGCTTGGTTCTGAGAGGATTCCTGAATGCCAGTGTCGGCGTGCTTTTAAAAACAGGTATAAGTGACAAATTTCTTAAAATTTAAATACAACAACAGAGCTCCCGGCTATTTTGCCTCAGGAGTGAGAAGGTCTGCCTTAGCGCTTGAGATTCAGCGCTTTTAAGTGATCGGGAGGGGGCGTGGCCTCGAGTGGGCGTGGCCTGTCGCCTCGCGGTCGATGGCGGCCGGAGTGGTCAGGGAAAGCGAGGTGCTGCCACAGCGATCAGTCAGCTGTGCAGCGCTTGGTTCTGAGAGGATTCCTGAATGCCAGTGTCGGCGTGCTTTTAAAAACAGGTATAAGTGACAAATTTCTTAAAATTTAAATACAGCAACAGAGCTCCCGGCTATTTTGCCTCAGGAGTGAGAAGGTCTGCCTTAGCGCTTGAGATTCAGCGCTTTTAAGTGCTCGGGAGGGGGCGTGGCCTCGAGTGGGCGTGGCCTGTCGCCTCGCGGTCGATGGCGGCCGGAGTGGTCAGGGAAAGCGAGGTGCTGCCACAGCGATCAGTCAGCTGTGCAGCGCTTGGTTCTGAGAGGATTCCTGAATGCCAGTGTCGGCGTGCTTTTAAAAACAGGTATAAGTGACAAATTTCTTAAAATTTAAATACAGCAACAGAGCTCCCGGCTATTTTGCCTCAGGAGTGAGAAGGCAATTTCCTGAAAATTTCCTGAAAATTTCCTGAAAATTTCAGCCAATTCCGTCCACAAACGCCAAAGTTATTAGACATAGAATTTTCAAAAATCCCATAGAGAAAAAATCCTAACTATATATACCTACTGGCGACCGCCAGTAGGTAATATATATATATTGCTGAATGCTCTCTTAAACAGTCCGCCCAGGAAGAAGTGCATAGATTGCACGAAACGCGTCGGCAGATGGACTTTAATTTCTGATGCCTGTTTGTTTCATAAGGACGCTGCAGCTTCCATTAATAAAAGCGCCAAGTTCAAACCTACCTGCTGTGTGGCTACTTTCACGAAGGACAACTTTGTGTGATGGATTTTGTGCGGCTAGTCCAGCCGCGAAAGAGCCCCGCCGTGGTTTACCACGGTAACCTACTGGCGCTTAAGTGCGTCGGCGATGAGGAGCAGAGGGAGCGTGATGGGAGTAAGATGGTGCAGCAGACTTATTTGAAAAACGGCACCAACCCACTGGGGATTTTACTAAGTGTTTGATGGAAAGACTGCACTTCAGCATTTCACTTGAAATTAATTCTGCAGCACTACGTTGACCAAGAGGCAGTGCGAGTGCCTCCACCCACTTGGAAGAGAGTCACGTGGCAAACAGGTGCTGTAGTTTGCTGAATGCTCTCTTAAACAGTCCGCCCAGGAAGAAGTGCATAGATTGCACGAAACGCGTCGGCAGATGGACTTTAATTTCTGATGCCTGTTTGTTTCATAAGGACGCTGCAGCTTCCATTAAAAAAAGCGCCAAGTTCAAACCTACCTGCTGTGTGGCTACTTTCACGAAGGACAACTTTGTGTGATGGATTTTGTGCGGCTAGTCCAGCCGCGAAAGAGCCCCGCCGTGGTTTACCACGGTAACCTACTGGCGCTTAAGTGCGTCGGCGATGAGGAGCAGAGGGAGCGTGATGGGAGTAAGATGGTGCAGCAGACTTATTTGAAAAACGGCACCAACCCACTGGGGATTTTACTAAGTGTTTGATGGAAAGACTGCACTTCAGCATTTCACTTGAAATTAATTCTGCAGCACTACGTTGACCAAGAGGCAGTGCGAGTGCCTCCACCCACTTGGAAGAGAGTCACGTGGCAAACAGGTGCTGTAGTTTGCTGAATGCTCTCTTAAACAGTCCGCCCAGGAAGAAGTGCATAGATTGCACGAAACGCGTCGGCAGATGGACTTTAATTTCTGATGCCTGTTTGTTTCATAAGGACGCTGCAGCTTCCATTAATAAAAGCGCCAAGTTCAAACCTACCTGCTGTGTGGCTACTTTCACGAAGGACAACTTTGTGTGATGGATTTTGTGCGGCTAGTCCAGCCGCGAAAGAGCCCCGCCGTGATTTACCACGGTAACCTACTGGCGCTTAAGTGCGTCGGCGATGAGGAGCAGAGGGAGCGTGATGGGAGTAAGATGGTGCAGCAGACTTATTTGAAAAACGGCACCAACCCACTGGGGATTTTACTAAGTGTTTGATGGAAAGACTGCACTTCAGCATTTCACTTGAAATTAATTCTGCAGCACTACGTTGACCAAGAGGCAGTGCGAGTGCCTCCACCCACTTGGAAGAGAGTCACGTGGCAAACAGGTGCTGTAGTTTGCTGAATGCTCTCCTAAACAGTCCGCCCAGGAAGAAGTGCATAGATTGCACGAAACGCGTCGGCAGATGGACTTTAATTTCTGATGCCTGTTTGTTTCATAAGGACGCTGCAGCTTCCATTAATAAAAGCGCCAAGTTCAAACCTACCTGCTGTGTGGCTACTTTCACGAAGGACAACTTTGTGTGATGGATTTTGTGCGGCTAGTCCAGCCGCGAAAGAGCCCCGCCATGGTTTACCACGGTAACCTACTGGCGCTTAAGTGCGTCGGCGATGAGGAGCAGAGGGAGCGTGATGGGAGTAAGATGGTGCAGCAGACTTATTTGAAAAACGGCACCAACCCACTGGGGATTTTACTAAGTGTTTGATGGAAAGACTGCACTTCAGCATTTCACTTGAAATTAATTCTGCAGCACTACGTTGACCAAGAGGCAGTGCGAGTGTCTCCACCCACTTGGAAGAGAGTCACGTGGCAAACAGGTGCTGTAGTTTGCTGAATGCTCTCTTAAACAGTCCGCCCAGGAAGAAGTGCATAGATTGCACGAAACGCGTCGGCAGATGGACTTTAATTTCTGATGCCTGTTTGTTTCATAAGGACGCTGCAGCTTCCATTAATAAAAGCGCCAAGTTCAAACCTACCTGCTGTGTGGCTACTTTCACGAAGGACAACTTTGTGTGATGGATTTTGTGCGGCTAGTCCAGCCGCGAAAGAGCCCCTCCGTGGTTTACCACGGTAACCTACTGGCGCTTAAGTGCGTCGGCGATGAGGAGCAGAGGGAGCGTGATGGGAGTAAGATGGTGCAGCAGACTTATTTGAAAAACGGCACCAACCCACTGGGGATTTTACTAAGTGTTTGATGGAAAGACTGCACTTCAGCATTTCACTTGAAATTAATTCTGCAGCACTACGTTGACCAAGAGGCAGTGCGAGTGCCTCCACCCACTTGGAAGAGAGTCACGTGGCAAACAGGTGCTGTAGTTTGCTGAATGCTCTCTTAAACAGTCCGCCCAGGAAGAAGTGCATAGATTGCACGAAACGCGTCGGCAGATGGACTTTAATTTCTGATGCCTGTTTGTTTCATAAGGACGCTGCAGCTTCCATTAATAAAAGCGCCAAGTTCAAACCTACCTGCTGTGTGGCTACTTTCACGAAGGACAACTTTGTGTGATGGATATATATATATATATATATATATATATATATATATATATATATATATATATATATATATATATATATATATATATATATATATATATATATATATATATATATATATATATATATATATATATATATATATATATATGAACAAAGAACCTCCTCACGAAAAGAAGAAGAGGGCACAGCAGGGGAGACGGTGGAAGCCTCTTTATTGAAAGATTCACCACATGTAGGGCGGATGCATTTCGGCTTCTTCTGCCTTCTTCAGCGCCAATGGTGAGAGCAGGATGAGGGTGCTTGTCTCAGATTTAAATACCTAGCCCCATCCTGGTAGGTGTCAACTAACTCCGCCCCCCACAAAAAACAACAGTTCGCATTGGTGTAATCACTTCATGTAGGATGCCAGATGCGTCGATGCTACGAGTCCCAGAATGCTGTAGGTCCTTCTGGAGATACTGCGGGGGTGGTTTGAAAACTATTTGCGGGAAGTTGAGCGCCCAAATGTTCCAATATTGATGCCTCCTCCGTTCCCCAGACCGCATCAACCCTCGAGTCCCAGTGAATCCATTAGCAGGGGCAGCACTGGTAATCCAGCTAGTCCAGCTATATATATATGAAACAAACAATCCACCTCCCACAGTGACACCACGAAAGGAAGCATGGACACGAAGTGCCTTAGGATACAGCATCTCTTTATTAGTTGATGTCGCCCTCGATCCCGAGCACAAGGAGAGACGCGTTTCGGTCTCAGGAGGCCTTTGTCAATATGTATATAAATATATATTTTTTCTTTCCTTCTGTGCTTGAGAAACAGTCTCCGCCACCAAATCAGAGGGCGAGTCGTTGGCACCGGTTACTCGAGCGTAAACCGGTAAAATCTCCAAACCTCCACCTCGGTATTACCCCAGGAAGGACGACGCCATGTGGTGATCAAATGTCCTTGTCAATAAAGGAAATTTGATCTCCACATGGCGTCGTCCTTCCTGGGGTAATACCGAGTTGGAGGTTTAGAAATATATATATATATATATATTCAACCATATGGCTCTCTTCCCTCTCCCGGTAGGCGCTGCTGTTGTGGCCGCGTTACTCCTGCGGTTGAGCCAACCGCTTTCTATCCAAAACAATGATTCCTCTCACCGAGGAAACTTGGAGTCCCAATAAACAGGTCGCAGGACACACCAAGAAGTATTCTTATTCTTTTATTCTTGAATCCAGGGGCATTCAAAGCAAAGCAATAAACCAACGCGTTTCGACAGCCTCCGCTGTCTTGGTCACGGTTAGTTAGTGAAAAGTATGTTCACTACTTATAATAGTCAATACTTTTGTTTATGTGCTCAATGTGGGTTGCATACATCTATGTGTTACTGCCCTCCAGTGGGCAAAGATGTGACGACACCAGGGGGCGATCCATTTGGCTTTAATGCCTGAAAAAACTGGAGGAATGATCCTCGTTTTAGGTGGATATTGGAAGTGGATCCAAAAGTAAAAACATCATGGGTAATGGTCCCTGAATGACCCAGAAAGCGTGGGTAAAATGTTTATGAAAAATGTCGTAGGAAATGTGATACAATTTTTGATGAATGACACACAAGAAACTTTAGGACTACATCACCCATAATCCTTGGGTAAAAGTAGGAGTGGCTCGGACTAACTACTGTGGTTTTGGAAAACACCTCCTAGGGGAGGGACTCTATGTAAAAACTTTATTGACTATTATAAGTTGTGAACATACTTTTCACTAACTAACCGTGACCAAGACAGCGGAGGCTGTCGAAACGCGTTGGTTTATTGCTTTGCTTTGAATGCCCCTGGATTCAAGAATAAAAGAATAAGAATACTTCTTGGTGTGTCCTGCGACCTGTTTATTGCGACTCCAAGTTTCCTCGGTGAGAGGAATCGTCGTTTTGGATATATATATATATATATATATATATATATATATATATATATATATATATATATATATATATATATATATATATATATATATATATATATATAAACACCAATCAATCTTGCAGTAGGTAAAATATATATATATATAAACAAACACCAATCAATCTTACAATAGGTAAAAGATTGTGCCGAGCCCAAATCCGTATTCAGCATGGTTGATTCAATCCAACTCATATGGCAAACAATGGCCGATGCGTTTCGGAACAGCCGTTCATAATCTTTTACCTACTGCAAGAAGGAATGGTGTTTCTTTGTTTTGAGGTTCGGGACCTCACCGGTAGCCCGCTGCCATTTGAGGGCAGAGGTATACGCGAACTCTGGTGGATATATATTCAGGGCTGAATTATGTTCTTTTCAAAAAAGATTGCAGAAAGGTGAAATGAATTGCCTTAGAAAGTTAATGAATTTAGTTTTTGAAAGTAATGTACACGAAACAGATATATGTAATACTGGCACATATACATATTCTAATATGGCGCCCGTAATGAAGGTTGAATAGTGTAAAGATGTGGTACCTCAATGGGTAATTGTGCGGCACCCACATACGCGAACACGTTCATGCACAGGTTTGAATTGGATCATATATTGAATCAACAAACATGGCAAGAAAATGTGATTCTCTATAAAAGGTACATTGATGACATTTTTGTATTATGGAAGGGAACAACAGAAAATCTAGAGGAAGCATTACAACAACTCAACAACATCAACAATAGAATTCAATTTACGTTCACTATGAGTAAAGAAAAAATATAATTTCTGGACGTAGAAATATCAAATCAAGAAGGAAAAATCACTACAAGCGTATTCACAAAAATCACAGACAGAAACTATTTGCTGCATTACAATAGTTTCCACCAACCACCACTGAAAAAACACCTTACGTTCTCACAACTTGTAAGAATCAAAAGAATAGCATCCACCGATGATCTATACAATAAACACAAAAATGAAACTCTACTAAAATTCAAAAACAAAGGATATCCTCAATCCATCCTAAATGCAGCGGAGGCAAGAGCGGATAAACTACAAAGACAACATTTGTTATCTCCAAAAACAAAAACGGATGAGCAAAGAATGGTATTTGTGTCAAAATTTTCAACACGGAGTTATGCTATCAAAAAAGCTATAACCAAACATTGGCCACTATTGACACAGGAAGAAGAGTTTAAAGGAATATTTTCAACAGTTCCCATATTCGCATATGAAAGAACAAAAAATTTGAAGGAGCTAATCAAAAAAGCAAGATATGAAGAGCATGACAAATACAAAGGAACGTTACCCTGTCATAACTGTGGTAGCTGTATGGCCATTATCAAAGGGAATGTCATAAATCATCCCACTAAAGGAACTCCGATCAAACTGAAAGTATCGGGAACATGTGACAGTAGTAACGTCATATACATGTTGAGATGTCCCTGCGGACTATCATACGTGGGGAAAACACAAAGAAAAATTAAAACCAGACTAATTGAACATAAAAGCAATATAAGGTTAAAAAAAACAGAAATCCACCGTGGCAGTACATTTTAATGAAGCAAAACACAATCCATCCCAATTAAGGTTTTGCATATTGGAAATGGTAATTGCCCAGCCAGGAAGAGACAATAACACCCACTTATTGAGAAGGGAAACATTCTGGATGAATTACTTATGTACTTTATACCCAAAAGGGTTGAATGAACGAATGGAATTGAGTTGCTATCTGTAAATAACTTTGTTTGCAAACATTTGAAATATCTAGGAACGTGAGATAATAGAGGCTACGAATTTCACATGATTATTGATGATTTGTACAGTATTGTTTTATAGGTTTATTATTAAGTTGGAAGACCAGATCCGTGTCCCCATTGCACATATAGCTGACATGTACAACATTCACACACTAGCAATCGTACAGTGACAATAAGCCGTCACGACTCGCATCTTAACGCTGATATGATACACATACATCTAACATTTAGAATAGTGAGGCAGGGACTGTCTAGTATTTGCGCGTTTACTTCACATACACGTCGTGCTTAGGACACATTATGAATCTAGTCCGTCTACAGTGTTTACGGTATGTTTGCACCACGTGATCGGACCTGAAAACACATAGAGACAAACTAGGATAGAGCGACGCACGCCACAAACCACGAAGGGAAACAGAGACGCCGCGGGTAAGAACTAGAGACAGTTAAAAGCTTTGAATAGTAGTCAACTTAGCCATTCTAATCACACGCTATTATATTACAGTCAAAGGTGACAGTGTATTTACGTTTTGTCGTTACAGTTTGGGGCTCTAGAAAAAATATATGAACTGCCCAGGTTAGTACTTGAGTAATCGGTTGGTGATGAACACTAGTAAGAAATATCACACCGAATATATATCACCATGCATGTGATGCAGAATAGATCTCACTAAGCTAGAGGTTTTTATGTAAAGGGATATAAGGTGACACAGAGTACAACATTGACATGCAAACCGGGGACCGGAAAATAAATATTGATGTTGAAGTAAAAAGGCATATTTTGCAATGTACCCATACATGTTTTGACATATTTTTTCAGATGAAAAGGCCCCTGAGGAAGAGCTGTTAGCTCGAAATGCATCGGGCAAATTGATTATGAAACAGATTGATTAAGAAATGAATTAAGCAAATGATAAAAGTTATGATGATCCAATAACGATACATTTGGAAAATAAATGAAAACAAATACATGAATAATATGAGAATACCTTTATTTTGAATTTGAACAAAGTTAATGTCGAGTGCTGATGTGATTGTGGATCTTGAGACTCAGGAAACACTCTCTTGTACATAGGAGGCAGACACGTTGTATATAGGATGCAGGTTATTTATTTATATATTTATCTGCTAACACACAGAGCGCCGAGCGTGTTCCTCCACACAGCTCCGGCACCCGAATGATCGCGCTCGGAATGCGCGATCCAAAATGGCCGCCGTTCAAGCTACGTCGTGACATAGCGTGAACCACTAGAGCGGCGACTCTACATATCTACCCCTTTTTGTCCAACCAAGTTATACAGTCTATGGGGGCATCATAGTCCTTCACCCATTTCATAGTCTCGGAATCTGGTGAGTCTCACTACCCTGCGCCCGCCTCTGGTGCACCTTACCGGAGTGGATGTAGCTTCCTTCTCACCCTGAATCATCGACTCCGTCTCCTTCTCCTCGTGGGCCAACACTCTCCCTTTGACGTTAGGTTCTTCCTGTCTTTGTCTGGCATTGTTCGTATGTGGGGTACCTTCACTTTCTGCTCCCCATCCCGTTCCTGTGCTGTCTTCTTCTCCTTCCTGTTTGTCAGAATCATGTCCCAATGTGCCTTGGTCCGACACTTCGGTCTCCCGTGCCTCCGGGGCCCATTGCACTATTTTATTACATTGAGCCATGCGATCCTGGGACCACACGTTCCCGTCACTCAGCCTGGCCGCTCGGCCCAACACTTCCCTAACTTGGAGCGGCTTGCTATATTTGCTGTCCCCTTTCCGTTGAAGTGTGGCCAATTTGACTCTCACCCATTCACCTTCTTCCAACTGTGTGTCCTTTACATTTCTCTTGTTGTAGTGTTCCGAATATATCCTCTGGGTCTTTTCAAGGTTTGCTTGCACCACTGCCGGGAACCACTTACTGGTCACAGTCTTGTCCTTCCACGCCCTGTTGTCCTTTGTGAACGGATCTCTTCCTCTGAGGATCTGAAAGGGACTGTACCGCGTTCCTGTGGGGGTGATGCGATACGCCCATATCATATGTAGCACTTCCTTCTCCCAGTCCTTCCCCATCATGATGGCTGCTTGGATGGAGCCCATCAGGACTCTGTTGAACCGTTCCACTTGCCCATTCCCTGCCGGGTGGTATATGGACGTGTGTTTGGAGCAGACCCCATTCCTTTCCATAAACTTTAACCACTTGTCGGAGGTGAATTGTGGTCCGTTGTCGCTTAATACACTTTTGGGGATGCCTTCCCTTAGGAAGATGGTGGTGAGAAACTTTAATATGGTATCCGTGTCCATCTCCTCCTTGACATGCACTTCTGGCCACTTCGAGTATCTGTCTACTAGGACACATATGTATTTCGGGATGCCTGATCATCCAGGATGGGTCCCAACATGTCAATGGAGAGCTCTTCCCATGGATTTCTCGGTGTGTCGAATTTTCCAATGGACGGCCTCAAAGGTGTCATGGTCTTATCGGCTTGTTGGCATTGGTCACACTCCCTCACATGGCGCTCCGTTTGCGTGTCCATTCCTGGCCACCAGTAGCCTTGTTTGGTCCTAAATTTCATCTTCCCAATCCCTAGGTGGCCTCCGTGTAGTATGGCCAGCAGTCTGGTGATGAGTCCTTCTGGGGGTACCACTTTGTCCCCCCGGTACATAAAGATTCCCTTGTCATCAAGTGAGAGCTCTTCTCTCACCTCAAAGTACTTTCTCATCTCTCCACTCAAATGTTTCTTCTCCGGCCATCCTCCTGTGATGTATTCCTTCACCTGTTGAAGGTTCTTATCCACCAGGTATGCTTCTTTCCATTCTTGGCTGCTGATTACTTTCTCTGGGTCCTCCATCAATGCCACCATTTCATCCTCTTCTGTCTTGGCTCCTTCCGCCTCTTCCATTGCTGATGCCCTGCTCAAATAGTCAGCAACTTTATTCCTGCTGCCCGGGATGTACTCAACATCATATCGATATTCCAGCAGTTTCAGAGTCATTTTCGCTATTCTCGGGGTGGCACTGGCATGCCCACTGGACATGAGGACTCTTACCAACGGCTTATGGTCTGTTCTCAGTCTAAATCTTGTGTCCCATAAGAACTGGCGAAATCTTCCCAAAGCCCAGACCACCGACAGCATCTCCTTCTCAATGACACTGAACTTCTTTTCCGTGTCCGTTAGAGCCCTGGATGCAAAACTGAGGGTTTCCGTTGCTCCTCCTTCTCTGTCTTGCATAAGGACTGTGCCGAGTCCTTTGTCACGGGCATCTGTTGTGACTATTGTCCGTCCTTGTGGGTCATACCCTCTGAGGGGTATGGCTTGAGTCACATCCTTCTTGACGCCTTCGAACTCCCTCTGAGTCTCTTCCGACCATGCAAACGCCGTCTTTTCTCTCGTCAGCATCCGCATGTGGTGGGTTTTTGATGCACAATGCTGTATGAACTTGCTATAGTACTCAGCCATGCCTAGGAACGACCCGACTTCCTCTTTGCTGGTTGGCGGCGGCGCATCACAAATTGCTTTGACGTTCTCCTTCTTCCGAGTGACCCCTCTTTCTCCAATTTCATGTCCTAGGTAGGTTATGGATGGCATGCCTAAGTGGCATTTCTCCCATTCTGCTGTCAGCCCTTTTTCTTCCAGCACTCTCAATACTCTGGTCAATTTGGTATCATGGTCCCTTTGATCGCTTCCCATGACCAAGATGTTGTCTTGGAAGTATTGGACCCCTTCCACATCTTTGAAGAGGCGGTGCATCAGCTTTTGGAAGACCGCCGCAGCCGATGCCAACCCAAATGGCATTCTGCAGAATTGGTAACATCCGAAAGGGGTGATGAACGATGTCAACTTCCTGCTCTCCGGGTGTAATGCTATCTGGTGGTATGCTGACGTCAAGTCGATGGTGGAGTACCATTTCTTTCCCTCCGTCTTCGCCAGCATTTCCTCAATGCGGGGCAACGGAAACTTCTCTACTACGATGCTTTTGTTTAGCTCGCGGAGGTCCACACACAGCCTGACCTTGCCGTTTGGTTTCATCACTACCACCAGGGGGGCCAGCCACTCTGCACATGTGATGGGTTCAATGATGCCATTTCCTTCCAAATCGCGTAGTTCTTGTTGCACCGCCTCCCTCACGGCTATTGGTACATTTCGCACTTTATGCGACACTGGTGTGGCATCTGTCTTGAGGATGATTTTGTGTGAAAACTTCTCCAGTTTCCCCACTTTACCCCCGAACACTTTGGGAAAGTCTCTTTTCCACTTCTCCAGGTCTGGCCACTGTTCTGGTTCAGTCAACAGTACCTGCACTGCTCCTCCGGGGTCCAGATTGATGCCTAAATCTCCCTGGTCCATCCAGCGTAATACCGATGGACCTTTCTCCGTCACGTACAGTTTGCAGTCGGCGCTGCGTCTCCTGAATTCGAATGTCAAAGGCCGGTAGCCGGCTATGGGGATGCGGTTACCTAGGTATGTGACCGGTCTGATGTCCGGTGGTTCAAGATGTGGGCCTAGGTGGGGCAGGAATTTCTCTGTCCATACTGCCCTTTGTACCAACTTATATGGTGAGCCTGAGTCCGCTACGATGCTTATTGTTACTCCACCAATCGTCATATCCAGCACCGGTTTGTTCGATCTTCTACCGCTCACACTCAAAACCTGGTCCTCGATGCATAGTATCTCATCTTCCTCCTCTTGATCTCTTCCTTCCCCGACTTCCTGGTCCCCATCAACAAATTTCACCGTGTTGCGGGCCATTTTCTTCCGACAGACCTTTTCATAATGTCCCATAACTCCGCAGAACATACACTTAGCCCGGAAGGCCAGGCATCGTCTGTCATTCGCCTCATGGTTCCAGCTACCACATCGGTAGCATGATGACTTGCTCCCCTTTTACTGCCTTCCTGGCGGACCTGGTTTCCCTTGCCACTTATTGGGTCCTTTGTAGTTGGAGCTTGTGTTCCTGTTCCCTCCTTTCGGTTCTTCATCCTCTATTCTGTTGACCAGAGGCCTTGCCGCCATTTCTCTTTTCGCTGCCTCCGCACACCTGCGTGCCAATTTTGCCTTCTTCACCATTGCCATCGCCTCCTTCAACGTGGTGTCTCCGCACGACCATAGTTTGTCCTGCACCGACTTCATCGTGGTGTGCATCACTATTTGGTCCCTGATGAAGTCGTCATGGAGTCCTCCAAATTGACACGTGGATGACAACTTCTTCACCGCCGCTACATAATCGTCGAGACTCACCCGGTTCTTGCTTCCGCTGTTGGAAGTTGTACCGGTCTATGGATACGCAGACCGCCGGCCGGTAATGTTCGTCGAGTTCTTCTAGGGCGTGTGCGTATACGTCATCGTCACTCGACTGCCGCTGCTTGGGTACTAAATTCTTGAACACTCTGAACCCCTCCGGGCCCAAGTTATGTAGCAAAATTCTCCTTTTCCTGACGCTCGTGAACGGTCCTTCATTCTCATCCTCCAGGACCTCAATGTAGTTAGTGAAGTATTCTTTCCAATCCTCCCACTTCATCAGGGGTTCACCTGGCTTCGGTAGGAATGGAACTGGCGCCGTCGCTGAGGTGGATTGGGCGCACATGGTTTCCCGCCCTTTCGGCACAACGTTCTGAGCTGTGGGGCTGCCCTGCGCGCCGTTCTCTTCGTCTTCGCCCAGTTGGGACTGGGTCACGTCCTTCACACCTGTCTCTGTGGCCCCTAGATCCGCCAGCGCTACTGACCGGCCTGTGGTCTATATGGGCACGTGGTGCACCGCAGTGGTGCCCCTCTTAGCCCCTTCTGGGCGTCCTGTACGTGGGCTCACCTGATGAACCGCTTCTGCCGCGCTCTGTGTGCGTCTCATGTGCTCATGCAGTGGCTCTGCCTGTTCCCCGGCTTTCTGGCTCGTGGGTGTGTGGTGGAGATGTTTCCAAAGGCCTGCGTGCCTCTGCAGTGGGTCCTCTTCGTTTTATCCTAAGCACCTCGTCGTCATTGTAAAGATGTGGTACATAGGAGGCAGACACGTTGTATATAGGATGCAGGTTATTTTTTATATATTTATCTGCTAACACACAGAGCGCCGAGCGTGTTCCTCCACACAGCTCCGGCACCCGAATGATCGCGCTCGGAATGCGCGATCCAAAATGGCCGCCGTTCACACTACGTCGTGACGTAGCGTGAACCACTAGAGCGGCGACTCTAAAAATAGCAGTCCACTTTCTATGACTATTGATGGTTCCGAGAAACAACGCGATAACTTGTGTATAGAAAATGGCACTTATTTGCTTTGATAGTATACATAGTGGGAAAAAGGCACGTATGCCGAACCGCGTTCTGTTTTGCTGAATAAAATTTGAAAACTTGAAACTTGACCACGCGAGTGCGGCCATTCCTTCCTTCCTCGTGGGGGAGGAAAACTTCGAGCAGATATAAATATATATATCTGTCTAGTAAAGCCCTACTCGGAATACCGGCGCAACTCATGGTGACTGGGCACCGCGTCATGCGCTGAGGACCTTAGGGCTAATTAATTTTTATATAATTGGCCTCCCCCCACCTCGCATTAATGGTTGGACACATAGAACATTTGCCATTATGAGAGGAGACTTTCTGACTTTACACTCCCATGCTTACGGTGGCCAATAGGTTATAAAACCCCGGGAAACGCAGGCTCTAATGCAACATTGCCGGGCTTGTGCCTCCAAATGAGGGGGTTAATGAACTCCAGGATGCCACACCATGCTGTCACGAAGTGCAGTTTGCTCACATTGCCAGCCTCGAACTGCTTTTCCTCATTTGAATTTTGATGTGCTTGCACGCACATTAGCAGTGCATTGTGGGAACTGTAGTCATGCAATGAAATGTTCGACTTGACGTTTTAGTTTGAATCAGTAAAGTGGCTCACTGTGTACCCTGACGGCCACACCATTCAACATCAACCTAGGCTGTTTTATTTCATTTCATTTTACGAGTAAACTCAAGGAACAGCACTAGACTGTGATGCGGGTGCAAGGGAGGTACACAACCCGGTTGATGCTAAACATTCCATGAAGCCTGTATGACATTTGAGAAACGTAATATGACCCGACAACTACAACCAGATTTGTGTGGTCTCACCCGGGCTATGAGTGTTTTAGTGCCAGCATGTCATCACCTCTATCTGTTATTCACTGCAGTGCGATGTATAGGCAATACGAAGTGCAACTATGTGACCAGCATGATGATTTACATATGACCTCGATTTTTTGAATATTGTATAGCAACATGAAAGTGTTTATTTTTATATTATGCTGGTGTTTTTTACATTGAATTTGATGTACTCGAATGGTGTGGGTAACACTAAGTGTACATTTGACAATTGTTGATGCATCATGATATGCTTCATCATTTATGATGTAAATAGCCACAATGTACAGATTTCATATTGAATGTATTTTTACGTAATTGATCACCAGATTTTAAATTTACATTTAATTTAATTCTAGTTATTAAAGTAACTCTTTTATGTTTATTAGCATGTTAGAGTATAAAAGCTACCACTAAAATGGCGCTCATCAGATTGAGAAAGCCTGCTGTGACAGTCGAAACCCGTCTCTCTGTGCTGGGTTGGAGGAGGCTTAATTCAATAAAGAAGCCTTTACCTGAATGGTCCTCGTGTGCGTGCTCTTTTTCCTGAAGTGGAGTGGAGATTGCTTTGATTGATATATATATATATATAAAAATCTGCGTGATTATGCTTGCGCTGCAAACACGGACACCGACCCAGAATCCAGTCATTTGTTATTTTATTGCTTGTGCCGCCATAACGTTTTGGCTCTGGACGAGCCTTGATCACAAGACACATATATGTATCCCTTTATTTAAAAGCAATCCCAAACAGGGTGGTCTGCCGACCCCAATTGGCTACCATCACTGTGAGGGCAAGGATTCAAAGTGGCTCACAATTTGCAAAGTACCTCATTATTATTAATAAGGTAGTTCTAACTGCAATCCACTACAATTCGGTATTTTGGAAACCAACTTTTAAGTACATAGGTCACAAAATAAAGTACATTCTTTAAAAATCGCTGTAAAATTTAGGACCACTTTTACCAAATGCATTGTACATACATCTGGCCCTATAATACATTGCCTTGTTATTTCTATTCTGATGTATCTAGTTGAAATACAATGCGATATGAATTTGAACCCTGTGCACAAATAGTACAAATGTTACTACTACAATTAGAAAGGCTTTAAGATAAATACAAATCATGATTTCACACTGTGCCTTCAATTGCTTTTCTTTTTCTTCACATGATTCTCTATTTTACTGTTTTTTTTTTTATAGAACTGTGCTCAGGTTTTTTTCTTCTCCTGCCTACGCGGCCCTTAACTTGACTTCACCTTCTATGTCCAGCAGGTCCGCCTTCGGAGTATTGCATAAATAATAGCCACGGCTGTGCTGCACCAGGCACAATGCCTTATAATATACAAATTAAAGTGTCAGGTCATAAAACCGATACGCCTTCAAGCAGTGCATTGAACGCGGTGAAAGCTAATTCCAATCAAAGGCCATTCATTCCCCCATTATTATTCCTTCAACAAAGCGAGGACTGGCCTTGTATAGATTGCACACGGCATCAATCTTCCAGGAAGGTCGTAAACTTTCACTCAGTATTGTTTTTCTGTCATCACCCTATTCTCACTCTTTGCATTAAATTGTGAAGAAATTAGCACTTGTTACAACACTGGGTTTATCGTGCATTCAACCTTACTATGGAACTGCGAGCCAAGAAGTTAATATACCCAAGCACCGTCCCTACAGCAGAGCCCTGTTTGGCTTTATCGAATGGAGGGGCAACATTCACTCAATTCCTTTTTGATAATTAGGAAACAAATTGCAAAAATTCGGTAATAATGGCAATAATGCAAAACTGGCTTTTAAGGTTATATATTAGTGAGTTGCAAATGAACCTGCCTCATGAATATTAATAAGACAGGTTACAGGAATGGACTGATGGCGATCACACCATGTCTGTGATTGTTTTTCAATAAAGCAATTTTTTTTTCCTCAAAGGAAAATGGGAAATGTTTAAAAAAAATGAATCAAATGATCCACGGGACCAATGAATTTTCTTAAAAAATATTTTGTTGACATTCTGAAAGGGAAAGGCGTCCCTTGTTGACCTCTTCCTATTTGCGAATGGGTTACCACCTCCTTCAAGGTGTCAGTAAAATATGAATGTTTTGCAACCTGAATACGGTGGCATGACATTAATATACACCGCTGGGATCAGGTAGATCGAAGCGATGCTCTAAACACACCCCTTCCAAATACCAAATTGCTCTACCAAATTGTGATTAAATTACTGAATCGTAATTTGACATTTGTACTTTAAAAAATGCTTTTTGTGGTCGCAAATGGGCCAATTCTGCATTTCAGCCTGTTTGCAATCTTCAAAAAGTTTTGTATATAATGCCCTTGGGGGCCTATTTGTGAAAATGTCACACAGTGTATTGCAGCAAGTCAACTTGCTGCGCTGTGTGACTGGAAAAGGGTAGGAATGTGCAGTATTTAAGACAATACAATGTATTCCTGCCTTTTCCTCTGCACTGGCCCCATTTTCGCTGCCTAACCCCAAGGCAGGCACCCTTGCAGGCAGGCAGGCATGGTGCAAGGCTGCCTGCGTTACATGTAGAATTGTTTTTGTGCAGGAAGGGGCACCTTCCTGCATACAAACAATCCTGAAAGGCATTTTTCTCTTTCTATGTGTGCTGCACAATGTAGTGCACTTAGAAAGAGAAAGTAACTAAGATAATTAAGTATATTTCCCCTTGTTATGCCTCTCCTTTTTGTCACATTCCCAGGTTTGCTAGTTCTGGTAAATCTGGGAACGCGTAAAAACCATGGGTATTGCATGGGAACACCTACGTAACACTCATGGATTGTCATCCCAGGGCAGTATAAGGCAATGGAGCGATTTGCACTGGGTTGCCTTACTCCAGATTTATGGAGCCACTCAGGGTCACACAAAGTGGCCTTATGTGCCTTCATAAAGCTTTGCATTGCTCTTGAACCATGTTGCGTGGTGCAAGAGCGATGCAAACCATCTCGAAAATAGGCCCCTTAGTTTGTTAGCCTTGTTTCCGTGCTACACCAATAGGATTTGTACCCAAATGCACTTCAAAATTCTTGACGTGGTATAATGCCATTTTTTAGGAAATTTTGCATAACATTAATGGGAGATGCTGGAAATTATATGAGATTATGCTGGTGTAGCAAACATTTCTTCTGGGCCTGTCTATCACCACATGGGGATCAGGTTTGTTTATCACTCGATACTAGAATTAAAAATCTCATCATACTTAGTAAAGCTGAACATAGGTTCATACACCCTATGACATTAAAAGCAGGGACGTGCATGAAAAAGGCACGTTCTAGCATTTAGTATGGATGTTAGAGTACTTAATGGTTGTTTTTTTAATTTAACGGTAGTAAGCCCTTTGTATATATGCTTCTCTAATTTAAATTTCATATTATCTGATTCCCCCATCACAGGGAATTGTACCTGGTGCCATGATAAAAGGCATTTTGATATCAGCATTTGGTAGGGAGACATTATAAATTGAATCTAATTTTCCTTTCAATTATCTCAAACGTCTATGAAAAGCTTTGCAAATTTTTCATAATTTGCAAAAAATTTGCTTCACAACATCTATTTAAAATAGTGACTTTTGTCAACTTGTTCCATATGTCGTTATTTAGCATCAAATGTATCTTAAGTAGATACATTAAAAGAGAATAGTATGCACCCTGAACAACAAAGTCAGTGCACTTGAAAGCAAGATTCGAAATCAAAATGCAAAAAATTGCCTTCTAATTTGCCATTACAATTACGAATCACCCGGAACATCCTATGAATCGCAAGCTGGAAGGCAGAGCAAAGGGAAGCCCTCTTTCACTTATGATTTGCAGGGGTATACTGTGCAAGAAGTTCTGCGGTCGCAAAGCATGGAATGTCTTCTTACTTACCAGTAATCTTCATTACTCCTGGTCCTGTTGTCCTCGTCCCATTTATCACAAGTGAGATAACCTAGCTCACCACACAGGTAAAACAACAGAGGAATGCTAGTATCTATTGTTCCACCACCTCCCACTGGAGGATACATAAGCAGTACCTACCCAGCATTTCCACTGAACTACCAAGCCCCCAGCATATGAAGGCCATTAATCCAGGATGGAGGGAGGTGCTTAGTGAAGGGGACCACGACAACAGGACCAGGAGTAATGGAGAGTACCAGTATAGACCGGTCCCCCTTGTCCTCATCCCCTTCATCACAAGTGAGAATACCCAAGCCAAGCAACCCAACATTCATAGGGAAAGAAGAACAGAGGAAAACTACACAAGGACACCAACACAAAATTGCAGCTCTCCATAATGATTTTATTCATACAGGTAAATGTAAGAAACAACAGAATGCAAAACACCCAAACCGAAATTGTTTTCATCTCATAAAACATTCTGTAACCTGTATTGCTTAACAAAGGTAATGGGGATAGCCCACATAGCTGCCTGACAAATCTCAGAGATGGACACCCCTTTCAATTCTGCTCAGGTAGCAGCAACACCCCAGGTGGATGGCTCCTGAATCCAAGCCAGAGGAGGAGTGCCAGACAAAGTATAAGTCAGAGAACTCAACTGCTTGATCCACCAACTGTTAGACAAAGATGAAGCCTTATGACCCCAAGAAGAGGCTCTAAAAGAAACAAATAAGGAATCTGTCTTTATAAAGGACTTAGTTTTATCCAGATAGAGCGCCAAAACCCTCATCACATGCAATAAAGACCACTGGTCCTCCGAGGAAGAACCACGCTCAGCACAAAGAGGCAGAAGAAATGCCTACTAATTCTTATGAAATTGGGAGGCCACTTTAGGCACAAAAGATGAATCCAAAGGAAATACCACCCCATCATCAGAAAAGGACAGAAAAAGTTACCAAGGCTTCAAAGCCCCAATTCCCCAATGTTGCGGGCAGAAGTCATGGCCACCAGAAACACCACTTTGAAGGTCACAAATGTAATATCCACCACCATCAAAACTTAAAGGGGACAAGAAACCAGGGATTTTAGAGCAAGCGGTAAAGACTACAAAGGAAAAAAGGGTTTCACCAAAGGTTGGGATAGCGAACAACTGCCCAATCGTGCCATCAAATCCTCCACATCAGCCAAATTGCCCCAAGGTGACCTAAAAGTTTTAAAAGTTGCCCCGTGGCACCTCAAGGTGGAAACAGTCAGACCTTTCTCTAGCCCTTCCCACAAAAACTGTAGAAACTCATTTAAGTGACAGTCTCCTTGGGACAGCTGGAGAGGCTTACTCTACCACTCAAAACTACCCCAATGACGCTCTTACAGTGTCAAGGTAGATAGCTTCTGGGACTGCTTAATTGCCTTAGCAACATATCGGGCAGTCCCTTACTTTGTAACCCCCTCCTCTCAACTTCCAAACAACAGAAAGATGCAGTCTCTGCAAGGACAGGAAGGGGGACAACCTGAGAGGGGAGAAAGAAAAAGGAATCATCCAAAGACCCTGGATTGCAAAGAACTTGGGCCTGGAGCACCATGAGCACCTGGGACAAAACAGGACCACCACCACCATCAATCTTTCTTCCCTCAACAATCTCCTCAGCAAATTGGGAATGAGAGAAACCATTGGGAAAGCATATTACAGCTGATCCAGCCATGGGAGGGTGAATTCATCCACCCCCCTGGCCTCTTCCTGCAGACTGTGAGCATAGAATCTGGGAACTTGTGCATGGAGCCCGGAAGCAAAGAGATCTAGAAAGGGTAAACCAAACCTCCACACAGCAGACAAAAGACTGCCCTGGTTACATACATTTCATGGGAATGCTGAAAGAACTGGCTGATTAAATCCACCTTCCCATTGTCCACCCCTCTGATGTGGACTTCCACCAGAGAATGCAAGTGAATTTCCCCCCAGTGAAACAGAAGGGTAGAAACAGCATTAGGGGAACCAGACCGGATCTCCCCCTGAGTCTTCAGGTAGGTCACCTTAACCTGGTTGTCTGATCGGACCACCAGATTGCAACCCACAAGAAGGTGCAGAAACCTCATCACTGCCCTGTATACATCCTTAAGGTCCAGCCAATTGGAGGATTTCATGCCCTCCTGTAGAGACCAACATGCCTGCAGCGACCTGTCCCCCAACGTGGTTCCCAGCCAAAGGTGCTGGCATCTGTTGTGAGAACCAATGGAAGTTCCCGCTGAAGTGCCATGCTTTTGGGAAGAGAATCCAGCAGAGTCCACCATCTCAGGACCCCGATGACCCCGGCTGTCACAGGAACCACACTGTCAAAATTCCTTGACTTTGGGTTCCAGTATGAATGAAGATGGGACCACAGTGGACGATGATGAAACAGAGCCCAGGGGAATAAGAAAATTGCTGTTGCCATGTGCCCCAGCACTCTCAGTCACTGACAATCTGGGAGGAAGTGGCAACCTATAATTCTCTAGGATACAGGGAGAGAAGAAGTCGGCACATGCCCCTGCTTGGTTGCACATGCGCAAATCAAAACCCGGAAGTCCAGTGCCCGAAACTCCTTCACATGAATATTTTCCAATTTCTTCCTCACGTCATGCCTCCTGGTTATCACGTGTCTCCCAGCAAGCCCTGCTGGCAGGGAGATGTGAAATCCTTCCAGCCAACCCCATGCCAAGCTGGAAGGCTGGCTGGTGACGACTGCAACCAACAGATCCCCTGAGCTTTGCAAGAGCAACCTTCATCTTCGTCCTCATCATCTTTTAGGCCATGACAGAATAAAGAGCAGGAGGAATGATGTGTAGGTACTGCTCAAGCAGGAGGGGGTGAGGCAGTAGATACTAGTATTCCTTTGTTCTTTATGCTGTGTGGTGAGATAGGTCATCTCACTTGTGATGAAGGGGACGAGGTCAAGGGGGTCCCTGGGGTAATGGTTAGTGTCCCCTTGAGGGCAGATGTCTAAGCATCTGTTAGGTGTACTTTGTTCACATTTGACAGCTTACAATCATCTGCATGTGCAAGCTGCGGACTTTGTGAGAAGCAGACAGTGATCCCAAAGATCCCTACATACACTAATTGACAATGCCACAATAATAGTGTGCCAATTCTTGTGGTATTGTGACCCCTGTCCTATTAGCTGACAAATGTTAAAATACCAGCACACTGCAATTTCAGATGCTTTAATTGAGGTTTTTTGTGCATTGCATTTCTTGATTCCATCAGTGCAACTAGGAGTCACAGGACAATTTCTCCCACGTCAGTATTTAAGAGGCACACATTTTGGAAATTCTGTCAAAAAATCCATTTGTGGGGTAACATCTATGAGCATTCCTCGCACTGCAGATTGAGGGGCTGTCTGGAGATCCAAGCACAAACTGCTTTTCAACCATCCTCTTTTGAGAATTGGGCCCATGTTGGTCTTTTCTTCAATGCCACAGCCCAGAGATAATTTCAAAGAAATACAAACTTATAGTGGAATAATTCTGCCATTATTTTCCAGCACAGAACTATGACACAAATACACAAGGAGCAAAAATCACAGTTCAAAGGTAGTATTTAACCTTGCTGGTTTCCTTTGGTGCAACAATTAACTTGCAGAAAGTGTACTTGTGGAAAACAATAATCACAACAGCAAATTTGAAGGAAAATTAGGACATTTTTCAAAAATTAAAAAGGGGTTAAAATCTAGACCTTCCTAAAACTTTAAAAACCTTACAACAACATATTATTAGAATATATGCTTGGGTTATGGCATGGATTGACTATTGATGAGTGCATAATTTATTCAATATTCAACTTACAAAAATACAGCCTAGTTTTTGAATCCATGTCAAATGTTTGAGTCTGCCTGGCAGCAAACCATGGCTCAGATTTAGCAAGGGCTTGCATTGCCCTTGAGTCACACTAAGCAATGAAAGCCCTTAAGTTAGATATACTATGCCACGCAGAGCCACCTGGCTCTGCATGGCATAGTACATGTGGAATAACACAAGGAAGAGAAAGACCCCGCCTTGAGCTACTCTGCGTGGGGAAGGCATTCCATGGGTGGATTGTTAGTATTCTCAAGCATGCATTCATGGTTTTTGGTGCAGTCCCAGATTAACTAAGACTAGTAAACCTCGTAATGGGTCAAAATCATATGCTGTCCCAACAGAGGCATAACGAGGAGAAATATCTTTATTTATCCTTATTTTTTCCTGCAATCTGCAGCACACTTAGACAGAGGAAAATGTCTCTGGGGATTTTTTTCTGCAGGAAAGTGTCTAATTCACTGATGGGGCCATTTTTATTTTGGCGCCCAGGCCTATTTTCAGTCCAAGTCTAACCCTGCCAGTAGCGTGAATTTGGAAAAGCAGAAGTCCAGTATCTGTGTAAGCCAAGTTAGGTATGTTATTGCTATCACATATTTTGACATATATGTAAACCAAGCCGACTAAGCGACAGGGCCAAAGGTATTGTATTGTGCAATTCTGCATTGACATCTTCATTTAGAACAAAAGATAATTGCCACTGCAGTTTATATGACACTATTCACAGTAACAAATAGCCTTAAGCTTAGCTCCATATTTCATTCTCATGCTTTAAAGAAAGGTATGTTTATAAATTATTGCATACCATATAGGCTTCTGATACATGTTTACAGGGCCAGAATGAGGCTGACAATGTAAAGGTAAATACAGGTAAATTGAAAAATATCTGGGGAAGGCTGAAAATGTATTCCATTCACTACAGCTATCGTGCCCTCTTCGCTTCATGGTTGAGCAACTTGCTCAGCAGCATGTTGCCACTTGGCAACTAGCTGATGACGTCTTGGCCATGAGTAACTATCTCATTGGTAAAATGCTTATGAGTCACATGATCAGATTATATAATCTATAACTTGATGAGTGCATTTTATCGATCAGAATTATTCTGAAGTAAACAAGCATAAAGTCATCTTAATGAATTTCATATTGTCCATGATCTATGAAATTAAAACATTTTTTATAGCAGCTAACTCAATGTCTCTGGACTAGCTCTCTAGAAGTAAATTTCACACATATAGATATATTCACTGAAAAAACCATAGGTTATAGACCATATATAGTTAGGAATTAGCATTTACAAAACCTTATTTTACTCACACAAAACCATTGAAATTCCATATATAGTTAGTTGCACTAACTATATATCGCGCACCCGCAATCCACTGCTGATGATGTCACATATTACATCATTCATGACATGGTCAGTGACATCACTGATGACATCACTGATGACATCTCAAATGACATCACTGATGACATCACTGATGACATCATCCAGTGACTGTGTGTTTCTGTAAAGTTTTAATATGTTTGATATATTGAAGAATGAGTGGATGTATAAGTGTCTGGATGAAGGATTTAGTAGGTGCGTGACTGACTGTATGAGTGAGTGAATAAATGTGTCATACTAAATGCATGGGTTAGTGACTAAACTGTCTGAATGTGTGCATCAGTATGTCTGTTGTGATGTAAACTGCTGCATGTGTTGATCATTAGCTATACGAGAGGCTATATGTGTTATTGATTGGTTGCCCAAGTATTTGTATGGGAGACTGAGTGTGTGTGTGGGTGTCTGGGAGGTGTACATAGATGTGTGAGCAGTTGATTCACTAGATGTATGGGTGCAAAAGTGCATGTGGAAACAGCTGTATGGGCGGTTGACTGTGTGCATGAGTGTATTGGTGAGTGAATGGATATCTCAGTGCTACATGTCAAAGTAAGTACATATGTAAAACACAGTACATGTGAGAGTTGACATATATAAATAACTGTGCATAAGAGCCAGTGAATGTGTGAGTGGCTGTATGGATCATTGTGAACTTGTATCAGGGATTGTATAACAGAGTAAATATGTGTTATTATATGTTTCAATAAGTAAGGTGTGTATAACTATATAGTTGATGAAATGGAGGTGTGATTGATTCTTTGCATGACTGACTAGGTGTGTGAGTAACTCCATGGATGAGTGACAGTCTGTGAGTGTCTGTTTACACTGAGTGTATCTAAGGTTATATTAGAGTCTGAAGAGGTTCATCGTATCATCACATGAATGATGTTATCAGTGATGTGATCAGTAATGTCAAATGAGATGTCATCAGTGATGTCATCAGTGATGTCATTTGAGATATCATCAGTGATGTCATCAGTGATGTCACTGACCATGTCATGAATGATGTAATATGTGACATCATCAGCAGTGGATTGCGGGTGCGCGATATATAGTTAGTGCAACTAACTATATATGGAATTTCAATGGTTTTGTGTGAGTAAAATAAGGTTTTGTAAATGCTAATTCCTAACTATATATGGTCTATAACCTATGGTTTTTTCAGTGAATTTTCGAGGTTTTGTAAATGCTAATTCCTAACTATATATGGTCTATAACCTATGGTTTTTTCAGTGAATTTCATAGGTTTTTTAATAGCAAATTTTTATAGTTTTTAAAAATAATAAATTTTAAATCGAATTTTATATTGTATAATTATGTCATTTTTTTTTTTTTATTCTTTTTGGTGCGCTCCCGGGGCGCGGACCAGTGAACGCACGGGTAAGCGCAATCTTGCGGCGCACCCCGGGGCGCGTACTGATGAGCGTCCCGATAGCGCTATTGCCGCGAACGAAAACAACATCGTGACGTATTGCGTAGCTGCCACGCCTTGCGTCATAAGCGCGTATCGCGTAGCCGCGAGATGCGTCTTATGACGCACCGCGTAAGCGCACCCGGAAGCGCATACGATCGCGCAACGTAAACGCCCTGATGCGCTTACGAAACACGCCCCGGGACGCGCCCCGGGGCGCGTAGCGTAAGCGCGTCAAACCATGTGACTTTAAAATAACACTTTTCATTGGTTCATAACTTTTTTTTTTCCAAATTGTGTGAAACCCACCCATTTCTCTCACTATTGCTTTGTACTTGGAGAGAGCAAGAGCTGTTCTGTGTACTTTGTTCATCTCCTACTTTTCTGATCTACAGCAATGGCTGCAAGAGAGTCATCCAGCAGTGATTCCGACTGATTTTTAGATGAGGACCCTCCTCAGCAGAAGAAAAAAACCCATTTCATCTGGAAATTCTATGACATCCCTGAAGGACAAAAAAAAGTCAACGCTCCAAAAGTAACCTGCAAAATATGTGGTAGTACTTTATCCAGAGGCAATCCTCTGAAAAAATATAGTTTTGGAAATGCTAATTTAATCAGGCATGTGAAAAGAAGACACCCTAACAACTTTGCCAGGGAGAGTGTCAGAGAGCTGGCACGGAATTTACCCACAGATGGCGGCAGTACCTCCACTGGTGGAGCAACACCTTCGGGACCACCCCGTGGAAGAATGGTCCCTAACATTCAGCCGGTGTTTGCAGGCATCAAATTTCTGTGCACAGAGTGTGACAAACTGCTCTGCTATAGGGAGCAGAGTGTTGAACTCATTGCCATGAAGAAACAGCAACACCGCTGCCCTGCCAGTCCCTAAATTTTCACATTTTTTTGCTCCTGTTGAGCAGTTTTGGAATCCCTGTTTTTGTTTTTCCCCTGACAAAAATCCCAAAAAAATATAAAATCGTTTTAAAAAGTCTAAAAATATATAAAACAACAAAAACAAAAAAAAGTTCTTTTCAGAACTACCTCCAATTTATAAAAAAATGCTATTTTTTTTTTTAAAAAAGTGTCATTTTTTATCTCCATGGTACGCTCCCCCGTACGCTCCCCGGTGCGCGTACCTGGCGCTCCCCCCGCGAAAATCGATTTTTTTTTAATTTTTTTTTTTACCCGCGGGACCCTTTTATGGCCCCCACATCAAAACTAGGGGGTCAGGGGGGTGTACCCTGCCCCCTTTTGCTCATTTCCCCCTTTGATTTTTGCCACCTCTTGTGTCTCAATCCTACCGAGACACAAGATGGCGGCCGCTGCGGACTGTTTCGAATGTTTACAGACACCCGAGAACCAATCAGCTTGCCGTGCGCAAGTCGCGTGGCGCGCCCGGAGCGCTCCCAGGTACGCGCACCGGGGCGCGGCTCTAGATATATATCTTTTTTTAAACCTAATTTACTTAAAATTCACAGGAGCACATATCTTGAGACCTAGCAAAGGCACATCAGGCAAACAATATCTACAATTTTGCCAAGTTTCGTGGAAATCCATTCAGCCGTTCGGGCTAAAAGTGAGGCCAACCGCCCTATGGAAATTAACATGGGAAAAACACGTTTTGGGACCCCCCTTTTTTCTCAGCCCCCCCTTGACAAACCCCCCCCAAATTTTCAGTTGCTGCTCAGAAACAAAATGTTCCATTTTCCTGAAAATTTCAGCCAATTCCGTCCACAAACGCCAAAGTTATTAGACATAGAATTTTCAAAAATCCCATAGAGAAAAAATCCTAACTATATATACCTACTGGCGACCGCCAGTAGGTAATATATATATATATATATATATATATATATATATATATATATATATATATATATATATATATATATATATATATATTCACTGAAAAAACCATATGTTAGAGACCATATATAGTTAGCTGGACATTTTATTGACATAAAACCAATGAAATTCCATATATAGTTAGTTGCACTAACTATATATCGCGCACCCGCAATCCACTGCTGATGATGTCACATATTACATCATTCATGACATGGTCAGTGACATCACTGATGACATCACTGATGACATCTCAAATGACATCACTGATGACATCTCAAATGACATCACTGATGACATCATCTAGTGTCTGTGTGTTTTTGTAAAGTTTAAATATGTTTTACATATTGAAGAATGAGTGGATGTATGGAAGACTGAGTGTGTGTGTGGCTGGCTGGGAGGTGTGTGACTCTGTGCATATTCATGTGTACTTGTATCAGTGATTGTATAAGAGAGTAAGTATGTGTTAGTATATGTGTGAAAAGTATGGTGTTCTGTGTTTAACTGTATAGATGAGGAAATCGAAGTGTGATTGATTCTTCACAGGACTGACTAGGTGTATGAGTGCATATGATAGTGTTGTAATAATGAGTGACTGTATGTATGAGTGATTGTATGGGTGAATGAGTGAATGTGTGTGTAGACGTAGGAATCAGTGAGTGCGTATGTAGTAACTGGTATTGGTGTGTCATGATGTCATCAGTGATGTCATTTGAGATGTCATCAGTGATGTCACTGAAGTATGGTGTTCTGTGTTTAACTGTATAGATAAGGAAATGGAAGTGTGATTGATTCTTTACAGGACTGACTAGGTGTGTGAGTAACTCCATGGATGAGTGGCAGTGTGTGAGTGTCTGCAAAGGTGTATGAGTGCATATGATAGTGTTGTAATAATGAGTGACTGTATGTATGAGTGATTGTATGGGTGAATGAGTGAATGTGTGTGTAGACGTAGGAATCAGTGAGTGCGTATGTAGTAACTGGTATTGTTGTGTCATGATGTCATCAGTGATGTCATTTGAGATGTCATCAGTGATGTCATCAGTGATGTCATTTGAGATGTCATCAGTGATGTCATCAGTGATGTCACTGACCATGTCATGAATGATGTAATATGTGACATCATCAGCAGTGGATTGCGGGTGCGCGATATATAGTTAGTGCAACTAACTATATATGGAATTTCATTGGTTTTATGTCAATAAAATGTCCAGCTAACTATATATGGTCTCTAACATATGGTTTTTTCAGTGAATTTTCAAGGTTTTGTAAATGCAAATTCCTAACTATATATGGTCTATAACCTATGGTTTTTTCAGTGAATTTCATTGGTTTTTTAAAAGCTAATATCTATAGCTGTAAAATATATTCTTTATTACGTGACGTATCACGTAGCCACGTGAGACACCTCATGACGCGTCGCATAACCGTGACGTATCGGCTCTGCAGCGCAAACAAAACCCGTAACGTAAGCGTGCCGGAGCACGCTTACAGATATATATTTTTTTTTTAACCTTAATTAGACAAAATCCACACGTGCACATATCTTGAGGCCTTGCAAAGGCACATCAAACAAACAGTCCCTACAATTTTGCCAAGTTTGCTGGAAATCTATTCCCTTAATTTTTTTTTAATTGTTTCTCTTGGTTTTCCCCTTGTTACGCTTACCGGGACGCTACCCGGTACGCGAACCGGACGCTCCAAAAACACAAGATGGCGGACTCCCGTTACGCTGCCGGTTAGCTGGCCGGTTCGCGTACCGGGAAGCGCCTCTACCACGAAAAATCGCGGGGGACTTTAATATCCCCCTCATCAATCCTAGGGGGTCAGGAGGGGTTTACCTTGCCCCCTTTCCTTCATTTCCCCCTTCTTTTTTCACCACATCTTGTCTCTCGAACCTACCGAGAGACAAGATGGCGGCCGCTCCGGACTGTTTACAATGTTGACAGCTACGCTGCCGGTTAGCTGCCCGGTTAGCTGCCAGGTGAGCTGCCCGGTGAGCTGCCCGGTTCGCGTACCGGGACGCGCCTCTACGGCGTAAAATCGCAAACAATTTTTTATTTTTTTTCCCCCCGCGGGGCACTTTAATATCCCCCTCATCAATCCTAGGGGGTCAGGAGTGGTCTACCTTGCCCCCTTTCCTTCATTTCCCCCTTCGTTTTTCACCACATCTTGTCTCTCGATCGTACCGAGAGACAAGATGGCGGCCGCTCCGGACTGTTTAGAATGTTGACAGACACCGGAGAGCCAATCAGCTTCGCTTCGCGAAGTTCCGTTACGCGTCAGGTACGCGAACCGGGCGCTAACCGGAGCGCTGTCACAGATATATATATTTTTTTAAACGTTAATTTCTCAAAATCCACTGGAGCACATATATTGAGACATAGCAAAGGCACGTCGGGCAAACCATATCTACAATTTTGCCAAGTTTCATGTAAATCTATTCAGCCGTTCGAGCTAAAAGTGAGTCCAACCGCCCTATGGAAAAATGAATGGGAAAAACGCGTTTTGGGACCCCCCTTTTTTCTCGCCCCCCCTTGACGAAACCCCCCCAAATTTTCAGGGGCTGCTCAGAAACAAAATGTGCCATTTTCCTGAACATTTCAGCCAATTCCGTCCACAAACGCCAAAGTTATTAGACATAGAATTTTCAGAAATCCCATAGAGAAAAAATCCTAACTATATATACCCACTGGCTATCGCCAGTAGGTAATATACATATATAAACATATATAATCTGCATATCTATATAAATATAAATGCATGCATACATATACATATATGCATACATATGCATGCTATTTACATGAAAGTTTTAAAAACACTAATAAAAGCAAAGCTAAAAAGCCACCTCATTACAAACAGAATGGCTTTAACTTAAACGAGGGCGAGATCTATTGCATTTTCAATGCTTGTTTACTTTGGTTCTATCAAGAAGGCATTCAGATGTGTAACACATTTGCCATAAATTCTGAATGTTAGCACTCTAGTTGCTCATTAGATCACTGTAGTAAAGCTAGTGCTCACCAGGGAAGTCTGCTGCTAATCATGGTTTGCAGCCATTTTCCCGCATTTTTTATCCCGCAGACTTTCAGTCCGCATACCATTATCCCGCAAGGTCATTGACCTCGCATACCATTATCCCGCATTTTTTCAAAACGCATGTGCATTTATCGCGCATGCCTTTACAAAGAATAACGTTTTAAAGGCATGTATGGTAAATGCATTTGCGTTGTGAAAACCACGATGACGAGAGAGGTAAGTGGGTTTGTGTTAATTTTTTCGTGGGTTAGTGATTGTGTAGTGTAGTGTAGTGTTGTGTAGTGTAGTGTTGTGTTAGTGTAGTGTAGAGTTGTGGTGGTTGTTTAGTGTAGGGTCATGCTGGGGGTAGTGTTTTAGGGTTTAGGGTTGTGTTGTAGTGTTTGCATAGTGTAGGGTCATGCTGGGGGTAGTGTTTTAGGGTTTAGGGTAGTGTTGTAGTGTTTGCGTAGTGTAGGGTCATGCTGGGGGTAGTGTTTTAGGGTTTAGGGTTGTGTTGTAGTGTTTGCGTAGTGTAGGGTCATGCTGGGGCTAGTGTTTTAGGGTTTAGGGTAGTGTTGTAGTGTTTGCGTAGTGTAGGGTCATGCTGGGCGTAGTGTTTTAGGGTTTAGGATAGTGTTGTAGTGTTTGCGTAGTGTAGGGTCATGCTGTGGGTAGTGTTTTAGGGTTTTGGGTAGTGTTGTAGTGTTTGCGTAGTGTAGGGTCATTCTGGGGTGTAGTGTTTTAGGGTTTAGGGTAGTGTTGTAGTGTTTGCGTAGTGTAGGGTCATGCTGGGGGTAGTGTTTTAGGGTTTTGGGTAGTGTTGTAGTGTTTGCGTAGTGTAGGGTCATGCTGGGGGTAGTGTTTTAGGGTTTTGGGTAGTGTTGTAGTGTTTGCGTAGTGTAGGGTCATGCTGGGATGTAGTGTTTTAGGGTTTTGGGTAGTGTTGTAGTGTTTGCGTGGTGTAGGGTCATGCTGGGGTGTAGTGTTTTAGGGTTTTGGGTAGTGTTGTAGTGTTTGCGTAGTGTAGGGTCATGCTGGGGGTAGTGTTTTAGGGTTTTGGGTAGTGTTGTAGTGTTTGCGTAGTGCAGGGTCATGCTGGGGGTAGTGTTTTAGGGTTTTGGGTAGTGTTGTAGTGTTTGCGTAGTGTAGGGTCATGCTGGGGGGTAGTGTTTTAGGGTTTTGGGTAGTGTTTGCGTAGTGTAGGGTCATGCTGGGGGTAGTGTTTTAGGGTTTTGGGTATTGTTGTAGTGTTTGCGTAGTGTAGGGTCATGCTGGGGGTAGTGTTTTAGGGTTTAGGGTAATGTTGTAGTGTTTGCGTAGTGTAGGGTCATGCTGGGGGTAGTGTTTTAGGGTTTAGGGTAGTGTTGTAGTGTTTGCGTAGTGTAGGGTCATGCTGGGGGTAGTGTTTTAGGGTTTAGGGTAGTGTTGTAGTGTTTGCGTAGTGTAGGGTCATGCTGGGGTGTAGTGTTTTAGGGTTTTGGGTAGTGTTGTAGTGTTTGCGTAGTGTAGGGTCATGCTGGGGGTAGTGTTTTAGGGTTTAGGGTAGTGTTGTAGTGTTTGCATAGTGTAGGGTCATGCTGGGGTGTAGTGTTTTAGGGTTTTGGGTAGTGTTGTAGTGTTTGCGTAGTGTAGGGTCATGCTGGGGGTAGTGTTTTAGGGTTTAGGGTAGTGTTGTAGTGTTTGCGTAGTGTAGGGTCATGCTGGGGGTAGTGTTTTAGGGTTTAGGGTTGTGTTGTAGTGTTTGCGTAGTGTAGGGTCATGTTGGGGGTAGTGTTTTAGGGTTTAGGGTTGTGTTGTAGTGTTTGTGTAGTGTAGGGTCATGCTGGGGGAAGTGTTTTAGGGTTTAGGGTAGTGTTGTAGTGTTTGCGTAGTGTAGGGTCATGCTGGGGTGTAGTGTTTTAGGGTTTTGGGTAGTGTTGTAGTGTTTGCGTAGTGTAGGGTCATGCTGGGGGTAGTGTTTTAGGGTTTAGGGTAGTGTTGTAGTGTTTGTGTAGTGTAGGGTCATGCTGGGGGTAGTGTTTTAGGGTTTAGGGTAGTGTTGTACTGTTTGTGTAGTGTAGGGTCATGCTGGGGGTAGTGTTTTAGGGTTTAGGGTAGTTTAGTTGTTTAGTGTATGCTAAAGGCATATTCGTTCTAAAAGTTTTCGTTATTTTAATTTGCGGCCTAATAGTACATGCGGGATATTTTTTACGGACTGATGGTATGCGGGATTTCGTCATATATTCGCTTATCATACTTTCTATGGCAAAATGAACCCCCTCATTTTGTTCCTTTTTAAATTAAATGTTTTAAGAGTTACCACTTTATTCCAATCAAGATGGCTTCAGGTGTGCCATACCTTTGTAATAAGTAGGACTGTTAGCACTCTAGTTGTTCTTTAGAACACTCTGGGACATTCTGTCATTGGGCTATAGTTGGGCTACATGTGGCTGATATTTGGGCTACATTTGTTTTTTTTTGTCTCTGGTGGCCATCTTTGGGCTACATTGGGCTACATTGGGCTACATTGGGCTACATTTGGGCTCCAACATATATATAGCCCAATGTAGCCCAATATATATTTTTCAAAGTTAATTTTCGTAAAAACCACTGGAGCCTATATCTTGAGACATAGCAAAGGCACATCGGGCTACCAGTCCCTACAATTTTGCCAAGTTTGGTGTAAATCCATTCAGCCGTTCAGGCTAAAAGTGAGGCCAACCGCCCTATGGAAAATTGCATGGGAAAAACACGTTTTGGGACCCCCCTTTTTTCTCGGCCCCCCCTTGACGAAACCCCCCCAAATTTTCAGAGGCTGCTCAGAAACAAAATGTTCAATTTTCCTGAAAATTTCAGCCAATTCTGTCCTCAAACGCCAAAGTTATTCGACATAGAATTTTCAAAAATCCCATAGGAAAAAAATCCTAACTATATATACCTACTGGCTATCGCCAGTAGGTAATATATATATATATATATATATATATATATATATATATATATATATATATATATATATATATATATATATATATATATATCAACACCAAACACTGTCTCCTGCACCTCCGTCAAGCACAAAGACAACGCAAATCCGATGCTTCTGGCACACGATCTTTATTTTGGAGCCGCTAAATCGGACGCGTTTCGGGCGTCCGCCCTTGTTCACAGATTGTCAGTTAAAAGCTCGCCATTTTCTTAAATACATTTTACCACACCACCTGTAATCATAGACATAGAAGGCATACTGAAAACAACCTTGTTTGCACTTTCTTCTTATTTTGTGAAAAAACTTTACGCAAACATTTCAAATGTCCGCCGACAAATGACAATCAGAAGGATTTTAAGCCACATTAATCAATAAAATTAATATTTTCAAATATTACTGCATAAATGCAAATTCATTTAAGAAAATCTCCAAGGCTCATAAATTCTGTATCCACATGCTAATTAAAAACAACAATATACAGTTTTAAAATGATATACTCTTGACGGCAAATAACATCGTTTCATATTTGAATAAAGAGCCTATAAAAATAATGAACCTATATTTTCTTCTCATAAATATTTGTGCAAAATACGCAATAGATATGTGCAAAATAAATATTTATTTTTGCCTTATTATTGAGTATGTGCAAATCGCGCAATAAAGTGCGGTGCAAATTTGTTACATCTTGTGCAAAATATCGCACAAAAAAAACATAGGTTTCAGGGACGTTATGGTTAGTTGGACATTTCACTCGTACAAAACCAGAGAAATTCCCTCATTATAGTTAGTTCAGCTAACTATAACTCGCGCCCCCGCAAAGCACTGCTGATGACATCACATATTACATAACTCGTGATGTGGTCAGTGACATCACTGATGACATCTCAAAGGAATTCACTGATGACATCACTGATGATATCATCCACGTGACAATCTGATGCACCTCCTAACACCCTAATATAACCTTTGATACACCCCCTGTAAAATACAGAGTTCTATTTTCAAAACCATCGAGACACCAAAACCAGTTACTACAAACGCTCTCACTAATCCCTAGGTCTACAGGCACATGCACTCATTCACCCATCCAACCATTCATACATGTAGTCACTGATCAATACAATACTATCATATGCACTCATACTGCTATACACACACTGACACATCACCATTCATCCTACTCACTCATGCACTCATCGTAGTCAGTCATGGAAAGAATGAATCATAGTTCCATTCACTCACCTACACAGTTATACACACACCACCTCATTTATTCATACAGATACTAGCGCATACTTACTCTCTTATATAATCATTAATACAGGTATACACTGATCCATACAGCCAGTCTCACAATCACTGACTCTCACATATAGTCATTTATATACTTCAACTCTCACCTACACTGCCTTTTACATATGTAGTTACTTGGACATGTACCACTGAGACATCCAACCTTTCACCAAGGCATCCATCCACACACTCACCTGCCCATACAGCTGTTTCCACATGCACTCTTAAACTTATACACCCAGTGAATCAACCACTCACATATCTATGCACAGAGTCACACACCTCCCACCCACCCCATACACACTCAGTCTTCCATACAAATACTCAGGCAAACAATCGATAACCCATATAGACACTCATGTAGCTCCTGACTAACATATGCAGCAGCTTACACAAAAACAGACATACTCACACAGCCATTCAGACAGTTTAGTCACTAACCCATGCATTCAGAAAGACAAATTTAATCACTCACTTATACAGTCAGTCACGCACCTACTAAATCCTTCATCCAGACACATACATCCAGTTATTCTTCAATACACCTTGGCATATATATAAAACATATTTAAATTTTACAGGAACAAACATTTACTGGATGATGTCATCAGTGATGTCATTTGAGATGTCATCAGTGATGTCACTGACCATGTCATGAATGATGTAATATGTGACGTCATCAGCAGTGCATTGCAGGGGAACGAATTATAGTTAGCTGAACTAACTATAACGGGGGAATTTCTCTAGTTTTGTACGAGTGAAATGTCCAACTAACTATAATGTCCCTGAAACCTATGGTTTTTTCAGTGAATCTCTAAGGTTTTTTAACTGCTAATTTTTAACTATAACGTGCCAGAAATCTATGTTTTTTTCAGTGAATTTGAATGATTTTTTAAATGCTAATTTCTAACTATAACGTCTGTAAAACCTTTGTTTTTTCCAGTGAATATATGTATCAGCTCGCAGAGGGAGAGCTACGGGCCATCGGGCCTGCTAGCAGAGACACACCTACGAGCTAACCGGATGGCTCATAGACGTAGAGCTGTTTGCCCGACGGCTCGCTGGCGCACAGCTGCGAGGCGATGCACTGGTTTCTAAAGGCATAGCCCGAGCTACAATTGATTCTGACCATGATATAACACACATACATCATCAGCTACAATATCAACAACACACAAAACAATGTTGTGTAATGGCACTTATTTACTCTGGAATAATGAAAAATGCTGTCGCATCTTAAAAGGTATTCCATACATTATAACTGTGTCACAAAGTATAGTTTGCTGTAAAAACTTACTATTTCCTCCCTCACAGGGCAGTTTCAATACCTAGATTTGGCCTTCCATTTCGACCTTGAAGGCAGACTTCCACAAGCTGAGCCAAATAAGAGCCTTATTGTCCCAGAATGAACTTTCTTTCACTTCTGACTTTGAGACTTTTGTCCTGCAGGTGGCCAACACGACAACATAAGTTCATAATCTTTTAAACACTGATCTCCCATACGTTTTGCTGAACTAATTCATTCTATTTTCAATGCTTTGCATACAACAAGGCTAGTGCATTTTTTTTAGCTTCTGATATCTGGCCTTGTAACCTGTGTTCAAACTATTTTTGGGGTGATCCCTGCTTTCATTCACTCTATTTTCTCGAGTGTTTTCGGCAGGTTGCCACTTCGACTAGCTTTGGCTAACGGAGTTTTTTTCTTCATCTCCATGCTCAGAAATGTCTGCTTCACTTGTGCTTGTTCACAACCCAGCCCTACTACAGCTACTTTGCAACCGCATGCTTGACTATTATGGAACCTTGCCGCGGGCCACCCTCAGCGTGGCTTACAATGTGTCTTTCTGCTATCCCTGGTATACTTGCATCCAGCCAGGGTTCTTATGCATGTGCTGTCCCCTCCAATGGGTGTTGGAACTATGCCTCACAAACACACCCTTGCCTGAACCAGATTTTCCTTTACTGATGAACCCTTTGGTGAATCATGAGCGTGAATGTTCTGGTATTGGTTTCATGGCATATGCCGCTGGACTTGGTGTACTAGCTCAGTGGGATGTATGTATGGCTGCACAAGATTTTCTCCAACGGAGTTACATCGAGTACCACGCAAGTTGCCCTGCTATGGTGCTGGAAGCACTGCTAATCAATGAGCATGTTTGCTCCTTCGAATTGCTGAATTGGATGGCGTCTACTTTTGCAGATGAAAATAATGATTTCCCGTTGGAAGCTGTTGCAGCTTACTGCTCTTACACACTGATGGATTAATTTTGCGGTGCCACATAAGTTTTTTGTGGGAGTTACAAGGTGCCAACGAACATCCCTAAGTTAGCATGAGTTCGTACCTTGCATCACAGCAATTTTAGCCGCTTTTTCCACACAACTGTAAATGCATTGCTTCTCGTAAACACTTCTGTTTCCGCTGCTTTGCATGGGAACTGTCGGCCTTTCACTATTTCTGCTGTGCACTGAGTTCTCGTCTGTACGCTGTATTCAAGAACAGAAAACAACATTGCAGGTTATTCAGCTTTGGCCCATCCCACGCACATATAGACATAACATGGAACAAACCTCTGCTTCTTAAATGTTGTGTGCTTTTAATATTGCACAGGATGCAAATGACAAACACTTAGAGAACAATCTTTACTGAGAAAGAGCTGCGCTTGTCCATAGATTTAAATCCTATCATATAAGACTTGGGGTAGGAAGTTCCTCTGTCCAAACCCAGAGATATTCCACTGATATAATAAACATGGCTTGTAGCACGGGGAGGGTGGTAAGCTCTATTTGGCTTAATCCACTGACATTATAATATACTTTCCCCATTCGTACATTATGCAATTGTAACTATGCTGATTATATTGTTTACATGCATTTCTTTGCTCACCCTAGCATGTGTACTACTATTTTACAGAGCTCATTATTTGAAATAAACATTTTAAACTACACAAAGTCTCTAGTTACTCACATTGTGAACAGGTATCAGTGTCTAAGCGTAAGACTGTCTTGTTCCCACGAATTCTGAGAACAAATCAGCCAGAGGTCTTCCACTAATATAATAAACTATGTTCGTAGCATACGGAGTGGTAAGCTCTATTTGCCTTAATCCACTGACATTATAATATCCTTTCCCCATTCGTACTTTCTGCAATTGTAACTATGCTGTTTGTATTTTTTACATACATTTCTTTGCTCACCTTTGCACTTGTACTACATTACAGAGCTCGTCGGTTGGAATAAACATTTTAAACTATACAAAGTCTTTGCCTACTCACATTCTGAACAGGTATGTGTCTAACCGAAAGAGTGTCTGGTTCCCATGAATTCTGAGAGGACCTCAGTCGCATTGTTCTAGGATATCTAATCATTGGTAGCTCCACTGTAGTACGGAAAATGAATGACATACCATAGCTAGCAGGATAGGGGTTTCTGTGCACTGAGGCATGTTTTTCGTACACCAACACATACTGAGGTCCTGGTTTCCTGTGACGTGGGGAGCGAGCTCCGAGCTGGTGATGTGGGGAGAGGGAACGTGAAAGGAGTATCTTGCACAGACAGAGCTGCAGTTTATTTTGAGTGTTGCCTAGTAGAGGTAGAACTACGGCCCGATGGCTTGTAAAGGGAGAGATGCCAGCTCACAGACTGAATCACAAAAGTGGCTAGCAACACTTCCTAGTTTCAACCGTTCACAGCCAATCAACCACAAGCTTGTGCTCGTAACCCCTCAGCCAATCACATGTAACAATTCCTGAATATCAATATCTGTCAAATTTGAATTTTCTCTAAAATTACTGAACAGATTTACACTATTTAAACAAAAGCGTGCATTTTGGACCAATACCTTTTTCCCTACCAAATTTGGCATAATTCGGTTCAGCAGTGTGACCTGTAGCCTTGTCTAAAGTTTCCTATGGAAAATGCATTGAGAATACACGTTTTGGGACCCCCCTTTTTTCTCAGCCCCCCTTGACCAATCACCCCGAAACATTCAAAATGAGTGCTGATCAAAAAAGATAAACTTTTTTGGTACATTTTGTAAAGATTCATCAAAGGATGCCAAAGTTATAAGCACATGGAAGGCTCCAGGACGGGGGCAGCGCAACACCCCTCCAAACATGAGTGAAGCCCCGGGGTTGTGGGGCCCCAGCGGGCCCCCCAACTCCATCGAGCCCATGCTATTATTTTTTAAGAAATGCCCCCGGAACCTAGCCCACCCAGAGGCCTCATTAAAATAAAACGTGAGAACCCGCGTGAATTGCACAGATTTTTTTGTTATGCTTTTTCTGGCCCTGGGGGCCTTCTGGGACCCCCTGAGCAGGCCTAGGGGGTCAGGGTGTTTCTACCCTGCCCCCTTCTCTTGTTTTATATCTTTGTTTCTCTGTTTTCTGGTGATTTGCTTCTACCGAGTCACAAGATGGCTGTCAACACATCCTAGGTTAGAGTTTTGGCAGCCTATCAGAGTGAAGCTCGTGCTAGGGACTTAGGCTTCGCCCAGTTATGGAAGCTTTTATTTTTCTAATTTCTCAGCAACTACTTAACCGATTTACACCATTTAAAAAAAAAAGGTCGCTTTCTGACCCAAGCACCACCTTTCTCCAAATTTGGGGTCATTCCGTTCAGTAGTTTCGGCTGTAGCCTTGCACAAAAATTCCTATGGGAAATTGATTTTCTGACTCTTATTTTTTGATTTTCTCAAAACTACTGAATGGATTTACACCATTTAAAAAAAATAGCTCGCTTTCTGAACCAAACTCTACCTTTTTGCCAAATTTCGTGTAATTCCGTTCAGCACTTTGGGCTGTAGCGCGTCGCAAAATTTCCTATGGAAATTAACATGGGGAAAACGTGTTAGGACCCCCCTTTTTTCTCAGCCCCTGCTTTACAAATCCCCCCAAACTTTCAGGATGGGAGCTGACCTGGATAGACTTTATTCTTGGAGAATTTCACAAAGATTCTTCAAATGATGCCAAAGTTATTAGCAAATTGAAAAATGCTTTTCGCATGGAAATTAGGTTCTAACTATAACTACCAATCGGCGACCGCCAGTAGGTAATATATATACTCTAAATCCTTCTGAATGAAGTAAATACTGTCGCACTCCCAGATTAGGTGTTTAGAAATCCTTTATTTTCATGTCATCAGGTATTCAAAAGCCTCACCAATGCTTTTCGTTCTCCCCTAAGAACTTGATCATGATTTACATGATGACAGTCACACGGGCCAATAAAAAACATTTTGAAAATCACATGATGCTTTTTCCTGCCTTTTTATCATGTTCTCTGCCGTCTTGCAATGTGGGAGTTGTAGTACAATGATTAATTTTATAAAGACGTGATTTATTAGATTAATTTGTGAAAATAATAAAAATTGTGTGACTGTATAGTAAGGTGCTGAAAATATATAAGTGAATCATTTCATATGTTTACACTATATGTAGAGACAATAACACTAAGGTCTCATTTTTGATAGCCATGAATATAAGTTGGGGGATTTACTTGATTGTTTCCCAATGGTGTGTTACTGCCATTGAGACCGAGGTATGTTCTACATATTTTAGAAGGGGTCTTACGTATGGTATAAAAAATGTGACTATGGGTAAATGCCCACTAGAGAGCAACATAGAGTGGATAATAATCCTAGAAATCGACTACGAATAGAGAACATCAGGGTGCCATAATGACTGGAAGATGTACCATACATATGACCCCTTTTAAAATATTTAGAACATACCTCGGTCTCAATGGCAGTAACCACAGGTACCTTGAGTAACTTTTCTCAGCATGAGTATCCTTTGCAAATAAAATTACAGACGATACTGGGAGGAGAAGAATGTGTCTTGTTTGGAATGGAAACGCCTCTTACATTTTGAAAGATTTCACATTATACTAAAGGTAAAAAATGTGCACATTTAACTTAATGTGAAATTCACAGTTATGCAGCATTACACTGGTCTAACAGAAAAATGCACTAGCTCAGAGGCTTATTTATGGGAGAGTTGCTTCACTTTTGCACCACGCAACGTGTTACATGCGTGACGCAAACCTCTAAGTCAGATTTTTTAAGCCACGAAAGCCACTTTGAATGGCTCTGAGTGACTTAAAAAATCTGTAGCAACACAAAGCAGCGCAAATCGCTATGTTGCATTACTCTGCCCTGGGTAGGCTTTCCATGGGAATTACGAGGGTCTTCCCATGCAACTCACATGGATGTTTCCGCATCCCCAGATTTACAAGAACATGTAAACCTCAGAATGTGCCCAAAATATTACTTCTTCCCAGGTAAGGTGTAACAAGGAGAAATATCTCTATTTCTATGTTCTGAACCACACATAGAAAGGAATGTGACTCCCAGGATTGTTTTTGAACCTGAGATGCCTCTTCCTGCACAGAAATAATCCTGCATGCAACACAGGCACCCTTGCAGGACGCCTGCATTGGTGCTAGGCTGTCAAAAGGGCGCCAGTGCAAGGGAAAGGACAGGAATATACTGTATTGACTTAAATATGGCGTATTCTTCCCCTTTCTCTGTCACGCAGTGAAGGGCAGCAAGGTGACTTGCTGTGATGCACTGCGTCACAAGCTCATAAAATTAGCCCCTTAATGTATAAGAGCTAGTTAGTGTGCAAATTGCACGGTGTGCAGTTACATATGAATTTCTGAGACGTGACAGTAATAGGCAATTTTCACACTGCTAAAGGTGCAAATTTAGGTCTATTAAATAAATATTGGTACAATTAGGTTTTTGTCTGTGAATCTACGCCCATGCATTTACACTTAAAAAAAGCTGCCAACAATGATTTTAGAAGGATAGGCTTTTTCACTTCAGCATTCTGTATGTGGGATGCTTTCTATCTAAATCCATAGTTCTGCTTTCACCAGCTATGGGAGGATTTGGTTAATGTTCAATAAAGTTGAAGTTTAAAACCAACAATAAAATACAGTGATACAGTGATATGCTACAAAGCACAAATTACCGAGCATTGATGAACATTCACCAATCAGAAGCACACATTCCTGTAATTTATCAAATTATTAAATTGATTATCACAGGATTATTGCACAGGATAAACATTTAAATCCCACCACACATATGTTTCGTAGTATTACCTAAAATAGAATTGATTGAGAAGAGAGATTACTGTGCATGACTGTGTATAAATTTAGAATAGGTGCTTTGATAATTCAGTTAAATGGGCTTTAAGCAGGTAGACCGGTCCATGCCAGTGAATGAGTTGTTACACAAAATGCCCAAAATGACACCTTTACAAAACTTTGCGTGAGGTGCCATTCACTGTAAAAAAAATTACCTTAACTTTACACTCAATGTCGACATTCATGCAGTCTCAGCCACTCCTTCAAAGGAGTAGTGGGGCAGGGAGGGGAAAAAAGGTGGAGAAGTGGGGGGGGGAGAAAAAATAATAATAAAAGATCATTTACCTACCTAGCGGCCGGCGCCTGGCCGGTGGCTGCCTCTCTTCCATCCTCTCCATCCTCTTCCTGGCTTCTGTTCATAAAGGAAGCACCCAGGCTCCCCTAAGCTAATCACAAAGATGCAATGCAGAATTGTGATTGTTCTGAGTGCCGTGGTTCGGTGCTCAGATGGGGAATGGGTGTCTGGGCATGTTCTCCAAGCAGGCTGTAATGAGGCCTGGGTAGAGAACATTCATGCACAAATAGGAGGGTGCCACTACTCCTCCCCCCTGCATTGCCTGGCGTAGCTCTGCAGCACAAAACTGACTCAGCACTGAAAAATTAAATGATAATAACATTGCGTTATTATCATTTTACTTTTACTTTTTTCCATGCTGAAAGGCAGTGGGGCTACTCTCCTCTGCCTGGAGGAGCCGCAAAAATTTACTGTGAATGCATGCGTTCAACAGATGTGATTGACTGTTGTTCATGGTGCTGTTGTTTAACCCCTTGGCCGTGGCGGTAATTCTGCTGCGGCTCTGGGGGGAGGGGGCCGCCATTCTCGTGACGGAACCACTCCGTCACGAGCCACGGGCGCGCTGTGCTTGTGACGGAGTGGTTCCGTCACGGCCCCGCCTGCTCAATAAAATTGCCGCGCAGGTGCGGAATTCCTGCAGCGTGGGCGGGGCGGCCGCGCCGTGAAAGAACCACTCCGGCACCAGCACAGCGCGTCCGTGGCTCGTGACGGAGTGGTTCCGTCACGAGTACGGAAGGGGTTAAATAATTCCTAGTGTCAAAAAATGTATGTGAGGATGCATTATAGCCTGAAATGACTGGTTTGTAGTTTGTGCACGCAGTCTTTGTCTCATGGTGCTCTATCGAATCTGGACTGTATTACCCAAATGGCATTGCCTCTCGTCAATCATATTAGCAAAGGAAACTCAGTGATGCGAGAGTTTTAGTTTAAAAATATGGTCTGTTTCAATGAAACCTGTGCTTGATCTCTGAAATGATTGATAACTGAAAATATTGCTTGCTAGAGATTCCATTTACATAGCCAATTTTAGGTCAAAACCCTCTGGCAGTGTCTGGGGAATAGAAGACTCTTTCACAACTATTGAGCTTTCACTTGCCAAGCACCAGCACTAAGAGGACCTTGAAGAGTGGGCATGCCAACCTTCATACTAATCACCAGGATCAATGGGCTCTTCCTGCCTAATTGACGGAGTGATCTCACAGATTTCTTCTGAAAGCCAAGTGCCTGGAAGCCCTGAGAACCAACATCTGGAAACATTGACTGCTGATCCTTCCAGTGGTCTGGGAAATAATATTCACCAGCTCAACATCAGAAGAGCTCAAAGAAGCTCTGAGTTATTGCTGTCAAGGCACTATTACAGGACACGTGCTGAGCATCATGTTGGCTGAGAGTACACTTTAATTTGGACACGTGCAGCTTTGCCATTTTATGAAAGTGTATTTAAAAAACCTACGTCCACCCGAACAGCGGATGAATAAGATTGAAATAATGAAGATGACTTTGTAAGGGCCAGTCAACAATGTACAGAATTTCTGCATCCAGAAGCCTCCTGGCAGGAACTCGAGAGAACCAATCAGAAAAGCCTACCGATGAGACCAGAGGATTTCAAATGACTGCTTCTCTTATCTAGATCTTTTTTCACCTGAGGACTCGAATCACTGCACCAATCTGTGGCGGTGGAAACTGCTTTGGATCGACTCTGTTTTAAGTAAAAAGAGCTCCAAAAACCTCCAGTGCAAAGGTTTTGGTCTTCAGGAGCTGCTTGTGCAAGAAGAGAGGTGATGGGGTGGGGCGGGGGGGGGGGGGTAGTCGACAGTCTACGACGCCCAACCTTTACTTTATGCTGAGGTGAACCCAAAACCTGCCCTGGCATAGTCCTAAAAAATCTATAAATACAGCTCGAGCATTCCAATTCAATTTTCTACTACCATCCATTATAATGGTTCCCATCATGAAGGTGTATTTGGGGAGCCTTTCCTAAAAAAAATAGCAAACCTTTAGTATTATAATTCTAATTGAAAATGTCAGCACCTCTGACCCTGAAGTGGTATCATGTTAATGGATTTTGAAATGTATTTAATTTCACCTGGAGTAATTTCAGAGAGTAAATCCAGTTTTGGGAAGCAGGGGAGTGATGTGCAGAGAAATAAATACAGCAGTGTGAAATACTACTTTGTTACATAGAAGAGAAAGAGGAAACTGACTGCAGTACACATACTGTTAAAGGATGAAGCTGGGAGTAAAGAGCTTTTAGGAAGTGTGGGAGGGTGAAAGTATTGATAGTGTTGATGGGAGTCTTTGGTTGAATTTGGAAAGGTGTTATCTGAAGAAGTGTCTGTTGCCTTCTTTTATGAATTAAAACGTGTGGGGCAAATCTTGTATGGGGCTGGCTGTTCTTCCGGAATCTGGATCGGGTGTTGCTTTGCTGGTGCAAATCGTGCTTGACAATGTGAGCTTCTCTTTGATGTAGGTGAAGCTTCTTTTTGTAGTATTCAGCAACATTTAAATGATATGATATGATATGATATGAAATGCTATGCTATATTATGCTATGACGTTAATAAAATGATTTCCAAAGTACATTCAACAATTTACGCTATATGCAAACTGCACGAGAAAATTCAAAGTCCAAAGACAGAACCAAAAAGAAAGGTACTACAATCTAAAATAAGGCCAATAGCGAATTGCGCAAAGCAGGCATTCTCTCTTTTAAAAAAAAATCTTTTTATTAACAGTCATCGACTTACAAATATACAATGCATCAATACAAGTTCTGCCCAGGCGCGGCAGTTTCTGACAATAATTACACACACTTTACACAGTTAGGACAAGTCAAGGAGAGAGCCGTTTGTCTTGGGCAAGTTGCTGTGGTGAAGTACAAATGTCCCCTCTATATGAGTTCCAGGGTGCCCACAACTTGGACCATTTTTTGGGGCAGCCCCTAGCAACCAATACAGTCTTTTCACAGAACATGCACCAGTCCATATCCGACTTCCATGCTTCCAGAGTAGGCGGAGCCAGGCCCCCCAAGCCTGTGCAATGTTTCTTTTTGCCACCATGAATCCCAGTGTGACCCATTGTGTTTAGTGTGTATTCAGATCAGTTGGTTCCCATATGTTCAATAAACATCTACGCGCCTCCGGGAGGAGAGGCACCCACATCACCATCTCTATCACACCGTGAATTCTCCTCCAGTAGGGCTGAACGTGTGTGCATTCCCAGATAACACTTAGAAAAGTCCTCACTTGTCTACAGTGCCTATGACAGTCTCAGGTGATAGCCCTTCCCATTTGCACCAAATTGGGCCCTGTCATATATATCCTTTGCAGTATTTTAAGTTGTACTAGACGCATTCTTGCTGGTATCGCCACCTCCCTGGGACATGACACAGCTTCTTGCTAGTCCTCGTCATCCATCCCAATGCCGTCCACCACCCACTTTTGTCGCAATAGTGTAAGAGGGTCTTGCATATTGTAAACTAATTTGTTGTATTTCAGCGAGATAGTCTTCTCTGGGATGTGCCCATCTAATAGTCTACTTCCAGTGGGGAGGACTCAGGAGGGGAGGAACCCTTGGGGAAGACCGAGCATATGGCATGCCGCACTTGTCGATAACGAAAATGCTCGGAGTCGGCCGGCTCATGTTGACCCTGGAGGACAGCAAACGTTTTAATGTTGCCTTTTTCCCATATGTCTGGGATGCGAGAGATGCCAATCATATCCCACTTGCCAAATCCCTTTGTCGTCCATAGATTCCCCAGCCGCGCAGAGTTCCACAGGGGGGTGGCCAACGTCAGTCTACCCTCCCATCCCAGGGACCTGTTGGCAGCATGCCAAACAACCACCGAGTGCCCAGTAGGGCCCGATAGCGGAGACCTTGCGGGTTTCAAGTACAATGATCTATTATAATTCCCACCTGGGAGAAGCCACCTGTCCATTCATTAGCCTGGGTTTCCAGGGGCTCCGTTTGTACTGTGATTAATGGCGGCCATAAGGGCTGCCCAATAATATTTTTTAATGTCAGGGAGAGCGATGCCTCCATCATACCACTTCAAGGTGAGCTGTTTGAGAGCTATTTGTGGTGCACCATTCCACAGCAACTCTCTCTGAAGGTGTTTCCATTTCTTTGAAAAAGGTTAGTGGGACAGCATCGAGCAAGTTTTGTAGGGCGTAGAGGAAGCGGGGATTGACATCATTTTAAAAAGGGCGGCCCTTCCCAGGAGGGATAGAGGAAGGGTTCTCCAGCTGGCTATATCACGTTTTAAGCGCTGCAAGGGGGGAAGAAGATTATTATTTTAGCGAAGTGTGGAGTCTAGGGAGGGGAATATCCCCAAATATTTAAAACCTGAGGTACTGACTTGTATTGGACAATTACGGGGTAGGGCTAGTAACCCCCCATAAAGAGGGTATAGGTGTGACTTAGTCTAGGTAATCTTGAACCCCGAATATCTCCCGTACACCGCCAGTATGTTGGTTAGGGCAATCAAAGATTTTCGGGGGTTGGTCAGGTAGAGCAGCACGTCGTTTGCGTAAAGTGATATGCGGTCCTCCTAATCTGGGGACCACCGAAATCCATGAATCACTGGGTCCTGCCAGATCCAGGCCGCCGCAGTTCAAGTGCAAACGCAAAAAGGAGAAGGGAAAGTGGACATCCCTGGCAGGTGCCTTGGCTCAAAGCGAATGTATCCGATTGTTTATTTTTTACCACAACCCGTGCCAGCGGTGCTGCGTATAAAAGACGTACCCACCGAAGGAACTCGGGACTGAACCCTAGTTTCTGGAGCACTGCAAAAAGATAGGGCCATTCGACCATATCAAACGCCATAGTGGGGTCTAAGGATACTAAAACTGCAGGCTCACGTATAGTATCCACTCTACCAAGGACTCAATGGACGCGGCATAGGATCAGCGCTGTGTTACGATGAGGGATAAAACCTGATTGGTCAGGGTGAATGAGGTCTGGAATGATTTTAACTAAATGATTGGCGAGGACCTTTGCAAGAATGTTAGGCTCGGCATTAAGAAGAGAAATAGGCCTACAGGAGGTACAGTCTGTCCTGGGTTTGCCCTCCTTGTGAATAACTACGATATAGCAATAAGTTGTTCCAGCGGTAGTTCACCCTTTTCCCTACTATCCTCAAACATAACCTTGAGGTGGGCTGCAAGTTTATCAGGGTTAAGTTTCTACAGTTCTATGGGGATCCCGTTAGGTCCAGAGGCCTTGCCTGAGTGTAGCGATCTTATTGCTTGTGCTATTTCGTCTGCGGACAGAGAACTGTCCATGAAGTGCCTGTCAGTCAGGGAAAGGGTGGACAAAGTGGTATCCCTCAACAATTCAGCAGAGTCGTATTCAGTATAGGGAGGCGTCAATTTATACACTGGCTCGAAGTGAATAGCGAATTGGTTTGTGATTTCTTGGGGGATCACTATGCTGGTATTGGTAGCGTCATGGAGGGCCGGGACCAGTCTACTTGCCCATTCCCATTTATCAAGCCAGGCTATTAGTTTCCCCGCTTTATCTCCAAGGTTGTAGAAACTCCCAAGTTTTTCCCTTTGCAGTGTTCGAGCTGCGTCTGCCACTAATGCCTTGTATTCATCCTGTTTAAGTCATAAAAGGTGAAGGGTTTCAGGAGTATCCCGCCCTTCCAACTCCCCTTCCAATCTATAAATGTCATCTTCTATGTCAAACACCTCCCTTTGCTGTTCCTTCTTGTGACCTTATATTAGGGACAAGGCCTCCTCCCTAATCACCGTTTTAAAGGCCTCCCAGAGCGTCTGGACGGAGGTCACAGAACCCTCATTTTCACTGAAATAGTTATCTATGTTAGTTAGAAGACCCTTACGAATTTTGGGGTGACGAAGGAACCAGGAGTTAATCGGGACACCCTGCCCACCCAGGCATAGTCCAGGAGTATGTTTACCCATAATGATGAGTGGTCCCATATGTCCCTGGCTAAGTGTCGGATTTCGTGAACATGTGAGATTTGGGAGCTGGGCACCAATATGTAGTCAAGTCGAGAAAAGCTGTGGTGGGCACCGGAGTGGAAAGTGTATTGTTTTTTCTCGGGTTGCATGTGTGAAAACTATATACCAATCCCATAGCCTGGAGGAAGTCAGGCAGCCAACGGGAAGAGGGCCCCAATTCACGAGAGGGGTGACGGTCCAATGCACCCGAGCCCACAGAGTTAAAATCACCTCCCAGCACTAACAATCCCACCAGCAGAGAAAGAAGAGTGGTGCAGAGATCCTGATATGTAGTGGTCTGGAGGCTAGCTGGAACATACACAGATAACAGCGTAATGACTTGCCCCTCCCAGGACCCAGTTATGCCCACATACCGACCCCTGTCATCAGTCCAAGTGGAATCCACGCTAAGGGGGAAGGTGTTCTCAACCATGATGCCCACCCCTCTGGAACCAGTCGCGAATCCTGCATGTGCAATCAGTTTATACCCACCCCTGCTCAATGCTCTACAGGAGTGGCACATCAAGTGTGTCCCCTGGAGAAGCACAACATCAGGTTCCTGTTTCCTGACATATTGGAGGACAATTCTTTAGCCCATTAATATTCCAGCTCAAAATTGTAATACTTTTATTCCATTGCGCGTGCATGGACAATATAGAAAGCCTTTCGATCGCTTGCTGTGCTTGTTGCATTTTCATCGATGAGAAACATAACAATTAAAAACCAAATCAAACCCCCCCACCAATGACCCCCCTCCCTGCTGACCTGCCCTCTGGACTTGTAACTGCCCATAACAAATTGGCAGAGTTACTGTCGCCCAACGTCTGATACTAAATGAAATAAATTGGGAAGCGTAAAGTCCCCGGTTCCCCCAACCCCCCATCAATAAACAGTTCACTAGGCTCTGAGAGGAAACAATCTGTCATTTAGTGTTACGAAAGTTCGGCAGCATCCCACCTTTCTACCGTGTCCAGGAAAAACCCCATCAGTTATATAAGGTTATATAACGGACCTCCAGTTCTTTGGAGTGGTGCCCAGTCATTTAAAACATTCCAGCTTGTTTTCAATGTTCCGGAGCCATATCTCACAGCCACATCGCCGCCATACTCACGCCTTACAAGACTCCAACCAGTGCGCAGGTCCCTTGGAAAGATCGAAAAACCAGGTCCTTCCGTCCGCCTCCACTCGAAGTCTAGCAGTGAAAATCATTGCGTATTTGAGGCCTTTATCTCAGAGCTGTTTCTTGACACCCAGGAATGAATGTCGTTGTTTCTGAACCATCTGAGTGAAGTTGGGAAAAAAGGTGATGTCTACATTTTCAAAGCGCAGTGGGGCCCCCGTTCTGGTTTGCTGAAGTATGGCGTCACTGTCCCGATAGTTGAGGATCCTGGCCAGGATCGGACGTGGGGGAGCCCCTGGCTTCGGACAACCCCCCGGGACTCTATGGGCCTGCTCCATCACAAAGAGGTTCCCAAGGCCTTTGGGCTTGAGGTGCTGAAGAATGAGGTCCTCCACAAATAGGTCCGCTGCCTTCCCCTCCGTCTTCTCCGGAAGCTCTAAAATTCGGATGTTGTTGCAGCGTAGCTGTCCGTCGTAATCATCCATTTTCGCCTCTGTGATTATCTTGAAAGCTTGCAGTTCCCCAATGTCATATTGTAGTTGGGATGTGTCCTCCACCAGGCTGTTGGTCTTAATGTCCACCTGTTTTAATTTCTCATTATTATTATTAAGATCTGCTTGAATGAGGTTGACCTCGAGAGAGATAGTGTCCATTTTGTGTTCCAGGGAAGATTTAATATCTGCAATTGCCGCCATGACGTCCTTGAGCATGGGGTCTTTGTCTGGGTTCCCCTGATCACCCGCTACCTTGTGCTTGGGGGAATGGTTCTGCACACTCTCTTTAGTGAAAGCATATTTGTCGAGTTTATTCGTTTGAACGGACTTGAGGCCCCGTGCTGACGCCATGTTTTGTTCTTGTCCCAGTGGGCTGCGCCTCACAGAAATGTCTTCAGGGGGCAAGGATGGAGAGGCACTTTGATGCTGTCCCCAGGGGCTCCCAAGTTGAGGAGGCAGAGCCCAGATGCGCACACTCCCACCAATGGAGGAAGACCAGAAATGGTAAGTGCGTACCCAAACCTCAGGCCCCTCAATCAGACCGGCGCCTCGACAGGAACTCAGGCAGGCACGGGTATGTGCCTCGTTTAAGCCATTGTAAGGCAGTTTATTGCTAGTCCTCTGAGGCCTCCCACCCTGGGTCACCACTGCTGCTCCTGTCACCAGATCTCATTTCCACACTCCATGAGGTGGGATAATATGAAGCGGTGGCTTTGCAGTGTTCAAGGCTCCATAGAGGTAAGACAGGTAACGCGGAGGAGGAGACTGCTCAATCTGCACAATGGCGCCGACGGGGGAAGGGGGCCGCACTCACCACAGGTCAAGACGGCACTGGCCCCCGGGCGCATCTCCCACCCAAGCGCATGATCCGGGCACTCCTTATGTGAGCTTAGGCGTTCCAGGTCAGTCCGCTCTGCATTGAGGCTTCAGCGTCGTGGCCTCCCCTCCAGAACTCCCGAGCTGGTAGTCCGGCCGCGCTCCGTAGCGGGGACACAGAAGCGGGGAAATCGAGTTACGCAGCCAGAGCCGGACTCCAGATCCAGCCCCATGCTTTCACCTCCCGGCAGGCCCCAGCACGTCAGTTGCACTATCTCGGTCCTGGAAGGAGATACAAACTCTGTTTTTCGGGGATGACGATCGAGGTTTCTTCCAGTGCACAGTTCCCTCTACAGATATAATGGATCAGTCCGACAGATATGCGGGAGCGGTCGGGTTCACCGGAGCTCCACTAAACGGCGTCCATCACACTACACCGCGTAGCCGCACCCCCCACAGCAAGGCATTCTCAGGCAAAATGGACAGTATGTTAGAAAAAGCGCAATGCCAGGCATATAAATGCATATTCAAGTTACCAAAATACACCTGTAACTGCCTGATTCGCCTGGAGTTTGGTCTGGTGCAACAAAACAAAGATAGCCTGGGTATGTATACGAAATACTATTACCAAGTACTGAACGCCCCCATTGGAAGCGTGAAGAACATGCTAAAATCCATCTATGAAGGGACAACCAACCCATGGCAAATCTATATGCAGAAAGCGGTGGAAACATTGGATCTGGCAACACAGAATTGGGGTCAAGAAGACATAAACTACCCGGCTATCAAAAATGCACTCAACAAACAAATATACCAACTGTCACATAAAACAGACTTAGCACATTACAAAATGGGAGGAGGTCATTCTCGGCTGATTTCAACATATATGGAGCATAAAACACAGCCCTACCTAAGCCAAGCATTGGGGTGGAAGGCTCTAAAAAATATTCAGTGGGCCAGAATAGTGCCCCTTCCAATCAAAGAATTAAATCCCTTGATCTTATAACCAACTATAGAATTTGCACTTTTAAAACAGAATCCCTGCTACACTTCATGTGCTGCTGCCCGGGCCTTTTACAGTGTTGTCAGAAGCTGCTAAAGCCAATGTGGCTATGCAAAGGAGTTCGGACAGTGGAAGAAGCAGCTTTGGTTTTATTCTCTTGCACCGAACTGATAGACTTGGCCAGCTTTGGGAGATATAACGACAAGCTGCGCACCAGACTTATTGAAGAAGAAGGTCCTGACAACACCGGAGGAGTCTTGAATAGCCGCAAGCCATTAAATTGAAAACAGATTTCTTGTTAATTTGTCTAAAGCATAGTTTCAAACGATACATGGAACTCTGACGCAGCAATTTTTATATAACGGTTTTTAATACAAACGGTGGGGCAGATTTATGAGGCACTTGCGCCACGTTTACGCCGCTGTTGCGTCACGCAAGGCGGCGTAAACGTGGCGCATCCCTACGAACGATTTACAACGGGACGCATCTAGGCAGATGCGTCACGTTGTAAAGCCCTGCGCTGCTTGTGGGCGTTCCGGCGCAGGGTGGGGCAGGTGCGCCTCGCAAAAGTGGCTGAGTGAAATCTATAAGATTTCACTCAGTCACTTTCAGGCCAATGCTGCGTCAAAAGCCTGCGCCTGCTTGAAGCAGGCGTAGGTCTTGACGCAGCATTGTGGAGATGGGGCACCCCCGAGCCTTGCTGGAGCTGCGTCGCGCTTGCGACGCAACTCCAGCAATGCGTCACCTTTACGGCACAGATGCGTCACGCATCTGTGCCGTTTTTGCCCCATGGTGCGCCGCATCATAAATGCGGCGCACCATGGGTGGCGGAGCTGTGGCGCACTGTGGCGCATGTTAACTGGTGCATCCCTGGGGATGCGCCAGTTAACATAAATCTGCCCCGGTATTTTTATCACAATTGCAAACGGTTAGAATTTTATCTGAACCTTTTTAGATGTCAGATATACTGTGAAGTATTTTAATGAATCGTGCTTTTCATTCTTATTGATGTAAGATATGTTGCAAATGGTAGTAATTGTGCAATAAAACTTTTCATTCATTTATTAATTCATTGTTTCTATGATGATATGATATGACATGACACAATATGATATGATATATGATGTATGATATGGCATGACATGATACGATATGATAAGATGTGAGGTTGCAGCAGGTGTTCTACATCTTGTTGGATTATTTACAGTTTGGAGAACGCTGAACATTTGCCAACCATTTCAGATGTCCAATCCACCCTATTTAACATGCATAAAATTGTCAAATGTTCAGTCCGCACTCTCACTCTAAATAGGGCCGACTTAATCTAGGCCAGTTTTTGGCAAATATCCTACATCTGCTAAACTCTAAACAATGTCTGTAATTTCTTAACTCTCGATTTTTAGTTAATTCTTTTACTTTGCAATATTTCTTTCATAAAGCAATAAATCATGCAGGAATTAAGTATTGAGGGCCTTATTTATGATCCGGTTTGAATCGCTCTTGTACCACGCAACGTGGTGCAAAAGTGACTCAAACTTTAAGTCAGAATTTTTTAAGCCATGCAAAGCCACTTTGCGTGGCTTTGAGGGTCTCCAAAAATCGGGAGTGTCAAAACAGAGCGCAAATCGCGATGTTGTGTTACTTTTCCCTGGCTAGGTATTTCACGGGTGTTGCGTGGGTGTTCCCACGCAACCACAATGGTTTTTGATGCATTCCCAGATCTAAAAGACCTTATAAACCTGTGCATGCTCCAAAACGCTATGCCTCCCATGGGAAAGGCACAACAAGGAGAAATATCTTTATTTCTCCTTGTTACTTCCTCTTTCTTTGTGTGCTGCATCCTGCAGCACACATAGAAAGAGGAAAACGCTTCTCAGGTCTGTTTTTGTGCAGGAAGGTGTCCCTTCCTTCACAAAAACAATCCTGCTGACAAAAAAGGCACTCTTGCACCATGGTGCAAGGGTGCTTGCATTGGCGCTAGCCTGCCAAAACGACACCAGCGCAGCGGAAAAGGACAAGAATATGCAATTTTGGATAAATACGGAACATTCCTGCCCTTTCCATGTGACGTAGGGCGGTGCAGCAAGGTGACTTGCTGCGCTGCCCTGTTTCCCACAAATATCATAACTATGGCCCTGTGTTTGAGTAACCTATGCAAAAGGAAATACATGGTGCTTGGCTTTAGCTAGGTAGCTGTGCTTAGGCATTGTGGACATGCAGGAATAGCACATGAAATGTTTGACTTTCTTTGTTTTGAATTCAGAAAGCTTTCTTACTTTCAATTTGCAGAAAAGCATGACAAAAGATAAGACAGAAGAAAACAGCTCAAGGCAACAACGCATGATATGTCATGTACAATTATATTAGTAAACACTAATATTAAGCTTCTGGAGATTGATTGTAAAACAATACATAAGTTTGTAGGTTGAATTACTTTATACGGTATAAAAAAACAGAGGATATAGAAAACATGGTCTTTTTTGGAGGAGAATTCATGTTTGAAACAAGCAAGGTTATAGGAGAAGTAGCTCAGTAAATTGTAGCAAATGTGGTATATCACCAGAGAGTGGAAAATAAAAAGTAGGATGGATGAGTGCAATGTGGGATAGATCAGGGGAACTTCATTTGTCTGACTGTTTCTGAACCATCGGTTTGATAAGCTGGTGCTAAATTTATTGACAGCGTGTGACACACGTTATTTTCATTAATGATAGGGCGATGACTCACCTAGAATGGAGGGTATGGGAAGAAGTACTTTAGGGACATTTCCTAAACTTCCACACAACATAGGGCAGTAAACTAAGTTGCTGCACTGCCTTGCATGGAAGGGAGAGAGGAGAAATGCTCCATATTTACAAGGTTAGGGAGCATTCCTTCTCTCCTTGCGCTGCTGTACTGTGTGCAGCCTAACAGCAATGCAGGTGCCTCTGCACTATTGGGCAAGGGTGCGTGGACTACAGGCAAAATTGTTTTTTGTGCAAGAAGGAACACTGCCAATGCAGAAAATCTTGTTCCGCGGGAGAGGAGGAGCTTTTTGAAGACTCTGGGCGGCATTTAAATGGCTCATGACAAGTAGCCAGTAGAGGCAACGGCAGCACGCACAGGTATACACGGTGGGGCAGGGGCAGGCGGGGTGGGAGGGGGTTAAATTGACAGACGACAGAATAGGCATAATAAAATAAATAAATAACACGTATTCCTTGTCCGTCTGCTTCTCCCCCTGCTGCGCTCTTCCCCACCCCACTGCGTTTATCTGAGCCAGCCGCCGCTGAGTAGAGGATCATCAAGCCATGCGGGCTGGCAAACAAAGCAGATCCTCTATCCCCAATTGGGTGACCGAAATTGTCCATGTTTTGTTCCATCTTTTATTTGTCTCTAACAAAAGAGAGGGACCCAAATCCAAAGGGGTAGGGTGCCAAAAGACAAAGTGTCAAAAGAAGATTCCCCTTTGGGTGAACTTACAAATAGCCAAAGCTTATACCCACATCATTCCATACATAATTAAATTGAGCAACAGATAAGGAGCAGAATTGGTAACAATAAATTCATAAAAAAGTGTACAATTTATTTCAGTATATATTAAAAAACATAGTATACAGGGTTATACCAATAAAAATACAATATTCACATCAAACAATTTTACACAAAGTGGGACACAAAACAAAGAAAATTGTTCCAGTTAAGATGAGGTGAATACACTAGTCCAAAAAATCAGATCAAACTCCAAATCATATATTAATATATTGTATTTGCACATCTTCGGTCATCATGGAAATGAAAGGTGGACCCTGTTGCTCACGGGGCGGGCTCAAGGTGATATGAGTGGTGTCGGTTGATTTCGAATCGAAATGGTGCCGCCAAGCTCGGTGCCTAGTGCATCAGCACAGGTCACTCTGCCCTAAAGCCAGAACTGACTGTCTTTAATAAGGAGAAGTGTTAGATTTGGTTTTACACACAACATGGTTCAAAAAGAATCTTCAATACACAACATTAAATAAGGCTTCAAAGTGTCATTGTGAGAGTATATTGCAGGAGGTTGCGTCCCATACAGTCAAAAGTGAACCAAATTCCACCTAAGCGTAGGCAAAACAAAACAAAAACATTCTCATGAAATATTTGTATATGTCATGAAAGTTACATATATTAGATTAAATCCATGCCTCCTGTCTTATCTGTGAAAACTGCGCTGTGCCTTAACAGATATATAAAGGTCGACTGTGATACCAGCAGGAGACTGGTTCCAGCAGGAAATGCCTTGCAGCAATGCACATTAGTTTCACATATCCCTCAAGACATTTTCTGCTTGAAACAGTTTCCACTGTGTGGAAATTAGATAAAAATCTATTAATACGAATGGGTTAAAATTTCGGAGACAACTTTTGTGTGAAAAATAGGAATTAGCAAGATTTCGCTTGCATAATAAGAATTTTGCTAGGGCCTACTTTTAACGCATTCTGCAATGCTGACATTATAATACAGAGCTGGAACCCTACTGATGTTCTTTAAGTCAGTGCTACTAAGACACTGCAGTAAAACCATGAGTTATGCTGCTCTTTTAGGCGTGACAGGAAAAGAAATATGTTTTGCAGGTCTAAGGGGGATTCCTGGTTACACATGGAGAGTTTTCGAGCCTGCAGGAAATCCCCTGGAACTGACAAAAACGAGCTGCATTTTAGTTATCCTCTGCAGAGTGTTTCCTAAAAATAAACTTGATTTTACTCAGTTTTACCCTGTATTTTTTGAATGGCAAATATAGAAGCCGCTCTGAGACATTAGAGACATTTGTAGCAATGGCTTAGAAAAGTGATGCTCTGGCACATTGACGGTAACATGGAAGAGACAGTAGTACAAGAAAAAACATTCAGATCGAGGTTGCTTCATTGCAAATCAAATTTTGCCTGTTCCCTGTACGTTTAATTGACAATTCACCCACAAACAGGCATACACATCCACCTTCCTTCCTTTGTAAAGGAGGCCAGCGATTTGCTGTTGACTCTAATGGTTAATCACTGAATGTTAAATACCTTAAAATGTATAAAGACATATTGCTTGAGCACGAATTAGATTACAATGCATATGTTGATAGAATAATTTAACCATTTGTAGGAAAAGCCTTTTTTCAATATGCCAGTAGTGACAGATTGTGCGCTATCCCACTCATTTAAGCTCATACTCTGAAATGTAACCAGAAAATGTCCATCAAACATTGCCCCGTATGGGATCCATAATAGAATTGTTTTCAGAACAGTCCGTATACACTGCTGAGTACATGGGATTTCTAATGCTACAGGCAGGGAGTTCAAGCTAGTATGACCCCTTCCTAGATTAGTACCTGTGTGCTTTCTTTTAGTACAATTGACCCAGTCCCAAATTCGTGTCCAGGTCTCGATTGCCCATTTGTCGCATCTGGATTTTTTACGGGGTAGCTAAAGCCATGGGAGTTCAGTTTTTGAACGTCGAGGGTAGCTGTCTCTGTCTCTAGCGCCCCATGGTTTATGGAAACAGGCATAACTGCCAAAAAGAGATTGCAAGAGAGAGAATTAGAGAGAGAAAGAGAGAAAGGGAGAGAGAGAGAGAAAGAGTGAATGATTGTAAAAAAAAGTGCCGTAAATGGAGAAGGTGGTACAAAAGGGGGTGGTGATGAACGGAGCATCTGAACCAATCAAACACTCACACCCGGTCAACAGATCTGGGTTTAATCCATCACCGTTCTTTAGCCCACTCTGCCACCCCAGTTCAGACATGGCCATATGCAAATCAGTCTGACTCTGTGCCTCATGGGAACAGTCCAGCCCAAACTGCCAAGCCATGCCTTCCCTTGACCGGAAACAAGCTTCCGAGGACCGGTTTCTGGCATTTCAGCCGTCTTCAGCCCGGCTTGCTTGAATCCAGTGGCAAAGTGAGCAAGGGACTCACGTCTGAACATACCTTGCCAACTTATGGCGAACAAAGTGGTACAAAAGGGGGTGGTGATGAACGGAGCATCTGAACCAATCAAACACTCACACCCGGTCAACAGATCTGGGTTTAATCCATCACCGTTCTTTAGCCCACTCTGCCACCCCAGTTCAGACATGGCCATATGCAAATCAGTCTGACTCTGTGCCTCATGGGAACAGTCCAGCCCAAACTGCCAAGCCATGCCTTCCCTTGACCGGAAACAAGCTTCCGAGGACCGGTTTCTGGCATTTCAGCCGTCTTCAGCCCGGCTTGCTTGAATCCAGTGGCAAAGTGAGCAAGGGACTCACGTCTGAACATACCCTGCCAACTTATGGCGAACAAAGTGGTACAAAAGGGGGTGGTGATGAACGGAGCATCTGAACCAATCAAACACTCACACCCGGTCAACAGATCTGGGTTTAATCCATCACCGTTCTTTAGCCCACTCTGCCACCCCAGTTCAGACATGGCCATATGCAAATCAGTCTGACTCTGTGCCTCATGGGAACAGTCCAGCCCAAACTGCCAAGCCATGCCTTCCCTTGACCGGAAACAAGCTTCCGAGGACCGGTTTCTGGCATTTCAGCCGTCTTCAGCCCGGCTTGCTTGAATCCAGTGGCAAAGTGAGCAAGGGACTCACGTCTGAACATACCTTGCCAACTTATGGCGAACACCTGAGCGCCGAGACACCCCCGGGTAGTTGCGCGCTATAAAAATTGCACAAACATAAACATATAAAAATTGCACAAACAAACAAAGTTGTACAAAAGGGGGTGGTGATGGACGGAGCATCTGCACCAATCAAACACTCACACCCAGTCAACAGATCTGCGTTTAATCCATCACCATTCTTTAACCCACTCTGCCACCCCAGTTCAGACATGGCCATATGCAAATCAGTCTGACCCTGTGCCTCATGGGAACAGTCCAGCCGAACTGCCAAGCCATGCCTTCCCTTGACCGGAAACAAGCTTCCGAGGACCGGTTTCTGGCATTTCAGCCGTTTGCAGCCCGGCTTGCTTGAATCCAGTGGCAAAGTGAGCAAGGGACTCACGTCTGAGCATACCCTGCCAACTTATGGCGAACAAAGTGGTACAAAAGGGGGTGGTGATGGACGGAGCATCTGAACCAATCAAACACTCACACCCAGTCAACAGATCTGGGTTTAATCCATCACCTTTCTTTAGCCTACTCTACCACCCCAGTTCAGACATGGCCATATGCAAATCAGTCTGACCCTGTGCCTCATGGGAACAGTCCAGCCCGAACTGCCAAGCCATGCCTTCCCTTGACCGGAAACAAGCTTCCGAGGACCGGTTTCTGGCATTTCAGCCGTCTTCAGCCCGGCTTGCTTGAATCCTGTGGCAAAGTGAGCCAGGGACTGCTGATGGCACGCTTTGCTTGAGTTCTCTGTTGGCCAAAGATTCATTCCAATATTTGGCTATCCTAGTCTCCCATCCATATCTCAATATTGAATTGGACTTTTGATTCTCATAGTTTACTGGGTCTTGGAGGAAGAGCTCGGCTTCCTTACAATCCACTCTGAACTCAGCAGAGCTCGGAAGGCCTGCTAGTATTTGGGGAGCCTGAGCTCTCACGTTGACTCTGTGGCGGAGCTTTGGAGGTTGTGCTGACCTCTCTTCAGATCTCCAGCGACCCTGCTCTGCAGCTGACAACTTTGTTGACACCTTGATTCTGTGGCAGAGCCTTGGATTACTAGCCAGTGCTTCCACACTGTCGCCAACAATGTGTGCATCACAACAGGGAGGCTCTGCTGCCCAGGGATGAGTTGGAGATACTAATAATGCCTGCGGTCTAATCTTCGTGGGAGAACTAGATTTCTTGCTTAATCAGGCCCTATTTGTGCAAAGGTATTCTCTCACCTTGATCTAAATAAAGGATAACATCAGTTGGAACTGGGGGAGGATTGCAGATACATTACAATCTTTTCTACACATGTTGGTCTGTTCCGTTACTAAGGCCCAAATTCAGAAAGGTATCATGCAACGCAGGGCAGCACCCAAAGAGGCTGCACTGTGTTGCGTGACATGGAGGAAGCAGTAGAGCAAGAGAGGGTCATATTCACATAGATGTGGCTCTTTCCTCCCCTCTCCATAGCGCTGGTCCTGATTTCAGCTATTATGCGCTAGGCACACACCCTAGCGCCAATATGCCAGGAAGCCTGTCTGAGTCTGCCATAGGTTTTGTACAGGAAAAATAGCCTTCCTGTACTACATACTGTCACTAGACAAGTTTAATAGCTTTTTCCACTTAATAGGATAGTTTTTATTGTCACAAAGCATGGGCAGTTGCATGAGAATGCCCATGTACCACCCATGTAATGCCTCCTTGACTCAAAGTAATGCAAAACAGCGTTTTGCGCTGTTTTGCAATACTTTTTCATACAGACCAACATAAATTCCAATTTACGTCAGTTTGTTAAAACCCAGAAAAGGTTTAGCGTCAGTTTAGCATTAAAAAAGTAATGCTAACCTGATGCTAAACCTTTGTGAATCTTGGCCCAAGATTTGGTGTGTCATCAGCTGCAGAGCTATTTTAAGATGTCATTCGACACATCATACAGTCTGTCATGAATGCTTTCAATTATAGGAATGACATGTTGGTTTTCTGAGGGGCACGACAAAGCTCTCACACAGGTGTTTCAGTTGCTCACTGATGTCAGTTTAACTTTGAATGCCCAAAAATGTGAGTTCCATAAGACAAAGTTAAGATTTTTGGCCAAATCTTTTCTGAAATAGGCATGACACCCAATCCATCTCAGGTGCAAGCCCTGTCCACTGCAAGTCCTCCGCAAGATATTTCCATGTTACATTCTCTCCTTGGCATGGCGAGCTAGTGCTCTAGATAGGTATGAGACTTTGCCACTGTCAGTGAAGCATTAATAGTCTTGACCCAAATTTTTTTTTCTTTTCTGTGGTCAAATACATCCAGTAAATCAAACAAACTATTGAGAATGCTATTGAAATGTCATACTTTGATCCAAAGCTTCTTACTGTGGTTGTTGTTGACACTAGCCATGTTAGGTTAGGTGCCATCCTTGCACAGCACAGCGGACACCCACATGCTCAAAGCTGTATTGGGGCATATGCAAGTCAAAGTTTGTCCCAAACTGAACGTGCTTATTCACAACCTGAGAAAAAAGCTTAGCAGTGGTGTAGGCTTGTGAACATTTCTACGTATTCTTGTATGGGAAGCCCTTTACGCTTGTGACAGATCATCAAACATTACTGACTATCTTTGGCAATGCAAAGGCAAAAATGCCTATTTGCATTGAAAACTGGGGTCTGTTATTGCAAGAATACAACTAAACCATTGTGCGTGGTCTAGGGAAAGATCAGAATCCTTCCAACTACTTCTCTCGTGTGCTTCTACAGTGCCCTGCCACCCATTCTAATATGGCTGAAGCCTACATAACTTTCATCGTGGAATCAAGCACCCCAGCTGCTATTTCCCTGGAACAAATTGTCACAGCCATGAGTCAAGATAGCGACATGCTGAAACTGAAAGACATTATAGCACATCAGACTCGGTACAATCACTCTCGACCTCTTACCAGTTACAGTGAATACCAGAAGTTAAAAAATGTCTAAGATGAACTGTCTGAATCTCAGGAAGGTATTATTCTGAGAGGCTCAAGAATTGTCATTCTGGAGGATCTGCGACAACAGGTAATTGAAGTGGGCCATGAAGGACATCGTGGAACTGTGGCCACCAAACGAGCTCTCCGAGACCGAGTCTGGTCTCCACATCTCAACAAGAGAGTTGAAAGAGAATTGAATGCCTATCATCTATGCAACTGCCTGTCATCAAAAACCACTCAACACACCTTAAACATGTCAGAGTTGCCAACGCATGCATGGGAAAGAATTACTGTTGACTACTTTGGTCCTCTTACCAATGGACATCCCCTGATGGTGATCATTGATGAATACTCCTATTTTCCATTGATAGAAGATCTCACCAATATCTCTCAAGAAGGAGCGATCAAGAGATTAGATGGCATCTTTGTGATATGGGTTGTTCCTGCAATCTGAAAATCTGATACCTTTCAACAGTCGGGAATTCAGAGACTTTCTTAATCATCTTAATGTGAAGCATCAAAAGAGCACACTTTTTTGGCCACAGGCCCATGGCCCTGTCAAACGTTTCATTAGCACTCTTAAGAAAGCTGTCCAGCATGCTATCTTAGAAAAGCTTGACCTGAAAACTGTCTTAAATTCGACTCTTTGAGCTTACCGTTCGACCCTTCACTTGAGCACAAGTGAAAGCCCTGCAACCTTGATGTTCGGGAGAGCAATGGTGTCCAATTTCATTACAAGACCGGAGGCTACCATTATGCATATAACTTTTAATGCAACTCCAAACAGCCGCATATGTCACAAAGCAATAGTTCCAATGGAACATTCCTAACAAAACAATTCTAGTAAGCACTAGGCAAACAGCCTCTTTTAAATGCGGCTCCAAGCAGATAAGTCATGTTTTTTCTTGCTCTCACTTTTCATTACTTATCATCTATTTACTCTGTTTGTACTGCTATTTATGACTTGTGTTCGATATTAACCTAGAACTTGCTCTTCTGGCAAATTCAAATGATATTGTTCTACTTCAAGTAATATTTATTGTTTTCCTATTCCTTTTGATTACCTTTTCCCCGTGGGACGTTCCGTTCCCTTTTCCCTCCCTCACTCGATCCTTACCCGTCCTCCAATGTATGGAGGTCGGCTCGTTTTTTTTTTGTTCGTTCTCGGTAAGCGCGCCGCTTTATTTCCTAACACTCTGAGCGCTTTAGCCTTCGTGGGTTATACGTGTATGGGCATAAAAGACAGTACCTTGCCTCGTTACCTTCATTGCTTCCCTCGACAGTGCCCGTGACTTTGGACGTTTCCCCTCAGCACTGCCGCGTCATTTAACAAAAAATGAGGAAAGGCCATTGGCAACACACGCGCTGCGCGTTGTTGTTGCCTAGCGTCTTTCCTCTAACGCGATGCTCACAATGAGCGTGTCTAAGCAACCGGCTGATCGCGCACAGGGAAACTGTCAGTTTCCCAACGCGATCGGCCGATTTACACCAATTTATCGTTTTTCCTTCGCTCTACTTACAAAACTGATCCATTCTGGGCTATATTATTTATTTTATATCTAAATAGAATTATAACCCTACTCTAGTCTCTACCCACTGCAAAAAGAAAAAAAAAAGGGGAATTACTCTTTATTTGATTACATTCTTATATATATATATAAAAAAAAAAGAGGGGTTAGAGAAAAATGATCCTTACTTTCTTATCTGTTATACCATTTATCATGTCTGACTCAGATTCAGACCAAAGCGATCTTTCTCCCCCCAATATTGAAAATGAGGCATTTAAATCTTTAATACATAAAGAAATGAGGTCCTGTATGTTCTCTACACTTTCTAAAGTCATGGCTTTTAAAAGACCCTTTTCTCCCGAAGATGAGGATGAATTTCAATATGATTTTGAAAATGTCACTGACCTCAATGAATTAAGGGGTAAAAAAACTAAAAAAACTAAAAAATTTGATTCTACCCCTAAGAGCACTATTTCAGGTCCTAGTGCCTCGGGTGTCCCTAGCGGCACAAATTATAAAGGTGTCCCCCGCGGCACAAATTATAAAGGTGTCCTCAGCGGCACAACTTATCCAAGTGCTCAGAATAATGAATTCATCCGCCATGATGATTTTAACAACTTTAACAATGATGATTATACTGACACTGCCTGAGAATTCCCCGACGAATACATCCTCGACTTGGACGAGGATATTCAAGATTTTGAATCCTATGACGATAATTTACCTTCCTCATCAAAGGATAGCATTCTTGACCCTTCAGGTGAAGAGATGTTTTCGCCTCTGAACATCAGACATCCTAGAAGCTCTGATTGGGTCCCTATGGACCATGTTAGCAAATTTATTACTAAATGGATCAGGAACCCTCTAGAGAGGGACACTCGTAATCTCTTACGAGCTGAATGCTCAAGACCTTCTATCGAAGGTAAAGTCTGCCAAACTCCTAATCTTGATCCCGAACTGAGAAAATATCTTTTCAAGCTTGGTAGGGATCCAAGAAAAGGTATGGAGAGATCCCTTAAAATCTGTCAAGACAGAGTTCTTGATATTTTAGGTCCCCTCACTAAAATTATTGATGCTGCTGAAAATAGTCATCTCAACGGTTCCACCCTAGACACTAACCTTATACGTGGTTGGAGTCAAAGGGCACTAGTTCTTCTAGGAAACGCTAATGCTGGTCTCAATTCTGAAAGAAGGAGGGTCGTTCTGACTAAGATTAGCCCAAAGTTGAGCGACTTAGCCGATAAGGAGCCTTCACTTAATCCTAAAGGCCTTCTTTTTGGCGAAGACCTAATCAAAACATTAGGCAAATACGTGTCCACTTTTACAGCCCTGGATAAAGCACACCAAAGTATGAAAAAGGTTTTCAATGTCAACAACAATACCCTTTTTGGCAGGGCCGGAAGAAGGGGCCAATATTTCGGCCGCTTTAATCGTAGGCCCTTCGGTAGATCCAGAGGTTATAATGCAAGAGGCGACTATCAGTTCTCCTACCAAACTCAATTTTACCCTTCAAGAGGAAGAGGCTTCCGTTCGAGAGGTTCGAGACCAAGAAGGGGATCTAACGACACCAACCAACAAAGTAAGTCATTTGAATCCTTTGATGCCTTTTTCCCCTCCCACAAAAGTGGGAGGCAGACTAAAATTATTTCTCCAGAACTGGAAATTAATTACTCAAGACCCTTGGGTTCTGAACACTGTTACTGGTTTTTCAATAGATTTCATAGACACTCTGATTCAGGTTTCTTTCCCGAGAGTAATGCCTCTCTCTCAGGATCAAGAAAAGATTTTAGAAGAGGAGATCTCTTCAATGCTCCTGAAAGGCGCAATCATAGAAGTCCCTATGGAAACTCTGAGGTTTGTAAGTACTCTTTTTCTGGTAGAAAAAAAGGACAAAGGTTGGAGACCCGTCATAAATCTCAGAGAACTCAACAAATATCTTGTTTACAGACATTTCAAGATGGAAAGTATCCATCTTCTGAGAGATCTCTTGCTAGAAGGAGACTGGTTGGTCAAACTAGATCTCAAAGACGCCTATTTTACCATCCCTATGGCCGAGAAAGATCAACCCTTCCTACAATTTATTTGGAAGAATCAACTTTATCAATTCCAAGCTCTCCCCTTCGGACTCTCATCAGCCCCTTGGTGTTTCACCAAAATAATGAGAGCAGTCGCCTCATCTCTAAGAGAGAAGGGTATTCGTATGATTATATATCTAGACGATATCCTTATTATGTCCCAAGATTATACTCAAATTCTTCAAGATCTCAAAACTGTTATGGATCTTTTAGAAAACCTGGGATTTATTGTGAACAAAGAAAAATCAATACTGTCTCCCTCAATGTCCATGGAATTCCTAGGTTTCACCGTAGATACCACCAATTGTCTTCTCCTTCTTCCTCAGAAGAAGATTTCCAAAATCAAGAAAGAGATAAGACATGTCCTCAAGCATCAAAATCTTTCCTTAAGAGAACTAGCCAGACTTCTAGGTCTTCTCTCGTCCTCCATTCAGGCTATCTTTCCGGGCCCTCTAAATTATCGGGCCCTTCAAAGGATAAAAGGGAAAGCTTTAAGATCAGGTCTCTGGTACGGAGACCGTGTTTCCCTGAACCAAGAGTCCATTTCAGAACTAACCTGGTGGTTGGAGAATTTGGATGCTTGGAACGGCAGAGCAATATTTGACTCAACACCAGATTTTATTTTGGAATCAGATGCCAGTCTTCATGGCTGGGGTGCCTGTCTCCTAGATCAAAATACTGGTGGAGTTTGGTCTCAAGAGGAGTCTTCTCACCATATAAACTACCTAGAACTAACTGCAGGCCTTTATGCTCTAATGAGCTTCAAACACTCTCTTCAAGGCAGATCGGTTGTTTTAAAAATGGACAATATGTCCGCTGTTGCCTATATAAACAGCCTGGGTGGAACAAAGTCGGAAGACTTGTCAAATTTGGCCAAAAAACTTTGGATCTTTTGTCTGGAACACAAAATTTCTCTAAGAGCAGAATACCTTCCAGGGGAATCCAACCTCTCTGCAGATTGGAACTCAAGATTCCTCTTGGATCATTCCGATTGGAAACTGAACACCTTAGTATTCAATTCCCTCAATTACTTTTGGGGTCCCTTTCAAATAGACCTCTTTGCGAGCAGGTTAACCTTTCAAATGGAACCCTATTACAGCTGGATGCCCGACCCGGGTGCTGCGGCTGTTTGGAGTTGCATTAAAAGTTATATGCATAATGCTAGCCTCCGTGTCTTTAATGAAATCCAGATTCTCTGGTCATGTTAATAGGAGAATCGCAATTTACCTCAATGGACCAAACAGAAGATCAAATGCTGATGTACAAACCTGCATGAAAGATTGGATTCTAAGAGAAAAATTAATGCTTAGGCAGGCAAGTGTTGCCATGCAAAAGACGTAGCGTTCACTAGAGGAGATCGAGTGCTCGTTTGTCAGCATAGAAAATGAAAGTCTGATGCTCTTTTTCGATGCTGAACCATTTCATGTTGTGACCAGCAAATGACATATGGTGACTGCCCAATGTCCTGGGAAGTCCATTACACAAGATTACTCGCATGTCTGACATGTGGCTCATAGCTCGTCAGGCACTGAAGTAAATGTAAAGACTGGGTTTAAAGAAGAAGTGAAAGCCCCCTAAATGCTGCTGTTTCTCCATCACCAACGCCAGTCATGGACACTTCTGCACCACAAAGACTCATTGAAGAGCTAGGATTGTGATATTATTTGTAAACATTTTTAATTTTTTTATTTAGCAGAGGGGGAGATGTTGTTGTGTGGGAGTTTGTAATGACAGAACCCTTGTGGCTCCTGATAGACTCCTTGGAACTGTAATGTAAGCATTAGAGCATAGTGAAGGGAATGCAGGTTTAGAATGTTGAGTTTGTATTTCCAGAATGACGTGCTGTACTAAGCCCTAAGTATGGCATAGAAATTGACGAGTACCCAGGATGAAGAGGACGCTACACAGACTAAAATACTAATACTGAATTCTCGGTATTGGGACAAATTAGAAAAGTAATTAAACCAATAATTTTAATAGCTAATAAAATCTAATTCAATTGTGACGTCAGATTCTGAATAAGTACTAAGGAAAGTAACTTTTAGAAAGTCTAAGGAAAGTAACTTTTAGAAAGTGACTCTTTACCTGTCTGAACTGTTAGAGCTAATTAACATGAGCCTCTTCTAGCTCTCAGTCTATGCTCAAACCCAGGAATAGGTGTGAAAGAGGTGTGAAATGCCTCTCAGAAGGAAGCAAAAGTCTGACCTGAATGGGCAGAGATGACTCCTCTGAAATCCATAGAACATTCAGAGTGGGGTTGTGGGCATCTTCTTTATACAACACTGTCAAAGACTGCTTGGCACAATTATTGAGCCACATGTACCTCTTAGGGCACACTTGATAGGGAGAAAATAGGATACCAAGAAAATTCTTGTGTATCCTCTGTCTGGTTGCTGAAGTAACCTGCTTTTGTCTTATCAGACTTTTAACTGTGGGTTTGTTGTGAGTACAGTGCCTGCTTCAAACAGGATTTTAGCATTTTGTTAAATGTGGGAGGACACTGGTGATTTCCCTATGACATTTCTAAACACGCCCCCTGCTTTTAGAGCCCAAGTTTAGTATGGCCAAAGATTTTGGCCATCTTTAAAAGGCCCTGGAACATGGCATATTGGGCCTGTTTACAATAAGGCAACCAATAACTACCAAATTAGACAGTAGGTGTTAGACCTGTCATCCTCAGCGTTGTCTTCCCCCATTTGTTTGACTGCTTACCTCGTCTTTTTGCTGTACTTTTTGTGGGCCCTAGGACACTGAGCACTTTACCACTGTTAATCAGTGCTAAAGTGCATGTGCTTCTCCTCTAAACATGGTGACATTGGTGTATATCCAATTGAAATATGTAGTTTGCTTGTAAGTCCCTTGTAAAGTTGTATACCATATATCCAGGGTCTGTAACCTAAATGCTACTAGTGGGCCTGTAGTACTGAGTATGCCACCCATACAAGTAGCCTTTCAAGTCTGTCTCAGGCATGCCATAGCCAGTCCACTTCAACTTGCCATTGAGAACTACTTGCCAAGCCTTAAACTGCCATTTTATTACACATCGTCACTCCTATAGGAGGCCCTAGGTAGTCATAAGGGCAGGGTGATGTGTAAGTAAAAGGTAGGACACGTAATTTTAAGTTTCACATGTCCTTGTAGTGACAAACACCCAAATTCGTTGTGAGGCCTACTCCTCTCCTAGGCTAGCATTGGGAATTCCTTAACACACTTTTAAGCTATAATTCCTCTTCAGAAAGGAGTAGCTGCATCATGTTTTATATCTTTGGAATTGCAGAATGTCTCCAATACACGTTTGAGGTGGGTAATGTAATGTAATGTAACCAGATTTATAAAGCGCATGGTTACCCGGAGGCATCCCAGCGCTAAAACACAAAGAGCCAAGCTCACCAGAGGGAGTAGGGGGGCAGTATCACTTGGGGAAGAGAAAAGTTTTCAAAAGCTTCCGGAACCGTAAATGGCAGGGTTCAGCCCGCAGTTTCAGGGGAAGAGCGTTCCACAGAGTGGCTGCGTTCACAGAGAATCGGCGGCCTCCTGTGCGTGCCTTCTTGACCCTCGGCACTCTGGCCAGATACTCGTGATTGGAGCGTAGGGACCTATTAGCCTTGTAGGGCAGGACTAAGCTCTTCAAAATAGGGGGTCCCTTACCTGGAAGAAGTTTGTGGGCAATGCACAGGGATTTGAACTTTATCCTTTCACGGATGGGAAGCCAATGGAGTGATTTAAGAGCCGGTTTTGCTGATGTCCTGGCCGAGGTGCCCATAAGCAACCTGGCTGCAGCGTTCTGAATCTGTTGCAGTTTATTAACTGTGGCTTCAGGGGCACCCAAGAAGATGGCATTGCTGTAATCCAATCTGGACAGAATCAGTCCTTGGATTAACAGCTTCCTTGAGGGCTGCGGGAGGAGAGACAGGACTTTCCGTGCCGAGCGAAGTAGGCCGAAACAGATTTCCGCCGTTTTTTTTCCTTGGGTTTTAAACGAGAGGTCCTGTTCCAGCCATACCCCTAAACTCTTGATCTTGTTTTTTGGGCAGGGAGGATCACCCAAGCAAGTAGGCCAAATGGCAGCAGGTATTGAGGTCACCTTATGCCCTAGTAGCATAATTTCAGTTTTGGACCCGTTTAGTTTGAGAGAGGACTCGCTCATCCAGGCATGTATTTTCGTCAGGCCTGAGTAGAGACTATCAGGACTTGGGAAAGTGAGACGACCAGTTAAGTGACGTCTGCGTAGCTCACTATTTAGATCCCGAACGGAGCAACCACATCCTCCAGAGGAGACATGTACACATTAAACAATGTGGGGCTTAAGGACGAGCCCTGCGGTACGCCGCACTGGAGGGGGATTAAGGCGGACCGTGATCTGCCTTCCCAGACTTGAAAGGTGCGATTGTTAAAAAACTATGTTAACCAGGCCAGGGCAGATCCCGAAACTCCCACATCAGATAGGCGCTGAATTAAGACATGGTGGTTAACCGTGTCAAAGGCTGCACTTAGATCCAGGAGGATCACTGCCACTGAACCTCCGGAATCCAAGATGCACCTCGCCTCCTCGATGACTGAGAGGAGGGCAGTATCAGTGCCCTGGCCTGGACGGAAGCCTGTTTGAGAGCTCCTCAATAGCTCATTACACTCCAGAAAGTGGGAAAGCGAAGGTTCACCATTGTCTCTGTGATCTTACTGAGTCCTGGGGAGTAATAAGATAGGCCTAAAATTAGCCATTTCCAACGGGTCGAAATGCGGTTTCTTCAAAAGGGCCTTCACAATGGCCCCCTTCCAGCTGAGCGGGACAATGCCCTGCGAGAGAGAAGCGTTGATTAAATCAGTTGCCGGAGTAGCAACGGTGGTGGCAATCCGTTTAAGAATCCGCATAGGGACTGGGTCACTAAGGGAACCGCTTTTCATAACGGCTAAAACTTTAAGGAATTCTTCCACTGAGACTTGGTGGAAAAATTCGAGCTGAGGACCAGGGGCCGGAGGGCGGCATTCAGCATCTGCTGAGCAGTCGGATTGAGGCAGAGTAACTAAAATGTCCTGAATTTTAGAGTTGAAATAATTAGCCAATTCATTACATTTAGCTCCTGAAGTATCTGGAGCCAGGGGAGGGTCAGGCACCTTCAGTAATTCTTGGACAATCTGGAAGGTTTCTCTGGTGGAGTTAGAGGAACTTCTAATCCTTTCATTAAAAAATACTGTCTTAGCATTTCGAAGGGCGACTTTATACGCTCTGATAGCTGCGCGATATGCTTCTTTACTGGACTTGTCCCAATCTTTTCTCCAGGTGCGCTCGTGCTTCTTACAACCTTTCCTTGGAACTCTAAGCTCGGGCGTATACCAGGGGGCAGAACCTACTCTTCCCTTCTTTTTCTCCATTCTTGTCTTAGGCAGAACTAGATCCAGTGAGCTAGTAAACCAATTGTTGAAATTATTATCTGCTATCACGGGAACCGGATCATAAGGGGGAATGGATTGTTCGAGTTTTTGTGTCCAATTTTCAACAGAAAGCTTTGACCAAGCCCTCTCTAAATTACGTATGCTTGGGGTTTGCAGCGTTTCGATCCCGACTTGCCAGGAGAAGGGAACCAAAAAATGGTCAGACCAGGGAAGGGAGAGGGCGGGGCGAGCTTCAAATGACCGTATATTAGTAAACACCGGGTCGAGAAGGTGACCTTTGTTATGCGTGGCACCAGTATTAACTAGTCCCAACTCGTAAGATCTAAGGTCGAGCTGAAGGTCTGCCGCTGCTATGTCCTGGGGGTCGTTAAAGTGCAAATTGAAGTCTCCCAGTATGGTGAAATTGGGAGCAGAGGATGCCAAGACAGTCACTGTTTCCAGAAGAGAACTCACAAAGTGACTGGAATAGCCCGGGGGGGGCGGTACACCAGCAGGCCTGCGAGGGAGACAGTGGAAGATACTTGTAGGGAGAAGTAGCAGCTTTCGCAATCAGAAATGCCGCTCTCCTTCGCCCTGCAGATAAATTGATCTCTATACAGTATAGCCAAGCCGCCCCTCTGCCAATGGGCCTGTTCTGATAATAAATCAGAAACCCTGGGGGGAGCGTACGTACAATATCAGCTTCAGAATTGGACGTTAACCATGTTTCCGTAAGGAAAAAAATGTCTAGTTTGTGGTCTTGTAACATGAACTTAATCTCTAAAGAATGTTTGGGGAGGGACCTACAATTCAAGAGAGCCATGCGCTACACTTTGTGCATTCCCTTTAGACAGCCAAAACACAGGATGGGTGGGTGTGACAGAGAACTCATCTGCACTCATCTGCATTCTGATAGCTCTTCCTGGGCAGGATGAGAGGGGGGAGCTGACATTCACACCTAAATAGGACATGTCCTGTTTCCCACACAAATGGCTGATTACAATCTACTGATAGTTTGGAGCCTGGCCTGGGAAGAAAATGGACCTGTGCACTTCAAGTGCGTGCTTTGATTCACTCCCACTTCAAAGGCTAACCTGGGTATAATTACTGGGGCTCTGACCCTACCAAGACAGTATACTACTCGACCTGTGAAGAACTCTACCAGGAGTAAAGACTGCTGTGTTACAAGGATTGGCCTTCTGCCTGACTGCTGCTCTGGAAGAACTGTTTTTCTGATTTGCTGTGCTGCCCTGCTTCCTGCTGATCTTTGCCCTGCTGAGGAAAAGGACTGGAAGAATCTCACTTGAACCCAGAGTGACTACAAGTGTTTGCTGGTTTCCACCCTGTTCTGAAGTCTCAGAGCCGTCAAAGACTTTCTTCAACCCTGCAATAGCACCTGTACTCTGCTATCTGCGGGTCCTGCTCTGGCAAGTGGTGCCAATTGAGCCCTGAGCCCTTGAAAGGTGACTTCTGCTTTAAGGAACCAACAAAATTGACATAGCGACGACATTGCACAGTTCAAAACTGACGCATTGCACTTCGATGCGGTCATAATAGCAGATAGACAACATCACTTCGACGGACTGTGAGGCTTGGTGATGACGGAAAGTGCGGCTCGATGATGATGCATCGCTTGCATTGTAAAGGGGTTCATCAAGGAAGCCTTCATAATCTGTGTAAATCGGAACCAACGCATCGAGTCTTTGACAAAGACGTTTGCTCTATCCAAGGAACTTTTCCAGCGGAAACAGCATGAGCCCTGCAGCCGACCTGCCCTCCATCGTGGTCAGCCTTAACTTTTGATTCAACTCTGTCTAGTGTGACCTCAAGTAACCCCTAAGCTTTATATGCTTCTAAGCACTACTTTTCTATTTATTCTTTAAAAATGCATAACTCTGGTTCTACTTATCGAATTTTTGTCTTTTTTGTATTGTTTTACTCATAAATATATAATCTATTTTTCTAACTCTTTGTGAGTTTTTTATGGTGTTTTCATTGTGTTACTGTGCGTGTGTGTGTTGCAGAAATACTTTGCACGTTGCACCTTCAGATTAGCCTGACTGCTCTGAACCAAGATAGCAGAGGGCGAGCACAGGTTATCTTTTAGTGTGCATTTAGCTTACACTGACTAGAGTTGTGGTTCCTGCTTGTACAGGGTGCCTATTCTGACAACCAACAACACCATTTCTAACAGTAGGGTTATCCCTAGGAACATTTACCCCATTGGTTAGTGACTGCCCAGGAGTCACCTCCATCCACTAGCTGGTACCAAGAATAAATGTGGCACCGTAAGTCACCTTCATCAGACTGCTAGACTTGCTAAAGTAAACCAGGCAAACTTAACCTGCTACAGTTAGCACCTGTGAGAAGGACCTGAGAAGGTTGGACCCCTTTCACTTAAAATTCAAGGACAGACATAAATCTGTGGATAATAGGGCTGCCCCATGGTGATACCAAGAACATACAAAGTGGAAGAGGACATTGCTGTAAAGAATCTCAGCTGGCCAGTGGCAAATGGACCCGGGCTGGACTTTGCTGTTGCCCTCTCCTTGAAATCCTGGGAGTCTCTTACTGCTCTCCTTGAGGTCCTGAGGCATTTAAAATGTACTCTTGTGATTGTTTGGGCACCAAAATAAGGGGCAGATTAGGATGGCGGATGGACCTGCGTCCGTCCGCCACCCCAGAGGTGGAGGGAACGTCCGCAGGGGCAGCGGCGGTCCCTCCGTGCAAATTAGGATGTGACTGCCACCCTGGCGGTCACATCCTGTATGTTTAACATTGCGGCGGGTGCTGCTAGAAGCAGCATCCGCCGCAATGTTAAAACTGCATGTTTTACATTTACATGCACAAAGCGGCAGACACCGCGCGGTGCCTGCCGCCTTGTGCATGTATATGTTGGGGGTACCATAGGTACCCCCCATGTGCACCCCCCACACCCCGACACCCTGGGGGCCCGCAACCGGCCCCCAAATGCCAAAGTCCACATGCTTTTCCACGGCGGAAAAGCCGCCGCGGAAAAGCATGTGTCCGTGCACATCCTAATTTGGCTGACGGTGTCTTGCAGACACCGTCACCAAATAGACCTCCCCACCCCGCGGATCAGCGGCGGACGGACCAGCCGTCCGCCGCTGGTCCCACCGCAATCCCACCGCCATCCTAATCTGACGGTGGGTGTTGTCTGTGGCCGCGGCGGTTAATCCGCATCCTCCAGGCCGGCGATGGCTTCCGCCGGCCCGGGGGATGCGGATTAACCGCCATCCTAATCGGCCCCTTAGTTTGGGAACTTTTCCACAATGTTTGCTCTACAGCGCCAAACCTTCAAGGAGAGCAACTGTGAAAGGTATTCGACCAACAGTTCCGTGACCTCAGACTGAATTTCAGGTGTGACCAGTGCGGAGAAGAGCTGATCATCAAAAAAATGACATTGTCACGTTTTAGATTGGGGCGTATGAACCTTTTTAAACTTCCCAAATTCCAAGCCCTAGCGGGCCAGTCTACTTGGTGTATTCCAACCATGCTACATCGTGGTCAGCCTCAAATCGCATCTAGGTCCTGATCTACCAGGACTATTGAATACCATTGCCCTTTTTCACTTTTTGGTTATACTTTCACTTACATTTAAATAAAATTACTTTTTGTCATTTTCAATATTAGATTTTCTCTATTTTTTATAAATAGAGTCAGATTGTTTTAGTCTTATGTTTTTGAATATTTCACAGTTTTTTTACTTCTAAATTATTTGTACATTTTCCTAAAGTTAAGCCTGTCTGTTCTGGGTCATTGCTACCAAAGGTTGAGCTGAGCCTTAAATTACAGAAACCTTTGATTGGACCTAACAAGTTAGTGACTTTACATGTGACTGACTGCTATTCACCCCAGAAAATAATTTATGTTCTCACCTAAATGTTTGAGGGTAGAAGATGGATTGCACTGGGCACAAACGGTCCTAGATGTGCACAACAATACCCCCTGTGTTTTCACCTGAAGGTGACCACGAAAGACACATATTTGCAGGGGAATTTGGCAACATTTCATAAAATTTTGCAAAGAAGCTAAAATGCAAGAGTATTTTAAATAAGAATAAAAATAATAATTATGCAGGCTACTACTAGACACTGGATGTGTACATTTGGTAGATACACCAGTTACACTTGTAAACAGTATGTAGGGTTAAGTGTGGAGGTAATTAAATACAAGGAAGTGATAAGGCAGGTATAAAGCATTTTTATTGGGATTGCATGAATTATTGGGATTGCATGATGACTACCATGTGACAAATAATTCAGGGTATTAATTGGAGGATAAGTCCATGTCATGATTTGTGTTCAATAAGATATAACTAAAGTGGATACATTACAGCAGAAGAATGGGTAAGGATCATCTGCCACATGTTCCCCACTATCTGTTATGGATGGGCAGGGTGAGGGTCTCATCACAAAGAGCCCATAGTCGGATTAGATAGTTGGTGAATGCGATCGTCTGCTGCAAGGAGAGAACTATATTAAGGGCTCAATTTAGAGTTTAGCGGTAGGATGGTCCTTCGCAAAGGTGGCACTTGCCCTATCTGCCTTATTAGAAGTGCATTATAACCTATAGAACTTGTAATACCATGGATGGGAAACTCGCCACATTTTGACACCACATTTTGATGGAGCATCCCATCACACCAAACTCTAAAAAGGGTCCTAAGTGCACCTTCTTTTGAGAAGAGAGAGGGGCTCAGGTGGAGGAATATGCTTTATAAATTTGGACGACAAGGGTTGTAGGGATTAGTAAGAATTTGTTGAAGTCACCCAGGGAGTTTCATGAAAATGCTACAAAAGAACTCACTACTTAAGTAAGATAAGTTTGTTTAAGCAGACACACTGGGAGTATATATTGCCGCAGCGGTCCAATGGATGGGAAGGTTGACTGGAAGACCAGGAAGAGCAGGGATGTAGGATCGTAAAGACAGGAAAACGTATGAACAAATAAAGGGGTCATTGGCCATTTAGGAATGACAGGGGCTGAGGGTATGCATGCTTGTTCCCAATGTGAGAGGAGAGGGTTTCACAGGGCTAGAAAGGAGGTATGGGATTTGTTTCTTTCTTGTTGATGTGTACTAGTTTTCTCCTTTGGGTTTTTGATAGTTAATATGGTCCAAAGGCAAAGGATATATGAAATTGTGAGGTCTGGTCTGCCAATACTAAATCAATATTTTTAACCCTAAAAACGTGTTTCAAATCAGTTTAATTTCCAGACATCATACCGGCCCTCCCACAAAACCGTACGGAATATTAAATGACACTATTTGTAGGACAGTTACAAGTCTGCTCGTTGTTATGAGACATTAAGAATTATTGCTTCTGAATATGACCTCAATCTTTAGCTTATTCATTTCATTCCTGTCACCAAAACCCATGTGCTGGAAGTAATGTAACATCTCAACTTAATTTACTGTCAATCTGGTTTATTTAAATGTGTTGGTGATTTATTGCACATAGATTCTTTCTGTTGACAGACAAAAGATACTGACTTCAAAACTGAAAATATAGAATGAGGATGGATAGTAAAAAGAATCCAGGACTGCTGTGGCAAATGCTGCATTGGAAACGCACAATTGAGTTTTCCATTAAATTTACTTTTATATCCATAATATTTCCTGAAATGTGAAGCAATACTGCGCTCCTTTAAGTAAAAGGAGGCTAGATAAACTGCTTATTTAGCGTGAGTGGATGATATATCATCTTGATAAAATATGTCCCAATTAGAAAGAGCTCTAAATAAATTTCACATCATAGACCCTGCACCGAAGTGTGCATGACAAAGAGAAACTATAGACCCAGTGATGTAGCATGATGAGAATTAAGAAGCAAAAAGCCACTGTTGAAAGATAACAGTACTCTAATTCCTTAAAAGCCAGTAGCCATCTGTTGTAGTAGTATGGTACGCATTTAGGGGCTCATGATGATGGAGGATTTTCCGCATCCTCTGGGCCGGCGGAAGCCACCGCCGGCCCGGAGGATGCAGAAAATCCTCTGCGGACCCACCAAAGACCCACCGCCACATTAGGATGGCTGGTGGGTCCTGGTTTCGGTCCGCCGCTTTTCCGCCGCGGTTGACTTACAACCGCGGCGGAAAAGCTGTAACATGGCTGGCGGTGTCTATCAGACACCGCCAGTCATATTAGGATGGCGTAAAAGAGATGCTTTTCCACGGCGGCTTTTCCGCCGTGGAAAAGCATGTGTATCTTCACTGCTGGGGCCCGTTGCGGGCCCCCTAGGTGAAGGGGGTGGGGGGTGCACATGGGGGGTACCTATGGTACCCCCCTGCATTTGTATGCAGTAAACGGCAGGCACCGCACGGTGCCTGCCGCTTTCTGCATACAAATGCAATGTATGCATTTTTAACATTGCGGCGGGTGCAGCTTGAAGCTGCACCCGCCGCAATGTTAAAAATAGAGGATGTGACCGCCAGGGTGGCGGTCACATCCTAATTGGACAGGAGGGAACTCCGCAGGCCATGTGGAGGTTCCCTCCTCCTCTATGGTCGCGGACGGACTCAAGTCCGTCCGCGATCATAATGAGCCCCATAATGCTGATTGAAGCCTTCTCTCACGTAGAGGACAATACCACCACGGAAAATTAACGTGGCTATTGTGAAATTTAATTTGATCCTACATATGTATATATAAATTCATTGAAAAAAACACAGGTTTCAGGGACATTATAGGTAGTGGACCTTTCACTCCTACAAAACCAGAGAAATTCGGCTGCTCTAGTAAGTTGAGCTAACTATAACTCGCGGCTCCGCAATGCACTGCTGATGACGTCACAGATCATTCATGACATGGTCAGTGACATCACTGATGACATCACTGATGACATCCCAAATGACATCACTTTTGACATCATCCATGGACTGTGTGTTTCTGTTAATGTGTAAATATGTTTTATAAATATATATGCAAATGTGTATTGAAATATGAGTGGGAGTTTGAGTGTCTGCATAGATGATTTAGTAAGTGCGTGACTGACTGTATAAGTGGGTGATTAAACTTGCCTGACAGAATGCCTGGGTTAGTGACTAAACTGTGCAAATGTCTGTATTAGTCTGTCTGTTGGTGTGTAAGTGGCTGCATAGATTGGTGAGTAGCTACATGTGTTTCTATATGGGTGATTAATTGGTTGTCAGAGTATCTCTATGGGTGCTTGAGTGTCTGTGTGGGTGGGTGGGGGGGTGTGACTCTGTGCATAGTGGGTGATTCACTGGGTGTATGGGTTCAAGAGTGCATATGTGAAGGGCTGTATGGGTGGGTGAGTGTGTTTATGGGTGTATTATCTGTATGAATAAGTGAGGTGGTGTGTGTGTATAACTGTACAGGTGAGTAAATGGGAGTGTGATTGATTCTTTGCATGACTGACTAGGTGTGTGAGTAACTCTATGGATCAGTGGTGGCGTGTGAGTGTCTGTATAGGTGTATGCGTGCAAATGATAGTGCTGTATTGATGAGTGACTGTATGTGTGAGTGACTGTATGGGTGAATGAGTGGATGTGTGTGTAGACCTAAGAATCAGTGACTGGGTATGTAGTAACTGATATTGGTGCGTTTATGGTTTCGAAAATGGCAGTTTGTATTTTAGAGTAGGTGTATCAAAGCTTTTGTTAGAGTGTGAGGAGGTGCATCAGATTATCACGTGGATGATGTCATCAGTGATGTCATTTGAAATGTCAGCAGTGATGTCATCAGTGATGTCATCAGTGATGTCACTGACCATGTCATGAATGATTTAATATGTGACGTCATCAGCAGTGGATTGCGGAGGCGTTAGTTATAGTTAACTCAACTAACTATAATGAACGGATTTCTTTGGTTTTGTACGAGTAAAATGACAAACTACAACGTCCCTAAAACGTGTGGTTTTTTTCCCGCACTGTCATAGCAAACGGCAATGTCCCGGAGGTGGGCACTCCGGGACATTGCAGGAGCCGGCCCTGGGAGGTGGCGGTTCTCAGGGCCATCCAAGGGTCCTGGAGGAGGGCCCCTTGGCCCCCCTCTCTTAATTTGCATAGGGAGGTGGGAGGTGGTGGTCCCAGGGGCATTAGGGGGCCCACAAAGCCCCCCTAATAATGAAGGAAGCCCTGGGGAGGTGGTGGTCCCCGGGGCTTGGGGGCATGCGAGGCCCCCGCTTATAATTATTGTAAGCCCTGGGGAGGTGGTGGTCCCCGGGGCTTGAGGGGGCCAGCGAGGCCTGCCACCTCATAATTAAAAGTGCCCCGGGGAGGTGGTGGTTCCCGGGGCAGTGTGGTGGGGGTTGGGCACCGCTCCACACATTTACTAATGAAGCCCCAGAGAGTTGGTGGTCCCCGGGGTTGCGGGAGGACTGCGTACCCCCGCATTCAATTAATTAAGTCCCAGGGAGGTGGTGGTCCCCATGGCTGTGGGGGCCCCAACTAGCCCCCGAAAATTAATTACTGATTGCCCCCGGGCCCTGACTTCCCCGGGGCTTACAGAAATGAAGTGCTGGAGCCCGCGCTTAGTTTTTAAAAAATGTTCCGGTCCGTATTCGCGAATCCAGCGCGAATTCGGGCGTTTAAAAAAAATGCTTTTTCTTTGTCTGGTTGTCAGGGTGTTTCTACCCTGTCTCCTTTTCTTGTTTTTCACCTTTTTTGTACTATTTTCTTGTGACTCTGTTACCGAGTCACAAGATGGCTGCCAACACATTTTAGTTTGAATTGTTGGCAGCCAATCAGAATTGAGCTTGTGCTCGGGATGGTTGCGAACCATCCTCGGAGCTCAGATATCGATATTTTTTAATTTCTCAGGAACTACTGAACGGATTTGCACCATTTAAAAAAAAAAAGGTTGCTTTCTGAACCAAGAACTACCTTTTTGCCAAATTTAGTGTAATTCCGTTCGGGTTGTAGCCTGATATAAAATTTCCTACGGAAATTAACATGGGGAAAACGCATTTTGGGACACCCCTTTTTTCTCAGCCTCCTGCTTGATGATTCACCCGAAACATTTAAAACATGAGCTGACCTGAGTAAACCTTTTTTTGAAAATTTTTGCGAAGATTTGTCAAACGGTGCCAAAGATATTTGGCAAAAGAAAAAATGCTTTTTGAAGAGAAACATGGTCCTAACTTAAACCACCTACTGACAACCGCCAGTAAGTAATATATATATATATAACTACCTACCCCCTGGCGCATTGTAAATTGGGGGATTAAGTCCCCTTCAATCCTGAGGGTCCCTTGGGGCCAACTAGCCCACCAAGTACCTCCAGTAAGCACCAAAGAGCTGCATTGCACAGAGGTGTAAAAAGGGGCGTGTCGTATGAACACCTCTCTGCAACGCAGCTTCCTGGCACATACTGGCAGTACCTGGTGGGCAAGTTGGCCCCCAGATACCCTCAGTATTAATGGGAACTTAATCCCCTAACTTAAAATGCGCCACAGGGGGCATTTGCACACTTGTCACATCAGGCCCCGTCCCCTCCCTGCACCACTGTGCAAATGCACCCCGTGGCCCATTTTAAGTTGGGGGACCTAATTCCCCAACTTAAAACGCGCCACAGAGGGCGTTTGCACAGTAGTGCAGGGAGAGGGCGTGGCCTGATGTGACAAGTGTGCAAACGCGCCCTGTGGCGCGTTTTAAGCTGGGGAATTAAGTCCCCTTGAATCCTAAGGGTCCCTGGGGTCCAGCTAGCCCACTAGACATGTCTTACTTCTGTAGGCATAGTTAGAAACTAGCATTTAAAAAAACTTTGAAATTCACTTAAAAACCATCACAGATGCACTCTTGAAACCATGCACCCAGTGGATCACCCACTCACACATCTATGCACAGAGTCACACACACCCCACCCACACAAACACTCTGGTACCCATACAGATACTCAGACAACCAATCAATAACTCATGTAGACACTCATGTAGCTATTCACAAACCCATGCAGCCGCTTACACACCACCAGACAGACGGATACAGATATTCACACACTTTAGTCACTAACCCATGCATTCAGTAAGATACGTTTAATCACTCAATTATGGAGTCAGTCACGCACCTACTAAATCATACATTCAGACACGTATATACCCACTCATTCTTCAATACGCCTTTCCCCATATATAGTAAACATATTTAAACTTTACAGAAACAGACAGTCACTGGATGATGTCATCAATGATTTCATAAGTGATGTCATTTGAGATGTCATCAATGATGTCATCAGTGATGTCACTGACCATGGCATGAGTGAAGTAATATGTGACATCATCAGCAGGACTTTGCGGGAGTGCAAGTTAAAGTTAGCTGAACTAGGAGCTGCTACACGCGGAGAAGTTGAAACAGCCTTTATTGGCGGACAGCTGTGCAGCAGCATTAAGTCCCTCTTCATTTCTTCATAAATGCCCAACGTGTTTCGAGCACCACTGTGCTCTTGTTCACGGGCCAATAGGTGAGTAATCAAACCGGCCTTTGCACAAGCTTTATTTAACTGATATTGAGTCCCGCCCGATGGGCGTGTTCCCCAAGGCATGCTGGTCTTTGTTCTTCTTAGAGTAATTACTTGTATTGCAAACTCTCATAAATTCAATCCCTTTACCAAAATGTCTTCCATGCTACTTCGCGTGATGGTAAGATTGAAAAAAAGCTGTATGAATCCACTCTGATAATGACAGCGAACATTGCAGTGCTCTCCCTTCACAATGCAATCTTTTTTTTGATTTACCCATCTACTTTCGTCCCCAAGGTCCATCTCTTCATAAACTCCAATATATTGCTCTAGGGGAGCTGCGCTCCATTACACCAAAATACAATGATTGTAAACCATGGAGAAATTCAATTTAGTTAACTTATATCTACAACATTCCTTCCAGTTGTAAAAACACATTTTATATGTACTCATTCTTGGAAGAGTCCTTCAGCTTGTAACCTCTTATGTCTCAAAGTATTGGCAAGAAAAGAAGTTTGTTTACAGACGGTTCACATATTGTTGCTTGATATGTCCTTTAAACTGAGGCTAGGATCGCCGATGTGTTATATTCTATGTTTATGTTTTTGTTATGCAAGCTTATTCAGATACATGATTACATGCTCACAGCTGTCATAGTATTTATGATGTTACTGCATCTGTCAGTAATGGAATGTTATGTTTCAATGACTGGATCAACTGACTTTTGGACAGAGAGAGAGAGAGCTGGCAGATGATGAGCTGTGTGGAGGATTATATCAATAAACTCAACTTTAGATTTAATCTAGTTTCCTGGGTTTACTACATAATTTTGGCGACGAGGGCTCCACACAGCTGGACCCACGCTGGACCCTGTTCAAAGCTCTACTCATCGACATTTTTCAAGACCAAACATCATCTGGTTCAATTGTCATTTTCATTCAAACAACGTCAAACTGCTTTGAGGACTACAGCACTTGTATGGATTGAGGACTCTTGCTTTTTCTATACCACAGCTAAGTCAATTTTACATGTTTCTATTGCTTTTCAAAGCATTTTACTTTCTTTCATACTCTCTGCCGTTTTTTTTAAAATCGAGAACTGTATTCTTCTCCTTGAAATCGGCATGAGCTGAACTATTTGAGGCATATTCACCAAGTGTAGTGTACAGACGAAATTTGGCACAGAGCAAGTGTATTCTCTTACTTCAACTCAACCATCTCTGAATCAGCGTATTAATAACTAATCTTTGTTACTGCGGCTGTTGAGGTGTTACTCTTTGCCATGTGATTTCGTTTTGGGTACATTGTTCGGCGCACAGCTATTGTGGTGCATCGGAGACATTTGTTGAAATATTACTTGGCATGCGTAAGGATTTATTTTTCAAAAATAAACTTACTTGACTTGGATTCTCACACGCCTGCGTTCTCAACGTTCTTTAGTCAATCTCAGCGTCACAATACAAGCAAAGGAAGTATTTTTCCATGTTGGAGTTTCACCACGTCACAATCTATTTTCAGAGAACATTTCATTTAAAAAAAAAAATCTTTTTTAATCTTTTATCCATTTCAAAGGTGTTTTCTTTTACAAAGTATATTTTTAGAATATATATGTCTTTTTATTATTCATCACAACACAGTACAAAGTTTGTGTATTTTGAAGTGTTTTTCTTCTTCTAATACTAATTTTGTTTAGACTATGTCTTCTTTGCAATCTATTAACATTCCTCCCTCATTTCTGGAGAATCCAGGAGATCCTCCAGTGAAATGGGACATATGGTTAGATGCTTTTGAGACATATCTTGGCGCCATTGGCGATCTAAGATATCGCCCAGAAAGAAAAAAGTATATTTTGTTACACTCACTAGGATTCGAGGGAAGATCGATTTTTAAACATTTACCCAATCTTCCCGAGAATGATGAAACTTTTGATGAATATCAAAGTACTGTTGCCAAACTTAAATTACGCTTTGATAAACAACTCAATTTGATTGTTCTCAGGCATAAGTTTTTCAAAAGAAAACAATCAGAAAATGAAGACGTTGATGCCTATATTTCTGTCCTTCAGAAGTTGGCCTCTGTCTGTATTTTTGAGAACTTTACAGAACAGTTGATTCCTGATCAATTTGTTGGTCACTGTAAGGATAAACAATCAGACAGAAGTTACTTTCTATGGACAATCTGTTACTAGATGAAACTATCAAAGTAGCAAAGAGTATCAAGACATCACACATTTCTTTGAAAGAACTTGAAGATAAACCAGTAGAAACTGTTAACTTTGTAGGTCCTTAAAAAAATCTAAATTTAAAAGTGTAAAAAATGCAACTTATCAGCCTTCAAAATCCAAGAATGATAATGCCATACCCAGCAATGTTTGTTTACGATGTGGAAGCTTGATTCATGGTAAAGGGTCGAGGTGTCCAGCTCTGAATTCTACGTGTAACTTTTGCAAAAAAGAGAGAGGGACACTTTGCTTCTGTCTGCTTGAAAAAGAAATTTCAAAAGAAAACTGTAACTTGCGTTCTAGAATCAGATGATGATTTTGAAGCTGAAATTGTATCAGTTGTTCAAGATCACACTAGCTCTAGCCAAATTTCTAGCCAGTCTTCTATACCACTTGAAGGTGACCCCTCATCTTGTGTTGATCTGATTGTTGAAATACTAGTTGGTGATAAAAAACTGGATCTACATGTGGACTCTGGTGCCAGAATTACCATGATAACAGAAAAACTTTTTCGTGAAACATGGGGAGAGAGGGAACTTTTTCCTCCAGATAGATCACCAATCTCCTATGAAGGAAGAAGCATTTATTTGCTAGGTTTTCTTGAAGATTTTCTAGTATTTAAGGGAAGAAGAATCAGGGGTAAAGTATATGTAGCGGTCAAAGGCCTTAATATACTTGGATGGTTTCACCAGGGTTTGTTTGGCATGCAGTTAAAACCTGGTACTAAGGAACAAGTTATGCTTGTCACTTGTGTTGATGAAAACACCAAGTGGATCAATGAATTCCCATCTGTTTTCAGTGATGAGTTGGGAAAAATCAAGGGGTTTAAGCACAACATCATTGTCAAGGATGGAGCTACTCTGATTAAACACAGACTCAGGAGTGTTCCTTTTAGTATCAGGGATGATCACAACAAAGAGCTTTCTTCTCTATGTGAGAAGGGAATCATAGAACCTATGGATTCTTCTTTATGGTTATCTCCCTTAGTTGTTGCTCGGAAACGAGAGGGCAAGCTGAGAGTATGTGTTGACCGTAGGTCTTTGAATAACGAGATCTGGGTGGATTCCCATCCATAACCTAAAATTACTGATATTTTTACCTGTATCAAAGGCGCTAGAATTTTCACGAAACTAGACCTGGCTAGCGCCTATCACCAAATAGAACTTCATCTTGATTCACGCTCTTTGACTGCTTTTGTATCTCCGCTTGGAACCTTCCGCTACAAGAGGATGTCGTTTGGGTTAGCCTCTGCGTCGTCAGTTTTCTAGAGGGTTATGCAGAATATGTTCAAGAGTGTAGAAGGAGTACTTGTATTCCAAGATGATGTTTTGATTCATGTCAAGGATGAGGAAACGCATGACAATATTATCAGGAAGGTACTAGAATTGTTCAAAACAAATGGAGTTGTGCTCAAAACCGAGAAATGTAAATTTTCGTGTAGTGAGATAGAGTACCTTGGTCATCTTCTTTCTCAAGATGGGTCCAAGCCTAGACAAGGTTTGATTGATGCAATCATGAATGCTCCCGTACCTAAGGACAAAACTGGTGTTAAATCGCTATTGGGGTTGTTAGAATATTATTCTAGATTTGTACCAAATTATGCATCCATGGTTAGACCTATTAGTAATCTTCTCAAGATCTCCAGTAAGTTTTTATGGTCTTCTGAATGTGATCGTGCTTTTGTGGAGGTCAAAGATGCACTAATGAGAAGCAATGCCCTTACACCATTTGACCCAGGTCTATCATGCTGTATAACTGTTGATGCGAGCAAGGTTGGGTTGGGGGCAATTCTTACGCAGAACAATGGGAATTAGGAAAATACTGTTGCATTTGCATCTAGAGTGCTTCGCTGTGCTGAAACTCAATACTCTGTTATAGAGAAAGAACTATTAGCTTGTTTGTGGGCTATTGAAAAATTTAGAGCATACATTTGGGGAAGGCATTTCAATTTAGTCACAGACCACAAACCTCTTGTTTCAATACTGTCCTCTGGTCCCAGTAAGTGTTGTACACCAAGGAGTACCAGGTTGGTTAGAAAACTACTTCAATATCAATTTGAGATCACACATATTGCTGGTGGAAAGAACACAAGAGCTGATTTTCTGTCACGTTATCCTCAAAGTGGTGACATTAATGAGGGGACAAGTTTTCAAGAGTTAAATGATGAAGATGAAGAAGATTGCTTTGTAGCATCTGTGGATATTCCTATTTTAGCTGTTGGGTCTGAAAGAGATTGGAGAACGGTTTTTCTGGAAGATAACATTTTACAAGAAGTCTGTATGTTTGTCAGAAATGGGTGGCCGAAAGAGAAAGCCTTGTCTTGTGAAATGCAGCCATACTGGAAAATTGAATCAGAGATATCAATTGAAGATGGTTTACTTATGAGATGCGAAAAGTTAATTCCACCTCACGCACTTAGGTCTATTATTATCAAAAAGCCCATGAGGGGCATTTAGACATTTCTCTTACTATACGGCAGGTTCGTCAAGATTTTTGGTGTCCCAGAATGGATAGTGAAATCAGGATAGCCATAGAGAATTGTCAAGTGTGTTGTTCTTCGGAGAAGGGACTTAAAGTTACTGCTCCGTCTTTAACTCCTATCGAGTGTCCGTCTGGACCTTGGGTAAAGGTTGGTGTTGATATTATGGGTCCGTATGAGGTGTTACCGTCACGGATGAGATTTGTTCTTGTTTTGATGGATTATACATCTAAGTGGCCAGAAATTAAAGTGGTCAGAGAGGCGAGTTCCTCTAGTGTTATTAAATTTCTCAAGGAGGTTTTCCTTAGAGAGGGTTTTCCCCAGTTTCTTGTCTCTGACAATGGGACTCAGTTTGTGAGTGATGAATTTCAAGATTTTCTTAAAACTAGTGGTGTCAAGCATTGTAAAAGTTCCCCTTATTATCCATAAACAAATGGTCTTGTGGAAAGAATGAACAGGGTTGTAGGTGAATGTATCAAGTGGGATGTAAGAGGGAGACATGATGTTTGTGCATCTCTAGAAAGTATGTTATGGTTCTACAGAACAACACCGCATTCATCCACTAAGGTGTCTCCATTTAAAGACTTAAGGGGAAGGAAGGCAAATACGAGTTTCCGTCCAGGATGGATGTGCAAATGGGTCGATTATTTAGTCAATGTGGAATCACTTATGGAAATTGTTAAGATAAATTCTGACGTTACACAAGAAAAGGAGAAATGTTGGTTGGACGAAAGAAGAGGTGTCAAATTAGTTTCCTTGAGTGTTGGTGATTTGGTTCGCATTAAGACTTCTATACATACTAAGAAAGGAAGAGGTAAATTTAGTGAACCCATTGAAGTGATTGGAATTGGCAATAATGCTGTTCAAGTGGAAGGGGGGTGTTGGTGGAATATTTGTAAGGTGGTTAAAACCAGATCTTTTTCTTCCTTTGATAACCAGAATTCAGGTGAACAATAAGAACTCTTACACTCATCTGGACAGAGGAGGAAGAGTGGAAGAATTTCAATTATTCCTCTGAAGTTTCGTGATTAGTTGGTTTACTTACTTTGAAAATGCTTCACTAATATATTAGTGAAACAGAAGAGAAGATATGTATTTTCAAATGTGTTTTTTTATTAAATGTATTTTAATGTTTTTATTCTTTATTACTTATTCATTGGCTTTGAAGAAAGGGAGGTATGTTATATTCTATGTTTTTGTTATGCAAGCTTATTCAGATACATGATTACATGCTCACAGCTGTCATATTATTTATGATGTCACTGCATCTGTCAGTAATGGAATGTTATGTTTCAATGACTGGATCAACTGACTTCTGGACAGAGAGAGAGAGCTGGCAGATGATGAGCTGTGTGGAGGATTATATCAATAAACTCAACTTTAGATTTAATCTAGTTTCCTGACTTTACTACACGATGCTTTGTGTTTTCTGTGTTCTGCCATATACATTTCAACCTGTCAAACTGTTTGGATGAAGCCTTATTGTAACCTTTGTTTTTACATTATTCCACTATCGGTTTTTCTGAAGACAATTACATCAGAGTAAAGCTCTTCTTGACAGCACCAACTATGGTCCTTAAAATACATCAGAGAACTGCTCAGTTCTACCCGTGTTTGAGAGTTAACAAATTGGGTTATGAGGTTGGGCTCTGCCAATGGTTCTCTTTTAGTATAGATAGACTTCTTTCTGAATCTCACGTTCTTGTGACATTACCACAATATGTGCCACCTGTTTGGCCACAATGTTTTATTTATGCATCTCTAAAATCTTTTCTCCAGGGCACATAAACTCTTAAACACCTTCAGGTAACTTTCCACAGAAATCCCCTCTACCTGATGACGAGGATTTTGTTTTAATGGCATGTTCACTTCTCCATGCTTTCACCAGTTCATCTTCCCAATTTTTCTATGTCTAGTACCCTCTCTAAATTTTAATTGACTAGAAGAGTTCCCATGAGAGCATGGATAGGGTTTTGAGTCTGTTGGCTGACTTTTGCCTTCTATAGGAATGACTGGCTAGAAGGAGCAATCTGAATATATTTGAAGCAGTGGATATTTGGAATCCCCTTTCTATTATGCATGTAAGACTTCATAATTCTTCTCTTAAGGATACTTGGAAAGCGTGTTAAAACGTGTTTCCTCCTGAGAAATCAGTATTACTTCTCACTGTGGCTATCAATCACAGTTTATCTTGAATCCCCAGAGTTTTCTGGATTATATGTGGTGTGCTAAAATGTTCTTCCATTAAGTAAAATGTATAATCTTTCCTCACTTTCCTTTGTTCTTAATTGGATAGATGGTGGTAGCCGAATGGATGGACCACTCCCACCTTAAGCTAATGGGACAAGACCGAATGGATGTTTCTGGGCAAATCTCCATCACCCTCTTCGGCACTTAGATGGCCGACCTGTCGTGCCCCTACTCCCAACCCAATGCAGCAGATTAAAAGCCTAGGCATGTGGCTTGACAGCTCTCTCAGCTTTAATCATCAAGCCACTAAGCTCTCTGCTACATGTTTTGGCCTAATGAGAATGTTAAGAAAGATCCTCCCACTGCTCCCTTTCCAGGCGAGGAAGATTATGGTGCAAGCCCTCATACTATCCCACCTGGACTACTGGAACGCGTTGTATCTGGGGGCCGCTCAGTCCACAATCCAGAGATTACAAGTGATCCAGAATTGTGCAGCTCGCCAACTGCTCCAGATTCCTCGGAGACAATCAGCAAAACCTGCCTTGAGGAATCTTCACTGGCTTCCAATTTGGTCCAGGATACATTTTAAGGCCATGTTCCTGGCCCATAGAGCTATGTGGAAGTCAGGCCCAGCAATCATTCAGTCCCTGGTCACCCCCTATCAACTTCCCTGAGTCTTGGTTCTAGCTCCGCTTTTTTGCCACCCCAAGGAAAGTACGAAGGTCCAGATGGGGTGGACGCTCTTTCTCCCTGAATGCCTCCAATCTTTAGAATTCTCTTCCCCTTACACTTCGAGGGGAACCAAACAAACTGGCCTTCCCAAAAGTTCTCAAAACTCATCTTTTCAGCACGTCACATTAGTATGACATACCTATCTGTCAGCTCGCTCCATAAGCACTAGGAGGCCTCAGGGTAGCTATGCGCTATAGAAATACAATTTAATTTCATAGCAATAATAAAGTATTGAAAGGCATGCGACTCTATTGCTGCTCACCCAATTCGTTCATTGGCCCCTATAATCAGTCCCTTGTACAGAAAGATTGTGTGCCTCAAAGTACATCAATGGATTTAGCTGTCCTGCTTGATATTATCAAGGTGGACCCACTCAAACCTCGGGTGTCTTCCATGCCACACATATCAGTTAATGATTTTTTCAAACATTAACAAATATTAGTCAATCAGTGGCATCTGTGGTCAAAGAAAGAAGATCAGAATGTTATGCAATAATTAAACTGTTATGCTCTTTCTTCTTAATTGCCAAAATTGTCCATCTCTTTAATTCTATTTGGAGCTCACCCAGTAAGGGACTTTAACTTTTAGAGTCAGATTCCTCCTGTTTGGTAAGCACCTCCGGGCTGCTCTTTTGTAGTCCCCATAATTTGTTTTGTGGTTTTTCTTCTTGATTCCTCTGAATGCACTGTGTTCCCTAATGGTCTTTGCTTGACTGCAAAAGTTTCAAACAATACCTTGTTTACTACCACCATTCGGAGAGTTTGTGTATTTGTTTTTGATGTGATTCTTAAGCCTGCTTAAAAAGGCCATCTTTCCAATCCTCTAACCCAATAAGGCCATTTGTTGTCACTGCAACACTCCCCATAGAATTAAGTTTCAGAAAACAGCATTTGCTCCACTCGGTTTATATAGTCCAGGCTTCTCCAATGAGTAGCTCTTGAGCTCCAGGCAGTGCTCCAGCTACCGATAAGTACCTCGTCTGTGCACAGCCAACCCTACTATATTACAAACTTGTGCTTGGTTGAAATAATATACATATGCCAAAATTGTGAGCGTGTATTAAAGATGAAAATGAGTTTATTTTCAGAACTCATGAACTGATATTTGAAGGAAAATGGCAGAATTTCCAAAATAAATTTAAAGCTGATATTTGAGTGAAAAAGTCATGAGGTATTGAGGTGACGTTTTTACAAATGTTATTACCTTGGTACCAGAGTCATTGCTACCATGGTTGTTATGTATTACCCATGCAGAGGCATTCCATATTGACAAAGCCTTTTTTTTCTTAATTACAGTGCTGCTGGCAACCATGACTGATGCACTGAGGTGATGGCTGGTAGTAACCTTCCAAAGGGTGGCCACTGATGTAACTTTGTCTGATTTGGACACTGTTACAATAATAGTAACTTTCGTAGCTCCTGATGAGTTTCATTGAACATAAGTAGTTTACATTGCAGAAAAGGTCAGAGTCCCCTGATATAGTCCCCAGCCGCAGTCCGTGCAAGTAACAGTGGTGGGGCCCTGTAAGAGGAAATTCCGAGGGACGATGCCGAAGGAAAATCAATGATTTATTTAATTTTGCCTCTGTATCGTCCCTCGAAATCCCCCCTCACACAGCCCCACCACCGTTACCTGCACGCAGCTGATAGTCCCATTCCCATTCCCATTCCCATCCCATACTTTCTTTTACAAATCCAGTCTGATCTGTGTGTAATATCTGTAGCATTAACTATGCTACTCTATTTGCAACCAGTCCAATATTTATTTTGCAATCAATGTTTCTGAGCGATAAAAGGATTATATCACATAATCGCTGGTGGGTGTTTCTCTGGTTTTGACTAAACCGATATGCTTACTTTCGCCTTCATTACTAACAGGCTTCATGTTTTTCCACATTTCTTACATGGCTCAATACCGGACTAGCATTATGTATGGCTTAAACTTTCTGAAAACGTATGCGGTGAAGCCGTCCGGATCTAATAACTTGTATAATATAAGGTTTTTATTTCATACTTCATTTCCTCTAGAGTGAACTCTGCATGTAATTTAGCTTGAATCACTGACAAAATATCGACCTAGAAAATATCGACCTACAGAAATATCGATGCTGAAATATTGAAGGCAAGAATATCGACATCCTATCTACAAAATTGTAAGTACAAAAACAGCGGAAAAAAAATATAGATGTTAAAAATATCGATGTTAAAAATATTTTTTTTTTCTGTAAAAATATAAATGTAAAATAAAGTAAATAACACTAATAAATAAAATAAACATAGCTAAAAATATCTAATAATGTTCAAAGTTTCTAAATAATACATATGTAATAATATTACTTTAATTAATCATATACAGAAAATATATAATATATACTTACTTAACAATACGTTTTAATAATTATTTTAATAATTTATAAATTAATAACAAATATTAGAAATTACAAATACATTTACAAACATAAAACAAAAACATAAATAAAAAGTAAATATTTATGTTTCATAAATTAAAAAAATTAAATATACTTTTAATATTTTTAAAATTAATTATCTAAAATTATACAAAAAATATTAAATAGCTAAATAAATAAAAATACTATTCGAAATCCATAAAAAAAAATAATACAGTAGAAAAACCTTGGATATCATAGAACTTAAAATTACCATTCCCACTCCAGAGAGCGCAACAGTATAGAAACCATTGGATATAGGGGTAAAAATTACTATTCCAACTCCAGAGAGTGCAACAGTAGGGAAAGTGTTGTATAGCGTAGGGGTAAGAATTACTATTCCTACTCCAGAGAGTGCAACAGTAGGGAAAGCGTTGGATAGCGTAGGGGTAAAAAGTACTATTCCAACTCCAAAAAGTGCAACAGTAGGGAAAGCATTGGATAGCGTAGGGGTAAAAATTACTACTCCAACTCCAGGGAGTGCAACAGTAGGGGAAGCGTTGGATAGTTTAGGGGTAAAAATTACTATTCCAGCTCCAGAGAGTGCAACAGTAGGAAAAGCATTGGATAGCGTAGTGGTAAAAATTACTATTCCCACTCCAGAGAGTGCAACAGTAGGGAAAGCGTTGGATAGCGTAGGGGTAAAAATTACTATTCCCACTCCAGAGAGTGCAACAGTAGGGAAAGCGTTGGATGGCGTAGAGGTAAAAATTACTATTCCCACTGCAGAGAGTGCAACAGTAGGGAAAGCGTTGGATAGCGTAGGGGTAAACATTACTATTCCCACTCCAGAGAGTGCAACAGTGGGGAAAGCGTTGGATAGCGTAGGGGTAAAAATTACTATTCCAACTCCAGAGAGTGCAACAGTAAGGAAAGCGTTGGATAGCGTAGGGGTAAAAATTACTATTCCCACTCAAGAGAGTGCAACAGTAGGGAAAGCGTTGGAAAGCGTAGGGTACAAATTACTATTCCAACTCCGACGAGTGCAACAGTAGGGAAAGCGTTGGAAAGCGTAGGGTACAAATTACTATTCCAGCTCCGACGAGTGCAGCAGTAGGGAAAGCGTTGGATAGCGTAGAAGTTAAATATAACATACTTATAAATGATTGTTGTAAATAAAATAATCAATAATTTAATTTTTAAATAACTACATCATTTGCAAATACCCATTAATAATTATTAAAAGCATAATTACTATTGAATATTTAATCAATCAATACCAATAAATATTAATTAATAAATATTAGTTACCAAATAATAAATATTGAACACTAAAATATTTTCCAAAACAAAAAACATATTAATAATTAACAAATGATTAATAATTAAAAAATGGTAAACAATAAATGTATTTTTTAAATCAAAAAATATTTTTGAAACAATAATTACCAATTAATAAAAATAATTTCCAATTAATAAACAGTAATTAACAATTAAAAATATGAATTACCAATTAAAAAAGTAATTACCAATCAAAACATGTAATTGCCAAATTAAAAAATGTAATTACCAATTACAAACATTAATTACCAATTAAAAAAATTAATTACTAATCAAAATAATTATTTACCAATTAGTAGTTATTTAAAAATAAAATAATTATCAAAACCAATAAAAAAACTAATTTACTTAAATACACTTTAATTACTTCCCACCCAATTCCCCTATAAACCCACAACCCGCTACAGAACTTAAACGCAAAAATGTATTAAAATTAATTTACAATTTCTAAAAATTAATAATTAATTTACTATAATTAAATTACTTCCCACCCTATTCCCCTATAAATCCACAACTCACTCTAGTACTAAAACATAAAATTCACTTAATAATAACATTATTAATATATAAAAAATTGTACATATATATTTTAAAACAAATAAAATACTTAACAAAAAACATATAACACATACATATAAAATACATAATAAAATACATAACAATAAACAAATATCAATATTAGTGACATCGAAATTAGTAACATCGATATATTTGATATCGATATTACTAACTTCGATATTACTTACATCGATATAAAAAAAAAAGATATTACTTACCTTAGGGTCGTTATTCTGTCCAACGATATTCTTGACCTCGATATTCTTCACCTTCGATATTTCCAATACGATATTACTGTAGGTCAATATTTCGGAATCGATATTTAGACTGTGCACCATTTAGCTTATCATTGCACCAGTAAACTTTGCAGAAGAGATTTGTTCAAAGAATTATATTCCTCCTTCAGCCCTGTTCAGTGCTGTGACGGCTGGCCAACAAACAATTACTGCCTGACTGTCAGAAGGTACCTCTCACCTCTAGTCTTGCACAGGAACAGAAGATGCTTATTCCCAACTCCCTCTACAAGGTCCACCAGAGCCCGCTTGGAAAAACTTGACTCTAGGTAACCCTGCAGGGGGAAAGGGGAGTGGATAAAATAATAAAGGTACACAGAAGAGACTCCACTGGAACTGTTCCTCAGCTTCTCTTGTTAAATCTGCCTGCAGACCCAACTTCGAGAGAACCTACAGTGTGTTTAAAATAAACAGGTTAACATATCACCTAGCTACTCTACTCTTTCTCTATTACTCCTTCTTTGTCCCTCTCTGTTAAATCATTATCCAGGAATACAAGTAGTTTGATAAGTAAGTTTATTCCAAGATAGGAGACAATCCCCGGCACACATCCGATGGCTCCGTGTAACAGTAGTAACTGATATACATTCAATGGAAAACACAGTGTAGTACGTTATAAACAGCACAGTGTAGCGAAGAATACATATTTGAAATAATACATGTCACGAGATACATTTGAAGGTAAATACATGCACGTGAATGCCAGCACGAAGTATGTCAGCGCGAAGCAGGCAAGCACGAGATGACATGAGAACACAACACACCTTCCTCCCTTATAAAATGAACAAAAAACAACAAAAAAAAAAAAAAAAACTTAAAATTTTCCCATCATGTAGGCAACAAAATCTGACAACCACCCTGGTTTTTTTGCGGTTCTTTTCTGTAAAGGTACTCTATCACTATGGGAATGAGGAATAACCTGATTGAAATTGTTGGTGCTAGAATAACAGGATGTCACAATTCCACCAAGATTGGTGTCGCTAGTGGTGGAGCAACAAGGTTCATCCAATACAGTGTTTCTACTTAAATCCTCATCTAAATATGAAAGATCAGAATTTTCTAATGTAGATTCTTTACGATACACATCTTTATCAGCCTTGAGAATAGCAATTCTACTTAAGTTCCAGACTTTATTGTCTGATAATCTTACAGAGTTTTTTAATATTTCAATGACTTCAAAAGGACCCATGAACGCACTCTCCCCTTTCTTGACCTTCCAGGGTTTTTTAACTTTCACCATCATCCCAATTTCTAACTTTGGATCTGTTTTAGAACCACATTTCTCATCAAAATATTTCTTATTAGAACAATGAGTATGAATAAGGTTCTCTTTGACTTTCTTCAGATCCACACTAGAGAAAGATGACTTCACTAACCATGAAGGATTCACCTTGGTCCTAGGAGTTCTCCCTCTCATGATTTCAAATGGGGAATAACCAGTCATTGAATTCATGGTTGTTCTGTACATCCAAATTTTTTTAAAGATTTCAACTTCCCATTTCTTATCATCTTTGCCAACAGCTTGTATGGCACTCTTGAGAACTCTATTGAACCTCTCTATAACTCCATTGCCACTGGGATTATATAGGGAGGTGGTAGAGTGTGCTATGCCAAGCCTTGCAAAATAATCTTTGGCTTTTCTTGAATTGAATTGAACTCCATTGTCAGATATAATCCTTACTGGTAGTCCTTCTTCAATGAAAACTCTATCTAAGAAACAAAGTACTGAATCGGTATCTATTCCTTGAACAATTTTGATCACAGGCCACTTAGAGAAAACATCAATTGCTGCAATTACATACTTAGAATCACAACCGACAGGACCCATAATGTCAATAGCAATGGTTTCCCATGGATTGTCTGGAATGGTGTGCACCCCCATATTTGGCTTCAGGGTGACTAATGACTTGTCAGAGTTCGCACAAACAACACAATTCCTCACCATTCGCTCAATAAACACATCCATCCCAGGCCACCAGAATAGACGCTTAACTAGCTGTTTAGTTCTGACCATGCCGCTATGTCCTTCATGACTTTGTAAGACAATAATCTTCCTCACACCAATAGGTGGAACAATACGTTCACCCCTCTTAATGATGTCTTCACAACATGAAAGCTCTGATCTTACTTCCCAGAAGCTCTTTAAATTAGAATCAAGATACTTTTTTTCAGGCCAGCCGCTTGTAACATATTCTGTCACACATTTTAAAGTTTCATCAACTTCATATTTCTCTCTCCACAGAGTCTGATCAATGGGAATGGGGCCCTCATCATGAATTAAAGCAATTTGAAAATCATCCCACTCATTATGCAAATCTTCTTGAATAGGTAAGGGCATTCTTGACAAGAAATCAGCAGAAACATTCTCTTTCCCTGGAACATATTGTATGTCGTAAATGAAATCCTGTAAGCGCATGGACATGCGCGCAATACGGGCAGAGGCTCTTAACATCCCTTCAGTGGTAAGAAGACGTACCAGTGGTTTATGATCACTTCTCAATACACACTCTTTGCCCCAAATAAATACTCTGAAATGTTCCAAAGCCCATATGCACGCTAAAGTCTCTCTTTCTATTGTGGAGTATTTTTCTTCAGCAGGAGTAAGAGCCCTAGAAGCATGTGCAATAACGACCTCTTTTCCTTCCTTAGTCTTTTGAGTAAACACAGCTCCTAGGCCCTTCGAGCTTGCATCAGTAGTGATGATATTTTGTAAAGATGGATCAAAACAAGCAAGAGCATTGGCAGAGCAAATGGCACCTTTCACATCACAAAACTCTTTCTCACATTCATCGGTCCATTCAAAAGTAACTTTATTCTTAATTAACTGCCTAATGCTGTATGTTCTGCATGAAAAATCAGGTACATACCTCGCGTAGAATTCCACTAATCCTAAAAATGATCTTACATCATCCTTCGATTGAGGATGAGGTGCAGACTTAATTGCTTCTAAGAGAGAAGGTTTAGGTTTGACACCTTCCTCACAGAGTTCATGTCCTAAGTAATTCACGGAATGAACACCAAATTTACATTTTTCATGCTTTATAGTGAGGCCATGTGCTTTAAGTGCACCTAACACCTCTTCTAAAGCAGCGATATGTTTGTCTTTGTCATCATTAAACACCAGAATATCATCCTGAAAGCAGATGGCATTTTTACAGTCTTTCAGGATATCTTGCATTACTCTTTGAAAAATGGCTGCCGCAGATGCCAACCCGAAAGGCATCCTGTTGAATCTAAAACACCCAAAAGGTGTAATGAATGCGGTTAAATCCTTGCTTTTCTCATTTAGTTCTATCTGGTGATAAGCCGCAGATAAATCTATGGTTGAGAAAAACTTAGAACCACCAACCACAGATAGCATCTCTGAAATACGAGGAAGAGGAAATTGATCTATAATGATATTATTGTTGAGGTTGCGAAGATCAATGAAGAGTCTCACTTTACCATTGGCCCGTCTGGCAACCACTATGGGCGAAACCCATTCAGATGATTCGATTCTTTCTATTATGCCCCCTTCCACTAAACCATCTAACTCATTTTTTACCTCTTCCCTGACAGCAAAAGGTATATTTCTTGCTTTATGTATTTTTGGACAAGAATTCTCTTTTAACCGAATTTCATGTTTAAAGTTGGTTAACTTCCCAATACCTTTAGAAAAAACGTTAGGAAATTTGCTTAACATTAGTGAAGAAATCCCATTCTGTTCATCAACTAACATTACAGGATTGGGACTATTGGGATCAAGTATGATGTCAAGTTTTCCACAATCGAACCAACTAAGCACTGAAGGACCTTTCTTTGAAACATATAACTTTGCAATACATTTTCTATTTTTGAATCTGAAGACTAGAGTCCTGAACCCTAAAATATCTATTGTTCCGCCGGAATACCCTTCTGGGTTGATGTCACTTTCCTCTAGATGACTGCTCAATCTAGGAACAAACATTTTTTTCCAAACGGATTCACACACTATAGAATAAGGAGATCCAGAATCTGCATACATGTTGATCTTTACACCACCAATAATCATATCACATAAGGGTTTTTTCTTTATAGTGGTATCACTAACATTCAGGATTGCAGATTCTTTTATATTAAGGACAAAAGCACAGTTATTAGAGTAATCATTGAGATCCTCATCATCACTATAGTCGCTTAATTCAATGCACTTCACCTTCTGGTTAGTTTTACTCCTTCTACATGCAGAAGTGAAATGACCCATTAAGCCACAATTTGAACATTTCTGTTTTAGACCAGGACAACTTTTGTCATTGGCTAAATGCGATTTACTGTTGCACCTAAAACACCTTAAATTACTCTTGGAACCTTCAGAGTTTCCTTTTTGAGGAAATATTTGTTTCTTTTTTGGAAAATCTCTATTTTTGTTATCATACTTTTGGTTAATCTTGGATACAATGTCTCTACTGACAGAGACTTCTTTCCCTTTAACTTGTTGTGCACTCCTACAAGAGAGTTCTGCTTTTCTTACAATGGACAAAATGAAATCTAAATTCTCATCACCATTGATCCACAACCTCTCCTGTATCGTTTCACTTTTTGAGTGCATGACCACTTGATCTCTGATTAAATCTTCTTGTAAGTTGCCAAATTTGCAATCCAATGCAAGAGTTTTTAAAGAAGATACGAAATTGTCAACAGATTCTTCAGTTAACTGTTTTCTCTGGAAAAACTTGAATCTAGAAATTCCTATACACACTTTAGGAGAACAATATTTATCAAAATCATAAATAGCCTTATCAAAGACGTTCATATCTCCACTGGCTTGCGAAATAGGTAATTGATTAAATGCTTTCAAACCCTCTGGTCCTAGTGAATGTAAAAAAATACCTTTTTTTTCAGGAGCTTTCATTTTACCATTCGCATCTAAAGTTTCTATGTAATTTAAGAAGTATGCCTTCCACTCTATCCATGGCATGCAAGGAGAACTGCCTGCTGACCAGTAACTTTGTGGTGGAGAAAGAGTGTATCCTTGTGCACACATAATGGATTAGAAAACAAGGAATAATCAAGATTCACTATAAAAGCTCAAACACTTTGCTCTCAATTTAAGAAAAAATAATGAATTAAATGTTAAATAAAACGAGATGGTAAAATTCAGATAAATCAAAGTACTTGTAAGTAGTAGATGAAGGAGAAGAAAAACAAGTAGTTCCAAGTTCCTTCCAGAAAACGATGTTCTGTTATTTAAGCTCTGTATATGTGTTACAGCAAAATCAACGAATTCGCCTTCCTTTCTTTTCTTCCTCTCGCTCCGTAAGTCAAGAAATGCTTTTTACCGTTTTTTTTTTTTAAAGAAACTGAAGGAAAACGGAGAAGCGGGAAGTCACCTCTTTACTTTTAACTAAAATAGACCAAGAGTAGCGTCTAACGGAAATGCGCTAATCTTTTGCTGCCCACAATCCTCTTCCGTTTCACAATCACTCACACGAAGGATGTACGCTCAGACAGAGTGCAGCAGAAGACTGGAGAGAGGATAAGAAGAGGTATGAAGGAAGGGTTAAGTTATATAAAATCAAACCACAGTAGATCGGTGACAGTCCGACTTGTAGTATTCAAATCTCGTTGAAATTGAAGAGATAAAACACACGCGTATTCAGTAGCGTGTTCAAAATCCATCGAAGATTTGTAAAATGTCAGGAAATGTCTCCAAATGGTCCGTAAATGCTCCGTCCCTCGTCGCCAAATTGTTAAATCATTATCCAGGAATACAAGTAGTTTGATAAGTAAGTTTATTCCAAGATAGGAGACAATCCCCGGCACACATCCGATGGCTCCGTGTAACAGTAGTAACTGATATACATTCAATGGAAAACACAGTGTAGTACGTTATAAACAGCACAGTGTAGCGAAGAATACATATTTGAAATAATACATGTCACGAGATACATTTGAAGGTAAATACATGCACGTGAATGCCAGCGCGAAGTATGTCAGCGCGAAGCAGGCAAGCACGAGATGACATGAGAACACAACACTCTCTTTACCTAGCCTTCCAGTAACCTTGCTCCTCTTCTTCTTGGTGTATTATGTGTTGGACTTCTTCAGTAGATTTGTCCTAAGAAATAAAACTAGCTTTATTACTGTGCCTCTATACTCCACAACAATTACTTTACTTGTTTTGTATCTTACCTATTTGTCTATTATAGACTCTTATTTTCTTCCTCAGGATTCACGTCAGTAGTATCTTCTATTCTTAACACTATTTCCTAACTACTCTACCTAAAGAGCTCTTGACTAATGCTATCTCAGAAAACTAAATAAATGCTAATACTATGCTTCTTTTCTTTCTTCCTTAGTATGCTGGATTCACAAGATACAGTCTCTGGAAAAGCCTTTCAATGGTAAGTACTTTTGGTTCTTTTATGCCGTCTTCAATATATATATTTACAACACTGTTCTAGTTCACTTATCTCTTCTTCTTCTTCTATCGGACAGAATGTGCACCAGAAGCTGAGAACCCCGAAACCCTTCTGGATTCCGAAGGTAAGAACTCCTTAAGGCCGCTGCTCAGCTGCTTGTCAGATTGAAGCCTGGAAACCTCACACGCGTCTTTCCTTACTCGTAGTGAAGTAAACTGCTGCCGGAATGATGAAACTTCACCCGCGTCTTTATTTCTGTACGCGGTGAAGTTTTCTCACTAAGCTTTTCTCTTCAGGATACTCGGACTGGATTTCCAGAAGCGTGAAACGCATCCGCCTCTGGGGCCTCATTTATGAAAGCCTTGCGCCACCGGTGCGTCACTTTTTTCCATGTTAAAAGTGACGCACCGGCGGCGCAAGGCCTTCATAAATAAGGCCCCTGGATTCTACTTCGGTGAAGTGCGCAGTTAATTGCACCCGCGCGCTTCACCTAGATTTTCACACCTGTTGCCGGGTTGAAAGACTGGAGCGCGTCCGCTTCAGTCTCCCTGGCCGCCACATTGGAATTCCATGTTGCTACTAACGCAGTCCATTTTCTGCACTGGTAACTTCTTCCTTTGCATTTCAATGCCGCTCCATTCACCACAGTCGAGATGACATTTTTAGACCGGGGAAGATTCCTGACACTGACAACCTTCATGTGATAATCTTTTTGAGTATTTTCAAAAGAAGGTGGAGGACATTTAGTCCCGGTTCCATAATTATGAGGCAGCTAGCACCCTTGATCCTGCCCCAACTGATCAGAATATGAGAAATGGCCCTTTATTGAATAAGATATTGGATAAGAGGCCCTTGCTTCAAGTACAGCATCACTCAGGGGTGGCTCCAAGTCATGCAGCAGCAGAAATGTGCCTGTTCTGATCCACAAAACAGGGCCATGTGCCGGTTCCAATCTGGCCTGGGGCGGTGATGAGTTGGTCCTGCCCCACGCAGTGATTGCGATGCACCTGTTCTGTTCTCTGCAGTGGCAGTGATGCATTGGTTTTGCTGAAACACTCACCTTAGGCCCCGTCTGTAGAACTGAGGTGGCACCACTTGGCAAGGGACACTCACATATGGCACAGTCCAGGTGCAGAAGCCTTTTGTTTTTTCATTATGTAAGGTGGAAGCGATGCCTTCCTCTTTGAGCCACTAAAGACCCTGGGAACCCCATAGCCCACAGCTTTTCTTTAATTGAGGGGTTGACAAAACACTCCCCCCTCTCCAAGCGAATAGTGGTCTTTCAAACCCCATTCCTGGTGGCAAAACATATTTATAAAGGGAAGGGTTTGTATGCCCCTCCTTTTTGAGCCACAAGGAGCCCCGGGTACCCCATTACCCAGGGTCTTTATTGGAAGGGTGTGCGCATCTCCCCTCCCTGAGACAATACTGGCCCCTGACACCACAGTGCCTGGGGCTTTACGTGGGTGTGTGTGGGTGCCCAAGTGCTCACCAGGTGCAAAAATAACAGATGATGGACGGGATGCTGAACCAATTGAACACTCACACCCAGTCACAGATCTGGTTTAAATCCATCATTTTGTTTTGCTCCATACCATTCCAGTATAGACCCAGCCTTATGCAAATCAGTCTTAACCCTGCTCCCCATGAGTACAATGTTTGATTGGTTCAGCATTCCGTCCATCACCTGTTCTTTTTTGCAGGTGCCCACTAGGGGCACCCACACAACAGTACATTGGCTATTGTGTGCAGGGGGTGAGCTCCCCAGGACAAAGTGATTGAGCTGGCCCCAGTGACAGGGTCCCTGGTGCCTTTACAGGCTGCGCCACCACCTCCCCTTTAAGATCATCCCAATGGGAAGGGGTCCCCAGGGCCTATTGACCCTCGGAAATTGGGAACGCGTTACCCCCTCCCTTTTTAATTGTGTTAGCCCTGGGGATGGTATCCCCAGGGCTTAGGGAGGGGAGCTTCACTTCCCCTTCCCGCTAATTAGACATCAGCCCCTGGAGATTGTGTCCCTGGGGCCTATTGAGCTTCAGGGAGGGGGGCTGCATGTCCCCCTTCCCTTTCTATTCATGCCGGGTCCGGAGGATGGGATCCCTGTGACCTCATAGAGGCTCGGAGAGATGGACCACCTGTAATGTAATTTGACAAGTCCTCAGTGAAATCATAAATTATGTCATAGAACGTCATGAGTAATGCAATATATGAGGGCATACGCAGTGCATGGTGGGCACATAAGTTGTGGTTAGCTCTGCTAATCATAACTGATGAATTTCTGTGATTTTTCTTTTTACTTCAAAATATTACTGAAATATTCACCCAACTATAACATTACTTTGACCTTTGAATTTTCAGTGAATTTCTACGTTTAAAAATAAACCAAAACAGATATTTTTATCAAGCCTAACTAAAATATTACTTTAACTTTCGTTTAGTTTGGCGAATCTTCTGTTTGATGTTTTAATGCAAAGTTATATTTTATTATTGCTGGTTGTTTTGCATTTTGGCCAGGGGGGTCCCTCTGGGTCCCCCCATAGGGTGTACGGGGGCAGGGCATCCCTACCCTGCCCCCTTATGTTATTAATTTTTTAGTTTAGCTTCAGGAAAGTGGACTAAGTCCCAGAGTACAGTGTTGGCTGCCAGTAAAAATTTTCACATGTTGCTGGCAGTCAGTCAGTCAGTGCTTACTCCCGTGGGAGGAAATAAAACTCCCTCGGCAAATCAGAGTGCTCTATTTTTAAATTGGTGTTCCAGCGAGCGTCCTTTGAGCCTCTTGCGGATACGACCATTCAGATATACAAATATTTCTGATCCTTTAATTCTAAAACAACTACAGAACTCATTCACACCAAATCACAAAAAAACACAATCTATGTGCCAAGGTTCTGGCTTCTGCCAAATTTGGTGTAATTCCGTTCAGCAGTTTTTGCTGTAGACCTCATTAGAGAAGTCTATTGGAAAAGCATGGGGATTTTGTGTTTTGGGACAGCCCTTTGTTCCTGGTCAGATCACCCCGAAGCTTTCCATCCAAAAAATAGTCAAAACAGAGAACTTTTTGGGAATGTTTCGTGGAGATTAGTCAAACGGATCCAAAGATATTAGCAACACAAAAAACACACTTACCATGGAAACAATGACCTAACAATAGGTTTATATTTTCACTGAAAGAGACAAAGGGCAGTTAAAACATATCATTTTAAACAAACAAAAGCACTGAAATTCATAAGTTATAGTTATCTCCAGTATCTATAACTCGTGCCCCAAACTGAATATCATTCACACCCCGCCATGGTTAGTGTTGTCATCAGTGAGGTTTTTTACCATGTAGCAGTGATGTTATCCATGATGTCATAGAACATGCCAAGAGCGATGTAATATGTGAGGTAATTAGCAGTGCATGCGAGGGCGTGAGTTATAGTTACTTCAGAGTACGAGTAAGGACACCTCCAGCATCAAATTTTTTGTTTGAATAAAAGCCCTTACTGAGCATAATGGGGCGCTCCCCAGCTGGATCAGTAGATGTGAAATGAGTGGCTACTCCTCTCATTTCACATTCATAGGTTTTTTTGATTGGGGAGGTGGTATGGGGCTCCTCTCTCCAAGCCTTCTGGGCCATCCCCCACACCCAAGTATCAAAAAAGTTTGTTAATGGTGAGGGGAGTGTGCAGCCTGCCTCGCCAAGCTGGTTGAACCCATTCTCTCAGGGCGGACCATTATGTTTTGGAGAGGATGGGTATGTGGCACACCTCACTGCATCATTTAAGGTCCATGGGTGATGATACCCCTGGGCCAGTATATGTTTTTGGGAGGGTTGTGTGCCTCCCTCCCAAAGCATTCTAAAGTGCCCAGGGACCCCCATCCCTCGGGCCGAAAAGGTTTTGTTAATTGGGAGAGGAGTGTGCAGCCTCCCTCCCCAAGCTGTGAAATGACCCCTGTGGAACCCATACCCTGGAGCCAATATTTATTTATTTATTGGGGAAGGTGGGCATGCAGCATTCCTCAACCCATAATTTAAGGGCCCTTGGGTGCCCATACTCTGGGGCTGGTTTAGTTTTTTAGGGAGGAATGTGTCTCCCTCCCTGAGCCTTCTAGGACCTCCAGAGTTGAATTCGTTTTGTAGGAGAAATGTCTCCCCCAACTATCCAGTGACTCCAAAGAGCTTATCCCTCAAGTGCCTGTTGGCAGCAGTGTCCCGGGGACCCATGCCCCGAGATTCTGGAAGCCCACACTTTTTATTTTGCAGCAGATTTGCAGATCCACAGTAAAAAATATTTTGTTAACGTTTTTGCTCCAGAGGGTACCCTTTGGGACCCTCCAACCAGGCCTTGGGGGTAGGGTAAACCTACCCTGTCCCTTTTATATCTTTTTTATTCGTTTTCTAGGATTCAGGACTGAGTTTCAAGTCCTAACATGGTGGCCGCCATAGGGCTTTTGATGTGGTGGTAGGCAATCAGATCTCATCTGGTGATCTGTCAGCTCTGCGGATCCTCTGCAGCATGAAATACCTATTTTTTTTAGCCTCAATTTCTGAAAAACTACTGAATAGATTTACATTAAATAACAAAAAGCATGCTTTTGGATGTAGGTTTCTGCCAAATTTGACGTAAATCCATTCCGCGGATTTCACCACAGCAATGTCTAATTTTCCCACGGAAAAATGAACGAGTAAAACGCATTTTAGAACCTCCTCCTTTTTCTTGGCCCATGCTTGATGTATCACCTCAAAGCTTTCCAGGAAGGAGCTGAAGTGGAAGAAATGTTTTTTAGAGAGTTTGGTGAAGGGACATCAAACTGCAGCAACAGAGTTCGGAAACCAAAAATGCTTTTCCTATCGAAACACAATCATATTTATAATTACCTAGTGGTGACCGCCACCGGGTAATATACATACATTTTTTGACTGAGAAATGGCAACTGTTAAAGTGATATATTAGTTAGGAACTGTACAAATGTGTGTGAGTGGGGGGAGGTGTTTGTGAGGTGTACAACTATCACCTTACACCTACAGAGAAGACAACAGAGAGGAGTGGGCCTAATGGCTAGGGCGGTCGACCTCAAATCTGGGGAAATGGGTATGAGTCTCGGCAATGACGCTGAACATCCTGTGATTCTGGGCAAATCACTTAATCTCCCTGTGCCTTACAAAAATGAAGGTGTCCTCATGTAACACAACTGGTGCTAAGTAAAGCGCTCTGATACCCGATACCTTCGGTCCAAGTTTGTGCTATATAAAACACCGTAAAAAAACAATGGCAAATATGCAGAGCATCTCTGTCATTTTAAGACATAATTTAGTTTCTCGTTTAATCCCATTCCCCTTTCCTCTCACAGCGTACTGTGGCTAATCTGTTTGTTTCAGTGGGCTGAGTGACTGCCAAGGGTGAGTAGTTGAATTACCATTAGAGTCCATTGATCTCGCCAGATATCAAGTTAATGCATGACAGACCTGTTACAGGCATGAGTATCAGCATATATGGTGACTTTATAGAATCACTCATTATATTTGGCCTTTTGATGAATGGCAATGTTTTAGAAAGCGCCGGAGCATATGTATCCTTTGTAACACACGAAGGTTGACTTTTTGTCAACTGAATGTCCACTATATGCTTGGAGAGAGGATGTAACCTTACGGCTAGAGCTGTCGACCTCGAAGCTGGGAAACTTGGTTTGAGTCTCGGCAATGACACTCAACATCCTGTGATTCTCGGCAAATCACTTTATCTCCCCGTGCCTAACAAAGAAAAGTATAATGAATGTGTCCTCATTTCACGAAACTGGTGCTCATGTAAAGCGTTCTGATACCCGATGTCTCAGGTCTAGTTGGCGCTATATAAAACTCTAAAAAATTCAAAGAGCAACACTGACCTTATAATCAGAATAAAAAATCACCACCCTATTAAAGGGACGTGTTTTGGAAATTTGTTTGAAACATGCCTTATGAATATCTAATAACAGAGTGAATTGCAACTTCCTTCCTCACCTTATGGCATAGTAACTGTTTGGATGGCCATACCTATAGAAACAGTTGGATTAGGAAAATGTCTTATTTTATGACCCCACAAAGGATTTGTAGACCCTTCTACCCTACATTATCAAAAGGAATTGTATTTACTGTGCAATATCATCTTGCCTACATTTTCCTCATAATTGATCAATGATACCCTTTGGTCTTCTGAGAATGACAGGCACACACTGGGTGCCTATGTGGGCGCTATTATTTGTTAAGCGATGACTTAGGGTCCTATTTACAGATTGTCAGATGCAGGACATTTACATCCACCAATTTTTGGCAGGTGTCCCGCATCCACCAAACTCTTTGTAAGGCCTTACACTTGTAAAGATGGTCTATGATGACTTCGGTCAAGTAACTCTTTCCTTTTTTTATATTGACGAAAGTAGGTTTTACAATCCTATATTTTGGTTGAAATATCGACCAACAATGACATTACAACCACAGTATTGCCTATCACTTTATTATCAAGGTGTACAGATGAAAAGTTAACAATAGTAAATCTATACTTTTCAATATCAACTTACCTTGATGGTATAGAATTAGGTGACATTGTGGGTGCAATATCTTTACAGGTGAATATTTTGACCACAATATTTTGTTCATATAAATACATGTGAGTGGGTTGTTCTGCTTCATGTGTGCTAGAACACATGCTGTGTGTTCTTGTTTGCCTGTATGATGTGCACATCTATGTGCAATCACTATTGAAAAGTAAAACGTCTTGGCTTTTCGATAATTAGGCAACCAATAGTATAGAAAAAGTGTTCTGATCATGTCAATATAAACAAGGCGTCAGCGGTTGTTTTTTTATTTAGTTGCTTCGCCGTGAAATGGACCCAAAACAAAAAAAGCCAGCGAGTGGTGCATGCGCGCGCCACTGCGAGGCATATGTCTTCAATTATCGCGCCCGTGTCTGGCCGTGATAATTGAAGACATATGGGCGTAACAGACACCAATTGGCCATAGGCGGAGCTACCCGACCGCCTATGGCCTATTGCGTGTTCTGTTAAAAAACAGCACGCACGCATAGCCCAATCAAAATGGACCTAGGAAATGCACACGCACAAGCTGTGTGGAATTTCAAGGTCCATTTTTAAACCCCTACAAAAGAGCTCTTCGCTTCGCGAGCCCTAAAAAGTGACAACAAAAATTATTGTAAAGTAAATTTTTTAAACCCTCTGTACAATTGCATACACATATCTTACAGGTGCACTCTGATGCACAAGCTTTTTACACAAAGACATCCCCTCTGGTCTTTATATTGTATGCTTGCTTTCTCAATCCTATTGCTACATTTCCTCTCTTAATCCTTAATAACTATTGCTGTATTTGTTTTCTATGCCATTTTTAGGTCAAGCCTAGGGTTGCAGCGCATGCGCTGCAAGTTTTGCGAGGCATGCGGTACACAGTATAGCGTTGAAGCTTTGTGGAAGCTCCGTCCACTCTCTGCCCATCTTTTTCATTGGCTTAGGTCCTAAATGCTGCCTTATGATTGGTTTTAGACTTGTTAGTCCCTCCTCATGACGACCATGTCTTCTTAGTATCCTTCCATGGCTACTGGCCCCTTTACTCCTAACACTATTTTCTTCCCTGTCTCCCCCCGCCCCCTCCCTCAGTCCGTGACTTCTCGCCCCCCAGCCCCCTCCACTCACGTTTGTGCCGCCTGACCCTATGCACTCCCATTTCCAATGCAATAGGTCTCGCATAAATGCAGACAACTATTCAATGAGTATTATGGATAACGATGGCCCTTCCTTAATGAATTAAAAATGCCGAACTGCTTTACAATGTTTTTTGGATGTAAAAGCGTTGAGGTGGCAAGTGTTTATAGTGGGATGATGAGGTTTTGTAAATGTATTTTTAGAAATCATGTCAGTTCACTAAGAGGTTATTATAGTTCTAGATGATTTAAAGTCCTGAAGAAGAATGCTTGAGACTTATAGTAGTATCCGAAATGCAGGGTCGACAACATATATTTTTCAAACTGCTCTGAATGACACATGATTATTGATGGTCACGAAAGCATATTAATCATGAATGAGTCTGTGGACAGTAATGCACTTAAAAGGGTCAGAATAAGTTGGTTTGTGTATTAAATAATAAAGCCTCATTCTGAGATAAGGAACAAATTCTGATGGCTATACTAACACATGTTTGCACAGGCATTGGAATAGGAGTTGTGTCATAACTATCATACCCTTACAGTTAACCACTGACACATTCTGGCAGGTCAAACACGCCAAAAGTTTTCTTGAGAAAAAGCTCAGAGAAAAGGCAAAACATGCAGAATTTGTTGTGTTTAAAACTGATTTTGCAGGTTATCCTCTATTTTACTTTTTAAAAAACTCATAATAGGAGGTTATTACTGTACGTGGTACATACCTCACCCTGGGGTAATGCTATTTACTATGTGTGGTAAATACCCCACCCTATTCTGACAAACTCGTAACAAAGACGCAAAAATGAAACCAGGAAGTGAATGGACACATTTTTGTTACTGGTGGTTTTATAGAAATTATGATAGTTATTATTTAAAATAATGAAATAAAAGATATTATTTTTGATACTACGTATCAAAAGGGAGATCATGGTGCTCATTTTTTGTACCAATACTGCTTGTAACCAGGTACTCCCATCCACAACAGAAACACTGATGCTCAGGGGAAAGGCTGTTTTCACAGTTCCGATGAAGTCTATGTGCTTCATTCTCACCATGAATATTGCTCCTGGGATAAGATAGAAGATGGTGAGGTTGTGGCCCTCCTCCTGTACTTCTGTGTCTCTTTTCAGGTTTCCCCTTTGCCTGAAATGTCTCACAAACATATCTCTGGTAGGTGCCTACCCCTCTTTGCTGCTGAGGAACATGCACAGGCTTCTCCAAAGCAAAGAGGCCGCGTAGGAGGCTGGGCTGTTCATGCTAAGTGGCTCAGTGCTGTGCTAGCTTGCAACACCACTCCCCCACAATCTATCTCCAGTGCGTTTGTGATTAAAGAAGCTCAGGGTACTCCCTGCTGTACAGGTATGGGCTACCAACCTCACCACAGAACACTCAAAAATACATGGACAGGGTTCATTAAAATGCATAACTGCAGCACAGCAAGTCACCTCTTTCACAAACATGGAACAACTCTTCTAATAAACAGGCTACTGTATTCAGACTTTCTTCTCTACTGTATCTAATCTCTTTATGTGTCCTGTGGTGCTGGATGGGCTTAGCACCCTCTGCGCTACAGAAGTAGCTAACTGATCCCACTTTTTGTCCCAACCTACTTCTTGACACTCGCTACCACTTTCAACTGTGGCCTCCATTACCTAGCTTTGTCGTATCTTTAACTTTATCCCCTCAAAAGGTAGTTCTTCGTTAGTATTTCCATACAGGAGTGGGCTCATGTCCTGTCCAGTACACACAGTGTATGCAGGAGTCACAAACTAGAAAAATTGTTTCTGCCTTTATAGGTCATAATTTGTTTCCGCTTCATGGAACTATCATTTAACTTTCATGAATCAATTTACCGGTTAAAAATCTAGCATGTGTGGTAAAAATAAAACATTATAGCTTGTTTTCGGATGGATATATAGGTAGATTATGGTTATATAGCGGCAGCTCCTCCGCTATGGTGGAGGAGCATCGTCCCTTCCCCAAAAACTGCAGGAAAATAAAAATAAAACAATATTAAACACTTGCTTTATTTTTCCACTTTATTTTTCCTTTCCTGCCAAATCTTGGGGTGGGGCCAGGGGGATGACAGGAAGAGTGATGGCACTTCCTTCTGTGAGCATGCTGGTTTGGCTGGACATCTCAGGCCGGCCAAACCATCATGCGCAGTGAAGCTCTCTCCAACCCAGCTACCTTGCTGGGTTTGGGAGAGCAGGCACAGACTGCCAGTCTGTGAGTGCAACTCAAGGGCGCTCAGGCCAATCCTGAAGCTGCTCTCATGAATGAGAGCAGCTTCAGCATTGGTCTCAGGGCAGTCTGGGACCCTGTGCCTGGAGAAGAGGAGGAGAAAAGCACGATGTGGCCAGCTGCAGGTAAGTTTTATTTTATTATTATTGTTTTATTTTTCCCACGCATGAATTCCATGCCCCCTCCAACAACCCCCCCCCCCAAGCTCCCCCTGCTCACCACCCCACTCATCCACAGCACGTGCTGCTTCCGTGGTAATATACCCAAAAGCCAAGTTTTTACATGCTTCACTATGCTAAAAAGGCATCGAATACTTTCATTTCAGGCAATGTTACAAATAAATCGTGTGTTTGTGGAAACCACTGAGACCAGGGGGCCTCATCCTCATTTATGAGGCCTTGCATCAGTTTTGCGCTTCTGATGCGTCACTTTTTGTGACGCATCGGCAGCGTAAAACATGCTTTCTGTTGGGCACTATTTACAAAGTGACGCGTCACTTTGTAAACCCCTGCGCTACATTATACCTGCGTCAGGTATAATGTATGCAGGGGGGGCGTTCCTCCGCAAAAAGCCTCGTAGAAGTGACGCAGTGAAATCTATGAGATTTCACTGCGTCACTTCTAGGATGCTGTTGCGTCAAAATCTTGCGCCTGCCTCACAGCAGGCGTAAGACTGACGCAGGTCCTTTCACATGGGGCTTTCCCCATGTGAAATGACGCATTGCTGGAGTTGCGTCACTTTTGTGACACACTCCAGCAATGCGTCACTTTTGCGCTTACAGATACGTCAGAAATACTGACGTATCTGTAACTCCTTGCGCTATGATGCGTCAAACTGTAATTATGACGCATCATTGGTGTCGCAAGGAGTGCGCACTGAGAAGTGACGCATCACTGCTTTCACGCAGCGATGCGTCAATTCTCATAAATGAGGCCCCAGGTATTTCTTGCAATTTCTGCTGTAAACTGACTGACGACTAGCATCTGGCTGATGACTACTTGCCTTACAGAAAATGGGGATGCAATAAAAAAAATCTATTTCGAACAACTTCAGTGAGAGCCAACTCCACTCAAAGCTGACACCCACATTTCCAAAGGGGAACGAATCGAAAGGGGACTCCTTCCCTTTTGCAAAACAGTTACGACCCCAGCTTGGAATTATTGTCTCGAACCATTGACATGTATGTTACTGTTTCCCAATTTGCAAGGCACATCCAAAACATGCCCCTTCCAAATTAGAAAACGGTAATTCTTTCTAAACTCGTTTTGCAATTTGGAAAAACTTTTCTGAATCGCAACATGGGCATGGAACACTAGAAAAGTGAATTACCGGTTTCAAGAACCCTGTAATTTAGCCGACTGTAGGGTTTGCCTCCATTAAATCACTTAGTGCACCTGGCCCTACATTCTGACATACAACAGAGGAATGTAAAAAGTGAAGAAAACAGGAATCTGACTTCAGCACCTTCACCTGTGTCCCCCAAGGCCTTATTACAGAAAAACACTTACACACAGACACATGCTCTTTGATAATAGTCAGATTTATAATTCCACTTGTCTCAACAATCAAATTCTGCACTTAAAGCCTTAGGAAATCCTATAAGAGCGAGACGACACCCAAAATACCTTGTCAGGGAATCTGAGGTCGGAGCCAAAGGCTTGCAACGTCCACAGTACACAATGTAACTTACATCTGGAAGATTAAACAGGATCACACTTCCCCTTCACTGCTGAGAAGAACAGGCTGTTCCAACATCACAAGGAGAGTTAATTGAAGCGTGTGGGCATCTCATGAAGAGAGACAAGCCCACACACGAGACCGATTCTATAAATGTAATGGTTGAACGGAAAGAAACTTGATTGTGAGCAATGACACCTCTGACAATTGTTGCTGCACCTCTGAAGTTACGCAAGCTAACTTTTCAGAGTGTTGCTGCATGCAAAGCTCTTCACAATGGGATATAATACAGCTAATCCTTTTTTTCAGGGAAGGCTTTATAGGATAGGTGTTTATGTACCACAAGTCAACACAAAAGAGTCTCCTTCGATGTGACGCAAAGGCAGTGCCGCGTGAAGAGATGTGTATTTAATAAGAGCCTGCTTTGACTGGTCTGTGGCATTGTATAGACAATTATTATTGCTACAACTTGGACCTCATTAGAAAGCATGGATGTGCATTATATGACTTGCCCTGGAAATGTGATTTGTCTAGAACTGGTGACAAGATAGAACACACATTTAGGCAAAGAAGGCTTCATTCTCAACAAACCAAGGGCCATATTATCAAGAAAGGGCGATACATTATCGCCGCTTTTATCGGCAGGAATCTGCCGCTAAAGCGGCGATAATGGGCTTGATAATAGCCCCTTGTGAATTCCCATAGAAGCCCAGGTTAACACCAGAACCTGGGCTTCTATGGGAATTCACAAGGGCCTATTATCAAGCCCATTATCGCCGCTTTAGCGGCACTTTCCAGCCGATAAAAGCGGGATGATGTATTGCCCTTTTTTGATAATATGGCCCCAGAATTCCCAATTAAGTCGTAAAAGGAAGTTTGTGCCATATCGAGATTGCAACTTGTGCAGAAATACCACGTTTTCACACACTCATTTGAACAGGTAACATCTTGTGGACTTTGTGCAGGGAAAACACTACCTACATACACATTTAGGGCCATATTTATCAAAAGTTAACGAAGAGCAGCCGCTGCATTGCAGGGAAAGGACAGGAATGCACTGTATTTACCTCAGCGCCTTCAGACCATCATGGGTGATTTGCTATAATCCATAAATTCTTGATTGATTGATGGACAATGTGGTGCATTCCTGCCTTTTCCTAGTGCTGGCGCACAAAGGGCTGCCAGCGCCAAAGCAGGTACCCTTGCACCAGGGTGCAAAGGTTCTAACATTGCATGCAGGATTGGTTTTGTGTGGGTAGGGGCACCTTCCTGTACAAAAACGATCCCATGAGGCATTGTCCTCGATCTATGGGGCATATTACCAACAACTAGCGATATTTATCGCTAAATGCGCTAAGCGACTTTTTTTTTATCGCTGCCTGTCGCTGGATATTTTAGCGGAGAAAACATGCTATTAGCAACGTTTTTCTCCATAGCGCTAAAATATCCAGCGATAGCGGTGTAATGCGAGAATATCGCTGAGAATATAGCGATATTCTCGCATTAGCGATGAAATGCTCTTAGCCATGTTATCCACCTCCCATTGGATAACATGGCTAAGAACTGGTCAGAGCAGGCATTAGTTTTTGGCGATAGCGGGAATATTTCCATCGCTACGCCAGCCTTGTGAATAGGCGATAGCGACGTTATCGACTGCTTTCAGTGGCTAACGTGGGTACGCCCACTTTGCATGTCATTAGCGATAAATATCGCTGACATGCAAAGCGGGCCCCAAACCGCTCGCTATCGCCTTCAAGCTGTCGCAGCTTGATAATAGGGCGATAGGATTTTCGCCGCTAAACCGGCGAAAAGTGCCTATCGCCCCCCTTGATAATATGCCCCTATGTGTGCTACAGCACTCATAGAAAGAGGAAGTAATGAGGAGAATCAAAGATATTTCTCCTCATTACGCCTCCCCTGGGAAATGTAGCATTTTGGCGCATTCCCAGGTCTACCAGTAACGGTAAATCCGGAATGCGCCAAAGTCCATGATATTTGCATGTGAGTGTCCACTTAACACCCATGGAACACCTCCGTGTGACTCAGTAACCCAACGCAGTGATTTGCGTGTCTGTGCATTACTACTGATTTATCAACCACTCAGGACCACACAAAGTGGCCTTGCGGGCCTTGAAAATTGCATTTTGGGGCTGTGTCGAGCATGCACCACATTACATGGTGTAAAAGCGATGTAAACGCCTTGATAAACAGGGGCCTTAGCGTTTTGCAGCTTCGAGTGGAGGAAACAATTGCACATTTAATTAAATAATGCTTTATCATTCGATAAATTCCGATTTGTCATTTTAAAATAAATGTAGAAAGCAATATAATATTTTGAATTTATAATTGCAGAAAATATTCGGTCCTTACATTGGGAAATGGCGTTGTTAATGCCATTTCTTTGATAAGGAATCAAATGTATTTGCATCTAAGTTGTTAATCTAATCTGAGGACTTTTAGAAAACTTTTAAAAACTTGTCTTTTCTCTTTATCTTTGTAATTACTGCAGTTTGGTCCTCTCAGCAGAACTGCCCTTGCAGAGCGCCAAGACACCCTCTGGCATTTGTTTCGCTTTACAAAATAAAATAAAATAAAATAAAATAAAACAATCAGGTTCTCTTTGTTTCCTAAACTATTTAAATGGAGGACAACAATTTCTTAAAGCAACATTGATAAATGTAGAACATGCTGCTTTTATTAGACGTTTCACAAAATCGCGACATAAAAGTATCTTTATATGAATGTTGCATGGGAATAATCTGTGTTAACACAGAGCTATATATCACTGTTTTTGCCATTTCCGCGTACTATAAGTAACTAATGTTGCTGTTACCCAGTGCAGTGGCATACAAAGTTTCAACCTCATAAAAAAAAATGCAGGGTTATCCTGTGTGACTTGCACATTTCACCGTATGCAAAAAATGTGAAAGTTATTACTATTTGCGATGTAACAACCCCACTCAGAGCTCCACAGATCAAACAGGAGCTACTGGGCCCATCCATGGGGGTTGAGGTATTTTACTCCTGATGTCCAAGGGCACGACCTTCTGTGGATTGTGAACAACTGGGCTAAGTACCCTTCAACACTTGGGCCTCAGTGGTAGAACGGGTCGAGTAGTCCAAGGCTTTTGGGGGTGGAGGAGGAGGTAGATTTGGGGTGAATACAGGCTCACAGTTCATAATATGTTCAATAGCAGCAATAAATGATTGTCCAGTCAAATACTTTCTGTTATGACAGAAGGAGCATTTAAATATGACCAAAAGTGAAACAAGTGTTCAAAATAATGGGGTGGCAGAGTGGGCTAAAGAACGGTGATGGATTAAACCCAGATCTTTTGACTGGGTGTGAGTGTTTGATTGATTCAGATGCTCTGCCCATCACCACCCCCTTTTGTACCGCTTTTGGCCACCATAAGTGTGGCAGGGTATTCTCAGACGTGAGTCCCTTGCTCACTTTACCACTGGATTCAAGCAAGCCGGGCTGAAGACGGCTGGAATGCCAGAAACCGGTCCTCGGAAGCTTGTTTCCGGTCCAGGGAAGACATGGCTTGGCAGTTCGGGCTGGACTGTTCCCATGAGGCACAGGGTCAGACTGATTTGCATATAGCCATGTCTGAACTGGGGTGGCAGAGTGGGCTAAAGAACGGTGATGGATTAAACCCAGATCTTTTGACTGGGTGTGAGTGTTTGATTGATTCAGATGCTCCGTCCATCACCACCCCCTTTTCTACCGCTTTTGGCCACCATAAGTGTGGCAGGGTATGCTCAGACGTGAGTCCCTTGCTCACTTTACCACTGGATTCAAGCACGCCGGGCTGAAGACGGCTGGAATGCCAGAAACCGGTCCTCAGAAGCTTGTTTCCGGTCCAGGGAAGACATGGCTTGGCAGTTCGGGCTGGACTGTTTCCATGAGGCACAGGGTCAGACTGATTTGCATATAGCCATGTCTGAACTGGGGTGGCAGAGTGGGATAAAGAACGGTGATGGATTAAACCCAGATCTTTTGACTGGGTGTGAGTGTTTGATTGATTCAGATGCTCCGTCCATCACCACCCCCATTTTGTACCGCTTTTGGCAACCATAAGTGTGGCAGGGTATGCTCAGACGTGAGTCCCTTGCTCACTTTACCACTGGATTCAAGAAAGCCGGGCTGAAGACGGCTGGAATGCCAGAAACCGGTCCTCGGAAGCTTGTTTCTGGTCCAGGGAAGGCATGGCTTGGCAGTTCGGGCTGGACTGTTCCCATGAGGCACAGGGTCAGACGGATTTGCATATAGCCATGTCTGAACTGGGGTGGCAGAGTGGGCTAAAGAACGCTGATGGATTAAACCCAGATCTTTTGACTGGGTGTGAGTGTTTGATTGATTCAGATGCTCCGTCCATCACCACCCCCTTTTGTACCACTAGGACATGTTGAGCACTGTTTTGTGCCCCTGGTATCCTGAAGCAGCACGTGGTGAGCACTGCCCCTAATTCCTGGCTTGCCGGTGAGATCTGGCGCTTCTACCAGAACAGCGGGCCTAGGTAGGATCCAAAGTTATTTTGTGCACAAGTCGCGCTGCACAGACAGGGCAGCGTGCACTGAAGAGCCACCCTTGCCGAGAGGAACATCACAGAGGAGAAGCCCTGTGACAGGAGCGCAACTGTGATCTATCCCTGGGGAAGCCTGGGATCCAAGGTGGCGGGCCCTGCTTATGAGGCCCATGTTTATTAAGCGCCCCCAGTGGAAGAAGTTCCTGACCCGAAGAGCTCCCCTTCAACACTGCAGCCCAGGTCAGAAGCGACCCCAGGGGTGCCCAGGCCAAAAGGGACTGTAGGAATTTACCTTTACAATTGTGGCTGCTTCGCACACTCAGGGGCAGCTGCGCCTGGGTACCCTGACTGCAGCGTGTTCTTCGTAGCTGTGCCTTTCCCCCCTTTCAGTAGGACCTACCTGGGGAGCATTTGTTCTTCCGTGGCTGTACAGGATGAGACCCTCGACAGAGGCCCCTAGCTGCCATCAGGAGCCTAACTCACCTAGGATTACCACAATACCAGTGGTAGATGCACTGGTGCTCCTGCAGCCTAGGGAGGAAAACCTACCAACACTCGTCTTAGTTTAGGCTCCAAAAGCTACCATAACCTGGCTAGTAGAAGCTCCATGCCTTATTGTTGCCTTACGAGGCATGTGTCTGTACTACCTTATCTGCTGAATTCCATGCCTTAGGTATTTAATGTTGGTGTTCTGCAATGGTGGTGATGACTAACGTGTCAGGAGTCTGGTCTCTACACCAGGCTAGGTTACTATGGTCATCCATGCATTACTGGTGAAATATGGTAATTCATATGTTTTACTGCTGCCTCTCTTGCCCTGGTGCTCTCAGGTATGATGTTTTGAATTTTGTATTGTCAGAATAGCAAGTAACATGCCAGTAATTACCTATTACACGCAGTACTTATGATGTATGTTGTTTTGGTTCTAAGATATATAAATGATATAGAAACATATTTTTTATATGATCTGGTATGGTATCTTTTGCGGTGGATTTGTTGTGTTACTGGTGTGAGTGTGCTGCGCAACCGCTTTACATATTACCACTGATTTTAAACCTGACTGCTCTGTGCCAAGCAACCAGAGGGTGAGCACATGTATTATACTATTCACAGGCACACATACACCCAGCAGATGCATACAACACATGTGCACTGTGCAGTACTACATACTAACTTGATGTAGGCTACAGGTGAGTTAAATACAAAGCAGCAGAACTTTACATGGGTGAGTCTGTAGGCCTCACTCCAGTGACAAAGGTAGTAGGCCTGGTCACTTCTACTGATCACTACATGGTATGCTGCCACCAACGCACATGTGCTGCTTAGCTCCTGGCACAGGCAGTACACTTTCACCACTATGAGGGTAGCTCTTTGGGTGCCTCTCCCGGTCCTACAAGACTGCAATCCATGCCACAGGCCTATGTCATGGCACACACACATGATTGATCCGTGTTCACCGATGACAACAAAAATCAGCACCCGAGATCTGTAAATCATTGCCGCCGGGGCACTCAAGGCAGGAATACACATCCTCCACGGTGCGATTGACTTTACTATCCCAACATGCCAGCATTTAAAATGTACTCTTTAAGGCTCGAAAGAAGTACAATATTCTCAATATAGTTGTATTTTTAAAATGATAATATAATTATGGTTCTATTTTACTGGCCTTTTACACATATATTTGCATGCTCTGTATAAGAAAAATGTTATGTCCAGGTTCCATGAGATGCAACGGTAGGCTCTAGAATGACGCAATGGGCAGGATCAATAGGATATGTATGTCATCCCACAGCATCCCCAGCCTTCCATGAGGAAGCTAACAAACCTTGCAGAAAGAGACTTTTTACATTTTGGCTAGAACCAACTTCCAATAGAAATGTGACTTTAAAAATAAAACTAGCTTAAAAACAGAAACCTGCCTGGATATGGGAAGAAAGAAGACCTCTCCCACTTTGTTTCGTCCTGCCCGCTCCATCACACAACAACAAAAAAGACTTGGTGGGGGTTATTGAGAAGGAGGCACGTCAAGAAGAGCGTGTTTTTTTTTGTGAAATATTTTTATTTTGTTTTGACAATAAAATAACATATAGAACATAATATGAATACTTGACACAATAGGTTGTAGAGAAATTGCAGTCGGCCAGTGTTCACAATGAATATCTACTGCAGGGCTACACAGTGAGAGACATGAAAGATCCAATTGCATGTAAATCATGACATTAAAACTACACATTTCTTGTTCAACTCCAAGTGGGTCATAATATACCACATTCAGGGTTCCTCCCTCAGCCTCCAAGAAGAGCGTGAGTTTTGTTCTTATTTTATTTGCGAAAACATAAACACCACAGCCAGACCAGGCAGAAAGTTGGCTTATAAACATAAAACCCGCTGCTGGCAGAGTTGCACTTACAGTGGAGAACAGGCCCCTGTGGCCAACTAAAGAGTAAATTAGTTGTGCAGTTTCAGTGGAGAAAGAAACTGACGCATTGCACTTTTATTGCAGAGGAACATGGATTTTCTTTACTGGCTGTACATGTTTTTTATCTCACCTTATTTAATTTTTGTGCAAGTAGATCAGTTATTTGCTGGTAACTTGGTACTCGGTACTAAAGTTGATGTCTATGAGTTCAAGGGCACAATTATCAAAGAGTTGTGTCACCCTTGCACCACACCCTGGGGAACAAGAGCGGTGCAACCCTTAAATTAGATCTATCAAGCCCTATGTAGCATGATAAATCTAGAGTAACACAATGCAGCACAAATCACTGCATTGCGCTACTCTGCCCCAGGGTGGTGTTCCATTGGTGAAGCATAGATGTTCCCACACATCCACCCATGGATGTTGACACATTCCCAGATTTACCATTACTGGTAGATCCCTAGAATGCGTCAAAATGCTGCACCTCCCCAGTAGAGGTGTAACAAGGAGAAATACATTTATTTTTCCTCGTTACTTCCTCCTTCTTTTTTTGCATTCTGCAACACAGATAGAAATAGGAAAATGCCTCAGGAGATCTTTTTGTGCAGGAAGGTGATCATCATGCACAAAACAATCCTGCTTACAGCGCAGGTACACGTGCATCAAAGTTAGCACTATGCAGCACATTGTGCTCCAGAGCAGCGAAATGACCGGAATGTGTCATCTTATATAAATAAAAATGGAAATCTTCTTTTGTTTAAAATCGCAAATCTCCGAAAGTTCTTCACCGATTGCTTTGACATTTTCACACAACGTTGGATTTGAATATGCGCGTGTTTTTAAATACACAACGTTGGATTCCAATACGCATGTGTCGAATACGCGCATGTTTTTAATCGAAAGCCCGAACAGACACATAAAAATGTCAATGTTCGTTTGTTCAAAATCTTAAATTAGGATGGTTAGTTGGTGTCAGGATGGCAGACCGGGAAGTGGGTGGAGAGAGTGGGGAAGAGTTGGTTCACTTTGCAACATTAAGAAAGGACGCATAGAGACAATAGTCTACATATATTAGGATGGACAGTTGGTGTCAGGATGGCAGACCTGGAAGTGGGTGGAGGGAGGTGGGAGGAGTTGGTTCACTTTGCAACATTAGCAGGTGTTTATATATACACAACGTTGGATTTGAATACGTGCGTCTCCAATACGCGCCTGTTTTTAATCGAAAGGACGAACAGACCCTATCGATTTGGTTGCTGCGCAACAACTACAAGGGACGCATAGAGACAATAGTCTACATATATTAGGATTAACAGTTGGTGTCAGGATGGCAGACCGGGAAGTGGGTGGAGGGAGGGGGGAGGAGTTGGTTCTCTTTCCAACATTAAGAAAGGACGCATAGAGACAATAGTCCACATATATTAGGATGGACAGTTGGTGTCAGGATGGCTGACCTGGAAGTGGGTGGATGGAGGTGGGAGGAGTTGGTTCACTTTGCAACATTAGCACGTGTTTATATATACACAACGTTGGATTTGAATACGTGCATCTCCAATACGCGCCTGTTTTTAATCGAAAGGGCGAACAGACCCTATCGATTTGGTTGCTGCGCAACAACTACAAGGGACGCATAGAGACAATAGTCTACATATATTAGGATGGACAGTTGGTGTCAGGATGGCAGACAGGGAAGTGGGTGGAGGGCGGGGGGAGGAGTTGGTTCTCTTAGCAACATTAAGAAAGGACGCATAGAGACAATAGTCTACATATATTAGGATGGACAGTTGGTGTCAGGATGGCAGACCTGGAAGTGGATGGAGGGAGGTGGGAGGAGTTGGTTCACTTTGCAACATTAGCACGTGTTTATATATATACAACGTTGGATTCGAATACGCGCGTCTCCAATACGCGCCTGTTTTTAATCGAAAGGGCGAACAGACCCTATCGATTTGGTTGCTGCGCAACAACTACAAGAGACGCATAGAGACAATAGTCTACATATATTAGGATGAACAGTTGGTGTCAGGATGGCAGACCGGGAAGTGGGTGGAGGGAGGGGGGAGGAGTTGGTTCACTTTGCAACATTAGCGCATGTTTATATATACATAACATTTGATACGAATACGCGCGTGTACAATACTCGCGTGTATTTAATCAAAAGGACGAACAGACCTTATCGATTTGCTTGCTGCGCAACAACTACAAGGGACGCATAGAGACAATAGTCGTGTCCAATACGAGCGTGTTTTTAATCGAAAGGACGAACAGACCCTAGCGATTTGGTTGCTGCGCAACAACTACTAGGGACGCATAGATACAATAGTCTACATATATTAGGATGGTCAGTTGGTGTCAGGATGGCAGACCGGGAAGTGGGTGGAGGGAGGGGGGAGGAGTTGGTTCACTTTGCAACATTAAGAAAGGACACATAGAGACAATAGTCTACATATATTAGGATGGACAGTTGGTGTCAGGATGGCAGACCGGGTAGTGGGTGGAGGGAGGGGGGAGGAGTTGGTTCACTTTGCAACATTAGCGTGTGTTTATATATACGCAACGTTGGATTCGAATAAGCGCGTCTCCAATATGCGCCTGTTATTAATCGAAAGGGTGAACCGACCCTATCGATTTGGTTGCTGCGCAACAACTACAAGGGACGCATAGAGACAATAGTCTGCATATATTAGGATGGACAATTGGTGTCAGGATGGCAGACCGGGAAGTGGGTGGAGGGAGGGGGGAGGAGTTGGTTCTCTTTGCAACATTAAGAAAGGACGCGTGGAGACAATAGTCTATATATATTAGGATGGACAGTTGGTGTCAGTATGGCAGACCGGGAAGTGGGTGGAGGGAGGGGGGAGGAGTTGGTTCACTTTGCAACATTAGCGCGTGTTTATATATACATAACGGTGGATTCAAATACGCGCGTGTACAAAATGCCCATGTTTTTAATCAAAAGGACGAACAGACCCTATCAATTTGCTTGCTGCGCAGCAACCACAAGGGACACATAGAGACAATAGTCACAAAAAATATTGTATACCCACAAGCATTGTGAAAATAAACATATTAGAAATGTGCGCTTACTCTTTTCTTTCTCTTCCATTTAACCAGACTGAGCCACAGCAACACATGGCCGTGTACAGCTAGTATAATAAAAGATACGGCACATTCCTGCCCTTTCCCTATCACGCAGCAAGGAGATGTGCTGCGTGACCTTTTGATATATACACACCTCAATTCCTTGAGTTTGTAAATGCGTTGTGAGTCTAGGAATTGATGTGGTACTGTGACATACATTTACACATATATGTTCCTAGCGATTTTAGGTCTTTAACAACTTACTTTACTTTCAAATACAAAAATATGGTAGCTTATTGGGTGTTTAACCTATTTAGGTTGAGCACTAAATTATTAGGGTGTGTCCCTTACCTTCCTGTAGGCGGAGTTGCCCAAGACACCCAATTTCGTGTTTTCATTTTCCTATTTAAAGGTAATTACAGGTTGTTCAGTGGAAATTAAGCTCTGCATTGTTGACCACAATATTATGCTGCTTCAAATGCTTGAGTACTGTCTTTCTAACAATGTATTCATGTATAACAATCTCCTTTATCGACAGTTACAGGGAGTTGCAATGATGGCCAGTTTCTCCCCAAGCTTTGCGTGTTTGCACATGGGAGCTTGGGAGGAACTGGTCCTCAAAACGGAACATCAAGAGGTTTTTGAAACTAATATAATTGGATGGTACCATTTTATCGACGCTTTCTTTGTGATTTGGAGAGGTAGTGAACAGCATGCCCACGATTTCATTAAGGACATCAATGCCAATGGATTGAATTTAGCCTTCACAGCTACATTAAGCCAAACCTCCGTCACCTTCCTTGATACAGAGGTCTATGTCCAAAGTGGCAAGTTGGAAACTAAATTGTTCTGCAAGAGTACAGCAGGAAACACTATCCTGCATGCGGGGAGTGCGCACCCCGCCCACCTTATTGCCAGCATCCCCTATGGGGAGATGCTGCGCATTAGGAGGGTCTGTAGCAACCCACACGATTTAGAAGCGGCCCAGCATGCCAGCAAGTGTAGATTCCTAGAGAGAGTGTACTTTGATCAGAGCATTGAAAGTGCCCGCATCAAATCTACAGGACACAGCAGAGAGGAGCTGCTAGATAAATACAGAAAGGAAGGGTGCCCTGATGGGGAACCAGTTCCTAATAGCGTGGAATTTGGAAACAGCAAGAACCACACGTTCAGAATAATCACAGGGTACAGTAAACAACACAAGGCTATCTATAATATTATCAATAAGAACTGGCCAATTGTGTTGAATGACCCTGTGATTGGACCCTCGCTACCATGCAGAGCTTCCCTGACTTTTATCAGAGCTCCATCCTTAAAAGACCAACTAGTAGACACCAGCCCTGAGACTATTGAAAAAACAACGTGGCTGCAAAATAACAGTGGCTTTTTCAGATGTAAAATCTGCAAATCCTGTGTACACGGGATCAATAAGAAAACTTACAGTGACGGGTTCAGTGGTCAGGAACATCCAATCACCCAAGTTTTAACGTGCAAGATGGAATACGCCATCTATGTATTGCAATGCCCTTGCTTGTTGAAGTATGTCGGGAGTACAAAGCTGGCTGTGCACAAACGCATACTTCAGCATCTAAGGGCAATAGCCAACCAGGATAACACGTATCCGGTGGCTAGACACTTCCGCAATGTACATCAGGGTGACAATACCATCCTCAAATATTTTGTTATTGGCGCTGTCAAAGACAGTAGATGAGGAGGGGACAGGGAGGCCAAACTTCGAAAATTGGAGACTCGATACATATTATTGTTAGTTACTAAGGGGGTCATTAGGATGACGGGCGGACTTTTTCCGCCCGTCATCCTAGCGGGGTTTGGGACCGCCCACCATAAGGGCGGGCGGTCCCGGGGGTGGCATTAGGATGTGCCCGCCCCTGTGGCGGGCACGTCCTGCAATTCTAGCATTGTGGCGGGCGGGGCACTCTGCACCGCCGCCACAATGCTAGAAATGCTTTTCAGCATTTGCATAAACAAAGCGGCAGGCACCGCGTTGTGCCTGCCACTTTGTTTATGCAAATGAAGTGGGGTACCACAGGTACCCCCCATGTGCAATTCCCACCCCTCCTTCACTCTGGGGGCCCACAGGGGGCCCTCAGAGTGAAGACCGCCTGCCTTTCCGAGGCAAGGCATCTACCAAGGCCCATTGTTATATGGCTGGCGGTGTCTAATAGACACCGCCACCATATTAAACATTTTCCGCCCCGGCCGCAAGGAGACCGGGGCGGAAAAGTGGCGGGAGGTGTTTTTCTCCGCTGCGGTCCCCCCGCCATTGTAATATGGCGGTGGGAATTCAGGGAAGGATGTCGGGCGGATTGCCCCCGCCAGGCTGGCAGTGGCTAACGCCAGCCTGGCTGGGGCAATCCGCCCGACATCCTAATGGGCCCCTAAGTCTCCAGGAGGTCTCAATGTAACTGAAGATATGTACACGTGTTTACCTTAAATCTTCAGTACCTCCAGGCAGCAGTTGGGCAATATATTGGTTTCAGGAATCGTAAGGCAACCAGATGAGATAACTGAATAGACTTGAGCTCCTATCCCTCAGTATTTTTGCCACCTGTCATTCTACTACTGACTCACCCTTGTGGTGGTTTCGATTATCCCCGGCCGGGGATATAATTATTCCACATAAACTATCGATGGTCTAATATTGCTTTATTTGGAGGACTCCAGTCCTCCCTGATACATTTTGCATAACTCATGTAATGTATATATTTTCAGCAAGTCATCATATCCTCCTTAAAGGAGGAATCATATACAGTTGCTGCTAGAAAATGAAAATGAAAATGTACTGTTTTTAAACATTAGTATACTTTTGGGCTTGTTTTTTAGGTGTATGTTCATGAGATGGACCACACCTGTAACCTCATTTATACATTTTTCACGTGATGTCCAGCACAGTTCTTATTAGTTTTTTTATTTTTTGTTTAATCTTGTTTTTAGAAGACGTGACCCAATAGAGCAAGTGATGTGATATAAGATGTTACTATTTATCAGCTTTCATAGGGATGCTTTAACAGAGACACATTTACATTTTATATTAATCCAAGATGAAATTGGTCAACGGTAGTTATCTATAATATCTGGTTCCGATGTATGGTACATCGATTCTATCTGCATCTGGATGCAAGCCATATATTAGCACAAGATTTGCTATTTTGCACTATTTTGCATTTTTGCACATCAGAAGGTATATTTTTTAAAATGGCATAGTTTTATCAATATATAGCCTTTCAATTGGCAAATGTAGGATGGTTATCAGCTAAACGGAGCAAAAGTATTAGGCTTGTATTACATGCACTCATAAATGTCATGATGACAGAAAAACATTGTTTACATTGCACATTTGCACAATTTAGCACGTTTATGCACTTTATTAATGGATGATATCCGATATTGAATAAGCCATTATTTTCCGCAAACTATGATAATATGACCCATATGAATGATCAGTATTTTACCTACAACACATAAGGTCGTATATTAATTAGTTTGTGTTGCAGACAACTTCTGAAATTTTTTAATTTTTGAAGTTATGAATGTTTGAATTACTATATTTCTTGTATGACTATTGGTTGTAACTATTAACAAACAGATGTCTCATATTAAATCATTTGATTAGCTAACACGAAAACGGGTAATTTGCAGCTATAATGTTGATATGCAGTACCAGACATGATTATTAATGGATTGGTACAACCTATGCAATCTTTCTTGCTATGGAATAATGGATTATCATGCAATTGTATTCGGTTGATGGTCATTTTGTCTTCTATTTATATTTTTGTCACCCTCACGTGGTGTACACGAAATGGGCACTGTCACTTTAAATTTTAGCGTGTTACAGATGAACGTTGTCATGTGAGCAAGGCTCCACGGAGCCGAAACGTCATGCGGCATAATTCTGCTACAGAAAAATAAATACCAGCACTAACTTAAAGGTCCGTGTCCGAGAGTCTTTTTGCGGCAGGGCGGGAGCTGCATACTGCTGCTGAAGCACGGTTGTGAGTATATATATATATATTTTATTTATTTTTTATTTATTTTTTTGAATGAAGGAAACACGGCAGCGGCCCCAAACCAAGTCACAACAACCTCAAAAATCTCAAAAACCAATACAAAAAAAGAGGAGGAAAACAAGGCGAGGCAGGAGAGGGAGGCGCAAAAGCAGCTTCCCCAATGGTGACTCGCAGCAAGGGCAGGAGAGGAAGATGGTAGCAGGAGAAAAGACAATCATAAACCTATCAGCAAGAATACTTACAACAGAGGAAGAAACGGTACTTAAAAGAGGTTTGACTTTTTGCCCAACAGCAAAATTTGATCATGTACAAACAAGAATAGACCTCTTTAAGTTTGTTCGGAAATTGAAATTACAGAAAATATTTGCACTGAAACCTGCAACTGGAATAAGAAATATCCCGGAACCAATTGAGAATGAAGAAACTGGACTGAGAGACAACGACCTGGAGATACTCATGAAGGCGCAAAATCTGGCTGGCATAGAGGACGTCCCTAATTCTACTGAAGCATTAAGGACAGAGGAAATTAACCAAGAAAGAGATCCTAGTAATCTAAAAAGGAAATCTCGAGTCCTCCCACATGCTACACATGATGCAGTGGACGTCTTTAATGATGCAGTCCTCTCAGATCTCCAAAAAATGGCGACAAAGACCACGGAAATGACTAGAAGAAACTCCAGCATCTCAAGGAATGAATGGGAGGCCATTAAATCACTAAAGCTGGACACAACCATTGAAATTAAACCCTCCGACAAGGGTGGAAATATAATGATTTTTAACAAGGACAAGTATAAACAAGAGGCAATGAAACAACTACAAAATAAAGACTGCTATGAAATAATCAACAGGACTGATTATGTGAAAGGTACCTTAGAGTACCAAACTCCGCTGGAGGGATGGAGAGATGAGGGCATGATCAATAAAAATTAATTTGACTATCTACAGTGTGAGAACCCAGTGATCCCCACTTTCTATCACCTTCCCAAGGTGCACAAAGACATCAGGAACCCCCCGGGGAGACCAATAGTTTCCTCGATAGGAAGTCTTTTGGAAAATACATCTAGATTCATTGACACGTACCTTGCACCCTTTGTCAAAGACCTGTCATCATTCGTGAGGGACACCCAAGATTTCCTTAGGCAAATTGATGACATCAGGTGGGACTCAGACATGCTTCTGATTACCCTTGATGTCGCAAATTTGTATACCTGTATTAACCACAAGGATGGCATCTCTGCAGTGAAATGGTTCCTTGGCAGAAAACCGCTAAAATTCCACCAACATAACCACATGCTCCTCAAAATGACAGAATTCTGTCTTAATAACAACATCTTCCTATTCGCAGGTACCCTGTACAGGCAGAGGGCGATGGACATGTGCTTCGCCCCCAGCTACGCGAACTTGTTTGTGGGCTGGTGGGAGAAGCACGTGGCCTGAGGTGGGACCAATGAGAAATGGCTAGATCGAATTATGATCTGGGCCAGATATATTGATGATCTCCTTATTGTTTGGCGCGGTGACATGGCCTCGGCTGAGGAGTATGTGGCCGCTCTGAACAATAACGATTTAAACCTAAGATTCACCAGTACCATCAGTAACACCTCGGTATATTATCTGGACCTAGAGATATATGTAGAAGGAAACACACTACATACCAAACTCTACAGAAAGCCGACGGCGGGCAACACCGTGTTACACGCGGCAAGCCACCATCCCAAAAGCATGATCCGAAACATCCCATTTGGAGAGTTGCTTCGTCTAAAACGAAATTGCTCATACAAGAAAGATTTTATACAAGCGAGGGATGACGCCACAATAAGATTCAAAGAAAGAGGCTATTCCAAAACATTGTTAGCAAATACAGCAAGTAGAGTAGACCTAATTGACAGAAAGGAACTTCTGAAAGAAAAAAAGAAAACTGATTCAGAAGGTGTTGTACGGATGATAATCAACTACAACATGAGATCTGGGGAATTAGTACAGGTATTTAACCGAAACTGGCATATCTTAAAAACGGATGCCATTTTGAAAAACATCATACCCCCACATCCGTCTATAACCTATAGACGCTGTCAGTCACTTAATGATCATTTGATCAAGAGCCATTTCAAGGACCCATCCAAAGCAACCAGGATAAAAACCCGTCAAAGGCTTCTTTCCATGCGTGCACTGCAAGGCATGCAAACATAGTAGTAAAATAACAAAATATGAAGGGAGACCGAATGACCCACGACCCACAAGAGAAATCATAAAATTCCTGAATTGCAATTCAGATTTCGCTATCTACTGTCTAGAATGCCCATGCTCGAAAAGATATATCGGAAGCACAATCAACCCGGCAAAGAAGCGCATATTAGAGCATATGCGCGCAATAACAAACCGAGATAAGAGTTATCCGGTAGCACGCTACTTCCAAATTTACCACAATAGTAATCGAGATCTGCTCACGTTCTTCTGCCTAGATCAGGTAGATAAAAAAAAGAGAGGTGGGGACCGGATTAAAGCTCTGAGGGTGTTGGAATCTAAATATATAATTGACCTGCAGAGCAAACATCCAACAGGGTTAAACAACGATGAGGAACTGTGGGTCAGAAGGGTAAAGAAGAAGGGAGCATGAGAAGGTAATGGATAGACAAGATAGCAAGACATAAATGGAGAGTTGGTATTCCTGTGGGACCACATGGAAAACTACCTCTCGATAGGATAGGACAACATCAATTATCCCACAGTCTCTGTACTTGAATAACAAAAAAGATATGAAAAAGATAAAATAACAACCAATTAAGATGCCTTTGAATTGACCAGCCAGCCTGTTCCACTCTCTTAATTTTGGAGATGATTTGGAACTCAAAGAATTGGCCCATACAGGGCAAAAACGTAAAATAAAATAATAAAAAACACATAGAGTCGAGCTGGCCCATTCAGGGCAACATATGAGGACACACACCAACAACACCAAAAGGGGATAATGAAAGAAATTGCTTAAAATTATGATAGCAACACCTATAATGTAGCAACCACACTTTTGAAATTACAGTATGGGATTATTTTCTGTGTATCTATACATGTATATATACAAAACACAGACAATTGGATTTCCCTGCATAACACTCTGCTTTTAGGAACCAATTCTAGTCAATAGCTGTGCAATACACAGCTTTCCTCGTGTTTCGTAAAAGCATTGCTTTCCCCTGACATCATGTTTGTGGTATGTGTGAAAATGAAATAGTCGATCATGAATAATGTTTAACAACATTGCTTTTAATACTGCACTTGCACTTTCATGAAACCGTTATTTTTATTGGAAATGAGAATCTAAAACATATTCCTCTACTACATTGTAAAATGGCCACCGTAGTGGACACGGAGGGATAGTCCACTTTCATTTTTTAGTAGAGAGGTGGAGCAATGGCGGGCGATATAATGGTTTCTTTAGATCACACTCGTCGACACTGACGAAGCCGAAAGGTGAAACGCGTCTGTTGGAGGGGGCAGGGGGTCTGCCAATAAATCATCTTTAAAACACGATCGGAGTGCTGTATAATTTCATTTGGAGACACACATAGTTGTTGCTGGAATATATTACCTACTGGCGATAGCCAGTAGGTATATATAGTTAGGACCTAGCTACCATAGGAAATCCACAACATTCTATTGGGAATAACTTTGGCGCCGGTTGAGGAATTTGCGTGTAATTTTCCAAAACTTTGGCCAGCTCCGCTGCGCTCCTTCCCTGAAAGTTTCGGGGAGATTCGTGAAGTGGAGGCTGAGAAGAAAGGGGGGTACCCAAACGTGTTTTCCCCATGTTAATTTCCATAGGACGTTCTGACAAGGCTACAGCCCGAACCGCTGAACGGAATTACACCAAACTTGGCAAAATTGTAGGGACTGGTACGCAGAAGTGCCTTTGCTATATTTGGTGAAAATTGCTCCAGTGGTTTTTATGAAAATTAACTTCAAAAACACATATATATCTGGCCGGAGCCTAACCACTCATCTCATCGTGAGATCTGATTGGCTGTCAGCACTTCATCCAAGAAGTGTTGGCAGCCATCTTGGGACCAATATACATGATAGCACCTCATTAAAAAGCATTGTAGTTAATAGAGGGTTTTAGGACTTTAGTTACATTATAAATCAGTGGTTGATGGTGCCATACTCATTTTAGGAATTGTGGTGTGTTGTAAGGGGATTTTACCATGTGAAAAAGCCTTCTGCTGGGATATCATGAATCATGTTTGAAAGAAAACTATTATCTCATGCTTTTCCCACAGTGGTTTGGAAGGGGATCTATAAGCTAAACTGAAAGCATATTTTCTGTAAATTCACATTATCTTTCTCAGTCATGTGAGAATGAAGTCTGACATTCTCAGTAAAACATGTACATCCAACAAGGACTGAGACTGTCAGTTGATTCCTTTGTGTTCTACTGCAGCCTCCTAGAGTGTTCTAAAGAACAACTAGAGCGCTAACAGTCCTACTTATTACAAAGGTAAGGCACACCTGAAGCCATCTTGATTGGAATAAAGTGGTAACTCTTAAAACATTTAATTTAAAAAGGAACAAAATGAGGGGGTATATTTTGCCATAGAAAGTATGATTAGTGCTGCAGAAAGAAAAATTAGGGTACATTTTAAGTGACTTCCCAAATCCTCTTCTATTTCATTAAAAAATTCTGACATGCAGTCTCCCAAGATGGCCACCAGAGACAAAAGAGCCCAAATGTAGCCCAAATATCACCCAGATGTAGCCCAAGTATAGCCCAATGACAGAATGTCCCATAGTGTTCTAAAGAACAACTAGAGCGCTAACAGTCTTACTTATGACAAAAGTATGGCACACCAGAAGCCATCTTGATTGGAATGAAGTGGTAAGTCTGAAAACATTTAATTTAAAAAGGAACAAAATGAGGGGGTTCATTTTGCCATAGAAAGTATGATTAGCAGCAGACTTCCCTGGTGAGCAGTAGCTTTACTACAGTGATCTAATGAGCAACTAGAGTGCTAACATTCAGAATATATGGCAAATGTGTGACACATCTGAATGCCTTCTTGATGGAACCAAAGTAAACAAGCTATGAAAATGCAATAGATCTCGCCCTCGTTTAAGTTAAAGTCATTCTGTTTGTAATGAGGTGGCTTTTTTGCTTTGCTTTTATTAGTGTTTTTAAAACTTTCATGTAAATAACATGCATATGTATGCATATATGTATATGTATGCATGCATTTATATTTGTATTTATATAGATATGCAGATTATATATGTTTATATATGTATGTATATATATATATATATACACATACATAAATCCATATGCATATATATGCATATATATACGTGTATATGTGTGCGTGTAGAGAGAGGTAGAGAGGTAGAGGTGTAGAGGTAGAGAGGTAGAGAGGTAGAGGTAGAGGTAGAGAGGTAGAGACTAGTAGAGAAAGAAGTAGAGAGAGGTAGAGAGGTAGAGAGAAGAGAGTGAGGAATAAAGTAGAGAGTGAGTAGTAGAGAGTAGTAGAGAGCAGTAGAGAGAGTAGCAGAGAGTGAGTAATAGAGAGCAGTAGAATGAATAGTAGAGTGAGTAGCAGAGAGTAGTAGAGAGTGAGTAGTAGAGAGTGAGTAGTAGAGAGTAGTAGAAAGTAAGTAGTAGAGTGAGTAGTAGAGAGCAGTGGAGAGTGAGTAGTAAAGAGTGAGTAGTAGAGAGTAGTAGAGAGTGAGTAGCAGAGAGAGAGAATGTTAGAGAGTGAGTAGTAGAGTGAGTAGTAGAGAGTAGTAGAGAGAGAGTAGTAGAGAGTGAGTAGTAGAGAGTAGTAGAGAGTGAGTAGTAGAGAGTGAGTAGTAGAGAGAGAGTAGTAGAGAGTGAGTAGTAGAGAGTAGTAGAGAGTGAGAAGTAGAGAATGAGTAGTAGAGAGTAGTAGATAGTGAATAGTAAAGAGTGGTTAGTAGAGAGAGAGTAGTAGAGAGTGAGTAGTGGAGAGTAGAGAGTAGTAGAGAGTGAGTAGTAGAGAGTAGTAGATAGTGAGTAGTAGGGAGTGAGTAGTAGAGAGAGAGTAGTAGAGAGTAGTAGAGTAGTAGAGAATGAGTAGTAGAGAGTGAGTATTAGAGAGTAGTGGAGTAGTAGAGAGTAAGTAGTAGAGAGTAGTGGAGAATATTCCAAAGTTTAGCACAGCACCACTTGCACAATAAGTCCAATCAAATCATATCACTTAGAGTCCTTATTGAAGCGCTGAATCTTGGTGTATATTCAAATGCTTTTATTTTCCTTAAGTTTATGTACCACAGCCAGCTGACGCGTTTCGTTCTGTACAACAGAACTTCTTTAGGGCGTTCTTATTTCCTTCAAGTTATGTCGGTATCCTGTTGTCATATAACTAGATATTTCTTCCAAATGTTAGACAAGACGTAAGTACATTCTTATTCAAAGTGACTAGGTATCAATTTTACCCACACAATTTGGGCAGACTTGAGTAATTTATAGCATCCTCAAAGTCAGTCTTTCAAAAATTCCAAAGTATAGGACATGATAATCCAAATCCAAATGTTTCTCAAGAAAAGTCATTTTCAATCGTTCGGAATTTCGGCGTTTGGGCAGATATGACCCAGGGACCCCCAGTATGCAAGGGGAATTTGTCCCCCCTCTGCAAACGCGCCAGTGGCCTGCGTTACAGAGAGGTGTAAAAAGAGGCATAGCCTCATTACACCTCTGTGCAATGCAGCCCCCTGGCGCATACTGGAGGTTCCAGGTGGGCTAGTTGGCCCCCAGGGACCCCCAGTATGCAAGGGGAATTAGTTCCTCCTCTTCAAACATGCACGGGGGCTGCGTTGCAGAGAGGTGTAAAAAAGGGTGTGGCCTCATTACACCTCTCTGCAATGCAGCCCCCTGGCGCATACTGGAGGCTCCTGGTGGGCTAGTTGGCCCCCGGGGACCCCCATGATGCAAGGGGAATTAGTTCCCCTTCTGCAAACGCGCCAGGGGGCTGCGTTGCAGAGAGGTGTAACAAGGGGCATAGCCTCATTACACCTCTGCAATTTAGCCCCCTGGCGCATACTGGAGGTTCAAGGTGGGCTAGTTGGCCCCCAGGGGCCCCCAGTATGCAAGGGGAATTAGTTCCCCCTCTTCAAACATGCACGGGGGCTGCATTGCAGAGAGGTGTAAAAAGGGGCGTGGCTTCATTACACCTCTCTGCAATGCAGTCCCCTGGCGCATACTGGAGATTCCTGGTGGGCTTTCAGGTCTTATATAGTTAGGAATTAGCATTAAAAAAAACTTTGAAATTCACTGAAGAAAACATAGGTTTCAGGCCTTATAAAGTTAGGAATTAGCATTTAAAAAACTTTGAAATTCACTGAAAAAACCATAGGTTTCAGGCCTTATATAGTTAGAAATTAGCATTTAAAAAACCTTTAAAATTCACTCAAAAAACTATAAGTTTTAGGGGTGTTATAGTTAGCTGGACATTTCACTCATACAAAACCATTGAAATTGCTTCTATATAGTTAGTTGTACTAACTATATTTCGCGCACCCGCAATCCACTGCTGATGATGTCACATATTACATCATTCATGACATGGTCAGTGACATCACTGATGACATCTCAACTGATTCCTAACTATATAAGGCCTGAAACCTATGGTTTTTTCAGTGAATATATATATATATATATATACATCAAAATATGGCATGTCTTAGATGATCATTGAAATGATGGCATTAGGAAAATCAGTAATTGAAATTGAAATAGAAAATCTTACAGGTTTATTCGGCAAAGTGTCCGGATATAAACTTAATAGTCAAAAAACACAGATTATTTGCTCACCAGGTCTATGTATTAACGATAGCAGGGTTTCTATCGAAGCCAAATACTTAGGTATTAAAATTAGACTCATACCTCAACAGCTAGTTTTGTCAAACTGGGCTGATATATTAGTGTCAGTAAGAAATCAACTTGACAAAATAGAATGCCTTCACCTATCGCTAGTAGGGAGACGTAATGTCCTTAAAATGACTATTCTTCCGAAAGTTTTATATTATTTTCGAGCAATACCACTGGAAATACCCACACTAGAGTTAAAAAAATTACAATCTATAACTGATCGATTCCTGTGGAGTGGGAAAGCAACACGGAGAGCATCCAAATTTATGACTCTACCAATTCTAAGGGGGGGCTGGGGAGTCCCGAACTTTGCACTTTATTATTTGGCTTGCCTTATACAAAATCTTAAATACTTTTCAATTGGTGGAACTCCACCTTTATATGAAAGCCCTGATATCTTCTTTCTTTTATTAGGCCCGCAATCTCGTCAAATGCTACTTCGCTTTATAGAACCTAGCTACTACAAGAGAACGAGATTTAAACTCATACTTTCCGCTTTTAAAGGATGGCGCTCTATTCGTAAACTCATTGCACTGGGTCGTGTTAATTTTTATACTCCGTGTAACTCCATAGAACTCCTTCCGGAAATTTTCAGGGATCACACAATGGGTATTTGGCGCGAGAAGGGTATAATAACTATCGGCGATATGGTTAAAAATTGCATCATTGTTTCATTTCAGGAGTGAAGAGATGAATTCACTCTCTCTAAAAACGACTTCTTTAAGTACCTGCAAATAAGGGATTTCGTTTCGTCACATCCATATATTGTACCATTATGCCCTAACGAATTTATGGAAATATTAAAAAAACCAACACGCATAGGGACTATCTATAACTATCTTTTAAACTTGTATCAGGATGATTTGGACCAACAAGCATCAAAATGGTGTACAAGGCTAGGCACATCAATAGCTCCATTTCAAGAATCAATTGTTATGGCCGATAAAATTATTCTTTCTGCCAACTTATATTCTCAACATTATAAAACTTTATTTAATCTTTATCATACACCACTTAAAATGTTAAAATGGAGTAGTTCATATAATGGGAAGTGCTATAGGTGTCAAGGTGACTTGGCAGATATTATACATATATTTTCAGACTGCCCCATATTAAAACCATTTTATGTATCCATAGAACTTTTCTTAGCACATATTACAAAATGTGATGTAAAAATCTCTAGAGAGATGATTATTTTTGGTTTATCGAACGATCTGGAATTTTTTTCAGGCTATCAAGAGCATAGGTATATTATATTTATGGCTATGGCTGTAGCCCGCCTTTGTATATCATCGATGTGGTTAAAACCGGAAGCACCAACATACGAAATGTGGCGAGCAAAGTTTTATAATATCTTTAATTTGGAATTTAACCTTTATCGTGTTAAATCAATTAGGAAAAAGAGAAGAGGGTATAAAATTTGGCGGACCTTGATAGATTATTTGGAGCATTAGTTATTATTATTATTTATGCCATTTGTGAATTCAAAGCGCTTGCCTTGATTATACTTATCTGTTGTTAAGACCATTTTATGAATTTGTATTTCTATGTATGTTGAATATTCGCTTTCTTTGTATTTTTTTTTTTGTGTATACATGACTTTGAACTGAATCAATAAAAAAAAATAAAAAAAAAAAAAGGAAAATCAGTCTGTGCAGATTCTGAAGCTTCTCAGTTCACTAATTATTTAGTGTGCAAGCCCTTAATTAAAGGCATACAGAACTGCCTCACATCCCTTAACAGCGAGACATAATCCCTTTTGGCAAATCCTGAAGTATTAAAATAAGATTATTTTGTCTGGGGATCATTCTAGTGCCATTACTCATTATGGCTATGAAGAAATAATAAATGAACTTGAATGAAACATGCGTGTCTGTAATTTTCTACAAGTTGATATTACCCTAAATAAACTTTGCAATGATTAGTTTCTAAATTATTAAACTATTCTTGGTCGTGTATGATATATGACATAACAAGAATGACTGCAACACGTGTACAATTATATAGATGTAGTGTCCATACTGATTCTTATTTTTGGTATTAAAGTTGTGCTGCAACATCAAAACATATTTAGTTCTCCTGCAATACCTCATATTGCATTTGGTGTCTGAATATTACAATTACTGGGAAGGTGTCTCAATAAAGCATTTTATTCTGATAGTGATTTCCAAAATTGTGACGGATTTTGCTAGGTTGTAAATTAGGCAACATTCAAGTACATGAAGGTTAGGTGTCAGATGCCTTAAAAGTCTGAAAGATGATGTGTGCAACAAGGCACTGCTAATGCTATTCTACATTGATTGCAGGCAATCTTCTTCTACACTGTGCGATGCATGTGTTTCAGGATAGACTAGACAAGTGTTGTGCTGAATGTAGTTAAGGTCTTTACATCCTAATAGAATGTCATAATGAGCTGTCTAGATAAGGAAGCTATAGTTTGGAAACTGAAAGCCAATCTACTTATTATCCAATAAATAAAATTAAGATACTTTATTACAGTCTGGTCTGTATGACAGCTTTTGGAGCTGACTTGTGTTGGACACGTTGAAAGGGTCCCAGAGAAAACTGGTACATATGTGATGGAGCTGGGGAAAGTGACCAGACATTGATGTAGGGGTCCTTGAGAGAATCTATTTGATTTTTGTTTTTATAGTGTTTATTGGCTTTTTTTAAATATAATTCCAATACAGTCTATTTGTTACATTACAATAGGGTGTGGATAGCAGTCATGTGTCTAAAAGAATATGTATAGGTAATACAACAGTAGATAACATTGCGATCAATAGAGGTTGGGCGCCTGTATGCAAACGCCAGTTAGGACAACAGGAGTAGCAATAATTAAATTAGCAAATGGTAATCCAAAATTCACTTAAGTGAGGTCCGTTGGAAGGTAAAGATGACAAAAAAAGTCATCGTGAACAATAATGTAAAAAAAAACCACTCAATATATAAAGAATAAATGAATAAAGGAAACTAAGAAACCAAATAAGGAATGCACTCATTTGAGGTGACAGAATATAGTATCACAAAGGTAGCAAATTCGGAAGGCACCAGTAGGGCTACACAGATTAGTGTCAAGTGGTAGGCGAGTCCCATGTGTTATGTAGCGCATTACGTGGAGAAGTGTGGCTCACAGGTTAGAGGAGGCAGACCTGGAAGCAGAGGTCAGCCTGGGACCAGGGTTCAATTCCCGGCTCGGCGGGGTCTTGAGTCCTAAAATGTTCATGGACTCGACAATTCTTGCTCCGGTGCCTACTCAATTCACGGGTTCACACTCTGCGACTCTGGGCAATAGCTTGCTTAATCTCCACAACGGCCCCTCGCGGCGGGATGCCTGGCTTTCACCTTGTGGATACCCTGCTGGGGTTATCTCACAGGGGAATACCAGGACGGGTTCCCTAAGCAAGCGCTTAGAAACCGCTCGGTGATTTGCACTATATAAATTCCTGTACATTTACATTTACATAGAGGATGTGGCGTGGAAGGAAGAGGGAGAGGAACAAGGATGTGGACCACAGGAGCTCTCAAGAGGGGTGTGGAGTAGTTGGTGCCCCCTCGTGGAGCTTTTCCAAAAGTGAATCCCACGTCTCAGTAATGAGGGGGCAGATTTACAAGCTCCTTGCGCCACTTTTACATCACTTTTCTTATGTTAAAAGTGACGCAAAAGTGGCGCAAGGGGCTTGTAAATCTGCCATTAGGTATTGAGACCCTTCACCTCTTTCCTGCCCAGCAGTGCGCTCTACACCTGGGCCCACACCAACATGTATAGAACCCACACCAGAGGCCACTGGAGGGTTTGTTGTTTTCCACTTACGGATGATCAGCTGCTTTGCCAGAAGGAAGACAAGATCCGCATAGGGTGTGGCATCCCTGAGTGTTTTTGGATGGCGGCAGAGCCCCAGGATGCACACCTCTCAAGTGTAGGTCACCACAATCTCCGTGCAGTGTGCCAAGTGTGTAATTACTTCTTTCAATATGTGGTTAGTGAGGGGCAAGACCAGAGCACGTGAACTAATTCCATGTCATGTGTTAAACAATGGGGGGACACAGCATCCATGCGGTGAAAGTAACAATTTATTTTAGTGAGAGTTAAGTAGGTGTGGTCAGGATGTAGCATTGAATTAATGTAAAACTGGAGTTTCGGACACTAAGGAAGAATAGGGTAAAATAATTTGCCACTCAGTGTCAGTACACGCATGGCCAAGATCTGCGTCCCAGTGTCATTGCGGTGTGGCGGGAGGAACTGCTGTGTGCATGCGAGAGGTGCAACCAACCATCAGGTCTGGTGGCCACCCGCACCTAAGACATGTAAATATTGAATGGCAAGATGTTGTGGGGGTTCCTGTTGCATCTCTCCCCAGGACTGGCTCAGCACACTGATGAAGGAAGGGTGTAAAAAGAATTGGCCTGGTGGGATTTCTGAGCCAGCTAGTACATCCTCTACGGAGAGGAGATTTCCATAATGATAATGAGAGAATCTGTTTGATGTTAAGAATTAATGTAGACCCCCCTAATGCTAGTGCTTCATAAATATCAAGAAATAATTTGGTCTTAACACAAGTGCTGATTATTGCAAGTACATTGATTTTGGGTCTGTTATCGTCCTGTCTAAGCCCACCATTGAAGACTAGATTAGGGAACTCCTATAATTTCCAAAATATGAAAAACAGATGTATTATCCATTGAAACTTTCAGGTTATGGCTAATCTTTGATAGATTGCATGCTTAAAATATGTATATTTGCACTGTTCTTTTTGCTTCTTTTGGCTTTCATTTCTAGGTCTGTTTTTTTGCGTATCATGTACTTATGTATTGGGGCTTTTAGTCACCTCTCTTCAGACATTGGTCTGTTGTTGTGTCAGTTACACTTTGTTTCTGCCCACTATAGCAAATAACCTGGGATAGTGGGTCAGTCTAAGCCACTGCTTAACTTCACTGTGAGCGACTGCCTTGTGTTCTCTCACAAGGAAGCACATCCAAATACAAGCTAAATCCCTTCATTGGCGATGTTTTTGTCTTTATTTTATAATTACTTTGTGTTGTGTTTGTGTTTAGAGCCTGATGTAATAGCAGGATGCTTCTGATGCACGTTCCATCTTTATCAGTTCCCATCTCCTGCCAATGCTGTTGTAAATTCCTTTTCCGAGCGCTGCTTTTTCACAATACCAGATTGTGTCTTTCTGAAACTGATTGATATCACATTATCCTCCTTTTCCTTTTTTTTCTCTTGCTCTTTCTTTCTTTCTCTCTCTCTCTCTTTCTTTCTTTTTGTTTGTTTCTTTCTTGCCTTCTTTCATTCTTGCTTTTTTCCCCTTGGCTTCTTTTTTCTTTCTCTCCTGGCTTCCTTCATTACCTTTCTCTCTCTTTCTTTCTTTCTTTCTTTCTTTCTTTCTTTCTTTCTTTCTTTCTTTCTTTCTTTCTTTCTTTCTTTCTTTCTTTCTTTCTTTCTTTCTTTCTTTCCTTATTTCTTTCTTTCCTTATTTCTTGTTTGCTTTCCTTCTTTCTTTCTTTCTTTCTTTCTTTCGTTCTTTCTTTCTTTCTTTCTTTCTTTCTTTCTTTCTTTCTTTCTTTCTTTCTTTCTCAAAGGTAGAAGGCTTGCAGCCAATGCAAGACTGATTGACGGTTTTAGGTCTGCGTTATCCAATACCTTTTGATTTTAGTAAAATTATCTGTGCAACATAATTACTTATAGGGGTTGTAGCCAGACTTGATCTATTAGTCTGTGGTTGGTGTCATTCAAATTGTTCCTCCACCCACTCCAGCATGCATTAAGGGACAAAGGATCAGCCCTCTTTAGCCATTGGCTGACTTCACTATGAGTTACGGAATGCCAGCATTTCACAAGGCACACATCCACACACAAAGTCGTTCCCTTCAGTACCAGGGAGTACTATGGTAATAAGTGTTTTTTGTGAGACCCCAAAAACGTTTTTGCCGGTAGTAAATTATTTTATTTATAATGATGATGGCCCAGCATATTTACAGACAATAACGTTTAGCAAATAATATGACAAAACAAGAATTGCCAGAATGCTGGTGCTAATGCCAGGCCTATTGGTTTGTCAAAATGTGTTGATATATGTTTTTCCACCCTTGATACATTTTTCTTAATGGTACAAAAAAATCTGTAATATGCTATTTTAGCAATATTTGAGTTATGGGTGGATTGTGATCTAATTAACCTATTGGTATATCAAAAAATGTGTTTAATAAAAATGAATTTAACAACAGTAGCTCATTTCTATGTGGCCAACTGTCAGGGTAAACGGGCTTAGACTGGTCTTTTGTGAAATAAGGCAATGTTTTCTGGGCCAATATCGGCTTCCTTTCCAGGTGAAAATGGACTAGTTTCAAAATGCTTAGTGCTGTATTGCCTGACTGTCTGCAGGGGCTGTGGAGCAGAGGAATTAGTGGGGGTTAGGTCTTAGTGCAAGCATAAAGGAAATAACACTAATACACATACAAACACCTTTGGATTAATGAGTTCATTCCTGTGCTTTGAAATGTATGTTACATTGATTTGTATAGCACGCTAATCACCCAAGAAGGTATCCAGGTGCTTGGGCAGGTGTTCAGGTGTGAGGTCCCCAAGGTGCTTATACGAAGAGCCAGGTCTTCAGCATCTTGCAGAACTCAAGAAGTGAGGAGGAGGCTCTGATGTGTTGAGGGAGGTTGTTCAATTTCTAGTGTGCAATGTAGGAAAATAAGCAACTTCCAGTTATGATTCTGTGGATGCAGCGAATCAGTGTGATTGTGAGGCATAGCGTAGGTATCTGGTGGGTTGGTGAAAGTGTATGCGTCTATTCGGGTATTCTGCTGGTCCTGGGTTGTGAGGGCTTTGTACATGTGTGTGAGAAGTTTGAATTGGCTGCGCCTGTGAATGGAGAGGATGTGAAGCTTCTAGAGGTGCAGTGTGATGTTGGTGTGGCTTGGAAGCTCAAGTATGAGTCTTATATTGGTGTTCTGGATGGTCTGGAGTCTGTGTAGGAGTTGTTTGGAAATTCCAGCATAGAGAGAGTGTTGCAGAAGTCCAGGCTGTTGGTGATGCCTGCTTGTGTGATGGTCCTTTTGGTGTTCTGAGGCAATCATGTGAAGATATTTTGTCGCACACTTGGGATGTAGAAGGCAGAGGTGCACACTGTGTTGATTTGAGCTCTCATGTTGAGCTTGTTGCTGAGGACGATCTCTTTATTTCTTGCATGGTCTGTGGGTGTTGGTCCTAGCTCCGATGGCCACCTGATGGATTCCAATGGGGAGGTCTTGTTGTCAAAGACAAGTACTACTGTCTTGTCGGAGTTGAGGTGAATTAATTGCCAGTAATGTCCTTAAATGAGTCTTAGAGATGGATGCCATTCTATAAATTGCTTGTGAAGATGCCTTTAAATAGCTTCTGTTTTTGTCCAACTGTGCTGACAATATTTACTTTATCATTCACCATTTGCCACAGTTTGCCTGAAAACACTCAGTCCACCTCTTACAGAGTACGTGCATTGCTGAAACTCCTAATCAATCTTCGCAAATTAGGGAAGCATTTTCTTGGTGCCATTGTCCACTTATTGTCTCAGCCTTACCCTAAAAACATGTATGTCAGCCACGGCCGGTAGTGGGAGTACCTGCCGGGTGGTGACGTGGGGAGGGGTGTGGCAGGGTGGGGGATAGTAATGTATGGATTACGGACTTTAACAGGTAAGTAAACATATAAATAAATAAAACAAATTTCGTTGTGCGCACTGCATCACATTTGGTGAAGCAGTGCACGCAACGAAATTCGTTTTATTTATTTATATGTTTACTTAACTTTTTAAATTCCGTAATCCATACATTGCTACCCCCCACCCTGCCCCTCCCCCTCCCCATGTCACCGCCCGGCAGGTACTCCTACTACCGACCGCGGCTGATGTATGTCCTGAAGTAGATAGGGGAGGAATCCTAGAACTCTACTGCATAAACACTATTGGGTTCCATTCCTGTACAAAACCAAGTTTAGCTATTACAGTCCTTTCCACAGACACTATTTTACAATTCTTGAAATTGAAAAAAACATAAGGAAAGATGCACTTTGGGTGACTGCTATTTTCCCACACTTCTAGTTTGTAGTTAACGTGCTAACTCCTTTACTGTTTTGTAACTAAGTGGTCACATTCCTGCAGTAGACATGCCCTACACTGGCTCTTTTGTTCAGGACAGAATTCTATTTAGGATAACTTGCTTGTCACTCTAACACTCATCTGAGACACCACTCTTGTATTTTTCTGCTAATGTGCATCAGCATTTGCTCCTCATATAGGCATGAGTTTTCTTCAAATCTGTATACAACACTTACAAAAGACTGAGGGGCATATATACAAGGACGGTGTTAAAATTATCGCCTCTTTAGCGACAGAAAACTGCCTCTAAAGCGGCGATAATGGGCTTGATAATTGGCTCTTGAGAATTCCAAAGAATTCCAATAGAAGCCCATGTTCTGGTGTAAACTTGGGCTTCTATTGGAATTCTCTGGAATTCTCAAGAGCCTATTATCAAGCCCATTATCGCCGCTTTAGCGGCAGTTTCCTGCCGCAAAAGCGGCGATAATTTTAACTCCGTCCTTGTAAATATGCCCCTAAGGGCCTGATTTACAGTTTGGGAGACAGGTTACTCAGTCACAAACATGACGGATATACCCTCTGCCTTATTACACGTGTCATAAGATGTAATGAACTTGTAATACATTTGGCGGGATTTCCGTCATGTAAGTGACAAAGTAAACCATCTGCCAAACTCTAATAAGGCTGTAAAATGTAAAATATGGAGGTTTCTCCAGAAAATAACTATAAAGCTTCCAAGAATCACGGCAACTCTATTCTGAACAAATCTACCTGCATTAGTCCCCAGAAAAAAATGCACAGCAATTGCTTCTTGTTCGCCAGGTATCCGCCCTCCTCATTCCAAAATGATCTCCCCTTAAACATGCAAAGCTCACTTAAGTTGCTTTAGGGCAAAATTGTAAAAAAACAAACCTGTTTTATCTACTTTTCTGTCACAGGTTTGCATGACCTGTTAATCTTGCCCCCACCAAAATAAAAGGCCTTATGATGTACCAGAATAAACAAATAGTCAAATAGTGCTGATGACCCTCTACCAACACATAATTAAAAAAGCTTGGTTTACTTAACCCGGAGAGTAGGGAATGGTAATTGAACACAATTTGGGTTGTGGGTGTTGGATAGCCCCACACCAATCAAAAGTTACTGGGCTCAAGTTGTACAACAACTAGGGTATTTTGCTTCTGATGGGACTTCGTGATGCAGTCTATCAAAACTGCAATCAAGTATGCCTTTAGCACTCGAGTATCAGGATAGAGAGGCATCAATCCGAGGCTGTGGCCTACATTCTCAGAACTCAGCAATGCAACATATATAACTCAATAAATCAATGTTCAGACAGTGATTTATCTTCTAAAAAGAAAAAGTAATTTAATGCATGCAAAACAAAATATAATGCACACAACTTAAAATGTATACGAAATGGAACATTAAAAAATCAATGGGGCATCCTCTACAGTGCCAAGCTGCAGGGGCACATGCTAAATATAGCTCATATTAAGCACCACCAAAATATGGACTAGATTCCAGGAGTCTGAAGCACCTTTAACAGTTCCCAGAATCACCATACCCCTACACATGCCATATATTGCAATCATGTGATATGTATTTGAAACAAGTTAGCCTAGTTACTTTGTCAAAGCGAATTAAAATCCATTCAACTATAAAATTACCAGACATATGCATACAGTTTGCCTTCTACTATTAAAAACGATACCTATCAGTTTTGAACAAACACTCAATGTAAACTAGCAAATACTTCAAATGCAACTTAATTGCACTTAAAGCAAGTTACCTAACAGCTAGCAGAACACACAAAAAAACAAACCGTTAAGAAACTTCCCTAGAGCTATCCCTGCTTCCAGAATACTAATGCAGTATCCCAAGATGCAGAGATTGTCAGAATTTTCTTTAGGGTGTGGGACATAGGTGAGGGGTGACGCTGTCCTAGGAGCATCTAGTATCAATAACAAACAACCAAAAACTTTGGGGTGGCCCTACTCCATCCAGAGCACCACATACAATATGCAAATTAATGCCTCCTTGCACAATGGGGCACGATTTCTTCCCAGAGTTATCTTTTGTTCTCCTTTTGTTTCCCTTTGATGTGGCTTCTGTCTGAGGGCACAAATATATACTTTATTTCTTAGATTGACCATTTGGTGAGACCATGTAGAGGTTCAACATTGTGCCTGGTTCTTTGAGTCTTCCCTCTCCCCAGCACAGATTTCAAGTAGTTGGCTGGAGAAGAAGCCTGACCTACTTTACCTGAGCACTGCTGTTTCAAAATGCCAGGAACAAAAACGTCTGTGCAGGAGACACCGTAGGTTCTGGAGAGCCTTGCTCTCCACAGGGCCGCATGATGAGGATACTGGTCTCCCCACCTTCAAATGTGGTTCAGTTAGAGAAAGCATTATGGCACACCTGGTCCCATCGGAGAACTAAGCCGCTCACCAGTTCTCCCAGAGATATTGTGGAAGCCACTAGTTGAAGTTGGGATTTTCGTGGCCAGACAGCTGTACAGACTCAGGGGTTTTCTCTGGGAGTGCTAGAATACCACATATGAGTGATCAAAGTAAAATAAGAAAACTCTGGGGCATATTACCCAGGGTGGTGAAAGGCAATTATCGCCAGTTTAGCGGCCGTTTTCGGCCGCTAAGTGGCGATAATTCTATCGCTCTATAAGCAAGCTGTCGCTAACTGATGTTAGCGACAGCTTTTAGGCGATAGCGAGCGGTTTGGGGCCCGCTTTGCATGTTAGGGATATTTATCGCTAATGACATGCAAAGTGGGCGTACACAACCTGTTAGCGACTGAAAGCAGTCGCTAACGTCGCTATCGCCTATTAGCAAGGCAGGCGTAGCGATGGAAATATTCCCGCTATTGCCAAAAACCAACGCCTGCTCAGACCAGTTCTTAGGCATGTTATCCAATGGGAGGTGGATAACATGGCTAGGAGCATTTTGTCGCTAATGCGTGAATATCGCTGTATTCTCAGCGATATTCACGCATTTCGCCGCTATCGCTGGATATTTTAGCACAATGGAGAAAAATTTTGCTAATAGCATGTTTTCTCCGCTAACGTATCCAGCGATAGGCAGCGATAAAAAAATTGTTGCTAAGCCTATTTAGCATTAATTATCGCTACTTGTTGGTAATATGCCCCTCTGTCCCCTAGGCGCCTATGTAGGTGCTGTTGGGTGCATTTTGCTCCTGGTAGTGTAATCCAGTCACTAGGCATGCTTTTTTGAGGCTTCCCAGCCTCTAAATGTTGATCTTTTTTCTGGATGGTCCCTGGTTGCTTCCTTAACTTGATTGAGAAACCTTTGCACTTTCACTCCTCCTCACATATTCTACTTTTATGAATGTGTGACTGAATTTTAAAATTAAGTTATCTTTCGTTAATTAATAACTGCCCTATGTCTTCGGGGTTCAGAATTAGTAGTTCTTTTTGGAGATCGCCGCGCTGACTTGTGTATATGTGTGGACTTTTGTAATGATGCAGGAAAAAAAACAATCTTTCTGTTGAAAAGACATAAGTCAGGGGTGGACAATTGGTTGTAGGACTTGAAGGACCATGTAACCACCAAACACCTTATCGCAACTTCACAACTTGTCTATCTATATTTGAAGCTATCTGGAGATGTTTCTAAGAATGCTAAGCATAGCCAAATGACATAACCTATCCCCTTTTAACATAAACTTTGAGAAAATAATAATTTATTTGTTTCCGTTTGTCCATTATGTTAGATTGGGGTACTCTGGGTTGGCATTTTTGTATAATTGACTACATCAACACATCAGTACTGAGATGCCACACCATGATTAATTCTGTGTGACAATTTTGTGTGACTATGCAGGTTGTTTGAGCTGTATCCCTTAAGACCAAGAATAAATGTCTTTAGAGTGGAGTCGGCCTTTTTTTTTAATCACACATCTGGCACTTAGGCAAGATGTATCTCTTTTACCTACTAATTTACACCCTCCAGACCCTCGATATATCTTCCTTAAAAGACCACGACTACACACCTGAGAACTTTCTGTTCTCCTTAATGTGTGTGCTTTTCAGTAATTTTGCGGTAAGATTGATCTTCTCTGCTTCTGCCTGGCTGGCAAACTAGTTTTGTGTGCAGGATGCAATATATTTTCATTCAATTATGTGTACTGTTGTCAGAATCAGTGATAAGTCCTGTTCTGCCTGAGCGCGTCCAGCATTAATTAATATTAAGTTAAATCACTCCAGAATCAATATATGCCTCCTTGGAGCCACGCTCGAAAAAAAAGCCTGGAATTAATACAGAGTCTAGGGGAATCGGCATTTGACAGGGCAAATTGTGAGTCAATGAAGGCTCCGGTATTGATTTGGGTTTAGATATTGAGTTTTTGTCTCAAGTTTGAAGGACACCACAGCGCATAAAATGGCTGCCAGTTATTACAAAGCAATGGATCACACCACGGCGCCCTGGAAACAAGATATCGCTTTGGTTTCGAGATTGCTTCTCTCATTGGATTTTCCTTAATGAAAAACACTCAAGACTGAAGTCTCCATGTTGTTTGCCTTCGTAAGCAGAGCGTGGTTCATTCAGCGCTTAGTTAAGGCAATGGCATCATTATCTTATTGGCAAACAAAAAGTCTGCAGTGCTCTCTGCATATGTTCCTCCGGGTTATTATGTGGAAATAAAACTCATAGGGCCATATTAACACCAGAACCTGGGCTTCTATGGGGAATTCACAAGGGCATATCATCAAGCCCATTATCGCCGCTTTAGTCCTTTCTTGATAATATGGCCCGTAGTTAGAAATTTAATGATTTGTTGATCATCATAATCAGGTGCACTGGAATTATTCAAGTATGCACTCCTCAGCGTTTTCTGCATAATTATAGGTTTTCTACCTGCCCCAAAAGGAAGAGGAACTGATCGCTATATAAATAGAAACTGATGCACGTTTGCTTAAAAAAGTGCAGCTGATCTTAAATCAACATTTTTGTTTATTTTACCGATTAAAGCCTCTGTGCTGTTGTAGTTTTATGGTCTGGTCGAATTTCATGTTGGCTAATTGGGCGCAGTACGGCCTTTTCTGGAGTTGTGGAACACCTGGAGCCCCCAAAACAGTGCTTCTCCCACGAGGAAGTGCTTATTTCATAATTTCCTGTTTTCATAGTAACCCTTTTTGTAACTCAGAGCTTGCCATCTCAGTGATTGAATCACATACCGATACTGTCGGCCTTGGTCCCATAGGACATTCAGCATAAAACAGAGCCTTATTACACAGAACATATTAGGGGGTGATTACGATGGCGGTGGGTATTGCGGTGGATGGAAAGTTTGACCCCTGCTTTTTCGCCGGTCAGGGTGAGCTGGGGTCTCATATATGGTGGGGGTGCCTAGCAGGCACCGCAATCCATATAATGATGTTTGGATCGTAAGGCCTTTCCCGGCGGGGTCTTACTTTTGGGGCCCGTTGCGGGCCCTTAGGATGTGGGGGGTGCACTTGGGGGGCACCTATGGTACCCCCCTGCACGTCAGTGCACAAATTGGCAGGCACTGCGTGGTGCCTGCCACCTTGTGCATGGAAATGCACAATATGGCATCTTACCATTGCGCCGGGTGCTGCAGCCAGGAGCACCCGCCGCAATATTAAAATGCCAGATGCAGCCGCTGCGGTGGTGGTCGCATCATGATCAGGGGTGTGGGACCGCCGCATGGCGGCAGACAGTCTCGTTCCCGCTAGGATGGCGGGGGGACTCCGCCCGCCATCCTAATAGGCCACTTAGCTCTCAATGATGCTAATGATCATTGACAAATATCACACACAAGCTAGGAGTATGTGTAGGCAGCATTGGTCTCTATTAAGCGATTTGTGTAGGCCATCTGTTCAAAAAAGTTGTTTCCATGCTGCATCCTTTTCTGAAGCCCGATTAGTGAGGGTACAGAAGATTACTGTTTTCGACGTGTTGCTTAAGTAGCGAGAGAACACATATCTCTAGAGTTTTGTCTAGGAAGGGGAGATTGGAAACTGATCTGAAGTTATTGAGGTAATTTGGGTCTTCATCCAGTTTTTTGAGCAGAGGTATGACTTGATGGGGTTTCAGACAGTCTGGCGTCACTCCAGTCAGCAGGGAGCTGTTAATAATCTTAGTCCAGAGAGCTGTCAGGGCGTTGTTCAGTTTTTTTGCCAGGGAGACAGGGAGAGGCTCAGTAAGGTGGGAGCAAAGTTTGGATGTATTCAGCTCAACAGATATGTCTGCCTCTGCAAGTAGGTTGAAAACCTTCCAGCTTGTATGGTTTGTGTGGGGCCTTTAGATTAGATTGCACTTGTTGTGGGTGAGATCATCAAGGGAGAGCTCGATCTCCATGATTTTGTCATTGAAGAAGATGGCAAATTTTTCATAGTGTTCTTTGGATATCTGTTTTTTAGTGTTGGCCTCGCAGATTGCTGTCTGATGATGTTGAAGAGCTCATTTGGGTGGTTTTTGGCCTTATCTAGAGTGTTGTGGAAGAGTCTTTTTGATTCATAATGTGTTTTTTATATTTTCTGACTTCCCTCCTGAGCTGGTCCAATGTGGACTGTGGATGGATTTGGTCTGGACCAGTTGGCTGTTCCATGGGGCACGATCGGACCAGTGTGGGCGCTCTACCTTGATGCAAGTGTGACATTAAGAAGCGCCTACCCTGAACAGACTATGATGCAATTAGCCTGTGAGGGTATTTAGACAAAATATCGAGTTGGAAATGTCGATCTACACAAATATTGAGTTGGAAATATCGTGACACCGAAATATGGACACCAAGAATATCGTGGTCAAGAATGTCGACTTTAAGGTAAGAAATATTGCTTAAAAAAATATAGAAGTCATTAAAATTGTTTGCAAAAATATAGTATACAGGTTGTGGGGTTTATAGGGGTAAAGGGTGTGAAGTAATTTATGTTTAATTAATAAATAATTAGTTCATACTTAATATTAATTAATTAATTGATTATCAATTAGGGTAATTGTTTGATTTTGTTTTTGTGTGGGTTTTGGTTTTATTGGGGTAAAGGGTAGGGAGTAAGTTATTTTTACTTACCTTATAATTAGTTGTTAAATACAATACGTTTTGAAATTGAAAATAAGTTTTAATTTAGGTGTGTGTTGTGGGGGTTATAGGGTAAACAGTGGGAAGTTAATACATTTTTACGTTTTTTAATTTGTTTTAAATTAATAATATTTATTTTTTATTTATAATTAATTATGTTAATTATGGAAGTACATTTTTTGTTTTAATTTAGATTTAGTCTGTGAATTGTGTAGTGTTATATGGTAGGAAGTAATCAAACTACATTTTGAAATAAATAATGTTTTTTGTTTATAAATAATTTCTAACTAAATATATTAATTTGTTTCACAATTATTTTTTAATTTTATTTAACATAATATTTGTAGGTATTTGCAATATGTATTTAACATTATAACATGTTTTTATTTTTTTCAGTTTTAATGTTAAATACATTTGTATTTTAATTTTTACCATATATATTTTTTTATTTATTTTGTTTTTAAATATTTTTTATTGTTGATTTTTTGTTTGTTTTTAATTTTGAATTGAGTGGAGTGGGAATAGTAATTTTTACACCTTCACAATCCATCACTTTCCCTACTGTGGCACTGACTGGAGAGGGAAAAGTAATTTTTACCGCTCCACTTTCTAACACTTTCCCTACTGTTGAACTCATTGGAGTGGGAATAGTAATTTTTACCCCTTTGCTATCCAGCACTTTCCCTACTGTTGCACTCTTTGGAGTGGGAATAGTAATTTCTCCCCCTCCGCTACCCAACTAACTCCCTACTGTTACACTCACTAGAGTGGGAATAGTAATTTTTACCCCTCCGCTATGCAAAACATTCCCTACTGTTGCACTCATTGGAGTGGGAATAGTAATTTTTACCCCTTCGCTCTCCAACACTTTCCCTACTGTTGCACCGACTGGAGTGGGAATAGTACATTTTATTCCTCTGCTATCCAACACTTTCACTATTGTTGCACTCACTGGAGTTGGAATAGTAATTTTACCCCTCCACTATCCAACACTTTCCCTACTGTTGCACTGTCTGGAGTGGGAATAGTAAATGTTGTTCCTCCACTATCTAACACTTTCCCTACAGTTGCCCTCACTGGAATGGGAATAGTAATTTTTACCCCTCCGCTATCCAACACTTTCCCTACTATTGCACTGACTGGAGTGGGAATAGTAAATGTTATTCCTCCATTATCCAACACTTCCCCTACTGTTGCCCTCACTGGAGTGGGAATAGTAATTTTTACCCATTCGCTATCCAACACTTTCCCTCCTGTTGCACTCATTGGATTGGGAATAGTAATTTTTACTCCTCCGCTATCCACTACTTGCTCTACTGTTGCACTCATTGGAGCGGGAATAGGGAAAGCGGATGGGAAAGAGATTAATAATGCAATGTCTGTAAAGTACATTATAAGTGATTGATATACTATCTTAAATATATGTATTCTCTATAGTGCAAAGTGCGATGGCTCAAAACCATATATTTGTTAAAAGTCCATTGTCATCTGGTTTAAGATGTTCTTTTAATAATATCAACCCAAGGTTTGTGGATAGCAGCTCTATGAAAGAGAGTGTTCAGTGCAATGTACAAATCATATTCCAATTCGTCCTTTCTTTCTTTTATCTTCTAAAGTAGAAATTCATTTTCATTTTCATTATTGTAATACAGCTTGGATCAATGGACTAATAAAGTCTTTCAACAGATCTGATTCTATCGCATTTGTCATTTTCTTGCACAGGATGTTGTGTTTTTCTTATGATTTTCTTCCATTTTCTAAATTTGCCACTCTTCAATTATTTTCCTCCGTTTTGTACATTTATATTCTTTCATGGCTTGTGTTTTGAACATGTCCTTTTTATGTGAAAGTACCTTTTCTTTTTTTCTATCTTTGTTTCTTTTTTTCTATCTTTTTCTTCTTTGTTTAATCATTTTCATTACTTTTTTTTATTGCAGATGTACATGCAATTCGGCATCCAGGTTATGGCCAAACGGATTTTCCATCCCAATGGCGCCTCTTTCATTTTGTTTCACCACTTTTGCACCAAAGAATGTTAGTAATTGATTGTCTCCTGAGTGTTTTTCTGCAAACCGTTTTGCCATGGGCTAAGAAAGATCCTTATTCTTTATTGCTCTGAGATGCTGGAATATCCGTAATTTCAATTTATTAATGGTACTCCCAACATACTGTTTGTTGCAGGGACATTCCAAAATATATATCTCATATTTCGATTCACTTGTGATATGGTCGGTGATCTGCTCCACCTTCCCATTCTGCTGTCCATATGAGCATTTGTTTCAACTATGTTCACAGGCTCTACATTTAGAACACTTCCAAAATCCGGGTGTTGTTAGCCATGATGTTATTTCTGTTTTTTTAATCTCCAGATGGCTGGGGTTCAGAAGATCGCCTATGGAGGCTGTCTTCCTATATGTAACTTTGGGTGTTGCTGGTAATTTCCTCCTCAATGTTTCATCGAGCATTAAGATACTCCAATGTCTTTTTATAAGGGTTCTTAAGATCTTGTTCGACATTGAAGTCCATGATCATACTTGTTACATCATTCTCTTCATGGTTCTCATTAGCTTCCAGTAGTTCTGATCTTGTTTTGAGCTTTACCTTAGCTTTGGCACTTCTGATAACTCCTGGCAGATAGCCCCTCTCTATGAAAAGTACACCCATTTCATCAAGATTTTGCTCGATGTCTGAGGTTTCAGAACAATTCCCTTTGGCGCGGAGCATTTCTCCATAAGGTATGCTCTACTTCAAATGTTGTGAATGCCCGCTGCTTGCATGGAGAATGCTGTTGCTGGGATGGTTTCCTATGCATCCTTGTGCATATTCTGTGATCTTTGGTAAATACTACCACATCTAAGAATGTTACCTGAAATTTGCTGCATGTAGATGTGAAAGACAAGTTATAGTTATTGTTGTTCAATGTCAGTACATCAGCTTCCCACACCGCCATAAATAGATTTGCATATGTGGGGGCGAAAGATGTTCCCATCGCTGTGCCTTGCTTTTGGAGAAATATCTCTCCATTGAAGAGAAAGACATTGTGTGTCAGACAAAAATTCAGCATTTCCATGATCATTTCCGAATGTTCCAGGAAGCTTAGGGATCTTGTTTTCAGAAATGTTCTGACCGCTGCTAATCCGTCTGTATGAAGAATTGATGTGTACAAAGATGTCACATCTATGGTAACCATGGTTAGATGTTCATTCCAATTCATGTCTTGTACCTTTTTCAGGAAGTCTGTTTTATCTTTTAGATATGAGGGGAGAGATGTAACATATCCCATTAGGAAGATGACTATATAATAAGAAGTTTTCACAAGCAGAGATCCTTTTGAGCTCACTATCGGTCTCAGCCGGGGGGGTTATAGATTGACTTATGCACCTTTGGTAAGAAGTAGAAGATTGCTATTACAGGATGGTCATCCTTAATGTACATATATTGTTCGAAGTCAATGAATCCCCTCTCCTTCCAAATCTGTAACTGCATGTGATATTCTTTAATCCATAGCTCCATTGGATTTTTCTCCAGTTTTCCGCAATGTTCTTTGTTCCTCAACTGTCTCTTTGCTTCAGCTAAGTATTGCTCCAGATCTTGCCGCTCTTATCGGCGGCCTTTATGATGATTTTCGGATTTTCTCTTAACTCTTTTAGGGCTTTTTGTTTCTCCCAAAGTTAGATTCCTTGATCCTCTCTTATTTTTCGTGGTTCTTGATCATTTATTGATTTCTTCCACTATGACTTCATGAAAGAGGTCCACCTTATTCCCTGGAGGGAGTTACGGACACAATTTGGATTGAACTCTCAGTCCACTTTCTCCACCCTTGCATGTTATTATGCCTTCATCCTGGCATAGTTGTATGTCATCTTCTATTCCTGAAGTCGATGTTGTGCTGGTATCTGTGACAGAAGTCCCAAGTGTCATCAGGGCTCTCAGGGTTTGTTAGATCATCTTGATTTAATGGGGTTATGGTAGTATGCGTCTAATTGAAGTTTCGTACATTTAGTGTTTTTTCTTCATAGTATTTCTTGAGTTTTACTTTACAACAGAACTTGTATAAATCAATTCGGAGGTTTGGAATCTCCATGTTGTAATTAGGAGAGAAGGTTAATCCTTTATTTAATAAGCTTATTTGGTCGGAGGTCAGGGTTATACTGGAGATCTTTTTTTTTTTTATTGATTCAGTTCAAAACCGATTTCTTTTCATATTCATGATACAGTTATGATGTTATACACTTCCAAAAATAAAACATTTAACCTATGTAGATAAATAAAAAAAACAGTACATTAAATAAATATTACGAAATATAAGACAGTGTTAATGTTACGCTACAGTGGAGACCTTCCTTGGTCTAGCTTTATACAAACTTCAGTCTTCAACCCCCATATGATCAATCATCGCCTGCCAAACCTTAATCCCCCTTTGCTTTTTCTTAATTGACTTAGTGCAATATAGGTTGTACTCCAGGTAAAACACATTGTAGAATTTCGCTCTCCACATCTCATAAGCAGGAGCTTCCGGTTTCAACCACATTGAGGCAATACAGAGGCGAGCCACTGCCGTCACCATAAATAGCAGGTATCTATACTTGCGATACGATACAAACACATCCAGGTCACTAGATATACCAAAGATAATCATTTCCTTGGAGATTATAACATCAGCTTTTAGCATACTTGAAAGAAATTGTACAATGGATGTGAAGAATGAATTTAACACATTGCAATCAACAAATATATGAACAATGTCAGCCATATTAGTTTGGCATCTAAAACATTTCCCATTATAACTGTTGCCCCACTTTGCCATTTTTGCAGGAGTATGGTAAAGATTAAATAAAGTTTTGTAGTGCTGAGCACGTAAATTCGCCGATAGCATAATATCGGCCGCGATGTTAATAGACTCTTGTAAGGGTACAAAACTAGTAACAAGCCTCGTCAACCATTTGGACTCCTGCAATGCAAGGTCGTCCTGATGTAATTCGAGTAAATAGTTATATATAATACCGATCCGTGTCGGTCTATTAAGTATTGTCAATAGACCGTTAGGCAGTATAGATATTGAATTTAGATGCTTAAAAATAAAGTCTCGTAACTGTAAATACTTAAAAAAATCATTCTGTTGAATTGCATAGGTGTCTTTGAGCTCTTGAAAAGATAACACTACCCCGTCTTTAAACAGTGATCCAACCGCTTTTAAGCCTTTTTCCCCCCAGATTTGCATTCTATAGTCCCAAAATATAGATGGTAATAGTGCCGGGGAGTCGCAAGGAGTGTGATAATTAATGCGATGCAGCTGCATGATTTTACTAATCATGCGCCAACGCTTAAAAGCAGTATACACCAACTTAAATTTCGTTCTCTTGTAATAGCTAGGCTCATAAAAACGAAGAAGCATCTGTCGTGCTCGTGGGCCAAGTAATAAATAAAAAATATCAGGGTCCTCAAATTGTGGTGGGTCATTTCCATTTACAGCAAACTTTATATTCTGTAACAAACAAGACAAATAATATAATATAAAGTTTGGGACGGCCCAACCTCCCCTCAACATAGGAAGTGTCATGAATTTAGATGCCCGACGTGGGGATTTCCATCCCCAAATAAACCTTTCAACCGTTGCTTGAAGTTTCCGCATTTCCAAGGGTGGTACCTCAAGTGGGACTGACCTGAAGAAGTACAGCACTTTAGGAAGTATAGACATTTTAAGCACATTACGTCGTCCCACCATCGATAAATGTAAGCATTCAATTTTTTCTAGTTGTTGTTTTATAGAGCGTATAAGATCGGTCCAGTTAACCATGACCAGATCGTGAAGAGATAATCTAATTTTAATACCAAGGTACTTGGCTTCTGGGGTTACTCGATTATCATTAGGGCATAATCCTGATGTACATACAATTTGTGTTTTTGAAATGTTGAGTTTGTATCCTGCTACCCGACCAAACTCTCTAGTTATAGCTTCAATCTCGGAGACTGCGGTGTCCGGGTCTGATGTCACAACTGCAATGTCATCTGCATATGCAAGCACACGCATGCTGCCCCCCGGAAAGATCATGGATGGTATATGTGATGATATGGTTAACGCCTGCAGCAGTGGGTCGATGTAAATAGCGAATAGGAGTGGCGAACATGGACATCCCTGGCGTGTACCACGAGAAATATCTACATACCCTGACAACTGTCCTGACAAAGAAATCTGTGCCCTTGGATGCCTATACATAACCTGGATGGCCTGCAAATAACACGGTCCAAATCCGACTTTAGTCATAACAGCCCACAAATACGGCCATGAGACGCGATCGAACGCCTTTTCAGCGTCTAAGAATACTAAGCCTATATTCTTATGCGTCGTCTCGGCGTAATCCAGGGCTGCAATTTATTTTATTTATTTATTTTGAATATTTGTAGAGCGCAGCTGATACCTTGCAGGCTTCCTGGCGCTGGAGAATACTCTGTTGACGGTTGACCGGGAAGCAGTCAGACGGGCATTTATTGGGGGAAGAGCCAGGTCTTAATACGTCTCCTGAATGGCAGAAGCTGAGAAATCTGACGTATGTCGGTGGGCAGGCTGTTCCACAGCTTGGCCGCTGCAACCCTGAAGGATCTGCCCCCTGTTCTGGTTTTATTGAATCTGGGTACCTTTACCAGACAGGCCGAGGATGAGCGTAAATCTCTGGCAGGAGTGTACCACCGAAACAGGGCTTGCAGAGGTTTGGGTCCAAGTCCATGCAGAGCCTTAAAGACAATGCAGAGGGACTTGAAGGCCACACGTTGTTTTAAGGGAAGCCAATGTAGCTCAGCCAGAGCTGCTGTGGCCGAAGCCCTCCTCGTCCAGCCAAGAGCAAGCTTGGCGGCGGCAGATTGAATTCGCTGTAGTCGATCCATCAATGTGACTGGAGACTCCAGGAGCAGGGCGTTACAATAGTCGAGGCGACTAAGTATCGTACCCCTGACTATTGACGCCCGAGCTTGTGCCGGGAGAAGAGGCATGATTTTTCGGAATGAGCGGAGCAGGGCTGTGCAGGTCCCCACGATTTTCGTCACCTGTGTTTCCAAACTTAATTTATTGTCAAGCATGGCTCCCAGGTTGCGTACCGCGGCAACCGGCAGAGGCTTGTCTCTGATCTCTGGGGGCCAGAATTCATTCGGAAACTGGCGGGGTATCTTGGTGCCTGAACAGAACAGGACCTCCGTTTTAGAGGAATTGAACTGGAGGGAGTTTCTGTGTAGCCATCCAGCCGTCTCTCTTAGGCAGTCATGGAAGGTGGACAAAGGGATGGCATCCTCACCTTCCCAGGAGAGGATGAGCTGCGTATCATCAGCATAATTTATTGTTTTAATCCCAAAGGATTTGATTAGCTTGACTAGCGGGATGAGATACACATTGAAAAGGATGGGGCTGATGGAGGAGCCCTGAGGGACTCCCTGGGGTACTGGTGCAAAGGTAGATTGGAATGGGGGAAGGGCGACAGCCTGTCTTCTGTCCCGAAGGTAGGAGTGAAGCCAGAGCAATGCAGTGCCCTCCACTCCCACTTCACCAAGTCTCTGCAGCAGCGTGCCGTGGTTAACCGTATCGAATGCGGCAGACAGGTCCAGCAGTATCAGCGCCACTGGCTGGCCCCTGTCTGCACGCATGCGAAGATCCTCCATAGCTGTCAAGACTGCTGTTTCGGTGCCGTGGGCAGGACGGAACCCGAACTGGTGGTCGTCAAGCAGTGTGTTCTGTTCTAGGTGGGCGGACAGGCACGAACTGACCCATCGTTCGGCGACCTTCGCTGGGAAAGGCAGCAGGGAGATGGGTCGGTAGTTTGAAAGGCAGTCTGGGCTTAGGGAGGGTTTCTTCAAGAGAGGAGTGATTAGCGCCTGCTTCCACGGGGTTGGAACAAAGCCACTGTGCAAAGACTGGTTGCATATAAGGCGCATGGTGCCAAAAAGTTCATTTCCAAAATTTTTCCAAACTTTTGGAGGCAGGGGATCGAGTGGAGAACCCGAGGTGATACCGAGCGCCAGTCTATCAAACTCGGAGGCCGGGATTGGGGGAAATTCCCGTAGTCTAGCCAAAAGGACCGAGCCCGAAGACGACAAGTTTTGAGAGCTGGTGACCAGTCCCTGCGTGTTGGAAGTTCCCGAAGAGGGAGGTGTTTTCAGGTTATAAATAATGGTGTTTATTTTGTTAATGACTCGGGAAACATGATTTGTTGTATCCCGCCCAGGTAGGAATCCATGCTGTTGATTAGAAACCAATCCCGGGACCACACAGATCAGCCGGTTCGCAAGAATTTTAGAGTAGACTTTGACATCCACATTAATAAGCGATATAGGCCGATATGAGCCAGGCAGATATGAAGGCTTATCTTTTTTCTTAAAAACTGATATAGTGGCGTCGTCCCATGATGGCGGTGGATGCCCTGACTGGGCAGCTATGAATGTCTCCAGCATGTCTTTTTTAATGATTGGAAACAGTTTAAGATATAGCTCTAATGGCAGTTTATCAGGGCCCGAAGCTTTACCCAAAGCTAAACTTGTAATGGCTGTCTCAAGTTCTAGCATCGTAATTGGGGCTTCCAATTCCGCTCTTTGTGTATCCTCCACCGCATGTCCCGGATAACACCTGTTGATAAACTGCTCTATTAACTCTGGGGAGGCATTATCTTGAGTATAAAGCTCGGTATAGAATTCTTGGAAAACTCTCATGATGCCTTCAGGTGTCTCTACCCTCAAACCTTGTCTATTTTCAATAGAGGATATATGTTGCATCACCTGTCTTTGTCGCATTCTTTGAGCAAGACACCTCCCTACTGTCTCACCGTATTCATACCTTTCAGCCTTATACAATTTATATTGAGAAGCAATTTTCTGACTCCAGACCCCTATGATTTTCGCCTTACATTTTGCCACTTTATCTTGAGTATTACAACAGTCCTGTCCTCTCCTTATGTCACCCATCAACTCACATTCTGCATTAGCCAGATCTTGCAATAGCTGTTTCATTGTTTCCTTTTCCTTACGTTGCATTGCCCAGCCATAGCTGCATGTCTCACCACGCAACCCCGCTTTGAAACAATCCCAGACCATTGCACTTGTTGAGGATCCTCTATTAATATCGAAAAACTGTTGGGACCATTCTAACATTTGAGAGACATACAGCGTATCTACCAAAAGTTTCTTATTAAATGTAAAAAGTCTTTGCGTGCGAGGTAGGCTACAAATTGTCATATCCAACACTACGGGTGCATGATCTGATGTGATACGTGGCATTAAGGACATCCGAGCACCTACTAACAGGTCTCGAGTTGAAAAAATATAATCGAGACGAACAAATTTTTTATGGGGGGAAGAAAAAAAGGTATAGCCAGGATCTAGTGGATTTGAGAGTGGCCAGCAGTCTACCAAACCATGTTGCAGCAATAATTGCCTCAACCCCCTAAATACCTTCGGTTTTCGACCCCTATAATCTTTAAAGGTTGAGTCCCATGTATTTATATCCCCATGGATGTTGAAATCTCCCATTACCAACACGGGGGTACCCCAGAGTGCTAATTCAACATTCAGAAATTCAAGTATAGAAGGGTCATCACTATTTGGGCCATATACATTACATATAGTCATGGGGGTATTCCCTATCCTACATTCACAAATTGCCCAGTGGCCCATATTATCAGCTTTAACTCTTGTAGATACAATACCTAATTGGCGCCCCAAAATAGCAACACCCCGGTTCATAGTAGACTGTTGTGATACAACTAGAACAGTATACCCTAATTCGTTCAGCACTTTACGGTTTCCCCATGATATGTGTGTCTCTTGGAGACAGATAATGTCTGGTTGTATCAAACGTATTTCATGCATCACTTTCCTACGTTTTACCACATTATTCAACCCACAAACGTTAAAGGAACATATTCGAAAATTAGTACTAGCCATTTTTTTTACTTAAAGTAATAAATAACAACCATCTCTTACATCCAGAGCATTTCATCTCAATATCTCTCACGTCTTGTCGGTCTTGAACTGAATTTTTTTCCTTTTTTACCCCCCACCACCGAGTGCCCACCCCCCACCCATCATCCCCCAGAGCACCCCCTCCCCCACCCCAGTGACCCTCCCCCAACAATGAGGCAGTAGGACCTATTGCCCCTTGATGTGTGTGAGAATACCTCCAATGGCTGTGGAGATCGTTATCGAAACTAGAAACAAAGAACCTTGAGATTTCAAAAAATAAACAAAAATGTCACATGGTAATCAAGTCTATGTCATCTCAGGGTAATGAGTTCAAATATTCTTTCGCTGAGACTTCCGTTATAAAAAATCTCTTATGCCCTTTATAGATCGTTTTCAAAGTAGCAGGTTGCAAAAGGAACACTTGCACCTCTTTTGCTTGAAATGCAGGAATTAATTGGCGCAGTCGCCACCGGTTCTCCACTGTAGCGTGGCAATAGTCGGGGCGGACAAAAAATTCCACCCCAAGACCTGATCTCTTTTTGTCTGGTCGTGCAAGATCATAAAGTAACTGTCTGGCCAAAAAGTTATTTAAGGAAATCAAAATAGCCCGTGGATATCGCGTGCCTTGGTTTGCTCGTGCTGATTGTGGCCGAAATGGGAAACGATGAGCCCGTTGAATTTCTTGCGCCCATTGCCATTCCTTGACTTCATTAAATGTATCATTAAGTAAGTCTATCACAAACTGACGCACATCTTGGCCTTCGCGGCCCTCGGGCACACCCAAAATGCGTAAATTATTACGCCGTAGCCTATTTTCTAGGTCGGTCAGCTTTGCGTTTACATCAAACTTTTGTGCCTTGATTTCCTTAATCTCGCTTTCGTTTTGAGTCATTTGATCTTCAAGTGCAGAGATGCGCCCTTCTGCTTCGGTCATTCTGTCCGTAAAGTCATTGCAGGTTTTTGCTAAACGGCGAACAGTATTCTGTAACTTTTTACAGGCATTATGAGTTTTTTGATGATCCGCTTTGGCCTCTAGACGTTGGTCAGAAATTGCCTTCAATACTACGTCCAATGCCTCCTGAGCCGTTGAGCCCATATTATATACTGCTCCGCCTGATTGATCAGCATTGGAATTGGGATTATTCTCGATTACTGCCCAGTCAGGAATTTCTGTAGGTCCAGGGTGGCCACCATTATCATTAGCCTTATTGCTAGCAGTCAGGTCTGCCCAATTTAAATTCCCTTGCTCAACAGCAGTGAGATCGAGAGATAATCTCCCAGTGTTTTCTCCATCATCCTCCAGGTCACCCTCGTCTTCCTCCTCCTCAACCTCTTCCTCTATCTCTTCTGAGGCATAGGAGTGCTCTGAATGTTCGGATAGTGAATAATATTCACTATCCTTGCTGCCAATAAGGTCCCCCTCTCCGGAATCAGCTTTATTCACTATGATAGAGGTCGGTGTGGGGGTAGATATTAGAGTGTTGGTATAGTTAGAAGCAGCTTGTATGGACCTGGGGGAGACTACCAAATCTGATAGTGCCTCCGTCAGGGTAGTATCCACCACATTGTCAATATTTTTCATATTTTCAATATCCCCTTTAGGCTCTATACCCTCAATGTTCTCCTTTTGGGGGTTGACCTCAGTTCCTGTATCGCTTGTGGCCGTTTTTGATTCTGAATTAGCAAGGATTTCACTCTCAGGAGGGGCTGCTAGCTCACCACCAGGACTGGAGATCTTAATGACCAGATGTTTTTGGTAAGATTTCCTCATTATTTTTTCTTTTTCTGTTCTCCTCCTCTTTTGGGTTTTACCCTGTCTCCTGCTTCTTCAGGCTGGGGTTTGCTTGTCCCCTTCCCCACATTGTTCCCCTTCCTCGTCCTCGTTGTTGCATCACCATTTATGCAAGTCTCATTTCCCCGCAAAAATCCAGTTTAGATGTACTTGATTCTTCTTCTTCTGCTGAACTTAAGTCTGAGTTATCGACCGTGCCCGTGGTCTCATAGCCCGTGCATCTGTCCATTGCAGCTCTATTTCTCAAGGAGTCGGACTTTCTTGCAAGAGTATAAATCCGGCCGTTTGCATAGTCAAATTGATCACAATTGAATTTGTTAGCCTTCCTTTTTCCTACGTCCATCTCATGTTTGTTGATCTTTTTCTCCATTGTATCTATCAATTCCTTCTTTTCGTCATTGTCTGGGAACTTGTCAGCTTCTTCTTCCAACTCTTTAATTTTCAGAAGTGTGGCCTCTAATTTAAATTCTGCATGAATGATTAAGGTTCTCATCAATTTATAAGAACATTCATTCATTTAGTCTGTTTGCCACTGTTTAATCAAGTCCAGGTCTAAGTAATTTACTGTAGGCAAAATTAGAATTCTCAGGCCCCTTGGCGCTCTCTTGAATTCTATATATTTTTCTAAGGTCGTTTTCTCCCACCATTTATTGACTTTGACTATTCTAGTTTGTTGTACTTCTCTGATGACATTATGAATTCTTCTTCTTCTTCCTTCTGTTTGTGTGTTCCTGGCATTGGAGTTCTCACTCGTCGCCATGTTATCATCCAATAATTCATTAGCTCTTTGAGCTCGGTTCTTGCTCTTTTCTGCCATATTAAAATGTATTTCTGGGTCAATGAGGGTTCAGTATAATGAATCTTTCGCTAGCACTGGCTGTACTTTTGATTTATATAATTTTTTTCTTTTTTGCTCTTCTTTCTTTTCTTTTTTGTGGTTATTTCTCTCCTTTGTATACCGATTTTATAAAATCATGTATATCCATCCAGACAAATGCCACATTGGAATTACGAGTTTTTCCAATATGTTTAACATTATTGGGAATTTCACGGGAGACGGTACTGAGTGAGAACCGCTGCAGGTCTCCCAATGCCTCTATAGGCTATGGCGGCTTTCGGCGAAGTCAGCTTGAACTGATATTTTGTACCACTACATTTATAACATCAATATTTTTGGGGGGATATTCTAGTACTTACCATTATAAATATAGGATGTCAATATTTTTTACATCAATATTTATAACTCAATATTGTGGTACAGAGACATTTTAGGTGTTGATATTCTGTCAGTAAACCACCTACGAGCACTAGCTTAATGCCCCTGAAATTTTCAAAGAGAGTTAGGTCCTCTCTATATATGACCTATGGTACTCTGCACTAACTATTTAGGAGTGTAGGGACACATAGTTTTGGCCTGGAAGAATGCCTGAGACCATCTAGCTTAAGACTATAGGCAGAAACATGTCAAGATAGAAAAAATAATGCAGTGGTACATATAGGTCATAGTTACCATATGTGTCGCCTGATAATATTATTTTTTTTTGTAAACAAGTCTAGGATACCGCATGAATAAAGGATCCTTAGTGGTTTATCCTAAGGCTTTTTTTAATTCAATAAACTGGATCCAAGTATTTTATCCAGAACAAAATGAGTAATTTCTAAGCACTCCCTCAGGTTATCCCCCCCCTGAGGTTGAGCCGCCCTGGTAGTACCACCTTACCAGGTTGTGCCGAGGTGACAAATGATGTCACCTTACATGAGTGAGCCTACCCTGTCCTATTCTTGGAATTGCCTTTTTCTTGGGAGGGATTGTAGAAGTAGGTAGCAAGGTAGACATTGTTGCAGACGTGCTTTAAAAAATTGTTTCTAAGCACGAGAAGGGTATCATGCCAATTTTGTGTTGTAATTATTTATTAAGGGCCGGCACGGGCCCAGTAGTGCCTTTCTCACTCCTTTTTGTGTTATGGAATGGATTTGTTTGCCAATGTCTTTCAGCTTCTCTGACCTGTCTTCTTTCAGTGTTGATGTCTTTATTGAACCAGGGTCTTGAGGGAGTGTTTCTCTCCTTTTTCATTGTCAGAGTGACTACTTGATCCAGGATGGAGGACATCATTGCGTTGTAGTGGGAGGGGAGTTCAGTTGTTCAAGTCATTCTTTTTTAAAGGTCCAGCAGAGGAACTTGCCTTATGTTTCTCATCCATTTGAGGATTTTCTGAGTACAAGTTGGGTTGGGTTGGATAGACACTTTGTTGATGTGAAACAAAATTATGTGGTAGTCCGACCATTTGACAGGGAGGATGCTGTCAATGGTCAGTGTTTCTTCATGAGCTATGATAGCATACAGGGTTGAGCCTTTGAGCCTTTATTATAGGTTTAGCCTTTGCGATGCTGGAAGAGTTTCTTACTGAGTAAGGGGTTGTTTAAGGATTGAATTAGAGCATTTGCTTTTATCGTTCCAGTCAAGGTTGAGGTAACCTAGGATGATGTTATTGGTTTGTGAGAATGAGCAGTGAATTATCAGGTCAGCTAGATGCTCTGCAAAGGAGAGTGTGTTACGTAGTGGGTGGTAGAGAAGGTGACAGTTCATTTGTATGTTGTCTTTCATCCTTATTGATGGTGCTGATATATTAAACTGTATTGTAGGATAGAGTGTCTGTTTCACCCACTTTGATGTTGTGCTTGTGGATAATGACGATGCCTCCACCGCGGTGGTCCATCCTGTCTTTCTTGATGATTGAGTCCCCCGATGAGACTAGTGTATCCATGATCAGGTATGAGGATTCATTTAACCATGGTGTTCCCGTAATGAATAACTTTGGTTCACAAAAAATGGTGGTGACAGAGTGCACACCTTCTTTTCCATATTTCAAGAACGTTCATGTTTATAAAGTTTTGCGTGCTAGCCCGGAATCGTGGACTGTCCTGCCACGTCATGAAACAAATCACTCAAGTACGTGGGGGCAGGTTTGCACCCCACTCCGGACGCACAGCGTTAGGAGCATAACAAAGATGCCAGAGGTTAATCCAATTTGTCAGTGTTATTTATTTTCATTTCGTCTTTCCATGTGTAACATTTATCATGGTTACTCAGTCACAAGTGGGAAGCACTATGTTAACATAAAATCCTTAACGCTTTAGACATGCCTTGACGAGCCTTGTTCTATAGCATGGAATGCTACATAGATTCTCCTTGATTAAGTCTTTTTCACCCAATGCATTTCGTGCCGTTCATGGCACTTCGTCAGGGGTTAAACTACAAATTTAAAAACACAATTATTAGGCTACATATTGAAATGGTTTGTGTTCATCATATTTAACATCCTATGTACAACATATCAACAGTAAATGTTTGAAGCTAAAGTTCACCCCGTGGTCGACGTTTTGCCCGCAGAATTCATGATGGTTGATAATATGAGTTAAACTCCCCTTATTTCATTACGTGCTTATTGTCAAATGATCCCCGAAAATGCGTTCAAACTGATCCCATCAAACAATATAAACGCTCCCTTGTCTGTCCCTTGAATTCCTAAACACTAAACACTCGAGGTATGGGCTTATGTAACTTTCTTGGTAATTAGGAATTCAAGGGACAGACAAGGGAGCGTTTATATTGTTTGATGGGATCAGTTTGAACGCATTTTCGGGGATCATTTGACAATAAGCACGTAATGAAATAAGGGGAGTTTAACTCATATTATCAATCATCATGAATTCTGCGGGCAAAACGTCGACCACGGGGTGAACTTTAGCTTCAAACATTTACTGTTGATATGCTGTACATAGGATGTTAAATATGATGAACACAAACCATTTCAATATGTAGCCTAATAATTGTGTTTTTAAATTTGTAGTTTAACCCCTGACGAAGTGCCATGAACGGCACGAAATGCATTGGGTGAAAAAGACTTAATCAAGGAGAATCTATGTAGCATTCCATGCTATAGAACAAGGCTCGTCAAGGCATGTCTAAAGCGTTAAGGATTTTATGTTAACATAGTGCTTCCCACTTGTGACTGAGTAACCATGATAAATGTTACACATGGAAAGACGAAATGAAAATAAATAACACTGACAAATTGGATTAACCTCTGGCATCTTTGTTATGCTCCTAACGCTGTGCGTCCGGAGTGGGGTGCAAACCTGCCCCCACGTACTTGAGTGATTTGTTCCCGTAATGAAAGCAATTTCA